>NC_138518.1:80463331-81800701 GCF_000230855.2 Cajanus cajan
TAATCACAAAACTTATAAAAAAAGTTAAAAAAAATATTTAACGTTTTAATGAGAAATTTATTAAAAATAAGTTAAAAATATAAGAGTTCTAGATTACTTTTATAAGATAAAAAAATATAGTAAAATATCTTAGTATAAAATGAGATAAACCATTCATAATTCACCTTTTTACAATTCCTTTTTTAATTTTTTTATCATATAATTTTTCTTATCTCTCTCATTTTTCCTGTGTGTTAAAAATGTTATATACAAATTGAAAACCTCTGAACTCATTGATTGATTGAAAGTAATCGATAAAATGTAAATGAAGTATTTAGTTATTAGATATAACAAGAGATTTTCAATAAATTATTAAGAATAAAAGCAAATACAAAAAACTAGTAATTTATTAGCTAACTTATTTACTTAGGTTAGTTGAAGTAGCTTATAAACATAAGCTAGAAGTTATTAAATTAATTTTTCATATCAAATAAGATTATTTTGCTCAAATTAATTTATAAGTCTCTCTAATTTTAGAGTCGATTTAACATATTTTGAGGTCTAAAGCGAATTTTAAAGTTAGATCTTTTTAAAATAAATAATAATAATTTATTTTAATTTTATTTAAAATTATTTTTCGAGCCTTTTGCGATGAAAAATTACTTAATAAGTTATTATAATCAAGAGAGGGATTGAGGAAAGACAGAGGGAAAGAGGCAAAGAGAGAAGATGAAGAATACAGTAAGTTTAATTAGTAACAATCATAATTTGGGCTTAATTTAGTGAGAAAGAAGAATTAATAGGAAAGTGGGAACGTTCATAATTTAGGACTTAATTTAGTGGGGGAAGAAGAATTAATAAGAAAGTGGGTAAATAACATTGAAAATTTAGGCCTAATTTAGTGGGAGAAGAGAAATTAATAGGAAAGTGGGCCTAGTTTAAAGATGAGAAAGAGTGACAAGAAAATTAACGGTTAACTAACTGTAAAAAAAGGAACTTTCAGCAAAAAATTACAATATTAGGATCAATTCTCAATCTTTATAATGTCATGTTTAGACAATGATCAACAAACTAAAGTTAACATTAATACAATTAATTCATTAAGTTCTATAATGTCGCAACATCTGGTGACGACGGGACGGCGAAAAATAAATGGAAAAGAGGAGTCGCCACCAATGTTATTTTTATATGGAAAAACATTGGAAAAACCATAAAGTAGAAAACAGTCTACGAAAACCAAATTTTGAGTTCGGGAGTCAATTACGTGTGAGGAAGGTATTAGCACCTCACAACGTTCGTCCTAAGACGATTACCTTTAATTAATTAAACTAATTATTTATAATTTATAAAAATATTTTTCTCACTAAAATAATCAAATATATTTTATTTTTTTGGGCTCGACAAGATTTAATTCTTGCTCCTACGTATCTTCATGTATAATGAAGAATCAGAGTTACGTAGTTCTTTGTGGAAAATATTTGAGTGTTGACGTTTTTTAATTAAATATTATTTTAGTGAAATATAGGATTCTTGAACCGTCACAGCTCATTCATCCTAAGAATATAGAATTGACTAAAGTGTACACCAAAATCAATTCAATAGAATTATAATTAAAATTATTGTTATAGATGTTATGATCTTAAAATTTCTTGGTAGAACATTTTTTATTTTTACTCTCACTTTTGGAAAAAAATTTAAAGATAAGCTGTCACAACTTACTTTGAATTCCAAAGGTTAAAAAAAGATGTCACATCTAATTAACCATTCCTTTAATAAAATTTTGATATAATAACTTCAAATATTTATATTGAATATTGTAATATTATATTTGATTTTTAATCATATTTTAAATTTAGTTTTTTTTTATGATAATAAGTTGTCACAACTTATATCCTTAAGTTCTAGGATTAAATGAATATCACATTCAAATAATCTCTTTTTTATAGATATAATTTATATTATATATTAATAAAATATTACTGTAAATATTATTATTGTTGTTGGTTGTTATAAATATCTAGCACCTTAAAAAAAACTAACTTAATCAATAAAATCAAGTAAACTAATTTTGTTAAAACAAGAAATAGATATTATCATCTAAGATTAAAGGGATACCACATAAAAATAATTTTTTTAGAGAAAATAGATATTATTAATTTTTAAAAATAAATTATTATTATTATTATTATTATTAAAGTAACTATTACTATTATCCAAAGAAAAAAACTAATGTACATAAATAACAAAATAATTTAATCTACCACGATATACTACATTGTTTTCTATGGTTAAAAACCCATTATCATAAAATATTAATATAATGCATACCTTAAAAAATGTGATGTAAAAAGGAGAATATTGAAAAGAATGGAATAAAATAAAATAAAAATGGGCTAAGAACAAAGGAGGTATGATAAGCCTACATGGCTTGATGCAACGTGAGTGGGTGAGAAAAAAAAAGATGGCATTGACCCACTTTGAGCCCACCATGGAACATGAAAACAAGATAGGACAAAAGAATAGGAAAAGAAAGAAAGAAACAAAAAGGGAAAACGAAAAACAAATGGGTCAAGCATTAATTCGTAGCAGCAGGGCAAAAACAGAGAAAAATGAAAAGGAAATCGCCTTCACTATCGCTGCTGCTGGAAATTGCCTCCGGTGTTGGCATGCGGCAGTGCATGAAGGTTCTCGGGATAACTTATTCAATTGTATTTCCCTGGTAGTGTTTGTTAACCCATTTTATGTATCTCTTTCATTATGGCCAGGTTTTATTCATAAAATGATTTGCTGAAGTTTGAGGGGAAGGGTTCCGATTCCATAAATAAATTTTGTTTTAATCAAAGAAAATTGGAGAAAGTAATTGATACCTACACTATTTTAGTCTCTTGCTTGATCTTCCGCTTGAGTCCTCCGTGCTTCCCCTCGCTCCCTTTTCTCCGTCCTCCCCCTTTTTTTTTGCCCTCTGTTTTTGTTCTCCTTTTATGGTTCTTCCCCTTCCGCTTTTGGCAACTGCCCTTTTGTTTTTTTTCATTTTTTCCCTCTCTTTTATCAATTGTTTATAAGCACCGAAAATTTTTTCAAAGCTTCCGTGAAGTCTCCAACTGCTCCCTTTGATCTGTCTCTTTTTTTTTTGCTACCAGCTTGCTAAGTTTGAAATTCTAAGAATTGTTTTACCGCATGGGGTCCCAAAACCAAGACTTTCTTACTAGTACCAAGACTTTGGCTTCATCTATTTGGCATTTTCTGAGTTTTTTTTATTTAAAAAAAAAAATTGGTGTTTACAGTTGCCCCTCTTTACTTAACTTTTACCAAATGATATGAGTAACACGAGTTTTCATATCATAGTAGTAAAAGATAAGTAAAGACTTAAACTCCAATTTTGTCTAAAACAAAAGTTGCATGTATTAGAGAAAAGATAATCACGATATTGTAGCATGAACTGGAGAATATAAGATCTAAAAGCAACAAAAAAAGTAGACTCATGGTTCCAAACTGTTGGGAGTTAAGATCACGGGGGCTCGAATCACAAAAGAAGGTGAGCGCAGAGCTCGAAACATTAAAAGAATGAGCACCGAGGCTTAAAAGATTGATAGAGTGAGCATAGCGGCTTGAAAATTAAAAGAGTGAGCATAGGGGCTTGAAAGATTGATAGAAGCTTGAAAATTAAAAGAGTGAGCACGGGGCTCGGAAGAACGATAGAGGTTTGAAAATTAAAAGAGTGAGCACGGGGGCTCAAAAGATTGATAGAGGCTTGAAAATTAAAAGAATGAGCACGGGGCTCGAAAGATGGATAGAGGCTTGAAAATTAAAAGAGTGAGCGCGGGGGCTCGAAAGATTGATAGAGTGAGCATAGAGGCTTGAAGATTAAAAGAGTGAGCACATAGACTCAAAAGATTGGTAGAGGCTTGAAAATTAAAAGAATGAGCACAGAGACTCAAAAGAATGATAGAGTGAGCACAGGGACTTAAGATAGAGTGAACACGGGGGCCCAAGCATTGATAAAATGAGCACAGGGGCTCGAAAGATTGAGAGTGAGTGCAGGGACTCGAAATATTGATAGAGGCTTGGAACTTTAAAAGAGTGAACATAGAGGCTTGAAAAGTAAAAGAGTGAGCACGGGGACTCAGACGATTGATAGAAGCTTGAAACATTAAAAGCGTGGACATAGAGGCTTGAAAAGTAAAAAAAGTGAGCACGGGGACTCAGACGATTGATAGAAGCTTGAAAATTAAAGAGTGAGCACGGGAGCTCGAAACATTAAGAATCGGGACAACAACCAAGTAAGTATAGGAAAATTCAAATTTAGAAATTGTAATAAACATTCAATCGGTTCATGATGTATGCATGACATGCAATGAAATGGTTTTAATGGAAAAATAATAACAAGATGAGTTTTGACCTTTCATCCCGTTATTATTATTATTATTATTATTATTATTATTTTTTGCATCATTTTTCCAACCTTTGACCCCCTCACGAGCATGAGTGTTCAGACTGACCTTTTGTCAAATTATTGCGTCGCTAGATAAACTATCTTGTCTGATAGTACAATTCAAAATTGTCAACATTTGTAATCTTCTCAATAAAGTTAGCTAGGGATCTTTCATTTCTTTGTGACTCTTAGAATCAATCATCGTAATTGAGATATTTTAGCCTATTTTTGACTTTATTTATTGGTTTTTCTTGCATCGCATGTTGCACTTTTAGCATATAATAATGAAATAAACACACAAAAATGACGAATGGTGGGGAATATGGGCTTTTATTGCTTCAAGGAAGAAAGCACAAGTATATGAGAGTGGAGATAAACAAAACAATGGGAGAGTAACATATCATATTTTTGGGGAAAGCAACACTAATTCCCCACATCAACAATTTTGAGAACCCCATTAATTGGCCTCTAAAGGTGTGAAATGCTTGTTGAGCATCTTAATATTGCCTTGGCCTTCCAGTTTGCCCCGGCTTCGCACTTTGGTTGTCATATCTACTTCCTCCTTCTCCGCCTTTCTTTAGAAAAGTTGCATTTGTTAAAGTTGCCCCTTCAGTCTAA
The DNA here is from genome assembly GCF_000230855.2 of Cajanus cajan. Taxonomy (NCBI): domain Eukaryota; kingdom Viridiplantae; phylum Streptophyta; class Magnoliopsida; order Fabales; family Fabaceae; genus Cajanus; species Cajanus cajan. The sequence continues at coordinate 80,468,361 of NC_138518.1, forward strand.
TGGGTAATTGATACCTACACTATTTTAGTCTCTTGCTTGATCTTCCGCTTGAGTCCTCCGTGCTTCCCCTCGCTCCCTTTTCTCCGTCCTCCCCCTTTTTTTTTGCCCTCTGTTTTTGTTCTCCTTTTATGGTTCTTCCCCTTCCGCTTTTGGCAACTGCCCTTTTGTTTTTTTTCATTTTTTTCCTCTCTTTTATCAATTGTTTATAAGCACCGAAAATTTTTTCAAAGCTTCCGTGAAGTCTCCAACTGCTCCCTTTGATCTGTCTCTTTTTTTTTTGCTACCAGCTTGCTAAGTTTGAAATTCTAAGAATTGTTTTACCGCATGGGGTCCCAAAACCAAGACTTTCTTACTAGTACCAAGACTTTGGCTTCATCTATTTGGCATTTTCTGAGTTTTTTTTATTTAAAAAAAATAAAAATAAAATTGGTGTTTACATATAAGTAGAGAAAATATTTTGGAGGTGTATTTTATACGGGATCAGCCTAAAATATTTTTGGAGACCTAAAATTAGAGCTTGGACTGATTTATGCTTGGGCCAACCTTGTCTAATTTATTTTTCAAACAGACTCATATGCCACTCCTGTAGTTCTTTTTACATATACCAAAGTGCGTTTAAAAACGAACTTATTTTTATAGTGCGTTTATCAGAATCAATGTTAGCCTCCCAAAAACAAGGTGAAACAGTGAAAAAATTACTTATTGTTTTGGCTTTCAAAGAGGAATTGGAAAAATGAATCTGATCCAGACACACTTGGTTAAAATTAAAACCATTCAAACAATTTTTTTTCCCCAACAAAATCACATTACACATGTTGAAACAGGAGTTGGGTGTTCCTAATGCAAAACCAAACATAGGCAGAAGATGAGATTACAGGAGGGAACAGACATGTCCCAGTTGTAGACAGCTACATATGGAGATCTCCGTTTGAGACGCAATATGTTTCGTGAAACCATGATTTAGGGAAGCACCAGATCTAAGAACTCAGAAACAGAGCATTTACGGCAAGGGGCGTCATTTTTGTGAAAACAATGTGACATGTCAATATGTCATGAATCCATTATCCATGTGCTCTTGATAGATAGAAGCAACGTGAACCCTAAGATATTGCGTAAGAATAAGTCTTCAATAAGCTTGCATGGCATGGGACATAATTATTCCTGTCGCTGACTTCCTTGCAAAAGCATCTTTCTGGGTAAGGCTCACTTTGTTTTCTAACACTAATCATTTTCGAATGGATATCCCACGAATCCAACTTCCCCATTTGGTTATCAAGCACTCCCCTCATGTTACAACCATGAAATGTAAATTATAGAAAAGGGTTTTGTCAAGATGGGAGGAAACAAACAAAATTATATTACAAGTATTTAATGCATTTAACAGTTGTTAACAAATAATTCCTCAGGTGACACAACACGTAATTATTATGAAAATAAAAAAATAAATATTAATTATTAAACTTTATTTGAATATTTAAAATTAAAAGATATATGAATATTTTTTAAAATAATTATGTGACCTTTTGGCCTTTTTAATGTTAACCATCTATACATTCTTATAAAGTTCTTATATTTTAAAAATAAAATTATTTTTAGGATATATGCCCCTGTCAAAAAAAAAAAAACCCATAAAATAAAGGATATAGATTTGGAAGTCCCAATCTTAGCAAACTAATAATTACACGGCTGACAATTCAGTCCCGTTTTACTAATCAGTCAATTCATCCATCTTTAACCAATCCATCTATTATTAAAAAAATAGATTAGTTAAATTGGATCACTATTTTAATGGATGAATGATGAACCATTTAGCATATTTTTACAATCCATTAAGTAATCTAAAGTTCATTGGTGGAACACAAAAATTTTAAAGGACAAATCCTAGGCTATATACTGTGTTTGAATGTCCGTTTCAACACTAATGATCACAGACATGTGAATAAACACACGAATTGTCATTAGACGTGCATTAAAAAATTAGATTTTCTAAGGGTCTCAGACCGGTTTGTAAGCTCGCGAATTTTGTGGATAATGGTTTTTTTTTTTATTTTATTTTAAATTTGTATGATTATGTTTAATTTTTGAGTTCGGTCCGTGAAATTTGCGGACTTGACAAATTTAATCCGTGATTTTACGGGTTAGTCCGCGAACTTCACTAATTAATATTTTTAAATATTACGATTTTAATATTAAGTTATTTATTTAATTTTTTAAATTATTATGACATTAAAATTATGATTAGTTAGTATGTATTTGTCATTTAAATTATTTTTATGACATTTTGATACTTTTATTATTGAAAGTTTGGTACTATTTAAATATTTGTAATTATTTTTATTTTAATATTTTAATATTTAGTATTTTAAACCATTTTAACTAGTATGATAAAATTTAGCTTATAAATAAAAAAAAATATTTTTTTCTTCTAATTTTATGTATTTTTATTTTTTAAAAATTTATTTTTTTGAGCCATTATTTAAGCCCGCGAACCGGTCCGTTATTCGCGAATTTTGGCAGGCCGGATACGGACTTAAAAAATAAGTCTATTTATTTTACGGACTGGACTTATTCGACCCGTATAAAACGCGAGTTTTATGGACTGGGCCGAATCGGTCTGTATACCCACCCATTGACACTATTTATTAAACGTTATTTTATAAAAATATTTTTAAAAGATAAAACATAATATACTTTAAATACACGAATGGGATATTCATTCATAAAAAATAATTAATAATATATGGATTATTTTTTTTTCTCACTAAATTAGTCGCGCATGGATAAAATATCTTTTTTACTACATTCTCACGGATCATCATGAATCGATTATAATTCAATGTAAAATTTATCTAATTCAAGAAAAAATATATAAAAAGTTAATGCAATCTCTATTTTCCATAAACTAGAAGAGGCTAAACCCAACGTTTATCACGTTACCAAGCCAGATTTCACCAAAATTATAATTCTACGCCACCAAACAAGACCATATTGGATCATATGTAGAAAAGGTAAGTTCAATTAGGTACAAGAAAGTAGAAACGGCATCACGGGAAGAACTGCCAAAAGCAGAACTGATTTGCAAGTAGAGCTTTCTATAAAGACAGAATCTGTGTTTTAAGATTTGTTTAGGGAGCAAAAGCTAGTCTGATTAATAGAGAAAAGACATTTCTAGGGTGCATGATTTTCATTTTTCAACACTGACATCAGCTGTATTCACACCTGGCAAAATCCACACATCATTGGTATCCTAAATCAACACTCCTGCAAAAATCTCTGGCCGCCATGAGTTTCAACTTCTTTTGTAAGACAGACAATAAACTTAGGACCCACAACCTAATTGTAATCAAGTCTCCCACCCTTGTCCAATTGTAAACAAACAAGAACACATAAGACAGTGCAAGTTTAATGTTGAGAGGCAAAATTTGGGGTTGCATGGAGGGTTTGGGCAACTTTGAATTTGCAACTTGCAACTTGCAAGTGCATGAATAAGAAAATTTGGGGAAAAAGCAAAGGTAACATAGCACCACATTAGCTAAATTCTAAATCACACCGATCCAACAAATGATCAATCAGACAAACACATTGCTTTCACTAAAGTGATTCTCATCAGTTCCAATGCTTTAGAAAGTAAGAAAGAGGGAGGCCTTTTCGATTTGGTAGCTCTAATTGGACCTACCTGTTACTGTGCATGGAATACAACAAGGATACACAACGAAGAAATGGCGAGAGAAAAACAAACAAGAAATTAATAGATGAATCCCCCCACCAAAAATTGAAAAAAAAAAAAAAGAAGACTTGATTAGGTGAGAGGCTTTGTCTGACAGCGCATAACACCTAGTGGTAGGCAGCATTCTTTTTTGTTCTCTTTTCTAACTTGTGAGTGCTATCCAAATCAAAGAATAAACAAAAGTTATGGGAAAGCAAACAGAATCTTGACGAGGGCCACCTTTTCTATTAGTATTATTATCATTATTATTCTCTTTCTTCAATTCTTCCAACACACGGAAGAACGTCAGGTAAATAAACAGTTCAATTTGGGTCGGAGCTGCTTTACATAGATAACCAAATGATCACCTAAAAACACTTGACAACTTTCTTTTCTGATACCCATAATATCGTCCTTTGCTTCGGCTCAAAGAGAATTGATATTTACTCACTGGTAAGGCTCCCCAAACTTCCTTTTGAAGTACATATACCCGCTTTTGCAGTTTTCTTGTGTGTTTGGTTGCATCCAAGTAAAACCAAGTTTACTCCCGATAGTAAGTGTGATGAGAGTAAAAACAACAGTATTTTTTGGATTGAGTTGAGAAATTCTCACAAAGTTTTACTCTACTTCCTTTTGGGATAAAATTTTTCAAACATGAATCATCACTTCATTTTAATTTTTTAAGCAAAATCAATTATGTAAAATCAAGATTTATAAAACTAATTCCGGATCATATCAGTAACAATCAACTCATTGAGCCTTAAGTCTGTCATCATAAAACCAAAAATTCATGGCAGAACACAAACAAACAGAAGGAAGACATATGGTGAGAGAAAAACTAACGGTTAAAAATATGAATATTTTTTGTTCAAATATAAACTTGACTCCTAAATGAGTCCATGGTACATTCCTCACAACTATAAACAAAATAACATCACCACATAAAATTATTAAGGAAAATGAAAGAAGTCAATAACTCAACAAGAGACAGAAGCCACTGAGACATTGTCTATTAAAACAATATTGAGATTCAAGTGTTCAAGAATGGGGGCAGTTAGCCCTTTACTAATATATTGAACTAAAAAGTAAGAAAGTTTGTCATTTCTTATTGCAAACCAAGACAGAAGAATTGAATCCGATACCTAAGCCACTATGATCCATTTATGAAATAAAAAATGTATTAACGAGATCAGTACACAATCGGACACTCATTTTTTTCCTTCAGCCATAATCCTTTCCTTATATAGATGCTATATTACATTTCAAACTCATTCCACCAATGATCATTCCTTTGTATCCCCCATCAAGCATTCAAACATATAGAAATTTACTTTCTATTCCTTTGTGAACCATTCTGTATCGTGGCTTCCACCCCAAAACTACTAACATACAATTAGTCCTCTTTTCCACAATCAATTACATAACAAGAGGTCATATACATGAACACAACACAAACGTTAACTTCACACGTTTCTAAGATGATTATATTTCTATGAATAATTGACAAATGTTAGATATTGTAAATAAATTTAAAGGACAATGTTAAATTGTTTACTATACCATACAGTTCTGACGCGGGTCTTGAGATTGCTTAATCACAGAGCTTCTAGTCAGATAGATAAGGTTAGGTACCTAAAGACACTTTGATGTTTAAGTTAGTCTTGGAATCAAGTGTAGGTATAAAGATGAGCATACTTAAGGTATCCTTTGAGGTGTGTTCATTAATTGGTTTGATTTGACTCTGCGGTTTATCTGATTATCCAAACCAATGAACAGCCCTAACCTACTTGATTAGGTGTCGTAATCATCCATTACAATAAGTTGGGCAACAGCCTATATGGCTAGGGAGTAGGGGGAAAACCAGAACCTATATGCGTATGTGGTAATCGTCGGTTCTATATTTGATTATATAACTAATTTAAGAAGATCAGCCTAGGTGCAACAATAAGGTTGCAGTCTTGTGATCGTGAGTTCTTCTCAACTCATGTAGATGAGGCTGCATGCATTTGATCCTCCACATTTGAACTGTCCTTTTTCATACTGCAGATTCAGGAGATAATCACAATATAAAACACATAAGGAAATAAACCCACATACTTTAATCCTCATTTCAGGTCTCATATGATGCTAGACAGGATCTTTGTTACATAAAAATCACAAAGACCCCATATGCGCCTAGGTGAATAAGCCAAAAAAGACAGAATACTATGATAAGAACACGAACATGAACAAATAAAAGTGACAGAAAAGCTGAATTGGACTTGGCTTCAAGGGAGAAATTAGGAAAAAGGTAGGGTATTTTCTCATAAATCATACAATATATTTGTATATTGGATCCAAGTCACATGAAATGTTCAGTCACTGTAACATTTTACAATAATCAAATTATACACGCCTAAACATGAATCACAACCTTTGATAGTCCTCAATTGTCATAACCTGAACACTACATTTGAAATCTCTAAACAAGGTATGATCTTTATAACTGGTGTCTAAGTTAGATTGAGCTTATGCAGTTCCTACTACGAATCAGCATCTCATTGGGCTTGAGCTCACAGATGGGGAAAAGAATCAGAAATTAAATTATAAGTGCCATATATTGCAGCTTATAAAATTTAGCTTTAGTTCAACAAAAAAACAAAATTATCCTCTGATTTGAAAATGTAGTAATATGCATCCCAAAATGTATAAACATATTTGAACTGACTACTGAGATTACCAAAACCTGAGACGTAAGTTGAGACTGATATGAAAGTTATGTTGGGTACAGCTGCCAAGCCACTTTCGGTGGCTTTTAATTTTTAAATTAAAAGCGGGTCCCACATGATAATAAAATAATATTAAAGGTTTAGGAGAAATTACGAAAATGCCATTGGGACTTTCCTATAAATAGGGAAGCTGAAAATCATAATTTTCATCCCAAATCTTCTTCTCTTCTCTCTTCCTCTCTTATACACCTTGAGATCTGTTCTCGGTAGTAGTAGTCTCCTAATTCAAAGGAGTAAGTTATAGAGAGAGAAGTGTTGTAATTTCCTCCCTTTCAGTAAATAATATTTTTACTGTGGTTATTTTCTCCCTTGTCTCTTTTTACTCATCTCTTGTTTTAGCTGTGAGTAACTATTAAGCCTACTCTGGACCTAACAGTGGTATCAGAGCCACTAGGTTGTTTATTATTCCGCTGTGGTGTACATTGGTATAGTGTCGGAGAAAATTTCTTAGTATGCTCTGTGGCTGCAGTATTGTCTGATCAGTCACATCAGAAAAGAATTATTCTTGTTACTGGATTTTATCATTGTTCCAGTAGGCGGTACTATTCTAGTGGAAGTTACTTAAGTCGGTTTAATAGAAGAAATTATGGCAGCAAAGTTTGAGATAGAGAAGTTCAACGGGAACAATTTTTCCCTGTGGAAATTGAAGATAAGAGCAATTTTGAGAAAAGACAACTGTCTTAAAGCAATTGAAGGCAGGCCATCAGATATTACTGATGAAAAGTGGAGAGAAATGGATGACAATGCTGTTGCCAATTTGCACTTAGCAATGGCTGATTCAGTTTTGTCGAGCATAGCAGAGAAGACAACTGCAAAGGAGATTTGGGACACGCTCGTAAAATTATACGAGGTCAAGTCACTTCACACCAGAATATTCTTAAAGAGGAAACTCTACACTCTTCGAATGAGTGAGTCCACAGCAGTGACGGACCACATCAACAATCTGAATACGCTATTTGCTCAGCTTTCAACAGCTGATTTCAACATAGTGGAAAATGAACGTGCGGAGCTTCTACTTCAGAGTTTACCAGATTCATATGATCAACTCATCATCAACATAACAAACAATAATGTTGTTGGTCGTCTATCCTTTGAGGATGTTGCCGGAGCTATTCTTGAAGAAGAGTCCAGGCGAAAGAATAAGGAAGACAGACTGGAAAGTTCAAAGCAAGCAGAAGCTTTGACGATGATGAGAGGAAGATCAATGGAACGTGGCTCCAGTGGGAGTCAAAATCATGGTAGATCAAAATCTCGAGGAAGGAAGAACCTCAAATGCTATAATTGTGGCATGAGAGGGCACATGAAGAAAGATTGTTGGCACAAGAAGAGTGGAGGAGGGAAGAATTCTGAAGCGTCAACCTCTCAAGGTTGTGTTGCTAGTACCCAAGAAGATGGAGAAATCTTGTACAGTGAAGCAATAAGTTCCAGAGGCGAAAAACAACTCCATGAATGTTGGATATTGGATTCAGGTGCAACCTGGCACATGACTCCAAATAGAGATTGGTTTTGCACTTATGAATCAATCTCAGGAGGATCCGTATTTATGGGAAATGATCATGCTTTGGAAATTGCTGGAGTTGGTACTATCAAATTAAAAATGTATGATGGTACTGTTCGTACAATTCAAGGGGTACGACATGTGAAGGGCTTGAAAAAGAATCTATTGTCCATTGGGCAACTAGATGATCTCAAGTGCAAGATCCACGTTGAAGGTGGAATCTTGAAGGTAGTTAAAGGCAATTTGGTGGTGATGAAAGCTGAGAAGATCACATCAAATCTATACTTGCTTTTGGGAGAAACGTTGCAAGAAGCAGATGCATCAGTTGCAGCAATAAGTCAAGAAGAGGCAACGATGATGTGGCATCGTAGACTAGGACATATGTCAGAGCGAGGCCTGAAAATTCTTGCGGAACGTAATCTCTTGTCAGGGCTTAAAATGGTAACCTTACCATTTTGTGAGCACTGTGTGACAAGCAAGCAACATAGATTACAATTTGCCAAAGTAACTACAAGGAGCAAGCACATACTTGACTTGATCCATTCTGATGTCTGGGAATCACCAGAAATTTCCATGGGAGGAGCAAAATATTTTGTATCATTTATTGATGATTATTCCCGGAGATTGTGGGTGTACCCAATCAAGAAGAAGTCAGATGTGTTCCCAGTATTCAAGGAATTTAAAGCACAAGTAGAACTTGATACTGGAAAAAGGATTAAGTGCTTAAGGACAGACAATGGAGGAGAATATATAGATGGTGATTTTCTGGCATTCTGCAAGCAAGAGGGTATCAAGAGGCAATTTACAGTTGCTCATACACCTCAGCAGAATGGGGTAGCAGAGCGGATGAATCGAACTCTTCTAGAAAGGACAAGAGCTATGTTGAGAACTGCAGGATTAGCCAAGTCTTTCTGGGCAGAAGCAGTCAAAACTGCTTGTTATTTGATCAATCGCTCACCATCAACAGCAATTGGTTTGAAGACACCAATGGAGATGTGGAATGGAAAACCATCAAATTATTCTTCATTACATGTGTTTGGATGTCCGGTGTACGTGATGTACAACTCCCAAGAAAGAACAAAGCTGGACCCAAAATCCAGGAAATGTATATTCTTGGGTTATGCTGACAATGTTAAGGGGTATCGCTTGTGGGATCCCACTGCCCGCAAGGTTGTTGTCAGCAGGGATGTAGTCTTTGCAGAAACTGAACTGCAAAAGGAGCAGGAAAATGACAGCACTATCAAAGACACCAGTATAGTGGAGATAGGAGGAAAATCTAAAGAAGATGACACCTCTGAAGCAGAACAAGAGCACGATGAACAAGAACCAAATGAGGACAATGATGGAGATGTTCGACGAACAACACGTCAGACGAAGAAACCATCTTGGCATTCAGACTATGTTATGGCAAGTCATGATGCGTACTGTCTCTTAACTGAAGAAGGAGAACCATCAACCTTTCAAGAGGCGTTGAGGAGTTCTGATGTTTCTCAGTGGATGGCAGCAATGCATGAAGAAATAGAGGCCTTACATAGAAATAAAACATGGGAACTTGTTGATCTTCCAAAAGGTCGAAAAGCCATTGGTTGCAAATGGGTCTATAAGATCAAACGTGATGGCAATGATCAAGTGGAGAGATATCGTGCAAGATTGGTGGTTAAGGGATATGCTCAGAAAGCGGGCATTGATTTTAACGAGATATTCTCGCCAGTTGTCCGATTAACCACAATCAGAGTTGTTCTGGCTATGTGTGCTGCATTTAATTTACATCTTGAGCAACTTGATGTAAAGACTGCTTTTCTTCATGGGGAACTCCAAGAAGAAATATATATGCTCCAACCAGAAGGCTTTAAAGAACAAGGAAAAGAAAACTTGGTTTGTAGGTTGACCAAATCTCTGTACGGTTTAAAGCAGGCGCCAAGGTGTTGGTACAAGAGATTTGATTCCTTCATAATTAGCCTTGGTTACAACAGACTGAGTTCAGACCATTGTACGTACTACAATAGGTTTGATGACAATGATTTCATCATCTTGCTGTTGTATGTGGATGACATGTTGGTGGTAGGCCCCAACAAAGATCAGATCCAAGAATTAAAGGCACAATTGGCTAGGGAGTTTGATATGAAGGACTTGGGACCGGCAAACAAGATTTTAGGGATGCAAATTCACCGAGATAAAAAGGATAGGAAGATTTGGCTTTCTCAGAAGAATTATTTATTGAAAGTCTTGCGGCGCTTCAACATGCAAGACTGTAAGCCAATTTCGACCCCACTTCCTGTCAATTACAAATTATCCTCAAGTATGAGTCCTAGCAACGAAGCAGAGAGGATAGAAATGTCTCGAGTGCCGTATGCATCAGCGGTGGGAAGCCTTATGTATGCCATGATTTGTACGAGACCAGACATTGCACAAGCAGTGGGAGCGGTCAGTAGGTTTATGGCAGATCCTGGTAGAGAGCATTGGAGTATTGTAAAGAGGATCCTTAGATATATCAAAGGAACCTCAGATGTTGCATTATGTTTTGAAGGATCGGAGTTTTTTGTTAGAGGCTATGTTGATTCAGATTTTGCAGGAGATCTGGATAAAAGAAAATCTACTACTGGTTATGTGTTTACACTTGCTGGAGGAGCAGTGAGCTGGTTGTCTAAGTTACAGACTGTTGTAGCTCTATCTACTACAGAAGCTGAATACATGGCAGCTACGCAAGCATGCAAAGAAGCAATTTGGATTCAAAGGTTACTGGAAGAACTCGGGCACAAGCAGGAGAAAATTACTGTGTATTGTGACAGTCAGAGTGCCTTGCACATTGCAAGGAATCCAGCCTTTCATTCCAGGACAAAGCACATAGGAATTCAATATCACTTTGTTCGTGAAGTAGTAGAAGAAGGAAAAGTGGATATGCAGAAGATCCATACAAAAGACAACATAGCAGACGTAATGACAAAGCCTGTCAACACTGACAAGTTTACATGGTGTCGATCCTTATTTGGCCTATTGAAAACATAAGCAACATGAAGTATCAATAAAGAAGTGTCAGTGGTGTGAAGATATGATTAACTTAATCATAATCTTCAAGTGGGAGAAATGTTGGGTACAGCTGCCAAGCCACTTTCGGTGGCTTTTAATTTTTAAATTAAAAGCGGGTCCCACATGATAATAAAATAATATTAAAGGTTTAGGAGAAATTACGAAAATGCCATTGGGACTTTCCTATAAATAGGGAAGCTGAAAATCATAATTTTCATCCCAAATCTTCTTCTCTTCTCTCTTCCTCTCTTATACACCTTGAGATCTGTTCTCGGTAGTAGTAGTCTCCTAATTCAAAGGAGTAAGTTATAGAGAGAGAAGTGTTGTAATTTCCTCCCTTTCAGTAAATAATATTTTTACTGTGGTTATTTTCTCCCTTGTCTCTTTTTACTCATCTCTTGTTTTAGCTGTGAGTAACTATTAAGCCTACTCTGGACCTAACAAGTTATTTGAAATCAAGAGAAAATTACAAACATTACTCTGGCACAGGTTAATTAACGCTATCCTGAAGACGAGGGAGGGATAGCAAGTTATGCATTTGTACTAAAGCATTGGCTTGTGTGATTCAAAGAGAATGCTAAATTGGAAATGTTCTAAACTTGTAGCAAGGAAACTTGAATGCATTTAGAATTGGCATTGAGGAAAGATAAAAAGGAATGTAACGAAAATGATTTGGTATCGGAAACAAATGCTATCTAACCTGGTTGCCCTTTTCGAAATCACATTGCTTTTCACCACTTTGACTGGGAAACAATTTTATCTTTTTTACTAGAGGACTCACATGGAGCCACGTGCCTCACTTGGGTTGCTAAAAAAAACCATATCAATTCAATAGAAAATAAAAAAATAAAGCCAGCATTTTATATAAATTAAAATTAATTTATACACCTAATTTCTTCAAAAGTTAAGGTAAATATTTAAGATCTTTCAAATCTATTTTCACTTCAATTTTAGTAGTAACAATTTGAGCCAAGAATTGCTAGTATTACTTGAGATATTTGAAAGGCTTGTTGAATTAATTATGAAATTCGTTCAACTACAATGGGAGTGTACAATATTTTTGTATTGGTTGTAGCATTTAAATTATTTCAAATATCTGGCTAAAAGGACAAAAGATAAACCATACTCTATGAATGAAATATTTCATTAGAAATGAAACCTTACTAAATCACACAAAGTCATTTTGAAATGTATTTTCTCTGTTATTTAGAGTGACTAAAATAGCTTTTGCACTATCTACTATTTTAGCAAGTATATATAACCAATTTTGATGGCAAGTATTTAAAGTAGTATAATACAAAAATATTATAAGATATATTATTAAGTAAACACATAAATTTGTCTTTAATCAGACGGTAATGTAAAAATTTAATATCAATCCTTAAAGATCATAAATGACTAACATCTGAGCTAAGGTTCGAATGTGAGAACAAAAAAAAAAAACAAAAAGAATTGATTCTAATAGTTTATGCTTGATTTTCATTTACACTATAACAAAATAAACATTTAGTACTATTTAATATTATTTTTAGTAGTAATAAAAATACCTATAAAGTCTTTTATAAGCATTTTCACATTAGTTATCATAGAACCACTCAAATATTTACCGATAATTATTCTGCATGTCGATAATGACTCTTATAATGATCAAGAAAAATGTATAAGTTTTTATGACATTTTTACTGAAATAGTGACATTTAATATTTTTTTGTTATTGCCATTAAAAGTTAATGTATAAACTTTTGTGATATTTTTTATTGACATTTAATATTTTTTTGTTATTGTCACTAAAAGTTTAAGAATTGATTTTTTAATCTTTAATTATTTTATACCTTTAGTCGACATGAGACTTATAAGATGAGGGTTGTCCTCAAATTTTTCTTTAGAATAGTAAATTATGAGTCTAATTCAATCTTACAAAACTAACTTGTAAGATAAGAGTTATCATCTACTTATATATTTTTTAATTATCTTATTTATAGTCAATGCAAAACTTAAATTTTTTTCAATAAATAATTATCATCAATAGTAAATTTTAGTGTAATGTAAATACATTTTTAATGACTATTATATATTAGTCATTAATATTTTTATTAGATAAAAAATAAAAAATTAATTTATTATTATTAAATAATTATCACTAATAATAAATTTAATGTACCGTAAATAAGATCTCAAATGTGTGCCTCTTGTGTTTAAAAAATTCAATGGTAGCCATTAATCCCGTAAAAGTCTTTGTTACTGAAGCAAATTGTGTACATTATTTTCACATTCCTGGTTACCATAGGTCACGTAAGAAATTCCCCTGGAAAGCAAGTAAAAGCTATATAAGAAAGAGACAAAGGAATTGGATTTGTACATGGTCATGAAGAGACAAGTGCCACGTCATCGGAGCTACCAATATATATAACAAATCTTGGAACCATATGCTGCAGCTGCAGTCTCATGGTGTGGTGTTCGATCTTCTTATCTTACATACGTTTGTTCGTATCTATCACACACTGAATGGCTTTCATCAATTTTCATTGTTCTTCCATTTCCCTGCGCACATTTTCCAAGTGAGTTTTCAGCCTCTCATTAATTGCCATTAAATTTCTTTTATCTTTCTGTATTTATATTTTCTTTCCATAGATTAATGTAGGACGTGCCCTGCATGGCTTTATCATGCCTATAGTGTCGTTCATGGGAAACATTGGGAGGGATTCATATAAAAGCGAATCATATATATGGATTACAAGTCCTATATTAATCTATGTACAATTAGAGAGTAAGAACGAGTCTGAAACAACACACAAGTGCAAAATAATGTCTGCAAATTTCAAATCCGTGGCAAATATTTTGAATATTCGGATCGTGTCAAGTCCTGGAACTTTTTGACAGTTTTTTGTGTAATCTAAATAATGGAGATTCCTTGCGTTTCATTGAAACATTAGTAACGTCAATGTTTGCATGTAAAATGAATAAGGCATCGAGTTTTCTTTTCTTTTTATAAAGTGACACTATCATATTCTAGGACATTTATTTGCATGCACTTCTAATTAGTTGTTTAAATGCTGGCTTGTAATATTTTTTTCCATTTGTTTAGTACAAGAATCAGGTTTAGGATGTATCTGTAGTTATGCAGAATGAAGGTAGATAGGTAAGATTGTGATTTTCCAATACAGCAGAGTGAGGGAATGCATTTCAATGCACAAGTTCCCAAGTTAGAGGTAGGCAACACCAGGAGGCTTCTATATGAGATGAAAGATATCTTATGTGAAGGCTTGGCTAGACGAATTAACTTGTAGTAGAAGTAACTTTGCAACTTACAAGTGATAATCGCTGTTCTTTGTAAATTTGGTCATTTTTTCTGGCCCATGAATATGGTCCATATAGTATCCCAAAGTTGACTATCAAGAATGAATCTGTATTTGTGAGATGTGACTTTCATTAGTCAAACATTATTACTTAATAGTAAGAGATTAATTTGGTGTTATATACTTGTATTAGACTCACTTGTAGAAGATTTTCAGCCAAGTATGAAGTATCCTATATGCATGCATTGTGCTTATCGCTTATGGCAAATTTATTCATTCTAATGTCTTCTAAGTATTGTTGTTACTTTGTTCTTCTGGTTCCACTTGTCTAATTGGATGGTTGCTTCTGTTTTAGAAGGCAGTGTCCTGTAATTGGCGTGCCCCCACTCAATTCAAACGGGTATAAATCTGATTTCATGTGGGCTAGTCCCATTAGAAAAGTGAAATTTAGTTTTAAGGTTGATAGCGTGAGGGCTTTAGTATCTGGAGAAGGAGATCTGCTATCTCATCCTAACAATAACAGTCCAAGACAAGATGTCATAATTGACAGCTTGGTAGAAGAACCAGATAGAATTAGAGAGAAACTGGACACATTTTCTTTTGGAAGAGTCTCTCCAGAGATAAATCCTACAATCAATGGCTTCTTTGCTGATACAAATGAACATGATCTGGATTGTCCTACACAAGGGTTTTCTTCTATCCCAGAGGCCATTGAAGATATTCGTCAGGGAAAGGTTAATAATTAATCTGTTGTTTTGTTGAACAATTCTTTATCCATCAAGGGTGTTAAAAAAATTACTTATTTGGGATAAATTTTGCAGTTAGTTATTGCCGTAGATGATGAAGATAGAGAAAACGAGGGGGATCTAATAATGGCAGCATCAATGGTAACGCCAGAAGCAATTGCATTTATTGTCAAGTATGGAACTGGGATAGTGTGTGTAAGCATGAAAGAAGAAGATTTAGAGAGGTTGCAACTCCCATTGATGGTGACACAGGAGAATAATGGAGAAAACCTTTGCACTGCATTCACAGTGACAGTGGTACATAGGCTTTTCATTCTTGATTGAGAAAATGGGATAATGATCATTAAGCACATAATATTGATTTGATTTCTTATTCGATACCAAAATGATTGCATATTATATTATAGGATGCAAAGCAAGGCACTACAACAGGAGTGTCTGCTCAAGATAGAGCAACAACAATCCTCAAACTTGCATCAAGAAGTTCGAGGCCTGATGATTTCAATCGCCCAGGTCATATATTTCCCCTCAAGTATAGAGAAGGAGGGGTTCTTAAAAGACCTGGACACACAGAAGCTTCACTTGATCTTGCTTTGTTGGCTGGCCTGGAACCTGCTGCAGTTTTATGTGAGATAGTAGATGATGATGGTTCAATGGCCAGGTTACCAAAGCTTCGACAAATTGCAATGCAAGAAAACTTCAAAATCATATCCATTGCTGATTTAATAAGGTAATTTTTAAGAAATCACCAGCCTAGTTACAGAATTCTAACTTCTTGCGATAATTCATGTGTCACATACAGGCTTCTTTTTAAAGGAAATTTGGTAATAATAATGTAAAAGGTGATGAATCACGTACTTGTACCTGGTAAATGGTAATTATGATCACCAGATTTTTCATAGAATAACAATCTAATAGTAGCTACTGATCAAAGTGTAGGCCTGCAGACATTTCCTAGTTTTGACAGAAACTTGTTCCAATGTTTAGAGTCTCACCGGTCAAATTGCAGTTTGGATAGGCCCAAATTTAGAATTTTGAAAATATGCCACCTCAAATTATCATAAGGAAGCTTGAGTTAAGAATTTTAATAGGTGCATCTCTAATATTTGCATGGTCTGAACTAGCAGATACAGAAGAAAGAGAGAGAAGTTTGTAGAGTGTGCTTCAGCTGCACTGATACCCACCATGTGGGGACATTTCAAAGCTTATTGTTATCGGTCATGTCTGGATGGGATTGAGCATATTGCGATGGTTAAAGTAAGCAGCTCAACTAAACTTGAGTTCTCATATGAAACCTGTCTTAATTTTTACTAGGTATATAAATAGGAAAAAAACTCATACAATCCTATAAGTACTGGTATTGCTGTTTTCAATGAGCAAGAGTCTTACCTCAGTAACACTATACTGCACCTAAGTTTTGTCCATATAAATATTCAACACTGAACTTGGGTAAACAAAGTTTAAAATAAACTGGTCGGAAAATTCTGCAGTTTAACCTTAATTTTGGTTTACAACTGCAGAAATAAGGTATAAACCAAGGATTTTATGCATACTATCCTAACCCTCATTACAAGGTCAATCCTAGTCGGTCAGATTAAGTTATTTTGTAATCACCAAGTCTCGTTCTTTGTTAGGTTGTGCTTGATTTACCAATAATTGTATATGCTTAACAGGATCTTGAGCTGCTGCAACTGTCAAATTGCAATTTTCTATAATTTGATTTATTGGCTCGTTGTTGGCGAGATATAATAATCCTTGGTTAGTCGTTTTTTTGTTGAATTAGAGATACGACAAAATCAGTGGAGGAATTTTGCAATCAATGTACTGCAAGCCTTGAATAAAAATCAGTCCAATTTTTTGATTACGTTCATTTCTGGGGCAAGGGTGAAATTTGACTATTGTTCTTGTGTTAGTGACTATGACATGCTTTTGATATCAACACTTAATAGGGTGAGATAGGTGATGGGCATGACGTACTTGTGAGAGTACATTCAGAATGTGTGGTTGGTGACATTTTTGGGGCAACAACGTGTGAATGTGGAAATCAGTTAGCAGTTGCATTGAAGCAAATTGAAGTAGAAGGCAGGGGTGTCTTACTGTATCTCCGAGGACATGAAGGTAGAGGTATCGGCTTAGGCCACATGGTCCCTTCTTATCACTTGGAAGATGACAAGTACGAGGGTGTTTCTAGTGAGTACGGTATTGAAGCACAGGTACATTTTAGTTATCTATTAACTATATCTAGAGATTATTATTCAATACACATTGGAAAGTTTCCATCAAAGTTTAAAAATTAAATAACAAAGTGAATAAAAATGTATTGCAAACAGGCAATTATGCTAGAAAGTAAAAGCTAAAGAGTGACAAATGATTAGCTTAAAGAATGCAAATAAATAAAAGCGGGCAACTTTCATGATTATCTGATGAAAATATGAAATTTGCAATGAATAAAGAAAATAAACCTTTATTGAAAACTATCAGTATGGAAGATATACTTGACCAATCTCAGAACCTGAGATGTATAGGTATATATTTAGATTAAGATCATGATTCATGATGTCTGTCATTCAATTACTGCTGAACGTCTGATAACTGCATTTTGAATTTCAAACGCTCAAACTTAAAACTTCGACCTCCTTATTAATTTTATAAGAATTTTACTAAGGCCTTAAATTCTGGGATTCATTTGTGCCATCTTTAGTTGTCTTAAGTTTTTCCTAATTAATCAAGAAAAAAATATCTCGAAAAAATTAATATATCTTGTCCTATTATCTGACTTCAAGTTCATTTCTAACCATTTCATCTAGAACATTGGAAATCAAAAGAAATACTACGTATATGTTAGTGTCTATTTATCCATTTAAACTGTCATGTTGTCCGTAACAATTAATTTATTTTCGCTTATGCCCATTGGAAAATGTTTCATCGTAATTTAACTACTGTTTCATTTTGGCTGCATACACATTATTTTCAACTAATTGAATGATACATCTATGACAGATACTACGAGATCTAGGGATTCATACAATAAGGTTAATGATAAAATATCCTGCTGAGTACGATGGGCACAAAGGTTATGGCTTAACAATTGCTGGAAAAGTTCCTCTTTTGACGCCACTAACTGGACACGTTTGATTGGTATGGATTTCAACAATCATATGAATACAGCGTTACGAGTTATGACCAAAAAAAATGAAATAATGGTCAATTGCTCTCTGAGGATGGTATATATATCTCGTATGAGTAGTTCAATTTTAGGTAAATTTTTTACAGAAAATATAACAAACATCTTATCAACAGAAAATGTTGCTGTTATTTGATTACGGCTATGACATGCAAACTTGTTTATATGTTTACCAAATGTTTTTGTTGGAGGAATGCTCCCAAATTGCCAATAACTTTCTAACACATTTTTTATTAATTAAATTTTTTATGAAAAATTTATTAAATAAAATGTGAGAATTCAAGAATTTTGAGATTTCATATTTTAAGTGTCTTTTTTTTAAGATTAAATTATACTTTTAGTTTTTAATCTTACTTTTTAGATTCATTTTCATCTTTTATATGTTAAAATGTTTATTTTGACTTTTTTTGTATTTGGATTAAATTGACGATCTTGAAATAATTATTATTAATTTTGAATATTTTTTAACTAATTTAATGCTTGAAACTCGTCTTATTAAATTTATTTATGTGAAAAAAATTTAATATAGCTAAGGTTTAAATACAAAAGTATTATAAATATGATAAAAATCATATAAAAATAAGTGTATAAAGCAGTCAAAGAAAAAAAAAAAAAAAAAAATATATATATATATATATATATATATATATAATTTCATGTTATTTTTTAGTTATTCGTGAGATATATTTTTTACGTGATTTTTACTTTTTTTTTATAACCTTTTAAATTCAAACATTAATTAATTTTTATAATTTTGAATTTAATGTTACAAATTTCAAATGAATTAAAAGTTAGTTCAAAATTATATCATAAAAATGAAAATAATAATTATTTTAAAAGAATCAAATCATACCAAATTTAAGATATAAAAGATTAAAATAAATATTTTAAAATATAAATAAAATAAAAGTATAGAATGATACTAATTTTTTTCCATAAAAAATTATGTAATTTTAAAAATTAGAAGCCAAAATTATAAATAAAAGATTTAAAGCGGATAATGCTAATGATGTAACCGTAATAACGAAGGAGTTATGCGAGTCACGAGAGTCTATTAATCAACCATAATCAGTGAATATTATTATGTATTTTTAAATTTGAATAAAATTTTAAATTAATAAAATATTAAAAAATTATATGTAATACATACATTTACTTGAAACAACTTTACATTAAAATTTAAAAAGAATAAACACGGAGAATAATATTTTTATTTTAAACTTAAATAAACTAAGAAATACACTAGCTTTAAGAAAATACCTTTTAATTTAACATATAAAAATAAACTACTTAAAAGGGTATGACATTTGACATAATCAAAAAATATGTAAAGATATTGATGAAAAATTAACATTTATTTTTCTCCAATGAATTGAGTGAAAAATGATAATTATTAATTAAATTCTATATTTATTTTATATAATAAGAATGTAAAAATTTTATATTATCCCTCATTTAACTGATACTTTATTTCAGAGACAGAAAATATTTTTTGTTTAGAGAATACCTGGTTGGCACATAAAGTGTCCACGATATTTTAAGCGGCCGGTGGCGGTGGATGAAAGAAAATTAATTAATATCCATAAAAAGCATGTATGCCCCGCAAAAACATATATTTAAGTTATTAATTTTATCTTTCAATTTTTTTTAATTTCTCTTTTATTTAATCTATATATCGAGTAAAACATTGCCCTTTAATTTTTTAATAAAAATTATTAATTAAAATAGTTTAATACTTGTATTCTTTAATAAAAACTGAAATTTAAATTTTGTTTTAAATATAAAATCGTGTCTAAAGATATCATTTTACTTCTATAAATGTTAAGACATTATTTATTAAAATTAATAAACTTGTAACATGTTATTTTTTTATAAAACTTGTAATATGTAATTATCAATAAGTCAATAGTTTAAGTGAAATTGGACTAAAATGTTTTTATAAGAGTTTTGGATTTGAGAGTATTATGTAACAAAAATAAATTAAGAAGAGAAATCTGACTTACAAATAGAAATTATTATTGACAAAGTTGGTAAATATTTTATAAGAATAATATAATTAAAGAAAAACTTATAACATATCATTGGATAAGGATATGGTTATGAGAATGACATTTTTATATTTTTATACGATAGTGAGAATGATTAATCTCAAATTTTGAATTTAAATAAATAATTGAAATTAAATTATTTATTTAAAATCATAAATAAAATAGTCACTATTAACGATAAGCCATAACAATAGCAAGTTGTTATTATTGTGATTTTGATCATTGAAGTTATGATGGAAAAGTACACTTAATCTTCTACAAAGACTAATTCGTGAGAAGGGGTTTAACAATCCTATTAAATTAACCAACAAGTTATTAGCACTTCGATTTAGACCCTTCGTTGATGTATTGCGTATGAAACGAAAGCAAAAGTCTTACTAATAGTGACCAGGCAAAATTAGTTTCCAAAAAAAAAAAAAAGAAGAAGTGGTATTTGTATCCGAAAAGAGTTGTTTAGATTAGATTTTAAGAATGTGGTAACGCCCCACCACAATTAAAGTTAACGCGGAAAGCCATAAAAAAGTGGATTGACTTGGAAGGTAGCATGGAAAGAAAGCACGAAGCAAATTCTCTAGTCAATGGAAAAGGAAATGGTGCCATGAAACATGCCTCAAATTCTCATATAGATATAGTGATGCCAAAACCAATGCAACAGTTTGCGCAGAGAGCATAATGGGTCCTCCTCCTCAACACAACCTAACCGGAGTAGTCTCACAACATGCGGTACCCCTCCAAGAACACCACCGCCATGCCCTTCACATGGCCATGGTGGTCATGGCGTGCATGGTAGGCCTCGTCATGATCCTCTGCACCGCCTCCCTTCTCATAAGGTTATTCACCTCTCGGAGTTGGAGATATAGCAGCAACCGCAACCGCAACAGAAGAGACGCAGATGCCCCAATACTCTTCGACGTTAACGGAGATTCCAACGCTTCGGATAACGACCATGAAGATTTAACGGTAGTCCACCCCATATGGTACATCCGCACCGTGGGCCTCCAACAATCGCTCATAGATTCCATCACCGTCTTCAGATACCGGAAAGAAGACGGAATAATAGACGCCACCGACTGTTCCGTTTGCCTCGGGGAATTCCAACACGACCAGAGTCTTAGGTTGTTGCCCAAGTGCAGCCACGCCTTCCACATCCCTTGCATTGACACGTGGCTCACCTCACACAAAAACTGTCCCCTCTGCCGTGCACCCGTGCTCCATCATCAAACGGATACAAGCGTTTCTGTTTCGGGTGATCAAGAGCTCCACGTGGAGAATTCTGATGAGGAGAGCAGTGAAGTGAGGGTTCAGCATGGACATGGTCCTCGTGTGGATGTATCTTCTACTGGTAAAGATTTGCTCTTGTTGTTGCCAAATTGTTCGGGTTTAGAAGAGGCAACGCAGCCTCTGAGGAGGACTGTTTCCGTGGATTCTTCTTCAGTGCTGTTGTTGGGTGACGTGGCGGTCCATTTAGATGGTGGAAAAGCGAGTGTTGGCAAGCGTGGTAGTGAGACTTCGACTTCTTCGGCGCTTAACAAGGTGGCTTCAACTGGACTTGCGTTGCACAAGAGGACCATGTCAATGAGAAGGTCCTTTTCGCATAACAGCAAATTTTTGTTCTCCACACACTCTAGGAGCCAGAGTTCAACTCTTCCTTTGTAAAGGACACTCAGGCTCTACCCACTACCTAAAGCAACAAACCACATGCTATGTCTTGAAAAACAAATCAAACGTACACTTAGCCCAAATTTAAGGATGAAGGGGTGTTATCCAAGGTAGTCATGCTATTTTCTCCTCCACATATGTCTATGTTTGGATTTCAGTATAATTTAACCCTAGAACAAATTTATAAAGTGAGAGTTGTATGAAATTATATACTTTATATTTGATTCACGTGGAACTTGGGTTTTTCATCTACATACAACCTATCCTTCAGATTATACCATTATGCTTATTGCTAGCAGACGTATAGGGATACAATGATAGGAAAAGTTTGAGGAATTGGACCACCCTGTCTTTTGTCTGTTTCAACATGTGCTTGTTGAGTGCCTGCTATGAATAGTTGCTCTCTGCCTCTCTTTTATTATTCTATTCACATCTGAATTCTCCCACCCTTTCCCTCTTTTAATTTTTTCCTACTCGATTGCCTGTGATTCTGTGGAACATATCTCTGCCAATGGATTTATGCGCTTTACAAAGTTTGTAATATTCAGATTGTGCATCAAACTTTTTTGGCATAAAAAAATATACTAATTGCAAAAAAAAAAAAAAACCTTGTTTCAAACATGTTTTCTATGGATCTTAGATAAATAATATGCGCACTTGTTATTTTGACTCTCGGTTTGTAACGGGACAAGTTTACCGTAATGAAAGAGGGGACAATTGTGTAGATTTTTGGTTTTTTTAAGCTGATATGAAAAGAATTTAAAGTGATAATTAAGGATTAATTTGTCTAGAATAATATTATTTTAACACTTGGTTGAACACCATAAATCTAAATTTTTTTTTTTAGAGTGTCATAAGCTTATGACAAATCTACATCGATTTAATTCATGTTTTATAAATTATTTATGAATTGATAAAATTTAGTCTCAACTTAGTCTACTAGACCATAAGAAGATAGAGTTATAACTAAGAATATCAATTTAAAGTGTATCTTACTAGACTTAGGGTCGACCTACTCTAAATAGACTATTTCAATCTCGATTTTATATACTTGATTGATGAAATCATAAAATAATATATTTATCATTAAAAATATCGATCTAAATAGACTAGAAAAAATCATATATGTCATGATAAATGATTTTATAAAAATATAAGATAAAGATAGATTTGATTTGATAACATAAAAAATAACTATTATTATATAATATGAAAATTGAGCAAAGATGAAGAGGTTTTTCCTTTGGTAATAATTTTTATGCTCCGAATAGAACTATCCTAATTTCTATAGCAAATTTACTTTTTAAAATTATTCTATAAAACTTGTAAAAATAGACCAATCATCTATTACAAAAAGTTTCTCCGACGACTTGAACGAAACAGTCAAATAGTGTGTCCATTCGTTCCCCGTAGTGTCAAGCAAAATCCAACTGCCCCAAATTCAGCATCAAACTTTAAAGCAAATGACCTCTTTATTTACCCGTATGACCGTCACATAAATAAACAAAAGAATTTATAAACAAAGTTAAGATTAAAAATACTGAATTGCAGATTTAGAAAGAAAATCTCATTTGTGACTTGAGGCAGATGCGTCTTCGACCTTTTTCTTTTCTTTAGAGGATTATGGTGGTTTTTCAAGGTACAAGATGTGGCGAAAACAAAGAATAAGAATGAAATGATTATTTTATATGTAAAAACAAATATTTACTTTTAATAATCAGATTTAAATTAATATCAAATATGCATAAATAAATAGTAATAATTAAAATATATTAATATCTTCTATTATATGAGTAAAGACAAATATTTAAATTAAAAATACAAATTCAAATTACTCTCTCCATTTCTATTTAGTTTTTTTTTTTATAGTATACTTGTATTTCTATTTATTTCTAAGGTAAATGTACATAGAAAATAGTAGTCATTGTAAATTCATTAATACATTTTGTTCGACTTACTTAATATGTAAAAGTAGTTATTAATATGTAACTAAATAAATTTAAATGTAAATTAATGTCAATTACTTTAATTTATTTCATTTTTAAATTCCACTAATTAGTTTTTTTATGTTAATTCCACAGATTAGTTAATTTTTAAGTTTACCCTTTGGAGGCAAATTGGTTGTTGTACCTTCCATACTTTTAATTTTAAGGGGACCAACAATTTGTTATTTTACATTTTTATTCCTTTCAAAAAATTAAATCCTAAACATCCATTCTCCTTTAAATGGAGAATTCAGTACATCATAAGGAAGAAAATGATTAAATAAAGTAGTTAGAGTGATGGCGTTCATTTGATTTTAGAGATTATTTATCTATTGTTGAGGAAAGGCAAAATCGGTTCTATGGTGTAGTGGTTAGCACTCTGGACTTTGAATCCAGCGACCTGGGTTCGACTCCCGGTAGGACCTTTTAGCATCCTTTCGTTTTTTATATGTTCTAAAATCTCACCTATTTCTCTCTTTAAGAAGCTCTACAATCTACGTTCCGAATTCAAAGGTTATTCCTTTTACAAGTTCTAAATTCCCAATCAACAACTATTTTTTTTATTTAAAAAAACTAGTACCGTATTCGTGCTTATATACGAGTGAGATATCTGCTTATACAATAATATATATTTAATTTAATAATTATAAATTATATATATATATATATATATATCCTTTTAATATATTGTATATAAAAGTGAGGACTAAAAAAATTATTTATAATAAATAGAGTAAAATATAAATTTTAGTAATCTAACTTTGATAAATAAGTAAGAGCAACAACACACTCATAAGAAATAATTTATGAAGTAAAAATGAACTACAATACATTTTAGATATGTTAGGTTCCTCTACATTTGTGAATGTCAATGCTTTAATTTTACATGTTTTCAAACTTAAAGTCTTTAAATTGTTAATCGAGAATAACCAAAATATTTGATTCTGAAAATATATAAAATACTTGTCAACATCCTTTAAAGGAAAAAAAAAATAAAAATCGTAGCAATCTTGCCTGTGTATGAAATGTAAAGATACAATCTATGCTATTTTATAGTTGATATTGATAGTGAACCTCTTAAGTTTGTGTATGACATTTTTTTTTTCATGTTCTACTTGTCATGCAATTGTTAAAATATTAACAAATAATTATGATAATCCATTAAATTATTATAGTTAAGTGCATATAATTGTTTAGAAACAAATTAGAGTAATAAAATAACATGATATATGTAATGATACTAGCAATATGTAATCCAACATCTTTGACTTACTAATTTTATGTAGAAGCAAAAAGGTGTTGAATGACTAGAAAATGTTGTTATTCTTTAAAAGATAAAAAAAAAAAAAAGAGAGGTGATATGATTCAAAATTTGCAATAAAAAGGAATATTGTTAAAATTATATTCAAAAAGATAAATTATAACTTTGACATTTTTGTTTTATAAACTTGTCATAGATTTTTTATATTAAATGATGCAATTCTTCTTCTATTGGGTATTTAACTTTATTTTTATTTTTAATAAATAGTTTATCTCACAAATCTATATTGAGGGCCATATTTGGTAAACTTTTCTGAAAATATTTTTGAAGAAAAAAATTATCCTATTTTATTTTTATATAATAATGATGTTGGAAAAACAATTATTCTATTTATTTTAATTTTACTTAAATAGAATTATTTGGTTAGTCCATGGGAAAATTTTTTAGTTAAAATTGAAATTAAATTTAACAAATAATATTTGTACATGCTGGAAATTAGACACATTGATGCTATCCTATCCGATACAATATTTAAAAGGAATAAGCATTATAAATAATAAATAAAATTAAATACTCAATATTGAAAAGCCATGTGAATTGACAAAGACGTGAATAACTTTAAAAAAATACTTTTTTTAAAATAAGATTTAGTCTTGTCTTATTTTGTAATTTAATATTATTTTTGTTGTTTTATTTTGTATTCTTCTAGCATAAAAATATTTCTGTATTATTGTTTAATTCAATTTTTAAGTTGCACCATTTTAACTTTGTTTCTAATTTTTTATACTATTTTTTCCCTCTAAAATATTTTTATTTTTTCTTTTGATTTTTTTATAATACTTTTGTAATATTGCATATTTTGTGAAATATTATTATTTTAATAAATTATATGTTATGGTTTATTGTTTAATTATTGAAGAATTTTAGGAATTTAGGAATCTTTAAGAGTTTTTAGTTGTTATGAGTTGAGGTTAAGTCAACTAATATGAAAAAGTATATAAGGTTTTGCTTCCTTCTACCTCTTCCTAGTCAATCCTCGAGTAAAGGAAGCTATAACTTGATTCTGGATGAATTGTTAAGTTGCACACTACTTGTTTTTCGTTGATATTGTGGTTGCGATGATAATTGAGAAGTGAAATTCTTGGTTTTTTTTTAGTTTTTGGAGTTCTTGAATATGTTGAATATGAGATGACGATCTTGAAGTCAATTCTTGGTTGCATGTGGCTATTTTGGTTGGGGATGAACTGCTTATGGTGTATGGTTGCAATATATGTTATGCATATTGGAAAATTTATAGTTTTTATGTGAAGGAAGACAAATTTGTGAATTTGTCAAGTATAAAATTTATCATTGCGTCAAGTGCAACTTTAAGACACCAAACGTAATACAGGTCAAATGCTCTTTACCCCACTAACGTCAAACATGAGATTGGTAGCGTCAGGTATGAGCTAGAGGAGAACTCTTTGACTTGGTCATGTTGAATGTGGATTGAATGGCACCGGGCATGAGTGCCTTTGGAGCTCTCAGACTTGATGATATTGAGCGCCAGTATAGTGACGTTGGGCGTGAGTCAGACACCTAAAATGGGGTTGAACATATGGTTTGCTACATTAGACATCATTAACATGAGGGTTCTTTGCCTCAATCACACCATACGTGGGAAGAATGACAATGAGTGTGAGGTACTTGATGAAAAACTTGTTTTATTAAGTATTGAACCTTTGTTAATAGATTGAATTGCTCACATCATATAAGTTGGTGTATGATTCTAATGCTTTATACATTGATACCAGATGATGTAGATTGATGTTTAAACTGTTGTAAGTTGTTAAACGATGGAATGTAGTAATAGTTGTATGCAGGGATGGTAACGGGGCGAGGCGGGTACAGGTAGGGGTGGGTATGCGGACCGGTCCGGCCCGTTTAAGGCCCGGTCCGCGAAGTCCGCATTTTTAACGGGCCGGATAAATCCGGTCCGCGAAATAAATGGACTTAAATCTTCAAGTCCGTATCCGGCCCGTGAAGCCCACGGATAAACGGATAAGTCCGCGGGCCCAATTAAATCTAAATTGTTTAAATGAATATTGATTCAGATTTTGAATTTCTTTTCCTTTATTTAACCTATGAAAACATGAGGAAAAAAAATATAAAATCATATAAATATACTTTTAATAATAACATCAAACATTGTAAATAATAAATCAAAGTCTTAAATAACAAAGTTTACACATTCTAAATTTCTAATAGAAATATTTAAGTCTCAATGCCTTTAAAATTTAAAGTCCAAGCATACCAACTATTAACCAAATATTAAAGCCAGTACATCAAAGTCTAAATACCTTAAAACATAGAGTCTTAATTAATATCTTAAAAACAGACATAAAATATTTGTAAGTCCAATTACATCTATCAAATATAATCAACCATCTCCAATAATAAAATTTGAGTCCACATTTAAACGGGTAATCCGCGGGCTCGCGGATTAAATCCGCAAAATCCGCGGACTAAACGGGCCGGGCCTAAAAAGTCCGTATGATTATACGGATTAAAAAAAATGGGTCCATTATCCGTGAAGTCCGCGGACTTACGGACCGGTCCGCGGACTCAAGTCCATATACCCACCCCTAGGTACAGGTTTCATGATACCCGTCCCCTTCACCGCGAGCCAAACTCATTCCCGTCCCCGTACCCGTACTCGTACATGTACCTGTCAATTTTATTTTATTTTTGTAAAAAAATATAAATTTTTAAATTATTTTTTTATTATATTATAATTATAATTAGGTTATTTCTCTATCTCATATTATAATAAATAATCACACATAAAAAAATATTAAAATTCTTTAATATAATTAAATTAAAAGTGGGTATTAAATTAAAAATATGAATGGAGATGGGTACGGGTACGGGACAGGTAAGTACATACTCGTACTCGTACCTGATTTAATATATCAAATTTTACTTGTACCCGTACCCGGTCAAACTGGGTATTCCCCATTAAAGTCGGGACGAGTTCGAGTATTACCCGCATGTACGGGTATATTTGCCATCCCTAGTTGTATGATGTGTAGTGTTGAGTAGCTGTGTTAATAATGCTTAAGGCATGATGTTGAGTTGTGTTGATTTACTTAGGTTTGAAAGAAATGTTATTTTTAAAAGTTGAATATCTCATTGTAAAAATATGCATTGTGGTACTCTACGAGTCCAATTGTTAAAAATTCTTATTGAGAAGTTGACTCTTAAAATGGAGTGTAATAAGTCTTCTCTAAAACTTTAGTTGATACGATATAGATATAGGTTGAGTCGTGCTTTCTATAAACGACCAAATAGTGATCAGTATGGAGGTCAGGTCAAGTTATACATATATAAAATGATCAAATCGAATAAGGTACATAATTGAAGGCCAAAATCCCTAACTAATACCATTACAACTTTTATAATGTTACATCTTTAACTATTACAATAATATATATATATATATATATATATATATATATATATATATATATATATTCCCATGAAGAATGAAAAGAAGTCCTATTGTACTTTAAAAATAGCCTTTACATTTTTTATTAATTGTCTTGATTTTGAACTAAATAATTATTCATTTTTCACATCTTAATTATATGAAAATTGTGTAGTAATGAATTTTATACCTCAATCTTCTAATATTTTTAATTTATTTAATCTAAAAATGTATTACCAAAACATTATTTTTTTGGTATTGCAAAAACCAAATACACAAATTAAAATACTTGGGGTGAGAGAGGCTCGAACTCTCGACCTCAGGATAACTCAGAAGCTATGAGACCTACGCGCTAGCCAACTGCGCCACCACCCCGTTTTGGTTGATACATTACCTTATTGACTAATCTTTAAATAATAATATTATATTTTAATTAATATAATTAAAACAAATAAAATTGTCAAAGCCTCAAAGGTAAAATATTTATTTACCTTAAAAATGATTTTTAGTATTCAACCAAACATTGCACTTAAATAATAATGTAATATTTTTGTGTTCAGAGTTTATTTCACCTGTTATTGTCACATTCATTTTTCGTTGGCAAAAACTCAATTTGTTTTTTTCTTCTTCTATTTTTCAAGTAACCAAGTGAATATATACTTAATTATGTACAATTAATCTAACGATGTTATGTTTTTAAAAAATAGATAAATTATAAAATAAGATTATTTGGATACAATTAATTTAATAAATTAAATATAGAATAGTGCATTGAATCACTGATTAATATTAAGATAAAATAATTTTATAGACAATAATTTTATATTAAGTATAAAATTAAATCATTCACAAAATTTGATCTACCTACAAAGAATTCAATAATTCTGTACTAATACAGTCTTAAAATAAATTATTTTAATTATTTGATTGATTAATTATGTCTGACATTATTTAATTTGACATATACACAATTTATTACATATAATATAATATATATTTAAATAAAAATAATAAATATCGATAAAGGTGATTCAATATTTATATTCTTTTATTAAAATATAATAAATTAAAATTTTATTCTAAAAATAGTAATAAAATTCAATTTTGTGAACAATAATTATATTTAATTACAGTACTCATAAATCATGAAATAACTCTTCTTTTATGACTTGTAATGTTTTTAGTCCAACCAAATACATTTGATTTCAAAAATTGTTTTTTTTGAGAAATTAACTCGTTAATAGACTAATAATAAACCAAGCTATAAATTATACTCTAGTGCCCGTTAGCTTATCAATTCAAAGCTTTAAAGATAGTAAATTTTTCAACAAAAAAAAAATACATCCTTAACCAATCTCTAGTAAATAATTTAAGTGATGAGCTTTTCAAACTACTCAACTGTCTCATCGAATACAGACTAAACCGTTTTTGCTAATTTATAAAAGGCTTGGGAAAACATGCAACTCATACAAATGCAGGCAAGTCGAATATTTCAAATGTTCCACTTCCACATGTTACACAGATGCTTATTGTCTGAAGGAAGGTAATAAGCAGATCTAGAACTGATTACACAACTATCTTAAATTAGCTAAATATACTATACAAAATTTCAATGCACGTATTATTCATTCATGCATGTTATTCCTATTGTTTTGAAAACTGTAGGGTACAATTACAACAATGTTGCATGTGTCCCGCTGCCTCTTATCATCATGCATACTCTCATCTGGCAAAACAAAATTTTTGTGCATGACATTGACTTCATGACAGCATTTCATGCAAAAAAAACTGGGATGTGAATTTGATATTCAAAGCCATCTCTTATAAACCAATATGTAAAGTCTCTTAACCACCTGGCCAACTGTAAAATATCCCAGAAAAAGAACTGCCAAAAATCCAAAATATGAGAGAGGTAGGAGGGTGAATTCCATGACCTTTCCAATGGGTGTGAATGGAAGTGCAATTCCAATTGCAGATGTCACAACAGTGGAGAAAATCACAGGCCAAGATGCAACATCCTGTATGAAAGGAATTTTCTCAGTCCTGATCAAGTGGATGATGAGTGTCTGCAAGAGTAGGCCTTCAATGAACCAAGCTGAATGGAAAAACTTCTGAGTCACATCAGTGTAAGCCTTGTAGTAAAACCAAAGAAACAAGAGTGTTGTCACATCACAGAGGGTGCACACTGGTCCATTCCACAGTATGAACATGGACAACCCTCTCTCTGAGGACTTCTGAGGTGTCTTAACAAACTCCTCATCCATCTTGTCCCAAGGGATGGCAATCTGTCCCACACTGTATATGAAATTCTGAGTAAGAAGCTGTCTAGAAGTCAAGGGCTCATACTTGAATAACAGTGTTGCTATGAGGAGTGAAATGACACTTCCCAAGTTAGCAATCACCGACATCTTAACATACTTCATTGTGTTGCCAAAGGTGAGTCTACCATGCTCCACTCCTGCAACAAGCACGTTGAGGTCTTTCTCAAGTAAGATAATATCTGCCATATCTTTGGCAATGGCTACACCCGAGTCCACAGAAATGCTTACATTGGCAGCATCTAAGGCCAGTGAATCATTCACTCCATCTCCTAAGAACCCAACAACGTGGTTTCCAATTGTTTGCAAGGATTGCACCACTCGGAGCTTCTGAATTGGGGTGAGACGAGCTAGTACCGTGGCTCGTTTAACTGTATCATGGAAAGTGTCTTGGTCTAGTTGCTCTAGTTCAGGACCTGTTATTACATGTGAGGTGCTTATGCCAACTTCCCTGCATACCCTTGTTGTCAAGGAGAGAGAATCACCGGTTAGAACCTTGGCTTCCACTCCCTTCTCAGACAAACGCCACAGTGCTTGCTTTGCTGAGTCCTTGGGAGGGTCGAAAAAGGTTATGAAGCCAAGGAACACCATGTCTCTTTCAATATCCTCGTCTTCTCTTTTGCTTTCATTACTTGTTTCGCGTGTTTGCAGCTGCAATGTTACATGTAAATTGAAAAGTGAGTCAGCTACAGCCAGTGAGGAGCTCCTTCTTCTCTTATCCTCTCATATTGAATTTTTACATCACCTTGTTGCTTGGAAATTTTACATTTTTCCACTAAATTTTAAAATTTCACACATTTTGTACTTTGTGAGTTCATGGTTTGATGTTATTACATTGATGTAATTGATTAACTACTAACATAATACATTAACGACTAACATGTCAAATTCACGTTATCATATGTATGTCATATCAATAATTTATGTCTATAATTAATGTCTCATGTTAATAATTAATTAATAATATCAAATAGTTAATTAATAAAGTGATAAAATTTTAAAAATTAAATAATAAAATATATGATCTTAAAAGTTGAATGATAAAATTCTTTAAAATGTGAAATATAGATGACCAAAAGTGTAATTAATCATATTAAAAAAAAATCCTCCTATTTAATTCTTATGAAGAGATAGACACAATTTTGTCATATGAAAATTCAACACGAGAGACCATTCCCTACAAGAATGAAAATTATTGTATGGTTTGGGACAACATGTATCCATAGTCTTGGCTAATCTGCCCATGACACGTAACCAGATTTTAATAATCCTTGTACATTGAAAAGCTGAATTATGTGTTACGTAAAGGTTAACTGAGATCATAGACACATATAGATCCTGAACCAAAGAATAAGCTCTCCTACTAGAATAGTTTTGAGAATGTCGTCTTTTTGGTGAACTTGTTCTATCTAAAATATTGGAAGAGAAATTTAAAGAAGACACAAGAAGTGGTTCTAATCTTCTTAAACTATCTAGATGCAAAATCGATGTCATTTGCATGAAAAGAAAGAATATGAAAGAAGAAAAAACTTACCATTTCCAGCTTCCTTATAGCTACTCCTATAATCCTTAGCCCCTCATTGCTCAAATCTTCTGAGAGATTTAAAATCCGCTGATAATCATATGTAGTGAAGATGGAAATTTCATCTTTATCAAAATTCTCAATGAAAGAACAAACTCTCAACACTTCTAGCAATGCTCCTTTTGTTACCATGAACCTGCCAAAGAATTGTGAGTGTCTGTCTTTTGTTTCTATGATGACAGATACTCTTCTTCTTATGAAATCAAAAGGAATCTCATCTATCTTTCTCCACTTAGATGGCTGAAACT
Source organism: Cajanus cajan (assembly GCF_000230855.2). Taxonomy (NCBI): domain Eukaryota; kingdom Viridiplantae; phylum Streptophyta; class Magnoliopsida; order Fabales; family Fabaceae; genus Cajanus; species Cajanus cajan. Next base: position 80,501,153 of record NC_138518.1, read on the forward strand.
TGAATCCATTTGAATATACATATGCCAGAATTGCATCATCTAAAGGATACTTCTGATCAGACTTAAAGTAAGAGTTGAGGAAGGCATAGCGTAAAACTTTTTCTTGGGATAAACCCCTGCAGTCAAGATGGTTAACCATGATTGCATGATTCATCGTAAGTGTGCCTGTCTTGTCAATACAGAGTATATCCCTGCAACATTGAAAATAATTATAAGTACATAGAAAAAGTATTTGCTAGAAAGATGCATATTTGGAACAAGACAAGCCTCTTAATCTTATATTCATTGCATTACTTTTGGACCATATGTTTTCATTTATTGTTAATGATGCTGTTGCATCCTTTTCTTTCTTTTTACATTCTGATTTTCCCTAGTTTAGTCTGAAATTAAAATGCTTGCTAATCTAATCATTAATGTAGGTTCCATTTCTCTTTTCCCCTTTCTTTGATTTTGATGGCAAGGACAGGGTAACTAATGCTGGGTCAGAATGGAAACATGAAATCATATTTTTAAGATAAATTAGTTCAAATTTGTGCAACTGCATATGAATTTAAGATATGTTTTTAATGCGAATTTATACTTACATTGATCCCATCTCACGTATAGATGTTAAACTCTTTACTATACATCTGTCTTTAGCCATAGCAAGTGCTCCTTTTGCAAGGCATGTGTTAATGATGAGGGGAAGCATCTGAGGATTCAGAGCAGATGCAACTGAGATGGCAAAAAGAACACTTTCACTCAAATTAAGAGATGTAGTGTAGTTTATCACAAACATGATGGTAACGACTGCTAGCATAACAGAAATAAGCAAGTAAAATATCCATCTGAGGCCCTTTTCGAAGTCATCTGGTGGCATCTTCTTCCCAAATTTTGAAAACATGGTGCTCATGTAAGTATTGGATCCAGTTGAAATCACTAAGCCTGTTCCAGTACCTGATACCACGTTTGTGCCCTGTGATGTTCATAACTAATCATCATTTCTCAGCAAAATTCTCCATTCAATCAGATAATTGCTCATCGGAAATTTAATATTTTTGTGGGCCACAATATCTTAAAGATATAGAAAATTACAAAATTCTAAAATAAGCAAATAATGAGTTGAGATACATATTTGGATCCTCATGAATTAAGTAGAGCAACCTTAGTATATTACTGTGTTTTGGGTTTCGCAATGCAAAAAATGAGATATAAATTAGAAAAAATAGTATATGCACATTAGTAAATCATAAATCACCATATATATATATATATGATAAGTTTGTTAACTTTGATAATAACTATCTTAAAGTCATATTAAAGATGATTTTTAATTGATTGACAATGTAAAATCTTTCATACTGACAATGCATAACTATTAAATTAAGTAAATTAGTCTGTATATCAGCATAACAAGATAGCCTGCTCAAGACTGTATAAGGTCCAGCCGAAATTATCTTTGACAAATAAGAGAAATAAGCTTACTATTTTTTACTGAGGAATTTGAGTTGGGAAAGAATGGAACCTCAGATAAAGAGATATTGTATAGACCCTTAATTCAAGATTGGTATGGTGTTCCTTAGTAGCTTACACACGCGCACACACAGATTTAAGATTGGTATGGTGTTCATGCCTCATTTCTGATTATGAGTTATTAAATCCCTTTAGCCTAACAAAAATGAAGCAACATGCACTATGTTGACATCTGAACTGGGAAAAGAGTCTCTTTAGCCTCAAGCAGATTCTTGTCTTTTAGTAGTACTATAGTCTCATCCTTAAACTTAATAAATTTGTTCTGCAGTTTCTGTCTTGCAGAAGCATCCAGACTGAGTTCTAATGCTGCTAAAGTTTTTATAGCTAAACAAAAATCACATCCATTCTAATTTTGGGCAATGTTAAGCTTACTTTCCTCTTAGAGATAAAAACACATTTCATGATTCAATACTTGCATGAAGAAGTACGTAAAAAAACAGCAATGTACACAGCACAAATTGGCTTTCTTATTTGAGCTTGGCTTTGGAGTTGCATTTGGGTTTTTTCTTGGATTGGACTACTTAAAAGAAATAACATGGAAATAAATAGTAATACTGGTAGTCTAATACTAATCCATTCCAGGCATATGTTCTAATGTTCTATGAAATACTCTGGTTGGGGCTTTGTAGGAACTGAAGCTATAACTTCCATTGAAACAAAATACTAATAGGGAATTGTGTTGCTAAGTAACTTACCATAAAACAGATGTTCTTTAAATCTAATAAAGGAGTGCTGAGATCTTCTCTGATATCAGCAGTTTTGTCAGTTGTCCAAGATTCCCCGGTTAGTGAGGCCTGGCTGTTAACAAGGTATCAAATCACCATCTGATATTTTGTTATCTGAAAAGGCAAACGGAATAATAAAAGTGTCCACTGTCATCTACTAAACAAGCAGATTTTGCATTTGACATAAATAACGTACCTTACAACAAGTTGTTTAGAAGATAACAACCTGATATCTCCAGGAAAAAGGTCACCAGGTTCAAAAATCACAATGTCACCTGGAACTACTTCCCTCTGATCAACTTGAACTACAAGTTCTTTCTGAACAATTCTACCCGCGCATCTTTGAACTTTTATAGGACATCTTACAAATTCTGAAAGCTTCATCGCTGCCTTTGAGCTGCTGTATTCCTAAGAGCCACAATAAAGGTTCAAGATTAAAGGGACTCCACTATTTCAATGCAACATACTGATGTAGAAATACCTGATAGAAACGGAGGGTGACACTGATGAAAACCAATACGAGCATGATTGCTCCATTTGGATAGTCAAGGGTAATGAATGATAAAACAGCCAAAACAATCAGAATGAGATTGAAAGGGTGGAAAAGAGCGTTCCATAGAAGATGCCACCATTTTGGAAAAGAATACTCAAGTGGAACATTTGGCCCATTTTCCCTCAGTCTCCTCTCAGCTTCTGTGAAACTTAAGCCTGCACAAAATTGAAGAACACCCTTCATATGACACATAAAACTAGAGGGTGCTGTTTATTTCACTGACCACAACAATGAAAATCTGAAAACACTGGACCCTGTAGTCTACTTTACATGTAATCAAACCTCCTAGAACCTTCCTAGCAAATTTAAGTAATTTGCATTCAAAAAAGTTCGGATTCAAACATTAATTATAAAGTTTAAGTAGATATGATAGTAATCATTTACTACATCAGCATAACACATAGGTATGATTGTAATCATTTACTTCTAGATAAGCATAACACATAGATATGATTGTCTTACGAGGTCAAAAAGTATAATTCACAAAGTACTTGCCTCTTTCAGTGGACCTAACGTACTCAAAGACCAAGTTTTTGTCAGACTGAGCCAAGGTGTGTAACCAAGAGTAGACTTTCTCCTCTTCCTCAGTTCGTGAGCCCCCATCAACTTTCCCTACAATTGAACTCAACCCACATAAGTGAAGTATCAAAAACAGAACACCTTAGTATATAACAGTAACTACCAAGGCTATGTCTGGATAACCATTGCAAAAATACTTTTGTGAATTCCAATGCACAAATGAAAAAGAATCGTTCCTTCTAAAGTAAGAGTACTTTTAACATACACTAACTAGCTAGAGAGAAGTATAACTAAAAAGGAGAGAAAATGGAAGGAGAATGGGGTACTTGAATGAATGAGGCGGCGGAATAATTCAAAGAGTGAAAAGGGGAATCGATCTTTGAGGTTATGTGGCTTTTTAACGAGAGTTTCTCTTATAGGGTTGGAATAAGGAAGCATGTAATTATTATTGTGGTTATTGGCAGAGAGGGTGGAAACTTTGGTTCTTCCCATAGGAGCATTGAATTGAAGTAATAGGAGGTGAAGAGAAGTAGAGGAGTTGAGAAAAAGAGAACATGTTGTTCGATGGTTGGAGATTTGAATAGAAGGTGGACATGTTATGTTAGGCTAGCATGCTATTTTTGTCCATCTTCAGTTACTTCACTTTCATGCCTCTAACTAACGAACCACTCAGGACAGTTAGGTGAGTGCTTGCTTCACCAAGTAATCCAACCTTTAAGAATTCTTATTTTAATTTAGTAAGTCATATTTTACTACAAAAATCTTATAAATTAGTATTAACATTGTGTTAGTTTCTAGTTCTACCTGGCAAAATGTCATTCTTTAATTAAATACACAAGAAGAGACAAACAAAGGAACAATGGAGTTGACTATCTAATAATTTCTCTAAATCCACCGTCAAATGCCCATTGCCCTTACTGTCCTCCCATTGCTCACGTGGCTGCTAAAGACATGGAAAATCTTGCTTTCGACTTTCAAGCTTACTCCTTCATTCACACAACAAATTTAGATAAGGTTCTGGATACAAATTCTCTTGAAATAAATAAATAAATTCATACGCAGTATGGTAAGGGGGAAATAATTTAATTTTAATAAATTACCAATGTAAAGTATCAAATTATGAATTATTATTGTTGTTATCTTTATAAAAAGTACTAATAATTCTCTTTATATAAAAGTTATATTGAATGAAAATATTTGTAAGAGTTACTCTTCAAACGAGACTGCTACTAATTAAAGTGTTAATATGAGTTTTTTCTTTCTTTCAATGAAAGTGTTTTAAGAATTTTTAATCTTTTTTAAATTATTTTTTCATCTTTATTTTAAAATCAAATTTTAATACTTTTTTGAAATATCAATAGTTAAAAGGAACCTTATATCATAATATAAACCATTTTTAATAAATTTAAAACAAAATTTATATATTCAAATATATTTATTTATTATAAATTTTAATCTAATTTTTATATTTAAAAATATAAGATTAATTAATTATATAAAAAATAGTTATCTACTGTGTAAACTAAAATAGGTAATACGCAATTATAGTAGTTTAGCCTGATGCACCGGGTATATTTTTATGTTATATCATATGATTAAAAATTATATAAAAAAATATTTTAAATATATAAATTATATTATAATTAATTAAAAATTTTAAAAGTTAAAGTTTATCAAATAAATTATATTTTAGATTTATGATAAATATTTTATATTGAGCAACAATGTCATTTATGTAACAACCCGGCTGGTCACTACGCACGACACAGCATACTAGAAACACCGCACAGAAAAGAACAAGTGTATACACATAGAGTCTAGAATATACATATACATGATCCAATCTGAACAGAGTTAAAGTGTACGGAAATACAATCAAGTGCTACTAACCCAAGTAGCTCAATAACAAAACAATCACAAAAGAGATCAGCTCCACCGGTCCGTTGAAGACTCACCACTAGTCACTCACCACTAGTCACTCACCTATTCCTGCTCTGCTCCCATACATAGTATGATCATTGCAGTCCAAACATCGTGGAAACAACAAAGGGTAAGCTAGTGTAAATAAAATCAACATACATATATGCGTAATATGATGATAGAAAACAACTACGGCTATCAGCATACCAGCACTGCTTATACCACTCACAGCATACAACATTCTCAGCACCGCATTGCGGCAATATCAGCACTGCTTAGCAGCAATAACAGTACCACAATAGTGGCTATAACGGCACCGCTTAGCGGCAACAACAGCACCGACTTAGTGGCTATAATAGCACCACATATGTGGCTAATAACAACACCGACTTAGCGACGATAACATCATACAGTTCAGCACAACACAACACAACAATTCAACACACTTATTACTCACAACTCAACCTAACATTCCATAGTACCACAAGACTATAACTCAACTTTTTAATTCATCGATCACGGCCCAACTCAGCACAACATTATACCTCTAATACAGCTAAACATTATTTTCTCAGCCTTATCACCTAGTCAGCACAGCATATTCATCAAGTTTGGCCTAGTTCAGCATATAACAACATTGATTATCAACCTCAGCAAAATTCAACGGCTAACAACATGTATAACCATACCTCCTTGCGCGCCCGGCGCACTCGAGATCACGCCCAGCACGGCTCAACCCGAGAGCACCAGGGGCCAGCGCGCCCAGTGCAAGAATACTCGCGCCCGGCGAGACTCAACCCGAGAGTCCAAGACTCTCACGCGCCTGGCGCAATTCCAATTGCGCCCAGCGCCTGCCAGGCAGAGACTCTAAGGAGTCTCATGCGCTCAGCGTGGCCTAACTCGCGCCCAGCGTGGGGAAGGCAGAGACCTACCAAGGTCTCGCGCCCAGCGCAATTCGCATTGCGCCCAGCGCAATTCGCATTGCGCCCAACGCTCTCTTGGCAGAGACTCCCAAGGAGCCTCCGCGCCCAGCGAGCCCAAACGCGCGCCTAGCGCGGCACCAGAGTACCCAAAACATGTCACCCTTGATATCGCGCCCGGCGCAGCTCAAGTCACGCCCGGCGTGGGCAAACTAGAGACTCCCATTTGCAAGCTCGGCGCGGAGAACAGCGCCCAGCGCGAACTCAGCATCAACTCTTCCCAAGTTCAAAATTTGTCCAAATCCTGCAAAACTTAACAGCAAAACCACATGCAATCCAGCCAAAAGTTCCCATTCTCATCAAATGTCAATAAAAACGCCTCATTTTCAACATGCAAACACAATTCATTAAAAACCCCAAAATTTCTTGAAACCCCGAAAACCCCATAAAAACCCCATTTTCACCAAATCAGCCAAGAACCATCACTCATCCGCAATCACAATGAGTTCCTAGACTCATTTCAGCCAGAAACGCAACAAAACTAACTTCCCTTACCTCAGTTCGAAGATCCGAGTTTCCGGGAAGGAGACAAGCTAGAACGGGGAAGAACGGAGAAGAGCTTGAACAAACGGCGAATGCTTGAGTTGACACGGAGGAGAAGAAGAAGTCTGAATCCCTACTCAGCAACAACACCTATGGTTTCCAAAGGGCAAGAGTGAGGAGAGTGAGGAAGGAAAATGAGAGAGTCGAAGGTGGTTCAGCCAAGTGAGTGAGAGTAAAAATGGTTAAGGGTAAAATGGGAATGCAAAATGGGTAGGGTCTCACAATTTATAACTATTTTTTGGGTAAAGAGATTATTTATAACTATTGATCATCATTTTAAAATATTAAAATTTAATTTTAAAAAAAATTAATAATAATAATAATAAAATTTAAAATACTTGTTGAAGAAAAATCAAATCAAAAGAAAAATCAATACTTATATATTAAACATAAATGTTTTTTGGCACAAAAATGTTTTTAAATTTTTTTTAATTTCTTATCTAATTCAATTTTTATTTATTATAATTATTTATAAATTAAATTTTAATATTTTTGAAATAAATATGACTATGTATTCTTGTGTTCAATATAAATTATTTATCATAAATCTAAAATATAATTTATATATTAAAAATACTTATTTATACAAATTTTTAAATATAATTTATATATTCAAATAAAATTATTTGTATATAATTTTTGTTTTATAACTTTTAGTTATATACAATAAATATTTAACATGTATAGTACACAAATTAAAATATTAGTATAGATATAAAAATAAATAAATAAAGGCCAAAATACTAGGAAAATATAAACAATTTACGTTTTGAGCCAATATTTATTTTGATTCATGTCAATTAAAAAATATATATATCTCCCTGAATCAAATTTATCTATATATCTATATTCAAATGGGAAACATATACACCTCAATCTTTGAACAGGAAACAGACAAATCAGAATCACAAATTTCCATACAATGTTTGAACTTTTGGCACCCTACGGTCCCGCTAGTTTTGCTCAACAAAGGATAGCCTCCTTAAATAATTCCATTCATTCATCTCAAATTTTATTGTTCATTTATCCGAGTCTTTGTTTCTTGCATCCCCTCAATACCCATAATCAGAAGAAACCATGGCTAGTGGAGGGCTCAAAGTTTGCTTGATCATGTCTCTACTATTGTTTAACATTGTTACCTTTGCGGTCTTGTTTCTGATCTTTAAACCCAAGGATCCTAACATCACTGTTCACCCTGTTGGCCTACAACACTTTGAATTTTCCCTTTTACCCACTTTGACCATGAACATGAGTATAGACACGTTGATCACTATAGAGAATCCAAACTATGGATGCTTCGACTATACAAAGTCTATTGGTTATGTCAATTTTCATGATATCATTGTAGGCGAAGTTCCAATAAGGGCAAACTTAGTCCCAGGGCGTAGCCACATAAATGTGAGCACTTATACAAATTTTATGGTGAGAAAATTAATCAATGATTCCAAGTTTTGGTCAGATGTTCTAGTAGGAACCTTGAATTTCACATCAAAAGCTTCATTGCCAGGGAAAGCGCTTATGCTCAAGATTTTCAAATTGAAGGCCACGGCTTATAGCTTATGTGACATCACTTTTAATATAAGCTCTAAGAATGTTCATACCAAATGCATATCCAAAATCAAGCTTTTATTTTTTTGAAGTTGGGGTTTTCTGCACGTGTTAGTTGCTAGCCTTGTTCTTTTTAATTGATTGGTGGCTGCTGTTTTGTTGCTTTTTTATTTTATTTTTTTTTCAATCGATGTGGTGTTGCTATTGCGACGTCACAATCGTTAACGTGACAAAACCATATTTTATAATAAAAACAATCAAATGTTCATTTACCGACAAATGTTACTAAACTCACCTACGTGAATAAATTTATTTTCTTATTAATTGCTGCAACGAAAGGATCATGGATTTATCACCATTATTCTTGCATAAGTAACTTACCTAATTTCTTTTTAATTAATCTTGTTGATATATATATATATATATATATATATATATTTAGAATTATATAATTTTGAATCTTATCTTATGCATTTATGGTTAACTCTTATATCTAGTTACACTTGCCGTAAATTGATATTAAATTTTGATAATTATTGATTCTTCTAATCCTGTTAAGAAAAACTCATAACAATTACATGCATAGTTTGAAAAGAAAATATTGTTACATGAAAAAACTATGAAATCTCTATAATAAAATGAACTTTTAGTGATATTTAATATAATTTTTAGTTGTAATAAAAAGTGTGGTAAAATATTTCATTAACATTTTCACATCAGTTATTGTATGCAATATCACTAAAATATTTAATTTATACTAATTTAGAATAGTAAGTTATAAGTTTAACTCAACCCTACAAAATAAACTTATAAGATGAGAGTTATCATTCATTTATATATTTTTTAATTATCTTAAGTTTTTTTTTCAATAAATAATTATCATAAATTTTGGTGTGATGTAAATATATTTTTAATAATTATTATATATTAGTTATTAATATTTTTATTAGATAATAAAATAAAAATTATTAATTTATTGTCATTAAATAATTATCGATAATAATAAATTTTATTGTAGTGAATGTTTTGTATGAAAGATATATTTTTTTTTAGGTGATTGCACGAAAGATGTTGAAAACGATAATTACAAGACAGTTCAGTAAATCATTCATTATCTTTTTCCATATATGATGATGCCTTCAAATTGGTTGATGAATTCTAAATTTATCTGTTTGTAGCACAAAATTCGTACTAATAGTAAAGCTAAAAAATATGGAAGATCAATTTCCTGTGACAGTGTTCAGAAGCAAACAAATAAGCAAAAGGAAAGGAGAGGACAAGAGTGGAGCAACCAGGCTAGAAAGCTAAAAACATCCACATTTTTTTAGCCTCCAAACAACACACTTTGCCCCCAAAGTTCATCTCACATGCTATATGCAAAATAATACATGAAAATGAGATTTAGTGCTAGTTTTGTGGGTTTGTTATAATAAGTCCGACATATTGTTTTTTTCTCTTTTTTATTCTGGCGCAGCAGGTCTTATCATTGAGGAAAAGCATAAAAAAGATGCCCGTTTGTGTGCATATATCAAATTAAATAAGAATTGATCAGAATTTGGAGTTTTATGGTCCGAAATCTAGTGCCCTAATGATTGAATGATAGTGAATGGGTGGGTTATGGTGGTACGGAAATCGCTGTACAAAAATTTCTGCATTTTTCAATGGCTGAATTTTTTCTCCTGTCATGATTATTCTTTAGTTCAATAGACATAGACTAATCTCATATGTAATGTTGTGATTATAAATTTGTAATTGATATATTGATCGATTTTTTCTTACAGTTTTTACTAGATAGATCGTCTCAGTAAAATATAAAGCAAAGTATCTAATCATTACACCAATCTATTTGAAATGAATGTTAATTAATTTTGCAAAAATAAGAGAAAAAAACTAATTATTAACATATTAATTATTTTCAGATATAGCTGCTCCAGCTAGGTGTACACGCACTTGTGTCCACAACCGAAAAGAAGGCTCAAAGAATAAGGGAAAATGAGAAAAGCAGGGAAAAGAAAGAACAATCCACTGAAAGCGTGTGCATGAGTTGTTTCAGAATCAAGCAACGGGGTTGCATTAGATAAACCTTTTAGTTGGCAGCCCAAAAATATCGAAGCTGATTGGCTGATTTCACACTAATCGACACATGTCACACATTGATCCGTGAATTTGTGGATTTCTTTTGAACAAGTGTACATGAGGTCAACCGTTAAATATTAAATCCAAAAAACAAAAAGCACAACAATATTTTGTATACTAACAAAACTATTTATTCATTTTTTGTTACCACGATAACCACAGATTATAAATTTTTTATCCATAATATATAATGTATATACACTATAATATTAAGCAACTAGGTTTAAGTCTAATATAAAGGCGTTAATTTCTCATATCATAGTCAATTAAGGTTTAAATTTCTTTTATATATGAGAATTGAGAAGTGGTTATATATTGGTGGAGAAAAAAAATAATATATCCAGTGTAGGTTACATCATCTATGCATTATATAAACAAACCCTAAACCATGTTGAAGAGGTAGAGTGAAACAATAGGAACAAGTTAGATCTACATGGCCAGTGGCGTGGTGACTACAGTGGACTGCGAGAAACAAGTTAGATCATGGAGGCTGCTACGTTCTCTCATGCATCTACTAATTCCCACGTGCAACTGCGCCACCATTATAGAAGAAGAACACCAAGCTGTAACACCATCAAACGTGTGTCTCCAAAACCCCACCAAATATCATTCACCATCACTGACAAATTCAACTACCATTACAGGCACCATATTCGGATACCGCAGAGGCAAGGTGAGTTTTTGCATTCAGGCAAACGCCAGCTCCACCAACCCAATTCTTCTGCTAGAGTTGGCAGTTCCTACAACCATCTTAGCCAAGGAAATGAGAGAAGGGTCTCTCAGAATTGCACTAGAGTGCGATGATAATGATAATAATAATGATGATGAAAACGCAAACGCTCTTTTGTCAACGCCTTTGTGGACAATGTACTGCAATGGGAGGAAGGTGGGGTATGCCGTTAAGCGCAGGCCCTCGAAAACTGATTTTGAAGCATTAAGATTGATGCGTTCGGTTGTTGAGGGAACTGGGGTGATGAACTGCAAGGATTTCGTGCATAAAGAAGATGATCAACTTATGTACCTTAGAGCAAACTTTCAGAGAGTTCGTGGCTCAGCTAACTCTGAATCTTTCCATTTGATTGATCCAGAGGGAGACATTGATCAGGAGCTTAGTATTTTCTTTTTTCGGTCCAGGTGACCTTTTGTTTTTATTTTATTATTTTCTTTCTTTCCACCACTTTCTTCAGCTTTTTGAGCTGTGTTTAATCATTATGGTCAACCAGACCAGAGCTAGAAGCATGGCTTTATCCTTTGAAATCTTAATTTTATCTTTCACGCTCACAGTTGTGTGCAAGAGAAAACTAGTTCAGGATTACAAACTATCAGTCTCAACAAATTATTATATGATATATATTTAAGTTTTTTAATTTACTAGAAAAGATTAATTAAGAACATTTGATTAAAATTATTAACAAATTGTGATGATTTTGGAGGAAAACCGTAAGCTGATACAGTTTTTTGGTCTTTCCTCTCATGCAATTAAAATTATTAACTACTTAGTTTCACATTGTTCTCGTTTTGTGGGATAAAATGAATGATCAGTGTCTATTGTGTAAAATCTGATTTTGTTTTATCAATTGAAATTAAACTCGAAGTAAAGAAACTTACTTCAATTTACTTACCCATCCTAATCATTGAATTATTAGAACTTACATAATATAACAAAAGTTAAATTATATTTTTGATTTTTTATCTTATTTTTTTAGATTTGTTTTAGTCTTTTATATGTAGAAATATTTATTTTAGTTCTTTATCTTTTATCTTTTATATTTAGATCAATTTAATCTTTTTAAAATATACTACAAGAAATATTACGGTGACATAAAAAAAGTGTTACTATAAGTACAATATATATAAATATATATTTATTTAATATATAGTTATATATAATTTTAGTGTTTTGAATGAGATTTAACAACATACTTTGTGTGTTATAATAATCAATACCCATATTTTTATAATATACCAATATATATTATATTTATTGTATGGGTAAAAATAGTTTTTAATGACCCCTATTATGTCACTATAGAGTGTATGTTACTATATGACAATTTTCTTATAAGATAATGATAATTTTCAATTTTATAACATGATTTTAAATCAATTTTTAACTAATTTAAGATGTAAAACTTGTGATATTATATTTATCTATATGAAAATTATGAAATTCAATCAACATTTAAATCCAAAAAGTTACGAATATAGTAAAAATCGTATAAAAAAACACAACATACGAGAACTAGAAAATATGAAATTATATTTTTGTTTTGAATTTTTTTTATTGTTTTTTGGACATAATTTTTTATGCGATTTTTACCACATGTATCACACTTTCTTGTTTGAACATCTATTGCATTCAATAAGTTTCGTATAAGTGGATATAATGAATCAAATTTTAAATATTGAATTAATAAAAAAATAATTTAAAATCATATCTTAAAATTAAAAAATTATTATTATTTTAAAATGACTAAATATCAATTCAACTTTACGAAATAAAAAATCACAATAAATATTATAAGAAAAATGACCAAATAAATCTATAAAAAAAAAAAGATAAATGACTAAAAGTTTAATTTAATCTATATTTTTTTACTCTTCAAAAGTTTTAGATTAATTTCTTGATATACAATTTTTTTTTTTTTTTAGGTGAACAAAAATTTATTTAAGAAATTCAATTCTCTCAACAAATATTATCCCACATTAACGAACTAAAGACTGAACTTATGACCACATATTTAAAATATAAGTTATCTATAAAACACATTAAATGTTATTTTATTCAAAATGCTTTTTAACTTGGAACTTGTCTCTCTTTCTCTCTTCTTCTCTAGATATAGTAACTTTACTAAATTTATTTATACTTATTTCTTCACTTTAAGCTTTCCACTTTTGATAATAGAAAAGAAAGAAAAGTTAAAATTTAAATTTTTTTATCTATCAAAATTAAACTTTATCAAAGTCTTTACAATAACTCTCATATTCTACGTACTTAACCAATAGAACTAAATTCATTGGTATTTTAAATTTTATATTATCTATCTTCTTTTTTCCACAAATTAGAATTGCAGAATAAGAGTGAAATGGGTGTGAAAATATATAACAATTTTTTGTCGAACGTGAGGAAAGTTAGACTGGCCCATCCTTTATTCAAGACAATTTAATTCGTCTATATGTAAACTTTAAATTTAAATTTTGTAAAAAGGGATAACTTTTGTACACGAGTTTATCTCAACCCTAAAACAAGAGAGACAAACTTTAGATAATAAAAAAAGGAGACGTGGATTTTTTCCTTTGTACGAGTTTGAATTCGATCATAAGTAGGAAAAAAAAAAAAAGATTTCGTAAGTATAATAGTTGGTACTTGCGAACTTGATATAAACTTGAGTAATTTTTCTATGATTGGGATCAGTAAAGCTTGAGTGAAACTAAATAAAAATGTAAATCAAAATGATGTTAAAAAATTATTAAATAAGTTGCGATTGGGGTGAAATGTCTCTTTAGAGCAAACTAGCTCTTCCCAAAATGTATATATTGAGGCACAATAATTGAATTAACATTTTAGGTAAAGCACTATCTCCATTATGGGTATAATATTTAACGGTATCAAATTAAGAGATTTTTTTAATATATTTGATGCATTATTCTAAAACTAATAATCAAGAACTAATTTATATTTATTAAATATGATTTTTACTGTTAAACATTATTTTAACATAGTATTCATTATAACAAAATTATTATATAATAATACATATTTTATAATTACATAATATTTATCACTAAAAAATTATTTTAATCTACACTACTTATATAAATACATGTTGATATACAATTAAAAAATATAAATATAGATTATAGTGACATATAATATATATTGTTAAATTTTATTTAAAATTATTAAAATTATATTTAATTATATTATAAATAAATTTATATTTACGTATTTTATATCTATAATGACATTTTTTATATGTCATTGTACGTAATATTTCTTTTTATAATAATCTTAAATTTAATTTGAATATATATATATATATATATTAATCATCGATCACAGTACGGGAATCATCAATACGGCAATTGTGTTTAAGATAAATTCAATTCCAAAGCACATGAATGGGAATAGAGAAGATGTAAGGATCATGGGCTTAATCCAATTTTTACCTAACAAACAGATAAAAATAGCCTAATACCGAGATAGTCATTAATCAGACTATATTTATATCATTAATTAGACTTTATTTATTTTTTGATTGAATCAGAATAACTTAAAACAAAACCTTAAAATATTTATGCGAAATAAAATAAATAAATAAATAAAAAGTGAATCAATTAGTGTATGACTGTTTTATTTAGTTAGATATTTTGAGATTGAATTCTAAATATACAATTACATTAAATATTTAAAAAAAAATTATCGTATATAATAATTATACTTAACTAGTCGAATAAAATTTTATTAGAAAATACTTATAGTCTCAATAAGATAACAAATGTTAACGTTGGTTAATCTGACAATTGGGAGTAAGTTATATCAGCAACAAATAAACGATTCAACTCACCAACTAAGTAACTACACACTTAAATGGTATTTTATTTATTTATTTATTGATAAAAAAGAATTAAATTAAAATAAGACATGATTTCATATAAAGTCAAATCTAACTATTAACATTTTTTGGATTTCCAATCGAATTATAAATTATCTATTCTCTTCTTAGCAATAGTTCACATGAAAAAATATAAGACAGAAAAATATTACTAAATCAAACATAAATATTTTATTATCAATTGAATTAATTTTTTTTAGAAGTTTTCAAAGTCAAAGCTTCGGATGTTATATTTTTATAATTTGACATATATTTATATTAAAAAAAATAAAGTTTCAACAATTGAATTAATATTTTCTAATTTTTTTAATTCATATATTCAATTTCATTTAATTTATAAATATATTTATAATTTAGAATATTTGGTAAAATCTGTAAGTATTGCGTCGACCTTTTCATGCCCGACAAATGTCTTTGGATAATTAATCAACTTTAATTTAAAAGTTTATGTTGTAAAGTTATATAGAACTGGGACATCGTTTTAGCCCAATCGTCAGTGAGAATATATATCATATCATATAGTCCATATAAATATATAATCAAGGATCCAAAAGCATTTTTACGCGTAATTGACAGCTCATGATATTCTCCTTGTTACTCTTATTACGCAAAGCAATTTTAGAGAAATTCAATCCATGTTTACAACTTCAGCACTTCATATTTAAAACACAATCTGCAAGACATGGAGTAGAATCCATGAGATATTGATTTTGAAACAAGAGTAGAATCCATGAGTTTGAGACAAGTATGATTCATTTATAGTATTTCTTTTTCAATCATTAATTTTAAAAGATGTTGCTCTATTTTGGATGGAGATATTGAAGTAAGGACGTAAGAGTGGAACTTTCTACAACAAGCCCATGTGGCCATTTTCCTAGCTTCTTCAAAATGGGTATCTAATTGCATGAGTGGTTTCTTATTCATTATTATGTCGTTTGATCGGGAATTACTAAATTAGATAAACTGGATTACTCAATCTATTAAATGCTAGTTTGATATAGGTCACAAGTTATAATGATTCGTGTAAATTTAATTCATTCTTCTAAATTGAAGTTGAAATTCGATTCTATATGGAAAGTAGGTTTCGATTTTTTTAATTTTTAATTTTTTTTTTGAAGTTCAAGCTAAATAATTATTGTGATAATTATTTTTATTGATATATTATTGTAATGTAGTAATCAAATACTAATAACTAATTTATTTTATTATTGCATTTAAGAAAGAGATTAAAATTTAATAATTGTAAAAATTGTTATGATTATTTTTAACATAAAACACTTATATATAATAAATTAATATTATCTATTATTTTATAAAAGTGATAAAATTATAACTTTTATAACCATTTGGTTAATAGTTTATAAGAATTATAACTTCATTTAGTCATACTCTCTTAATTATTAAAGTTGTCATACACCAAAATTTAATAAAAAATATGGGCAATTCTTGGCCTAATCAGATTAGTTCGATTTGAACTCATTTATAATATGGATTTCATTATATTGAATTAAAAAGTCTATACTTAATTCAGACTTAAAATTTAAAATGCAAATCCTAATTATAATTTATTAGGCGGATTTGAACTATATAAACAAACTTGATTCATTTTATCAACTCTAAATTAGACACACTAATTACACCACGAGGCTCATAGCTTTGAAAATTCGGTTTCATCTTTTTATTATTTATAACTCAAGTAATGACCTATTAATTTTTAATACATTAAAAAAAAACTTTTTTATCATTTGGGATCAAGCTTATGTGTGTTTAACCAATTCATAAGTCTTTTCACACTCTTGTATAAAAAAAATTATTTGTCTTTTTTTTTTTGCACTTTAGTTGATTTGGTATGTTTATCTAATATTTGTTCAAGTGGATAAAAAAAATTGTTTTTTAAGTCAGACATTTCTCATTTAGACAAAAACTCGAGTTGTTAATAAAGTATTTAATCTATATTATATTGAGGTGGACAAATGGTTATTTTGAGATTTTTGAGGAAATTTCTAATAGGAAATTTAGGAAGTTGGTGCACTTACACATATATAAAATCTAGGTTTTAGGTTGAAGATTTGTTTAGATAACTGTTTAAATGTTTTTAGATTTGGACGACCTCTGGATGATCTTAAGGTATATTTTATACCAAAACAGCCTCATTTTTTTTATAAATTTTTTTATATTAATAATACATCATGTTAATCAAACTCTATATATTATCAAATTTAATATCATCAATATTTTTATTATATACACATTATCAATTTCGGTGTGATTAATATTTACATATTTACATTATTAATTTCAGTGTGATTAATACTTTCATATATTGTTTTTAATTATTAAGTAGATTAAAAATAAAAATTAACATAAAAACAAATAAAAATTTGTTAGTATAAAATTAGCGACTGAAATTCAATCAAAGTGAGCAAATACATGTCACACTTAGCGACTGAATGGAAACGTAAGTTGCAAAATAGCCACTCAATTAGCGACTAAAATATATTTAAAGTTTCGCGCGATATATACAACCTATGAAAAATTACTCAGACGCTGTTGCAATCTCATTTTAAGAAAAAATAAAATAAAATAAAGTAGTATTCAAATTAACTTTTGTCGGGAGTAGAGTTGATTTTCAAAGAAGTAAATTTTTAATTTTAAAGTAATTAAAATCAATTCACCTTATTGGATCTATTAACATTTTATAAATATGTTTATATGTGCGTGTTAAAAATAATTTTATTTTCTCAACCTAACAAAATATAAATTAAAAGTTTCAATCATAATTATTTTCAAAATCAATTCTTTTGAATTATTCTATTTGAAAATTAATTGAAGGTATTCGGGTCAAGATCGTTTAAGTGGCTATAGAAATTAGAAAGCACGCGTGAGTGTTGCAATAATAAGAAACTGATGTTTACCTGATTTTATGAACCCAAAATGGCCCATTGTATAATTGAGTTGATTTTTTAACGTTGTTCATTAGAGTACGATTGGTAAAACTCTTCATCGGTCATTATATTGATTGTTTAGTGTTTGAGGTGATAATAAATTGATTTAATTTTACAAAATATTAAAAATTAAACTGATTCATTTTTGTTCGTAATTAATAGTCTCTTAGTGATCGAACTTCATATTTATTGTTAAAAGGGTGATTGAACAAGAACATAAACTATTTGCACTCTTGTATTTGAGTTTATAAAATAGTCTTTCTTAATTTTTCACCTAACAACGAGGGTTTTCTATTGGTGGATAAATAAGATGTTTCTTTAAGAAATTTTTTTCAATGCTCAAATAAGTAAACATTTTAATCATATTATTAGTATAAATTATTTATTGACTTTGTCAATAATTAATTTTTATTGAGGACTTTGATTGAGCACTTTTAGTGAATCTCTTCCTTGAATAATGATTTTTTAATAAAATAGTTTTTTTAAGTATAAAGAAAAAATGTCTTTATGTCTTGGTTGATTGAAATCAACTAATAATTAAAAGCAAAATCATATACATACTTTGACGCTCCAACCATAATTGACAAATTGAGTTGGGAGCTAATTGATATGGAGAAATCCTTTTAGTTTCCCTTTGTGGTTTGTCGAGTCGGTCACCTTATCGAACCAGGCTCTAATATCACTTGTTAAGCATTAGGGGGTTACCACACATATAAATATGTTTCTATATTGGTGAGATATTGTCCGTTTTGGGCCCAAGTCCTCACAGTTTTGTTTTTGGACACCATCCTGTTTACGGTGGAATTTGTTCACGGATTCTTTTTATTCGAACTAGCACGATTTCACGTTTCAATTTATGCGTGTTCGTGACATGACAGAATTGAAGACTTTCAGTGAAAAAAATAAAATCGTACAAGCAAAAAATAGAGTTTTCATTAAATGGTAACAGAATTACAATTCGTAAGGGTAACGAAACGTGTTTAGAATGACTACACTACACTAGACTAGATTATGCTATGCTACGCTATGCTATGCTACTCATAAAAAAGGAAAAAGAAAGGTGGTCGAGAAATCGTACCCAAAGCTGTCTCGTACGCACAATATGCCTTATGCACAGGCTGCGGAGTGCATGTGAGGTATTGTGGGAATTAGACTTTCGACCCCTTGCTACGAGCATGGCTCGTTTAATTTATAGACAAAGATTTGGGAAAGGTAACTGTTTCTGACGTGCCCCGGAAGTGCATAACCGTTCTAAACTTCCACCTCGACCTCGTGGCTTATTCCCGGGCACGTCTTTGGATAACTCTTGGAAATGCTCATTAACTTCCCCAAACCGTTCTGCAGCCTTTGACACTTATCCCATGATTTACTTCAACCGCTCTTAAATCGTGTCTCCTTTAAGTTCTTCATTCCGAGAGGTTGCGAAGTGTGTTCGTGTATGTCCGGATTCTTGGGATTTCGAGTAACCACCGAAAAATATACTACTCGAGTGTTTCCTGATTTTTCTTGTACTTTGAGAGGTTGCGAGGCTGTGAGCCTTTCTCTTGAGCACCGTCCTTCCTAGTTCAATAATTTTGAGAGTTTCTCGAAAAGTGTCTTCGTATCCTTCCTGGTACAATGATTTTGAGAGTTTCTAGAAAAGTGTCTTCGTGTCCTTCCTGGTACAATGATTTCGAGAGTTTCTCGAAAAGTGTCTTCGTGTCCTTCCTGGTTCAACAATTTCGAGAGTTTCACAAAAAGTGTCTTCGTGTCCTTCCTCAGAAACTTCTTTGCCATTTTCTGATCACCTAGGATTTTGAGCACCTCTGTATTTCGAGTGCCTCCAAATTCATTTTCCGGTACTAACACATCCAAAAGACCTCTCAGCTAATAAAGACAATTATGTGTATATAAACTCATGATCATCCTCTTGTTTAAACAATATGAGACTTTATTTGCATCCCAACAGAATCTTAGGGTCCATAGATTAATAGATTAGATATTTATTCCTTCCTGGATGTTGTATTGGGCCAAAATTTTGCACCCCTTTCTAAAGTTTATCATGACAAATGGAAATGCGTCCAACTTGACATCAATGAAAGGTCGTGTTTTTTCCATTATTTTAGGAACCATCCATTGTTACGGGTGATTACAACAAGTGTACCCTCCTAAGTTTGGAGGCTAACACTTGACATGTTGTATTATATTTTCCAGCCTCTATGTTTTTATCAAGCTAGTAGCAATTAATTAACTTATAAAACTTTTGATCCTTCGAATACAAAATTATTTATTATATATCTTAAGTTTTTTTATTATTGTTTCCTTAAAACACAAAACAAAGTCCTAATTAACAATTGATTCAATCTTAAAAAACGAACGGTGCAATTCACACCACTTTAACTTAAATTGAATAAAGTTTAAATTTAAATCAAATTAAATAAATGATATAATGAAATTGAATTAAATTACTTCTCTCTTCCAAACTTAATCCAATTTTCAACTACCAAAAAAAAAAACTTAATCCAATTGAATAGACGAGTCTTTTTTCTTTTCTTTTTTTTTTGAAACCAAGCAGACGAATCTTTTAACAAGCACGTCAGTGTATTGTATATATTTAATAGCATATGGACAATCAATCGTTATTCTTTTAGTCCGTTTACAAGTCCACGATTATCAGATTAGTTTTAGAAAAAACTGCCGGTCAACTGTTTCTTTTTCCAAGATGCATTTTATTTTATCTGCAACCCAAGACAATATAATTTCAATATCAATAGCTTATAAATTTCAATACCCAAACAATAAAATACATAATCAGAGAAAGGAAAAACAATCATAATCATGTCCCAATTTAATAGACAAAATACAATAAAGAAAAGAAAAGTAAGAGATAAAAGAGGTATTGTGTATGACAAAATAAAAAAGTTCATATAACAAAGAGAAAAACGAGAATCAAAGAAGTAAAAGTAATAAATTTATGAAAAGATCTACTTATATTTGTCTTTATTCTTTGATTTCTTTGTATTGTCGTACTATTGTTTCTGTGCGTCCATTTGAACTTCAAAGAAAGATGAAATAGAGACGCTACAAACGAGAGCTTAGATTGATAAAAATACTTAAAATGCATAGAATAATTTATTTGTGACTTGTGAATATGTTATATATTGAATAAAAGAGACCACCAAACAAACTCACATCCAAAGAACCCATTTATAGGGATTAGTAGAGAAAGAGGCACTTCGTACCTCTATATATTTATTTTTGAAAAAATTTTAAAAGAATAAATTTTGTTAAATTTAAGAATAATAATATCCAATATAAAAAATAGAAATTTATTTTTTAAAAATTTAAATTCTTTTTAAATCTAAGGATAATAGTGTTCAATAAAAAAATAAAAACAAAAAAGATAATTACTAAAACTTATTTCCTTTATAATAGATATGGATAAATTAAATTAACCAAATCAATATAACGAATTGGGTTATTTCAATTTACAATACAAGCAAATTAAAATTATTTTAAAAAAATTATTTACCATTTTAATATGACTTTTGAATAGTTATATTGCATAAACATTATGATTTTTTTCCTTTAGAATTATGAATTTTTATTTTCAAGTAATTTTTTTCTTAGAATATGATAATATGCATTTTGTATATTTTTCATACTTCACAAATATTAAACTTTTTGTACACTTAAAGAATTATTAGAATCTCACTTATTGTGAATCCCATTAATTATATATAAAGCATCTTTTAATCAACAAGCATTATGAAATTGGTAGTTCATATTGTGGGTTTAATGGTTAATATAGTTTTTTTTATACTATTAATCAATAAAAATTATTATTAGTGAGATTTATAAGATAATTATTATTATAAAAGTCAACCAATTAATCATCATGTAAATACATAACTTTTTTTTCCTTACTTGAATTATCTCTATTTGGTTTTTACTTTTATATTATTTTCTGTGTTTAAGATAATATTTTTTTTATGAAGATGATTCACATAATATTCTAAAACATACAATCAAAGACAAATTTATACTTGAAATATCTTTTATTAACTAAATATTATTTTAATATTAATGAAAATTAATCTTAAAAATATCAAATTGACCCTGTATGTTTGATACAAGATATTTTTTTGAATCTAGACCGAGAATGACTTTGATATACATAGATTTCTTAAGACATCTTTCAACAAGAAATGTTCTTCTAAATTTAAGAAACACGACCGTATATAGTCACATATATAACAAATTAGGCTATAACAAAATTAGATTATAAATTTATGAGTCTCCCTACATTGAAAAGAGATATTAAAAATAATGAAAATGAAAAAAGAAGAGAGGACGTAAGAATAAGATGAAGGATGTAGACTAGAGAATAGAGATGAAGCATTGAATGTGAAGATGTGGAAATGTGAAGTAGGCATATAAAAATCTTGCTCTCCATTACAGGAGATAAGGCAACATGAGAATGAGATTTCACTATCAAATGAGGCAATACAATACATTAATTAATTTTAATTCCCAACTCCAAACGCTAAAGTCTTAACACGCAGAAGCATGCGCAAGAGTGTTTATCGTTGAACACGCAAAACCATGACAAAGCTAACCCACCTAATCGGAATAATCAAAGACAAAGCATCGCAGAGCAAGGCGGCGCTACTCTCCCAACGGACCACCCTCTCCCTCCTCCGCGCCACTAGCCACGACTCCTCCGCGCCCCCCACGCGCAAGCACCTCGCCACGCTCCTCTCCTCCGCCGACGGCTCACGCGCCACCGCCTCCGCCTTCGTCGACCTCCTCATGGACCGCCTCAACGCCACGCACCACGCCGCCGTCGCCCTCAAGTGCCTCATCGCCGTGCACCACATCGTCCGCCACGGCACCTTCATCCTCCAGGACCAGCTCTCCGTCTACCCCTCCTCCGGCGGAAGAAACCACCTCAACCTCTCCAACTTCCGCCGCAGCACCGCCGACCCCACCTCCTGGGAGCTCTCCTCCTGGGTGCGGTGGTTCGCGCAGCACGTGGAGCAGCTCCTCTGCGCCTCCAGAGCCCTCGGCTTCTTCTTCCTCGGAGCCAACTCCGATAGCCAAGACAGGGTCTCGGCGATCACCAACGCGCACCTGTTGACCGAGTTTGACTCTCTGGTGGCGGTGGTGGAGGGGATCTGCAAGAGGCCCGAGCCCACCGAGAATGGCCTGGTGGAGGAGATTGTGGGCCTGGCCCGTGAAGATTGGGCCGTGCTGCAAAGTGAGGTGCGCGTCAGAGTGAGCGAGTTTAAGGAGAGGTTGGGAGGGTTGAAGTTTGGGGAAGCGGTGGAGTTGGTTTGTTGTTTGAAGAGGTTGGAGGAGTGTGAAGAGAGGATTATGGGCATGAATATGATCATGATGGAAGGGCCCCGGCCCACTAAGGAACAAGTCATATTGTGGGAGTTAGTGAGAGAGGTTAAGGATAAGGCTGGGTTGGAGGTGTATAGAGAAGAGGGTAAGGTGCGTATAGAAACTACAAGATTCCCAGTTAGTCACTCCGATCGCTTTTCTGCTCCACCTCTCACTGCTTATGATTCTCTCCTCTTTCCCTCTGGGAGGTTAACGCTCTTCTAACATTTTCTCTTAATTCATCTAAATATATATATCACATACAAACACCATTTTTATTTATTATTTTACCTCTTTCTCTTCTTATGACTTATCATATCCTCTTTTAATCCCATTTTTCTTTAGACTTCTCTTAATTACCATATATGCTTTCTTTCTATACGGTGAAACTTTATAAAACTAATCTAGTAAATTTTAAAATATTTAAAGTGTGTAACCTATTAACTCTATACCTTAAGACTAAATTATATATAAATACATTAATTGTTCTCATCAAAATAAAAACATGCAAGAAATTCTTTAATATTGTCTTCTTTTAAGTACTTCTAAAAATAAAGGTTGGGTACTTACAAAAATGATTCCAAAAATCTAATTATACTCTTTTTCTTGTCTTATATATTAACGTCCATGTATTTTCTTCTATTTGAAAATCATTAAGTTCTCTTTCCTTTATCTTGATAATTGTATCCAAAATAGTTGTACATATCTAAGTCAGACAAAACTATCTATTCTTCCTTTTTAATTACCAAGCCACATGTAAAATAATTCAGCTTTATTTGTATTATTGATATACTAATATTAACAACTTGATAAATTTGAAATTAATATGTATCGAGTTATACAAGTTGATTTTGTTGAGTTATGCAATAACTCGATTAGTACACTTATGTACCAAAATCCTAAGATTTTTTAAATAAGCATTGAAAATCTTAACTATGTATTTTAGTAGTCAATCTACATATTTAGAAAGATGATTCTTTTGTTATATATCATGATGTTGGTCAAAGAGCAACATGTTAGGTTAGTTTAAACTTGACCCCTTATATTGGTATGTGAGATTGACTTGATCGGAAATCAAGTTCCTTATTGATACAAGATCAAAACCTTAATATAGTGAGGTCAGTATATAACTAATTGTCTTGCCAATCCTGAGATGGATGGATCGAGTGAGGCAATTTCAAGTGAACCAAGTCAGTAAAAAGTTGTTTGGTTGACCACTTCCAATTATTGATTTTTCAATACTAAAGAATACAAATAGATAAGTTTATCATTATAGTATTTGGAGTATTTTATTATAACATGTCGTCATAACAGATTATGAGGATTATGTCTCAATCCCTCAATATCATCTTGTCTCAAAGGCAATTTTTTTTCCAATATAAAAGACAAACTATCTTTACAAAAATATCAAAATATGAAGAACATGGTGGTGATCACTAGTAACTCTGAATCTGTTACAACTACACCAAACCAATACTTATAACTACTCATCCATCTACCCAAAAGAGTCCCAACTTGGTTGTGACCAAGTTAACCAAATACCAACTACGACAATAAGGTCGACTTAATCAAGTCAATGATGACTTATGATGATACATAGTCCTATCAACCTCAAACCTAAAATGCTTGAAGCTAAAACAAGTCTAAAAATATATTTGGACGTAAGCTTAAAAACATCTTTTAAAACTTCTCTACTAAAAAATACTATTTATTTTTAGTGGGAGACTCTCAAAAATACTTCAAACTTATATCTAAACAAACTTTAAATTGGTTAAATTATGAGGATATAATTGCATTATATTTTTATTTTCTATTTTACCTAGTATACCTCAAAGGTGATATTTATATCTATATCTAATCAATATCTCCCCTCCCAAAAAAAGTGACAATAGCACCACATGGTTGGTGTTAGTGTGTTACTAATTTGATGATTTATAAGGATGTATGTTCTATGAGTGATTTGAAAGATTTAATTTTAAGATATTTATTCACTAAGAATGACTTAGTAATAAAAAAAACAATTAAAGTAATATATTTTAATTTTATTATCGTCATTAAAAAAAACTCAAGTTTTTTTTTTCAATAGCATACAAAGTTAGGAATGTGACGTATTGACTTACTTTGCCTCTTCTTTTGTATATCATAATTGCTAGTCTAACAATTTTTTTTTGTACAGTATTGATAATAAGAATAGAGCATATACGTACCTCCAATCACATATCACACCATTAGGCCAAACTTAATGACATTGACTATGCTTGTTCAACTATATGCCTATAAGTTAAATGGAGCTAACTGCAAATCATCAAAAGCATATTGACGGGTCCACCAACTAATCTAGTTCCATTATGCTTATTGTGATTTTCACAGCTAAAGATACCTCCGTTTACAATAAAAATTAAATAAAAAAAATGCTCATACGTTGTCCTTAAATAATTTTTT
The DNA here is from genome assembly GCF_000230855.2 of Cajanus cajan. Taxonomy (NCBI): domain Eukaryota; kingdom Viridiplantae; phylum Streptophyta; class Magnoliopsida; order Fabales; family Fabaceae; genus Cajanus; species Cajanus cajan. Next base: position 80,526,959 of record NC_138518.1, read on the forward strand.
TCATCGCACAGTTCTCATCCTAAAATAATCAACACCTGCGTTCGATTCAAGTATTTTTTTTTTTACTTTCTCAAGAATAAATTAGGAAAGTTAATTTCTTGTTTGGTATACTAATTAAGAAAAATATATTTTTAAAAAATATTGTTTCGAATAATTTATATTTTCTATAAAATTATTCATATATATAAAAGTAGATAAGAATCTAACATTCTTGAGTTAAATAAAAAGTTTTATTCTAGTATAAATGTTAGGTTACTTTTTTTTAGTCCTATTTAATATAATAAAAGTTATTGATTCCCTAATAATATATATAAATATTTATCAAAATATTTATAATCAATCAAACACATTTTAATCATTTATAGGAACCATGAATTGTCAAGATTTGTAATTCTCATAAATCACGATTTGAAAATTTTTTCCTTCTTTTAAATTCCTCTACCCTAATTCATACATTATATTAGATATGATAAGATAAATTAATATAATATATTATAAATTTGTTATTTATTTAATTTGCTAATTATATTATATAAATTTATCTACCAAATATCTTTTATACATTATCGAAGAGTAATGATGTAGTATAATAATTTTTTTTGTACAAATATGATTTTTCTATATTAAAATATTGGATAACTTAGGGGGGTGTATTGGATTAGGATTTTAAAGGACTTTTTTAGTGAAAAAAAATCTTGCGGATTTTAAAAGACTTTGCAGGATTTTCATGACTTTTAAGATTTTGCAGGATTCTACAAGATTTAAAATCAGGATTTTAATGGATTCTACAAGACTTTTAAATCAGAATTTTAATGGATTCTGTGGGATTTTGTGGAGTTTTGACATTTGATAAGATTTAAAAAAAAATTCATACATTCAAATTTAAAAAGAGTCAAAGATAAAATAATTAAAAAAAACAATAATGTCTAGATAAATAATAATAATAATTCTCCATAATATTCTATCATCTTTTTATAGCATTCACTATCAATTGTAACAATTCATCGGAATCCTCCTTGGTCTAAGCTTCATAGTTTTCTTTCTATTTTCCTTTTTCTTTATTATTTTCATGTGAATCTCCCATTTGAATTACTAAAATAATATATGTTGAAAACCAGTTATATAAATAATTATGGATAAGAGACAAAATCAATAAAATTATATTATTATTTTTAGAAGCACACCAATTATACAAGATCGAATATATCTTGGCTATCCAAATGGATCAAATATCTCAATCATTATAAAAAAAATGTAAAAACGAAAATATAGAAACAAAAGATAATTTTTTATATAAAAAAAATTAGTATACTCGATACTGAGAAAATATTTAGATATATAATCTTTTTATATAAATGGGAGTATTTAGATATAGAGAATATATATATATATATATATATATATATATATATATATATATTTATATTTATTTTAGTTATATATTAAAGAGTTTAAAGAGAACGAACAGAAAAATAGAGCAAGTCAATAAAGCAACTACATAGAATAAAATAAAGCAAGTCAATTAAAGAGAACGAACAGAAAAATAGAGCAAGTCAATGACACTATCATTTACATATCAGAGTTTCACAAAATAGGAGAATGGGATGAGAACAGTACTACAATATTATATATGAGCAATGAATAATAATATAGTATTATTAGTAGAGAAAAAATGGAGAAGACAGGAGCATAGAAAAAAAAAGATGAAAAACCCACTTGAAAATTATTGTAACACTTGAAAAATCACTTCAAACAATCCTTCAAAATCCGTTGGGTTTGGATGGGATTGTTTTAAGAATCTGGTATTTATAGATAACACTAGAAAGTCCTTCAAAATCCCTCTCACACAACAATCCTTTAAAATCCTTATATTTTTGAATACCAATGGATTGTTTTTAAGTTGTAAAAAATCTCAAATGAATACCAGTGGATTTTAATGGACTCTTTAAAAAATCTTGAAAATCCAGATTGAATACCACTGGATTGTTTTTAAGTGACATAAAATCCTGATTGAATACCAATGGACTTTTTTACTCAAAAAAAGTCTTTTAAAATCCTACGAAATCCTAAACCAATACACCCCCCTTAGTGTGCGAGATTAAACTTGATTGGATTTTGATATATAAATTAATACCAGAACTTCCTATTATAATACTAAAATAAAGTTTATTTCTATTTTCCCCCATAGGTTTTGACCTATTTTACATGATCAGAAATATCTTTACTATTTGATAATAAAATGTCATCCTCCTACAACTTTTTTTTATATTTTTTTTATTTGTATAATAGGTATGTGTAAGTCATGCTAGGCTCAATACAGATGTTAATGGTCCATCAAAATAAAAGATTTCGGTTTGTTGAGGCCCAGAAAGGGGCAAACCCACGAAGAGTTTGGTTTATCAAGCATAGCCAACAATTGTTTTGCATTTCTTTATGGCTAGCAATATACTCACACAATAACACTCTTTTTTTTTTATATATTTTTTTAATTATTTGTTAAAATTTATTGAACATTACAAGATTATGGGTGATGCTCATCAAATAAGTGAGACGTATAAAATTTAATGATTTTTAATAAATTTTAGTCAATAATTAATTAAATATATATTTAATAAAATATGTTACAGAGTATGTTGTTAATATGATTTTTTTAAAAATTTTTACAAAAGGATCAAAGCTTGTTTAAAAATATTGAGAAAAAAAATATTTAAATATTTTGAAAGGAACAATTCTTATATATAACTGATTAAGAGTGCGTTTATTCTTCATAATGGTAAAAAAAATACTTTCTAAAAAAAAAACACTTGTCAAATATTTTGATTGTTTGTGTAAGATTTAAAAAATTGTGAAAAAATAAAAACACATCCCAAATATTCGGTTCATTAGCTAAGTTACTATTAGAATATAAGTTTATAAGTGTTTTTTTAGAAATTTATCTATTGAAAAAAATTCTTTATTTTAATAAGAACATTTAAAAAAAAAAAAGGTTTCTACCTTATATTTATATTTAAATAAAGTGTTAGTAATTTGTGAGAGTGTTGCTTATAGATGGTATCATTATGATATCCTTAAGATGGAGTGCGTGGTTGTCTGGATGAGTCTGGTTGGCGATGCTTCGCGGTATCTTCACGTGACTTTCACTTTTTGACCTATACATATCCTCCTTCTTCCCAATTTCCTACTCTCCTTCATTTAATTCGTATATATCCCCCTTTTCACGCAAGTCAACACTCTTCTTCACCATCAATCCTTAATTTTATATAAGTGAATCACTTATACACTATTAATATAAAATATTTTTACATTAATAATTAATCATATTTTTTAATAGTATCATATTAATCACTTATTTAATAAAATAATAATAAAATAAGTCATTTTAAAAAATATAATTAGTTATTAATGTAAAAAATTTTACACTAACAATATATGAATGATTAACTAATTTTACATTCTTAAAATCATTCGTCTCAGAATATATATTTTCATGAATTAATAAAACATGTATCATAATTTTTAATGATTAAATTGAGAACTTATTTTATAATTTAACAATGAACTTTTCTCGTCAATGAGGTTTTTTTTATTTTTATATATTTTTATATATTTTTTATTTTATATAATGAAGTGAACGAGTGTATTTGATTATGACCGATGTTTTCCTTACTTAAAATGTATACCATCGATTTTCTATTTTTATTTTATTTTTACATAAACATATATACTTATTTTATTTCATTCATGATAATTAAGAGAATAAATATGAATAGGGATTTATTAAAACAAAATAAAATAGTACTGCTACCATATAATCATGATGTACTAGTTAAAATATGTGTAACATGATATATTTGTCTTTTAATAGAACTCACTAAGTCACTATAGAGAATAGAGGTACTACACTCAGGTAGAAGACACAAGCAAGTTGGAACCGTTTAGAAAGATAGTATACCGTCAATTATGAGCTAAGAATGAACATTTAAATACAAATAAGTTTTTTCATGTATTAATTACACATGTATTTTTAAATTTAAGGAAGAGTTTAAAATTAAAATACAAAAGAGATAAAAGATTATCATTAGAAAATAATGGAAAATTGACATTTTAAGGGAAAAAAAAAGATTAATAAGATATGCTCTCGCTATTAATAAATATTTTTTTTATTATATTAATAAATTAAATACATTCAATTTTTAAATTAATAAATTAAATTTTAAATTAATATCTATTTGATTAAGTTTATTTTTAGGAAATATTTATTTATTTTTAAAAACTCTTTCTAGAAATGAGGAAAATAAGCAATATTAAAAAAAATGAATCAAACATACTTTAAGAAGAAAATTATAAAAACAAATATTTAAAGAAAACGTGTAACTTTTATGTTTATTCATCTGATATGTAAATATGTCAAAATATTAATTTAAATTAAGATTAATTAAATCTAATTAATAATTTTTAAACTAAACAAAAAATGTAAAATGCATAATATAGAAAATTAAGTGATTTAATAAAATTAAAAAAATCTTAAAAAAACGAACTCACTTAAAAATGAGCTTGTGATAATCATTGAAACGATAATAAAAATTAATTTGATCCCGAATGCATATTTTAAGGAATTAATAAGATCGATATTGCATTTTGAGGTTTTTTTTTTTTGATAAGCTATTGCATTTTGAGTTAAATGAATTTTATTTTATTTTTTTGCAAAAACCATTTTCTCTTGTTTTTTTTTTAAGAAATTAATTTGGGAGTGAACGTTTCCATACCACGATGTGTGATATTGACTATGATTGACGTTTTCCTCACTCATAAAGTATACCATTAATTTTGAGCTAACTCAACGATCATTTAAATATGAATGGAGCTATCCAAATTAGAAATTACTACGGAGTTGTTCCGGTCTTCATAGTAGTAGACTCGCCAATTGCAATTTGCAAGATGGAATCGTTCCACGGCATTGACCCTAGTTTCCTCTGTCACAAATTGTCCATAAGCAAAGAAGCAAGACCGATCGCTCAACGACGTCGAAAGGCTGGGGAGGACAGGAAGGCGGCAATAGAGGCCGAAGTGAGTAAGTTGCTAGAAGCCAAGTTCATCCGGGAGGTACACTACTCAACTTGGCTAGCTAATGTAGTAATGGTCAAGAAACCGAATGGGAAATGGCGCATGTGTACTGACTACACTAATTTGAACAAAGCCTGCCCGAAGGATGCCTATCCGCTACCAAACATTGATCGGCTCGTCGATGGGGCATCTGGCCACAAATTCCTGTCATTCCTAGATGCATATTCCGGATATAACCAAATCCGAATGCACCCTCAGGATGAAGAGAAAACGGCGTTCATCATCGAAACAGCCAATTACTGTTACCGAGTTATGCCCTTCGGCCTGAAAAATGCCGGAGCCACTTACCAACGGTTGATGAACAAAATTTTCAGTGACCACATTGGGCGATGTATGGAGGTGTACGTTGATGACATGGTAGTAAAGTCAAGTAGCGTATCTGTACACGCACAGGACTTGACTGATGTGTTTCACGCGCTTCGGCACCACCAAATGAGACTCAACCCCGACAAGTGCGTATTCGGGGTCTCAGGCGGCAAGTTCTTAGGGTTTATGTTGTCCAGTCGCGGCATTGAAGCAAATCCTGACAAGTGCCAAGCCATTCTAAGCATGAAAAGCCCAAGTACCCTGAAAGAAGTTCAGAAGTTGGCAGGCCGGCTCACTTCGCTCTCCCGCTTTCTTCCTTGCCTAGCTGAGATAGCTAGACCCATCCTCCTCTTGCTCAAGAAGACCGAGCGATTCCAATGGACCTAGGAGTGTGAAACATCATTCCAACATTTCAAGGAGCGCCTTAGTACACCCCCAGTCCTTTCCAAACCAGTTGCCAACATTGACATGATTATATACTTAGCGGTTTCCGACAGCTCAATTAGCGCTGCGCTAATACAAGAAAACCGAGAAGAGCAACAACTAGTGTATTTCATCAGTCGGACTTTGCAGGAGGCCGAACGACGATACCAGTTAATTGAAAAGGTAGCCTTAGGGCTCATCTACACTGCTCGTCGACTGAGACAATACTTTCATAGCCACAAGATAATTGTTCGGACCGATTGTCCAGTGGCAAAAGTATTAAGAAAACCAGAGATTGCCGGCCGAATGATGGCATGGTCGGTCGAGTTGTCAGAGTTCGATTTGTCCTTTGAGCCGAGAGGTCCAATCAAGTCGCAGCACTTGGCTGATTTTGTTAACGAGCTTACCCCTTCGGGGCGTTTTGAAGACGAATCATGGACCTTGCATGTCGATGGGTCTTCTAACGCCCAAGGCAGCGGAGCAGGAGTGATACTGGCTAGTCCCTCAGGCGTCACAATTGAGCAGTCCCTTCGGTTCGGTTTTCGTGCCTCCAATAACCAAGCGGAATACGAGGCCCTACTAGCTGGGATGCGGTTGGCAACCGAGATGGATGTGAAGCGAGTCATATGCTGGACCGACTCAAAGATAGTGGCCGAGCAGGTCAATGATAATTTCCAAGTTAAAGATGCGAACTTATTACAATACTATCATCTATTCCAAAAATTGAAGGATGAATTCAGCGAGGTTCAGGTTCGCCATGTTTTGCGTAGCAATAATGAACGAGCTGATCAGTTAGCTCGGCTCGCCAGCAGCCGGAAGCCGGGACAGCTGCGCACCACTATTCATCTTGAAGTTCCCTCCCCAAGCGTAACAACCGAGTGCATGGCAATAGATGAATCACCCTCATGGACCACACCCATTCGGAACTATATCACTAACGGCGCAGTACCGGCCGACCCGTTGGAAGCTAAGAAGTTGCGAACACAGGCGGCTCGGTACTCCATGATAGCTGAGGACCTCTACAGACGGGGGTTCTCCACCCCGCTGCTCAAATGCATAGATAGTCACCAAGCAGATTACGTGATGAGGGAAGTCCATGAGGGTATTTGTGGCTCCCATTCCGGAGGACGAACCTTAGCAGCTAAAGTCTTGCGGGCCGGTTATTATTGGCCAACTCTGAAGGGGGACTGCGCCGACTTTGTCAAAAAATGTGTTCAGTGCCAAAAATACGGGAACCTCATCCATGCTTCAGCTGCTGAACTGCATAGCATCAGCTCTCCATGGCCGTTTACTTTATGGGGCATTGATGGACTCGGCCCATTTCCGGTGGCGAAGGGACAAGTTAAGTTTCTCCTCGTAGCTGTCGATTACTTCACAAAGTGGATTGAGGCCGAGCCGCTTGCCTGCATCTCCGCCGCTAATGTCCAGAAATTTGTCTGGAAGAACATAGTTACCCGTTTTGGCATCCCATATGCCATCATCTCGGATAACGGCCTACAATTCACGGACAAAAAGTTCAACTCTTTCCTCGAAAACCTTGGCATCCGGCATAGGTTTACATCAGTTGAACACCCCCAGTCGAACGGCCAGGCCGAAGCGGCCAATAAGGTTATCCTCACCGAATTAAAGAAACGGCTCGGTTCGGCAAAAGGGGCATGGGCCGAAGAGTTGCCAGAGGTCCTTTGGGCGTATCGATGTACACCACAATCAACAACAAAAGAGACACCCTTTCGCCTGACTTACGGCGCAGACGCCATGATCCCGGTTGAAGTCGGAGAGCCATCATTCCGAAGACAGCACTTCCATGAGGAGTCTAACAATGCTTCGCTCCGAGCCGAGCTTGATGTCCTCGATGAAGCACGGGAAAAAGCACAGATTGTGGCCGAGGCATGTAAACAACGCATGACACGCCGTTTCAATTCAAGTGTTAAGCCGAGAACATTTCACGAAGGTAATCTTGTATGGAGAGCAACCGGGTCAGCCAGACGCAACTCTTCAGAAGGGAAGCTATCAGCCAACTGGGACGGCCCTTTCCGGATACGGCATGTCCTCAACAATGGAGCGTACAAGTTAGAAGAGCTGTCCGGCAAGGTCGTTCCTCGGACATGGAATTCTACTCATTTGAAGACATATTACAGTTGAATCAACATCATGTATTTACATTTCAACTATGTATAATGATGCACTCTTTTCCTTGAACCGGTCTTTTCTCCTCTTAAAAAATCGTGAAAAGAGGTTTTGGCCGGCAAGGTTTTTAATGAGGCATCCAATCAATAAAAACACAGTTCAATTATCTTTGACTTACTATACATTTTTAACATTAGTTTTTACAAGTCTTCCCTCCCGAGATGTCTCTCGGCTAAGGATGTGACTTTCAATCCTACAAGTCTTCCCTCCCGAGATGTCTCTCGGCCAAGGATGTGACTTTCAATCCTACAAGTCTTCCCTCCCGAGATGTCTCTCGGCCAAGGATGTGACTTTCAATCCTACAAGTCTTCCCTCCCGAGATGTCTCTCGGCCAAGGATGTGACTTTCAATCCTACAAGTCTTCCCTCCCGAGATGTCTCTCGGCCAAGGATGTGACTTTCAATCCTACAAGTCTTCCCTCCCGAGATGTCTCTCGGCCAAGGATGTGACTTTCAATCCTACAAGTCTTCCCTCCCGAGATGTCTCTCGGCCAAGGATGTGACTTTTAATCCTACGTCTTCCCTCCCGAGATGCCTCTCGGCCAAGGATGCAGCTTTAGTTTTAGATCTTCTAACCCGAGATGACTCTCGGCCAATGAGAAAAACATTGCGAAAAGAATTCAAAGCAGTATACGAAAAGAAAAATCGAATTTATTAAAAGGCACTATCGGCCTAGCAACACAAAAAAAAACGGGCACTATTGGCCCGAAATTACAACGCAAAAACCTAAGAAACTACCTCCGCCTCGCCAGGAATCGGACCAGCCTCAGGCGCTTCTTCCTCCTGAATTGTAACATCCTCATTTGGCTCGTTCGCCCGAGCCGGAGCTTCCTCGTCGGCTTGTTGATCAGGAGGAATAGAAGTGAGGTCCACCAGCTTCCCTTGAAAGAAATCTTTCGTCATGTCAAGATGGAAGTCTGGCGGAAAGTCGCCGAAATGACAGGCTTGCCGAGCCGCTTGGGCAAAGCCGGCCTGATGCTGGCTAAGGACCTTGGCACGCGCTTTCTCCTTATAGGCCTCGAAAGCGGTCTTCTCAGCATCCAACCCCTTCCCTAGTGCAGTAACCTTGTCGGTCTCGGTCTTCAAAGCAAGTTCGAGACGCTGAACCTTCAAGGCCAAGTCGTCGGCAACCCGCCCTCTGCGATCCATTTCAGCCTGGTACTTGCTGTTGGATGTTTGAGCGTCTGTTAAAGCCGCCAGCGTCTCTTGAAGAGACTTCTCCTGCTCAGCAAGCTGCCGGCGCAGCCCATCAGCCTCGCCGTTCGGCTGCATAACTATGCTTTGGGCCATTGCCACGGCCCGCACTTGGAACTCGCAGAAGAAGCTCCATTTTTGAGCCGAGCTCATGCGACTCAGCATCCCTTGGCCGGCTTCAGAAGTTAAGTCTTGACTCAGGAAATCCTGAGCGTTGACGTCCCCGGCGAAAAAACTTGGCGAAGATAGACCTTCTGGAACAGGGGGGCTAGCCACTCGGCGTTGTTTGGCCCGGCGACTTTCTTCCTCGGCCCTTGCATCCGGCCTTATTTTTTCAGGTTGGGGCCGAGTGGGTTTCTTTTTCCGAGCCGAAGACCCTACCCCACCAGCTTGGACGGTAGCTTGATTCCCACCCATCGGGGCTAAAGTCCTGTTTCCAGTAGTCGCCGCCAATTGATTCCGGATCAGGTTACGGATGTCTAGATCGTCATCTCCATGGGCAGCCATTATACCTGCACATTATTAGTCAAAATCAATGATAACACACAAATTTAATTAAATAAGAAAAGTACTATACCAATTAGTTCCTCGACTACATCGGCCGATTCAAACAACCGGATCAGAGGACGACATGGTAGAGGCCGAGGTAGTTTGTCTAAAAAACTTAGACTCATTCTCTCCTCCGGGGACATGCGTGATTTGGAAACCGTGTCGTACTTGCGCGGCTTCCGGGTCCAATACAAGGGAAATAGGGGATTCCCTTTGGCATCAAAGAAATACTTTTTTCCTGGTTCTGGCCGAATCATCACCTTCATAAATCCCACTTTAAATTTTTTGTACGAGGTGGTAAAAGGTTGCAGCAAGCAATCATTGTGACGAATCAACGACAGCCACTTAGCCTTTTTCGTCGGCCGAGACGTATAGAAGTGCAGGAATAGATGTGGAGTGGGTTGGAGACCGAGGGCTAGACACAAATGCCTAAACCCTTGCATAGCGGCCCAGGTGTTTGGGTGAAGTTGGCTCGGCGCCACATTAAGAAGTCGAAGTATACTCATGAAGTAATCGTCAAAAGGGAGGGATATCTTCAGATCCCGGAACATATAATCATACACGTAAAAGAATGGGTATTTGGACGATCCTTGATTCAAATAAACGAAGTCTGGATTCGAAGCCCCGTCACCTCGGCACGGTTGGAAAAAGACAGCAGAAGGTTCTTCATCTTCGGGAAAGTTTAGAAACTTTATGGCTGATACGAAGTCCACAAGAGACTTCTTGCTCGTATACCGAGAGTATACACTACCAACTTCACCATGTACCCACGAATACCCGGGAATCGATATGGGAGGAAAAATTCTTGACGATTCCCCACCCCGACTCGGCTGATCTTCAGAACCCACAGCCGATGCCGAATCATCCCCGCTTTGCGACCGATCGGACCCCGAAGCCGACTCTGCGGAATCGCCCCCATTCGAAGCTGAAGCCGACGCTACCTCCTGGTTCGGCGTCGTCCTTAACCTAGATTCCTCTTCGTCCCCAGAGGAGTCAACATGAACAATGTCCAGGTTAGCCATTACGTACCTGATGATTGAACTTGACCAATTGCTGTTGAGTACTCAAAACGCTCTCAAATATCTTCGGCTCGGAGCAGCTAGTAAGTTTGCATGTGGAAACCCTTCCTCCTACACATCTATTTATAGGCGTTCTTAATAGGCAACTGAAGAGACACCCCCTCGTGCCTACCGTTGGATCATTTAGATCCAACGGTCTAGGGCGCGCAACTCTTCGCATGCGGTTATATCCCTTCGCTTCCCACCATAACTTCTCGCGTACGCCATCAAATGCCCAACGGTTACAACCCTTCATATCCCACCATCAGTTGTAACCCTTAGCTTCTTCTTCAAGACACCAACTCAGAAATCCTGTTTTTATTTCATTAACCTTTCGCGTCGCTTCGCTCCTCAAAGGCTGGGGGGCTTGTGTACCGGAGAGACCGTATCGGTCACGTGGGCCAACACGTGCCATTTCGTCAGACACTCATGCATAGTAAGCCACGTACAAGCATCACCATCAACGTCGGCTCGGCATGAGGTCGAGAACCGACATCAGTCTGATTAATGCCAATATGGACCATCATCACTCATCGAGTCGACTCGGTCAAGTACCGTTCCGACATAGATCGTACCGGAAAGTATACAAGCTGCCGTATACGGACTAGACGGCTCGGTCATTTGTCGTTCAGACTAGTATTGAATAGTCGGCTCGGCCTCTTGCCGAAGAGTTAAACAAGTCATAACGGTAATCACAATTAAGAAAGGTAAGTACATGATTAGAGCCTAACAACCAATTAGTACCGTATTACCTAATTTGGTAAATATCTGAGAGGGCCCATCACGCTCAGGCCCATGTCAGATGCTATAAATAGGTCACACACAACAAGGTATGTCACTGTTCATTAATTATCCTAGAATATCGTGCTTATCCTGACTTGAGCGTTGGATTGCCTTTTGCAGGTACCTCCCCCCTCTGAAGAATCCGTTTGAAGTATCCGTTCGGCCCTTCTTACCAAGAAGACTACGAGTGTATCCTTAAGCAGGTACAGTATATGTATATTGTATAATTATTATGCCATTTGCACTGTCGGATATCTTAAAGGAATGGATTTGACTCTTTGGGGTACAATACAATCCTTATTTAATATTCCATCTGTCTCAATATTTTAGTCATTTAAGATTAATATAATTGAATTAAAAATATTTAGAAATTTAAATTTAAATTAAAAAAATCCTTATTTAATATTTTATTATCTTAATTCTATTATCTCATTTTTAAAAAATAAAAAATAAAAAAATAAAAAAATAAAAAAAGATTATAAAAAAAATTCCTTACTTTTTTATCAGTGTCCATCACAATATTACAAGTGAAACTCTAAATCAGTTTGAAAAAAGATATAAGTTGATATTAAATTCATTTATAAGCTTGTTTCGAATTCAATCAACCTTTACATTTGATAAATTTCATAAGTTGACTTTGGATTCGATTAACATTTAAATTTAGTAAATTTTATAAGTTAGTTTCAAATTTGACCAATTATATTGTGGCTTCAAACTCGATCATGTTGTAAAATGCAAATTTTAAAATAAAAGCATATTTAAAATAAATGGGTTGAAACAAACATGTCATAATAAAAGAGATGTTTCACTGCTAAAGATAATAATTGTATTCATACAATCCTTTACCATTTTTGTTTGAGATGTCTCGTTAAAACAAATTTTTTTAAAACTAAAATATAACTTCAAGTGAGTAGCATTCCAAGTTCTTGATATAACTTTGTCATTTAACTATTAATTTATATGCACCATTATGCAAGTTTTATAGTATGCAGTAAGAGCCTTCCCCGTTTGTTGCAAATTTTCCTGTCAAGGTACCTTTCCTTGCTTCCTCAGTTGCTTTCCAAACTAAATCTCCCTTGTAGAAACTTCTTAGCTTTAATTTGGAATTGTATTTGTGTGAGACATGTAATTTGCAAGTTTCTTCCTTTATTCGAGTATTTTCTCTTACCTCATCTAGAAGATCAAGTTCATTTTGTAATTCTCATTCATTTTGAACTTGATGAAAAGTTAATCTTTTATGAGTTTTCTCACTTACTTCAACTAGAATCATTGTGTTTGCCCCATAAGTTGATTTAGAAAACATTCAATTTTTTTGTCCCTAAATTGCTCTCCATTGTCAATAATGATAGTTGTAGTAGACCATACCTACAAATTATATTATTTCATGTAAATTTGTGCACATTTGGTGCAGTAATTTTTGCAACAGTCTCTTCCGTTATACACTTTGTGAAGTAATCAATTGTCACTATCAATAAATTGAATTGCCTTTTTGCTATGGGAAAGGACCAAGTATGTTCATTTCCCATCAAGTGAAAGGAAAGACAATTGCATTTGATGAAGAGTTTTTAGTGGTAAATTGCCAGATTCTTAACAAGTTTACATTTATGTACACAGTCCTTGTAATTCGACTTTATGGTTGACCAATAATAACCAACTTGGATGACCTTAGTAGCCATGGATCGAGCTCCATAATGCACACCACAAATATCTTTATGGATCTCTTTAATTACATATAGTGATTGATATTTTGTTAAATATTTGAGAAAAAGATAATAGATACTTTTCTTAAAAAGCTTGCATGTTTCAATGATGAAATTTCATGATTTAGTCTTGATCTTTTTGGCTTCCATTTTGTTTTCTGGTAGTAGTTTTTCTTTAAGATGATTCCAAATATCTATCATCTAACATCTATCCCTAACCTCATCAACGAAGATAGTTTTAAGTTTGAAACTTGGAGTAGTAACAACTTCTTGGATGATTGTCTAGTGTTGACCAAGACACTTGGTGCTAGCCAATTTAGACAAGAGATCACCCCTAGAATTTTGTACTTTGAAAATATGCTCAATCTTAAAGTCATCAAAGTAAGAAATTAACTAAAAGACTATATGGTATTACATTTGAAGCTGAGATTCCTTTGCTTGATAAGTTCTCCCAACTTATTTTGTGATCAATTGCAAGTCACTACAATATTTCAACTTTTTAACTCTAACATATTTGGCCAACCTTAATCTCGCCAACATGCTTCATATTCTGCTTGATTATTAGTGGCTTTGAATTTGAATTTGAAAGCTTGTTCCAACATGATATCACTAGGTCCTTCAAGAATATTGTTTGTTCCATTACCCCTGAAATTAGATGATCTATCAACATTTATGGTCTATCATTGTTCTTTTTGTTTTAGCACAAGAGTCAACTTGGTAACGAAGTCGGCTAAACATTGAACTTTTAATGGTTCTCTAATTTCATACTTTAATCCACATTTGGGCAATTCCATTGACCATACTATCATATGTTCCACTAATTATAGTTCTCTAAGTATTTACTTGATTTGGTAGTTAATTTTGATTACAATTTGATGACTTTGAAAATAAGGACGAAGACAACGAGATGAAGTTACCAATGCCAATACCATTTTTTCAATGGTTTGATATCTTTATATATATATATATATATATATATACATATATATATATCTTGCAAAACAAAACTTATAAAATAAATGAGAACTTGGTTTTTTTACCCTTTTCTTGTGCCAAAAGAACACTAATGACATTCTCATAACTGCTAAATATAACAAAAGGTTAGCTTGGTAGTCCGGCTTGGTCAAAATCAGAGGAATTGACAAAAAAAATTGAAATTAGAAAATGCTTGCTCACATTGATCATCTTAATAAAAATCTTTAAGTTTTTTTAATAAATTGAAAATTGAGACAATTGTTCTATGTTGGTTTAAGTTTGGTCTTCCAATAAGTATGTTGTAAGATGTTGATGCCTCCACCACCAAATATTTAACAAAAATTATTTTTGATTATTGTAAATTGCCAAAGATTATAACAATTCTACATATTTGATTGTACTCATTTCTAGCAAAATCGATAAGAGATTTTGTGTATATTAAAATAAGATTGTATGAAATATCAAACTTCAAAAAAGTTGACCAATATAAAATATCATTTAGTTTAATTGTATAATAATAAAGTATTATAATTTAGTGACCATTAAAATATTAAATAATTGTATTTACCTATATCTAAATCCTAATCTTTAAATAGAATATGATTAAATAAGTATATATATATATATATATATATATTATATTTATTATGTATGATAACAAGAAATTATTTGTTTTAGGAGTAAGATATCGATTGACTATTCATGAACACACTCTTTATTATTTATCGAAATTTATTTAAACAAAAATTGCTTTCTGTTTAATGATCTTCTCCTTTATTTTAATTAAATTTCTAATAAATTTTAAGTACGTCGTTAGTAGTGCTCCTCTGAGTCGTGTATGAGTTGATTGCGATATTCCCCATCAACGTTTCTTTTGTTTCCTGTCAATGAAATTGATAATTATAAAATAAGAATAATAAAGTATTGGGCCTTTTGGAAGAAGACGTTGGTTAAAGCATGACTTGGTTGGCGGTTCGAGGGCAGGCCCACATCCGAACGAAGCGGACCAAACGGTAAGCGACAAGCTCGTGGTGGGGGCCCACAACACAACCACTTTCCACCTCATTGCTTAACGTGCCCCCACTCCTAACGTGTTCCTCATTAGTCACTTCCCATTATTCTAATCACCTTAACTTAATGCTCCAAAATCCCTTTATCATCCTCGTGCCAGTGTTCCATTGGACCCAAACGCGACCTTCACCGGTTTCAATTCCAAACGACGTCGTCTCCTTCGCCAAGTCTATTGCAACGAATATTTCCTACTTGAATATAATAAAGCAAAACCGGGCACACATTCGCTGGCTGCCACGTGTACTGTGCCTTGAAAAATTCTCAAAACCCCAAGCGAATAAAAAAACACATTTTGTTTCCATATTTATAATTATTAGACCAAATAATATTAACACACAGAAAAGAACCAGTTGTCGCGAGCGAGTCAATACTCGATACATATGACGCGTGAGGAAGAGTGACTCGGTAAAAGTAGTTTCAAGACTTTAGGTTATAAATATGTATTATTAGGATAAACGAATATTATTAAAGCGGCACCGAGAATATAAAAAAAAACAAAAAAAAAAAAACAATAGCACAGAGAAAGGGGAATCATCGATCTTGTAATTGTAATTTGCAACGGAACTTTTTTCCTTAGTTCCCATATCTGTGTGGAGACGACAAGTGCCACTCATTCGTGAAGACACAGAGAGGTCATATCCTTTGCTCTCAAAGGATATAAACCTCAGATTTTGGTTCCTCTGCGTTTTAACGCGTTTGGAAGGACCACGCGCTTCTTCGCTTATACACTAAGTTTGCCACAATTCATTTTGCCTGCTCGCGATCCGCTTTTGATTTGGAGTGAAACGCTGCGTAAAGGGGTCGCCAAAATGTGGTGGATGATGGCCGAGACTGGTGGCAATTACTGCTCTAAGAAGAAAGATGATTTGTGCAGCAATGTTTGTGGCCAGGTATATCATCTAAAATTACTTTAATTTTTATTTTTTTCTTTTCTTTTCCATGTTACTTTTCCGTTCATGTGCTTTGGATATGAGTTAATCTTCATGCTGTGGCTTCGATTCGCTCTTTTAGTTTACGGATTTCGTTGATCTAGATTTTGATGGAAATTTTGTCCTAGATTTGCTCTGTTTTCTGTTGTTGCTGTTGTTTGTTTTTTGTTTTTTCGTCTGTGCTGCGAGATTTTCGTGATCTGAAGTTAGCTACAGGATAAGGTTAAGTTTTTTAGGTTTTAGCTTTTTATTTTTTTCCCCTTTTTTATTTTAATTTTAATTTTAATTTTCTAAATTTTGCAAATCTGCTGAACTACTGTAACTGAAAAAAATCTGCTGAACTATTTTTTTTTTTTTTTTTTGCGGTTTGTGAACAAAGACATCCTTTTACCTTCTTTCCTTTTTTCCTCCCGATGTTGGGAGATTCATTTGGGAGGAAAAGGGGTTTCGTTTTAGTTGCATCCACAATAGGATTTGAGTGTGTGCAAGGTTTATCTGATGAATAACTTGCGTTTCGGGGTTTTTTTGTGGGCATGTTTCTTGTCTCTTCTGGATACAGTTTGGCTTTATGATTACAATCGGTGATTTAAGTTAAATGATGCTTGAAAAATTTCATCAATAGAGATGAGCATTGGCATTTTGATAACTTTGTATGATTTAATGAAGTCGCATAATATATTTATTTTTTCATGATTTTCCATTCTTGAAGGTGGATTTTTGATGTTCCTTACTTATGCAGGAATCAAGTCAAGTATCGGGCATGTCAAGAGTTCGCTGCATTCTGCGTGGGTTGGATGTGAAAACCTATATATTCATGTTTGCTGTTGTCCCAATGTGCATCTTTGGAATCTATATACATGGGCAGAAGATCTCCTACTTTCTGCGGCCGCTATGGGAGAAACCACCCAAGCCTTTCAATGTCATCCCTCATTACTATAACGAAAATGTCACCATGGAGACTCTATGCAAACTTCATGGATGGGGTGTCCGGGAGTACCCTAGACGTGTTTATGATGCTGTGTTGTTCAGTAATGAGTTGGAAATACTTAACTTGCGCTGGAGAGAATTGTACCCTTACATCACTGAATTTGTTCTCCTGGAGTCAAATTCTACATTTACCGGATTGCCTAAGCCCCTGGTTTTCAAGAGCAACAGGGAGCAGTTCAGCTTTGTCGAGCCCCGGTTAACTTATGGGACAATTGGTGGGAGATTTAAGAAAGGAGAAAACCCATTTGTTGAGGAGGCATATCAGCGTGTGGCGTTGGACCAACTCCTCAAGATAGCTGGTATCACTGATGATGACTTGTTGATTATGTCTGATGTGGATGAGATACCAAGTGCTCACACTCTTAACCTCTTGAGGTGGTGTGATGAAGTACCCTCAATCCTTCATCTGCAGCTGAAAAATTATCTCTATTCATTCGAATTTCGCGTGGATGATAAGAGCTGGAGGGCTTCAATCCATAGGTATCAATCTGGTAAGACAAGGTATGCACATTATCGCCAGTCTGATGACATGTTGGCAGATGCTGGCTGGCATTGTAGCTTTTGCTTTCGTCGAATCAGCGATTTCATTTTCAAGATGAAAGCCTACAGTCATTATGATAGAGTCAGGTTCTCTCATTATTTAAATCCTGAAAGAATTCAGAAAGTAATCTGCAAAGGGGGTGATTTATTTGATATGCTGCCAGAGGAGTACACTTTCAAGGATATCATTGGTAAAATGGGACCAATACCCCATTCCTATTCTGCAGTTCATCTTCCTGCTTTTCTTCTGGAAAATGCTGAGGAGTATAAATTTCTCTTGCCTGGAAATTGCAAGAGAGAGAGATGATCTTGGAAAGTCATTTGTGATACTGGCTTGTTTCTAAGCTTGTAGCTTGTACAGCTCAAGTGACTATCCTCTCGGAAGTTTAAATTGAGGTTGTGATGACTGTGTGTCAATGTCATTATCATTGTCCAGTGAGATATTCTTTGGAATTCATTAATTTCAGATAAATTCTTTAATCTAGGGGGAATTCTGTATATATTTTAGAGCTGGACTTCATTCAAGGGGGGATCGACATCTCAGCTGATGAACGACTGAAAGTGCTGTTTGAGAACAGGCTTGCCTTCGCGAACTGTGTTTATTTGGTATTAATGTGATTGATCCTCATATATACGAGAGTAGTTTAAAATTCCCCACTTTTTCCAGTTTGGGAAGTTTTGTTTTTGCAGACCAATTTATTTTCTTATTATTCTTTGTTTATGCTAAATATGTCTAATCCGATTGCTTGGACTATCATAACATTGTTGACTCAGTTTTTTCGCATTATATAAATATAGCTTGGTTGTTATCAATTGGATACCGTTCCAATATGTATTTTACTGAGGCGCAACTTATTGCTTTATTTTTTGTTATTTTCTTTTGTTTCGGTATAATGGTAATTTCCTATTTGGAATCTACCAAAATTGATTTTTCTATTAAAAACTTAATTGAGAAATAAGTTGGTTATGCAATTAACTAATTAAGTGTGGGGATGCCCTATCCACTTAGCTCTTTTGTTAGATCAGTTTAGATACCTAATACATTGTGATTAGGCATGGTGCATTTTATCTTCTAAAAGGTCTTCTATTACACTACTTTAATCAGTTCAAAATAATATCTATTTTTTTTTCTCTAAGAAAATGAAGAGTGACTTTGAAATGAACATGTGAAAGAACTCAAATTTTGATTTAGGTTGCAAATAAAATAAAAAAAGAGAAATATTTATTCACCAATAAATTATTGAAAAAATTTAAAATGAACGACTCCAAAGTAATGGCAACTCCAATGAATTCTTCTTTAGTGTTATATAAGGATGAGTCAAATAAATCGGTAAATTATATATGATCTGTAAATGTAATGATAAGATTTATCTACTACTATTTTTACAACTCAGTGCTATTATATAATGGCTTCAATGACAATCCATTATCAATATAAATTATTTGACATTGTTTTATTTTTACATTATCGATGGATTAAAAATCATATTTAATATGACTTAAAGTTAATTATTATAAAAATTAATAATTTTATGGTACACGGTGATCTGTGATTAAAAATAGTATGAAATTATTTTGCGCTCTCAATATATATAACCTATTCTCTTATAAACAATTTGTTAATGTTTAATAATATTATCATATGTAAATATAACTAATATATAATTGAATTTTTTTTATTCATTACCAAGACTTTTATTGTAATATTTAGTGGTATTTATGGTACAGTTTGTTTCAATTGTTGTCTTATAAGTTACCTGAAACAAACAAAAAAATTATGGTTCGATGTCAATGAATTATGAAATTTAAATTAAATCAAACTAATTTTTTAGAGTTTGATTTGGTTCGATTTTTGTAATTTTTAAAATTTATTATTTAAAAATCAACTAAAAATATATAATATTGTGTTATTTATTTTAGATTGTATGTCAAAAATTAAATTAAAAATATACACATACTAAAATATTTCAATCGTATAATGTATTTAACGCCAAACCCTATCTTATTATTTTAATTAAAATACTTCTTTAATACACTTTTAGTTATCATATCAAATATTTTTTCTCATATATATAATTTGTCATTAATTTTTTAAAATATTATAAATAATTTATAATTTTCCATTTTAAAATTCAATTAGTGACTTACAATTTAATAAGATATTTTTTAAACATTATAATATATATTTGGAGAGAAAAAGTCTTTTATTAACTTACTATTTTATAAAACATATTTTATGTAGGTTGATTTTGTATACATGTACTATGTGTTTGAAAAAAAAATTTATAGTTAAGTGCTGTTTGATTGAATTTCACATTTCAATTTGAAAATTAAACCTAACCGCATGATTTTAAAAATTTTAAAACTGAAATAAATCATTAATTTGTGTTTTTTTATTATCAATTTTCAATTTTTTTTAGATTGATTTGCAATTATTTATTTAAATCAATTCAATTTTAAACACCTCTAATAATATTATATTTTAAATTATAAAGTAATATTTAAAAAAGTTATCTACATGCATGTTAGGACTAGTTAATTAAAACAAGTGTAACTACGACACACTTAACATTTTATTTAAAAACCAATAACATATATTATAAAATTAAGAAAAGAGTAGATATCCATGCTTTATGAGAGTAAAATATATGTGTTTAAAAAAATGAAAGAGTGTGAGTCAGTTTAATTATTGTTTTAGGTTATCCAGAAAAAAATAGTCTTAATACTGATATAATTTTTTTTTACTATGAGTTGGTATTGTGTCAATGTAGTTAAAGTATATTTTTTCCCTTAATGAATATTTTTATCAAGTAAAAACAAGTTAAAATTAAAATAAAACAGCCTTAATAAAATGTAATTGGCGAAACGTGGCAGTACTCGGGAACAAAGTTATATATCTTGTTGTTAGGCGTACTCGAAAATCATGTGACTCGAAAAAATTGATAGCGCTGCCTGAGAAGTAAAATCAACACATGCTGAATACTTGTGACTAATCTCATGTGGGGCGTGAGAGCACTCGAAATTATGGGACTCGAAAAAACAAGTGTTGCTCGAGAATAGTTAAAAAGTTGAGACTCTTAGAACATGGAGGTTAAGCCAAAACGGTTACCAAAAAATCAATCAAGGAAACAAGGAACGTGGGAAGAGCGGTTAAAGGAAGTTGTGAGTCAAGACCACGTAGCAAATATAGTGGATAGCGGTTATGAGTCAAAAGCGTACATGTACAGAATTAACCGCCCGTGATTGCTCTATAAATACAAGGAGTACGGACCTTTACGAAGGTCGGAAAACTCATACTCTAACCAAATTCTGAAGCATTCTCTGCCTGCACATATGGCTTCCATGCGAGGAATCATCTTTGGGTATGATCACTTCTCGGCCACTTGTCTTTTCTCTTTTTAGGAGTAGGATTAGTGCAGTCTTTCTTTTCTCTTCTCTTCTTTTAATTACGTAGTCATAGACTTCAATCTTGTAATGCTTGAACATTATGTAATCTGAACATGATTTGTATTGCGAATGTATACATTGTTCATTCTATTCATATTGTTATTTGCATGCGGGAACATTGCTTGTTTGTTTTAATCGAAGAACATTTTGAAACAAGTAGTTGCTAAGACTTTTTCATCCTACTCTCCATTCGCGGGAACACGATAACACAGTAAAGCACCTAAATTGAAATACGTTCGTATGCTAGTCTAAATAAAAAGAACCCAGGATTTGATATGCAAGACCCCTATCAACATATAGGAACGAGTCAGGAAGGTTCGTTAATTCGACAAGGCAGTTACGTACCCACTGGAATTAGTAACCAGGCTATGATGGCTCTTAGACAGCAAATAGACCATAGTAATCATGACATGGTCAATTTGTTGTCAACTCAAATGCATAACATTATGACTCCCCTGTATGAATTGATAAACAAAATAGGGGATAAACTAGGTGAGGGAACACCTTCGAGAACCATGAGTGCGAACTTGAATGACAGAGAAAACCTTGGGGGGCATGGAAATTTTCAGAATGTAATTCGACCTAATGGGAATCCCAATGATCATTTAGACCAGATGGTAGAAAGAATATTAAATAGGCATGGATTCGATGTAGGTCGAAACGAACGCCCATATTTCGTGTCAGCTTTTCCTGATTATATTACCCAAGCAGAACTACCCCGAGGAGTAAAAGTACCCAAGTTCTCGAAATTTGCAGGAGAATTGACTGAGTCAACAGTTGAACACATAGCTAGGTATGGAGTCGAATGTGGGGATTTAGCAAATAACGAATATTTAAAAATGAAATATTTCCCTAGTTCATTAACTAAACATGCTTTTACATGGTTTACTACCTTACCTCCTAATTCGATACACACATGGGTACAGTTAGAGGGTAGTTTCCATGAACACTTCTTTAGAGAGGAAACAAAAGTTAGTATAGTCGATCTGATGAATATCAAAAGACAAGATAATGAAACTTTGGATGACTATTTGAATAGATTCAGGCAATTAAAATCTCGATGTTACACCAATATACCTGAACATGAACTAGTTAGGATTGCGGCGACAGGGTTAGATTTCTCGATACACAAGAAGTTAGTAAATGAACAGTTGAAGGATATGGCCCAACTGGCTGAAAAAGTGAGAAGGATCGAACAAATTAAACTAGAAAAAGAAAGGTTGAGAAAATTTGACAAATTTGTTCGAAAGGAGAAGGTAGCGTATTTAGAAAATTCAGATCTTGGGGAAGATTCTAATTGTGAAGTCTCGAGTGAGGAGTTTGAGATCAACTTAGCCGAACTACGCCCTGGCCCTACGTATCAGTGTCAAATGTTAAAACTAGGAGATAATGTAGAAGGTAATTCGAGTAAGAAGTATAGTTTTGATGTAACGAAAGCGGAAAAAATATTTGATATTTTATTAAGAGATAAACAAATCGTACTCCCAGAAAATCATAAAATTCCCCCATTCGAGCAAAGAAAAGGAAAGAAATTTTGTAAATATCATAATATGTATGGTCATTGGACTAACAATTGTGTGCGTTTCAGGGATTTTATCGAAAAGGCGATTACTGATGGTCGCCTTGCTTTTGAGGAGAAAGATATGAAAGTGGACACAGACCCATTTGCTGCTCATACTGGATATGTCGAGCCAGTCTCGATAGGAGGGATCAATATGGTGGATGTCATTGTCGAAGAGGATGACAATATTGAGCCCATTTCGGACGAGAAGCTCGAGGAACTAATGGAAGATTTTGTTAAGGAGCAGGAGCCCATTTATCCTAAAGAGGGGGATAGCTTAGTTGATTTCTTGTCGAAAAAGAAAGAAGCTGATAGAGAAGTGATGTTATGCCCTCGATGTAGTGCTGTATTTGATAGGGCTGCTGCTAAGGCTTTTGAGGAGTCAGATATGATGATGAATTATAAGGCTGAAAACCTTCGACAAAAGCCTAAGCCCAATGTCGGGTTGAATGCTGGGTTAACTATGAGGCAGGTTCACATGCCTCAATATAACGCTCCAGTAGGAAAGATGGAGATGTATAATTCATCGAGGTTTGGCAACACTTTTGTGCCAAATGCTAATGTGCCTATTGGCAAATGGAATGCACCGCCAAGACCTATGGTCGGAGGAATAGGTCGAGGGAAACAAGTGATGGCTTATCCACGGAACCCAGTGCAAGGAAATCTAGGGAAATTCCCAACGGGAAGTTATGGTCGTGGCTTTCGACAACCTTTCAACAATTTGAGTAAAACTCAGTGGAGAAGACAACAAAGGATGCGGAAAGCTACTTTTGAAGGAGTAAAAGGAAATCGTTTTTCGATCCCTGTTCCCCAGAGAGGAGAGTCATCTCAAAAGTTCGTTGACGATGATGAGGACATGATCACTGATTGCTTCGAGAGTGGCTTCGAGGACTCTTTAGAGGACATTTGTGGGGTAGTTTCGATCTTACCAACTGAGTATGCTGGAGCCATGGAAGCTGTGAATGAACAAGAAGATATCCATCGAGAGGACTTCTTCGAGGACCCCAATTATGAGTCGAAAATCGTATGGGTTAATCAAATATCAAGGGTTATTCCCAAGTTTAACACTGTTGTGTTCGATTCTTCTACTGAGGAGATGAAAGGACACCTCAAGCCTTTATTGCTGACATTGTTGATTGAGGGGCAAGAGGTAAATAAGGTTCTTGTTGATGGAGGGGCAGCTGTGAACATCCTACCCAAGACAATGCTGAAGAGGTTTGGAAAGTCCTTAGCGGATTTAAAACCTCACAACATAATGATTTCGGATTATGCCGGAAAGTCTTCTCAGCCTGAAGGTATGATTCTGCTCGACGTACAAATTGGAAGTGTAAGGAGGACTACAATGTTCATAGTAACGCCATCTAAGGCAAACTTTAACGTCCTGCTAGGTCGAGAATGGATTCATGGAGTAGGAGCTGTTCCATCCACTGTACACCAAAAGATTTTTTTTTGGAATGATGATGAAGGGTTAGAGATGCTTGAAGCTGATCAGAAAACCTATGAAGTTGGGATGTATTTCGCGGACCAACAACTGACAGCGTTTGCGAAAACTAAACCTTTCGATGCTTACAATTCTAGAATGATGGATGAAGAAGAAGGCATTAAGAAGATGTTTTGCTGGGATGTAAGGAGAGGTTTTGTGATTCGAGCCGAGAAGGATTCGGCTCCACTTGAAGAATGAAGGATAAAGATCCTTACTCGAGCTTTTTAGCTCGAATATCGGCTTACGTAGCCGATCGAACGGCCAATATGGCCGAAGAAGTGCAAAGTGAAAAAGCATTGTTTAAGGAAGTTGATAAAAACAGTACGACCACATGGGTCGATGAAAAACAAAAAATAGAAAATCAAGGAGACCAGGGAGTTTCCAACAAAAAAGAAAACGAAAAAAAAAAAAGGAAATCAAGGAGACCAAGATGTCTCGAGCAAAGAAGGAGATCGAGGGAATGGAAAAGGCCACGCGGTCGAAAAAACAACAGAAAACCAAGAGCAAGAGCTAGATCCCAAGTTGGATTGTATCTTCGACGACTCACCGTTGGGATTCGAAAGAACGGAGAAAGAGGAATATAAGTTAGGAATATAAGTTAGAATCTCAGGATCCACTTGAAGAGGTAAACTTAGGAACGGGTGAGGCTAGAAGAGTAACCTACGTGAGCAAGTTCTTGCAAGGAAATCTAAAGGAGGAATTGCTTCGAGTTTTACATGAGTATAAAGATTGCTTCGCATGGGATTACGAGGAAATGCCAGGATTAGATCGAGAATTGGTGGAACATAGGTTACCCACAGTTCCTGGAAAGAGACCTGTTAAGCAAAACCCTCGAAGATTTGCCCCTGAAGTAGTCGAGAAAATTAAAGAAGAAATTGAAAGACTGCTAAAAGCGAAGTTTATTAGAACTTCAAGATATGTTGAGTGGGTCTCGAATATTGTGCTTGTGACCAAAAAGAATGGAAAACTCAGAGTCTGTATTGATTTTCGAGATCTCAACAAAGCAACGCCCAAGGATGAATATCCTATGCCTAATGCTGAAAACATGATAGACGCCGCAGCAGGTAATGAAATTATGAGTTTGCTTGATGGTTATTCTGGGTATAACCAAATTTATATTGCAGCTAACGATGTGTCGAAAACTGCTTTTCGATGTCCAGGTGCCTTAGGCGTCTATGAATGGGTGATGATGCCATTTGGATTGAAAAATGCTGGTGCTACTTATCAGAGGGCAATGAATTTAATATTTCATGATCTAATTGGTAAGTTTGTACAAGTATATATTGATGACATAATTGTTGGGTCGAAACGAAAAGAGGATCATCTAAGCCATTTAAAATTATCATTCGAGAGAATAAGAAAACATGGTTTGAAAATGAATCCACTAAAATGTGCTTTTGGTGTTACAGCAGGAGAGTTTCTGGGGTTTGTCATACACCAGAAAGGAATTGAAGTGGATCGAAACAAAACGAAGGCTATTATGGAGACTAAACCTCCATCGAACAAAAAGGAACTTCAATCTCTCCTAGGTAAAGTGAACTTTTTGCGAAGATTCATATCGAACTTGTCTGGTAAAACTAAAATCTTTTCTCCTCTTTTACGTTTAAAAAAGGAACAAGAATTTCGATGGGATAAAGATCACCAGAAAGCATTCGATAACATCAAAGAGTACTTGGCTCATCCTCCAGTACTCGCACCAATCTTTGAAGGGAAGCAACTGAAGTTGTACATTTCAACTAGTGATTCGACTATTGCGGGCATGCTGGCGCAAGAAGATGAAAATGGCATCGAGAGAGTCATCTATTATCTAAGTCGAATGTTAGTAGGAGCAGAAATTAGATATTCCCCTTTAGAGAAATTGTGTTTAAGTTTATATGTTGCTTGTACAAAGTTGAAGTATTACATTAGGACTCGTGATGTTGTAATATTTTGTCGAAGTAATGTGATTAAGTATATGTTGTGTAAACCTGTTTTACATTCTCGAGTTGGTAAATGGGCACTTGCATTAACTGAATATTCACTTACTTTTGAACCACTAAAAGCAGTTAAAGGTCAAGTACTCGCAGATTTTCTCGCTGATCACTCGAATGAGTCAAAAGAGATTTTATACTTAACCACGAAACCATGGCAATTATATTTTGATGGATCGAAACATGAGTCAGGTGCTGGAATAGGTCTTTTAATCCTAAACCCTCAGGGATTGCCGACAAAAGTGTCACTTAAAATGAACAAAAAGTATTCAAACAACGAAACTGAGTATCAAGCGTTGATAGCTGGACTCGAAATATTAATGGAGTTGGGTGCTCGAAATGTATTGATTCGAGGGGATTCACAATTAGTTGTCAAACAATTAACACAAGAATATAAGTGCTTAAATGAGAGGTTAATTGAATTAAAGGATCGAGTCGTGCAATTACTTAACACTTTTGATGAAGTCGAATTACAACATATTCCTCGAGGCTCAAATATCATTGCAAATAGGTTGGCTCAAACAGCCTCAGGGTATAAAGTAAGTGAAGAATGTCTTGAGTATTTAATCCACACAGAAAATGAATTGGGGGAGCACCGAGAAATTATAAATGTTAGTTCAGTGAGTCAGCAAGATTGGAGAAGCGAATTCATCGAATACTTGCGAAATCCCAACCTAAAGGTAGAAAGGAAGATTAAACTCCAAGCCCTTAGTTATCTTTTACTAAACAATGAATTGTATAAAAAGGGTTTCGACGGAGTTTTATTCAAATGTTTGGGAAAAGATGAGAGCTACATAGCAATGGCGGAGATGCATGAAGGTATTTGTGGAGCACATCAAGCTGAAAAGAAAATGAAGTGGGCATTATCAAGAAAAGGTTTGTATTGGCCAACTATGATCAAGGACTGTATCGAATTCGCAAGAAGTTGTGAAGAGTGTCAGAAACATGGACCGATACAAAGAGTGCCGGCCAGTGAGTTGCACTCGATTATCAAGCCTTGGCCATTTCGAGGGTGGGCAATGGATTTGATTGGCCAAATACACCCACCTTCCTCGAAGAACCACAAGTATATACTAGTCGCCATAGATTATTTTACAAAATGGGTTGAAGCTATTCCTTTAAAAGAAGTCGAGCAAAAAGACATAATTGATTTTATCGAGGATCATATTATCACAAGGTTTGGGATTCCTCAAACAATCACTACTGATCAAGGCACAGTTTTTACGGGTCGAAACATTGCTCGATATGCGGAGTCGAGGGGGATTAAATTAATAACTTCAACACCGTATTATGCTCAAGCAAACGGTCAAGTCGAGGCTGCTAATAAAGTAGTGATTAATTTAATCAAAAGACATATATCAAACAGACCTCGAAGTTGGCATGAGACTCTTGTTCAAGTACTATGGGCTTATAGGAATTCACCTCGAGATGCCACGAAAACTACTCCATATAAATTAGTATATGGCCATGAAGCTATTCTTCCTATTGATATTAATTTACAATCAATTCATATACAAAAATAAAATGAATTACCTGTTGCGGATTATTGGAGTTTAATGTATGACGAGTTGATTTCTTTAGAGGAAGAGAGGTTAATTGCGTTGCAAAATCTTGTGCAACAAAAAGAAAAAATCGAGAAAACATATAATAAGAAGGTCAAAACCCAACGTTTCCAAGTTGGAGATCTGGTATTAAAAGTCATCCTTCCTATAGATCAAAAATCTCGATACTTGGGGAAATGGTCATATAATTGGGAAGGTCCCTTTGTAGTCAAGCAAGTATATTCAAAGAATGCATACGTGATTAAAGGGATAAATGATTCAAGTATAAGCAAAGTCATGAATGGGAAATACTTAAAACATTTTCACAAGAGGGTAGAATGAGAATTGTTCAATACAGGACGAACATAAATTAATAAGAGTGAAAGAAAAGGAAAATCTAAACGCTAATTATTACAAAATTGTTTTTTGAAGTCCTCAAAAGCTTTGTAAGCTTCGTCCAAATTTTTCTTGCGAGACGTACATTGAGCTTCTAAATGCCTCTTCTGCTCCAAAGTCTTTGCTAATCGAGAAGAAATGGCTTTGCCCTCTTCCTTAAGCCCTGTTTGATGTTGCTTGATCTCTTGACTCTTAATTTTCACTCCATCCTTCTTCGAGCGAGTTTTGTCAAGCTCGTGTTTTAAGGCTTCGATAGCATGTTCGATATCAGCCTCCTCCTTTTGCAATGCTTGTAAAGCAGAAATCATTTCTTCCGTTGATTTCTTGATAGAAACCAACTCGTCTCGGAGTTTCTCGAGCTTAGCACGGTCTCCTTCAGTTTCGACCTCAATTTGGGTCACTTCTTGATATGCAGTAGACCATTGAGTTCGAAGTTCCCATGCACGGCTAAAAGGCTTGATAAAAGATTGAAGCTCCAAAGAAATGTCAGAAGGAAGGTCAGAATAGCTCAGCAGGTCATCAAGCATTTGTTGAACTTCTGTTTTAAATTCAGGGATAAGGAAGGCTTGATCGAGATCCTCGACATATGCCTTCAATCGAAACGATTCGAGCAAGGGTTGGTAAGAAGGTACTTCAGAAGCTGGTTCAACAGTGGACAATTTTTCTTTTTCTGACCCAAAAGGGCCACTAGTCCAGTTGTCCAAGACCTCGAAGATACTATTGATATCTTCATCCTCGTCGTTGAAGAAACTCATCAAATCCAAATCTGGAGAAGGAATGGAAGAGAAGCCCTGGACAGAAGAAGTAGCACCTCCTTGGGTCGAAGGAGAAGTGGTAAAAGGTCTTGGAGACTCAGTAGAACCTACACAAGGAGAAATACATAAGAGATCTTCATTAACAAGTTATCATATCAAAAAGTAAAGTCGAAAGAAATATACCCTTGTGTGGACTCAGGGGAGGTCGTAATTCAAAAGAGGGTTCACCTTGAGCAGAGTCTGGTTGCGTCTCCGCATGAGTCAAAGGCTCTGGCTGGGAAACCCTATCCTCTTCAGCTTGAAGAGGAACCTCTATCGAAGCCATAACTGAGGCCAATGTTGCAACATCCACTGGGGAGGTAGGCAACTGATGAAATGAAAGGGTAAGTTAAAAGATTAACTTAAAACACCAGAAAATTTGAAGTCGAAAGGTATGAGAACATGAACCTGTTGAGTTACTTCAGTGACAAGAGGTACGTTTTTCTGCACATCTTGAGACACCCCTTGAGAAGAATCCAGTGGGATAATCTCAATATCCTATTAATAGGATTTTAGAACGGTTAAAGGCATAAGAGAAATATAAATGAAGAAAGACGTCGAAATTGAGATACCTTAGGAGCGGACTTCATGGCGTCTTTGAGCAACTTCTCGCCAGAGGATTGTTGAGGTTTCTTGGGAAGAGGCAAGACCACCTTACCTTTCCCTTTGTCTTGCTTTTTTGTGGTCGAGACCTGAATTGTAGAATAATTGATTAGGTATGAAACACGAGCAAGAAAATAACCTTGATATTTGAGTTAATTTACTTACAGTTTTGGTACTGTCTGAACCTATTCTTTGTTTCTTCGAGTTTCCAATACTCTGTAGAGTGGAATTTCGAGAAGGTAAGATAAAATATTAGTTTCGAGAAAAACTGCAAATCCAAACAAGCTATACCTTAGAACGTAAAGAAACCTTGTTAGCAGCGGTCTTTCTCTTTCGACCTTTTTTAGATGTCTCTTTATCCTCGTCATCGTCACTTTCCCAATCAGGAGTTGGATCAACATGTCGAGGAACACGCTAAGGGATGGCAGCTACAAGGTTCGAGCAAAGAAGTGAGACAAGTGTAAGGTATACTCGAAGAAGAAGGAGGTGAAAAATATTTA
Organism: Cajanus cajan; assembly: GCF_000230855.2. Lineage (NCBI taxonomy): Eukaryota > Viridiplantae > Streptophyta > Magnoliopsida > Fabales > Fabaceae > Cajanus > Cajanus cajan. The sequence continues at coordinate 80,557,079 of NC_138518.1, forward strand.
CCAGGAGGAGGGTTAATGTTATTGACCCAACATAATGGCCACCATTTGTTTCGAGGAAAATCGTACACGGAACATCTCGCGTAGGTAACTTTATTCTTTACAGGAACTTCTTTGCGCTCAAGGTAAAACGGGTCGAGTGTTTTCACCCAAGGAGGATGAGATACATGTTTAACTAGACCAAAAAGGGCATTTGGAAGAGGAGGTATATGCTTTGGACAAAATTTTTCGAAATCAGTTTTACCTTGAGGATTTATTACCTTTTTTGAGCGAATGTTCCGTTGTACCATTTTCGATAATGAGACCGAAGCGTCAAAAATGGTTCGGTGCGCATTGTCAGGTCGATAACAAACCTTAAAAAATTGTTCGAATTGATAAATGATAAGTTGATTCTTGAAAGTACCTGGTTGTTTAGGCCCCTGCGAACAAGAAAGAGGAGAACTAATCAGCTTTTTCAGAAAGCCATCAAAATCGGTGAGTTTATCTACAATATAGTAACACCACCATCGAAGGTAGCATTTTGAGACTAAGAAGGAAGGAGAAAAGGTGGTCGGTGTAAGCCTAAGTTCTTTATCAGGGCGAAGGATGAAGTCAAGGACTTCTTCATAATTCCCTTTTTCGACACAAATATCCGCATCAATGCCTTCTTTACGTCGAAGGGGAAGAGGTTTCATTTGGCAAAGCCCAAAATGTCGAGCAAAAAGTTGGGGCTGATAAGGATAAAGTCTGACATCTTTTTGCCTCATACCCGACATGATCACATCCCAAGACAAGAATCCAAACCACAGGTCAGTTGAAGCTGGACTTATGCTACCAACTTGATTATTTTGACGCAACCATGTAGGACCTATCAAATTCGGTCGAATGAAAGGGGCTAAGTCTTCAGTGAAGTTAGTGAAGCTAAGGATGGCTCTAATATATTTCTCGAAATTGTCTACCAGACGCTTTCGAGGGGTAAGGGTTGTTAAACGAGCTCCTTCGAGTTCACATACGGGAATGGGTTTTGAGAGCAAATGAAGTTTCTTCTCCAATAGCGCGTTGAGCCAAAGTTGAAGTAGCCATAACGGGCCAGAGAGATTTCGAGGCCCAGATTCTCGAGCAAGACTTTCGGAAGCTTCATCAAGACAAGTATAAAGAGAGGTCAGAAGTAGTTTGCTTAAGCAAATTTTCCTTTGCAAATGAAGAGCCTGAGCTAAATTGTAATAATATTTTGGGACTTGAAGCGAAGGGGTGCAAAAGACACAGGCGGACAACCAGTACATAAGAAAGGCAATATGCTCTGAAGGTGAGACAGGCGTGTCCGGTTGTCCCATATGCGCGTTAATAAAGGCCAAATAGGTCTTCTTATCCCAAGAAATTGAAGTATCCTTGATCGAAATTTCCTCTTCAAAGGTGTCAGGATAAAACCTATCTCCAATAGGTTTTAACCCTGTTATAGCAGCAACATCAAGTAACGTCGGGCAAATGAAGCCACAAGGAAACTCGAAAGCCCGAGTTTCTCTATTCCAGAAGAAGATAGCAGAAAGGAGCATTTGAGGGTCGAAAAGATGGAGGTCGAACTTAGCTAGTTGGATAAATTCAAAAATACCTGTTTCTTTCCATTCTGAGGACATAGAAGCCTCTACACGAGCTAACCAAGAGAGGTGCCTTTCTTTAACGGGGGGAAACGCTCTAAAAATTTTGGTAGTATCCCCAAAAAGGTTTAGGTCTATTTCTGGGGAATAAATGAAAGGTAGGGTGGTGGAGTCCTCAGGCAAAAGGGTATTACCATATCTCTTGGTATTTTGACCAGCAAAAGGACCAAGGAAAGCATGAACAGAACCATCTGCTAGAGAAAAAGGAAGAAGTACCTGAGATTGGTATATTTTCAAACTAGCCTCCTCCATGCCTGGGATTGGAATGAAAGTGTCATCACCTTCTTTGACCTTTTGAACTTGAGCACCAGTCATTAGCAGAGGAATGTCCTGGGTAGTAGTTGCGGTGGCCATAGTGGTTACTGGAGTGGTGGTCATAGCAGCAGAAGTAGTAGCAGTCAAAATAGGGGAAGAAGTGGTGGCAGTAGGAGACATTGAAGAAGCTACGGCAGCGGAAGTGGACGCAGCAGAAGAAGCCATAACGAACAAAAGCAAGAACAGAGAGAACGGTCTGAGAAGAAGATCAAGAACCAGAGCAAAAAAAGAAACAGTGAGCAAGAAAACTTGGGCACGAAGGAAGAGAATGGTGAAAACAATTTAACCCTAGGGTGAAAAAGGGGTTTTAAACGAGGTAAATGGGCCTAGGTTGAAACGGGTTAGGTTAGGCAAGGTTATTTGAAATATTAAATTGAATTTCCAAAACAACCGCCAAAACGTTTCATATCAGAAGACAAATTTATGGAAAAATAGAAGTATGCGCCGTCAGAGCTATCAATGTCACATCCAAATGGTCAGTACCTTACAAGAATAGGTTTTCATCGAAAGAAATATTAAGTTAACGTCAAGAAAAGTGAACATCAAGAAACAAATCGAGGAAGTATCGAAGAACAACCTTGATAGGAATTTAGTTTTCTCCTAAGATGCTCATCGAAACCAAATTCCTAGGGGGGGCATTTGTTAGGCGTACTCGAAAATCATGTGACTCGAAAAAATTGATAGCGCTGCCTGAGAAGTAAAATCAACACATGCTGAATACTTGTGACTAATTGTTAAGTCTCAATTTTACCTCTTTTTGGATGAGACTTATTGAACAAATTCCATTCATCCTTTGAACCATTGCAATATAATTGTTCTCTTTTTGGTTCATTTTGTGTGCAGATATAACTAACCCAAATTCATCTAACAATACCTTAATCCACCTCATTTTTTGTGCAGGTATTGAGTAAGAGTGGAAAGTTGAAGACTCTTAGGATTGGAAATCTAAGAAGCTAAGGAGCAGAGAAGAGGTTCTGCGCCGGGCGCAAGGTGATCCGCGCCAGGCGAGCAAAACAGAGTATCTCACCTCTGGGAGCCATTGCGCCGGGCGTAATGTGAATTGCGCCGGGCTTGTCCTAAGGCAGAGAGTATCTGGAAGGCCCCGCGCCGGGCGCGAAGACTTATGCGCCGGGCGCGAAACCCTAATCTGACTCCCCAAGCTCGTATTTGAAGCCATTTTCGGGGGAGAAACCCCCATTCTCACATTGGGCGCCTCCAGGAGCTGCGGAAGGGATTCCCAGGGCTTGGGATCGTCCGTGTGCGGATCTTTCCTTCGGTTCTTCACTTCCTCTTCCATCTCTATTTTGTATTTGCCCTCTTTGTTGAGTGGTTTCACCCATTTTGTGGGGTTAGATGTAACCAACGTACTCTATTGTAATCTTTACGGTTTTAATGATATATATACATGTTGTTTTATTCGTTGTTGTGTTTGTTTCTATTCTTAATGCTTGCTTTGGATTTAATCTCATTGCATGATATAGGTTCCATTGGGTATTGGAAAATAACCCTTGAAACTAGCTCTGAAACAAATGCCTAGTGGGAAATGTATCTAGGAATGGAGCTTAGCCCATTAGTAGTCTTAAACCCTAGCCCGTAATGCGGATGTAGATATTGGGTACTCAAGGGATTGATATTCAATATCCACATCTAGGCTCTTGCTCTAAGGGATTAGGTTTGAGTAAACTTATGGGTTGACTAAGCAATGAATTCAACAAGAGATTAAGGATACATTAGTGTTACGTTTGGTGAAATCTGACCCCCACAACCTCACAATACCACAATACCATTCCTTACCTTTTCCACTCACAAAACAATATTTATTTACAGCTTTCATTCCAATAGTCACAACTTTGAATTCACTGCACAAACTATGAAATTGGAATTATTCTTTAGTCACGAATAGTCAATAAATGCTTATATTACCTTCTAATCCCTGTGGATACGATATTTTTACTACTTGAACGGCCGGTATACTTGCCGTGTTTGAGACCGTTGATAGAATTAAACGAATTTACAAATATTAACAAAAGTGTTTCAACGGAATTCTCAACAAGTTTTTGGCGCCGTTGCCGGGGATTAGAATGGCGATTTAGTATTTATAGCTATTTGTGACTTATTCTTTAACTTTTATTTTCATTTTATGGTAGCAATGAATTGTTGAAGCTGACCTGGGCGCTCTAGTCCTCTACTTTCTCTTGTATGCTAGGTACTATGAACAAGATTGACCAATCCCTCTGAGCAGTTGTTGAGCAATCATGAGATTGAGCACAAAGCAAGGAGGAACAAGAGCAACAGGAGGAGAAGGAGAGTAGAGCACTTCAAGTTGGTCACTGTCAGGCTCGGGACAGTAAACAAGCGCTTCCTGGGAGGCAACCCAGAGATCTGACTTTGTTTATGTGTTTGTCCTTTCATTCTGTTGTAGATTTTAGTGTTAATGTTTGTTATGCATGATTGTTTTGTGTACACGTTGTTTGTGTTATATGTTGGTTTGTGGTATGTATTATTTTGTGTTAGATGTTGATTGTTAGAATCATGCTTGAGTGGGTAAATATAGGGTACATCTTGTTGGGAGTGTGAGGAAGAGGTAACTCTGTATCTAGGTGGAAATCAGGCCTTATCTCAAAGTAAATTTAGGCAAAACTGACCATATCAGGGTTATGCGCCCGGCGCGCTTCACCTCGCGCCCAGCGCAAGACTCGAATTGTGGTCTCTGGAACCCACCACGCCGGGCGCGTTTAACGCACGCCCGGCGCGATATCAGATTTTGAAACCTCATTGATTTTTACTGATATTAAGCCCGGCGCATCTGTGTTAAGCCCGGCGCACCACATTCCTGACAGCCCATATTTATCTGTTTTCAATCATGTTTCTTTATGTTCTGTTGTATGTTGTATGTTTGTGTGCTTTATGTTGCATTGTTATAGTTCATTTCCGTGTGCATGCATGTTGTGCTTAATTTTGGTCTAAGGATATTCTCCATTTTTGCTATATTTGCTTGGTCATCACTGTGTATAAATTTTGTGCTCACCATGTTCTTTCATGAGTACACTCCGCGACCACTCTTGGTTTCTAGGACTTTCAGGCATATACTGGTTGGCCTGGGGACCAGGCTCCTAAGTTTGGGGGAGTGGAGCTGCTGATGCAGACGGAGCCGTTGATGGTGGAGCAGCCCCTAAAGATGATGATGACCAGACCCCATAGATGGAAGCAGATGGAGCTCACCTTAGTTTGCCTTTGTTTCTTGCAATTTATTTTTCTGTCTTTTATTTTCAGTATTTTAACTATTTTTATATCTATCTCTTTTGGTGATTACTCTGTTGGTTCTTTTTGTGAATAGTCTGCCTTAGCATGGTTTTTAATCTTGTTGATACTTGTTTTGCTTGTGGTCGATTCTGGACTATAGTTTGCTTGATGTTTATGGTGTGTGTACCTTAGACATTTTCAAGTCACATTAGATCTTTAGTTCATGACTAGTTGCATACGGGTTTCAATGTTGATCATAGAACTGAGCTGAGTTTGATAGTTTGTGGATGCATAGCCGGGTGAGGTTTGAGCCTAAATACCTATGAGTGAACTACGCTTAGGTTGCATGATAGACTTTGCTTGAGTTTCCCTGGTGGTTTGCTTATCTTGTGCACTTATATGATCAAGGCATTTACATTTCCATATTTTGTTAATCATCTAAGCCAAAAAGCCATATCCACTTTCCACTTGACCCATACCTTCCTAAGCCTAAACACCACACCTTCCACTTGTCCCAAACCATAGAAAATTAACCATAACCCTTGTTTTGGTTAAGAGAGCAAACTGATGACATCAAATAAGTTTGGGGGAGTTGAAGAATGGGAAATTTTGGGAAGAAGAAAGTATGTGGTCAGCCATTACAAAACAAAATAAAAAAAAAAAAAAAATAAAAAAAGAGAAAAACAAAGCAAAACAAAAACAAAAATATTAAGATGCAAAAATGTAAATATGCATCTCATAAAGGCTAATGGCTTGGATCAGGTAAAGGGCATGTGCCAAATTGTTGTAATGGGGTATGGAGAGGGACATCATTGTAAAATCTTATTTGCTCTCTTAAGCTATAGCACCTTTAATCCTTGAAAAACCATAAAACTGCTACCGCTTGACCCTACTTGACCCAGATTGCCCTAATAAAGACCTTGTGATAAGTGTCTGCATTTGTTTTACCACTGGTTTCATTTGGAAACGAAGAGCAAAGTTGAATTATGTGGCGTGAGTAGTAGACTAGAGAGAAACACTCACCCTGATACACTAGTGTGCATAGAGAGAAACATTTTCCTAGTGAGGATGCATACACAGATAGTCATTACTCTTCTCAGCTCTTTGATCTCTTTTGAAACCTTTGTTTGCACCTTGTCATGTTCTATTGCAATAATTGTGATTGGAAATTCATCTGAGGTTCATGCTTGCGAAAAGAATATACAAGTGAACTAGGATGTAGAAATTGACTCACTTGCATTACTTGTTATCTGCTAGATTAATTACCTTTTGCTTGAGGACAAGCAAGGTTCTAAGTTTGGGGGAGTTGTTAAGTCTCAATTTTACCTCTTTTTGGATGAGACTTATTGAACAAATTCCATTCATCCTTTGAACCATTGCAATATAATTGTTCTCTTTTTGGTTCATTTTGTGTGCAGATATAACTAACCCAAATTCATCTAACAATACCTTAATCCACCTCATTTTTTGTGCAGGTATTGAGTAAGAGTGGAAAGTTGAAGACTCTTAGGATTGGAAATCTAAGAAGCTAAGGAGCAGAGAAGAGGTTCTGCGCCGGGCGCAAGGTGATCCGCGCCAGGCGAGCAAAACAGAGTATCTCACCTCTGGGAGCCATTGCGCCGGGCGTAATGTGAATTGCGCCGGGCTTGTCCTAAGGCAGAGAGTATCTGGAAGGCCCCGCGCCGGGCGCGAAGACTTATGCGCCGGGCGCGAAACCCTAATCTGACTCCCCAAGCTCGTATTTGAAGCCATTTTCGGGGGAGAAACCCCCATTCTCACATTGGGCGCCTCCAGGAGCTGCGGAAGGGATTCCCAGGGCTTGGGATCGTCCGTGTGCGGATCTTTCCTTTGGTTCTTCACTTCCTCTTCCATCTCTATTTTGTATTTGCCCTCTTTGTTGAGTGGTTTCACCCATTTTGTGGGGTTAGATGTAACCAACGTACTCTATTGTAATCTTTACGGTTTTAATGATATATATACATGTTGTTTTATTCGTTGTTGTGTTTGTTTCTATTCTTAATGCTTGCTTTGGATTTAATCTCATTGCATGATATAGGTTCCATTGGGTATTGGAAAATAACCCTTGAAACTAGCTCTGAAACAAATGCCTAGTGGGAAATGTATCTAGGAATGGAGCTTAGCCCATTAGTAGTCTTAAACCCTAGCCCGTAATGCGGATGTAGATATTGGGTACTCAAGGGATTGATATTCAATATCCACATCTAGGCTCTTGCTCTAAGGGATTAGGTTTGAGTAAACTTATGGGTTGACTAAGCAATGAATTCAACAAGAGATTAAGGATACATTAGTGTTACGTTTGGTGAAATCTGACCCCCACAACCTCACAATACCACAATACCATTCCTTACCTTTTCCACTCACAAAACAATATTTATTTACAGCTTTCATTCCAATAGTCACAACTTTGAATTCACTGCACAAACTATGAAATTGGAATTATTCTTTAGTCACGAATAGTCAATAAATGCTTATATTACCTTCTAATCCCTGTGGATACGATATTTTTACTACTTGAACGGCCGGTATACTTGCCGTGTTTGAGACCGTTGATAGAATTAAACGAATTTACAAATATTAACAAAAGTGTTTCAACGGAATTCTCAACACTAATCTCATGTGGGGCGTGAGAGCACTCGAAATTATGGGACTCGAAAAAACAAGTGTTGCTCGAGAATAGTTGAAAAGTTGAGACTCTTAGAACATGGAGGTTAAGCCAAAACGGTTACCAAAAAATCAATCTAGGAAACAAGGAACGTGGGAAGAGCGGTTAAAGGAAGTTGTGAGTCAAGACCACGTAGCAAATATAGTGGATAGCGGTTATGAGTCAAAAGCGTACATGTACAGAATTAACCGCCCGTGATTGCTCTATAAATACAAGGAGTACGGACCTTTACGAAGGTCGGAAAACTCATACTCTAACCAAATTCTGAAGCATTCTCTGCCTGCACATATGGCTTCCATGCGAGGAATCATCTTTGGGTATGATCACTTCTCGGCCACTTGTCTTTTCTCTTTTTAGGAGTAAGATTAGTGCAGTCTTTCTTTTCTCTTCTCTTCTTTTAATTACGTAGTCATAGACTTCAATCTTGTAATGCTTGAACATTATGTAATCTGAACATGATTTGTATTGCGAATGTATACATTGTTCATTCTATTCATATTGTTATTTGCATGCGGGAACATTGCTTGTTTGTTTTAATCGAAGAACATTTTGAAACAAGTAGTTGCTAAGACTTTTTCATCCTACTCTCCATTCGCGGGAACACGATAACACAGTAAAGCACCTAAATTGAAATACGTTCGTATGCTAGTCTAAATAAAAAGAACCCAAGATTTGATGATTAATTCCACCGTAAACACTTGTATGCGTTGTGTTTAGTCTCTTAAACGGATGATCAATTCTTATTGAACAGTGTATTAATGTATTTGACAATTTTCATTTTTTATTGAGTTGAACATGATTTCGTACACAGCTTATGTTTCAACTCAAAATTTTGATTTCTATGCTTTTGTGTTCGATGAGACGAAAATAAGCGTTAATAATAAATTGTCTCAATCAAAATATATTTTAAAGTATTAGTACATCCAAGTAGAATATGAAAGACGGATGCAACTTTCAAAAATTACATTGAATTAGATATTCCAATCACAGGTTTTTTTAAATAATAATCAGAAACAGATCATCATTAGTTATTTATATTGTGTTTGGTTAATTAAAAACATATTTTTCATCTATATATTTTAACATTTTTCAAATTAATTATTTTTAATTTATAATATTAGCATCAATTTTTTAAACGTAATAATAATAACATGTTATCAATTTAAATATAGAATCAGGCTCATTTTTATAATTATGTATTTGTAAGTATTTTTAATTAATATCATTCAAACAAGTTTCGATTTGATAAAAATACTTCTAGAATAAATCTATATAGACATAAATCAAGTTACACTAAATGTGCTTTTAACTAACTTAGATTTATAAAATTAAGTTCAATCAAACTTCATTTTATAAACCGTATTCCAAACAAATATTTTGTAGTTGAGAGATGTAATATTGGTATGCCATTTAAATTTAATTTCCTCCACAATTTAGGAATCAAATTTAACTTTTTTCCTCCACCTTGGTGATATAGAATTGGAGCACGTTGTAATAGACTTGAAAAGCAAAGAACATCTCGTCAATTTCTTTTTTCTTTTGCCACGAATGTCATCAATTTTTTTTATGTACATAATAACGAAGACGGATTTTGTTATCTATATGAACATTTAAGAAAAGCTCACTGATTGATGGAGTACATCAAAGTTCACATGCTCATAAAATGAAAGACTAAATACTAAACTAATTATGTTTTTTTTTGATAAATTAAAATAAAAACATGCATAAAAATTGACTTTGACTTGATTTCTCAATTTGTGCATGAACACGATTTTTTTAAATATATGCATAAATACATAAAATTGGCTTCAACTCAATTTCTCAATATGTGATTACATAGCTGGTTTCTACACAATTTCTAAATCTATGCATAAATACATAATATTAACTTTGATTAAGTTTATTAGTCTGTGAATGATCACATAGTTAACTTTAACATAGTTTTCCAACCTACGTATTTATGGATAGGATTAATTTCTATTTATTTTCTTGACCTATGCATGATCAAAAAGTTGACTTTGATACAACAGTTTCAACATAGTTTCTCAACCTAGACACAAATACATAAAATTGATTTCGAATTAATTTTTTGATCTGTTCATGATCCGTGAGATGCGCATAGAATCATATTTAACAAGTTTCTCAACCTGTGCACGAATGCAAAAGATTGAATTTGACTCGATTTTCAACTTATGCATGATCCACAAAACTTGCATAGAGTCAATTTCAACACAACCATCTACCATATTATTTGCACATTTTATATACTTTAGAAAAATTTGCAAGTTATTAATCATTTGAATGGGGAGATCAATTAATCAAACGAATTTATTATTAATCTTCTACACTTATTGAAATTTGTAGCTTACCATTGAAATTTGTAGCTTACCAACGACATCTGTAAATTGATGACAATATTATTAACTTCCACATTTAGCCAACTTTATAAGTTATGGACCACTTTGACCTGGGCTTTATTTTTTAGTCTTTATGGCTTTATGATTCGAGATTAGGGAGCTATGTTCCTCATAAGTCTATAACTGATTAACCAAGACTTTATTTTTCAATTCCTTTGTCTTTATGATTCAAGATTGGAGAAATTGCATACACTTTTAAGTCGATAGCTGATCGACCTAAATAATATAGTGAGAGATATAAAAGATTATGCGTCCTATGATGTGAACTTTTTTTCTTCTTTCTCTCTCCTTGTCTCTCTTTTCAAAAAAGAAAAAAACAAAAAAAAATATGAGATGGAAGATTATTGTTTCAATTTATAACTTAGATGATAATTAGACTCTCCTCCTTAAAAAACGTGTTTTTTTTTGCAAGATTTTATTAAGTAATATACTTTTATAAGACGTCGTCAGACGTTTGCTTTCGAAATTTTTTTTTTTTTTTAATGAAACTTAAATTGGAAGCACTGTTACTGAATCTTTTTCATAAGAATCAATTTAAAATGTTTTCGTGTTAATTACTTTTTCAAATTTTTTTTTGATTAAAGTTATTTTTCCTTATTTTAATAAATGATTGATATAGTAAAAGTCTTATTAATATTAGGAATATAATTTTGAAAAATATAAATTTAATATTATAAACTAATTTCTTAATAAATTAAGTAACTAAATCTTATAAAAATTACTTACGGAAAAGCATTACAGAAAGTGGTAAAGTTGGATATTCTTTTTGAACCTTTCGTACGCCAATTTGTCAACTTATGCGAAGTGAAGAATCGAATTCCATGAGAGTCGTGCTATCTTGGAACAAATTAAAGAGTAAAGTTGGGTTACATGTATCGAATTGGATTCTCCATCATGCATGCTACACAATTAATATCTCCGAATTAGATTCTGCGTTCTGCCTTACCATCACTGAACAATAATAAAACTATAAATAGTGGCTGAAAGTACGTAAGATGAAGCAGCAAAAGCTCAAAGTAAGAAAAATGGCATACCGGTGGCGAGGGCGATGCCCCTCTGAGGAGTACCAAGTGTACGACCCCCCAGTAGAGGCTAAACATCATAGGCATAGGCAAGACAACAAGGGTCGTGTGGCATTCAGAACCAACTACGAGGATCCTATAGCTGAAGAAGTAGAAGTAGAAACCAACTTGGAGGATCGTGAGCAAGAGCAACAACGTTTCCAAAGTACCAGGTTTAATCGGAATCACAATGCTTACAAAAGCGTTGACCAAGAGGCTGAGGCTTTTATTCTGTATGAGCACAGTAGGATGGAGATGGCTAGGCTCATGTCAATAAGGGATGCATGACCTTTTCTTGTACATATAGAGGCTTCATGTACATTAATAATGCTCTTATAGTCTATGGCTGGTTAATTTGGTGTGCCCTTAAAATGGTTAAAAGATTTTGGGGTGAGACTTTGTGAAAAAGTTTTACTAATGATTCATCCCTCAATTTTTTTTATCACCCCTTTTAAGATGCTATCAAATTGAATCGTAGCCATACCAAACATATCATATCATCAATAATATCTACGACTGGAGTGCTCAGGGACTTCTTTTTTTCTTTTTTTTCTTATCTTTATTTCACCTAAATAAATGCATTGAGGCCTCACATTTATATGACTTGTTTGTAATTGCTTCAATCCTTTCCCTTGCTATGCTATGTAGAGTACGAACAACAATCAATGATATACGTTGTTATATAAAACCGTGTCTAAATAAATTTCAAGCATAAAGTTGCCATGACAAATTAGGGCCTTTTAAGGATTATTAACTCATAAATATACTCAAGAAATATATCTTTTGGACGTCTAATATGCTAAAATATACTTACAAAGTGAAAAAAAAAGACAAAAAAAGTGATAACTTTGTTCAAAGCATGATCAACACTAAATGTGAATATTTCTTATAATTGTGGAATATATTTTAATTGGCTACCATGATAAACGTGATGAAAAATTATTGCGATATTTATCATGGTAGGCATAGACAAGAACATACTCTAATAAAAGATGAGATTTGACGGAAATCAAAGTTGTTTAGTTTTAATAGTTTTCTTTGTGGACTATATTGTATTCCCTTTTGCTTAAACTCATTGGTAAGATGATAAAATGGTTCAAGGAAAGTAAAGTAATTAGATTGCGAATTTTCTGCGTCATTTGTTCAAAGATGGAGTATCATTGAAGGAAAGAGAATTTATGATTCAAGGAATCTGGCTGACTTTTCACCAAACATAAAGTTCAAGTATTTGAACTTATTAATGATAATGGTAGAAATTTCAAAAATAAATAAATAAAGCAGTTGTCACAGCCCACAGCAACCATGGGAAATGGAATCTAGAAATCTCTCGAGACAAACATCATGAGTTCATGACACGAAAGATAGAAAAATTCATATCACCTACGCATCAGATTTAGTAAATAATTCTGATAACTTGTTTTAGAAGGTTTATTTATTTACGGGTAGAATGCTTGTAATATATTCTTTAATATATTTTTTTATTATTAGATAAAATTTATTAAAAATTATAAAATTAAGAGTAAAATAATTAAATGATTTGTGAGACTCACGTGTTTTTTTTAATAAATTCTAGTGAAATATAAAGAGTATATTACCGAAAAAAAATGAGTATATTTTAAAAAAATGTTGTTAACATTAGTTAAACCACTTCTCCGCTTACAATTTGTCACATTTCGCAATGAATTCCTACATTGAATGTTTGTTTAGTTTCCTATCATATTGTTGGGCCATAAAGAAATTTTTGCAAGTGTTGTTGGACTAAAAAATTGTTCAATGATACCAAGAATCAAACTTGAGGAAAATACAAAGATTTGAAACTAGTGACACTAAATTGTATTAAAATTTAACTTCTCTCATGTATTCAAGTTGAAATTAAACACAGCATTGTTAGTTTGAATAAAAAGAATTCATAATTTATTAATGGAGTAAAAGGGAAAAAAAAATCTTTATTTTACTATATTGTATTTCAATTAAATCCTGTGTCTATCTTCAGTATGTTTTTTTTTTCTTTTTCTATAAGTACTTATTGAATAATTTATCCGAACATTTCCTTACATAATTAAAGCAATAAATGTATCAAAATAATCATGTGAAGGTCAAAAACAAAAGCAAAAGTGACGATGAACAAGAATTTCGTGTTGTCTCCTAATTATGAACGAGCAAATCAGAGAAATCAATTCCCTTGGACTTGTAGTACCCTTTTTCTGCGTTAGTCAACCTACCCTGGAACATCCTCCACTCCATGCCACACCTCTCCTTCACCTGCCACCAATAATACCACATATTTCAGAATCAAACTCCATAAAATCAAAAACATTACAAACTGCTTCTTGGTAAACTTAGGTATCAGTTCTAATGCAAGAAAAAAGAAGCAAAAAGCTATGTGCTCAAGAAAGAAGATCCTAAACAATAAAACAACAGAAGTGTTGCTAATGTTGTTTTCTAATCAGAATTTATGTTTCACCTCAATACTAAAAGTAATAAATAATTCCATTAAATGTCAATACATGTATTCTTAAGAAGGAACTTCAATTCTAATTGAAGAACAACACCAACAATATCAATAATATTGTATCTAAAAATTTTGTGTATAATGAAACATGCTTCACATACCAACCGCCATGCAGGTTTTTCGGTTGTTTGTGCTTCTCCCTATCAAGCACATAGGAAAAACAAATAAGTATTATGGAGCTGCATTTGAGTTAAATAATTAACATTAAATAATAGGAATAATCATGGGGGGAAAATTACCTGGTTCCCAAGTGAGGGAATACCTTGATGAACAATCGACTGAGCATCAACAACTCCAATCTTCTCATGGGCAGGCTATATCATAGGAAGTGTCAGTTCAATATTCCATATAGCGTATGTATCAGTTTCATAGGAAGTAATCAGTAATCAGTTAATAGGCTCACCTCAACACATTTTCTAAAAGCAAAATCAAGACCCCATCCATGGACAAATTCATTCTGCAATGATCAGTGTGTTACAATCATAACTCATTGGAGGCCACACACAATTGGTTATTATCAGATACAACCAATCAAAAATTCAAGAGACATTAAAATAACACTCTAATTTCATTGTCATGCTGATATTTTTGTTGGGTATGAGTGCTCATGCAAGGATTGTTTGTTCTCAATCACTAATAGAGATATATGTTTGACAAAATAGAATAGAGTAACCATTGAACCTGAATCATATGCCACACACAGCGCCACGCATTTCGTGAAAACACTGGAGCCATAATCTCAACAAACCTGCATGTTGACAAAATTAATACAGAATGGTGGAATCAGATAACTAAAGATGCTACCAGAATTAGCACCTTACAAAAGAAGAATGAAATAAGAATCTGTTTGGATATACTTCTCAAAAAACACTTGTGAGAGTGAAAAATAGAAAAGAAAAATGAATTGAATTCTATAAATTAAAATTACTTCGTGAATAAGCTAATTTGTAAAAATGTTTTCTTATTAATTTTTTTGAAGTCTTATTTTTAACTTTTGTATAAATTAGTTTTAACTTATGAAAATTTATTTTAATTTTTTTCTTTTTTCTTTTTTCAAAGTACTTCCGAAGAAGTTTATATAAACATTCCTTGAAAACAATACTTTTTTAAAGAGTTACTTACGCTGCACATGGAGGCAGAAGAGGGTACTTACACCTTCCTGGTTCCACTGCTTCTCTAGTAGAAATCAAAGTAATAAACAGTCAACACACTCAGATTAACACACAGCACAAGAAAACTGGTGCAAGGTTCACATCATTCTTACTTGTGAACTTCACTGTGTTCTCTTCTCTTTGTCATATTCCAACACACCCATTTGGTAGTATTACTAGGTTCCAAGGCAGGCTGTGATATCTCCAAGCGATGCTTCCTCACCAGTTTTAGGTACCTGAAATTGGAATTAGAAAGGAAATGAGACTTCCTTAGCAAAGCCAAAATTAAAAGAAAATACACATCATATCTGAGACTCACTCCTCTGCATTGAAATTCTCAACCCCCAGGTCTTCATCCCACATGAAAATATAGTCATATGGTGCCACAATGTCTGGATGTAGAAACCTCTTGGCATACCACCTAAGAGGAGAAAGAAATAGCAAACAACCTTAAGTTTGGTACGCAATATTAACTAAAAATGCCACAATGAAAATTTAAGCAGTGAAGTTTTAATTTTACCATTTGGTTTGTTTGTGAACACTGACATGAATTGCCCTTTTTGACCACTCAAACTCATCCCATTCCGTTGTTCGGCCATCATAATGAAATAGAAGGATTGTGAAGTTCTCTGAGAACTGTTCAAGTGACATATCTATTTTAAACTCACGTCTACAAGACTAAGCACCAGCACTATGCAGAGAGAGAGGGAGTGAAAGAGAGATAACCTTTTTCACAACTGCATCGATATTCTTTTTCTGCTCACACCCAACAGTAAAGGTCACAAGGTACTTTGGTTTAAAGGTCAAATCCTGCAAGTGGAAATTAATCGTTTTTTTTTATATATGTATAACCTATCACAACAAAAATATCAGAGGCACCCCTAGTTCAAGATAATAAAACAGCAAAAAATAAAAAAAGAAAATAAAGCTAGAAAGAAAAATCACATGTGGCAAGCTACGTTCTTAGTCAAACAGTCCCAAGAGTAAGACTATTTTTGCAAATTTATTAACCATAGCATAATGTTTAACAGCACATTAATCTGTCTTTAGCTGCATTTTTTTTATTACAATTGAAGGGTGTACCTACATTGAGCACATAAATAAACTACTGTAGTAGACTTCACCTCACTAGGCAAACCCCACAATCTGCGCAAAAATAAGTCAGATTCTGCACTGACAATCCCAGGTGGTAATCTTTCTGCACCTCTTGGATTTGTTGGAACCCAAATCTGCATACATCATGGAAACAAATAGTAATAGTCTGATGATCATCATTCCAACCTGGACAAGCCATATTTTCAAATATTACATATTATGAAATCGTAGTGAAATCCTTTAACAATTATATTTCATAATTGGCTAATAAATAAGAAGAGGGTGAAGCGAAAAGGAGAGGCAAGAGGTTTTCTGAATCTCACGTTGCTATATTTAATTTTCCTTTTCTGCTCTTGTCGAATAACATAATAAAATTCTAATATATCTTATTTTCTTCCTCATATATTCTGATAAACAAACACTGATTCTGTTCACAAGGTATTCTGCTTTAAATAACAGTCTTTGATGATTATACATTTATACTTATTAAGCTCTATATAATATTGGAGTAAACATCTCTAATCTCTAATTCCTTCTTAAATTAAAGTCAATCACTTTTGCACACCATTTATTCAGAGAATCTAAATTCACCCTCTACTTTTTCTGGATACCTTAACTGCTATAACCCTTTCAAGCATGATGCTCAATTAATAAGGTGCTGAATCTTTCTTGACTTTATGAATTTCGTTCTAACTATATAATTGAATAAAATAAGTTTCTCTCTTAACTTTCTTGAATCACTGTACAGCCTACAATTTTCAGGTCCTTCACATGGATGAGACAGGAAAAGATGCATACCTTTGTTGGGTCATTTAGAACCTGATCTTGGGATGAGGTGCTGCTATCTTTGTATTGGTCATGTATACAAGAGAGATGAAGCAGGCCATATGGGAGATTCAACTGCGAATTGTTAAGCACGTTAATTAACACCACCAAACCATATGACTAAATACCCTCTCAATCATAAGGAACACCAGGAATAAGATATTCAATTTCCACACCTTTGTTATTGACAGTGGATGGAGTGATAATCCTACGAATAAGCCCAAAAATCCTCCAACAAAAAGTATCACAATATGCCTCATACTTTCATTCGGTTTCCTAACAGTAAAACTTCAGGCAACAAAATGCAAATGTCAATTAGCTTATGCAAAATTTCTCAAGAACAAGCATAATATCAAAGTTATCTACGTCCAAAGATTAGAACCTGCGGGCAGAGCTCTTCATTATATCCAATCTTTTCTGATTGTTTTCTCCATATAAGAAACTCGGATGCTTATTAAATGGAACCAAAACACTAGATTACCAATTTACCATTCAGAAGAACAAAAAGAAAACACATAAATGGTACGAGAGAGAAAGAGATCATACTTTGGTTGGAATATTTATCTTTTGGAATTCGAAAATCAGATTAGTTATATTTCCACTATGAAGGTGTTGGTTCCACTTCCACGACCCAAGTGGAAAAGTAACATATTATGAGATTTTCTTAGTTTTTGTTGAAACATATAAAGTGACAATTGAGGAAGTCTGAACACCTCTTGAAAGCACACCTTAAAAGTGTGATCTAAGAAACCAAATAAAGAAAGCAGGCATTGTTGAAAGTTGAAACAGATGGAGCAATGCATGACATGAGTGATGACTTAGTAACGCATGTGCTTTCCCCCAAATAACCTCCGCAAGTAACTTTGCGGTTTCTTTGATAAAATGAAATGCACGAGCGCCACCACGTGATATCTCCACCTTATAAGAGGTAATTTTTTTAAAAAAAATTAATAAATAAAAAAAAAACATGTGCACTTTCTTTCTAATACAAGAAATATGCTAAACCATGGTGGATCCTACCAAGACTCGAGACTCCCTAAAAAAAAATTTCAACACAATCCTTATTATAAAGTGAAATTTACGAAAGTCTTCACAAATATGAAATAACGTCTTGACCAATAAATAAAATAACGTGGATACATATTTAATGAGGCACAAACCTACATTAGTGACTTCTATAAGAATATGTATGATCCATCTTTGCTATGAAAGACAATAAATGCCTTTCTCATATAATTAAAAAACGCATTAACATAAATAAAATGGTAAGAATAGGTAATCCAAAAGTGTGCAAGTTAAGGTAAATTATCCCACATTAGAACTTTCATGTAATAATTTTATCAAATACAATCCTATTACAAAATAGTTTTAGGTGTATATCTATTACAATTTTTGTTGTTCAATAACTAATTTGGTCTCAAGGTAGCGAATGATTTTTTTCCTGATGGGAGTATTTTTAAGGATTTTTTAAAAATTCATTAACTCTTATAACTTATCATTTTTTATCTTCTAATTAAATTTCAATATTTTTAAAATTAGATTATCATTATATAATTTTTCATCATAAATTTGAAATATAATTTACATGTTTAAATATATTTATTTATTATAAATTTTAATTACATCATAAAAGTAATAAAATTAGATAATACTAAGATGACAATGATGATTAAAAATACAATATTTAACACCTAAATACTATTAAATATTAATTGTCGCATCTACTTGATATTGGATTATGATTATTATTATGATTTTAACTATTAGACTGAAATTATAAATTAAGGGCTATTAGACTATTATCATGAATATTTAATTATTAAATTGAAATTACAAATTTTATAAAATTGTGTACTAAAATTACAAAATAAAAAACTGGAAACCAAAATTTCATATAGAATATTAAAGAGAACTAAAAAATACAATTTAACTTCTATCGTTATTCAATAACATAACTGAACTAGAGATTGGAATTGCAACTATACTAATATTCTATTATTAGATTATGAATTAGACAAAAATTGAGGTGAGATAAAGTCAATGATAGATCTTTATATCTAAAGTGTTCTTAAAAATGTAAAAATCAAGTGATGTATCCCATTGGTAATTGCCAATCACCCCTCCAATTAGGAAAATGTAATAATAAAGTTAAAAAAAATTAATTGAGAGATGAATCGTGGAAAAACTAATTCAAAACCATAATATTAATTCAAGTGAGAAGTGAGTGAAAATTTCACAAATCTATTCTTAGAGTTAGCAAAATATATATCAACTCTCAGATAACTTTACTATCATAACGAAAAAGTAAGTGGAGAGTTGAGACACTTTTTACTAAAAGACATTTTTTTTATCCATAGACCTAAAAAGTTGTATTAGAAGAAAATCGTTAAATGACATTCATGAATAGTCATTCACCACTATTTAAAAAGGAGTTCTTATGAAAACGAAAAGGTAAAAGTTGTATTTGTATATTCCTGTGTGCCTTCCAAAGCACCAAATCGAAAAATATGTATTTGATAGATTGAAATCAATCCATGTTTATTTCCTATTGCACAAGTTCGTGCAATGGGAATAGTTTATCACGTTTGTAAAAAAAAAAAAACTTATAATTAAGAGGGTTTTCTCAAGTTTATTCATAAAAACCTTTAATATTATTTGAAATAATAATAAAACTAGACATAAAGACGCGCGATGTATGAATAAAAAAGAAGTTATTTAAATTAAAAAATATTATTTTGTTAGTTAATGTATAAATTTTATATATAATTTTTTTATTATGTAATATAAGTTTGTTATTGATTTTTTTACAACAAATAAGTTTATTATTTTTTATAATAGGATTTTTTAAAAAAAGTATTAATATAAATATTTTTTATATTTATATATTATTTCATCCTTTATTTTTTTTGTTAAGATTCAAATTCAAAAATATAAGATTCAAGTAAATATTCTTTCAAAAATTTCATAACTAAAGGTAATATATCTAGATAAATATTTTTTATAACTAAATTATAATATAGTCTATTTCAATATTTTATAAAATTAATAAATTAACAATAAAGAATATACATATATTCATTATTTTTAAATATGTAACTCTTATCCAATCTAATTATCGAGAGGTTTGCCAAAAAAAAAATTCTTGTTTAAAATTAATATTAATAAAAAAGTTATTATTTTTCTTATTAATGAGCATAAATGTCAATTAATAATAATTATTAGGTTTTGGCAAAAATAATTTTTTGATAATGATTTATAATTAATATTAATAACAATATTAATTACTATAATATTTATTATTATTTTCTGAAACGGAGAATTTAATTTAATTAAATTTCTTAAATATTAAATTAACGATGAAATATTTTAATCTATAATTAATATTAATTAATATTGCTTCATTTTTGTTTATAATTAAAATTAATTTGTTTGTAATTAAAAATTTAATACAATTTAATCTCTTAATTAATAAAATCATTAAGTCATATATAATTACATATTATGCGTAATTTTAAATTAGACATTATAGTTTTGACGAAAAAAATGTTTTTATTTTTTGTATTTTTTTAATAACGAACAATTTAATTAAATTTAATTTTTTTAATTATTAATTAATATGATTATTTATATAATTACTAATTTACTAATTAAATACAATTTGAAGCTATATAGAAGGACAATAAAAATAATATTATAGATAAAATGTGTGACAAATTGAGAATAGTGAAAAAAAAGAGGATAAGAAATAAAATAGATAAAATGTAAATATGTAACATAGAGAGTTGAGGAGAAAAAAAGAAGAAAAAGTAGTACGGTTCATTTTTGACAAAGTCTTGTGAAATGAAAAATAAACAAAGAGGGTGATAGATATATTAGATAAAACGTAAATATATAATATAAAAGGTAGAGGATAAAAAAGGAAGAAAAAGTAGTATATTTCATTTTTGACAAAGATTGTCATGTCAAATGAAAATTAAACAAAGAAGAAATAGATTAGATAGAACATAAATATATAATATAAAGGATAGATGAGAAAAAGAAGGAAGAGAGAAAAAAGTAGTACCATGAAATAAAAATTAGATAGTAGAGAAATGAGAGGAGAAAAAAAAAAGAAGAAAAAGTAGTACATTTTATTTTTTACAAAAATTGTCATGTGAAATGAAAAATAAACAAAGAGGGTGATAGATTAGATAAAATGTAAATATATAATATAAAAGGTAGAGGAGAAAAAGAAGAAAAATTAGACGATAGAGAAATGAGAGTTAAATTAAATAAAATGCGGAGAGATGTAATGTATAGAAAGTAAAGAGAAAATATGATAAAAGATAGAAGTTTATAGAATTTGATGACGATGATGATGAAATAAAAATTAGACAATAGAGTAGGGATGGCAAAAATACCCCTACCTGCGGGTAAAATCCGCTACGGATAATAAATGGATAAGTTAATTGGGTACCTGCGGATAATGGGGACGGATAATTTTTTACCCGTTTATAAATGGGGCGGGGGCGGGTATGATGATATCCATACCCGGGGTACCCGTTTAATAATATTTTTTAAATATCCTAATTATCCTTGTACCACATAACCCTAAAACTACACTCTCATCTTATTTTCTTACAAAAGTGAGGTTGATGAAGTTATCAGCATGTGTTAAGCATGTTATAGAATTATGTTGGATATAATTTGATTAATTTTCTAGCTTTGATTGAACTAATAAGATTTATGTATTGACTCATGAGATTGAATTATTGTAACTTTGTGATGAGACTTTAACTTACTTGTGACATTGATGTATCTTAAATTATTGATTATCTTGCATTTTTATTATTATTTCAACAAAATTAACATTAAATACGAGTTCAAAATTAACATTGAATTTTTATTTTTAATATTTCAATGACATTAAATATAAACTTAAAATTATTTGTAATATAATTTTTTTAATTTCTTAAAAAATTTATAAATATTCATGGATATTCATGTATATCCATGTATATCCGTGAGTATTCAAGAAATTCATGGATAACCGCACGTATGTGGGGTGGGTATGGGGCCAATTTTCATCCAGCGGGGCGGGGATGGAGGCGGGTTTACTATTACCCGCCCCCATGGGATCCTATTGTCATCCCTACAATAGAGAAATGAGAGTTAGATTAAACAAGAAGAGATAGATTAGATAGAATATAAATATATAATATAAAGGATAGAGGAGAAAGAAAAAAAAAAGAAGAGAGAAAAAAGTAGTACCATGATAAAATAAAAATTAGACAGTAGAGAAATGAGAAGAGAAAAAAAAAGGAAGAAAAAGTAGTAAATTTCATTTTTGACAAAGATTGTCATGTGAAATGAAAAATAAATAAAAAAGGGTGACAGATAGAACGTAAATATGTAATATAAAAGGTAGAAGAGAAAAGAAAAGAAAACAATAGAGAAATGAGAGTTAGATTAAATAAAATGTGGAGAGATGTAATATATAGAAAGTAATAGAAAAATATGATAAAAGATAAAAGTTTAGAGAATTTGATGACAGTGATGATGAAATAAAAATTAGACAATAGAAAAATGAGAGTTAGATTAAATAGAATGTGGAGGGATGTAATATGTAAAAAGTAAAAGAAATATATGATAGAAGATAAAAGTTTGAAAAATTTGCCACATAGACAAATATACTGACATGACAACATGTAAAATTAGTTTTGTAATGACATGTCAATATAATAAAGTGTAGCTCAACTTTTATATATAAATAAATAAATAGATAGTTATTCTCATAATCATATTCAAGATGTGGCCAAACCATCTTAAATTTGTGTCTGTAGCTATTTTTAAATAACTGCTTTCTTCTCCATTTTTTAGATTTTTTTATTCATTTGATTATTTAATAACTCCTTATAGATAAAAGATAATATATATATATATATATATATATATATATATATAATACAACTGTTTGTGTAACCGTTATATTAATTTAACATAATATATCAAGATATTGCAAATATTATACTAATCAAATTAATGAAAGTATAGCATCTACTCAAAAATGTTATTTAATTTTAAATTTGATTAAAAATATTTTAAGATATATAAGATTAATAGTAGAATGCGTAATGTGAAAAGTTAAAATAATTAAAACTAAAAAATATAATCAAAACAATTAATTTATAAATAGAAAATTGCAAGGGTTAAAGTTAATTAAAAAAAACTAAAATTATAATCATCTCAAAATATATGTTATCAATAAAATAAAACTAAAATTAACATAAAAAATTATATAAACATATCAATTTTCACCATTTTACGTTTATCAATTATTTCAACAAATAATTTTACTAAACTTATAACTCAACAAGTCAACTTAACACCTTTCATGCACCAATTAACATTTTAGCTTTCAACTAACGAATTATACAGCTTTTATCTAATTTTTTAGCTTCTTTTGTCAAATATAACTTGTATCTTTCCATTTTATTTCTCTTTCTTTCTATTTCACTTTTAATTTAATAAATTATATTTTCAACTTCATTTGTTTAGAAGTTTCACGAGGATGTGATGTTGTGAACGACTACATACCGTTCCAACTAGATAATGGGCATCCCTGTCGAATCAAATTTGTGTATACCTGCCATTGCATTCCTATTTCATACAGGCAAACGTTCCAAAAAGAATATTATAATCAAATACACTAGTTACACTATAAGTTTTATTTACCTCAATCTAATTCTCTAACTTTCAGCACTGGAATTCCACATCGAACTGTTGTTTGGTCCTTAGCCAGGACTCAGAATTTTGAGTTCAAGTTACTAGTACCACAAACTTACAAAGAAAAAAAAGAGAGGATGGAGTACAAAAAGATGTATATATCATGCAAAAATAAAAGCTCATGGTGATGGCTGTGTACAAGTCAACTTCAGTCGTTGTTGTCCCTACTAAGTAGTTGAATTAAACATATCAACTCCCACGGCCTTATAATATGCGTCTTCTGCATTTGCCAACCGACTCTGAAACATTGTCCACTCCTTTCTACACCTCTCCCTCACCTGGCACCAACACCATGGTTCATCATTCATCAACATGCATAAATGGAAGCAAAATAACACCTTCTTGATTAACTAAATTGAGTTATAAAGTTAAACTAGTATGGAAGAAAAACGTTGTTTGAATGGGAGAGGAATAAAAACTGTATGAAACATGCATAACATACCCCTTGCCATGGTGCTTCCCCAGATTGTGACTCTCCCTAACAAAGAACAGAAACAGATAAATATCTGACATCGGCAATATGAATAAAACTTTTTAGTCTAACAAGAATAATCATGACAAACAATTACCTGATTCCCTAGTGAGGGAACACTTTGATGAATAATCCACTGAGAATCAACAACTCCAATCTTTTCATGGGCAGGCTACATGATAGTTAGAGATGTTAGTTTAATGTTCCATAGCACAGCAATAGCAATTAAAAAAATTGGAATTAGATGAATTAAAGTGATGAGACAACAGACTCACCTCAACACATTTTCTAAGAGCAAAATCAAGACCCCACCCATGGACCAAGTCGTTCTGAAATGCCAAAAATAGTACGATCATAATCAATTGCAAGACTCCAACGGGTGCTTAAACAAAACATTAAACAACTAACCCATGAATATTTTAAAAAGAATAAGAGTAAACATTTAACCTGAATCATATGCCACACACAACGCCATGCATCTCGTGAAAACACCGGGGCCATAATCTCAACAAACCTGCACGCTTAACACAATCGGATACAGCTTGGTCTGTATGGATAACACATAAAACAACAATAATACTTCAACTAATACTTACGCTGCACAAGGAGGCAGATGGGGGTCACTGCACCATCCTGGTTTCTCCTCTGTTTCTCTAATAGAAACTCACAGAATAAACAGTTAGAAAACATTCTTTTACATAATAAATACCAGAAGAAAATAGGCACAGGATTCTCGTCTTACTTGTGAACTTCACGGTCACCTCTTCTCTTTGTCATTTGCCATGTCAACCCTTTATTAGGTTCCAAACCAGGCTGTGAAATCTCCAGTCCATGCTTCTTCACCAGTTTTAAGTATCTGTGATTGAAATTAGAGCACATCAAACTTCATGAGTAAAATTAAAAATAAATTATTAGGTATATAAGTATACATGTATTTGATTTTGATCTGCTATCAATTATAGAAGTTCTAATACGATCGTCTAATTGCATATTACCACATCCGAAAAGTTAGATCATGACAAACTAAAAAGTCAAAATCTTTTAATGTAGAATTAACAAATAATCAGATGATAGTGTAAAACTTCACCCGGATAACATCAAAATTAAACTCCGTATCATATCATATTAAACACTCACTCCTCAGCATTAAAATGTTCCACACTCAGGTCTTCATCCCATATAAAAATATAGTCATATGGTGCCACAATATCCGGGTGCAGAAACCGCTTGGCATACCACCTAGGATGGAAAATAATCAAATGCTTAATAACATAACATAATTGAATTAGCAGAACACTTGCTGTTAGTTAGGCAAACAATAATAATGGTAAAAGTTGCACTTGAGCAATGGATTCTTACCATTTGGTCTGCTTGCGAACACTCACATGAATTGCGCGCTTTGACCACTCAAACTCATCCCATTCAGTTGTCCGACCATCATAATGAAATAGAACTATTGTAAAGTTTTCTGAAAACTGTTCCAAGTAACAGAGCTAATTTATAGACCCATACACAATTACAAAGCTAATGCATCAGAAAGAAAAAGAAATTAAGATATGACCTTTTTCACATTCGCATCAATATTATTTCTCTGATTATGACCAACAGTGAAAGCCACAAGGTACTTTGGCTTTGAGGTTAAATCCTGCAAGCAGAAAATTAATCAAATGCTCTGTATATAGATGATATACAACAATAAAAACATCAGAGCCCTCTCCAGTCCAAAAATTTACAGACCCTTAATAACAGAAACAGAAAAAAAATCAAGCTAGAAGAAAAATGTACATGTGGCAAGCATAATAAGTTTTCTAAGTCAATATTCTTTCCCAACATGTCTCAATCTTGGATTTAGGGTGTCATATCAGTTTCCTTCATCAAGGCAGACAAAGATTCTGGTCTAGAAGCGCGAGTCTTCATTAACAAGTTTGTTAATAACAGTAACAGGACCTTAATTTGTATTTAGATGCATTTTTCTATGCAGGAAAAAAAACTTGTTTTCTTTGTTTCAACTCCCCTGATGCTCCGAAAAAAGAATGTAAAATAAAAAGAAATGAGAAAAATCTGCTTCTGTGCACATAAATTGTTTTGGGATACACACCTCACTGGGCTGACCCCACAATCTACGCAAATAAAAGTCTGTCTCAGCTTCAATTATCGCAGGAGGTAATCTTTCTGCACCTCTTGGATTTGATGGAACCCATATCTGCAGTGCAGATAATCATGAAAATATGCAGCAATCATTATTCAGACTTAACAAACCATATTCCCAATATTAAATTATATAACACAAAATCGTACTCAAAAGCCATTAACAAAAGAATCATGATGCCTCCGGTTGCTATGTGCTTGATCTTTTATTTTTCCTATTTTGTAACATCACAGCAGTAATTTGTTACTCTCTCCCTTACATTTGATCAATATTTTTATCAATTAATAAAAGCACCATGTTTCTGTTCATATAAAATTTTGCTTTCTACATTTCAACTTTTCTAGATTATTAAAGGTGAAATAGTTTGTGCGTGAAAGAGAAACAGACAGAGAGCTTTTCCAAGCATATGTAGCTTGAGAGTTGAGATAAATAATTTATGAATTAGCAAAATTACTCAAAAATGATTATTGATTAATCTAAGGCTCAGCAGTCCATTGCATGACTGAAAGGAAGATCTAGATGAAGGAAAGCAGGCCAATGTTACTCTTGTATGTTACTTAGCTGTACTTCCTTTGAAATAAACAAATAATAGGGCAGCAGCAGACTAATAACAGAAATGGGATAATTCCAGCACCACATTTACT
The DNA here is from genome assembly GCF_000230855.2 of Cajanus cajan. Lineage (NCBI taxonomy): Eukaryota > Viridiplantae > Streptophyta > Magnoliopsida > Fabales > Fabaceae > Cajanus > Cajanus cajan. The sequence continues at coordinate 80,584,042 of NC_138518.1, forward strand.
CAGAGAAACTGAACTTTCCGTTTACTTAATTTGGAGAACCTATCCACTAAAAGTCTACGACCTGTTAAAGCATGGTTCTCAAAACATTAAAGATTTAAAATTGCAAACTACTTTAATTGATAAAATTTACTTCATTCCTCTGGCTAGGGGTGTAAGCGGGTACGGGAAACTCGCGAACCCGAACAGACCAAAACCAATCCAATGAGTTTGGATTGGATTTTTTCAATATTTGGGTCAGACTTAATTCAACCCGACCAAAATCCAGCACTATACAAGTTGGATAATAGGTTTTGTATTTTCAACCTGTTATCTGACTCAACCCGATCATATAATAATAATAATAATAATAATATTTGAATGATCATTTGTTTAGGACAATATTTGCTATTACTTTTACATAGTAACGAATTTTGTGTTTTAGGTTGGTAGAATTGTAACAATGTAATATATTTATTTTAAATTTTATTTTGTATTAAAAAATGTTGGTTTTTTTAGTTGATAATAATGTAACAAATTGATAAATTTATTTTAGAATTAAATTTGTATCGTTATTTTCTTTATAGATTGATAATATTATATTTGCAACAATGTATCAAATAATTTACATCTATTTTGAAATATTTAAGATTTTACAAAAAATAAATAAATTTAATTATATTGACCCGATTAACCTTGTTCGTGATTGGGTTGGATTGGATTAAGTTTAAAAAAAAATTGTACAAACCCAACCCGACCCAACCCAACCTGTTAAACCTCTGGCCCACTTACTCATCCCACCTTCTATACCATCCTTCATTCAACAAATACTGTGCATGAATCTTTGATGAGATTATTGAAACCTATTCCAACTATATTATTCAATTAAATATTTTACCTTCGTAATGAAAGAAAGTATACAAATACTTTCTTGAACCTAGAATCTTTAATTTCCTTCACAAGGCTGACACAAGATGTGTACCTTCAATGTATCATTTATTAACCGGTTTTTTGACGAGATGCTGTTATTATTCTTCACAAAAGATGGTGCTTTGACACCTGCATATTTCTCTTGAATGTAAGTAACATCGATGGAGGAAAGCAGGCTGGATGGGAGATTCAACTGCAAGTTGTTAAAGAACCATTAGAGTTCCATTATTAAGTCCAACAACATTTAATCATCAATCTAAATTCACTGAAGCATAAGGTACACCTAACAATATGATATTAAAAGCCTGCACCTTTGTAGTCAATGCCGGAAATGATACTCCTATAAAGAAGCCAAAAACTATTCCAGTAAATGTTGTCACAATAAGCCTCATGCTATCACTTGGTTTTCTGTTGGTAGAACTGTAGCCAACAAGATGCAAATGTCAATCGAACAGAGTTTTGATGTTAACTGGCACATGCAAAAATTTATTTAAAAAAAAAAAACAGCATAAACAAAGTAAGCCATCTCCAAATATTAGACCTGCGAGTACTGATCCCCATTATATCCAAGTTTTTCTGATTGTATGTTCATAAAACTATACACGAGATCTGTTCTTCACCAGTTAGCAAGTGGCATGTCTCCTCCGTATATGAAGCAAAGATACTTGTTACAAAAAGAAAAGGCCCTGTAGAAGGTACAAAGAACAGCTAAACATGTTAATAAACGGAAGAAGAAAATGATTCAAAAGAAAAAATAAATAAAAAGGAAAAATACACCATGGTATCTAAATATCCTTTTAAAACATTAGAAATTGAAAGTATTATTGTTAGCCTTACTGGATTGGGCTGCCACCACCCACCAGTTTTACCACACTAATACGTTGTTAATTTTGGTAAATGTTGCAAGTTTTTCCTTAATTTTTGTATAAATTAATTCTTAAATTATGACCTATTTTGGTTTTGTATATATCTGTTCAAAATTGGATTTAAATAAAATATGAATTATAATCAGATATTGCTTCCTAGTTTTTCCCTGATTGTGGCAGATTTAGTTTCCTCATCGGTACTAATTTTCTCTATAAATCAAATGGCTGTATTATTCAAAATGAATTAGAGAAATAAAAATAGTTTCTTCTCTATTCTAATATGGTATAAAAACTTCAACTCTGAACCTTGTTTTCTCCAATTGTGAAGTTGACAATGATCAGTGCTAATTCAGTCTCTTCAACCAGTGAATGATTGCATGGACCGGCAAATTGGAGGTTTTACCACACAGATCGAAACCCATAAGAAATATAATAAAGGAAATGCCTTCCAACCATCTTCAAAGATACCAAAGAGTCAAAATCTACTACTAAGACAACTCCTTTCATAAAGGAACAATTGGAGCACATGTATAATTCCTTCTTCTTTTTTTTCAAAATGACAGTGAATACATCTTGGTCTTTTGCCAAAATGGTAATCGTTCAATTGTTGCCCTTTTTAGTTTAGAAAAAAAACTCAAAACCTTTTTGGATTGTTGATTCCAGTGCCACTAGCCATATGATAGATTGTACAAAATTATTTTCCTCTTATAGCCCTTGTGCAGGAAACAAAAGAAAAGAAAGTAGCAGATGACTCCTCTGCCATAGCCAGAATATGATCAATTCCTCTCTCTCCATCATTAACTCTTTAGTCTTCATAATGTCATTTATGTGCCTAATTTGTCATGCAATTTACTTTCTATCAGTAAGATTGCCCTCAATATGAATTGTCGAGCAATATTTGATTCCTCTTGTTTCAGGAATTGAACTCAGGGAGAATGATTGCCAATGCTAAAGAAACTAATGGACTCTACGTATTTGAAGATGAAAGTGACTTGAGTGGACTAAATCAAAGTACATGACTAAACTAAACTCTACTCTTGTTTATAAGGATAGAGAAATTATGTAATGGCATTATAGGCTAGGCCATCCAAGTTTTAACTATATGAAACATTTATTTACTGATTAATCAAAAATAAAAATATCTTCTTTGGATTGTGAAACTTGCAAATTGGCTAAACATAATCACTTCCCTTATTTCCCTCAACCTCACAAAGAGTCCAGCCCCTTCACCATCGTGGTGGAGAAAATAGTAATTCATGGTTTAGAGATTAAACCTAGCTCTTGATACCATCATAGACATATTTCAAAGAAATGAAAATTATTATTGACAGAAAAGCTGAGTTGTGTTTACAGAGATATAAGCAACTATATATAGTTGCTGAAGACAACAAGAAAAGCTATCTGACTAGCTAGTGTTCAGAGTATGATAACAAATTACAAGAGTAAAAAGTTAACTAACTAACTAAAAAGGACAGTGACAGGTTTGGCTTTCAGTTATAACCAAAACAGAAAAGAAAAACAATACAAAAACCAATAGAGTAAAATCCAATACTCTAATAAACACCAACATCCGTGAGATCCATACTAGAGTGACTACCATAGGCTGTTACCTGTGATTCACAAATCATAACAGCCCTATGGTATTCCATTTCCAGTAGCAATGCAATGTATTGTGTTTGTGATAAAGAAAATAAGCCTAGAGTAATCAATAATCCTATGATATGTTTCAAATGTTCTATGAACGAAAAAGTAAATCAATAATATTATATGATTGTGCCACAAAAAACCCGCAAATGTTCATGCTTCATAATGATGATTAGTAGACCCATCTCAAACACCCTAACCTATTCTATACTAGAATAAGATTAATACAACACATAATACTAATTTCATAAAATCCTAAAACTAGTTGCCTATTTTACATCAGTTTAGATATGCAACATTGCAGTCCACGGGTAGTTTCCCTGTTCCAGCTTTGTGATTAGCTCTGATATGGCAGTTTGGTTCCTAACCCTACATTAGTTGTGGCTTATTTCACCCCTGTTGGCTATGCTTCCCCACCACTGGGATGTGTTCTCTTCCAACCACAAGCTGTTTTCAAGCCATATTTAATATTCAGGATTTTTTAAGCTTCAGAATTCTTGATGTTTGAAGCTATCAAATGTTGTTTCTGATTAATAATTTGGAGAGTTTAGGCCATGAAGTGTATGATTGTTTGTCAGGAAATTTCTGCAGCACCTCTTTCCATCAGTGTACCTTCCTCCTTGGCCATGCAACATTTGACCAGCTCTTCGAATTGTGAACCACCCCAGTCATCATGTTTTTGTTGTTTCTCCAGCAGTTATTCAGTGTTTGCAATGTCTCATTTGCTAAATTGTCTTTTCAGCATCTCTTCAGCACTATGCATGATGGAGAAAACATTAAACTTTTAGGATCGTCTTTCAGTGTGTTTATTCGTAACAAGCTAAGATCTTACTGCGCTCCAACATGAAGGGAAACATTAAAATATCCAAACTAGTAGTGTTTTAGGAGTCATACTTATATTACTAATCTCATTGACTTCACCAAGTACAAATCGTACTACATTAATAGTCAACCTACATTAATGGCGCAAGGATGTTATTCCTCTAATAAAGTGAAAATTTTAGTTTAGAACCAAAAGTGAGGAGTTATGTCAATGTCTCTTAATGGACAAATAGATTCAAACAACTTCATAAATTTGTTCCAAATCATGTGGATACAATCTAAACACGTCAGTTACATCAATTATCCATCTTAATTTCCCCCTTTCCATATAACCCCAGAATTTCAACAGTTAGTCAACATGAATCCTCCTATTATAAAGGTGTTACATACCCACACCAATTAATGACAAAAATAAAATAAACCATAAGCAAGAAAAACACGTGCTCAGGTGCTCTTCTCCTAATAACCACCACCACCAACGTATATGCAAGCGGGGAAAATCCCCAAAATGCTCCACATTTAAATAACCATGTGTCATTTTCGTGAATTACGGAGAACAACACGGGAAAATAAAATAAATGCAAATGGCAAAATAATATATATAAAAAAATAATTTATAAAAACCGTAAGAAAACAAGGGAACAGGAAAAAAAGAGAAGCGGACCTGGAACTGGAAGCAAGATCTGAAAATGCGAGAAGGTTTTAAGAAGAAAAAGTACACGTGGCGTGGTTGCTGGTACTTGAAATCTGAGGTTGCTAACAATGGCGGTGGTGATCGAGGGATTTAGCAGCGAACACAAATAAAGAAGAATTGTCTCGTATGGAATCTTCTCGCATACGGATTTGTTTTGGTTTAGGTGCAACTTCCTTATGGGGAAAATAGAGTATAAAATGGACACCAAAATTTGAATTTATTAGTGCTACTGTTGCAGTAACTTTTTTTTTTCTTTTTCTTTTTCGCCTGAATCTGTTGCACGATAACTATAAGTAAGATCTGATGGGATGGGATAATAGTCAGTGCGGGAATTTGAAGCGAATAGTGTTAGGTGACTCTTCAGTATTCAACTAATTTTCTTCAACCAGTCTTTTACCGTTTTACGCCTCCTCTTCTTCACTCAGCTTCTAAATTCATATTCAGCTAAAAATTGACTTATTTTTTTTATTGGTTTTTTAAATAATAAATTCAAATATAAAAATACACACGTCTAAAATTGTTAATTTTATAACATCTTCAAGTTTTAATTAATGTAATATCTATTCCAAAAATAATATAATATAATAATAATCTAATATAAAAGAGGTATATCTTTTTAGTGGACATCATTTTTTAGACTATTTTATTTTTATAACTATTTTTTTATTTTTAAAAAATAGATTGAGGCAAAAATGTATCTATCTACCTACTTTGTATAATGATAACAATAATTTACAAAGTCAAACATCTCATTATATTTAGATGTAAATTAAGGAGATGTGAGTTGATTAAAATAATTAAGGAAACTAACGTGTCTAAATTTTATTTGATGCAAGAAAAAAAAACATAAAATAAGAAAGATACATTACTACATAAAAAAAAAAAAAAGTAAATGAATATAAGAGTTATTTTATTTTCAAAGACATTGGTTAGATGAATTTATTATTTTTTGGTAAATTAATTTTATTAGTAGTATTTCAACTTTTACATTACATATTGTATTATACAATTAAATAAATGTTTAAACATATAATTATATTTAAAATACTTGAATAAATAAATATTTAAATATATAAGAAAGATACATGATCTACTAAAGGTTCTACTTGAAGAGTTTGAGGAAAATTAATAAATTTGGCATATTTTGTATTTAAGTTTTTGTTAGTCACATCGTATGTTGGGCTTTTATATTTTTCTTTAATCTTTGTAATTTGGGCCTTTGTTTGATCTTTTATATGTTTTTTTTAAATAATAATGTTTGCTAGGATCTATTAATGAGTTTCATTATAATGGACCATAATGAATATTAGGTTTATTCTATAAACAAACTTGATGTTGACTTTGTAATCAATTTTGTCTCATCTTGAAATGAAGTTTTTGATGCTTTGTGAGAAAAAAAACTCTTTTTAGGTTTTTAAGAATTATCTTAGGTTCATATCTTTCATTTTTCCAATTTAAAGTAACGAATTTTTTCAATTTGTCAATTATTAGGATTGTGGTGTTAATTTTTCATTTCTTGTATCAATCTATTTTTCTCTTTTTAATTTCCATGTTTACTTAAAATTTGTCTAAGAAAATCTTTTATGAGATGCTAAATTTATGATCCATTCACAACTTATATCATTTGGTATTTAGAAGTAAGATTTAAGCTTAAAATTAAGGTTGTGTTTATATGTCAAGTTCTGCATTTTTAAATAACTTTATATTCTATTTCAAGCTTTGTGTTTGTTTCTAATATTTGTTTGAACTCAATTTTATTTATTTGCTCAAAGTCTATTTGTTCTTCCATTTCATTAAATGTTTAGTTTCCTAAATTTCTTAATTAGTTCTTAAATTTATGTATTTGTGTTCTTGGTATTCATCCTATGTTCATAAAATTTATTCAATTCCTGTGCCTATTAATTTTTTAAAAAATGAATTAAGGTAAGAAATAAAAGAATAATATCATAATCTCTGAAAATTAATAAGTTTAGAAAAATTTGTTACTTAAAATTACAAAACTCAAAGACAACAATCAATGATAGTTCTTAAAAACCTATAAAGAGTTTTTTTCTCACAAAGCATCACAAGTTTCATTCCAAAATGAGAATATATTGTTGCATGACCTTCTAACAAACACATTTTCACCTCTATATTTTCAAAATTAGTAGAAGACATGAGGCAAACAACCAAACACCCCTTAGGTTATTTTACATGATCCAATAAAAATTAATAAATAGATGTGAAAGAATAATAGTTTTACAAAATTGACCTTATTATTATTAAATTTTTATTAAAAATAATGCACCATAACAACTTTTTAAAGAATATTATAAAAAAGTATAAATGAGAAAAATATAATTAATAGTACATTAAAAATTAAGATGACACTAATTTTGAGACTATTTTTTTTTTATTTATAAGACACTCACTATAAGATAGAGGAAGTATTTTTTTACCCTAAACTTCATCATTTTTAATATATAAAAACATATTATTATTTAATTACAGTGATTAATAAAATTAGAACAGGTATATATTATGATTTAATTATTTAAATCTCAAATAAAATTTGAATTTATATAATATAATGATCAATTTATTAAAAGATTATTATATTATTTGGTATTTAAATTTTTAATTAAGCCTTTAAACTATTCTTTTAGAATTGAATCTTTCATCTTTTAATATTTTTATAATATAATTCTTAAAATTCTAAATTCATTTATAATTTGTAAAATTTAACAAAATATTCATTATATGATTGTAGCTCAAAGTATTGTGCGGGTTGAAAGCTTAAACGCTGTTTTGGAAAGCAATAAGCAGAAGTCAGTGATCATCCTAAATAAATATAAGTCCATGTATGATTGTATATCTGGTGTATTCAAAGTTTTGTGTTACTGAAAAGGTAACCTCCACCCTGCGAAATTGATAAAATTCATCTAGAGACCTTGGAGTTTAGGACCTCAATAACATGCTGAGCAAGCAAAGGCTTATTTGAGAAAATCAATTGGTTTGGCTGAAATCAAATGCACCATATTTTATTTTATACATCCAAATGCATCATAGTAATTCCAAATGTCACTACCCAGCTACCACCACTCTTATCCAGATTTTGTCTACGCCAAATATTGCGGTCCACATTTATACTCACGAGCATGACGGATCCACATATAGTATTCATTTGATACATACATACATATTTCTTATTAAAAAATAATATATTTTAAAAAATAAAATTTATATTTTAATAAAATAAATATATATTTAAATTATTGTATATATAAAATAGAAATTTGAAAAAATATTTATTTATTTGATATTTGTCAAAAAAATCAAAGAGTTTAATTATAATATGTGTATATATATATATATATATATATTAATTTTCATATATATAATGTAATATATTAAAAAAATTAATTTTTGATAAAATAAAATTTGTAGAATACATGTTTGTTTTTTGTATTTTTTATTTATTGTATACGTTAATTAAAAAAATTAAAAAAACTATTGAAAGATTTATGTTCTATTTAGAATTTTTAATATAAAATATATTTTCAAATAACTTATATCTAAAAATTTATATTAGATATTAAAAACTTGTTTATATCATAAATAAATTAAACTTGATTTTTATAAAATTTAACATATTTATTTTTATGTTTTTATTAGTTTTAAGTTATTATAAAGTGGGTCTTTGGAATTGTATTTCTAACCAATCATTTAAAAAATGTTTATGATAAATAAGTAAGTCATATTTAGGATAAGAATTTTAAAAAAAAAATTAGGTTCAAACCTACTAAATTATAATATAATCTAATTTGACCTAATTTATTTTCATCTTTAATTGTAATCGTAAATATAAAAGTTTGTAAAACATAATTATAATATATTTATATTTTTAAAAATTATATGTAAAAATTTTAATATTACAAATATATAAATAAATATTGCCCCCACTATTTAAAGTTTCTGGATCCATCGATGCTCGCGAGATGACGACCCTTAGGGCCAAGGATCTCCCACAAAGAACTCACATATTTTTTTGTGATTCCCAAAGAAAGAAAGAGATGATCAATAATGTTATATATATAATTAAAATAAATCATGACTCTATATAAAATTAAAGTTAATTACTAATTTTTAAAAAGAAAATTAGAAAAATTATGGATCGTTTTACCCGACATAAATTCATATTGAAAAAAGTAAAATATACAATTCCAAGTCGTAGTTGGTAGAATTAACCACAAGATGTATAATCTATCGTCACCCTTCCCATTACCTGCCACTGGAAACACTGGATTCAATATGGGCCCTGCGAAGTCCAAATGGTAGACCCTTATTCTGTACCGTCATCGTTAGGGTTGAAGAAGGTGCTTGTAAAAACAAACTCTATGATGACTACATTGACTTTCAATTAGGACCTCATAATATATCATCTCTCTTAAAATACAATTTGTGTTGGTATTATGTTTACATCAACCATGTGTACCGTCAAAATCATGATTATTTTCCTATTGTTTCTTCTTCTTTGTTCCATTTCCCTCCTGACGATATCAGTACAAATATAAAACGAATAGGAAACATTTTTATCCAACAAGACAAGAGCAATGCCTATTACCCGCCGCCATCGCCATTCCTACCATGCCACCACAAATTTCTGGCTTTTAAAAGCTCTTATAACTATGCCACCTCCTAGCTTTAGGCACAGATCCCCAAATAAAATATGTATCATGCATTTTCTGCTCTAAGTTATATCACATATACTACACAGAACAACACATGGTTTGCATTGCATATATTATTGGAAGCGTTCTTATAATGTATTCGTACTATATATTGTCCCAAAAGATAATTTTGAGTATAAAATAGTTCACATGATTTTCATATTGTATCATATTTGTGTATTAAAAATTAATAATAGAAAATAAATTTCCTTTTTTTAAAATATTTTTTATCTTTAAAATTCATTGATAAATCATTATATATTATATAATCACGAATGCCATAAGATTAAATGTATTAATAAACTATAGATATTAAAGTAAATTGAACTTAAAATAATTATAGAAGTAAAATCAAGATAAATTAAAATTTAATATGAAATAAAATGAATTAAAATAATTAAATAATAAATGAGAGAGATAAATAAATAAAACATAATAATTATATAAAGACTAATTAAATATATAAATAGTGTGTGTATATATTGTCATGTTTAAAAAATATAATTACATTTATATTATGTTATAAAATTATAAGTAAATGAATGTTGTCAAACAAATGAATATAATTATATTTGTAAGTATATAAATAAAAAATCATGACGTTCAAAAGGATCTATTATGAAAATTATATTTTTTTGAATTCTTCTCTAATGTATTATTTATACCTATTATAAAGAAAATATTTTATTTTATGTACACAATTTTTAGATTATTTTATTTTAAAATTTTTAAATAATATTAAAAATTAATTAAATTTAAGATTCAAATTTAAGATCTTTAAATTTAAAGAGTAAGTACAACATCAATTAATCTGTTAAAAATTGATAATTTTTTTAACACTTTTATTAAATAAAATATATAAATATGAAGTGTCTCAATCCACTGGTTATAATAATTTTAATATCTTCATATCTTTACTTTTATAGTGTTTTCTCACCCAAGTTTATTAAATAATTTTTTCATCTAAGAATTTTTTATTTTATTTTACTTAATTCAAAATCAATTACTTATTTTTGTCATGCTAAAATTTTTAATTTTTAATATTTTTATATTCAATTAATTTTATAGCTTTTTTCAAAAATCAAAAGTGACGTATTTTTTAATTAAAAATAAAATATTTTTTTTTGAAAGACTAATATCTAACTTAGATAATTTTAGAGATTTTGTCTATTTAATTGCGTCCAAAAGACTCTTCTCTTCTCTTCTCATTCATCCATGAAAGATGCGTGACGGTGCATTCTTGAAATTGGCAAAAATTCCTCCACGCACAGAAGTTGTGTGCCAGTGCCACTATGCCCATCAAACGGGTAATGTTACTAATGTAATTAAGTATGAAAATTAAAATTGTACTGCATAAAAAAATATGTTTTAAATTGTAATCTGGAATTTTTTTTATATTTACAGGAAAGAAAAATGTTTAACCCTTAATTTTATTATGTAGTGTAATATAATAAAATAACGAAAGGTTGATGACCATGACAGAAAAGTTCCCCACGTCCCTTCCTATAAATACTTTCCCAATGTTACCACTTTTCTTCACCCGAAGCTGAGAAATGGCTTGTGTGCACTCTCTCGTGTTGCTCCTGCTTGGTGTGGCGGTTCTCACCACTCCAGCACTAGCTAGTTCCAGGCTTTCACTTTTTGAGCCTTCACCAATTAACAGTATTGAAAAACCACTCACCACCACCACCACCACTCCTATCATGAATAACTTGAAGCCATCATCAGTTTATAGGCCCCCACCAAAAGTTAAACTTGAAAAACCACTTACCACCCCTCCTACGCTGACTAATTTCAACACGACATCGTTTTATCCTCCCACAAAAGATGATCACATTGGGAAACCACTCACCAACACTCATGTTAACCCATCATCTGTTTCCACTCCTCCACCAGATGATGACACGGAACCACTCACTGTGACTCATATCAACCCATCATCTATTTATACGCCTCCAGAAACTAATATTGAGAAAGCACCATCATTTAATAATAATCCCCCTTTACAATAACCACCTTTCACATGAACAGCCTCCACCAGGGTACCACCCTCTATTTCCAGAAACCATCCATCACTGATCACCCCTGCTCATTACAAACCTTACGAGAAATCACCAGTCTCACCAATGATATTGTAATGTCTAATTATTAGTGGGTCTACGTCTATCTATGCTACAATAAGGTTTCCTTTGTTATTAAATCTTCCTTATTTACATGCTTAAGTAATACAAGTTTAACTTATTTATGTAGTTCTGTCTTTATATATATATATACTCGTTAAGCATAATCTAACAGACGCGTACGCATATTCTTGACATGGTACGTCTAACTAAGGTTCAACTAATTAAATTGCGGTAAAAGTCAGAGTTTGTCGTTCGTACGGAGAAAAATCGCAGATAAATTAAATATGTCGATGCATTCACAAATTGTGGCTACGAAGACCTCAAAATCCTTGATGTTGCAGTAGAAATTGCGGTATTAATTAAACTACTTTTTAAAATCTTTTGCGCAACTTTACACAATTAAATTATGACTGATTTGCATGCATAGAAGTTTCCACGCAAGAATATCTTGCTTACTTTTGATGAGAGGCTGAATTTTCAAATTAACACGGCCTTGGAAGCATCTAGTAATTCGTAAAAATAAAAAAAAATTCCGTAACGCTAAGGTTGAAGCAGATCATGCTCAAGAACGTCATTAATTTGATCTAAATTACTCACAAATATCATTTTAAATATTAGTAGCCTTATGTATGTTAATTCAACTAACCCTGGATGCTTGAAAACCTTAATCAGGCAATCTATATAATCAAGGAGATTTGCTTGATCATGAAATGTTTTTCCGAGCATCTTCATGTTTGGAGTTTAACTTGCTTGTATTCAAAACGTCTCATGTTACAGGCTGACACTATGTCACTGAGTCCATCATAATTATCATTATTATATTTTTAATTTTAATTTATCTGTTTTATTTCGATTTGTTTGCATTTATGTAGGTTAGACAGAAGCTTTCTTTGCATTTAATTTATTGCTATGGTTAGCTTTGAACGACGATTACGATTGCGATAGCAAATTGCACAACCGACACAATTTTGTAATTTGCGATTCTGATTTGCACAACGCACACACTCTGTGGTTGTTCTATTGCGATTTGCAATTGCACTCACCCGATCGACTTTGAATCTAAGATAAAGGACAATATAACATTTGGTATGAAAATTATTAGTCGGAATAAATTGCTACAATATATAAGACCTGTTTTATCGTATTAGAATATATTCAATTATCGATCTCTCTTGAATTGTCACATTGTCCCTGCTGTTTTATGTAAATCCATGTAATTTTGTGCCTTCCTATTTGGTACTTAAGAAGCACAGGCAAAGTTGTGTTCGCATGTCCAACACATCAAGACACTACAATAAAAAAAAACGATTTTTAATGACATTCAATATTGTTTTAAGTGATTATAAAATATTTTATTGTTTCATATTAGTATCAATAAAATATTTGTTGATAATTATTTTGTATGTTGATAAAGCTCTTATAATAAATATATATATATATATATATGGTTTTTTGTAATATTTTTTTATTGGCATTTATAATGACTACAAATATTAGTTTTTAAATGTTTATAACTATCTATTTACTAAATTTTTATTATTGTCATTAAAAATTTAAGAAAATATTTTTAAGTTTTATTATTCTTGAAAAAAAAATAGTTATATCATTTAATGAGTAATTTAATAATTATTATTATTATTTGTAATTCAAATTTAATTATTAGCGACATTTACTTATATATTTTTTAATTATCTTTTTTTAGTTTAAAACTTGAGGTTTTTTTCAATAATTATTTTATCTTTAATTGATGTAAAATTAAAATACACTTCTATGTATTCTTTAATTGTCTTATCTTTAATTAATTTAAAACTTGAACTTTTTTTAATTTATTTTCATATATTCTTTAATTGTCTTATATCTAATATAACATTAATTGATCTGGAACTTGAATTATTTTTAATCCACTTCTAACAAAACACTTATCTAACATCATTCCTAATACAAAAATATTTGATATTAGAAGGGGTTGTAACATTTTTTAATTTTATTTTCATAAGTATTATTAGTTGCTTTAACTTTTAAGAAAAATGATTCAGCTTCAATGCATCCTCATCATATAAAATTTGTAAAGTTTGACAACTTTAAAGTTCTATATATAAATCTTAATTACCAATTTAGAGTTTTGTCATGTTAATTATAGTATATTGTGTCCCCATATTCTATGTTTTGGACATTAACTAACTGTGTCCTGATATCAATGTTCGTGTCATGTTCGATGTCTGTATGAGAGTAAAAATCCGTAGTTTTTTTACTAATAGCATTGGTGTATAAAATCCAAAGCTAGGCTGTCACGCTGATTAATTAGTACAAATATCACCATAAATTAGCTTGGCCTATTGATAGAAATATGTACCAAAATGAAATGCATATTCTAGCCTTTAGTGAACAAAGTAATCTTATCCATACCCTATAAACCTGCCACAGAAAATCTAGTAGATTACTACTGATTGTTGAAACTTAAGTATGTGGGTTATTGAATGGTGGGCAGATGAAGGTGTTATAAAAAAGTTGAAGATTGGATGATGATTAGGGCTCATATGGAAACCATGGGCAAGAGAAGGAAGGCATAGTCGAGTAATTATGCGTGAATTGTGGAGTGGGTGGGCATGAAAAATTGAAAATAATGGCAATTGGTGCACAAACCATTTTTTTTTTTTTTGGGTTAAAAGCACAAGCCAGAGGACTAGAAGCCTGGCTTTGGCGCACACACCATGTGCCCCTTAATTATGCTTTCTCTAGATTATGGACTGCACCTACTCCTTTAGATTAAACACACTCGAGTGAACATGATCGAGTCATGATCCTTACAAACGCAATTTGTGAAAGTGCATGCGTTCCTTAGTCCTTCTCAATTCCCTTGGTACATGAAGTCAGTGCAGGCCAGGCACTGAATTTTACTCTTGCATTTCTTTTGGCTTTGGCCACATCACTTGACTATTTCTTTTTAACGTTTTTTAATCAAACAATCTTACTGACCCTTAAACTTAAAATTTTCAATTATTGGTGAAAAAAGTTAATTTTGATAAACATAAAGAAAATTGGCATAAAATTTCAAGTATATGCCCTCGAAACGAAGGACTACCGCATAGAAATATATGTTGATTAATCGAATATTGGCATAATTTGAGGCAATGAAATTAAGATTTCCGTTAAAATGCAGTGTTTCCGCTTAACTCTTTAGGAAGCAATAGTTGCATGTGTCATGTACTCATGTTGCATGTCTATCCAAAAAAAAAAAAAAACACGGATATAGAAACGTGATAAATTTTAAAAAATGAAATGTTCATACTGTTTGAGAATTTGGACCAGCCATTATTTTTTAATCAGTGAAACCAAAGACTTTCTCTATACCACAGATTTTTCCAACTAGTTTTTTTCCCCCAGCTGTTTTTCCGCTTTTCAATTAAAAGTAGCTTACCAGTTTACCACTGATTGTCTTTTATAGGTCTTAGTTTCTGGCTTCTTTTTCTCTGTTTTGTTTTGTTTTCGAGCTTTATAAAAGAACCATCAATACATGCTTTAACTTATGGTACAGCCATTATGTTAGACGAATATGATCTTTAAATAATGTAAATTTGTGTTGGACAATCTTTGATTACAGCTTTATTCTCATGTCACTATTGTATTTCTCAACTAATTCCTTTTAATTCATTATAGGAATCATCAGTAAAAAAATGTGATTTTACTCTTTTTACACCAATTACATAACCAATAACCATGTTCATAATGTTATTATAAATTTGTAATTTCAACAATATTTTAACATTGATTCTTATTCAGACTGGTTTAAATTAGAATCAAAAACAAATATTATATGTCAATATATATAGTTTGTATTTGTACTTTTTAATAAGAGTTAATTACTTATATATTGTCAGTATAAAGTTTTTTTACACTGACAACCAATCATATCCTTTAATATATAGTGTCATATCAATTGCTTATTTAATGAAATAAAAATAAAATAAAATATTTTAAAAGATTTAATTGCTTGTCCGTGTAAAGTGTATCAATGATTAACTCTTTTAATAATATGCAACATTTATAAAATTGATAAAAATATATTTTAATAATAAATATTATAGTATTACATGACAATTTTTTTTAGTACATAGATAAAATATATATTGATTAAATTCTTATTTTCATTATTTTATATTTGTGTGTATATAATCTTTGATGTTGTGCCAGAAGGTGATTTCCCTGACCTAATTAATTAAAGAGTGAGATTTAAGCACAAAGAAAACCCTGATTTAGGCATAGATAAAACCACATATATTGGATATTACAATATCCTGTTGAAACAGAAAGGAAAATTGGAATTATTACATAGAGACATAGAGCCTTTGTTTATTTTGAAGAACTAGTGATCAGCATGCAGAAGGGGCAGATTATTGTAATAGACATCTTAATATGTAGTGCTTCCTAAGTGCAAACACAAAACCTTATAAATGACAAAAGGACCTCTCTTACAATGAGGCTCGCCACTGGTTATTAGTTTCAAATGGCTTGTGCAGCAGGCTTCAACCTTTTACGGCATCTGAAGAAGTTTTTGACCCTTTTTGGGGGAGATTCGTCATCATTTAGCTTATAAAATGAAGAAGGTTTTAACCTTTTTGCGGGAGGCTCATCATCTAACTTATAAAATGAAGAAGGTTTTAACCTTTTTTCGGGAGGCTCGTCATCATCTAGCTTATAAAATGAAGAAGGTTTTAACCTTTTTTTCCGGAGGCTCGTCATCATCTAGTTTATAAAATGAAGAAGGTTTCAACTTCTTTTCAGCAAATGACACTGTAGTGGTGGTGAGTGGTTTCTCAGTATGTTGTTTTGGGACAGGCTCAGAAGAAGAGGCCAGCATTGGAGTGGTGAGAACCACCGCTCCAAGCAGGAGCAACAGGAGTGAGTATACATGAATCATGGTGAAGAAAATTATATATATGGTAACAATGGGCAACTACTAGTACTACTTATAGGGAGAAAGAAACATGCATGCACGTACAAGGTTTTTCTTTTCGTGATTTCAAGGTCATCAATCTTTGTGTTATTTTTTCCTCTCTCTATGTAGTATTCCGTCCAAAAGAGACATTTTTCTTCCCATGCATTCAACCCCTCCCTTTTTTTCGATTTCATCAGCTTCTCGTGATACCTTTTATCCCTTATGGAAGATGTGATGCTGCATTCTTAATATTACCCAATATGATATAATAGGTTTAACATCAAATTGCTAAAAATTCTCAACCCAAGAGTTGGTAATTTTTTTATATATATTATTAGTACTAAATATCAATAAATAATTCAAAATCTCAATCTTATATAATGACATATATATTATCACATATATTGAGTTTACTAATAATTTTTATAATTACTATCTTAAAAATTATATATAATTAAGATTGATTACTTTGACAATATAATTTTTTTTACTTAATAATACATGACAACTAAACTATGAAAATATATATTAGGTGAAGTAGATGGTACGTATGACAAATTGACAATATAAAGGTTTGCATGAAGGATGTTTTATTTTAAAGTGTATTTAGATGGGTTAATTTATTTGAATAATTTATTTTTTAATGAAATAAAAATACTAAAAAGTTGTTGATAGATCATTTAAAAAGAAATCAAAACTGTGTAATTTTTACAAAGAATTGTAATTCTTTCGAACACTAGCCACTCATTCACTCGCTACCGACTTTGCGATTTGCTTGTAACCTAAAAGCTCGCTCACGTGATCGTGAGGTCTGACGATCCTCCTTTCTCTCTATATGTTCAAAGCACTCTCTCGGGCCCATCTTATACTAAATAATTGAAAATTTGAATAGATAAACTTGATAAAATTTATCTTTCTAATAATTAAAAAAATAATAATAACACTTTTTTTTTATTTACAGAATCACGTATACATGTAAATGACAGAAATATTACCAAATGACAATATCATATAACTAATTAACTTATTTCCTTATTAAAAAATAAAACTTAATGAATCAATTTATTTATTTATTTACTTTTCGATATTCAAACTTGTCCTGATTTTCTTTTTTCAAAAGAATAGATATTAATTTGTTTCCTGATTGCATTTCTCTTTAAAATGTTCCTAAAAATTGGAAAATATACATTAATGCAAAATTGAAATGGAATTTTTTGTTATTATACACTGTAAATTGAAATATACAATTTTTTATGCAAAATCGAAATATACATATTAATCCACCTTAAATATATTCATAACGGAAAGATAAATTAGTGTTTTTATTTCTTCTATCCAACAAGTGCAAAGCAAGAATTAAATGCATAGATTTTCATAATACAAGATAAAATTGACAATTTGAATGTTGAAAGTTTACGGAAAAAAGTTAAAATAGTCTACATCAAAGGAAAATAATAAATAAACAAAAAATAAAATTAGCATCATGACTACTTCCTACTAGTCATATTACCAAATTTATCCGGGTCTCGACAAATATATATTTTCGAAACTGCATTATTAGAAAATAAAAATTAGATTAAAAAAATGATGTGAACATGTAAATATAATATATAAGATAAATGAAGACAGTAACTATTAAACATCAAATTTAAAAGTAATTAGTTAACTTATTTGAAAATGATACAACACGAGATAGAATTGGAGAGGGATCATGTTTGACAAATTCGATGATTTTAGGATCAATAGATTCAACGGTCATTAATAGCAAGTTTTAAAAGTTTTAAGAGTGTGATTATTAGAAAAGTTTTCCTAAAGTCCCACTTGAACACCAAATATTTCGATATGAAAAACACACTAGAAAAAAATCTAGCTATTATCCAAGACTGAAACATTCAAAAAAATGTGTACTCTATCATGTCTTAGCTAGCCCTAAAATTGAGTCTTATACTCATTTATCATATATTTATATGAGTTCATGATTTTTGTAGTTTTCATTCTAATTAAAATCTTACAATGATTGATGTTACAACTATGACATCCAATGCGTACATTAATAGTATTAATTCTTATATTAAATCAACTGATTTGATAAATAGCTAACAATCTTTAAATATAAACTACTATTGTATAAAGGGTTGTCTTCTCAAAATATTTTCAAGATGAAATACTTTTCTTATAAACATAAGATATGTAAAAGTTGTAGATAACCCTTTTTGTATTTTGCTGATTAGTCAAGACTTCTTAAAATATTTTTTTAGAGAGTATAAATATAGTTCTTAGATAATCAATTGAGTCGGATGCATACCCGTTTGGTCAAAATTTCAAACCTAACAATGACGTGGACAAATAAGCCACGTGTTGACAACCCATTCATCATAAACACAAAAGGGCACCAAAATTTCCTCATAAAAAGGGTATGAAAGGAATTACCTTCCCTCTGCTAGGAGTTTCTTTTGTAATAGAAAATATTTAACTCATCATTAACAATTTGGTACACAGTACAATGGGGGATATTGAATGAAAATAGGGAATCTTTCTTAATACCTTGAAATATTTGTGTTGAATGAAGTATTTGTATTATTATTACAGTTTCATCTTAGCTGGTTGATGACAAATTCCACAATGTTTTATCCCCGCTTGCTGGCTAAACAAAGGTTACACTTGCAAAGACTCACTCTCAAGTGCTCCTGGTGCTTTTCTCGTTTTGAGATTTAGGGAAAATACTATTGATCGACCAAAATAATTTATGCACCACTAAATTTTATGAATACTTATCCCGACTTTTATTTAATTAAATTTTATAATTATCTTTTAAATATAAATTTAATTACCAAAGAAGAATGATATCATAAATAATTTATTCTTTGGAATAGACTCATGAAAGTCCCAACATTACTCTTCTGAAAATTAAACTAGCATTTTTTTCTCTAATGCACCAAGAAAATTAAACGATACGATTTACCATCAAATAATAATATCTTAACGATGAAAATAATATGAATGGAAAAAGAGATCATTAAAAGTGATTAATCAAATTCTACAATGAAAGTTAGTTCCTAACAAAGGTAATAAATATTTGTTTTAATAACATAACTTTTGAATGTGATATGAATATATATATATATATATATATATATATATATATATATATATATATATATATTTAAAAAGTAAATATTATTTTTTTATTTGTGTATTATATAATAAATATTTTTAATAAGATTTTATTTTATTTTCTAAACAGACACACATAGAGCATAAGATAAAAATAATAGTTATAGTCATGTGTGAATACCTAGCTAACTGCAAAATTAAAACACATATTTGATTATTAAATTGATAGGCTTAGTGTTTAATGAATACATCCGATATGCATACGTACTCTTATCGCAATAGTATATTTATATAATAAGATATAGAAGACGACTATTTGTCAATATATAGACGTGTAAGTTTACAACAAACGATTTATAATGGGGTTTCCTCTTTTAATTTAATTTTATTTTTATCCGATTTATCCGATTTAGACGTGTAAGATATAGATTTAAGTGAATATTTTATCCGATTCAATTAAAATTTAATAGGTTAGGTCGGGTTGAGTTTGTGCAAATTCCTTTTTAATCCAACACAACGCAACCCAATTACAAACAGGTTGGATGGGTTGTGTTAATCAGTCTAACATAATTAAATTTATTTATTTTTATGAAAATTTAAATATTTAAATATATATATATATATATATATATATATATATATAAATTATTTGATATATTATTACAAATACAATGTTATCAACCTATAAAATAAAGTAATGATATAAATTAAATTTTAAAATAAATTTATTAATTTGTTACATTATTGTCAACTTAAAAAATCAACATTTTTTAATACAAAATAAGATTTAAAATAAATATATTATATTATTATAATGTTATTAATTTAAAGCACAAAATTTGTTATTAAGTAAGAGTGAAAGTGAGTATTATCCTGAACAAATAATCATTCAAATATTATTATTATTATTATTATTATTATTATTATTATTATTATTATTATAACAATATAAGATCAAGTCGGATTGGATAACAAGTTAAAAACTCTAAATCCCGATCTATATAATATCAAATTTTGATAGGTCGGGTTGAATTGGGCCTAATCCAAACACTGAAAAAATTCGATATGAATTTATTGGATCACTTTAAGTTCACAAATTACCCATAACTACTTACACCTCTAATAAATATTATGAAAAATAAATTTTTAAGCGAGGGCATCCATATAATCTATTATTATCGTTGGACTTAAGAATTACATAATTATTAAACTACAACGACCTAAACCTCAATTTCTAAATTTAGGTTACAAAACAAGTTGAAATGAGTGTCAATCACAAAACAAAACAAGCACTAAGTACGAATTCAACAAATTAATAATTATATTGTACTAAGAATTCATGAATATAAAATGAAAATATAAACTTCAAACAAATACTTTCAAGTTTCATGATAACAAGCCAAAAAGTAGGGTGATAAAAAGAGTCCATCCATCAAAAACAAGATAAGTTGACTCGCTTGCTAAAAATAAGTTAAAAATATATTACTTAAGAATGTACTAGCCTGCCAAAACTTAAAAAAAATAAGTTAAAAATTCTTTAAATAAGTTCACATACTAAATAAACTTATTTAGTTAAACTAATGTATAAACTATTCAATTTTTCTTTCATATTTTATCAAACACATTCTCATAGTCTTAATACATCTTATTTTTATTAGTTATCCTTATATATTCTTTTTTTAATTTTATTTCTTGTAATTTTGTGTCCTTTACATGATCAAATATTTTGACTATTCTAAATTAATGATGACAAGTTTGAAAATATGTAAAACTAAAACATTATTAACACATATTGTACTATCTACATTGCTAAGCCGAGCTTGAGCTCGACATCACAGCGAAGATTGATATCGAATATGCACCACATGACATCGGCTAAGACAAAGGTTCATTATCTGAACAAGTCATAACCGATCTCAGGCCCAAAATCCAGATAAACCCTAATTCAAATTAAGGTACGTGCATTACTTATACGAGATTCATACACCCACAAACATTAACTTTAATATCGGAGTCTCTTTTACAGGTATCACCAATCTTACCCAGCAGATCGTCTCCTACGACTGATCTCCGATAAGAACACATATAAATATAGTAACTATATCGATTAAAAGGTGTTTTAGTTCCTTTTTTCCATAAATTATTTTTTATTGATGTGTTATTCCTATCACTTATTTACTAAAGTTAGATTACTAGAATTCATATATATTGTTATCTAATTATCATAAATGATAGCAGATTCATTTGCTTTTGATATAGTCTTACTTCTATATCTATGTATACAATATAGTAAAAAGATATATATATATATATATATATATTAATTGTTTACACACATTAAATTTTTTTTTAAAACCAGTAAGTATATATCGATCTCACTCGTACCATACTGGTTAACTAAACTAAACAGTAAACACGGGAAAGAAAATAGAAACCCTAGAAAGTAAAACAAAAATTTGATATTTACGAAATAAATCTCTGTACAGTTGGCCAAAGGTGGCGGCAATAAGTTCTGTTCCAACTTAATTCACAACAAAACTAAATAACGTGACGAAGAATAATCCGTTATCAAAACTGCAACTTCATCTAACATTAATCCATCCGTCGGATTCTGACCAATCCGGGGAAGAAGGAAGAGAAAGCGTTGGGGTGGAAGCCCAGTGAGGAAAATCGAAGTGGGTACTCGGTGACGGTAACGGGTCCTTCACTTTGTCTAATGAAACAGTGTGATCATATTGATGGGCAATGAAAGGGTGGTTGAGAAGCATCTCAGCGCTCCACCGCTTCTTCGGATCCTTAACGAAACACTTCCCAAGAAAATCCTTCCCCTCTTGCGACAACTCTTCTGGAATCTTCGGCAACTCGTCTCCCACCCCAATTCGAATCAACAACGACCATATATTCGACCCGCTGCCAACCTCCCATGCAGGTTTTCCGGTAACCATCTCCACGACGGCGCAGCCGAGGGCCCACACATCCGCCGGCGGCTCGTACTCGTTGTCGTTCACCGACTCCGGCGACATGAACAGCGGCGTCCCCCTGCACTCGCTCTTCGCATATTTCTCCCCTCTCGCCTTCGCGAGCCCGAAGTCCGCGATCTTAACAACGTTGCCCTCGTCGAAAACGAGAATGTTCTGGAGCTTCACGTCGCAGTGGACGAAGCCGCGCGCGTGCACGTGCTTCAGAGCTTCTGCTATGGTCCTCGTGTATCGCCGCACGTGTGGCTCCGGGAACCTGCCGCCGTGGTTGTCGAGGTGGTCGGCGAGGGAACCTCCGGCGGCGTGCTCGAGGAAAAGGTTGTGGAACTCTTGGCCGTTTTCGACGGTGTGGTCGTCGCCGAAACAGGTGATTATGTATGGGGAAGATCCTAGGTTGTGGAGGACATGTTTCTCGTTGTTGAGCATGTGGGAAGTGTGAGTGTTGGAGGATTTGACGACAAAAGGAGAAGGAAAGTGAGTGGAATCGTTTGTGGGAATGGCGATGTTGATGGTGGCAAAGCTTCCACGGCCAATAGAGGCTCCGCGAACCCAATTCATTTTGTGTGGTGTGATATGATATGAGTGCAAACTTAATGAGTAATGTGAAGTGTGATGATTTCTCTCTTTTGAAGAAGAATTTAAGATAAGAAAAGAAGCGTGTAAGTTGATATTGATAATGATATATATGAATATATGATATGATAATCATCGATAATTCAATTCAATTCAAGTGCTGTAAGCGTGGGCGGGATTAAAATTGGCGGTAATAACGTCATAAATGAATGGATATTTGAAGCACGTGATGGTTAAGGATATTTCCCGTACGTACACCTGAACGAGTTTTTTTTGCTAGGTGTTAGGGTTTGGAGTAGATGTTGAAGTTGAGTTTCGCAATTTTCAACACTGTAAACACAAAATGTATGTGGATGTCGACATATTTAATCAATTGGCCGCACTTTCAAAATCAATTCTGTTTAAAGTTCGTTGGTTATCGAATTCAAATATTTAGTTAAGATATTATCCTCTTTTGTTTTTTTAATATTCTTATCAAGTTATTATATAATTCAAACATCTTGTTGATTCGTTGAAGTCATTTTGTTCTTCAAGGGAGCAGCATTTCAAACAGTCACTCCTTATACTCGTATTTAACAACTTTCATAACTTTTTATTTTGACCAGGATATATATATATCTCTCAATATATATACATACTAGATAGATATAATATACAAGATAAATATTTTTTTAATAGTTGATTCCTATATATTAAATCAGTATCTTGTAAAATACATAAGTTAAATATTTATTATATATAATTAAATTTTATAATATAAATAAATATTATATTTTAATATATAAATTATATCTTAGATTTATAATAAATAATTTATATCGCTTTTATTTTTTAATAATTTATTTTAAAATATTAAAATTTAATTTATAGATAAATAAAAATTAAATCATATAAATAGTTAAGAAAATTTCTAAAAATACTCTAAAAAAATGTTCCTAAAAATGTTTTCGTTCAAAAAAAAAAGAAACTCGTATTTAATATATAGGATTTGATATGTACTTACGTGAAATTCTTTTAGCAACTTCTCATTAATGAAAATGATTTTAGTTAATTTTCTTCTATGATAAATATTTTGAAGATATTTTTAACTTTTTATATAATTTAATTTTTATTTATTATATTTATTTATAAATTAAATTTTAATATCTTTAGTAAATTATCAAAAATTAAAATTAATATTGTATCTTAATATAAATTATTTATGATAAATCTTAAATATAATTCATATGACTAATATATATATATATATATATATATATATATATTAAATAAAATTTATATTCAAATATAATATTTATCTTTATATATATAATTAATAAAGTCTAGATATTTCATATCTTTATTAAAAATAAAATAAAATAATGAGATTAAATAATAAAAATATGTTAGTTCAATTGGTGTTATATTTATTTTTGAGTCTTAAAATCTTGAATTTGATAAAAAAAAAATATAAAAATCAAGATAATTACTAAAATAGATATTTTCTTTATATATTAGTATAAATTTATTATAAACTTTAATTATATATAATAAAAATTCTTTCTTTGAAATGATTGCACAGAGGCTTGGAGCCTTTCTTTTGAAGAAGTAGTGCATGCAGAACAGCAGAAGGGCAGATTATAGTTTCCATCTTAAAGTGCTTGCTAAACGCAAACAAAACAAAAAAGAAAGGAAAAATCTTTATATATGACCAACACAACTGCACTAACTTTGTGTAGACGAAAACATATGATGGTGGCCACTGTTATTAGTTTTTCTTGGATGGTGGATAATGGCCATAATAAGGTGGTGGAGGTTTGTAAATGGGTGGCTTCTCATGATGAGGAGGCTGGTACACTGGTGGTGGTTTTTCATGAGGAGGTTGATACACTGGTGGTGGCTTCTCATAAGGAGGTTGGTATTCTGGTGGTGGTTTCTCATGAGGTGGTTGGTACTCTGGCGGTGGTTTTTCATGAGGTGGTTGGTACTCTGGTGGTGGCTTCTCATGAGGAGGTTGGTATTCTGGTGGTGGCTTCTCATGAGGAGGTTGGTATTCTGGTGGTGGCTTCTCATGAGAAGGTTGGTATTCTGGTGGTGGCTCCTCATGTGGTGGTTTCTCATATGGTGGCTTCTCATGTGGTGGTTTCTCATGAGGAGGTGGGTATTCAGGTGGTGGATGTTCATGAGGTGGTTGGTACTCAGGTGGTGGTTTTTCATGAGGAGGTTGGTATTCTGGGTGGTGATGGCTTCTCATGTGGAGGGTGGTGCACTGGTGGAGGATAGAATGGTGTGGTGGAGGTTCATAGGTGGGTGGTTTCTCAACTGGGGAAGGCTCATAAATTGGTGGCTTGAAATTAGCCAACACTGGAGTGGTGAGGAGCAACACTAATGAGTTTACACAACTCATACCTCTGGGTGTGGTGAAGAAAAGTGGTAGCAATGAGAAACTATTTATAATGAGAGGAGGCATGGAAAATTTTATATCAGGCTCATCAATCTTTAGTTATTTTATTATATACATTATGTTAAGTATTATTTTACGTAAAAAATATCGTTTCTTTCAGCACCATGAAGTACGAGGTCCACCGCCACAACAGGTTCAAATTATAGGGGCCTAAAATTTTGTCACTTGTATTAGCAAAAGGATAGGTAGTAATTAAAGGCTTTTTTACAGCTATTGCTAATGTGCCCTTTTATGCGAAAGGGTTTCAATGCCTCCTTATGTAAGGACCAACCATAGATTGACATGTGGATTCTATATGCTGATTCATTGTAAACTGGTCAAGGGGTAATTTGGGATTTTGATATATGTGAAAACGATCTTGAACCCCGTTCCTGAAATCCGTTTCTCAAACGACAAAGCAAGTTTGTAGATCTGAAAATTCCGTCTTCTCCGACGAAGCAAGTTGGTCTGTGAGCCTTAAACCCTAATCATCTCCAACGAAGCAAGTGACGCAAGTTCCCAGCAACTTTCTCCGGAGACAGCGTCCCGTCACGCACAAGTTCCCATTCGTGGCGTTGCTAGCATTCCCTGTGTAACTAGGACCCGAGTAATCCATGGAGCCACATTGGAGAGACTATCGGAAGTAGGACCTGCATTCCCAACGGAGCAAGAAACCAAAATCCCTTTCTCCATTGCAGAAAAAGATCCGATAGCTACGTGGTCTCTGAAATAATTAGCCACTTCACCACCGAGCAACAACGAAAAACATTAAGTTGTCCGTTATCGCCCTATCAATCGTGGCCAGAATGTTGGAGCTGAAACACCCTCTCTTCCAGCAAACC
This sequence comes from Cajanus cajan, assembly GCF_000230855.2. Taxonomy (NCBI): domain Eukaryota; kingdom Viridiplantae; phylum Streptophyta; class Magnoliopsida; order Fabales; family Fabaceae; genus Cajanus; species Cajanus cajan. The sequence continues at coordinate 80,610,671 of NC_138518.1, forward strand.
TCTTGTAAACAGCGACTCTCACGCGCGTGGCCATCCCACATGTTGTCATGGACGCGTAGCTGAACAAACTCGCGCCAGAAACCACCGACCCCGAGGCAGTGCTAGCGGTGTGGGTACCGTGGTTGTCGTCGTCACGCGATGACTTAGAGTACTCCTCTGTTTACAGTAACACCCTTGGTGAAAATTACCCAATTATCCCTTGACCATATGTCAAAATGTCAAGTTACCCCTTAACCAGTTCACAATGAATCAATTTATAAAATTCACATGTCAATATATGATTGATCCTTACATAAGAGACACTGAAACCCCCGCGTATAAAAGGGCACCGTAGCAATAGCCCTTTTTTACTTGCACGTAAGTGACAAGTATATGAGGTCATAAATCATGGTACTATTCTTCTGGAGCGCTGTCGTTACAGAAAAAAAAAAATCCAAAACTAGGTAATATAAAAATGTGGAATGATATTTGTATTTAGTGTGCCACAAGCGCATGCTGCGTTGGCCAAATTTGGATTTGTAATGATTATCACATTGATGTATCTAGATGAAATGTTATTAAAAAGATTTTACTGAAAGAGATTATATCCTCTTTGAATTTTTATCTTCAGAAGGAATTTGTTTTTGATAATGGATTGAAAGCTTATTTAATTTTAATATGCATCAAAATTTAAGATCAATTAATTCTTTATTTCATATTTTACTTCGTTTTAGCACGTAGCCATATTTAGATGCATGTACGTTTTGTCGGAGAAAGTGATATGTTAACTAATCTTTGAAAATAATTGGAATAGGTAGTCTTGCTTGTTAGTGAAAGGTCGATAAACTGTTCATTTTTTTTCAAATACTTGTTAGCCATCACTTCAATCTAAACGCAGATTAACAATGAATACGATATTATGTGAATGGGGTCATCTCTAGAGACAGCAATAGTAGGATATAATCTTATTTTATTTTTTTATTAAAATGAAAATTAGATTTAAAAGAAGAAACATATATATATATATATATATAATTATTATAATTTAATTTAAATATACTTAGAGGATTTTGTATCCTCATCTAACCACATATATCCGAGTATAGATCCTTGATACACAAGTGCCTACCGGCTCTTAGTGGATTACATACTTAACACGCAAATTTAGTAGCCGATACTTAGTTAAGGTAAATGTATCTTATGTTGGTCTCCACGAGTTTAACAACATTTTCTCATATATCTTTCAACAGATTATAAATGAAATGCATAGATCTGTTTTATTAAAATAAAAAATAAAAAATCTAACCACTATGCAAAATAAGTTTATTGACTATTACAATAATCATACTAAAAATTATTTCAATGGGAATTTTGAATATAAAAAATATTAAAGAATCAAAATTGCAAAATAAAATAATTTAATATATTAAATTTTCATTTTTTGTTGAGACAATTAAGTTCAACTTTTATTGTACACAATTCTTTATTTTCTATTACATATTTTTCACTAGATACAATCTTGCTCTAGTCAAAGAATCATTATGAGTGTCAAAAAAATTTCCTCCAAGCATATACATAATTAACACACCCAAACAAGAAGAGACATCAATTCATTAGTATTATTGGTCCCTCTTTTTTAAGTTATTTCAGTTTCATTTCTTAAATGTGTGTGATCAAATCCATTAAGGTAACCTAGTAGCAAGGAATTTTAGTAGTCTGTATGAGGTTCTTTATTCAAACTTCATTGTTGTTATTATACACAAAATGTCCGATCAAACTTATATATTAAACAAATAAGTTTAAACTTAATAGTTAGATTCAATCATTTACATTAATATATCAAACCTCAACATTGTAGACTTAACTCGCGTAATTTATATCAGGAAAAAAAAAAAACCAATTATCATAAACTTTATCTTTTTGCAAAATAGACATCTTGAATTTTAGTTTGGTTTCAATAGATTCTTAATTTTTACTCTTTTTCTTTTGTTTTTTTGCAAATAAATACATTAAACTTTAATTTCCACCCAAGTGATTCTTAAGTTTATTATTTTGGATTTAAATTAGTAATAAAGAAATCTTAACCATTATCCACTTTTGTTTTAAATTTCAATCATTTATTAATTTTAATTTATGAATCGCTTTCTTAAGCAGTAGAACACGATAAAACTAAGAATTGATAAATTAAATAGTTTTTATATTGCGTTTTATTATTTTTCTTTTAATTGTTGTACAAAAATAAAAACATGAATTGAAGTTTTAAGATAAATAGTTTAACTAAAATGATGGAAAGGTCTATACGTCAAAAGGACAAAATTTAAGGGCTAATTAAAATGAAATCAAAGTTTAAAGTGTTTTTGTAAAAAGTAAATTTTAAATATCGATTAAAATGAATTAAAATTCATGACATCTATTTATTAAAAAAAATTAAGCTTTAAGGATCAAGAAGTACATTTCTGTGTAGTGCTCTGGACTCGAGACAAATCAACAATACATTAGGATAATTACGAGACATTTCCGAAACAGAAAGTATTTTCTTTTCTTTATATTGGATTAAGGGGATTCAAATCGTACAGAAAAAGAAGCTTCAGATACGTGGTTTCTTATAAACCCAAATAGTCTTCCTGTGGTCTAATATGCATACACCGTCTGTTATGTTAAAAGAACTTGTTTATATAATATGACACACAAGTAAGTCAAAATTAAAGTCTGTACCCAGGAAATTTTACGAGCTATATACAGAAGCGGATACTTATACTAGTAATATTTACCACCCCTTAATTTCACAATCTTAAACTGGCCAAGTGCAACAATGTAGAATTGTATAGAAAGAATGTATTTATCTTCAATGGGAACTTCAAATTCATGCTATGCTATACCTCTTGGGCGTGGCTGCTCAAATCAGATTGTACAATTGACGAAGGAAGCCAGAGTTCCACACGAGTTCCCCCAGCCCCAAGTGGAGCATCTTTAATCCGAGGTGAAACAATGCGAACGACACAGCCATAGCTCTCTAGTATCTCACGGGCAACAGTCAGCCCAGCAACAAAGTTCCAAGTCATATTGTCTTCGATCATATCATCAGACAACAGTTCTTGTCCATAAGGTGTGAGTGAGTGCATCTGAGTCTGCACACAAGTTCATAACCAACAATTAATTTTCATAGTCAAAAAATTCAATTCCCCCTGCAACAAAGCACTCAATCGAAGAATTGTTAAACAGAAGCAACAAGGACTGGGCTTCAAGGGAATGGGTTGCATAGTTTGAAACATGCCATAGTTTCAAATCTGTGACCCAATGACAATGAGATGTGTGTACCACAAAGCAAGTGTTCCAATATCTACAATATTATGGTAGACTTGCATGGGATGCTACTGTGAATCATGCAAATTATACGTGGGAAAAGGCTGCAATATTTTCTGACATTAGTATCCTTGAAGCTCTAATTTCAAGCTCCTTAAGCATATGGTCAAGAATTCGATTTTCAAATCTGTGTATGTAAGGAGAAGTTAATCCTTAAAATGAATCTCAATATCTTAGGAGTTAAATCCTTAACTTTTGACAGAGGAATGCCCTAGTTCACCCTAAAAAAACTAAGCACTCATTCCCTCACAGGCATAAAACAATTTCCAGCTTGTTCAAAAGAAAAGTGAGTAAGCATAGCAATGAGTGGGAGTGGATTGAAATTACCATATAGTGCATATCAGGTCCATCATCATCAATAAGTACAAGGGTACCACCAGCGGGTGCAGTAGTAGATACAATTTCAACCTTTCCTCCAACATGTGTGCGTAGTAAAGCACCTTCAATAAGATTGCTGAAAGCCTGGCGCAACGCAGGTTCCTCTACAGCAGCTAGCAAAGGTGATGAGAGTTCACTTAGTTCTACTACACGTTTTTGACTCTGTGCAAGAGGCCTCACAGAATCAACCAGGTCTGCCAATACTTCAGAAACATTGCATGGTCTTCCTAACATTAATAAAAAGCATAAGCAAAATAAATGCAGAAAAAATTTCAATAGTTGAAAGAAAAATAAATATCTAAAAGCCAAAAGCACGTCTAATGAAAGAAATTAAATATATAAGATATTATTGATGCAACAAAAAGTGCCAAGTTAGGAGTTTATCTAGGTTTTGAGTGGGATATCACAATCAAGAGAAAATGCAGGTGAATCATGACACTATGAAGAGAAGCATAAGCATTAATCAACCAATGAGACCTACCTGATTCCATGTTGCAATGGAGCAAGAGCCAAAGGTGGTAACGGCATCTCTATATCCTGGACAGCAGCACTTAGAGAAAGAGACTCGCTAGATTTTTTCATTTTGTTTGCAGAGCCATCCCCTGGAGAGTTATCCAATAATTGAGATCTTGCTGATTCAGCAAGTATGTGAGTAGAACCATTCATTTTCTTGATAGCTTCTTCATTGTAGCGGACTATATTAGTCTACATATTGCATAAAAATGAACATCAGAGGCACTGATTTCTTTAAGTGTTTGCTTGCCTATTTTGCTTATCTGGTCAGCACAAACTTTGTTCAAGCAAATATAATTTTTTAAAATATATATTTAAAAAAGAAGCCTCTTCAAGAGCGGTGAGAAAATGCCAAAATTAAAAAATTACAATGCTGGTGGTAGACACTAAAAGGCATATACAACAGTATGTGTGTCAATATTTTTGCATCAGATATTCTGGACAAGTAACACTCTTGGAAATATCCCTTCGTTTGTCATTGTATTGGAATACAATTTTGTTTATTCAGAAAAAAATTATAAAAGATATTGGTTCAACTATAAATTGCAGAATTTTATATTCAGCCAAGCAAGAGACTTCTGACTAACATACACAGAAATCTAGCTTTATATGATTAAGACTCGAGAGAATTCAATTAGCTTTATATCATTTCCATATCTGCCTCTTTGGGAGGGACCTATATCTGGTTTGCCTGCAATTCAAACCAGAAATTTCCCCTTCACCATATAGGCATATACAATAACAAGTGCCATTACTAGTGATTCACCATGTTGCAACAATTTTTTTGATAATCAATCAACCAATAAATTATGTTTACATTTGTTGTGGAAAATCCAATAAAGCAAAAGATTAAGATATAACAAAGTACACCATTGATTGTGTGGATTTTAATGTCTTATTGCATATTCTGCATTGGTTTTACCCAATTTCCCATATTTTTTTCACAGGATTGAAGGTATTGGTGACCTGTCCAAAAATGTGGGAAAATAGACCCTCTAGGCTTGATTTTCAGCGGCTGAAACTTTAGCATGGCTAGGAGTGGGCAAAAGAACCATCATGAACCAAACTGTATGTTACAATGAAAATGGAAACCTATTGGATAAAAATCAAACCAACTGTTTCTTTAAAATGGATTTTACAAACTTGAACCTATACACAATAAGGTTTGATGCACCCTAACTGGGCCTCTCTTGAGCCTAAAATAAAATTACATATTGAATCAAATGTCTTAACAAATCACACAATATGAATTCCCTTCGTTGTTCTTCTGTGAAATCAATCACACATAACTATAGAAAAACTGGAAATCCTACAATTGGGTGCGAGTGAGGCTTAAGCCATGGGGAATTTTATAACTGAACTCTTTATGTGCTTTGGGAATTTAGTTCCTGACCCTCGTTCTCTTTTAACTCCCTTGCAATCATCTCTTTTTGATAGTTTTAGCAAAAGGTTTCAGAGAATCCAGTTTTCGTGAATTAATCCCTTGAATATGACACTTAGAAATATCTTTATTATTTTTGTGACAGGGCACACTCACCCATTACCCATAAGTGTATTTTTGCATGCAACAACTATATAGAGGAAGAGACAATAAGTGATAAAAATTCAAGATTTTCCAACATACAATGAACATCAAGTCATTAATTGATTATTTGTATATGAAAAGTATTTGCATCTATGCATGATTAATTGATTATAACTTATAAGTACAAGAAGAAGAAGTACCTTCGTCAAATAAACGGCATCCTGGAGTTGTTGGAAAACATCCCTCAGTCGATCACCTTGCACCAAGAGGTCTTCAACAATGTCATATGAAATCTGTGATGTTACCAATTACAAGACATTCTTGATATCCAACAACCATGAGACATAATCTATAATCTATAACTATATTACTATAATAATTAAATAATAAATATAAATAATCTATACCTATATATACATTTCCTTCTCCAAACCTCTCTCACTTCTAATCACCTGCTCTATTGTTTCTATCTTTTTATTATTTTTAATTTTTATAAAATATAGAAGCTCAGAGTACCTCTTTTACACTAGTAACTATAATAAAGGCGATAAACATTTTTTGCGTACACGTTTTATTTCCAATTTTATCCTTAAAACTACTCTTTCTCGTTACTGACCTTTTATATGACTACCTCACCCCACTTTTCTCTCTTTTATGCTTTTTTAACTTCAGGAACCTGTGTTTCAGACAGTTGTATCACATTTGAGCCCTCAGTTTTAACTTTTAACTTGATATTCAAGTTTTGTTTAGTATCAAATAAAGAATATTTAATTGATGTGATAAGTGTTTATATTTCAATTACTGTTTAATATCTTTTTATTATAAATATAAGAACATTTATAATTACTATATAATAAATCTAATAGCAGAATATTTATAATTAATACATAATAAATCTAATAGAAAAATATTTATTATAAATTTTAATATAAAATAATTCTAATAGAAATATCAAATAATTTTCAAATTTTCTAAAAATTTGCAGATTTGATCTATACATTAGGAATTTCAAATTCAACAGTTGGATCGTTGAAATTTGATATAAAACATGAGTTATTGAACGGAGTAAGTCTAGGTAGACTTACTCCTGAAGTAAACGGATCCCTCCTCTTATCATAATTTTTAATTTTATTCTATTCTAACAAATTTTAAAAGAACTCATGCATCTCATGCTCCTATACTTATATTTTTTAGTTATTAATCATGAATGTGTTTTAAAGTGTCTGTTAATTGTATATTCTATCTTCTTTTTTTTATCGATCATGAATCTTGATACGATTTGAATCCCAGTTCGGAAAATAGGCTTTCGGAAAATAGCCCAAATCTCCAATTCACTGAAGTTAGCAGATTCACTGCACATAAAGTGCATTATCAAACAAAGGCTTTTCAGAATATTAAATCCACATAAAAAGTAATTTAATGCATGCACTTATAGTGTCACAGACTAGACATGATCATGTATCATTTCAACTCATGGGCTGACCTAGTATAATTAAACGGTTCTTTGTAAAACTAACATGAATATATAGTTAGTTTTAAGAAAGAAAAAAAAAGTGATTTACAATTGACTGATAATGACAGTTTTTATCATTACAATAAAATAACTATCATAGTACACATTCACAGCCCCTGCCACACAAAAAAATTCATGTCCCCCAACCAGACCAGGGTTTTATCCATGGGGTTGGATCATATGTCTCATATGGCCTGACCCATACCGTTGGCCCAAAATTGAGTCAGCTTGGACCTGGTCCAACCCAGCTATTGGGCTCCCCAAGTACAGAAATGCAAGTGTATGCAAATTTACATTTAATTAAGTACAATTTAGACAATTTTCAAACCTGGGTTCTCTTTGTCTGCGTAGACAGGATTTTACTCAAGGTTTGAATACTTGAAAGTGGACCACGGATCTGTATAAATTTAAAAAAAAAACGAAAAATTAGAACATGATGAAAATGATAGATTAAAGGAATGCAATAACAATCAATAACTCGTACTTGCTCAACCAAATTGCCCATCCTGACATTATTTTGCCATGTTGATTGCTGAAGTAACATTGCTTTCTGTAAAAGAAGCATAATCATGAGCTAGAAATTTCGGCCCATACAAAGTGTCAAAGCTATTTTTATAACCTAATCACGAAACCATACAGCAAAGTTAGAGAGAAATAAATTAAAAGACTTGCATTGCGTGCTAAAAAACCAGCTAGTCTTGCTCAAAATTTCAAATGATAAATAAAATAGTTTTGAACTTGAACGCACCAACTTTCAAAGCACACATTTAAGTAGCAAATGTTATGCAATGCAAATTTGAAGGCAACTCCCACAAAATTTGAGCAGATTCAAACTTTCTAGCATTTCATATTTGATTAGTTGGAGTTAATGTCATGGTTTTTCAAAAAAGATGCAGTATATTAACCTGATCCATGACATATGCCATGGCTAGAGACTGTGAAATGTTGACAGCATTTGATCTTTGCTCAGAAGTGAAGTTATGCATATCAACTGCTTCATCCTTGATGGGAAGAGTCTGAATTTCCCTCGACTTCTTGTCTAAATCCATAAAGGGAGGCAAAGAATAAGGTTCCTCAACAGACATGTGGTTATCTGGCCCATCACTTTGAGGTTTCTGACACTGTTCCGGCTCCACCAATGGAAGCTCGGCAACCAAGAAACCAACAACAAATGGGTGCTTCACCATCGGAAGAACCACAGCCTTACATTCAGGGACAACATTAACCTACAATTAACATTTACCCAACAAGAATAATCAAGCACAGTGCAACAAAAGAAGAAGCACACTGTGAGCACAAGAAAATCAACACACTTGCATATTGGAAAGCGTTGCCTCAGCAGCACGCAAGCCTGCAGGAATATTAAAATGGCCCACAAGAATGACAATGCCCTCTGCCTCTGATTCTGCATCTCCAGGGTACAGGGCAACCCGCCTCAGTTCCAATCGGTCCATCACATAACTACCGGCTGGTCTAACATACACCTGAACAACACAAACAACATAGCTACTTAACAAACATCACTCGGTTCAAATTTAAGCAAACTAGCATTTTAATCCTTACTTAGAAATGTCAATTCAATCCCTTAAATGAGTAAAACATCAATTTAGTTTCTAAATTTGTCAATAATAGCTAACATGGTCATGAATATTACAAAAAAATAGTAAATTCAGTCCTTTCCTTAGTAACTGTCCTTCAATCAATTTGATCCCTAAAATTGGATCTTTAGTCAAGCTGGTTCCTAACATTACCAAATTAATCAATTTAAGGTGTGTTTGTATACACGTTCAATCTCAGTTGGGCGTCAATCCATCAAATTTCTTCAGTCACATTTTATTTCTAGGAATGTGAGGAATGAAGGTTTAAATGATAAAACAAACACACACATAGTCCTCAACATCTGTTATTCAATTTGGTTACTTTGGTGACATAAATTTGGTACCAGACGATAATGGACCCAATTGACTAATGTGCACTTCCACGAAGAAGCAAATTGACTTAAACTTGACAAAGTCAAAGAAAAATTTGAACCAAATTGATGGAAAGCCAACAAGGTTTTCAAAAACACTCAGCAACCTCAATTTTGGCCACAACACCAAGGTTAATGGTATCTCAGCAACCACAATTGCAGTTGCATCAGCCGCATTTGTCCTCAAGAAGTACTTCTCGGAGAAAAAAAATAAGAAGGAAAAATAAAAATAAGTTTCTCCATAAGCTAAAATTGGCTTATGCATGAATTAATTTGTAGAAGCTCTCTCCTGCTAGCTTCTCCAAAATCTTATTTTTAACTTATGCATATTTGGATATCACCCAAAATCATGACCCAAAAACGGTCACCTGATCAGACCATCGGCTTTGATACTATTTGTTGTGTACTAGGAATTACCACATAAATACACATGGACCATGGTTCTACCCCTTTTCCAAGGAAAGCTCAAGCCAGTCACCTGATCAGACCATTGACTCTGATACCATTTGGACCAATGAAGATAGTCATGTGTATATAAATCCATATTCATCCTCTTATTTGAATGATGTGGGACTTTGCTTGCGCCCCAACAGTATTAAGTATTATTAGTTTTGTTGCCAATATAAAGGAGTTGAGAGTATTATTTTCAATACATTGCATTTTCAGTCTTTATCTATTTTCTCTACTCTGAACCATGAATTCTAACATACAGTAATTTAAGGAAGCGGATTAAAGGTTGTTAGAGTTATAATTGAACCTAACCACGCAGCTAATTTAAAAAACGAAAGGAGCACCAACCGAGAGGAGGGCTTGGGGAACGATCCTGCGCAAGAGGTGGAGCTGGTGGAGGCAGAGGCGGTGGAAGTCGGTGCTGGGAAGCACGAGTCCGCTCTGGCGGTCCTTCTCGAGGCGCTGGGTGAACTCGACGGAGGAGTTGGAAGCTTGGCGGATGGAGGAGGCGAGTGCGGCGGCGGAAGAGACGGTGAGGCGGAGGCCGTCATCGGAGTCGGAGGTAGGGGTGGCGTTGAGGGTTTGGAGGAAGCAGGAGGGGGCGGTGGTGTGGGGGAGGGTCACGGAATTTGAGGAAAATCGGATGGGTTTGGGATTGGAGAGGCAGAGAGTGAGTTTGTGCGGAGGAGTGTGAGTGAGAACTGCACAGACAAGCATTTGGTTAGCGTTAGCGTTATCTACACACGAGTTTCGAACCAACCACAAACGCTACTACTGTCTACAGTTATTGTGCCGTGCCGTGGCAGTACAGATCGTTGCAACAAGTGCGGAGACACAGAGACGGAGATAAGAGTAAGACAAATCCCATTCATTTTATCATTCCTCTATTATTTTTATTTTTATTTTCTTTTTTCTGATACAAAATTTTTAAGGAGATGTACATCAATTAGTCCATTAGACTAATGATTCCTCAGAGTAAATTTCCCCGAGAAAATAGGGTGTGAATATCGAATTCCCTGTATAAAACATGGTAGAGTGGATAGGTTTTTAAAAGATTTTTTTTTAATTATTTGAGCCTTTAAAGTTTAATTTTATTATTTAAATTAATTTTTTTATTATATTCAATTATTAATTTAGTTAGTTTCTTGAATAATCAATAATTAAATGACAAGTTAACATTTTCTTTTCTTTTAATTAATTCTTTTTTTTTTAATCACTTAATATGGATCATAATATAAAGTTTTGATATTTTTTAAACATTAATGAAAATTTTATCATGTTTAAATATTATGGTCCTAAGTGCTCTAATTAAAATAGAAGTTTATTGTTGAATTTCATAAAAATATTTACGGTTAGATTTTTTTTGTATTTGTCATCTTTAATTTTTTCGTATGTGTTTGACTACTATAGGTTTAGGATTATTAATCCTAAAATTATTAAATTTGAGGTTTAACAAAATGAGTGGTTGTTGTGAAAGATCTCAAATAAGATACATCAATTGAATATGAATGTTTTTGTTATATTTAATAAATTGCGTACAAGTGGAGAAGTCAATGATAATGAGAGTGCGAACCCCAAGCGTGTGATTCAGTAGTAGGGGTTGATCCACACTTAAACAAGGCCAGGGATTCGCACAAAAAAAATGATAATGAGAGTGCGCGAGAAAAAAACAAGTCATTAAAATGTCACTTCGGTTATTTTTAAATTAAATTAAAAATTAAATCTTATTGTGTCATGTCTCTAAATCTATTTAATTTATAATTATAGTATGTCAACTAGGTGAAAGAATATGTGTCAACATAACAATTATATGTTGATTGATTATAAGACTATCGGATTAGTAATTAAGTATAACTAAAATATTAACTTACATAATGAAATTAAAATTTAGGAATTCAAATGTCACAAAAAAAATCTTTTAAGGACCAATTAATCATCTCTACCTGAAACTAAATTAAGTGTTTATTCAAAAATAAGTGAAAGTGTAAAATAGTTTTTCATAATCATCTAATTGCAAGCTTATTTATATTAATTTTTTGACCTTTATAATAAATATGTAAAGATTTATATCAACAATATTATTTAATTAATTAACCATATAAAACTATTTTACCTTTAATTTTTCATGAAATTGCATATAAATACTTTTTTTTTACTCTTATACTGACTTTTCTTATTTGTTTAAAATATTTTTAGACATTCATATTATGTTCCTATAAGGGAGGTTAATGCTAACCTTTAAAAAGCAAAAAGATATGTGTGTAAGCTGACAAAACTTTAATAAATATCAATTTAATTTACTTTTTTTTAAATGAAGTATGAGATAATTTTTTATGTAACTACTTATTATTTTGTACAAGTTTCATTTTAAAGCTAAACAGACACATACATGTTTTTATGTAACTACTTACTATTTTGTATAAGTTTCATTTTATAGTTAAACACACACACTACATATTTAATTGAAACTTAAAATAATTTTATTTTAAAATAATTATCATTTCTTATATTTCAAGCTAAGCATAATACACTCAATATTAAATAAATTTTAAAAATCATAGTTATATATAAAATAAAATAAAATAACTAGACAATACCCACCTGTTTAACATACAATTGTCATAGTTAACTGTTTATCAATAGAGTCTAACTCATTATTAAATAGTGTATGTGAATATTATAAACTCTTTAATATCAAATTTGATTCCCATAAATAATAAAAATAATAATAATAATAAACTCTCATAAAAATATATATCAATGATAACAATAAGATTTGTCAACATAATTCGGTAAACACTTTATAAAACCTGTTAAGCTCAGGGATCAAAATTCACTCTTACAAGAACGTGAATTTATATCTCCTAATGGATTGATTGATCACTGGGGATGGATGAATGAATGACCATAACAAGCCATTTTTAAAGGGGAAGGTGGATATGAGAAGGAGCCATTGACTATTTGTTGGAAGATCCAATTATTCGCAGCTTCGGTGTAATGGATTCCGTCCCAAATAATCCTCACACTTGGATCTTTGCACGATTTGGCTATCACAATCTCTTTCCCATTCACCCTTTTGGTTGCTCCACATCTCGCTTTGTTATCGAAGTTGTATATTCCACCGTGTCCACAGCATGCTATCACACCATGCTCAAAACCTTTCCATTGCAAACATCGTATATTATTTAATTACATTTTCATAGGCAACAACAGCAAAAGAAAAATTCAAAACCCTTACCGTATTTTTGGGCATCGCTGATGAGGGTGTACTTCACTGTATACACGTCAACATAGGTGATTGCAGCCTCTGGCAATTCCTCCCTTAGTTGCTCAACAGCTTCTTTCAGTTTGTAATTAAAATATTGGGCCACCTCGTTGAATGGTTTGGCACACCCAAACTCATCCATTTGGGCTGGTTCCATGGGATAGCGGTCCAGCATGTATGGCAGGCATCCCAATGGGCCTGTGTTGTGTATCCAAAACGACCTTCCACCTTTCCCATACACACCCTACTTCACATGATGACAACACCATGGTTCAATAAATTTCATGCACCACATCAAATTATCAAAGCTTAGGATTAGATGAATAATGAGTTACCTTTATGACATCGGAGAACTGGCCCAATACATCAGGTATATATGCTTTGACTTGTTCTGTGGTTAAGTTGAGTTTGTAGCCAGCAGTGAGATCATTTTGGCCAATATCAAAGGTATATAGAGCCTGAGAAAAATACTCCTTCTTGGGCAATAATTCCTTAAACACCCCTCCTGTACCACATTAAAATAATATATCATGTAGCCACCTATTTTAATCGATAAACCAACTAATATTCTCTTTCTAGTTGAATAAAGCTAAGGAGAGGCTACTCCATTACAAGGAGTAGAAATCAAATTTAAGCCTTTCAAAGGAGACATTATTGTTATTAGGAAAATTATAGTAACACAGCGCTAAACAGTCTTTTAGACAATTTTTTTCTCATTAGATGACATTTACCTGAATCTCATTAAATATGTATGTTTTATTTTTAAATTAGTGAGACTCAGCATTAATTTTAACAAACAAAAAAAATGCTAAAAAAACAAAGTATTAAAAATCACTTGATAATAAGTAATGCAACAAAGCTCTCCTTTTAATACAGTCATATATTCGGGATTTGAGCTCAAAATTCGTGATTACATTAAAACAACTTCAATCAATCAATTAGTAAAGAGTTGTTTAACTTAAACAGTGGTACACGGTTTGGCATCCATAACTCGAATAAGATTTATACTAAATCATACATGTGGTGCAAACTGAAAGAAACTAGAACAATCTCCAACCAATTAACCTTTTGAGTTTTGACTAATAAAAACTAGCATTAATCTAAGTTGATAAGATTTATAACTTGCAATTAAATATGCAGGATATGATGAGTAGTGAGTGTACCTTGCTTGCGAAGGAGATTGGATCTGGTTTTGAAATCAGAGAACTGCTGAAACTGAACATCTAGGGAAATGGGACTGTATCCGCTCTGAGACCTAGTTGTGTTCTGAGGTCTTACGGTGGAGCCGGCGGTTGCGAAATTGGCACCGTGAGTGAAGTTAGAGCCCACGGAGTCCAAGTAAGCACTGAGAAAAGGCAAGTCGAAGGTATTGGCTGTTGAAACAGAGGAATTTTGATAAGAGTTGAAGGCAGAATTGGAGAGAGAGAGAATGGATTTACCTAAAAAATCGATAATGAGACGACCATCGGAGAAGCGTCCGTGAGGAGAGTGGAAAAAAGTGATTCCGTTGGGGGGAGGTGCTTGCCCGAACGCTGCTGAGATACCGCCTGTATCAGAGTTGGAATCTCCCAAGTTGAAAATGGCTGGGAAACTGCACTCTTTAGTTCCACTTCCATTTCGCATTAATGACGTTGAAATTACAACCCATATCACTATTTCTATCCATTTCTCTGCCATTGCGCCTTCCATAACTTTCATTTCATGCTCACATTTCTCGTTTCTCATCAGTCATCAGTCATCTGTCATTTGCGTCATATGCACGCTTCATTACATTTTTTTAAACAATAATCAAACACGAGGTTATTAAAAAAAGTAGTCAACTCCAATTTTGTAAACTTTTTATAATTAACTTCTACACAATCAAATGAAACAAGTCAACAAATACTTTCTTCCTTAAAATACATTTATAAGTCATTATAATTTTAATTATTTTACATTTCTTTTTTCCTCTATAATTTAAAGTTAAATATTTACTTTTTCTGCTTTAGATATTTAATTCTTATACTTATAATTTTTTAATTCTTTTAATATGTATTTTTTTTTAAATGTTCTCTGTTCTGTGTTAATACGATAGAGATCTTTATTTTTGGATGAATGAAAAAAAAATTATTTTACAATAGACATCATAGATAAGAGTACAAAAGAGACACAAAATATTAAAAAATTTAATTTAAAATAATTTTAACAAAATAAATTTAATATCAAATATATAAAATTAAATTAATATATTTATCACATCAATATAAAAAGAACATTACATAAAAAAACAACAAGAAATACTAAAAAGATTAAAAACCTACAAATATAAAGACTAAATAGGTAAAAAGAATTGAAAAAAAATAAGTATAAACAAATAAAAATCTATTTTAAAGTATATGAATTAAAAATATGATAATATTTTAACCTTTCTTTTTATTTTCATCTTTACCAAATAATCTAAAAAATCGACTCACTTTCCTTCCTTCCAGGCTTCCACTTTCTTTCATAAATCAAACATACCATTTGTATTAAGAAAAAAATAGAGAGGGCAACAAATTTTCAGAAAACCTCTTTGTAGAATTCAACATTTTAGAGGGTTCCATACGTCTTTTCTTTAAATATAAAAGGAGAAAATACCAACTTTAGAGACCGTTAGAATTTAAAAATCATCATGCGGGCCGAACCACATTAAGCATCGATTTTTGACCACCTCAACTTTTCACGCAGGTATGAAAATGCATATTTAAATTTAAAACTAACCAATTAAACAATGTTGCGAAACCAGTTTACAAAATATGTAAACGCAACCCTAGACGTCACTATAACTGGATATGACTGATGTATTTCAAACTTATTCCTAAGGTTGGTGATATCAGATTCCGGACATAAGAACATCGAAGCACAATTAACTTAAGCTCCAGTGGCATAGAGAACTTTACTTTTAGGGATTTTTTATCCAGTGATAAAATTTTGGAAGTAACTTCCTGTATTAAGGATGGCAATGGATAATACAAAAATACTGGGAGGACATGAATTTTCAAGTGAATAACGACACTAAAATTTCCACCGTCACCAACCTCAGCCTCCACAGATAGAGGAAAGAGGCTAAACTACTACTGTTAAAGCATTAAATTGACCGATACTGTGCTGTGCAGATGCAAAATTGAAGGAAAATAATTTTATATCAGAACAATATCACATTGACATTAACTAGCAAGTTCCATAATCCTCAATAAGAATTTAGTCCTAATAAAATTACAGGCTCTCTGCCTTCGTCCAGACACCCAAAAAATTACCAGAAGGGAAAAACAAATTTACAATGTTTCGAGATGCAATAATAGATTAGGCAAAAGTTTTAGTGCCAGTACTCAATGATTGTTGCTCCAATTGCCTGGAGTAAAATGAACAAAACGATTAGAAAAGACAAGTAATAAAATAGTATTAGGTTCTGGTCATCAAAAGTTGAAGATAACTCTTAATCCACACAAAACTGCTGTTCACCATCTCTCTCTTGAATTTGACCTGTAAGACAACAAATATCAGTATTCTAAACGTCTTCCCAAAATGTAAAAGCAATATATGTCAAATAATACAAGAGAAGAAACAAAATTGAATTCAAAGCCACTGTCAATTCTGTATCTTAACCAGTTGCTATAAATAATGTATGAATAATACATTAGTCAAAGCAAGCAAACTTTTACTAGAAGTGGCAAGACTGGAAGGGTGAATAAAATTGAAAGATGATACTGCAAATACAGAATTGTGTATATCTCACCTATTCGAGTCTCTGCTACCAGAAAACCATCCCCTTTCCCTGCTACCTTGAAACTGTCTTCTGTCATCACTAGGACGCATCCACATATCTCCTGTACCACGAGATCGAGGTCTGTCTGTAAAATCCACACTTCTAGAATCCTCAAATGAGCCAGATCTGGAAGGTGGCCTATCAGAAGGAGCAGAAGATTTTCCTGCTGATGAACCTGGCCTTTCAACGGCTTTCTGCCCGAAACGAACTTTGTCATCCAAATCACGGATAAGTTGTTCCAGCTCCTTTTCTTTCTGTTGTAATATTGCATGTGTACTGGTTTGGTCTCCACCAGCCTCATCTGCAAATTCCTTGTTTGAATTTATTGCGGATTCTTTCTCAAGTTCCTTCTTCAAATTATCAATTTCTTCTTTTAATAATTTTTCCTCCATTGTCTCAGGCCTAAAATGTTACTTCAGGAGTCAACAAGGTAACTTGGATATTTGAAAGACCAACAATTCAAAGTAAAGCATGGCCTAATTAGTTACACAAAATTACACAGCAATTTTTGGCATAAGCCAGAAAGGTGAATAAAATAAACAAGAGGATCGAGATTTAATACAGCAATTCCTGATTAATACCAAACTATTAGAAGATATAGAACAATGATTAAACTATTAGCAATCACCTGTTGGAATTATAAGGTTTAGGTAAGAAAGAATAAAAGAGAAAGATAACTAACAATATACTGAAATTGATAGATAGCTGCATAACAATAACACAAATACTTCTACTTATACTAAAAAATTATGTCTAGTACTGGTACAACTACTACAAACCCAAGGCAGATAACACTGAAACTTAATAATCCTAATACTCTTAACACTCTAGTCTCTCCCTCAAGCTTAAGCACTTAAGTTTGTCCCAAATAGCAAACCCTAGGCATAAGACAAATAACACAGCCCATCTCAAGTCTCAACTAAAGAATTTAGGCTTAGTAGTACTTCCACTGAATATAAAAATATTGACAAAATGCTAGGTAGACAGCTGCTAGAAACCTTTGACCTTTCTCCTTAAGGGTCCCCTTGCCATCCAAACTGATATCTAAACAATGGATCAGTTTCAGACCACCCAGAAACCCAAATTGTTGATAGCAGAAAAACAGTAAGCTCCAATCTCCAGGAAAAATAATCCACAAAAAAAAAAAAAAAAAAACCCAAGCCCCAAAGAGCATCAGTCCAAAATCAAACAAGTTATGCCAATGCATAACAGTCACCAGACACCAAAAAGAGCTGGCAACACAACAGCAACCAAGCATGCCAATCACAGACATGTAACAATCAAACACACCATACAGAGAGATAAATTGAGCCAAACTGATAAAGGAAATAGAAAACAAGGCAAATCTAATCACAAACAACGAACAACAGCTAGAAAGAGAGATATGCCACCCATAAGCAGAACAGAGGTGAATGATGCTGAATCCAAAACATAAAACAGGAATAAAACACAGTTTGAAACAATGTCAGAAGAAAACACGCTGGAGAAGGCAAACTACTGCCTGTCAACCAGTACCAGCGCTACCCTAACATTGTGTGCCTCTAGCTCCTTGCAACCTTAAAAAAAGACTGAAACAGAACTCACAAGTCAGAGTTCAATAACAGAGTGCATTAAAACTAGCGTGCACCCTGAAAAATAGCCAGTAAACCATAGCCAGCAGGACATCTCATGCAGGCTGACCAAAAGTGACATGCAAACTCCCGCAACCACCCTTGGGTCACCTGAACAGCTGAACACCAGCCAAGAGAGATTCTGCCGTGTTCAGAACACGACCTTAGGTCACAACCAGGATGATTATAGACTTGAACAAAAACACAGATAGATCAGAAAACACAATTCTGAGGAGCTCAACAAAGCCAAAAGCACATTCCTTATCAAGAAGGATGATACATCTCTAACACCATGTTGGAATTATAGGTTAAGATTTAGAAGAATATGACTGAAAAAAAAGGTAATAGTATTAACCAACCAAAAATGAGTGTGATACAATATTTATACCAATAAGTATGGTAAACATTGAACCTTAGTGCAGTCCTATAGTCATAGGAAAATAATCTCTGGCCCAAAGTTGACCCCAACCAGCACTAGGACTTGATGCCCCTATATTCTAACACTAACAAACATATATTTTCAACTTAATTCTGTTTAAAAAACAGATCTTGCTAATCAACAACTTGCATCATTCTTTAGCCCCTAACACGCGACGAAAACACGAAATATAGAAGATAGGACTAGGTATAACTCCCGTGGGTGACCTAGAATTCACTAGGAATAAACCCCAGAGTTTACCAGGTAAGAGGTATGCCAGCATAAAGATCATACATTAGCCCCAGCATAACTTTGACATGGGTTCCGCATATGATTTTTCTGGTGCATCCACCATGGGAATTGTCGATGAAGAAACAAGGCGATAATCAAAGAAGCAAAATGCCATCCCTGCCTAACAGTTACAGCCACCTCAAATTATTGAAATGATCTGATAGCCCCAAAACCACCTCCATTTCCTTCATATGCATGTTCCCTTCCATGATTGTAACATCCTTTAACCAATCCCCTACTACCAAGTGTCCAGTCCGTCACTGCCACCTTTCCTCTTGCATAACAATGTCCTCCTCCACTATGCTGCAAAGATCATTCGCCATTCTATCTTTGTTCGCTACCCCCTTTCTAAGGTGTACATAAATTTGAGACATAAGGCTCAGTTAGAATACAATTCTAGGTTTCTTCTTCTGTATTGGCCATTTGCTGCTCTTCTATCTTAAGACCAACAGAACAGTCTAACACCCAACCAAGAATTTTCCCAATCCCCATCCCTTGCGATCATCCACTGTTGGGGAGCCATGCTCCAACCAAAAGTTAGATATTACATTACAGCATGGGTGTGAAAATAAATCAAAGTAACACCTTTCAACAAGTAAAACCAGACACATCGATTACGGCCCACCCATAAATTGGAAGCCATTGTGCTGTAGGTTTTGTACTTGTGTTGATTAAATTAAACAAAGTGAAGCCATTTGGATTCCCTCAATATTTAGATTTATGCTCTAGTTAAATTCAAAAGGGAAAAAATAACATGATAAGCATTTTGAATTCAACTCTGAAAAACTTGTTTTAATGTTATGTTATCAACTTTAATATTGTTGGCTAAAGACCCAACCCACCTAAATGCACGTGGTAATGTGGTAAGAATTAATTTTAGTATGTTTCACCAGAATATATAACCTATCTGCCAAGTGCTAACTAGAACAGTATTGAGCATTGACAACCTCTCCAACGAGCCAGTCCACATAAAAGTTTAATTTTGAAAGACAGTTTACAGACCAACTAGGTCAGAAGTTCTTGATAAAAAATATCAGTCATCACTCTAATAGAACTAGATAAGGACTTGATAGTTAATAACAATACTCCCCTTCATTCAGTTACACGAACACAGTTATCCTATTACAAATTACCATTCCCAACATCTTAAAGCTCGGGGTAATAAGAATCATTGACCAGATAAACCCCATCTTTGCACAATTCATGCTAAGTGAAAAATTGAAAAAACTAGCAACTTTTTCACAAAAAACTGAATACAAGAAAAAGATAGTAAAATAATTGATTGAAGCCCCAAAAGTTTCCATCTAGTAAGTGAACAGAATCGTGATGCAGAAAGATTTTAATACCACTAGTGCTTAATAGCCAATAACTGGAAGCCTTCTTATCATATCAATTTATTACACGATAACCCTTTTTTTCATAATGACTATATCCACAGATAGCTTTTGATCTACAATTATAAAATATATTATATAGAAACCATTCATTATGCTAATAAGTGCTCTTAATCTTCCAAGTAACTATCCCCCCAGGACAAAATGAAACCATCAAAAATGATGATCTTCTCGCTAATCTCTAACTCCCAATAAAATGTTAGTGTAGTGAAAAGAAAAAAAAAAACCTCTAATCAGTTCAATATAACCCCCCCAATCCAATTGTCAACTTACACCAAAATACAACCTGCTTGAAACGAGGACTTCCAAATTTGAAGGGAAATACACAGGCAATGAACTATATAAAACACTGCATGAACTATATAAAACACCACGAAAAAAAATCTGTACTAAAAGCATTTCACACTCTAAATAAGCAGTTGCAAACCATTTATTGACCAGTCCGAAAAATACCATTGATGTAATCCAATTCCAGTGTGGACTCTTAATTATTTTACCTATATATCATGCTATTTGATTTGCCTAATCTGTAAATATTGCCACAAATCAAATTAATAACACACCACAACAACCCACCATAAAAGCACATATAGGGTCCTCGTAACCTTGTTGTATAATGGGGACAAAAGCTTTTTATGGTAATTACTTGCAAGTTGCAACAATTGAATAAATCATGCAAATCAGGGAAGACAAGCATTACAAGCATGACAACAGATACAAGTTCAAACAACGGATCAAAGAAGAAAAAAAAAATCAAATGACCAAGAAACAAAACAAAACCTGTCAACAGAGCGATGCTCCAATTCAAGATCAATCTTCCGCCAATCCATGCCTCGCTCGCCCAGCAGAACCTCCCTAGGCTTGGCATCCCCAAAGGGATTCACCTTGGGCCGTGATTTCGGCGCAGCATCGGTCCCCTGCAGCCCGGGACCCTCAGAACGATTGGACTGAGCACTGGAAGGCCTGCTAGAGTGCGAACTCGTGGGCCTGCTCGTCTTCTTAGCATCAATCTCCGAATCCATCTTCTTCCAATCCAACCCCTTCTCAGCCAACACCTCCTCCCTTGGCCGCGCCGCGCCGAACGGATTCCCCTTATTCGTCTTCGCCGGAGCATCATTCACCGAACCATCCCCTCTGGGCGGATCCAACACCAGCCTCGGCCGCTCCATCCGCTCAATCTCACGCGGTGGACCACCTCTCGCCCACCGATCAGGCTCCACGCCGGAATCACGAAAACCGGAACCAAAATTTGAAGATCTAGCAGCAACAGGCTTCTTACCAACCGCCCAATTATCCACTCCATCAGCCCTAGACGCGGCACCAAAACCACCACCACCACCGAAGCCTCCTCCACCGCCACCGCCGCCGAAACCGCCACCGCCTCCGCCACCGTAGCGACTCTGGCGGCCTGAATCGAACGAGGGGAGAGTTTTCTTCACCGAAGCCCAATTGTCGACCTCGTCCGCCCGCGACGGCTGATCGAGTTCCGAAACCCTAGGATTTGGACCTCTGCGTTCTTCGTCGAATCCTCCGCCGTAGGATCTTCTCCCCCCGCCCCAGGAACCTTCGTTGTTGCCCCCGTCGCGGTCGCGGTCGCGCGAGCGAGCGCCGGAGCGGTCGTAGGAGGAGAAACCGCCGCCGAGGCGGTTGAACTGCATTTCATCGGCGGTGCGTTCCTTGGGGCCGGTGGGGAGGGCCATCATCTCGTCACGCGTTAGGCCCTCGGAGGCGAAACCGCCTCGGTTGAACTCGGAAAGCGTGATGGTTGTTCCTTTCTTCTTTTTGGGCTTGGAGTTAACGGCCTCCTTGAGGCTGGGGAAGTTTTGGGTCTCGGCGGCCGCAGCAGCCGCCTGGGCCTCGCGCTCCTCGGCCTCGGCCCGCTCGGAATCGGCGGCCCAGGCTCCGATGCCCCAGGGTTTGGACATTTTGGTTTGGAGATCTCGAAAAGGAAAAGGAAGGGAAGAGAGTGAAGTTTGGTGTTTTTGTACTGAGCCGGGGCTCCGCTATTGGAGCCGGAGCTCCGAGAACATGCAAGGAAGAGGAAGAGTATGAGGAGAGCGCAGAGTGCGTTGGTGCGGAATGCGAAGGAAGGAAGATTAAGAAAAGAACACATTAGCGTTTGTGTGTGTCTGTTTGTTTCATTTGGGCGCGTGCCTTTCGGGATTCTTCACGCGCGGATTAGGGGACCTTCCTTTCCTTCCCATCGCCTGGAGCCACCTTCTTTTTCGTTCCCCTTTTATTTTAGGCAAAATCAATTTTTAACTACAAAACTCCTACATATTTTTAGTATTTTTTAATTCAATTTTTTACCTTTTTTTTCTTTATTTTTTTAATATAATAAAACATCATGTATAAGAGATATTATTACATTTTTTTATTATATTCTTCATTCTCATTTTACTTTACATGCTTCTTTAACTTGAAAATTTAATACTAATATAATTTTGTTTCTCTTAACTGTATATTAGTAATCATCAAAAATAATAATTGATCAAGTTAGGGACTGTGAATATTTTTTTTAACATAATTCATTCCATATTTAAAATTAGAATCTAAACCCTTAATTGAAGAACATAAACAATTTTTATATTTAAAATTACTTCACATTACATTAGTATCACTTATATCACTGTTTTATAGTTAAAATTATGTTCTTTAAATGTCAACTTTTTAAAAATAATAAATTAATCATTAAACTGATGAAAGTATTAATTCGCACTTTATTAACTTTTTAAATTCAAACTTTATTAATGTAATTGGATTATGTTCAATGAAAACTAGACCGTTAAGAAGTAATATTAAATTTAAAAGAATAGGATTTATATTTTCTTTGTTTTATTGTCTTTGTTTATTCCAAACAATATCAAGCAAATTAAGGATATAGTAATTAAATACTATTTTAGTTTATGTAATATATATAAAAATTGTGTACTTCATATAACTGAATTTATAATAAATAAATAATTTTATTTATTTATAAGTGTATATATTTATATTTATGATAAATAATTTATATTATAATTTAAATTTTTTTTAAAAAAATATAATCATTTTCAAAAAAAAAAAAATCAATTTCTATATACTTAACACAAACATTTAAAAAATTTAACTTTTCATCTAATTCGATTTTTTAATTATTATAATTATTTATGAATTAAAATTTAATATTTTAAAAATAAATAAAAATAATATTATACTACAATACAAATTAGTTATTATAAATTTAAAATATAATTTATGTTAAAAATATTTATTTATATAAATTTTAAATATAATTTATATATTTAAACATAATATTTATTTATATATATAATTTATTATAGATTTTAGTTACATATAATAAATATTTAATTTATCTAATGCACAAGCTAAAATAATAATATTGAAATAAATATAAATATAATTTATTTAAATAAATAAGAAGTTAAAAAATATTTAAATAAATATAAAATAATATATTTAAAGAGATAAAAATTAAAATATATATATTAAAACAAATATAAAAATAATGCAGATAAATAATATTTAAATTTAAAGATAAAATATATTTTTATTCAATTACTATTTATCATATAACCTATCCTGTCTATTCTAATATATACTAATCTATTTTCTATCTATAAAGATAAAAGATAATACTTCTTCCTATAATCATTTTTTACTTTTATAATTTATAAACGGTTATATACTTTATTAATAGGATTTAATAATCATCATTAACTAATTATAAATAACTGTTCATATTATTATATTTTTTATTTTACTTTTAAAAATATTTAACGATATAAGTGTTTTTTTTTTCCTCTCGTTAATCATTCATTTATAATATTATATAAAAGTGATACAAACGTTTATAATTACCATTTAGTTTCTACTTTTACTATAACTTTTTTACTCTTAATAATATTACATATTAAATAATTAATAGAAGTAATTATGTAATTTTATTTAAGTAACTACTCACTCTTATTCCTTTTAACCTCATATTATCTAAGTAACTACACTCATTGTTCGCACTTCCATATTCCTGTCTTTCTTGTTTCTTCCCTTTTTTGTTAAAGTAATTTCATATTCGTGCATAATATATCTTCCATTTTATGGTACATCCTTTCTCATGGCAATCGAGATTTGAGAGAAAACGAATTTTTCCTCCCCAACCAGCCACTTTATTTCATTATCTTCTTCTCGCAACAAACCCCTCACACCTTTCTTTTTCTTTTTCTCTCTGTCATGTCTGGTTATCGTCTTTAGCACTCTGTTTTCCCTTCAATCCCCTTAGGCCCATTTCCTTCAAACCTTTCTACTTTTTTTTTTCATTTATCAATCCACTTTAATTGCCCACAATAAACATTTCACCAATTGTATACATTACGACCATCATTGTTTGTTGGGTTTTGACATAGAATGAGAACGAACAAATGAGCTAAGAACATAGGAAGGATTTCAAGGATTGGCAGTTTCGCAATTGCATATAAGGATTGACAGTTTCTCACTTCTGCTCAGATTCCTCAGTCACGTTTTTTCAGGTTGATTCTCTTTTCTCAATTCTATCTTCTCACGCTTATTAAAAAAAATTCTACATTAAATTTAGTAATTTTTACAATTTTTTTTTGCATTATTTTTACAGTGAATTTAAATTTATTAAACTTTTTAAAAATTCAAATTTAAGATATCTCTATTTTTCGATTCCACCAGCGATTCGTGCAATTCGGAAACGATTTGTTCATAAACGGTACTACTTTCGATTCGTATTTCTTGTTACGTGAACTGCATTGTATCGTATCGTGTATCAATACTAACTACCATTTGCGAGTTCAATGATTATATATTTACTTTTTTTTAGCAAATAATTTTTTATTATATTGTCACAATGTGGATAAGTAAATTTTTAAGAAGTGAAGTCTTTACGTGGAAAAATTTTGAAATATAATAAAACTTGGTTCTACTGTTAGTTCGTAGTTTGTAAAGGGTATTGTTATTGTTAGTGTGGATGGTAACTTAAATTTTATTGCAGAAAATGAGGAAGAAGGTGGATGAGCGAATCAGAACTCCAATTGAAAATGGTGTTAAAATGAGGCATAGGTCCATGCATGTTTGTCATCATTGGAGACAAGTACCACAACCAGGCATCTGCATTTTACAATATGCCCCAATTAATGAATATTCAATAGAGAATGGAATAAAGAAAAATGGTTGATTATATTTTATTCATAAAATTGGTTAGTAGAAAGTGGAGTATTGTGTAGAATTTTCTGTCGTCAACATTCATCTTATTTTAAACAATTCAAATTAGAGAATTGATTATGATTTGATTCCTTTCAACTTCTTTCCATCAATCAACGAACAAGTATTTTGAAAACTCGGTTTAAGGCTGCACAATTTCAGTACTAAGTGTAGTTTCTACTATGTGCAGATTGTAAATTTTCATTTAATGGTTAGCAAGGAACATGTAAAATCTAACCCAACTGTTTTATGGTGCTATAAAGACAAGCAGTATGTAATTGATGAATTTTGAATGTTATTTAATTTTTAATAGTTTTAAAATTACAAAAAAAATATTTTAAAACTTATAAATATTTAGTTTTCACTTTCTTTTATCCAATTTTACCTCTTATTATTATTGACATTGATGGTTACTTTCTTTCAAAATAATAACTGTAAGGTAGTTACTTTTTTTCAAAATAATAATCACACAAATAATCATCGTTAAGTATGTTATTTTCAAAATAATAAAAACCAAATCCGTTCTCACTCTATTATGAGTCTCAATCCAACATTTTGTAAGATAGTATTTTTTATTTCTTACCAAAATTTTCATTCAATACTATCACCAAATCACACAATTATCGTATCTAACTGGGTTGCACATAATTCTTCTGACAACATCACTCCCTATACTTTCAAGCAATAAACAAAACATATTTTTTGTCCTAAAAAAAGTCAAAACACATTGTTGAAATTGACTTACCCGATTGAATCATGGTTCCATGACTCATTGTCAATGATGTACATCAATGTCTTCCATATTGTGTTTTGATCGATGAAGGCCATTAATACCTTTGATCTTATGCTTTCCCATTCATAGTTTCCAGGTTAGTATTCTCTTATAACCTCTATCTATAACTTCTATAACTTAAAATTTTACCCTTATTGATGATTACTTTCTTTTAAAATAATAACTACACAATATATCTATAATTTTATTTTATTTTTATCTTCTCGCTCTTATAAATTTTCTCTACCTCCTTTGTAAAATCTTTTTCCCATTCTCCCTCTCTACATTTTTCTCATCCCAATCAATTCTCAACTTCCGCTTTATTCCAAATTCATCCCCACTCTATCATGGTATGAATCACATTTGAAAGCAAGTTGTATTATATTTTAAGTCATCTTCTTTAATGTTGGAAATAGTGACACATGGTGTAGAAGAATAATACTCTGACCCCGATAAGGACACCATTAAGAAGCATGACTGTGGTTATGACGATTAGTACACCCTTGATGATCATCACTTACACGAGGATGAAGAAATGATTTAAGACTCACAAGTCCATCAAACAAAAAGTATGTTCTTTTTTTTTTCTACATCATCTGCAATTAGATATGCTAAAAATTAGAATAGAAGGAGTGTAATTTTGTTTTTCTTTTCTCAATGATGACATTGCATCAATGCTATTAGTTACAAAAAAATGGCATGTAACATGTTTACAAGTTATTCGATTTAATAGTAATAGTAAAAATTACTTTTAAAAGTTTTAAAATTTACAACGACATAGATAAATTTAAATATATTTGGAAGGCATCCTTTGCATTGAATTCATTTCAAGTTTAGTCAATAGTAAATTTAAATGTATTTTTATTTTATTTTATGTTTAATCAATTTTTTAAATGTCCATATTTAAAATATGTTTGTTTCTTATTTTGATTTTTATTTTCTAAGTTATAGATTTAATATTTTAAAATTTTATTTGAAAACTTATTATTTTAATATATTTAAAATTTTAAATATATTTATAAATATCTAATATAATTTCAGTAAATATTATAAATTAAAATATATTACAATTCAACCATGAACCATAAAATTTGATTTATGTTACCCAAATAATATATTCACTATGTTTGATTGAACTTAAATGTGTATCTTAAATTTATTATATTTTTTTTCAATAAAACTGGATTTACTAAATTAAATATGTTTCTCAACTTTAATCATTTTTTAATAAAATTATGTTAATTTTAGAAGTTATGTTTTTAATATCACATATTTATTTTGTAGTGTTCAACTCTTTTGTATTAACTAAATTTTGGAAAATGGTGAAAAACTAATTGTTATCTAAAAAATTAGAAAGATAATATAATAATATGGTTGTGAAAATATTTTATAAGTGTCAATTTAATAGATATAAAAATATAATTTTAACATTTCTTCATTTAAATCAATTCTAACTCATGTTTTTCTCAATATTAAGACACTTGAAAATGCAAGATTGAGTAATACCTGTTATGTTGACAACTTTCATGCAAAATAAAATATCTCTATTTTTTAGGTTATGGTTATTTCTTTCATAAACTAAAATAAATTACATGTAATTTTAAATATCTCATATTGATACATGATATTCTATTATTTATTTTTGTAGTTTTTTAAAGTCAAAGAAATTACGGATGATGTATTATATAAAGAATTAAAATTTATTTTTGAAAGGTATGACATTATTCAATTTAATTATTTATTAATTCTGATATATGTTTTAGTTCATGTTAATGTTAACTAAAAATAATAACAAAATGACATTTAATTTCTATCATAAATTACAGGGAACTTAAAAATCGTCTTGAGATGGAATCCTTATTTGGTCTTCCTATTAAAAAAAATTTATGATGGTAAAATATCATATTGTGTAAAATTATTTATATGATTATATGCCAACAAATGAATTCATTCATAAATGAGTTATTTTAAATTTTAAAATAATAAACATATAGAAGCACGAAGTACCTAAACCTCGCTAGTTTAATATAAAAAATATATATTTATACCCTAACATAATAAAGTTCACTCTTTTACGAGATAAAATAATTAAATTGCAAAAAAAAAAAAAGTTGAGAGACAGAGAGAAGCAGACAATCATTTTGATATATATAGAGAGAGCGAATTATAAAATATTTTATTTTTTAAAAAAAATATTTTTAATCTTTTAATACGTATTGTTGTTTTATCTATCTCAATTCACTATAAATGTTTAGAGTATAAAGAACAAATTTACTAACATTTAAGTCGTTTGAAAAGTTAATATTCAATGTTATACAGACATTTTCAGGGTGCCTTTTATTAAAAGTTTTAATTTATTTATTTTTAGTTATTATTAATATTATTTTATTCTATACATAATTAGGAGTGTAAATAGACCAAATCAAGATAAGTTTTGAATATATACGTTTGTTCTATTTTTTAAAATTAACCTAACATATTATCTATAGACTATTTTTTAAAAATTTAGTCTAACCTTTTTAAATGTATTACATAACCTATTAATTTGTTTAAAACCTATCTTATATTAATAGAGTTAAATGAAATAAAAAATTTAATTTTAAATAGATCAATGAGATTTTAGTTTTAATTTGTATGGTAAAAAAAGTAATTTAGAACTAAAATTTAGTTCTAAAAGAATTGAAAAAAAAAACTAAAATAAAATACAATATATTAAAATAATGTTAGGCTACTAATGAATACATACATATATTAAATTATTAATAAATTAATTTTTTTATTATAATTTTATTTAATTAATATATTATTAGTAATGTAACATGTGTATTAATTTTTTTATATTATATTATATAGATAAATAGATTGATATGTATAAGTCTTAAAAGAATTTTTTTATAAGTGTAAGTGTAATATTTTTAATTAATTTTTAAAAAAGTTGAACCTAACATTTTTAATAAATAGGTCAAACTTTAAAGAAAATAGATCATAAAATTTTATTTAATATTTGATTTATTCTTGTTCTTATTTATGGTGTTGTTTAGATGAGATAATTTTCTTAAGTTCAATATGATATTATTATCAAAAGTGCATCCTTTGTTTCAAATATTTAACTCAAAGTTAAAATTAATAGTTAAACTAAAAGAATCAAATAGTAGTACTAAATATTATTTTTATGAATATAAATGCAAGATTTGTTTCAATAATTGGCATATACATAAGAACTACTAGATTTAGTCTAGAAGTAGGGAATTAGAATAACATGCATAGGATTTTAAGTTTAGACATTGATATTGTCATTATAATTTTAATAAATCAAAAAAATAATATATATATATATATATATATATATATATATATATATATATATATATATATCATCAAACATATTGATTGATTCACTACATGATTGTTTTAGCTTAATTAGTAATTTCATATTAAAATCTTTGATATATAATTGTATTAAATATTTAGATAACTTTTTGTCAATCATAATATTTTTATTTAACTCAAACATAAAAATCTTAGATGGAAGATACATGTATTTTATTAAAAAAGATATTGATAAATATGAGATGTAATTAAATATACAATAATCTATTTTATCTTAATATTCTAAATAAATAATTTAATAAAAACATCACCCTATATAAATTATAATATTTTTCTAAGTTGCGTAAATATGTCACTCTTACTCACATTCATTTTCATTTGAATAATCTTTTTTATGAATAAATTAATTACACTTAACATATAAATATCTCTTATATTTCCTATGTCAATTAATAACAATCTATTATTAAATAAGTAGTAATTAAATATTAAAATAAAATATATATTTTATCTCTAAAATTTAATATTATATTGCTGCATTATTTTTATATCTGTTTCAATATTTTAAAATCTTATATTTTAGTATATTATTTATATATTTATTTCATTATTAATAATTTAGTATGAACATCGTGAAAGTTAAATGTTTATTTTATAAAGCATTAGTTTAATAACAAACAAATACTTATAAATGAAAATATCACACTATTTTTATTTTCTTATGTGTATGAAGGATATAAAGGATACAATTAGAATAAATTGTAAAGCATAAAGATTACTAAAAATGTTCTTGACTTTTTTTAATAAATTTGTTTCTATATATACAATTAAAAATTAAACTACAAACAACATGTTTAAAATACTTAACTGTCCATCAACTATTCAAACTTTATTAACACACTGTTTTTAATTAAATAATTTCAGTGACAAACTTTAATAGCAATTAGCAAATCTTATTTTTCCTCTCAAAGCAAAAAAGAATTTATACATTCATTTTGAGCTAAAAATGTAAAACGCAACTTTGTAAATTTTATACATGGACAGATTATTTCATCCAACAAGAAACATAAAAAGTTAAAAACAGAACTTCCTTTTTGTAACGTGGGAACGACGACTCCCAACGACCATAAAATGGTATTAGGTGGGAAATCAAAACGTGATAAAAAGGAATCTCAACCGTATAATTTATTGACTTAATTTAAAATTAAAATTATTTTAATCATTCAAATATGAAAATATGACTTGCTATTATGCTAAACAAGTAAGTGAGTGTAGTGTATTAAATTTGAACGATCAAAATTAAAATAAAAATATGGTCATTTTTTTAATGGTCATGCGGATATTAAATATTTTTTAATACTGGTCATTCATCATATATTTATGTGAATTAAATTTATAGTTCTTATATATTTTATAATAAAAAAAGTTATCAGTTTGTACAAGATACACATGAGTGAAAATCGAATTATTTCACTCGAACTCGTTGTATTAATATGTGTGTTAAATTACAAGTTTTAATTAATTATTATCTAAAATTTTGTAATTTGTAAAATTAATTAAAAATTAATTAAATAAATTCAAGTTAATTAAAACTTGTAATGATTGACTATAATCCCTACACTTACATACCAATTACTAGCGATGAAAATTAGATACAATTACATAAAGTTAACATGTAATAATTATTGAAAAACACATAAATATGTAGATATGGGTAAAAACCAACATGAAATAAAGGTTCATTTGTGGAAATACTACATCTTTTTTACACACACACATATATATATATATATGTATGTATGTGTGTGATTTTCAATTTTTTTTAAGAATTTGCGAATTTAATCTATGCATTAAGAATTTTAAATTCAATAGTTGAATCGTTGAAATTTAATGTAGAACACGAGTTATTGAACGAAATAAGTCTAGGTAGATTTACTTTTAGAATAAACAAATATATATCAACAACACAATAAATATTTAAGTATTTAAATAACAGTTTTTAAAATTTAAGAATAAATACTAAGTCATTGGCCTTGTACCTTATTCAATTAGTTATTTTATACACTTATGTCTCAACCTTGCCCACGTATGGATTTTGCATAAAATCTCGAAGCACCACAACTTATATCCATAATGAAAATTTTTAAATTTCTAAAACAATTGCTACTCTCCTCTAATTTTTATGTATCTTAACAAAGGTATATATCTACACCACATGTCTAATAGTTTAACAACTTAATCAACTATAATATCATTCAACTTTACAACTTTTTCAACTATCAACTTACAACTTAGCAACTTAAACATCATTATATAGTTTATCAATTTAAAAAATAATGATTTATCATCGTCATTCAACTATTAGACAACTTAAAACATAAAAATAGAAATCACACAGCTCACACCCAACCCCATCCCTAGGCGCCTAATGCCATTGAGATAAAGGGCTTACTGTCTCGCCTACGTTTGATGCCAAACCACCCTCGTTTGACGCGACTAAGTTAGAGAGCCCCCCACTCCCTCATGCTTGGTGTGACAAAATCCATGCTCAACCCCAAATAAAGTAAAGGGCCACTGCCTAACTCATATTTGGCGTCACTACATTGGTGCTTAATGTCAATTTACGTAGAGACAATTTTTTGTCCTTATGCTTGATGTCATTCAACTTAATGTCTGACATGACCAAGTCAAAAACGATTCTCTCTCCTTGTGTCTGATGCAACCAATCATGTGCCTAATGTCATGAGATAGAAAACCCTTGACTTTGAGTCACACATGACACAATGATAATTTTTGCACTTGACAAAAATTCGAGTTGCCCAAATCCACCTAAAATCCAACAACCCACTAACATTATAATACAACATCTAGGCACCATGAACTACTCAAAAACTATTTCATACACAACATGCAACCATTATAAACCAATGATCATCAAATTTCATTCAAAACATAACCAAAATCACAACTCAACATAATCATCATCTCCTTTCAATTTTCAATATAAAACAAACATAAAGAGAATTTAATAGAAAATATAAACTACAACACTAGAATCATCAATCACAAACTTCTTTTACCTCTAATTGATCAACTAAGAAGAGGAGAAAAAGAAAGAAGAAAACCGTCTAACTCTCAACTTGAGATTCTTGACTTAACAAGTTTCGAGTCATAATCACAATTAGTTGACAACTATTTTTAATATTATGTAATATGTGAACTTGTAATAAATATTCTACAATAAATGTTAGAAACAAATAATAATTACTTTAAATTTTAGAAAGTTAAAAGTAAAATATAATTTAGTGACTAACATTAAAATTTGTTATTTTATAAAGATAACATTTATTCAATATTTCATAAAGATAAATGTATACTAATTTATAAAGAAAATACTTTTTTTAACCATTTTTCGTATCCACAATTGTGGACGATTATACCCTTATTTTTTTTTAAAAAATAAATTCTTTTAATAACTATCATTAATTAATTTTAAATAATTGCTCAAATTATTATATTTTTATTTATTTATTTTACTTTTAAAAATATTTAAAAACATGAAGTGTCTCTTTCCTTTAGTAGAAATAAGATTTTTTTTTCTTCCATGAGCTGTGGAGACTATAAATTTGAGTCATATACCCCAACGTGAAGATCAAGATTAATAGTTTTGTCCTTAAAAGTTTATCACTCGCATGATCACTTTTAAAAGTCATCTACATTCCCCTTTAAATATTTTTACCATTTAAAACATGATTTTTTCTTCTTTTTTTCACGGTAGAAAAAAACCTCATTTCATATATTCTCACCATAATAAAAGATAACGAGAAAAAAACTAAATCGTAGAACTTAACTTCAAATTAATTTTTTTTTTAAAGATAGAAAAAATTACAATGAAAATTGAACCTAAGTCCTGATGTTTCTAATTATTCAAACTCCTCCCCATCCAACCACTAGGCTAACTCTAGTGGTCAACTTCAAATTGATTAAAATTAAATCTAATTAAAAATAATCTTAGTTATCCATGTTAGGTTACACGACCAAAATTCACTTTTCCACTTATATGCCCTCATGGTGAAAGGAATGCATTTTGGATAGCTTGAAGTTTCACTGGTCTATCAAAAAGATGTTAGAAAATGTGCTTTGCTGACATTTTCCATACACTGTACGTTTAAATTTACTTTAGCCGTTACATAGAAGGGTTGGATTATCCTTTTTACAATCAGCAAGAAAAAATTACAAAACGATAACAAAGTTAGAATCAACCGGTTAATGTGTTAAATTGAGGTAAAAACAAGCATCATTTTACAGAAAGAGGAAAAAAAAGAGAATTTGGGGATAAAATCAGTTTCTAGCAAGAAAATGTAGTAATACGAATGGCGAAAATTGTTCTTAGATGTAATCCGCACAAAATTCAAGCAGCCAGTGATTAAAAAAATAGAAAAATAAAAGGGTGACATGTTTTAGAAAAAAAGAAATTCGTTAGTAAAACCCGATACAGAAAGATCCATATAGGTCGCAACACAAAACTCTATCTGACGAAGTTCAGTGTACCATTAACTGGCACAAACCAATACACAAATACAATCTATAGGATTAAACATTAAAAGCTCTTTGCCATAAAAACTCAATAAAAAGCAGAAAAAACTCTAATCAAAAAGTCCCAATCCCATATCATCATCCGACTCTTCCTCTACCTTCTCTTCCTTTTTCTCAGCAGCCGGAGCAGCATCGCCAGCTGGGGCAGCACCACCCGCAGGTGCAGCTGCAACAGCACCACCACCTCCAACAAATACTGCACCACCCACTATCACCTGAACAAAACAATCGACACAGGGAAAAAAAAAAACCACATCAGTGATCCACTTAATGCTTCAATCCAAAAAATTAAACCACCAAGGCTAAAAGGCCAACATTCATAACCAATAGAACAAGTAATCAACCGACAAAACTTGAATTCAATTCTCCGTACATGTAATTGATGCTATTGTTCAATTTGAATTAGAATTTCACGTTAACCAGCAATCAGCATAGTAAAGATTTGCTTAGATTTTTAAGGTGAAACTCTATTTATGATTGAATCATTGCATCTAAGTTATATGATTCTATGGCTCGTCAATAAACACGATCGTAGATCCAATTGGTGTTATTTTTCAACTTAAACAATAATTTCACGTTAATCAGCATCAGTATAATAAATATTTGAATAGAATATAGGTGACACTCTAATTATGATTGATTCACTGCTTACAAATTTTATGACTCTACCATTAATCAATAAGCATTAGTGTACATAAACTCTTTGGTAATGAACAATGGTGAAGCTTTGCAAGTCAGAGCACCAAAACTCTTTCACTTCAAGTCAACTCATATTCTCGGAATAATCTGAATGAAAAAACAAAATACCACAAAGAAGAAAAAGCATAACAAAGCCAAACTAATCATTCCTCAACAGAATCTCACATGTCAATAACTATCAAAAGACACAATGCACTGACGCACAGAAATTATCATATTCTACGGAATCGAAATAATACAAACAAAAAACATGAAAGATAAACGCAGAGCAAACATAAACCGTAAATTTTCAGTTCCGAATAATAATAAATAAATAAATAAAGCAACAATCGTAAGGGATGTGAAAAGGTGTACCTGGAACACAGCGGAGGAAGGGGACACGAGAGAGAAAGAGGACTGAACGGCGCCGGAGGAATCAACGGCGAGGGCGGCTTGCACGAGCTTCCGTTGAAGATCGAAGGTGGAGTCAGCGGAGGCTTCGATGTCGCCGGAATGCTGCTTGGCGGTCCATTCGCCGCCGGAGTTGCGGAGGACAAAGGTGAAGACTCCCATGTCTGCTCTAAGCGAAACCCTAGCTGCAAATTGAAGCCTCGCACAGAGCAATAATGCAATGCGGCACGTTCGGTCTAACGAACCGTTTATGTACTAGTGAGGTTTTGGAACCCTAGTGCTGTGAATGTGAAAAGCCCATTTAGCCCAGTAGGGTATTATAACAATATTTGTAAAACTTATATAAGCGTGCATCTTAAACATTACTATACAATTAAAAATGTGATATATAATAAGATTATACATTTATACTACATATTTTAAAATTCACAATAATAGGTCACACTTCTTCATAGATGTTTTTAAAATTTTTAATCCAACTTTTTTATTAAAGCAATTAGGTTAAATAAGACTTTAAATAAGTTAGATTATAAGTCTCAATTTATCCATCTCAATTAATAAACATTAACAATGGTGTTGAAGACGATTTTAAATCTTTCTTTCTTTCATGAACTAATTTGCTAGTGTTTTGGATGAGTAAATTGATAGTTCGCTCCAAACATTTGCATACCTTTTTACAAATCTTCTTATTATTTTGTAAAAAAAATATAATTATTATCTTGGACATATATATTGAATTTTGTTTGAAGGATTTTGAATTAAAAATACAATGTTAACCTAAAAAATTAAGGAGTGATTAGCTGAATATATATAATTATAATTATTAGGATAAAATGATTTCATTTTTATACAATCAGATTCATAGCTAATGTTTAGGAGTTTCTTTATCTTCTAATTGTTAGCTTAACAAAAAACCTTTTTTTAAATAGATTCTACACTGTCATGTCACTCATAAACAACTTATATTACATTTTTATAATTTTTACTCCAATTAAAATTGCTTATAAGCACCTCCACTTTTTAATCACTCATACTTCATTTTTAATAAATTTTAAAAAATTTAATTATTATAGTTATTGGCATTAGTAAAGGAAAGAAATATTAAATTATTTTTTTATTCTTAAGCAATTGTCTCTTATATAAGCAACAGTGTTTAAATTTTAGCAATTTGACCTGCCATGTCAGCATGCTCCAATGCAGGTTTCTTATAAGCAATGAGAGCTTAAACTTAAGAATCGGATAAGAATCTAGCATTGGAGATGCTCTAAAGTGTCCGATACTTATTATAGAAAAGAAATAGGAGAATGATGTAGAGAAATTTAGAATTATCCCAATATGAAAGACTATAAATAAATAATTATGATATGATAAATAAAAATTAAATTAGATAAAAAAGTTAAAAAATTATAAACTTTCTCATTAAATTTTTTTATTAAAAAATATTATTGTAAGATATAAAAATTCATATTCAATATATAAAAATTAGCCTTACAATTTATTGTTAATATAACATTTTAGTTATTTGTTATAAACGTTGATAAATTATCAGATGATAGTTTGCAATTGAGTGAAGTTACATAACTCTCGATCCATAGTTTATTTTCTCTTTTAAGTGAGTTTTTTTAATTAAATTAAATAGTTTTTTTTTTTTTTTTTTTTTTTTTTTAATAATTCTTTTGGTTGAAAAAAGATGGAACTTCGCATGCAGCGCTTAACTAAAGTGATGGTAGCAGCTGGCAACTAGCTTATACTATGCTGTGTTGTTAGTTTTTGCTGGTCATTTTGTTTAACTCACCATGAGCATTGTCAATTTTCTAACTACAAGTAGTTTCTGGTTTAGATACTCCGTTTGAGTTTTCACTTTTCACTACACTCCATCACGTGTTATAAGTGTGTGTTTGCTTTAGATTTAGAAACGTGATTTTTCACTCTCTCTCCACGTTTACAAGCCAATTTATGTAGAAGTTACAATTTTTTACTTATCACAAACGTGAATTTTCACGTCCAAAAACTAAAACAAACACGCACTAAGTCATCTTACGATCTAGACAGTGATCTATGGAGCCCTAACAACACCACAAAGTGGCATTCCTAACACATTTTGTAAACCTTTATACATAAGTATTTTAAAATAAAAATATTTATAACATAAAAATAAATACATAATTTATTTAAAAATGTTATAGTTTATTATTTATTATATTAAACAAATAACATAATATCAATAAATATAAAATCGATGATACTATATTTTTTTATTTAATTTGCTTCTATACTATTGCCTATTATTATACTTAATTTTCTTCTATACTATTGTCATAGTCTATTATTATAGACCGTAGAAATAACTTTTAGGAGTAATAATGTTGCATCTCCAAATTAAAATGACCCAAAATATGATAAATTTGTTTTAAAAGATTAAAATCAAAATTTAAAAATGTTTTAAGGTACTAAAAATATATTTCACTTTTTGATGAATGCGATTTATAAAAAAATCTACAATAAAAGTAATAAAATTTTATAACTATATCATATTTTTATATTTAGATATAAAATAATATATAAAAGATTATTGCACATTTTTTTTTTTAATTTTTAAACTCCTCTTAATCATGTACCTGGCAGTTGCACCCCTATCAAATAAAATGTGTTTACTTGGAAAAACATGGGGCTTACTAACATACAACTATAATTGCTATTAAAAAGAAAAAAAAATACAACTATAATTACCTATGCGGTTTGTCTGACGTGGTGGGTCCAACAGTTACATACCGCATTGCATTGCATTAACATACAAATTTTAATTAATCCCAACCAGAGAAAGAGTAATTAAATAAGGGGGGGAGGCCAGACTAGTGGCAATATAGAACAAATAATGCACATCCATGGATTCCCACGTTCATTGATATCGTCCCATGCGTTGTTAATACTTCCTTTCCACTCCACACTTCCTTGCCCTTGCATGAATCGATGGTTCTGTCAGGAAGAACCTTAGCCAGATATGATGTCTTCGCATATATCACCGTCTTTTGCTCGCTTAGATTGAAGAAAGCAAGATAAATTTCCCCTGAATACAGATATAAGAGTTAAAGAGTTATACAAGAATATCTTCAAAGCATTTTCTTTGAGTGCACATGCATGTTGTGGGGTGGGGGAGGGTTCCTTGGCTTTTCAGATAGTAGAGACGAGGATATATATACTGATATCATGTAATATGTAAGTTGAATTGTTCAGGAAGTACAGTATTCACTATTTCTGTTTTCTTAAAAATTTGCCGTTGTATAAGTATTGGATTTGACTGTGACTCCTATTAGAGGGTGAAGTGAATGAAAACATAATAGTTGATAGGACCCTTATTTAATAGGAGCCAAATCCTATATAATTTAGGTGTTATTTAAGTTTTTGAATGCTACTCATGATTTAGCTATAAGAATCTTTCCGATTTTGATGTTTTGCAGTTGCAGAATAGAAGAAATTTATTGACATTCATCTAGAGTGTTTGTTAGAAAGTAGCGAGAGACCTTTTCTTCCTGTTGCAATCCAAGAGCGAACCCCACCAGAATTAGCATTAGCTGCATGAGTGACCAATTTGCTTTATGAGTGATAAGGGAAAAAGAAAAGAAGAAAAGTATAACCCCAGGAAACTAGTTCTAAAATGTGGTAAATGTTTACGAAAATTCACCTTCAACATACTCTACTGTTGCACAAAGACCGGAGTAACTATTTACCAGGGTCCCATTGGAGTTCAGTTCCCATATCTGTAGAAGACCAGATAGATCAGCATCCAATAGAATACAAACTGGCCAAGGCATATGATACTTAAATAACGGTAAAAAAGATAATATGCACATAACGAAGTTGATCCCAAATCATACACAGGATTCCTTCCCTAAAGATTAAGAGCCACACGCTACTCTTGTACATGGAGTATGGACTACAACATACCTGATTTGAATCCCATCCGCAAGGTGAAAAGGTACCTCTCTTGAACTCATTAGAAGTAACCTTATGTTTTGGAGAACCATTCAAGCAAAAATTCATTTTGTCGGTTGCAACTAATTGATGTTTTCCTCGATAGTCCTCTTGATACATACTCTCCCCGTCTCTGCAACAATACCAACGTAACAATTAACAACAGAAATATTTAAATGGAAATTGGACGAATGGAGAAGATAAAGTATGATTACAATCTGAACTGAAGTTCTCTTTTGTGTACGCAGAAGGGGGCCTGATGCTTGTTTTCTAAACTCCTTTTCCAACAGATTCTTTCAAGCTCTTGGTTAAGACTTTCAATAGACCAACCGCTTGCCTTTGATTCAGAACAGCGAGTCAGACCTAATGACTGTGTGTACGATGCTTTTATTCCTTTCTTGGGTCTTCTTTTTTTCCCTCCAGGGTGCTTCAAATTATTTGAGCTAGTGATGTAGGGAAACTGTCATTGCAGAAGTTAAATGATTCATGATAAGTTCATATGCCTCGAGTGCCTATTATTCCCAAAAAGTAAGTTAGATAGCTCACATGCCTCCATATTATTTGAGCTGAAGTAATTAATCTCTAGCAGGGTAGGATTTGTGATAAGTTCATATGTGGTAGGATCAATCTTCCGCACATCCCCCCCATACATAAGGGGAGACTTCGCCAAAGACCACAAAGTCATCTGTCAGATAAGAATAGATTCACTCATGGTCTGGCATGTAAACATATCAAAATAGATAAATGAATATATAGGAAAGCAACTCAGTTACGCCTTTTATCAATACCTGTGTCCTTTGCTCTTCTAGATTGAGGTTACTATACCTGTGTGGACCTTCATTTGAACCTGCAAATAGAATACGGAGAAAACAAGTAATTCTGTAATCCATATACTAATAAGTCAAGCTCATCACAATTATCTAGGATACGATATTGGGAACAACTTTTAAGTTTTCTAAAGACAAAAATCCTGCATACCAACATTATCCTCATGTTATTCGAATAAATACGTCTGCAGAGAATGCTTTACACTGCTAGGAGATTCTAGGTCACATGAAAGCATAAATAAATGAACTAACTGATCTATAAATGCATACTAATAATCAACCCATGCACAGTATGAGGGTCACGACATGCAGAATAGACAAATAAAAGGTAGCATCCCTGTCTCGTTACCTGGATCAGTTAGCCATCCAAATGGTAGCATGTCCAAATCAGGCCACGAATTCCCCTTTAAACCTTTTCCTCCAATCATATTAGCTGTAGAAAAATCCCTGGTACAGAATTAAATTAACTAAAGTTATTTAATATGGTGATGGAAAAACAGAATGTATATGGAAAGTAGAATGATTGCAACATTGTGCAGACGGCTGAAAGTATCTTAAAACAGAAATATAAATAACTTAATCACCTTGTTACATCAAAATGAGCCCTGACATCTGCCCATTTATCCCAGTCATCTCCTGTTATTCGATACATGTTGACTAGTCCACTGACATCCTTGGCCATTGCTGGTGTCACAGTGGCTCCAGGGGACAGAGAATACAAAATAGGGCGATTAAGCTTGTTGAGAACCTGGTATGACATTGTCATATGATAAGTTAACCAATAAGTCATTGGCAAAATATTACCACTCTGTGTTTATATGAGAATGAGAGGTAGGGAGGAGGTAAGAGGGAGAGGAAAGTGTAGATTACCTCTGATACATAAGTTATTTCATTTAAATCCAAGTCATCACCAAACACACAGTCATGTTTCACTGCACAGGCAGAAAAACTATCAAGATTGCTGCCAAAGTACTCATATAATCACTTATATTCTCATAGATCATCGAGTTAAGATTCCACGGAGTCATTTCTATTGCATTTTTCCATGTAACCCCTGAATTAACAAATGAATGAACAATTAATCAATTCTTTAAACGTTTACATAAGTTTAGAGTTTTGAATGGATGAAAAAGGAAACTTGTAGCCAACTAAGTTTACAATACAAATGTGGCCCAAGGAAGAGGCTGTGTTGATTATATAGTCGTGAAAATAGAAGCTCCATGATATGATAACATTACCTGAAATCTATGGGACTACTAAAATACCAATTCTATCTGCTAAGTTTATCTTGATGGAACAAAACAGTACAGCTACTTCATCTACAAAGGTGAAGATAGTGCCATAAATTATTTAAAATCATCACGATTTTTGTTTATGACGTGATACACATCATGATAGTAGTCCTAGTACCTAAATCAACACCCCACGCAGCATATTGCTCATAAAGGGATCTCAAAAATGCTCTCCCAGCTTCCAACTTTGTATTTACACTCATGAAACCGTTACGCATCCATGAACAAGCCCTTTCTGGCATTGCTATGTCTTTTGCACGCCATACTCGACCAGATTCTTCATAAGCACCTCCCTAGGAAATTGCAAAGGAGGAAATCAAAGGCCAAAAAGAACTTTCATGAGATAAAACATTATTCCCATATTCTGCTTGCCAATTTTGTATTTTTTCAGGTAAAATTGTTATGTAGGGGCATTCTTCACTACAAAATTCTAATACAGAAGAGAAAAGAAAATCAAGTCATAGCAGAAATGCAAAGCAACACCTTTGTTGTATCCAGGATAGGGGTGTTTGCATTGACAGCTTGTGTGCTTATCCCTCTCATAACATGAATCCCAAACTTCAAACCCATGCTATGTACTTTATTAGCTACTTCACTGAACCCTTTCCCACCTATGGAAGAAGGCCACCTTCCTGGGTCAGGGACCATCCTTCCCCATTTATCAATCACGTCAAATCCAAGAGAATCCGGATAAGCACCCTTGACTTTCTTCCTATACCAGAGATAGTCCACCACGACAAACTACAGGAGTTGATGGAAAGAAATCAGTCTATATATAACCAAACTCCCAAAGTACTACTAACACGGTCAAATCATCCAAAGTTATAGTTCATTGCAGATTGCAGTATCTGTACCTGATATCCATGAGCCTTGAGACGTTGAGAAACTATTTCAGCACTTTGTAAGAATTCTTCTTCAGAAATTGTCCAGCAAAAGGAATCATAGGAATTCCAACCTCTCGGTGGGAAGCTAGCTTGGTGTAGGCCACTCTCTGATATATTTTGAGATGACACACTGAAATGACACATCAAGTGTATATTGAGTTAGATCTTTCTTCACTAATTTTGTCTAATATTATCTGACAAATAGTGACAGAACAGGGCCCCAAAGATTAAGGGATTACTAGTTGCCTTTTGGATATGATTGAACAACTTAGGTTTCAATTTGATATACTTCCAATTTATGACAGAAGTGAAAAATTTTAAGTGGGAGTGTAAAAATACACTCTTCGCTGATTTCCAATACAACTTCAATGTAATCTTAAAAAAGAATGGCAGTTATTAATTATTTAACCAGTGCCCTTAAACACTGGTTAG
Organism: Cajanus cajan; assembly: GCF_000230855.2. Lineage (NCBI taxonomy): Eukaryota > Viridiplantae > Streptophyta > Magnoliopsida > Fabales > Fabaceae > Cajanus > Cajanus cajan. The sequence goes on from NC_138518.1 coordinate 80,653,540, forward strand.
CAGGAGCAGCACCCTTACCATAACCGCGTTTGATGCAACTTTTGTCGATAGCTTTTGACATTTAGCTGCCAAATATATTTAAAGCAATGCATAAAACCAGCTTTTTAAAATCCACCCTAATTGTGAGTGAACTCTGTACCCATTTTGTGTCTATATAATTTGAGTTAAAAATGACAACAGTGTTCCAAATGCACTATAATTTTTTCATTTATTAATAATAATATTATTATTATTATTTTCAGTTCGAGAACAAATAGGTAAGTAGATTTTTCCTTTCAGATTATGAATTTACACATCCAAACTGTTTCCTCGACAACAAAGAATGGCAGTTATTTGAGTATCATTAGACTAATCGACAACAGCAGTATCAGTCCAACTACACATTCAACGTAATAGTTCCAAAAAGCAGTGGAAAGTTTGAATATTCTCTAAATCACTGTAACTGTTTCCTCACAAGGCAGATTTCTGTCCACAGATCCACCAGAGTAATGAAACCAGCGTGAATCAGTCCATTCGACCAGCTCAAGCAGCTAGCAATGACAATGTAAATAAAAAGGGGAAAAAAACTAGAATACCATATTTATAAAGGTTCTAGATTTAAGCCTCCAATTAACCAGAAGACAAGGAAATTAGTAATTACCAATCAAGCATATATCTTAACAATGTCCAAAATGTACCATAAAGGACTACACAAGTGAAACTGAAACTACTGAACAAAGCAGAAGAAGCAGAAGATTCCATGGATGCATACCTCAAAAACCAGAGAGCAAGGAGAACCCAGGACACAGAGAAACACTTCATCCTTGCGGCAAGGTCTGTTCCACCGTACAACAGTTCCCAGAGTTAAATACTAATAAATCTCCAACTTCTTAGCTCATTATTTATAGCAGTAAAAATGTAAATTCGATAAAGCAAATATAATGATAAAATAATGATAATGCGTTGTGCACCATATGTACATGATGCATCGTCATAACACATGACATTGAAAACAGCGTAATAACGGTGACGTTTATTATCTCTTTTACTTGAATACAGGCGTGGCTGTCTTCGAAAGGATGCGCATTTTGGTTTTGTCGCTACCTTATTTAACACATGCCACTTGTTTACGTTGCCCTACGCGCACGATCTCCATCGCAAAGGAGTAAACGTATCTGCCACCTCTAATGTTGCAATTCATTCCAAAATTCGGATTTGTGTGCATGTCAGCGAGCTACGATCAATGAACAACGGTTTCTGTGATTAAAAAGTGCACGAAATTTCTAGTTTGAAATGGAAATTTTGTGTATATCCGTGGGGGTGGTAATAATAACGAGAAAAGAAAATGGTAGTAAAAAAATTGAGGAATGTAGTAGTAGAGGGGTGAGTTTCGCACATGCGGGTGAGAGAACATCACATGATGTGTGGTTTGATGTCGGGGCATGTGTCTAGAAAATTGCGGGGGATGGCGCGTGCGTGTAGATTCCTCGGCACAAGACAACATACAACTAAAGTAAACGACCTTTCCTTTGGCTTTGCCATTATTTTTACTAAATTATTCTTTTATCTTTTATTTAGTTCATTTAATTTTATCTCTTTATTATAAATAAAAAATCATTTAATCTCTTAAATTTTAAACTATGCTATTAATTTAAATTATTAATTTTGTTAGTAACTAATTTCAACTCGTGATTTTTTCTAATAAAAAATTATATCTATATATAATAGTGTCGTTAATCGAAATTGGAATGAAAAAAATAATAATCTATCATTTTCAAAAATTAAAATAATATTTTATTTTTTAATAATACGAAATCAGATTGAATCAATTAAGAAAATAAAAGAGACATTTAACATTTCATTTAAGGTGAGTAATATCATGAAATTAAGATTTAAAAGATACTTATAAAAATAAGTATGAATTACTTACCTACGAAGTTATCATATAGCCAATCAAATTTACATCTATATTTTTGTGATGAGTTCAATCCTAATCAATTCGATTATTTTTTATTAGTTAAAATTGTCTTTCTATACCTTGTGATTAGTAAAGAAAAAAAGAGTATGAAATAGAATGAAGGTGAAAGTTAATTATTTAATAAAAGAAAAACAGATAAGAAATATAATTGAAATATAAGCTGTTTAAAAAAAAGAAAAATTAAGAAGTTAATTTTTAAGTAAATTAAAAAATAATAACTAATTATTATAAAAAAATAATCATTTTTATTATATATATACACATATATATTTCAAGCTAACAACTGAAATCTTCACATTCTTCATTTTTTTTTCACACTCCCCTCATTTGAGTGGGGAATATTTAATACGTGTATCCCGCCTATATTTATACATAATTTTAAAGGCTTCCCTTTTACCAAAAAATCACCAATTTTTCAACTTTTCTATGCTTTTTCCCCGTCTTTCCTTCTCTTATTCTTTACTTACCTACTACCAAACACACTCACAATCTTTGTCCATTCTAGAGAATTTCACAACTCATTAAATGTAAACATTCTATAAAATATATTTATGCTTATATGATACGGAAGCTGTGATTAATCCGTGATCTAACCGTCAAAGGAAAACTAATCTTTCTTTTTGTTCTTTTAGATTTTTACATGCAAGTATCCTTCTTAAGAAGACTAAAGGGTTTCCCTTGATGCTTGAATCGTGATTTGTCATTCTTGTATTGTAAGGAAATGGTCTCTTTCTTTAGACCCAATTAACAAGGAAAAGTACTCTTTATACCAATGATTAAAAAACTTTTACAGTTTATAGAAAAGAGTTAATCACTTATACATCATCAGTGTAAAAAAAATTTATATTGACAATCAATTAAATTTTTTAATTGTATCATATTACTGTTAAAGTAAATATGTTTACATGACATAATTAAAAGATCTAATTAATTATTAATATAAAAAATTTTATACTAATAATATATAGATGATTAACTCTATAAAAAATATACTGAGACTTTGGTCAAGTTTTTCTAAACATTATCTTGTGTCGAACCAAAATGACTGTACTTCACTTTTTAATAACTAGTGCGAAACTAATTCTCTTCAATAAATTTTTATGATAAACATCAAACCTTCTTGTTTCTTAAAGTATTTTATATTTTATCTATATTATTCTCATATAATTCAATAATTTATTACTATCTTGGTACGGTGAGGTGCGTTGGGTGGTTTTATGCTTTTTAACCAAAATTTGTCGTCTAATATTCTATATACAGGTGAAGTTTTAAAATTTGGAAATGATCAATTTAGTGATGGTTAACTAAATTTAATCGCGACGTATGCCACGAGAGATTCTCATTCAACCACCGTTTCATTCTTTTCGTTGGATTTTTTTCTTGGCGGATTGAGAAAAATAGGAACCGAATCAAACACCTAACTTAAAAATAAAAAAATAAAAAATAAAAAATAAAAAATAAAAAATAAAAAATCAGTATCCATGCACTACTAGCTAACTAGGGAAAGGAACAGATAAATGCCATTGCTTACAGCCTTGCACCGATTTTGGCACGAAGCGGTTTACATATGGCGGTGTTTGTTTCAAAGGAATCCAAAAAGATTTTTGGAACAGTGAATTTGAGAATGTGGAATTTTCATTTTAGTATAAGTTTTGAATAAATATTATTTTAAAAGATTGATTTTCAAGAATATAAAATATTTATATATATATATATATATATATTACCTTTTTTTATAATAAGACGAGTATTCGTATTTTCATGAAAATATGTTATTTTTTCATATTAAGTAATTTATCTTCACTTCATTTTTTTATGTTTCTTCTTTCATTTTTAATTAAATAAAATTTATTTATTTATCTGAAATTGCTAAATATAATTAAACATGTTAATAAGAATAATATTTCTGAATATAATATTAAGAAAAAGTTCACATATTCATCTAATCAATCTAGTTCTCATAATGGAGAAAATTTACGCATTATTGTTCACACACAAAAAAGTTCATCCATCCAGGATCAAGGGTAAAAAATGTTACACGTTCTGTACAAATTAAAAGAAGACAAGCTCTCACAGAAATGAAAAACAACTAACAGTCAAATCTTATTTCTTGTATATCATATACGGAACCAATGATATAAACATGGAGGAGAGAACCATACCATAAAAAGCAAGCTATTATTATCCTCACACTAAAATATGGTATTTGGTAGTTCTCGAGTCCCATATAATTAAAGGGCTTTATTAACGTTAGAGGGGTCTGGATATTTCATACATTTAATAATTATATACAAATAATATATTATAAAAAAGTTGCAAGAAAATATTATATATATATATATATATATATATATATATATATTTGAGAAGTATAATGACCTACTAAAACATGGAGACTAAAAACTGTTATATGTTCTAATATTTTCTTTATAATATGTATAGATTAAGTCAATTAATTTGAGATTATAATGCGTTACAAATATAATATATATTATATTAAATTATGTTTTATTAAGATAGATTTTTTTATAAAAAAAATTATAAAAATGATAGTAATGAGAATTGAATCTAAATTCTCATTCTTCTAATTATCCCAACCTTTCACCTAACTACTAGACTAACTCGAATAATATATTAAGATAGAATTTAACATATTTTATTGTTATATACTTAATCTATGTTATTGCTATACAATTAATTTAAATAACTTAATATAATATATTTTAAATTAAAATTCTATATTAATTTATACAATTTAATTATTATTTTTTTATTATTAGATAAATTATAATTTATTTTAGGAGCTCTTCTTTAAAACATGTTATGAGTTTTATTAAAATTTATAAATATAAATATATAATATAAATATTTTTTAAAATAGAATTAATAGAGGTTAGAGTTATGCAGTTACCCATAAATTTAACATCTTTCACGTCAATTTTTTTTCAAAAAAAAATATTATAAAATGATTATAATAAGGATTAAATCTAGAGTCTTGTACCTCCAATATTTTAATCTCTTTCTATCCAATTATTAGGATTTCTAGTACATCAATTTGATGATAAATTTTGTTTTTTAAAAACATTATATTTATCTGATGGAATTTTTATCTACTTTTATATTATGAAACAAATTTAAATATAATTTTCCAAGGATTATTTTTTAATAAAATTAAAGTTATAAATTTAAAAATCGAAAGACGAAAATAATTTTTAAAAAAACAAACAACTAAATCAAAATTTATAATAAAATAAAGACCAAAATTAGATTATAGTATATTGTTATTTACTCAAAATAAAATGAAGGATTCTTTTGCGGAGTTATCCTCACTTGATCTTTCTCGGAGGATTAAAAATCAAAATAGATTAATCATCGTTATGCGGATGGCGCTATTCACCACCGCCACACCGTCCACCGTCTCCTTCCTCCTACATGAATATGATGCCTTCTCATCCACTCGCTTCTCTCTAACTCACTTTCTCTCTTCCCATTCCCATCTAATCTCAAGCTGCAACACAAATGAGAAAATGCACTGTGCAAGCATTGGTACTCGCGCTTGCTTGCATCCTTCTACTCATCCTCCTAACCCCATCCATTCCTCAGCCTCAGCGATACCATGATTTCGCTGACAAGCGCCAATTCTTCGGTAATTTTTCATCAAAACTATTTTTACCCTTTCATTTCCAGCAAAGTACCCTTAAAAATGTGAACTTGTCTTGTAACGTAACATTGTTGAATTATAAATGGATTACTTTAAAAGTCGATTTTTAATTGGTTGATTGATAACATAAAAATGTGAACATCAGGCATTCCCAATGCACTTAACGTGATATCAAATTTCCCATTCATGGTTATTGGTCTTATTGGCCTTGTGCTTTGCCATCGAGGGAACTATTTCAACCTCAGGTATTTTCATTTTGTCACCATCGATTCCTTTAGCTTATGTGATTGTTGTTGTCAGTTGTATAATTAACACAGCGTGGCATTAGTTTGCAAGGTGAAAAATGGGGTTGGACATGCTTTTATGTTGGTGTGATTTCAGTTACTTTTGGGTCTTCATACTATCATCTTGACCCAGAGGATGCAGGCCTTGTGTGGGATAGGCTGCCGGTGAGTTTCTCCTATAGATTTTTAATACAATTCAGCCATTGTTGTTGAAACCTTAATTTTCTCGTTTTAGTTTCACAATTTTGATTCCTTGATTAATGTCTGTTTTTGAAGATGAGTGTTGCTTTTGGTTCTCTGTTGGCAATCCTCATCATTGAAAGGATTGATGCGAAGAAGGGAACGATTTCAATTGTACCTCTAATTACAGCGGGCATAATGTGCAGTGTGTATTGGAGGCAAGCCCACTTCTTCAATTCTTCTATTTGCATGAGTTCTTTTCCTTATCCTGTTGCATTAGTTGGACATTTTTCATTGAAATGGTTCTTCATACGGATAAATAAAAAGTTGGACAAAATTTAGCTACAGTTTTTTTAATATGTTTAGTATTGTTTTTTAATTAAAATTGAATTTCCACATAATTAGAAAATAACACCAAAAGCACTCAGAATTGCATATAAGTTGTTCCAGAAGCAGTTATTAGTACTTCGAAGAAGTTTATTCAAATAGGTCTTTTAGTAGTGTTCTAAAATGTTGCTAGCTCTATAAGCATAGTCTTTATTAAGATATTGGATTTATTGCGAGTGACAACATCGTTTGGTTAAAGATTATGCCAAAAGTTAGGCTAGTTCTTAACACGCTAGAACTCCAAGCGTGTGGTTCAGCGGTAGGGGTTGATCCATGCTTAAGTAAGGTTTGGGGTTCGAATCCTGTCTTGTGTATGCAGCCGTGTTAAATCTTGGGGCACCATTTGAGGTGCTTCTAACGTAGCGAGGAGATTAGTCACTGCTATCGGCGGTGGATACTTCATGGATGAACCAAAAATAAAAAGTTCTTAACACTGTAGTAACTGAGCATCCAGTTTACTGAACTTCAGCTCTTGAGAAGAGCTGCTACATTTCTCACCCGTTCTTTTTTTTATTTTTATTTTTTATTTTTATGAAGATTCTTTGGTGACATCCGTTTATATCTTCTGGCCCAAGGTGCATCATGCATTGCCATACCTCTCATGGCTGCTTTGTTGCCTCCAATGTATACGCATTCAACATATTGGCTCTGGGCTTCAGGTTTGTACTTTTGGTATTGTATAATAGCTTTTTCGATTAATGCAGATACTTTTTTCAATTACCCTCAATTTCAATTTAAATCTTGGCAGGATTTTATCTTCTAGCTCTGCTGCAAGAGGCTGCCGATAAAGCAATTTATATGTTGACTTTTCATATTGTCAGCGGTCACACACTCAAGCATTTGTCTGCTGCAATGGTTCCTGTCATCCTAACAGTCATGCTTGCAAAGAGAAGTGTTTACTTGGGAAAGCTTTTACATGTAGGCAACACTCAGCTCCATCTAATTGTGAACTTTCTACTTTACAAATTTGAATTTTGAAGATTATGGACTACAATTTCGGTGAAAAGAGTGTTGATATTGCCAACACAAAATGAGTTGGCATTACCGTGCAGGTTATGGATATTTCTCATAAAAACTCTTTGCTTGTCATCAATATATGGCTACCAAACCATTAATAAAATTAAATTAAGGAAAAAAGAAATTTGGGAATATTTTTATATTTATTACCAATTTCCCTTGATTTCTAAAACTTTCTTTGAGTTATTTTTGCACTTGAAAGAATTCCAATCCAATTTTCTTGTACTCTACATTTCTACAAAAAAAAAAATTCTGGTAAAGCATTCTGCAGCTGTTTCTGTTACCCAACTAAAATTTAGCACTTTTTAGTTTTTGGATATTACTTAATTTATAATGGAAACTTGGTGTTTGGTAGTTGCTTCCTTTATTGTTGTTGTTGTCTCCACCTCCCCTCCTTTTTCAGAAGATGATTTTCATTTACGTCTTCCTATAATGACTAGAATATCAATCTCATGTGATTGATGTGGTCTGTACGCAGGCAAAGTCTACTTAACACGTAAAGCATTTGCCAGACCAAGACCAAAGAAGGCAATTGATTTTCATGTACAGGTTGTGGAATCTCAGTAATGCCATCCTCCCCTCCCACTGAAGAAAAAATAGAAAGGTTAAGCTGTTAAGGTAGTTTAATGGTGTGTGGAGCACAAGTAGTTTGTTAAATATTTCATGTTTAAACTTTAGTGCTTTAGTTGTACACTTGTACTAAAAAAGAAAAAGAAGGAAGGTGAATGGGACAATGACCCTATTGTGATACAGTAGCATTCACCTTAACTAGCTTGTTTGTACAGTTCCTATCTTTCAATTTATAGCAAGTATTGAAACTTAAAAGAGTCAATAGACCGAATAGATGAACAATGGAATCTTGACTCGTTCAGTCACTGTTCTCTGATATATATGAAAGAAGCTTTTGCAGCTGCAAAATACACAGGACTAGCAATTAAAACTAATGATATATTGTAACTAAAATCAGTAAGACTCAACGGTAGGTCTGTAGCATTCCTATATATTAACAGCTAGGATCCTCAACAGAGCGTAAATTGTTCTCTATTTTTGCTTGGTAATTAATACTAGTTCTGACTTTTGAGCTTCGCACATACGAACTAACTAACAAGCACGGTTGGGAAAATCATGACCTGCAGTGGAAGCAGGTGAGAAAATATTAAGATCAAACAAGAACACGAGTCAGCCTGTGTTTAATTAGTTATGCAAATAAAATAGTTTTCTTTAAAACGGAGTACGGATAACAAAATATAATTTGATTGAAAATCAATTTGAAATAAATGTCTTGTTTGGATAATTGAACCATGTTCATGAGTTTGTACTCTAGAGTCCAATGATCCTAACAAATTAACTAATAAGCAAGTATAACTCTGTAATTTGGAAAGCACTATCCAACTCCAGGGAGGAACTCCGTTTTACAAATTTGGGATGCTCAATAGTTGAAGCATAAGGTAATCTCATCCTGGAATAGATCCAGTTGTTATCCGATGAACGATGTAGAAGTGATAAGGACTCTATATGTTTCACTTGGTCACTTTTAGTTTGAGCACTAGTAGTATTAACCTCACTCCAAAGCCCAAACTATCTCAGTTCTAATCAAATGTATCTCCAAGGTCAAATGCATTATGGAGGGCTTTCACCTTTTGCAAAGAATAATGTAAGAATATGATTCTCTAGGGATCTCTCTTTTCAGCTCGAAATTGTTTCTTTTTGAACTTTAGAAGAAGTTATTAGACTAATTGAACATTTTTTGGGTTCTTTAACTTGATTACTTTCTTCATTTATCCAGGGAGAAGATATTATTATCTGCCTTGGACTATTATACAAAATTTACGCATAAGTTCACTACTTTTAGCGTTCATCTCTGTGCAGATTGGGGAATTATCACGGTATGAAGCTGAATGATATTCGGCCGGAACCTGTTTTAAATATCCATTTAATTTTTGGAAGAAAATAAATGAGAATGGGTTTTACTCTTGTGTACAGTCCGACTCTGACCAATATCTCCTTTTGGATAAGATGGTAAGAGGTAGAGTTCCTCATTTGATTTTTTTTTTCTCACACCTTCATTTCCACATATATTTTTTGGTGAAGCTTGCATAGTAGAGAAAATTATGTGGTAGACATGATGTAAAGAAATATGTGCGAATTAAATTCGGCAGTGAGTTTGATATTTTTAGATTTGGCCATTGGGGTATCCTACCGTGTAGCTTTTGTCTAACAATGTATTCCTAAGGATTAAAATTGCAGAGTCTAAATTAAAGGGACCAAAATTGTGATAAAGCAAAACAAGTAACAACAAATAAAAAAATATACTTGGAAACGGCCAGTATTCCGTTTGTGGAAACTTTACTTATCGCTTGATGGTGTGCAGATATGGTAGGCAACTCGGATTCAGCAAATTAGTCGCTTTCACTTTTGATGGTTGATGGCAAAAGCAACTAACGGTGGCATTGACGAACAACTTGTGGGTAATCAAACTGCCAAAGAAAGTTGCATGCAACAATATCTTAAGAAAAGGTCTCATGTCTCTACAAAAGGTAAGGACTCTAGAAATATAAATACATCACGTCATGTCTCTTTGAAAGAAAGAAAAGGTCAAACGATACCATTTTCAAGAGCTATGTCTGCTCTGTTTGTCACTTTTGCGCATGTTATGTGTATCTTTCTATATATGGACAAAAATATTAACATTACCCTTTGCCATGGTTGGAAAGAAATTTGGGGTCTTATAATACCTCTTTCGGATGCCATTATGTGCAGTGTCCCTGAAAACTAAGTAGGATCTTGTAGGTTAAGTCGGAGAATATTATTGTAGTTTGACGTTCAGTCATAGTTGATGCCATTCATATAAACCACGAAAGTAGAATATTGTTTCTGAAGCTTATTTTTAATTTATTAGTGGAAACAGTAACTAGTAAAGGATGATGATAACATCTATTATCTACTAATGATTCCCTACAAAGGTGACCTTTTTGCACTAATTTTATATTGATTTTGCGAACCATTGCCCTTCTGCAATGATAATGATCATGGAATTAAAATGAACAAATTTCATTAAAAAAATGTAACATCTAATCTTTCATACCGGCAGGTAGCTGGAACAAACAAGATCGAACAAGAAAAACAGCCAAAAATGAAGAGAAAAATAGACTTTATATTCATTTAAATTTGATAATTCTTGTGAACTTTAAGATTCTACCGGTGCATTGCCTGCATACTTGTGTGGTTATTATTGCTAAGCCTAGACATTGCAGGCATGCACCAATATTCAAAGAGGAGTGAAAGTTCACCTCCAAAAACATATCATTTGAGCCAAACTATGGCTAAATCTATACAGGAAGGGACTGAACGATTATAATCAAGTTAACTTTCTCTTATAACTCTTGTTCTACTTAAAACATAAATAACCTATCTTAGATGACAGTTTTTTCTGCCATTAACCTACTACAATGATCCTCTGCCATTAACCTCAGTCTCAACAGCGGTACTAATGATACCAACACCTCATATTAGCTATCTTCCCCTGTTTTCCGGGTCAGATTGCTTGCAACAACATCCTCCATCAAAGTATCATTCGAGGCAGCCAATGAGAATGATCCGGATCTTACCCTGATCTTGCTGGCACGGGACGACTCGCTGGCTGAGGGCAGCAACATGGGGGGCGGCTTACTCCCTCTGCGCTCGGCAATGGAAGGGTAAGATCCTTTGCGCGGCAAAATGGACTTTGCCCCTACCAAGGTGTCATTAGCCAAAAGCGCCTCCTCTGAGGATGAAGACACAGCTTTGGTCTGAAGTAAAGCACAACTCTCAGAGGAAGGTGCATCTTTGACATAAAAGGGTTCAACTGATTCCACGCCGGAAGGGGATGGCAGCCGAGGAGACAGGAGCGAAAAGTCAGTGGATGACGGCGAAAATGAAAAGGAACTGGCACAATCAGAACTGTTGGGCGAAATTGTTGGCGACTGGGAGCTCAATTTGGGGCTGTTCCTTAGAAAACAAGCAAACGCACGAGGAGATGGTGGCAGTGCTGCCGAACCAACACCAGCAACAACAAAGTGGTCCATCACTTGAACATTATCCTTTGGCAGTGGCACAGAATCAACATTCTTAAGGTAAACTTCCTCTTCCACATTGTTCACACCCGACTCACAGCACTTAGAAGATGTGAACAACCCTTTCATGATACCACTAGCAAGCTTCCTTGTCAATCTCCCCCAACCATTCTCCCTAGCCGGAAGGCAATTCTCCGATCCAGCATTGGACAAAGCGAAAGGCGGAACAACCCCACCAGCAAGCGCCTTATGAAAAATGGCGAAATCCAAATCATAGTCCTCAACCCTCCGGGGGCGAACTAGCTCCATTTTGTCCTCACCATCATCATTCTCCCCCAACACGTGGTTGTTCAAAAGCGCAACCCAAAAGTCCTTAGGCTCATCATCCTCCACCACACTGAAAAGCTTCCCAGTGGCTCGCTCATAACGAACAACCTGAGCAGCGGCGGAATTGGCATTGCAAGACATGACGGAGCCACACTCTTTCCCAACCCAGACATAGATAGCGGAGGGAACATGAACAATGAAAGCCCCACGCGAATCAAGAGCGCGTGGGGAAGGGTGGTAAACGGTCTTGGGAACAAGGTGGAGAGGGTCATAAGGAGAGTGCGGGGCCATCCTATACATCCTGAGAACAGAGCTAGGACTCACCGGCATAGCATGCACCCTCTTCTGACACTGCAAGAGCTGGCAGGCGAAACCCATGTTAGGGTTGGTGACGCCACGCGCGTTTTTGACGTAGTGAAAGGCGTCCTCGAAGCTTTGGCCTTCCCTCCACATGAGATAGGCGATGACAAGGGAAGTGGATCGCGACACGCCCTGGCAGCAGTGTACGAGGACGCGGCCACCCTGCTGCCGGACATCCTCGAAGTAATCGAAGACGTCGTAGAGAATGCTGGTGATGTCCTCGGAGGGGCTGTCCTGGAGCCAGAGGGTTTTGTACACGAAGTCCGTTTTAAAATACTCGGGGCACACGAACCCCACGCAATTCAGCACGTGCGTGATCCCGTGCCGCCGCAGAAGCTCCTGGCTCTTCGCCACCGTGTCGCTGCCGAGGTACACGTGCTCCGCGATGCGAGAACATTCCTTGTCGTAGAACGCCAGCTTGTCCCTCTTGAACTGGAATACCTTGCCCCCCGAATCGGATGGGCACAGCTTCGTCGACCCTCTTGGCGTCGCCGGCGGCAGCCACTCTCCGACATCGTCGCAGCCCGCGCTCGGCCAGTCCGCCACGCCGGTGCGCCTGTCGATGGCAAGCGGCTGAAGCGGGCGCGGCGGCTTCCGGGTCCGCTCCGCCCAGGAATGCGTTCTCCTGTGAGCGACGGGGCGGTCCTTGCTGGTATCCTCTCCACCCAACATGTAAAAACTTTAATTGGGTTTGAAGGCCATGAAGGGTTGGGAGTAGGGACTAGGGAGTAGAAAGCATAAGCTGAGAGGGGGGAATGTGCATGGGGCTAAAACAATTGAAAGAAAGGTTGGATCTTGCAGAGGGTAGTGAAGAAGGGTGGTGGACATGGTCCTTCAATCTGACCAAGACATTCATATAGGCCGTCAAAGTGCCACCTCAGATTGGATTCTTTTTCTCAAAAATAATAATAATACTGTGCCTATTTAAATCTGCATTTATTGAATTAATTTTTGTTTGACTTCCTTTCTCTCTCGCTATTAATTCTATTATCAGTTTTAATGTATTTATGATTCCATTTTATTTAATGTTTAAGATTTTTTTAAATGTACTGTCACAAAAAAAAATACTTTTTTATAAATGTTTCTGTAAAATAAATAAATAAATATATAGTATGTATTGAGAAATATTAATCAATGCTTATATTTTTATAAAAATTATAATGCATTTTTACCATACTAATTATTTTTATATTATATATATATATATATATATATATATTTCTTTTTTATATTTTTTACATTATAGAATATAGTTAACAATATAATAAAAAATACATATATTACATATTATTGATATTGTAAAATAATAATTAAAATAAAATTTATTTTTTTATTATTAAAGGGTCAAACATGTAACTGAATAATATATATATATATATATATAGAGAGAGAGAGAGAGAGGGAGGAAATTTAAATGGTATTGGTATAATTTTTATTAACTAATTTAATGTTCAATAAATTTTAATTAAATATAATTTTTTTTAAAATTTATCATTAAATTGAAAGTTTTTTAAAATTATATATATATATAATTTATATTAACCTAAAATATTTAATATTTTATTTTTATAAAATAAAATTGGCATTATATATATTTAAAAATATATTAAAATATAAATATTTAAATTATTTTTAAATTATTATTCAATTTTAACAAATTTTGATATATACTACAACGTGATATAAAATTATAATTTAATAGTTGCTTCAATGAAATTCACATTTAATATGAAATTATTAAGTGGTTTAATAATTAAATAAAGTTACATCAATATTATTTAAACTCTCATCAATTTTAAAATGTATATAATACATTAATTTTGTTCTATAAAAGTGAATGTCAAATTATGTTAGATTAATATAAAGTCTTGTATATATGAATAAAAAACCTTCAATAAAATTTATATTTAATATAAAGTTATTAAGTGATATAATATTTTATAAAAGTTAAATTAGTATCGTTTTAACCCTTCTCTCTTTATATATATATATATAATGGATATACATGATTTTATAATTTTTTTATTGTCTCTACATCTAGTAGAAAGCTTTATACTTAAATTTTTAAATAATAAAAATTAATTTTAAAAATTATTTATTTATGTAATTATTCAAATTAATTACATTTAATTACTCAAATTCTTAATATTTTTATTATTTAACTTCAATTTCTAATTAATTTTAAAAATCTTAAATATAAAAACACGAAATATTTCAATTCACCAACGGTGAATATAAAAGACATTTGAATAACTATAAAAAATGTCATATATTTAATTTGGATACTATTTTTATTTAGTATTATTATTCGGTCATTATTGTATTTTTAAATGGTATTAATATTTTATATAGTATGTATTGGGAAATATAATTCATGTTTTAGATTTCAATAGAAATTATCATGCATTTTTAATATACTATTTATTTTTATTTTAATTGATTTTTTTATACTTTTTTATATTTTATAATGTATATAAATGAGTAGGGAAACTTTTTTCTTACTAATTATTTACACTATTCAGTAATTTTATATTGAATGTAATTTTTTAAAAATTTATCGTTAGATGAAGAGTATGATACTTCTAAATCATATATATATATATAAATTTATATTAATTTAATATAATTATTTATATAGATTAAAATTAACATAATATATATATATATTTTAAAATATTAACAATTTTATTATCTTTAAATTGTTGTTTATTTTTAACAAAAATTGACATAAACATACAAAATGATATGAAATTATAATTTAACGGTTGAATCGAGAAAATTCACATTTAATATAAAATTATTAAATTATGTAATAGTTGATAAAAGTTATATCGATGTCATTTAATATTTTTTCTATAGTTTTTTTATTCTTTTTAAAATTTAGAACTGTTATTTTTAATTCTTATTATTATGAAATCATTTTTAATAACTTTTTTTACTCATTAAAAAATTATGTAATTCTCTTTAAGTGTTACATACAACTAATATTATATTAGTATATGATATTTCTAGAATATTTTATAAGTTTATAAAATAAACGTTATTTACATATTTTAAAATTATTGTTAAAGACTAAAAATGAAAATTATTGTTAAAGACTAAAAATAATGATTTAAGTTTAAAGAGGGATAGAAATCAAAGAATAAATATTATACAAAAATCAAAGCTAAAATTTATTCATTTTATAATATTTACAAAGTTTAGAAGATGAGAAAAAATTATCAAAAATTATTACTTTTATTAGAATTAAAAACATGTTTATACTAAAAAATACATATAATACTATTGATATTAGAAAATAATAATTAAATAAGATATATTCTTTACTAAAGGGTCAAACATGTAACGCAAAGAAATAATATAACAAGAGTATAAATATAATAGGCATTTTAAAAGCTGTAAAGAAAGTCATAGGTATTTAATATGGGTAGTATTTTTATTTAATATTATTCAGTCATTATTGCGTTTTTTAAATGTTTTTAATATTTTTAGAATTTTTTTTATCACCTAGTCAAACTATTATAATAGTTCTTTATTAGTGGATGTTACAATCAGAAAATGTTTGACCAGCGAAATAGTTGTTTGTTCTAGAATTTGGATTTTATTATATTTTATTTATTTATTATCTGTAAAATTCTTTTTGTAGTATCAACATTTAAAACATCCTTAAAAGAATTTATATTTATTTCGTCAAAATTTTGTAATAATTTAATACACTTACTTTAATTGAATACTAATATAAAAGTTATAGATAATAATTTAAAATCAGATACTTACTTTTATAAAAAAAATATTATCATAATTATGAAAAATAAGATTTACAGACAAAAATAGTTTTTCATCACCAAATTTGGTTGTTGGTGTATTTTCATTATAGTTTTTTATATGGATTCATTAAGGTTAAGCAATGTTGTTTGACCACATTTATTTCAGAGTAAATGAAGTGATATTATATATATATATATATGTGTGTTTGTGTGTTTTTATAATTCATGATCTTAAAATTTAGGCCAATTAATTTAATCGATTTGAGTGAAAGTGAGTCTGGTGATTAATTTGTTAACTTAAAAAAAAAATAATAGATTGTCATAAAAAAGTTTCAAAAATTATTCTGAATGTATAAAATATTAATTTAAATTATAAAATATTAAATTAAATAATTATTTTATAATAAATTTTTATAAAATATTAATATTTTCCAGATGATGAATCGGAAGCATTTTTCAAAGAATGAATCATTGCTATAAAAAAAATTAACTTAGAAGGTTAAAATCAATGAAAATTGGTGGAAATTAATGTAAAAAAAAAAAGGTTGAACAAGCACATTAAAATAACGTTTAAGATAAATAAAAATACTTATTAAGAATTATAATAGGTATACACTTTTTAATTGTTATTAATTTTATCTCGTGAAACATATAATATAGTCAATAATGTCAATTTTTTTTTTAATATCTTTACTTGTTATAAAATTATATTATCTCTTATATGGGTTCATTAAGGTTAAACAATGTTTGACTGAATTTATGATTGGAGTAAATGAAGCAACATTTTTTTATACATGCATTGTTTGTATAACTCAAGGTCTGAAAAATTGGACCAGAAAATTTAGTCAATATGACTAAAAATCGATTTGGTTAAAATAATTAATTTATCTTTAAACTAGTTAAAAACGATGAAAATTGGTAAAAATCGACGTAGAAAACAAGTTTTAGCAAATATATTAGAAAACATGTCCGAGATAAATAAAAGTACTTATTTAAGAATTATAATATATAGGTATACATTTTTTTAATTGTCATTCATTTTATCTCATAAAATGTATAATTTAGTCTTTTAAATTAATTATTAATTTTTATATCTTGACTTCTTATAAAGTTATATTACCTTATTAATATAAATATATATAAAAAATTAAATTTTAATTATTACTCACCTATCATGATTCAATCAATAAGCCACAAATGTTTTTACTAGCTTAATTATTGAACTTGTTTTTAAAATATTGGTAAAAGCAATGTATTTTTAGATTCTTTTAACAATAAGAAAAATAGGTTCTTAATCAATTGAGAAAAAAGAAAAAGGATTAATAATTCACTATGCTAAGTGGAAATGAACTAGGATTATATTCAAATTTTGTAGATGAAAATATTATAGTCAAAAAAAATATCTCACTAAATGTGATCAACTAGGTTTTTTTTTATAACGTAAATTAGACATTGACAAGCTAGTGAGTACTTCATATTGAACTCGATTTCCTTAAGTAATATCTTGAGTTTAAATATTATAAATGAAAAACATAGTTTGAGAGGGGGAGATTCCACTTATGGTACCTAAGTTTTCTGATAGAAATTAGTTACTGACAAAAATTTGTAGATATTTTATATCAATAACATGATTACAAAAAAAATTATAGGGATTGAAAATTAACAAAAACACTAAATTGCAATCAAACCATTGTCCAAAATAAAAAATAAAGTATGATCAAACTTAGATCCAAAAAAATCAAAATCACAACCATAATAAAAAATAATAATAAATAACTTAAAATTGCAAAATGAACTTACTTCCACTACATGATGAACTTGGTGATGATCTAACTTGGATAGACTTTGGTTGTCAAAGAAACTCAAATGCACCAAGGAAGCACCAAACTCGATCTATACCGAAAGCTTGAACTTGCTAAAAAACTGATAGAGAGACTCAAACATAGTGAATAGGCATCAAACCCCACCATCACTGAAACCTAGAACTTGCTAGCAAAAGGGTAGAATAACCCAAACACACTAAAGAGACGTCAACCCCCACCACCAAACACCGTGTGGCCTAAGATGGGACCAAAAAAAAAAAGTTGTACCTAGGAGAACTTCAAGAGAATTGATTATGCTAAAGTAAAGATGTAGTAGAGAAAAACACTTGTGTTGGATAACTTTTTGAGAGAGTGTGGGTTTTGAAAAATAAGGCTAGAATAAGTGGGGAAAGAGAGAGATGGGATGTTTTGATTAAAATAAGTATTGATATTTGTTGGGACTGCCAAGAGTATCTCTCAACCCATTAGGTGAGAGACTAATCAAGCTCTTGATATTGTAACTATCACTTGTTCAAACTCATGGCAGGAATTGAACACAAGATTTCTTGTTAAATATAATGTTTCATGACATATGGATACATAATATTTAACCACCACAAAAGTCCATTAGGTTAAATAAGGATGAATATGAAAATTTGTTACGAATGATAAAAAACCTAAACATGAAATAGAACGTTATAAAAAAATGTCACTATGAACAATTTAACTAAATTTAGAGGGTTGGGAACACCTTTGAATCTCCTAATTAAAAATCATATGGATTTATATCGTAAAAAATATCATTGTGATTTTGTGTGTTTTTGTGAATGTACAAATGTTTTATAATTTGTACTTCAGACTGCACTTTTATCACCAATCACCTTAAACCATTCTTTTCATCATTCTTCACATGTTACAATTTATTTAGTACTTTTTAAGTTATTTTTTATTTGTTGCCATTGTTATTTTTAAATCACAGTTGTTGTTTTTTTTTATCAAATGGTTTTATAAATAGGTTGTAGGCTGAAAAAGTAGTGAGAGTTTAAAGAATGATGTCATAAGTTACATGTACGCTATTTATCTTAACATAAAGGTGAAAATTTAATTTAAAGCATGTTTGGATGATTGTTATAACATGAATTGAAATAAAAATTCAAACTAACATAAATTTCTTTAAAAAAAATATTTTTCTTCATATTCATAAATCTTTTAACTTTGAGATATTACAAATTTTAAATATGAGCCAACATTACCATGATTTCACCTAATGAGACAGATGACAATAGAAAACGATGAAACTTGTTCTCACGATAAGAATTTCGTGACCATGCAAGACATAATTACGTGAAAAATAATATTCATGGAATGCATCAACGACGTCAAATTTAGGTTAAAAGTTTGAATACAAATAAAAAATTTGGTTAAAAGTTAAAATACAAATTAGATTAAAATTTAGTATTAAAATATGAATGAGTAAAATGAAATTTGTCTGAATAAGGATACAAATAAAAAGTAATTGTATGAATATTAAAAACTTATTAATTTAAGTCAAAATTTCTAAACTTTAAAACAAATTCTCTCCTTGTTCCATAATAAGTGTTGTTTTAAGTTTTTTTTTTTGTGCAATTCAATAAAAACTAAAACATTAATTAAAGAAAATAGTAATTTAATAAAATTTATTTATTTTTATTAATATTCTTTACGGGAAATGACGTAGTGTGATGTTTAATAAGAATTGATGTCTTTAATGGTTTTTGTAGCGGTGTAGATGATGAGAATCACAAATTTTAGGAAAATCTAAAAATGTCATCTACAAGAATTCCAATGCTAAAGTGTTTGTGAAAATGAAGAATAGATAGTATCACCATGAAAGAGTTTCATCGTATAGAGATTAATTGGTGGGAAAGTTAGTTATGCTTGTTGCATTTAATTACGCTACGTGCGTTGTCCATTGAATATATGATAGTTAAATGTGAAGTATATTAATTTTGCGAAATTCCTTTTATATTCTAACTTAACTCAAAATAAGTGAATTTAACCGTACATGTGTTGGGTTAAATGTGATCGCTGTAATCGGTGTTAAGAGTAAACATGCTACCATTGTTGGGGCAAACACGAAACTAAAATATTTTGACCAAATTCAATTAAGGAAATCTAAAAATATAATGCAAATCGACAAATCTTTTTACTAAAAGTTATATTGTAGAAGTATAAATGAAAAAAATAATTAAATTTATATTTAAAAATATCAATACTTGTTTCGAAAACTACTTTTTTCTTACATAATATTTATTATTAAATGAAGAGAGTAACAACCATGCCACTACTGTGTAACCATAAAAAATAGAAATCACTCAATGAGACAAGCAAAGATTGTTTGATATGTCCATTTTATATTTTTATTTTAGTAAAAATAAAAAAGATAGTGGCAAAAACATTATTTTTTATTTTTTTAAAATATTTCCTATGGAATTTATTAAAATAAAACCAAAATTAAAAACAAAAAATTAATTTTCAAAAAATTGAAAACTGAATGACATAAATCGTAATTGCACACATTTTCTTTTCTTTTTGGATTTCATCATTCCATCGTCTTTTTACTATTTACGCAAGTTAATTTATTATGATTTTTTTTTTCTCTAAACATGTGAAGTGGTTATAAGTACAAAAACATATAAATGTCTTACATATATTTTCTAAAACTTATTAATAAATATAAGTGAAAAAGTTTTGTATATGTATATACATAGTTAATTTATAGCAATATAAATATATTTTTATTAATAAAATTGTTATATATGTATATATGTATAATAAAGACATTATATATATATATATATATATTTTAAAATAGTTTAAATAAACATATTTTTAATATTTTATTTTTTAAAATAGAATAAAAATTAAAAAAGATATTTTAAAAATGTTGTACAATTACAAAAAAGAAAATAAAAAAATTTAAATAAACATATATTTTATTTTGGATTGGTGCAACTATACTAATCCAACCCAACCCAATAAGGCCGAAAACCTGGAAGCCCAATAAGGCGCTGAATGGTTTCCTAGAATCAAACAAGGCTTTCTCTTCCCAGTTCCCAGCCTTCCCTCCGGTTGCAGACGGAGTCACAAGAGAAACAAAACAAACAAGCAGTGTGACAAAGTAAAAGGAACAGAGAGAGGTGTGGGTCTATATAGCTTTTGTTGGGGCGAGTGCATTGATTATATAACTGACGGAGCGGAATGAAGGTTAGTAGGATAGAGAGAGATGCAGAGTTGAATTGAATGAATGAGGAAATTGGAAGTGCGTGATATGTATCAGAGCAGCATTGGCGCACACCGCCTCGCCTACCGCTCTCACATATCCAACTTAGTCAAAGCCGGTCTCATCAACCAAGCCATCCACCTGTTCGACAAAATGACCCAAGCAGAATGCCGCGTCTTCAGCGTCGATTACAACCGCTTCATCGGCGTCCTCATCCGCCATTCCCGCCTCCACCTCGCCCACCACTACTACCGCCGCCACGTCATCCCTCGCGGCTTCTCCCTCCTCCCCCTCACCTACTCCCGCTTCATCTGCGCTCTCTGCTCCGCCCACAACCTCCCCCTCATCCACGACCTCCTCCTCGACATGGACGCCTTGGGCTTCGTCCCCGATATTTGGGCCTTCAACGCTTACCTCAACCTCTTATGTCACCAAAATCGCTTAGAAACCGCTCTCGAGCTCTTAAACTCCATGCCTTCCAAGGGAAGAGACCCCGACGTCGTTTCCTACACCATCGTCGTCCACGCCTTGTGCAAAGCGAAACGCTTCGACGAGGCCGCTAGGGTTTGGCGTCGTTTGATTGACCAAGGCTTGAGTCCCGATTGTAAAGCGTGTGTTGCTCTTGTCGTCGGGTTGTGCGGCGGGGGGCGCGTGGATTTGGCTTATGAGCTTGTTGTTGGGGTGATCAAGGGTGGGGTGAAGGTTAATAGCTTGGTTTATAATGCTTTGATCGACGGGTTTTGTAGGATGGGGAGGGTTGATAAGGCCTTGAAGATTAAGGCTTTTATGAGTGGCAATGGGTGTGTGCCGGATTTGGTTACTTATAACATACTGTTAAATTATTGTTGTGATGAGGGGATGGTGGACGAGGCGGTGAGGTTGGTGGAGACGATGGAGCGGAGCGGGGTGGAGCCGGATTTGTATAGCTATAATGAGCTGTTGAAGGGTTTTTGCAAGGCGAATATGGTGGATAGGGCTTATTTGATGATGGTGGAGAGGATGCAGGCCAGAGGGGTGTGTGATGTTGTTTCGTATAATACTGTTATCACGGCGTTTTGTAAGAGGCGCCGGACTAGGAGGGGTTACGAGCTGTTTGAGGAGATGTGTGGGAAGGGGATTAGGCCGGACATGGTGACGTTCAATATACTTATAGATGCGTTTTTGAGAGAAGGGAGTACGCAAGTGGTTAAGAAGCTGCTTGATCAGATGACAAGGATGGGTATTCTTCCTGATCGAATATTCTATACGGCAATAGTTGATCATCTATGCAAGGTTGGGAAGGTTGATATGGCTCATAGTGTTTTTCGTGACATGGTGGAGAATGGGGTAAATCCAGATGTCATATCGTACAATGCACTTGTGAATGGGTTTTGCAAGGCTTCCAGAGTTATGGATGCCATGAGTCTATATGATGAAATGCAGAGAAAAGCGTTGTACCCTGATGAGGTAACTTTCAAGTTGATAGTTGGAGGGCTTATAAGAGAGAAAAGGCTTTCACTGGCCTGTAGGGTTTGGGATCAGATGATGGAGAAAGGCTTTACACTTGATAGACATCTTTCTGAGACTCTAGTCAATGCCATTCAATCAAGTGATGGCCCATGAACACACTAGTTCGTGTTGTGATCCTCTTAAATTCATCAAGCCTTTCTTACGAATGGGAAACCTGACTCAAAAAGTTTTCTCCGGGTATAATGCACAAAAGCTTAGCCAACCTGACCTTAACGTTTTCTGCAGGTAATGACACCTGTAAATAGGTTTGTCCTATTTTTATGATGCTCATGGTGCCATTCCATAACCCTGTGTCTCTGTGCTCCTATATACTTATGTGCTCTATAACATACTACTAATTCACAGGCCACCTTCTTGTAAAGGATCCATAATGAGGGCAGTGCTTGAATGGTTTCTTGCTACCAATGGAAGAATGGTATCCAAGTTTTGTTTCATATTGTCAACAGACTCACATGGCAGATTTTATTTGTCAATACAATAGAGCATTCATTTACATTTGAGCCACATTGTTATACATGGAGAGCTATGGATTTGTTTCTCACCCAGCACAACTAATATCAGTAATTGATGATTTGATTGGAATCAGTTCGGCTGCCAACTTAAATTCTAATTGGTGTTTCTTCCGAGTTCATATATAGGGTGGCTTTGAGTTAGTCTTATGCTATTTGAGTAAATCTTTGACCAGTGGTGGCTCAATTCAGATTGACTCATGTCCAGCCTTGCATAGCAGAAACGTCAATGGTGAACAAGTTATGTCTTTTTATGGTTCTAACTATTTATAAAAGTATACCACCCTTTATGGGATAACAACTCTTTAATGCTGGTAAAATATGTCTTGTTTCATCAAGATCAAGTTTGTGGGTACAGAGCATAGTTTGAGCTATGAAGATATGCATTCATTGGTGATCTCACCTTAGTGTGACTTACACCTAGTTCCTTGCTGCCTATCCTTGCAAATTTTTGAACAATAAACTCAGGTTTCATAACACAAGCATTCTGGAACCTTTATCAACAGATCATTGGTTTATTATTTGTCTATATGTTTAGACATATGTAACTCAGTGCAGAATTGTGGATGTGGAAAAGACAAGATTCACTAGGTAGCCTTGTTACATTTCAAGATTCAAATTTATTATATTCCGAAGACTGTGTGATGCTGGAATAAATTATGTATGGCCTCTGGAATTTGGATTAGCATACAAGAATACATATTTGAAGGATAATACTGTTATAAAATTCAACTTGTCTGACCTTTATAGCATTATATTCTGGTGAATTGTGGCGCTTCTGCCTGTATCAGCATTCTGCAGTATGGAACTTCAAGCTTCTCTAAAGAAATGTCACCGTGATCATTACATTTATCTAAAGTATGTTTCTACTCCTTTAATGTCCTTGCATTCTTTAATTATATTCAATATAATTTTGTTCTCTTTTGCCCTTGCCAACTCCAATATGAAACAAAACAAATAAAAAAAAATTGATTTATGAATCATTTAAAGGTTGCATAGTGTTTCACTGTTGTTGTTTGACTAGTTTATAGTGCATTTATGCAGGATGGAGAATCTTATGTTAAAATAACACTTTTTACAGTAGTTTCATACTTCCATTCAGTTAGATAGTGTCAGTGATGTGGATTCTCGTTGTTGCATTGAACCTAAGGAGTTAGAATAGAACATGGTTTCACTGCAACTTTGACTACATATTTTTGTTTTGAGAAAGGGTGGGGGCGGGGGGGGGGGGGGGGATGCATGGTATCAAACCCAAACCACTAACATGTCTGTGAAACAAATAGGTTTCTTACTCGTTATCTTTATATAATGATATTAATGTACCCTGGTCCATTGCATGCCAATATATAATGCTGTAAATTTTGAAAATAAATGTTTATCCTTGCCAATAGATTCTATCCTAGACAATGGTGCACCTTGGAGCAGGATAGGAGTATCTGAAGAACAACTACAACCAGCACAGAAAGCAATTTGCAGAATCTGGTTTAATAGAAAATCGGAGAAGAAACAGAAAGGACGGCAAAAAGAAAGTTCAGGTGAAGGACACGTGTCTGGATTCTTAATGATTCCCAAATATAAGTGAATCATCTGGGGTCCACCGTCCAAGCAACTTCTGGAGTGTGTGTATATATATATATATATATTTTTTTTGGGAAATTAAGTAAATGCCATGTTGGTGGCTAAATGTCAGAAAATAAGCTGTATTAGGAAATTAGTTTTGAAACTGCTATATATTAGAAATATTTTGGAGAAGTGCAGTATTGAGACTGGGTTACAAATCCTTTTTTCATTCATTCACTCACTCTCTTCACTGTGTATTTCTCAAAGATTTTCATTTCAATAATAAATATTTGTCCAACATGTGGTATCTCAAGTTCTTCATCCATACATATTATTACACAAATTTTAGAAACTCTTAACCTAGCCTATGTTGAGAATCCACTTCCTATATGATCTCAGCCTATATTGAAAATCCATTTCCAATGTGATCTCAGGGCATCAAAATGAAATTGGACATCAACTTGCCTGAGTATAGGATATCAGAAGAAGAAATATATTTTTTCCTCCAGTATTGAACATCATTAGACCAGGAATAATCAAAGGATTGGTTTATGGACATAAAATTTTATGACAAATTATAGATGAAACAATGTATCTTTTTCCCTGTAAATTCTCAAGTGTAAGAATGTTTCTTCCCGCATTTCTTGAGTTGCAGGCTTGTTGTTGAGTTGCTAAATTCAGTCTGTTCAGTTGGATTTTTTTAACTCTTTAGATACTTTGCATTCGGAATCCATACTTTCATGACTTCCAGTGCTTAAATGTTGGACTTCTAAAGAATATTCAAATCATGTCTCCATTCGGTTGTAATTTCTTCTTTTAAGATACTTTACATTTGAAGCATGGGTACTTCATTTTCTAAGTTGTACTCATAATGGATATGGGTACTCATTGGGTATGAACGAGCACTTGTAAATTTTTCTTTAAAGAAATAGGTAAGCAGCTATGACTCTAATTTGACTAGGTGTGGCTTGGGGTATGGCTAGGTTCATCTTATGTATCAATACCTGGTTCCGGTACTATATCCATGTTACAATTTGAATTCTATGATTTCATGTTTATGTTTTTCAAGGTTTTGAATTTGATAAGTATCTTTTGAATTTTGATTCGTTAATGTGATTTCCGATTAAAAGAGATAGAATTGGGGGGACTCATAAGAAACTAGCACAACCTGGTGGCTGGTGCTACATAGCGTCTGCCGTGATTGGGTCCAGGGAAGGTTGGACACATCATGGCTCTATCATAGGCAGCCTTATCTTGCATTCCAGGGAAGGGTTAGACCCATCGTGGGTCTATCATAAGGCAGTGTCATCTTGCATTTGCAAAAGGCGGATTCCACAACTTGAACTAGTGAACCTTTTTCATTCTGTGCTAGTGGCGTAATTTATTATAGCATTTGCACGAGGCAGATTCCACAACTTGAACTTGTAATTAATTATGTATTTACGGTTACATCACCAGCAGAACAACAACAAATCCTCACCTAGTTGGATAAGGCTTTGTTGTTGTTGTTTTTCTAGTGAAGTAAACACTAATTAATCTACTAACATTCTGTATAATTAAAAACTTCAACTTGCATAAGTTTTTTACAGCCTTAGACACTTTTTTTTCTCTCCTCTTTTTAACTAGGTTATTCTCCTTATTGCAGTAAAAAAACGGGGATATATCACTCTGAATCAAATTCCTGCTTCTGTTTGATTTTCAATTGGTTTCTTTACTTGTTTTTCTCTTAATAGAGATTTGAATTGATCTAATGATGCTATAATGCTATTTTTAAATTCTCAAGGTGCCAATTTCGTTCTAAATTAATGATTTCAAGTGGATAATTCCAATTCCTGCATCCCTTGAATATGAAGGTAATTTGTAAGGATTTATATTTACGTCTTTTTCTTTTCTTTTTTTTTTTCCCCATCGTCTTTGCTTAGTGAGTAACTGGAACTCACTTTCTCATGTAGTCTATCAGGCGAGATGTCTTTTAATATGATTTATCCCGTCGCAGTTCAATGCCGTAAAATTTTTAAAAATGCCTAAGCATATGAAGTTCATCAATGCAATATAAGCTTTCACCGATAAAATGAGTTTGTTATGCTGTACTCCACTGATCGTGGGCATATAGCTTCCATTTTTTTCTTCTTCATATACTTACCTCTTTGTGATGAGATGTGCATGTCAAGGCTGTTCTTATTTTTAACACGTTGGTTTATTTATTTATTGCTTAAAATATTGATCGAATGTTGACTCATAACGAATTCCTCTCTTGAGTCGGCTGTTCTAAACATTTTAGTGTGCTCGAATTTGCAGTCTGTGTTTGGGGTCCACGTATTTTGGACAAAGTAGGGGAAAGGTATCTTCCGCAGTCTGTCTGTGTGCATGTTAATTGTGGTAGAAGAAACTGAAAGTGCTAGAGAGTTACAATGTGTGTGTTTTCGCCTCACTTGATCAGGTCTTTTTGGTAACCTTTACAATTTTAAGGGAATTTTACAATCAATTTTAAAATCTTCATAGTCCAAGAATCCCTGTCACCTGTAAATTCACACCAGGTCCTGTTCTCTAATGTGAATTCAAATTCTCTATATTATAGGACAATAATAAGCTCAGCAGCTCAATACTAAATTTCACTCGAGGCTTGACCTAAACATGGCAACCATAAGTGATGCATGATCACTTTCTGTTTGAAAAACTGGCATCGGGTGTTAATATTTAAAATAAAGAATAGAAACATTTTGCCCCACATAAGTGGCTTATGTTTGATTCTTTTCCTTTATATGAATCATCCTTGAAGTTCTCATGAAGTCATTCCCATTCCCTTTATATACTTTAATTTTTGTTTTAGGCTTGATTTGTCCCCGTTACCATTAGCTTAATAGCATTCTCATAGTACTCCTTTTCATTATCCTCTTACATTTTTCCACAATCACCATGTCTCGCCGAGAGACCAACCCTCATTTTACTAGATCATCACGGCCTGAATACGTAGATCATGATACTGAGCAACAACATATTCCATTTGTGCCACCACGCCACAAACACCGTGGCCAACCATCAACACATGGAGCTGCACCTATACCAGATGTGTCGCCACGCCACAAACACCGTGGCCAACCATCCACACATGGAGCTGCACCTACACCAGATGTGCCGCCACGCCACAAACGCCGTGGCCAACCATCCACACATGGAGCTGCACCTATACCAGATGTGTCGCCACGCCATCATGAAGATCGTGTTCCATTACGAGTACGTCATGAAGACCATGTTCCACTGCAACATGCGCCAGAACATCATTCACACACACCACCTATACTGCAAGAGCCACACCGCGGAAAATCGCAGCAAAGAAGTCCACGTAAACAGCCAACAAGCCAAGGTTTCCGGCCACCGAAATCTGCTAAGGTAAATTTTCAAGAGCCACCACCCTTGGCTGCTGGCACTCCAGCGCAGCCACTACCTGACTATCCTCTCGAGCCTCGGCACCGGCCACGCCATGATCACCACCCCCACCACGGTATAAAGTTGCCTGAAGATAAAAAGTCTCATACCTTAACATGGTTAGCTGCTTGCTTGTGTGTAATATTCTGGCTTGTCATAATCATAGGAGGTTTAATAGTCCTTATAGTGTACTTCATTTTTCGTCCCCAAAGTCCTCATTTTGATGTCTCTAGTGTCACCTTAAATGCTGCATACCTTGACCTTGGATATCTACTCAATGCTGATCTAACCATGCTTGCTAACTTCACAAATCCAAACAAGAAGGTACACGTGGACTTCAGCTCCGTGATCATCTATCTCTACTATGGAAGTACCCTCATTGCCACTCAATATGTTGAGCCCTTTTCGGCTGCAAGGCTTCAATCAAGGTTTGCAAACATCCACATGGTCTCTAGTCAAGTTCAGCTGCCATTAAGAGAGAGCCAGCGCCTTGTTAAGCAAATGGAAAGCAATGGCGTTTTGCTTGAAGTCAGAGGAGTTTTCCGTGCAAGGTCCAAATTGGGAAGCATCTTGAGGTATTCATATAATCTCTATGGCCGTTGCAGCGTCATGCTAACACGCCCCCCTGACGGAATTTTGCTCAAAAAGAAATGCAGAACGAAACGCTGAAGCTATATTTTATCACCACAGATGCTACTGTATGTCATCGTATTCTTTTTTAGTCCTTCAAAACTGGGGGGTTTTCATCTTACTAATTTGCCTCTTCCCCTGAAAATAACATCTTTGAAGGTTAGCCTTTTTCTTTTTACCCCCCGCTACATTTAATTTTGTTAAACCACAAATTTGTATCTTATTTTTTTCTTAACGAGAATAATTAGAGATTATTATAAACTAATAACATCCTTAACATTTTAGCTCATACTATTATTAAGTAGTAATAGTTTTTCTAGGATGCGTGGCTTTAATGTGACATGTTGCTAATGGCCTCACAAATTTTATCGTATTTATCATACATGGACGGACGGCTGGTCCAAGATTTGTCCTAAAAAGTGAAATGCTTATACATTACATTTTCAATTTTTCATCGTAACAAATTGGACAGCGAAGAAGAGGCTGCGTATAACATGCTCCAAGTTTAATTAATGTCCACCATCATGCGTTGGCCACCGCTACAAGTTCACAACAAGATCTATACGAACACGAGCAACACACCCTTGTGTTGCGTTGGGACTTGAGATGGGTGGGGTGAGTGTTTAACGTTGAGCTCCCAGCAACTTGAAAACAATTTTAAACTACGTGGCTTCCATCAGACAATTAATTACTTTTAACACAACTATTATTAGATATTTCAATAACTTTGTGAACTACTAGTAATCACTTGTGAGAGATATTTAACTATCATTAGACATTTAAAATATAATTAGACTATAAAAAATAAAAGAAAGGAAAAATTATGTTATTTGAAAAGTGTTGACATGTAACAAAAGTTATTAGTTTAAGTAGTTTGACATTTGTATTTCATAATTAAGGATTGAGATTCAATATTCATTTTGAAGATTGTAATTGAAGATATTACTTTAATTTTATAGGTGTTAATCTAGTAAAAAGATGTTATATTTCACTATCAAATAAAAAAGTGTTAACATGTTATTCTAGTATTAAAAATAATTAAAATAAAAATAAAAATTGAATCATTCTATTCAATCCAAAATTGTTTTTAAATTAAATGGAGTAAAATTTTATCAGAAAAAGAAGAAGATTTGATATGATATTCAATCTAATCTAAATCAAACTGATTTATTTTTTTCATTTAAATTGGGTGACTTTTCAGATAAAATTAATTGAAACCGAATCACAAATACCCTTATAAAAAAAACTAAAAAAAAAACTTACTTCTAGTCAAGCAAAATTTAAGTTGTAAAATATCTTTTTTGAAAGACCTAATTTTGGGTTATCTCACTTGATCCTCATGTTACCAGCCCGGCCCGTACATATTTGTGGTATTATGACTCGTTAATTATACTTAATATTATAATCTATGCCCTAAATTATTGTTTAACATCTATTTTCTTATAACTTCCCAATTACATATTACATGACCATCCCAACTTAACTTTTTGCAGGTGACAATTGGTCCCATCAAAACTTTATATGGTACTTATGTAGACAAGATTACAAGATTATTCACATCATTTCTTAATTTCTTTTATCTTAGGTCCCATTTTAGTTATAATTGTCAATGAATAGAAGTACTTCGTACTTCTATAAATTATTTTAAATACTAATAAATAATAAAAATTATATATAAAGTAAATGATTATTAAAAATTAAATGATTATGGAGTAAAATTTAAAAAAATAAAAAATTATAATTAGTAAAAGTAATTATAAAAGTAAAATTACACAAAAAGCTTAATATCTTTTATTATAATTATAGACATAGATGTATGGCCAGATTTCTTCATATCTGAAGTCATCAAAGTACATGATTGAGTGAAGATCTAATTTGATTGAGGAACACCCCTTAATGCAGTCTCTTTAGAACAATAGTTAGAAAACCTTCGCCTACAAAATAAAATGTCTGTATCTATTTGAAATGAAAGTAAAATTCAGGTAAAAAAAATCATAATTTTATCAGTAAAATTGTATGAAATCTGTTTACAATAAAACAAAAAGTTAGATCGACAATTGAATATCGTTCAATGACGTTGAAACCGCACTAGTTTCCAGAGATTTGACAGGGTGTGGATGACTGACCTACTTGTTCCACCTGTTCCAATATAGCCTTGCCAGGAAGAGGTTGACGGATCCATAGATCTCTTAAAAACCTATTTGGTCAATGGAAAAATTTGGCTTACAGAAGCTATAACTCAATTGGCAATTAGGCACCAATCCAAAAAGAATGTAACATATTGAGCACATACACAAACTAGAGTTACACACCTTTCCGTGGACATGTATAAATTCTTACATTGAACAATCATATCTAGACTTTTCCGTGAGTGTAAAATCAGAGTGTATTCGTTGATTGCTTTCATGAAATGATCGTACAAAACAAGCTAATTGCAATAAAAAGTTACTGAAGCCAGAAGCAGCTGCAACATGAATGCAGGAAAACAGCTCATCTGAAGTGAGAAAACCTCTAAAGTGAATAAGTGAAGATGCACTTTAGGTCAATTATAATTAAAGTGACTGGGGAACCTAGCCTACTTTGATTCAAGAGTGATCACACCCTCACTTGTATACTTCCAGAGACTTTTTCACTTTACAGGGGCCTAATGCTCTCAACCAATAACCACCATGGCTGCATTTTAAGAGATGGTGGAACGTGTTAATGCTATAAACTACAACTTTGTAACACAAATTTGAAGAAATCAACATAAATACACAAAAGAAAAGAAAAAGAAAAAGTCCAATTATAACAGGGGCTCGGAAAGTTCCATTTCGTTAGAAGCCTCCTGCTGTGTATCAGGTCGCTGCTGAAATCCAACGAAGTCCATGCCGAGCCACTGCCATGGCCAACACACATATCTAGGCCGGTTTCGGCTCCTTGAATCTTCCCTGTTCTCTAACTCTTCTAGCTGATGAGTAAGCTCCTCAACTCTATCTCTTAGTCTAGACGACCTCATGTCTGCTAACTTAAGAGACTTTTCTGCTGCATCTCTGGCTGCCATGGCAGCAGCTGCTGTCTCCTCTTTGAATTTTAGTTTCTTCTCTGATTCTAACATGGATTGCTTTGCCTCTTCAAGTTCCTGCTTAAGTGCTGACAACTGCAGATTTGATGACAGCAATTATGATTAGGAATATTCAATGAAAACACAGTAGTGAAGAAAAAAATACCACCAATAGGTGGCTTTCCATGATCTCAACATATTAACTTGCTGTAGTTACAACAATTAATTTTTCAGCGAGACCTTAATGCTACAGACTAGAGTGCAAAGAAAGTATCAGACAATGAATGCATGAAAGATATTTCTGGTAAAGGAATCCATGGAAACAAGATGTCACTAGTGGTAGATATAAAAGCGTTCCTGTACTTTAACCTAAAAAACTTGGGCCTGTTGGATTTGAGAAATCAGGAAACAAAGTGAAAATAAGACAACATTTTAATAATTACAATTCAAATAGAAAGTGTCATATCAAATCAAACAGCCCCTTAAGTTCTTGGGAATTGGTATAATTAATTCACTACACGGTAATAACACATTTATGGCCATGGGGTCTTGATTTTGGTTTTTGTTGTCCATGACCCCATTATTCTAAATAAAATTTTAAATTTAAGAACAAGGTAAGTGAGGGATAGCTCTTGGGTATCAGAGGCATTAAGTGCAGAAAGGAGAGACAATGGAGGAACAGAAGAATCTAGGGGACTTCCGCTCCAGCTACATCCTCATGAACTGTTCTTATTGGTCAGAAATTAGCTTGCCTATACTTATTTTATACACATAAGAACCTGATAACCCCCTAAAAACTCAACAGGTACCATTTACAATGGTTCTAACAGCCTGAACAACTAACGGTATTTGGTCACAACAAAGTAACAACTGCCGTTCACATGATCGGTTAAGCACTTTTCCTTGAGATTCCCATCAGTGAGCAACCCCCCTCACACACACAAAAACACATAGCACAGGGTTCTGAGGGAAGCTGTTAGATATAAAACCATTGGTTTGCTTCAACCCAAATAGCTTAAGTTTTTGAGATAGTTAATAACCAGTTGACCACTAGTAACCATTATTTGTTTCAAAGTTGAGGAAAATTGATTTTGATAAAATTAATGTCAAACTAATTATTATAATCAGAATGTGCATCCAAATTAATCCGGGTCATAAATTTACATTGGAACATGTGTTTTTCATTGGGAAGTGCTAGATTGATTTTTCAACAGCAAAACAACAAACTGGCTTTTTTCTTTGGGCAGTAACTGCAAATTTCAAACTCCTCAATTCACCACTACTGCATATTCAAAGTCGGACTTTGAAAAAATCATAAATTAAATATTAAATGTATTAAAATCTTTGGGCAGAACTTGTTTTCTTTTTGCAGTCACAACCTCCAAATATTTGGTATATCTACAAGTTTTACATTGATTGCTAACACAATTTACACAACCCTCCTCCTTTACACAGGCTTGGGATAAGGCTTTTGTTGTTGTTGTATCCTCCAAATATAGCACATTTGTCAACAACAAAATTGTAATAGATAGAATACCTGTGCCACAAATTCTTGTTCGACACCTGTGCCTGCAGCAGCTTCTTGCTCTGCTGCTACTTTCCATCTGTTAATTTCTTCTTCAGCAGCAGCAATGTCTGTCATTAACCCCTCAATCTACAATACAAACAGGCCAAGTTGATAGATACTTTGAGACAGAGAAGTATAAACAATCATATGTTCCTTAAAAATTACACACCTTAGGGAATCACAACAAATTCTAGGTTCTACAATATACAAACATAAGATCAAACTGTCCACAGTTAAGGCATTAAGATCAAAGTAAACTTAAATAAAACATAATTAAGCTTACATTTTCATTTGCCACTCTCTCCTTCTCTTCAAGTTCCTCTATCCGATGCATTCTATGGTCAAGCTCCTTGGCCTGAGCTTCTATATGCTGCTTAAGTAAGCTTAACTCTGCCCTTAATGGAGTGAAGCAATATGCAAAGAAGAAAAGTTATGATGTCAACACAACTAGACATTGCAAATAGACAAGTTCTTCAGCCAATAGTAATGAAGATTGAGGAGTATGATTTTCATTTATCAAAATTTAAACTAGACAAATAACAAAAATCTGTGCATTTGATTCTGATAATAAGTACCTTAATTCATCCACAGTATGCTGCAGCTCAATGATCTCAAGCTGAGATGCTTTAACTACATCCTCCAAAGCACCAGCCTGCACAAAGAATTCATCAAGGGTTCTTCAATATGCAAAATAAGATGAAAACTTCAAGTTTCATTAAAAACTGGAGAGAGAAACAAATGCTTAACCAATGAGTATATTTCATCTTCCTCTTCTTTCTCCGCTCTATCCGACTTCTCATTTGAATCCGCAACCTTTCCATCTCCAATAAGTTTACTAAATTTGAAATCTATCCCAGCCTCCCTCAACCCATTCTCTGCTGCTTGAAACAACTCACTCTTTCTAGAGGATGGATCGATTGCCATCCTCTTAGACAAGGCACTCCTAAGCAAGGAACCAATTTGATCCTTCTCTTTAACTAACCGATTCACCGTCTCATCTAAACTCTTGATCTCGTGATTCTTCTCCTCAACCACATCTTTTGCTTTCTGAACAACAACCTTAGTCAACTCATATATGGACTCCATACCAGCCAAAGAGGCACGTATATTCTCCTCAACGTCCGTTTCTTGCGGGACAAACAACGATTCAGACAGCTCCGAGGTGCCACCATCATCAAGTATCTTAACAACATTGCAAATCTGGTTATGAATTTTGGAAACAAAACTCAACTGATCAATCAACAAAGGCCTTTGAGCTTCCATCCGAGATTCCAACTTACTCAACTTGTCCTCGCACTCACCAACAAACTCCCTCAACTGCAAAGCCTCATTTTCCCCCTTACTCAAATTCTCCGAAACAACATT
Organism: Cajanus cajan; assembly: GCF_000230855.2. Classification (NCBI taxonomy): domain Eukaryota; kingdom Viridiplantae; phylum Streptophyta; class Magnoliopsida; order Fabales; family Fabaceae; genus Cajanus; species Cajanus cajan. Next base: position 80,688,205 of record NC_138518.1, read on the forward strand.
CAACTTCTGATCCCTAACAGCCAAATCCTTCTCCAAACCCTCAACTTCAGAAACCTTCTTCGCAACCTCATCCCTCAAGCCACTGATCGTGGCCTCAAGCTGAGAAACCTCAATAGCAATCTCGTAATTCCGCTGCTCCATCTGCTCTCTCGCCTCGTTCCTAGCCTTGACAGTCGCTTCATTCTGTTTCAAAAGCTCTTCCACAATCTCATTCGCGCGCTTGATGACGCCATAAGCCGCCGCCGCCATGCCGGTGTATTTCTGCGACCGCGGCAAGGGCAGCGCGTTGCCGGCGAAACTGCTGACCTTCGCCGAGATCTTCTCCATGCCGGTGACGAGCATGTGGCTCGAATTCCCAATCTCCGATCGCAGTGCGTCACGTTCCTTTGCCGTTTCTTCCAAATGCTTTGTCGTTTCTTCCAATCGCTTTGCCGTCTCCTCCTTCTCCCGAACAGCGTCGTCGCGCTGACGCCCGAAATCGTCGCGCTTCTTTATTGCCTCGTGTGCCAAAGCCTTCAACCGGTTGAACGAAACCTGCAATTCGGACTTGGCATTCTCCGCGGCAACGCGCGCTTGTCGCTCGCGATCGAGTTCTTCCATAACCTCCCGGAGTTTCTCAACGGAGACATCTTCCGGCGAGGGAGGTTTAGCGATCGGAGTGGGATCTCCGGCGTCGTCCTCGACGTCGCTGAGCACCGCATCAGCATCTAGGTCGCCGGCGCCGGCCATTCAATTTAATAACATATATTTAATTTGATATTATGTGATAAACCCTAGAAATTGGAGCGAAGCAACAATATAGGAGGAATAAGAAGTAGCACTAAGAACTCTAATCTAAGGTGATTATGTTGCTGGTGATTATTGATTGATGAAGAAACATCGCCACAACGTACCTACCAGTCAGCCTCTAAAGAATATAGGAATTTCAGATTGAGAATTCAGAATTTATCTTTATTTAGTTTTTGGAGTTACAATTCTTAAAATAAGAGTGTAAAATAAACCTGATTGATGAATTGTTTATTGGATGAATATATAAGTCAAGAAAATAAATAAATAAAGAAAGAAAGAAAGAAAAAAAAGGAAAGAAAGTTATATAAGGGAAGGGTAATTATTTGTTTAGGATTGGGGACGTAAAAATGGTAATGGTGGACGCGAGTCCAGAAGATTGGAGTGATGGTGGGTGAGTCTGAGGAAGGAAACTTCGTTTGCAAGAGATTGCGAGTGGCGACAGAGAAAGACTAGGAGAAGCGAAAAGGACCGTGCGTTGGGGGTGAGAGAGAGCGCTCCTTCACGTCACGGAACGCATAATAAATCACTAAAGAGAGACAAAATAGCCTTTATCAAGTTTTCTTTTTTATTATTGAGACTTCATTTTTACTCTTAATTTTTTTAAAATTTAAAAAATAAAAATTTTCTAATATCCTATCTAAAATTATAATAAAAGGAGGATATTTTATTCTGTAACAAAATTCATAATCTAATTTTTTATCTTTTATTTATTTTAAAGTCACCATCATTATTATTAAAGTTATTTAATTCTTACAGTTTTTTTTCTTCTTCTTCCAAGATACAATTTTTCTTTTCATATTTTTCTTTTTATTTATTTTCTCTGTTCTTAATCTTATTATTTATTTTGTTTTTGACTTTATCTCTATATTTATCTTATATTCATATTTTATTTATGTATTTTATTTTTTATGCAACATATAATCACACATATATGTTTGTATTAAATAATTTGTGTTTATTCTAAAAAATTTTTGAAAATTATACAATATTCCATTATATTAAATCGTATAAAATATTTTTTTTATAATTATTCATCGATTATCAATTAACAAAAGCAAGTATCATACAGTTTTTAAAATTTGTAATTTTATCTATATATTAAGAACTTTTAATTTAATAATTAAATCGTTAAAATTTAACTCACGTTATGAGTTATTGAGTCGAATAACTTAAGCAAAAGTTATTTTTGAAGTCATTTGATCCCTTCCTTCTATATAATAGAATAACAATTTTATGTTATTAAGCTTTTCTATATTATGTCATGTGTAAATATTTAAATAAGTAAAAAGAATTATTAACATTTACTTTTTTAGTTTTTTTTTATAACTTTATTTTAGTAAAATTTAGTACCAATTAGATGATATAGTAAATAGAAAAAAGTATTATAAATTAACTTTAAAAATGTCTCAAGTAATACATACTCAAATGTTCAAAGACAACCTACATTAATAATAAGTCAGGATTAAACTTTAGTTATATAACTACAAAATCAATTAATCACACTCTTTAAAAATTTATGCGTAATAATATATATATTTTTTATTTTACTATTTTGGTTGATATTATGTTGGCTAAATAAATACTTTTATATAAGTTTTATAATTTTGTACATATTAATTATTCAAATAAATTACTTGTCTCTAATGTAATTTTACATAAGTGATTTATCTTATTTATAGCAAAAATCCATGTTTAAAAAGAGAGAAATTTTTTGTTGGAAGTCAAATTATTATATATAACTACTTCACTTGTCTTATTTTTTCTATATATTTTCATAGTTTAATTTTTAAAATAATTAATTAAATAATACATTATTATCTGTGTTAGCTTGGTTTTGATTATTGGGTGAATAGAGTTATACAACTCATTTGTTTAACTTGATAGAGTATGTTACTTATATTATATATGATATTATGCATTATTTAATTAAATATTTTAATTGAAGATAAAATGATTAATTAAATGAATTTCATTTGTATCTAATATAAAATTTGCATCATTTTTTTCCTTTATATATACTTTCATCTTATTATTTTATTTCAATTTAATATAGAATTATTTAAACAAAACTTATTTTATAAGTAATCAAAAAAGAAAACGTACATACACACAAGTTATTTACTAGTTATATATATATATATATATATATATATATATATATATATATATATATATATATATAAAGAGAGAAAGAGAGGAGGGATCCGTTTACTTCACAAGTAAGTCTATCTAAATTTACTTCATTCAATAAATCATGTTTTACATCAAATTTTAACGATCCAACCGTTGAATTTAAAGTTCTTAATACATAGATCAAATCTGCAAATTTTTTAAAAAATTTTAAAATCATTTGATACTTCGTTTCATTAATTTAAATCAATGTATAAAATAATTTTATGATTATTCGTCGATTTGAATTAATGGAATGAAGTATCAAATGATTTTCAAATTTTAAAAAAATTGCAGACTTAATTTATGCATTCAGAATTTTAAAAACGGTTGAATCGTTGAAATTTGATATAGAACATGAGTTATTAAACTCTAAACCTAGACTTACTCCTTACTCTTAGAGTAAACGGATCCCTCCTTATATATATATATATGGTTGTCTATAAAACTTGTACAGTAATTATGAATAATTTAACCAAATAAAATTATTAATTTCATCTAATCATTTAAAATTAAATTTAAGATTATCAATTTTGTTTAACTTTAAAATAAATTATTCACGATATATAACTTGCCAAAATGTTGTTACATCTGCAAAAATTCGATTTTTCCTTGTCTTTTACTCCTTCTGTCGTCTTTACATATTATAACAAAAAATATTGTGAGACCAAAACAATATATAAGCATTTACATAAATATAAAGAATTTGATTCTAAAGGTAATTAATGTCAATGTGTTATTTTAAATTTATAATATAATTATAAGTTATTTAACGTTATAGTATATTTTTTTGGTAGGTTTCAGAGAGTATTTGTAAGTTTTTAATGATTATATTAAATTATTATAACATTATATTTAAAATATTATGTTTATAATGTTGTTTAGTTATGAGTTATGATATATGTTTAAATAATTTTAAATTATATTTGAAAGTTTTTTTTTGTTTTTTTAGTAATTTAATATTATGCTTAGATAATTCAAGAATTAATTTTTAATTTAATTATAGTAATGTTTAAATTATTATTTTTATTGATTTAACAATTAACACATAAGTAAAATATGGGTAGTGTGTGTAAGTATGAATATTTAAGTATTGTATTAGTATAGTAACACTTATGTGCTAGCATCTTGTCTTGGTCTTGACAAATGTTTCTTTGATGGGTTATACATTCTGTGTGAAGGGACTCCGTCTCCTATTATGAGACAAACGGTACTTCAACACTCAAGAAAGTATTTGATCAAAATAATAAATATTATTAAATAAAGAATTATCTAATCAATAATACCTACCATTTAACTCGGTTTGTATTTGTACTAATCTTAGTGAGCCTATGTGCCTTTTTGGGCCTCGTGCATAGTTATCAATTTGTTAATAGGAACTACTAGAAAGTTATGTTAGTGTAAGCATCTAATTACTCACTATTTTGTGCTAATTGATATGGGATAATAGTGGTTTGTTTGGATGATCTATATTTGACAGATACTAAACCCTAAACTCTAAAAACCATGCAATTCCTCATAAGCCAAATTGAATCAATTCCAATAGTAAATAATATAACCCAAAATTCCACAAATACAAAGTCTGTTTGCAAGTGTTAAACCAACATAGTATACTTATAACTATTGTAGTAATTATCCTATGTAGAATATTATCTTATAACTTTCTTAAATTTAAATTTATGTTAATTAAAATGTATTACTTTAATAATATTATTATTATTATGGTGTTTATATAATAATTAATAATAATTATTGATATAATAATTATTATTTAATTTTACTATCATATAAAAAATTTAGATTATATTAATAGTAATTTTAGAAAATTTATTTTAATTTTAAAAAAGTAAACGTTAGAAAAAATTTAATAGTGAAACAAACAATTTTTCAGAAAATTTATTTCAATTTTAAAAATATTATATATTATAAAAATTAAAAGTAAAAAAAAGGGGGGAACAGAGTAATTTTTTGTTTTAAAAAAGTCAAGAGAATAAATAGATTTTACTATTTTTTTAAATAAAATATTTACGAAAGTCATGTTATAATTAAATACAACTTTGATTTTTAAATTTTTAAAAAAAATATTTTAAAATTATAAATAGAGGAGTCGTATTTTGAAATACTTTAAGTTTGTGTATAAGAAATACAATTTATCCATTCTCAAATTTTAAAAAAAATTGCCCATTATTTTTTTCCTTAATAACATAGTTGATGTTGGTTTAGTTGACGAGATTTCTTGGAAGTTTAGGTCCTTTGGGACAGTGGGACTCGTCAACATGGTGACATTTCTTATCAGCGTGTAAATATTATTTACGCGATAACGCCGTGGTTACGGGGAAGGATCGAGGAAAAACACAAAGTGATTTCCACTTCCTATTGAATGAGTGAATGAATAAATAAATAATAAATAATCAAAAAGACGATTTGTTGTCTGAATTTGTTAATATCATCGCAAACTGACAAATATATTATAATTACTTAGTTGTCAGCAGAATATTCATTTACTTGTCGAATGGCAATGTAAACAAAGTTTCTAAATTAAAGTGTTAATTAATTTGCTCTGGTGTTTGGTTTTAAGGCTTTCACATATTATAATAATGTGTGGATAGGTGTTGACTTGACCTTGCTGGTTTCCTTCGAACAGGAGCTTTCTTAATTCATTGTCCTCTTCCTTCTATTTAGTTCCACTAGGAGAAGCTATTCTACTTGACGTGATTAGCGTGAAATATTAACATCCAGCGTGTTGTTAATTCTCTCACAATTCATTTGCAATTCTTCTGTGGAAACAATGCTTCTAGAGGTATGGAAAAAATGTTTCCTCTGAAACTCTCATTTTACTACCATTGTGGAATGGTGGCTGACATTTGATTCAGTCATCATTACTCCATTTTTCGGCGCCTCAGTTTATTTTTCTTGGTCTTCTCTTTCAAATTCCTTATTTAGACCTCGAAATTTCGCCAACCAAACTTGGGGTGATGCTTCGTTAAGTTTTATGAGTTTCCCAGAATTTGTAATTTGCACAATTTTATCGCGGGTCAAAGTTGTAAGGTTTTTAATAGATTATAACAGATTTGATATAATCTGTTATATAGAAAGGGATAACAACCATATTTCAAATTTAAATAACAGATTATATCCAATCTATTCTTATTCAGTGTTCTAGTTTGGTTCATCCGTGAACATATAAATGTATGTTCTCAACTTAATTTAACAATTAACAAGTTTGCAATTGCAGCTGGAGACTTGGACTGCTTTGGTGGTTTTGTTTCTCCTTGTGTTGATTCTGAAGGAGTCGATCATGGGAGGTAAGAGTTCAAAAGGGTCTGATAGGAGGCATGTTTCATCGTATGGATCTGCTGGTTCTTCATCTTCATGGGATAACTATGAATACCCTCGGTCATCACAAGCATACCCACAACAAAATCCATATAACACACCTCTTCACCACCCTGCAACGGCTCCATTCCACGATTATTCACGGCCAAAAAGGAGGTTGGATAGGAGATATTCCAGAATAGCTGATGATTACCATTCACTGGATGAGGTAATTTTATCGCTGCTTATGTTGAGCTGTTGTGATTTGTTTATGAATTATATGAGCATTTTTTTTTCATCGGTTTTGGTTTGGTTTGTTTACATCATTGACTTTTGTGTTTAGTAAGAAAGGGGGATAGGGACCTTGTGGTTAGGGAAATTGACTTCAATGTGAATGGCATCGATGGAAAAAGTTCAAGTCTCATCTCAGCAGTCAGCACAAACGGGAGGAAAAGAAAGGAAATCAGTTTTGTTCTTTCTGATATCAGACTTCAAATTTCTGCCTGTGATGGCCCACGTTGATAATCGAAATATTTAGGCTCATAAATAGGGTTCATTGTAACAAGAAACTCTGAAGTACGTCTTTTTGTTGAATGTTTTTTCCCTACAGCAAAAGGGTGTCAGAATCACTATCAGAGCTAGACCACCAAAAGGATCTTGTTTGGGGACCATGTTCAAGAAAGAAAAAATGTATATAAAATACTGAATTTTGAAAAAAAATAAAATTGGCGAGACCCTTGCTTAGTACTTACATTTTTACTATGAGTAATAGTGTAAAAACTTTATACCCTTTTCTTTACAAGACCTTTATGCTTCAGCGGATTTTGAAACTTGGCATGACCTTTAAATTCAAGCCATTGAATATAGAAGTGGCTTAAGAAAAGCTGCTATGTGAAAAGACTACTATTTCTTATTTTTATTGTTCTTCCTGATCATGTATGCATGAATCAGCAGAGCATCCCATAATTCACCTTATATTATTGGTAGCAGTATAGATGCTATCAATGTTTGCTTTGGGCACACATGGTTAAGACAAAATTTTGTCAGTAGCCAGTACATTTCCCGGAGCAAACTGGTCCAAGTGTGCAACAAGGTTGGTTTTAGAAAATATTTAGAGGAAGCTTACTGCTAGCTTGTCTTATCTTACTTTTTTCTTTTATTCTATTTAAATATCCATAACAAGATGTAACGAGTACTAGGGTAGCCTTATTCAAATTATAGATCGATCAAGATTGTTAATCTTATTGCTTGTTTCACCCCTAAATTACCATTCTCACAGTTACAACTTACGACTCATTAAAATACCTTATTTAATGAAATACCTGGGCACAGGTTACCACTGCTCTTTCACATGCTGGCCTGGAATCTTCTAATCTCATTGTTGGCATTGATTTTACAAAGAGCAACGAGTGGACAGGTTTTATCTTACTCACATATTGATGCTTGGATTTCTTGTAAGTTGTGGTACTAAATTTGCATAATTCACTTTGAAACCAGGGAAGAGGTCATTCAACCGAAAAAGTTTACATCATATAGGAAGCGATCATAATCCTTATGAACAAGCAATCTCAATTATTGGGAAAACTATAAGTGCTTTTGACGAGGACAACTTGATTCCTTGTTTTGGATTTGGAGATGGTAATTCCAGATATAAATCTTCGTGCCTTTCAAATTGTTATGTTTCCAAATTGCCAACTTGATTGTGTTTCTTTCTTGTCTTTTTTCCCCTGTCAGCATCAACACATGATCAAGATGTCTTTAGTTTCCATTCTGATGAAAGGTTCTGCAATGGATTTGAGGAAGTTTTATTAAGATATAGAGATATTGTTCCTAGCCTGCGTCTGGCAGGTGTTGCTTTCACCAATGATCTTAGATAGCATTTTTGAATTAGGCTCAGCATAACTCATTGCATTTATGTGACAGGACCCACTTCATTTGCCCCTATTATTGAGATGGCCATGACTATAGTTGAGCAAAGTGGCGGCCAGTATCATGTCTTGCTAATAATTGCTGATGGACAGGTACTTTTAATACATTAGTTCTTACCATTGAAAAGAACATTTTTTTTAACTAGTTTAAATATGCACCAGTTATCAATTGTTTCATTGGCAGTTATCACGCTAACTTTGAGAATATGACTCTAAAGTATCATAGGTTAAAAAAAAATACTAAAATGATTTAGTAGTTTCATGACAGCTATTTTTTGTTTGGCTTCTGTTGTTGTAGATAATTATAATATCTACCTTTGACAAGTAAACATCTAGGCATTGATATCTGCAGAATACAGTATTTTGCTACAATTAATTGGTTAATTACATGAATACAGCTGAACTAAAGATGAACTTGAATAGACAGTCCTGTGGTGACACGCATCATTCAACAAACAGTTATACCTAGGAGGCTTTAGAAAAGTGGATTTCCTTATTTATTTATCAATTTGTGCTGAACCTTTAATAAATATATTGTTGGTGTTTGGAGCTTCAAGCAATTTCATTTGTCACAACAAAAATTATCTAGCATGGTCAATGTTCATTTGGTACGAAATGCCCTAAGTTTGTCAAGCTTCAATAAATGATTAATCTTTTACTGTAGGTATTCCTTTTTATGCTTCGATGTATAAGATCTAAAAAATGGATACTTAAAATTTTGCCACAGGTGACTAGGAGCGTTGACACAGAACATGGCCAGTTAAGTCCACAGGAAAAGAAGACAATTGATGCAATTGTAAAAGCCAGGTAAATTTTGTTGTTTTCTTTCCTCTGCAATGCCGCCCTACATTCTTATACTCCTTTATAATTGCAGCGAGTATCCACTTTCAATAGTTTTGGTCGGGGTTGGAGATGGACCGTGGGATATGATGAGGGAATTTGATGATAACATTCCAGCTCGAGCATTTGACAATTTTCAGGTTTGGTTTAATTCACTTGGCCATATTGACTTGCCACATTTACAATTCCTATTATGCTGAAATGTGAATATTTTATTTTCTGCTGCGTGTAGTTTGTGAATTTCACCGAAATTATGTCAAGGAGTATACATTCAAGCAGAAAGGAGACAGAGTTTGCTCTAGCAGCTTTGATGGAGATACCTTCTCAATATAAGGCAACCATAGATCTTGGCATATTGGGGTAATAAATGAATATTATATATAGAAAAACCTGGTACTTATAGTTATAGCCTATTATAGAAGTTCTTATAAGGTAATAAGTAATAACTAAATTTGCATCATGTCTTCATCGATGAATGTAGTGCACGGAATGGACATTCACCAGACAGGGTTCCTCTACCTCCACCTCATTATGAGAGGGCTTCTGCTAGCAGCAGCACAACATCTTTTCGTTCAAACAGTTTTCAGCAGAGTACACGTACATATTCTGTCAACGATGATGTTAACGCAGAATCATCTTCAATTGGCTTATATGATAACAAGGTATTTAGACCATTATTTTCAACTTAAGATGTGACTTTTAGTTTCATATAACTCTGAGGCATGACATGATCATCATGAATCATGATTTATGATGTTTCAACAAGTCAACAATGGTTTACATATGACACGGTTGACTGCAGATTTGTCCTATTTGTCTTACTAATGGGAAGGATATGGCCTTTGGTTGCGGGCATCAGGTAACGTGTTTATTTATATGCTACCCATTCATCTTTAATCTAAGACTGGGACATTATATTAACTTTTCTTCCCATTGCTATATCCTCAAACGTGGCAGACTTGTTGCGACTGTGGAGAAACCCTCGAATCATGTCCCATTTGCCGAAGCACAATCAATACCAGAATAAAGCTTTACTAGTTAACCTTGCTTCAGACCTGCTTTCAGTGGCAATTGCATGCATGCAGAAGAAGGTTATATACGTTTGACAATGTCATAAATTGAGTGCCTAATTGATCCAATAAATCAAAAACTAACTTGATACATCATATGCAGGGTAGCAAAGAGAGGAGCATGGTTGCCTGAATCATGATAGATACGTTTTTTGCCTCGTATTGTACACAAAACTGCATTTCGCAATTTTGAACAAAGTTAAATCATTATGCCAGGGTAGGAAGAATTGTGAATGCACGTTGCCTCACTGTACATATGAAGCTTGTGCATCTCGTAGGTTTCATGTTTTGAGTAAGCTGCTTGAAAAAAAAATTCTTAGGATTTTTTTAAGTATATATACTGTTTTAGTTTTCTCTTCATGTACAATGATACATGTATTGGTTGTACTGGAGCATGAGAAACTAAACCTGCGTATTTTGATTAGATTTTATATGGTTAGTAATGCTTTTAGTTTACCCTTTCGCACTTCTAATTTCGTGTTAAGTGTTTCTTTTTTCTTATTAATCTAATTTCCTTGTCAATTTCTTAACTTTTTTATTAGTTTGTTTATTGTAAATATATACTTTCCCATCAAGGGACTCATTTTTGTCTATTCATTATCGAATTATTTTGAATTTTTAAAATTTCAAACACCAACCAAAGAAAAGTCAGGAAGAAAGAGGCGCAATCGTGCAAAGACGAGCACAAAATAAGATTGTAGTAAGCAATAGCCACAGGTACCAAAATAAGAAGCAATAGCCACAGGTACCAAAATAAGAAGCAATAGCCAGTTTTTTCCACTGCCTTGCATTGTAAGTGTTAATGTGTTCACCGCAATTCAAGTCTGAACTTTGTCTTATTTCCTTTTTTGGTCGAAGAGGAACTATATATAGAGTGCACGCACGATACAAATTAATTTGCCATCTTCTGAAAGAATGTTGCCTAAGGTTGCGTGATATCACCTACCTAATTATTACTTAACACCACGTTTAAGTTCAAGTGTTTATTTAACTTCAAACTAGCAAACTGGATGGAGTCACGGTACGTCTACACTACAACGCGTAATGCATTATGGATAATCATAAACACATTCATTTGTTTTCCATCTCACTTTCACACGTTTTCTTTATATTTGTTTTTTCTTTATCATTACATCACTTATCACTTTTTCTTAAATATTTTTGCTATTTTTCTTTTCCTTTACCTGAATCTATCTCACCAAAATGAAATTGGATGTTAATCTTTTTCCATGCATTTATGATGCTAATTAATGCAATACTATACGTAGGTGTCACTCAATCACTTTACTTTAGCCAAACTGTTTTCTTAACAGAAAAAATCATGACAGATAGTTTGATTTTACAAGTAACAAGTTAAATTAACCAACAATTATTTTACTTTTGCATCTATGTCATAATAATGTTAAGAAGCAACACTTAACCAAGAGAGAGAGAAAAGTATATATAAGAAACAATCAACCACATTTTACTAAAATTTAATAAGATGCTAATAAAGTTTGAGAGGAAAGTTTCTTTTTTAAATAAAAGTGGCAAGATGGAAAGTCGTCTTCGATACTAGGACCAAGATGTTATATGACATATTGGAATTATCAGTAGAAATTTATCTAGAGAAAGTATACACCTTAACCTTAAATAATGTCACCGAATTATGATTACTCAACATAATTTTTAAATGTTAAGAGATCTTGTGAGACTTTTAACTACTTGTATCAACTTGTACTAACATGAGAAAAAAGTTTGTGTTATATCATTAGAGTCACTAGTGTGAATAAAGAAGTCTTATATTGAAAAAAAATAATTAAGTTGACAACATATAACTAATAAAGACTCACACAATCTAATGTTATAAGACTGAATTTAAATAAAATTTGGAAAAGAACTTATAAAAATTTCAATGCACAAAATAAAGAAACAATTTTTTTCTTTCAAAGGAAAAATACTTTTGAGTTCTAGCAACTAAAGTCCAAACATATACTGAGGTTTTGAGTTAGAGATATAATATTAAACTAGTATTTTAGTATGTACAATGTACAAGTTAAGTATTTATTATATATAACTAAATTTAAAATAAATTATGTATATAAATAAATATTAATTTTGAATATATAAGTTATATATAAAATTTGAATAAATAGATTTTTAAAATTTATAAATTATATTTTAGATTTATGATAAATGATTTATATTGTATCATAATATTATTTTTATTTATTGATAATTTATTTTAAAATATTAAAATTTAGTTTATGAATAGTTATAATAAAAAAAATTGAATTAGATATGAAGTCAAAAGAATCACTTAAAATGCTCTTGTGGAAAAAAAAATCCTAAAATGTTTTCACATAAAATAATTACTTGTATTTTATATATAAAAATTAATTTACTTGTATGATTTCTTTGTGTCTTAAATATTGGAGATGTTTTTTTTTTTTTTTTTGATGTGGAGATGCAAAAGTTATCACCTGAAGATATAAATATTCATTGAACTAATGTATTATAAAATTCTCGATCAACAATCAATCATCAAATTAATATAATTATTTATTATAAAATGTATAACACAAGAAGTAATTTAAAATTACTTAAATAAGCAGAAGATATTATTTGATTCATTGAGTATCGCTCAATAATTTATTTTTTTTTATCTCTATTTCACAATATCCGATTTTTGTGTAGTCTTTATGAGGCAATCACATTGATAAATAAAAGAAATAAATACCTTTAATCAATATGAGATCACTTACTCATCATAAAAGATTCTTAATTATGAGAATATTCATAATAATATTTTTTTATTTCATTCAAACTATTATTTTAGCAAAGAATCCCTTGGTGTAAAAATAAAATAAAAATGATAGTATATTTTGAATAGTTTTTTGTTTCATTTTATCACGTACAATTATTATTTTAATCATTCATGTAACATGACATGTGACATTTATGAGATTCTTAATGTTACACTTAGCATACTATGTCACACGTTAATTGAAGTTGTTAATGTCTAGTGGCGAAGGAGACCAAAATCACTAATGAAAAGAAAGAGCGGAGATTAATTTGCTATTTTTTTTATATGTTGAACTACTACGAAAGTGCCTAAGAAAGTGAAAAACCAAGGTACATTTAATATAATCTAAACTCTATACATGGCAGAAAAAGTCTAGAGCACTCTTGTAAGGCGGAGAAAAAGATGGCTTTGAAATCAGTATGTTACTTAATGATGATTGGTGAGGAGGACATAAATATAATACAATACTCAAAGCAACAAGTCGCTTAAACTCAAAAAATAAAATTTCCACATTCCTGGATATATAAATTGGCATGTTCCGGCGTTCATAAAATGTCACTAACACAACATGGGTAGTCGTAGGTGGTCCTGCACGTTGGTTTTCAATCTTCTCCTTCTCTCGGGAGCCATATTTGAAGTTAAGCCCGTGTCTGTGACGGGCCTTCCACTTCACACGGAATCTCGATGGATCGTGAACGAAGATGGGCAGAGGGTGAAGCTCGCGTGTGTGAATTGGGTTTCCCATTTGGAAGTTGTGGTGGCCGAGGGGCTCAGCAAGCAGCCCGTGGACGTCATTTCCAGCGGAATAAAGTCCATGGGCTTCAACTGTGTCAGGCTCACTTGGCCCATTCTTTTGCTCACCAATGACTCTCTCGCTTCTCTCACCGTTAGACGCTCCTTTCAGAACCTTGCTCTTCTTCAATCCATTGCGGGTCTCCAAGCCAACAACCCCTCCATCGTTGATCTTACCCTCATCCAAGCTTTTCAGGTGACTTTTTTTATTAATTATACAATTCAATTGCCTTATTAGCCTAACCACTTCGTTGACTAGTTTCAATTATCTCATCATCCTTATCTTCTTAGCTATTAGCTTTATCACTTGATACTGATGTGTTTGATGAACCTTATTTGATGCCACTTGACTTACGGTGGTTACTGATATTTTGGTATCTCCAGCCAACTTCCTTAGTAATTGCCATTTATGTCGCAATAAAATTTCTTTACAAATTAGTCTTTTGATATTTCATCTCAAATGTTCAATTTGGTCCCCACCTTTTAAAGAAGTGTAATATAGTTATTTATATTTAATTTAGATTAATGACATTAATTTCTTTATATATATATGACACAATAAAAAAATGACATTTGTCGTGTAAAAAAAAACAACATTGTTGATCTAATGTCATATGTTTTTTGTATAATCAAGTGTGCTTTTACTTTTTAACATAAGGGATATATTAATTTTAATTGAATACATAAAATTCTCGGGTCCACGTCGAGCATGATAAAATATTTACAAATTGATCAATAAATCACTTTTTAAATTAAAATTTTATTATGAAGATTATTAATTTGTGTCTTTTTATGTTTCACGATTTCTTAGTGGGTATTTTTAAGAGAAGAGTATTGTGTCAACGTAGTGTATGAGTTTTTTCAAGTTTGAGTTACGTGTGGGCATCATTTTTGTGACTACTCTAGGCAGTGGTGAAAAGTCTCGGGGACAACGATGTGATGGTTATATTGGACAACCACATAACTCAGCCAGGGTGGTGCTGCAGTAATTCCGACGGCAATGGGTTCTTCGGCGACAAATTCTTCGACCCAAACCTCTGGATATCGGGCCTCACCAAGATGGCCACACTTTTTAATGGAGTCACAAATGTGGTGGGTATGAGCTTAAGGAACGAGCTCCGAGGGCCCAAACAGAATGTCAATGATTGGTACAAGTAAGTGGTAACAATTACAACACCACCTACCTAGGTTGTTATTTGTCCAAATGAAATTTCTTGGCATAGTCCCGGTTTGTATAATATTTGAGTATCATGTCATTAACAAGATTGGAGTAAAATATTTTTTTACATGTTGGACATTTTTCTTCATTAACAATATTGAGAAATCACATCTATTATAATTTATAAGGAGTGATTGAGTCTATTTTAATTTTACAAAATCAACTTGGATAATACTATAATTTGACTATATCTCTAGTCAGATCTCTAATACCAACTGATATTTTGTTGTTTCAATATTAAAGGTACATGGTGAAAGGAGCAGAAGCTGTTCATGAAGCAAATCCAGATGTTCTTGTCATTCTATCTGGCCTATCTTTTGACAAGGACTTATCTTTCATTCAAAAAAAACCAGTGAACCTCACATTTAAGGGGAAATTAGTGTTTGAGGCACACTGGTATGGGTTTAGTGATGGTCAAGCTTGGGTTAATGGAAACCCAAACCAAGTATGTGGACAAGTAGCAGGAAATATGATGAGAACCTCTGGCTTCTTGGTGAACCAAGATTGGCCATTGTTTATTAGTGAGTTTGGTGTAGACTTGAGAGGTACAAACATTAACGACAACCGCTACCTTAACTGCTTCATGGCAGTGGCAGCTGAACTTGACTTGGATTGGGCCTTGTGGACACTCGTTGGTAGCTACTACTTTAGAGAAGGAGTTATCGGAATGGAAGAGTTTTATGGGATTCTTAGTTCGGACTGGACCCAAGTTAGAAACACCACTTTCTTAAACAGAATCTCTGTCCTCCAACTTCCATTTCGGGGTATGTTCATAACCACTTTTGCTTTTGTGCTTTTGCCACCATTGATATATATGTTATTTAAGATAAACTAAATTGCCAATATATTTAGTGTATGAAGTTGTTTCAGGTTAAAGTATATTGCCTTCAAATCCTTAGTAGGTAGTTGGGACTTATGTTAAATATTTAAATGGAGAATTTTGCTATTTTTAGTGATCATACCTAATTCAAATAAAATAGCATTTTAGAGGATTCATGTGATGTGATCAACATATATCAAAAGAAATCTATACTATCAATTTAGCACTTAATGAAAACTTTAACTATGTGTCTTTGACAACATGCAGGTCCAGGCATAACAAAAGGAAATCCATACAAATTGATTTTCCATCCTTTGACGGGTTTGTGTGTCATGAGAAACTTAATATTAGATCCATTGACATTGGGTCCTTGCTATTTAGCCGATGGCTGGAAATACACTCCCCAGAAGATTCTATCAATAAAGGGTACTTACTTTTGCATCCAAGCAAAGAATGAAGGAATGCCTGCAACGCTTGGGATAGTATGTTCAGATTCTAACTCTAAATGGGAAATGATTTCAGATTCAAAGTTGCACCTTTCATCCAATCTAAGCGATGGTTCTAATGTATGTCTAGATGTAGATGACAACAATTTCATTGTGACCAATGCTTGTAAATGCTTGAGCAGAGATCGTTCATGTGACCCTGGTAGCCAATGGTTCAAAATTATTGATAGTGGAAAGAGGTCAATCTCATCAACCTCAACATTATCCATGCCATTGGACCTTTTATGGAAACCACTAAGCTTAACATAAGTTGTTATAGTAATATTATTGTAAATTTCTCGAACCATGTGTTGTCTTATTCGTCAGAATTGTCACCACTTATATTTTAGTAGTGGGAAATAATGCATCAAGTATATCCACATGAATATTGAATTCAACTCATTATATTACCCTTAAAAATGGTACAAAATTTACTAACGATGGCTGGGATTTTAGGCTCAACAAAATCAATATAGAATTACGTTAAACAAGAATTACATATCACATGTATTTTTATATATGCATACATAAATAAATTTTTTTATTAAGCTACTTATTAAAGTTAAAAAGCATTTGATAAAATTTTAAAATTCATAATAGTAATTATTTTAAAAATTTGAGTTAAAAGAATTTGTATTTTTCTTTCTTTAAATTAATTAGGTGGGGAGATAGTTAACAGAAAATAATGATACAAATAGTTGTAAAGTGTATTTATTTTGTGTTTGTTTACTATATGTACAGTATATACCATCTTGAGAGAGAATTGGTTTTGCACAAGCTTTCAAAGCTATGATTTTAGAAATAAGAGTTAAAAGCTTTTATGCGTAAGATGATATATATATATATATATATAATCATATTCGCTTAATAACTATGGAGTAAAAATATTGACTACACTTTTTTAATTGTTTTCCTAACGGTTGTCATATATTTTAGGGGGGCTCAATCTACTGAAGCTACTTTGTACAATTTAACTTGAAGTTAATCTAGAAAGATTTTAAGTGTATCTTATTTTCTTTATCATTTTATAATTATATAGGAGCACTTTATATTGAGAATGGCTGCAAATAATAAACAGTTTAAAAAAGCAAAAAAGTGTTAGATAAGAAACACTTGGCAGTTGGCAAGCACAGACAGGAAAAGATATACACTCCAAACAGTATATTGTAAGAAATAATTGAATGAACACTATGAGAAGGGAATCCATGGAAAAGAGATGACAAAAGAAGAGTACACAGAAAACAAACAAGCTACCCACATGAATAAATAAATAAATAATGGTATGTCATGAATCATGATCCTAAACATACATATATACATATATATTGGTTTGTTCTGGCGTGCCGAACGAATGTGGAATATGATATACAATGGGTAGGTGGTCGTTCACGTTGGGTTTCACATCTCTCTCTCTCTCTCTCTCTCTCTCTCTCTCTCTCTCTCTCTCTCTCTCTCTCTCTCCTCTCTCTCTCTCTCTCTCTCTCTCTCTCTCTCTCTCTCTCTCTCTCTCTCTCTCCTCCTCTCCTCTCTCTCTCTCTCTCTCTCTCTCTCTCTCTCTCTCTCTCTCTCTCTATATATATATATATATATATATATATATATATATATATATATATATATATATATATTTGATGGTTAATAGTGTAAATCAGTGCATGTAAATTTTATTTTTAATTTAATTATTTGATAATAAAAAGTATCCATTGTAAGTATTTTTAACTTAATTATATTTTTATTTTCTCTAATTTAAAATTGATATGTATAATTTTGTACTCTCAAATTTTGTTTGAGCTGATTTAATCATCTTGCTTTTAAAAATAAGTAAAATTTTCCCTTCAATTAATTTTTCTAATTAAAACTTTCAAATAATTATTTTATATTTAAATAATTTAGGGTTCAAGATGAATATAGCATGTGTAATAATTCTAAAAAGTTTATAAATAAAAAAATCATTGAAAATTTAATAAAATTTTGTAGGGTGAGATTAAATTCTAAAGAAAAATTTTGAAAATTATTATTTTGAACGAAACTTAATGTTTTAGTTTATAAATTTTTAGTAAAATACTATTTTAAAAAATCAATCAATTCATTTTATAGTGATTTTGACAAGTTTTAGAAAGAGAACAAAATTGTTTAATTTTAAAAATATAGAGACTTAATTAGTTTAAAAGATGGAAGAGAAAAATGAAATTATACATAATTCAAAATGTAGTTATAAGTAATTTTTGATCAATTGCAATTCTGAATTCTTAAATGATGAGTGGAGTGTGGGGCAACTTATTTGATGAGTCCAGGTGGTGGTGAAGAGTCTCGCGGACAACCACGTGACCCAGCCAGGGTGGTGCTGCGGTAGCACCGACAATGGCTTCTTCGGCGACAAATTTTTTGAGCCCAACCAGTGGATCTTGGGCCTCACCAACATGGCCACCGTTTTCGAATGAGTCACTAATATGGTGAGCATAAGCTTGAGGAATGAGCTCGGAGGGCCCAAACAAGACGTCAACGATTGGTATAGGTAATGACTAACAACTACAGCTCCACCTGCCAAAAACACCTTTTCAAACCATAGAAAATATCTACCAAAAACACATGTCACTAACAACTGCCTCATTGTACGCTGACTACTTGTTTGTTAGACCCATTTTTTAATTATGTTTAAAGTTGTAATTGCGGGTTGAAACTTGAAATAACATGTGCACAACAAAATTAGGTAAAATATTGCTTTCACATGCATCATGCATCGGTATACATTCAATACGTTTAGATATAAAGTTATAAATATTTTTTTAGATTTTTTTATCATAAATAAAGAATATTTTATTTTTGATAGAAAAACTCTAAAAACAAAACAATTTCTAAATTTGTATGTAATTAAATAGGCTCATTCAACTTTTTTTTAATTTATTGTTTACATTGCTTTTTATTTTTCGATTATCATGCATTAGAGTAAATACAATTTAAGTTCAAATTGGATATAATTACTTTCTCCTAATTTATTCCAGCATAGTCATTTTCTTAAACTTATGTGATCACTAAATTAAATAACTATTTTTTAAAAAGAAAAAATTGTGAAGAACAAATATAAAAATGAATAGTTTGTAAAGAATTAAAACAATATTTTTATCACCAAGATGATAATATTATAGCAATTCAATCAGTTAAGTACTATTTGGAAAAGAAAACAAAACGTGGAAGTAGTGATGTCTTTGTGATGGAGGGACAAAAGTAAAACAATGTCTTACTTGAAGGAAAAATATTTAAAAAATAAAGAAAAAAATTCTCTATAGATAATAAGTTGTTGTTCTGAATTGAAAACACATGGTGAAAGGAGCAGAAACAGTTCATGCAATAAATCCAAAGGTTCTAGCCATTTTATTTTGTCTGAATTTTGACATAGACTTATCATTCATTTAGGATTGACCAATGAGTCTCGCGTTCAAAGGAAAGCTAGTATTTGAGGTGCACATGTATGGCTTCACTGATGGTCAAGCTTGGGTTGATGGGAACCCAAACAAAGTACGTGGAGAAGTGACAGAAAATATAAGGGGAATGTTTGACTTCTTATTGGACAAAGGATAACCATTATTTGTGAGTGAGTTTGGTGGAGACTTGAGAGGTACCAACATAAATGACAATTCATATCTAAACTATTTTATGGCATTGCTAGCCAAGCTTGACTTGGATTGTGCCCATTGGACACTTGTTGACAGTTACTACTTTAGAGAAGGGGTTATAGGAATGGAAGAGTTTTATGGGCTTTTCACTTGAGATTTGACTTAGGTTAGAAGTACCAATTTCTTAAATAGAATCATTGCCCTCCAAGATCCATTTCGAGGCATGATTATGACCATAACCACTAATCAAGACCTTTTTGTACTCTCTAATTTAGCAATACATTATTTTTCTAACACTATTATCGACTATTTATTAAAAATTGTAAATTTTGGTATATCTTTTGGTGAGTTATTTTTTTATTTCTAATAAATTTTAGTTAATAATAAATAGTGTGAGAAAATAATGTTTAAAAGAGGATGCTAGTATTTCTCTCTTATCTTTTGCTAATTTACTCACCCTTTTTCTATTAAAATTATTTTTGAATGATCCAGTTTTACACATAGCCACATAATTTGTGCAAATGTTATTTTCCCAACTATGCACTATTAGTTGGTTTCATAATATCATTATCACTAATTTAGCTTTATATTGTTTGACATTGTGCAAAAGCAAGAATTATAAGAGGCAATCCACATGAATTGATATTCCACCCTTCGATAGGTCTTTACATCATAAGTGAATACTGGGGCCTTGTTCTTTTTCTAATGGTTGGACATACACACCCTAAAAGACTCTATTGATGAACAATACAAACTCTTGCATATATGCAAAGAAAGAAAAAAAAAGTTTGCAACACTTAGCACGACATGTTCAGCTCTCAACTCTAAATGGAAAATTATCTCATATTCGAGCATGCACCTTTCATCTAAACTAAGTGATGGTTTTAATGTGTATCTAGATGTAGATGATAACGTCATCGTGACCAATGCTTATAATTACTTGAGTAAAGATGATAAATGTGACCTTGAAAGTCAATGGTTCAAACTTATTGACAATGAAAGGAGGTCAATCTCAACAATCTCAACATTATCCATGTTGAATTCACCATACCATTTATGGAAACAATTTAACTCAATATAAGTTTCTTTTAAGAGCTTGTGTGAGGATATGATGTTGTGCTTGTTACATTTTTGGTTTATGTATACTTATCAATATGTATAATATAAACTACACATATTTATAATAAAAGGATCATAACAACTAAATAATAAGATAAACATTATTTTCATTGAGATAAAATGAGATAATAGAAAAGGATAATATGTTCTATCAACTAAGCTAAAAATATTTAAAATATTCTTCTAAGAAAATGATAATAGAAATAAATTTATGTTATTATCACTTATTTATTACTCCCCTTAAGTTTGAATGTGAAAGGGAATAAACACACAATTTCAATGGTAATTCTTGGACATATTTTTGGATTCTAATTCGTTCTTGAATCTAAATGAATTTGATGATTTATGAGTTAAATTAAGATCGAGTCAATTTTAGATGAGACCAATTCATCCCAAAATATAAGAAACTTAAGCTCTCATTTCTAATTAATGTAATTGAAATTATAAATATAATTTGTATCTCATTATCATACATGATATTTTGTAAATTAAATAATGATTACTAATTGTTTTGATATAGAGGATTGCTTCTAGAAAACCCTAATTACTATCTAAGTCCAAAACATTTGAGCGAGTTGTATACAGAGAAGCCTTAACCTACCCTTATAAGGTTTTTCCAAGGTTTATTGCAGCTTTGAGAATACTAGGTTGAATCATTGGATCTTCTTCTTAATGCCTTGATAAGTAATTGACTTGATATACCAGCTAAGGTCATATATCCATAAACTTACCAATAGGGTACGTCCCAATACTCATACCGAGAGGGTACACTTATAATCCCTAAAAAATAATTGACATTAATGTGAAAAATATGGACAAAAAATTGTACAACAAAAATATAATAATAACTAATAAAGCTAAGAGGGAGCAAATATTGGATTAAATTGGAATATGTTTCTCCCTAACTCTTTTCTAAACTTTAATTAAGACGCATTTTTAGATCTTAACCCGTTCTTAAACTTAAACAAACTCGATAATCAATAGATTAAATTAGGATGAGCATGTTCGAGTCATTAGATCGGGATTGAGTCTTCCTCGCCTCTAGTTTCTTCATGTCTTAATTTTTAAAGGTGTCATGTGTCATATATATATATATATTCTAGCATTGCAAAACTTACCAACCCAAAACTTCATGATGGATGCTATCGGGGACAGTCCACAATGAATTGTATCCATTAGATTCATCTCATTACAAAAGTATGTAATACACCTATCCATAAAAAAAAAAGGCACCTATCCAAAAACACAATGGTCTTTCACACACCAACACATCTACTTTAGCTTCTTCCATTCATCCTTGTAGATTGGATTAAGCTTTGTTCTCTAGCTCTCAATTTTCATCTTCACCTTGTTGCCTTGTTGTTACTATCTAACCACCATCTAACGTTGAACTTGTGGAGATCCATGGTTGGTTCCAGGCCTAAAGATCATGTGTGGCCCTCTAATTAAGTTTGAGTTTTCACCATGCGATGCTCCGATTTTCAATTTAGCAGAGAAAGTTATCGACAAGGTGCCCCAGTGTGGAGGTAGACAATTGGTTATTAAAAAAATAAAGAATATACAAATAAGTCCTAACCTAGTGTAGATGGATATACTATATATTTTATAATGAGATAAATAAAATACATACAATTCATGGTATACTCTGGACCACATGTAAAACTGGTCCACAGTACCTACCGTCAAACTTTATTAATAAAATTCACTAAGTTTGTTTACGCAAATCCTTTACATACTTCCATTACTAAAAAACACTTTAACTCCTCTTAAAATTCAACAAGTTTCTATCCGTTAATGACATCATAAAGTGACACCAATACTTTTAACTACTTTAACACTCAAACTACAAAAAGTTTATACCTTTCTTGTAATAACTTGTAGCTTGTGATTCATCTTATGAATTTGTTAAACTTTTGTAATTATAACATTTTCAAACATGATAGGTTAAAAGTACATGTGATAAAATAGTATTGACAGACAATATCAAGTTGCCAATATGAAATTGACTAATTAAGTTATGAATAGAGTATAATAGAAGTTTTATGCACTTGTGTGATAATTGATGAAAGGTATAAATTCGAAAAATTCTTTATCCAGCATTACATTTTCTCCTTTGTTACTTTATGTGGTATGAACCCAAACACAAGTAAGGTAGAAATTCAACCGAAACTGGCATCAATAACTATATAAGAGGCCACTAGTACTAACTAGCAATCTAGCACTCACCAAACCTAAATTCTTTAACTCATCATTGCTTCTAAACATTATCTATTGATTCTTCCTTTGTTGTATCCTTAATTTTCGTCAAAGAAAATGGCAATGTACCCTAGAAAATGCAATCCCGACCTAGCTACCATATTTTTTCATCATGAGATGACACTACATGTCTACATTAACCAAACATATTTGTACCACTCATGTTGCTAGTCACATTCATGTTAGACCTCTTTTAGTGTTATTCATGACATTTTTCACTATGCTACCTGTTGAGATTTTCGTTGAAGTACTTTTGTTATAATTGTAAATCAGTTTAATTCCATCAAAGGTCTCAAACACGGCAAGTATACCGGCCGTTCAAGTAGTAAAAATATCGTATGCACAGGGATTAGAAGGTAATATAAGCATTTATTGACTATTCGTGACTAAAGAATGATTCCAATTTGTAGTTTGTCATGTGAATGTGAATTAAAGATCATGACTACTAGAATGAAAATTATAAAAATATTTGGTTGTGAGTGGAAAAGGTTAGAAATGATATTGTGGTATTGTGAGGTTGTGGGGTCAGATTTCACCAAACGTTAAACTAATGAATCCTTAATCTCTTGTTAAATTCATTGCTTAGTCAACCCAATAGTTTACTCAAACTTAATCCCTTAGAGCAAGAGCCTAGGTGTGGATATTGAATATCAATCCCTTGAGTATCCAATATCTACACCCGCATTACGGGCTAGGGTTTAAGACTACTAATGGGCCAAGCTCCATTCCTAGATACATTTCCCACTAGGCATTTGTTTCAGAGCTAGTTTCAAAGGTTATTTTCCAATACCCATGGAACCTATATCATGCAAGGAGAATCAATCCAAGGCAAGCATTAAGAATAGAAACAACACAACAATGAATGAACAACATATATATATATATATATATATATATCATTGAAAACGTTAGGATTACACTAGAATTCGTTGGTTACATCTAACCCCACAAAAAATGGGTGGAACCACTCAAAATTGAGGGCAAAACAAAATAGAGATGAAGGGAGAAATGAAGAAACCGAAGGAAAGACCCACACACACGAACAACTCCAAGCTCCGGGAATCCCTTCCACAGCTCCTAAAACTCGTCCAATGTGTGAATGAGGGAGAAACCCTCGAAAATGGCTTCAAATATGAGCCTGGGAGGTCAGATTAGGGTTTCGCGCCCGGCGCCTAAGTCTTCGCGCCTGGCGCAGCGTCTTCTGAGCACTTTCTGCCTCATTATAAGCCCGGCGCAATTACTTTTTACGCCCGGCGCAGTGTCTTCCAGAGGCTTTCAAACATTCTTTGCCTTAGATCTCGCCCGGGGCAATTCTCTATTAAGTCCGGCGCAATTCATTCCAGAGAGTTTTGAGGTACTCTCTGCCTCGATCACGCCCGGCGTGGTGGAGTCTCGCGCCCGGTGCATGTATGACTTCCAGAAGTCCACTGCTCTGTTCTTCTCAAGCCCGGCGCGGCGTCATCTTGCACCCGGCGCAGCCACTCTGCTCTACTCCTTGGCTCCTTATGTTTCCAATCCCAAAGATCTTCAATCCTCAAATCTCTAGCTCAATACCTGCACAAAAAATGAGGTGTATTAAGGTATTGTTAGCTGAATTTGGGTTAGTTATATCTGCACGCAAAATGAACAAAAAAGAGAACAATTATATTGCAATGGTTCAAAGGATGAGTGAAATTTGTTCAATAAGTCTCATCCAAAAAGAGGTAAAATTGAGACTTAACACTACCTCTCTAACCCATCCCATTGTTCTGGTATATGTGTGTGCTTCCTTTCACTTTCTAATGATTATTATATAGTTCAATATCATTTTGAGTCTATAACCTTAGTTAATCTGTTGAGATACAATCAAAGTTTTGCATTAATTGAACAACAGAAATATGGATTTTTAAACACACAAAAGCTTTCATTAATATGAAGCCTTTCGGGTGATGATAAAAAATAAATCCATGATATTTTAAACTCAAATTGGACAATATCATATCAATATGAAAACTTATGTTAAGCATGGTACACTGTTAAGTCTTAATTATACTTCTTTTGGACAAGACTTAATGAACAATTCCACTCATTCTTTGAACCATTACAACATCATTGTTCTCTTTTTGATTTAGTTTCTATGCAGATATAGCTAACCCAGAATTTAGCTAACAATACCTTAATACACCTCATTTTTTGTGCAAGTATTGAGCTAGAGAATTGAAGATTGAAGACCCTTAGGATTGGAAATCTAAGGAGCTAAGGAGCAGAGCAAAGTAGTTGCGCCGGGCGCAAGATGACCCACGCCGGGCTTGAGAAGAACAGAGTGTTCCACCTCTGCAAGTCACACCTGCGCCAGGCGCGAGACTACCCTCGCCAGGCGTGATCGAGACAGAGAGTACCTCAAACTCTCTGGAAGGTATTGCACCGGGCGTAAAAGGAATTGCGCCGGGCATGTTCTGAGGCAGAGAATACTTGACCTCACTGGAAGGCCCTGCGCCGGGCGCAAAGACTTATGTGTCGGGCGCGTAACCCTTATCTGACTCCCCAAGCTCGTATTTGAAGCGAGGCTTTGCTCCTCATTCACACATTGGGCGTGTTTTAGGAGCTGTGGAAGGGATTCCCGGAGCTTGGAGCCGTTCGCGTGTGGGCCTTTCCTTCGGTTTCTTCATTCTCCCCTCATCTCTATTTTGTATTTACCCTCATTGTTTTGAGTGGTTCTACCCATTTTTTGTGGGGTTAGATGTAACCAACGTATTCTATTGTAATCCTTACGTTTTCAATGATATATATATATATATATATATATATATATATATATATATATATATATATATATATATGTTGTTCATTCATTGTTGTGTATGTTTCTATTCTTAATGCTTGCTTTGGATTGATTCTCCTTGCATGATATAAGTTCCATTGGGTATTGGAAAATAACCATTGAAACTAGCTCTGAAACAAATGCCTAGTGGGAAATGTATCTAGGAATGGAGCTTGGCCCATTAGTAGTCTTAAATCATAGTCCGTAATGCGGGTGTAGATATTGGGTACTCAAGGGATTGATATTCAATATCCGCACCTAGGCTCTTGCTCTAAGGGATTAGGTTTGAGTAAACTTATGGGTTGACTAAGTAATGTATGTAACAAGAGATTAAGGATTCATTAGTATAATGTTCAGTGAAATCTGACCCCACAATCTCACAAAAACCATTATACCATGTCTAGCATTTTCCACTCATAACCAAACAAATTTTATAGTTTAAACATTCCAATAGTCATAACTTTCAATTTACACTTGCATGACAAACTATGAAATTGAAATTATTCTTTAGTCACGAATAGTCAATAAATGCTTATGTTACCTTCTAATCCCAGTAGATACGATAATTTTACTACTTGAACGATCGGTATACTTACCGTGTTTGAAACCATTGATAGAATTAAACTGATTTACAATTATAACAAAAGTATTTCAATGGAAATCTCAACATACACTACACAATATTTATGTATTGTAAAAAAAGTTAATAAAAGTATGTTACGTGAAGATTAATTGCATAATAATCTCTATAATCTTTTTGCATTTTGGTTCTTAATTAACTTGGTTATTAAGGTTTTGAAAATTTACAAAAGGACAACAAGGGCAAATGAGTACCATGAAGGGCGGTGCCCACCAATCTGCAATTTGATTTAGCTAACATTCTAGATATATTGTACCACAATTAATTAAATTCTCGATGAGGTTTTCTTATTCTGAAGAATAAATCTCTCTTAGAATTTTAACGCTATAACTTAATCATGTTTTCATGTTTTAGTCACATATATGTTGCAAATGATTGTGTGGTGAAGATGTATGTGTCATAACCATGGGAATACTAGCATGCTCTCAAGATGTTCATGGGTTGCAAAGGTTGTGATAACATTTGTAGCATTTGAGCCAACTTTTGGGGAGTTTTGGCTGGTGACTCGACTTTATGCCACCAACCGTCTTGTTAAGTTTGTTGCAATGTTGAAGCACATCCATCAAACACTGAAACAAAGGGAAGATTTGGGACCAAAGTTCGAAATAACCAACAATCTTTTAATTGGATTTAATAAATTACATCGTTCAATTCCATGAGCTTCCCTCACAATATATTGACTTTAAGGCCCCAACGATCTTGACTACCTCCACTCTTATTCTCGATGCTATCTATTGTATTGTGACTCGTGTGTCGCATATTTTAGGCATAATTAACTAGGGTAAAGGGTATACGTCCATTAATTACACATTATAATCATCACAACTTTATTTTGGTAAGTCTTGTTGATCTATTCTTTTTTAAAACCAAAAAATCTTTAATCAAAATTTGTTTGTTTTGTTATCATTATTATTAACTTTTCTTTGGTTGATTTTAGATACATGACATCAACAACAGAGACTTGGGAGCTTTCCAATTTGGCCCATAGGCTTGATAACATAAATAATCACCTATGAAAGCAACTCGCCTTTGTCAACAACTTTTAGGTAGATCAAACTAATTATCGAGTTACATTATATATGCACTTCAAAAGAAGAATTGTCCAGTTTTCTTTTGTCTGAAATATCTCTAATCTATTTTATCTGTTATATATGACTCGTATGAAAACAAACAGATAGAAGCATTTAAAATACTTCGGATCCTTTTTCAGATCCCCACCAAGATAATTTTAAGGTTCTCAAAACCTTGATTTCCAAGAAGGATGGTTTGTTACCACTTTTTGATGGTTCTTCCAAACAAAAAGTTAACCTTGAATTCCCTCTCATTCTTAATCTTTAGTATATGGATATATTATATGTTGTGATATTTGTCTTCATATTAGCATTGAGGTGTTGAGGAAGAAAATTGTGCTACTCTACATAATAGACCTACACAACGTCTCTAATCAAGAGTTTGTGATTTTTGAACAAATGTACCTATAGTCACGTGAAAATTCATTTAAGTTAGAGAATCAATACGAACTATTTGGACTCGAGTTGTGGAAAAGGCAATCCAATGGTTTAAAGTGAAAATGTCATAGTACTTACTTTATGACCCTTCTCTTTTGGAGCATGCAACCATCATATACATGAAGAAGGTATGACATTTCAAAATGAAGCCAATCCTTGTAGTGTTGGATCCACAAGGAAAGGTAGTGAATCTTAATACAATACCCATGATGTGCATTTGGGGTAGCTTATCCTTTTCCCAGCTCAAAGGAAGAAGCACAGTGGAATGAGGAAACATGGGACCTTGCACTATTGGCTGATACAATTTGATCAGTCACTTTTGGATTGGGTTAGTTCAAAACATTCTTTTATCTTTATTTTTTATATATGCATATTTAATCATGCAATATAGTTTTAAAGTGTAATGTAAGTCCAACTTGGGGAATAAAACATCTATGAAAATATCACAGAAAAAGCAAAACAAAAATTAAAATGAATATTCTAATTGTCATAGAGCCTATGGTGTGATACGTTTGACTTCGAGTATAGGATTTAGGGTTTAAGGGAGAACAACCCAACTATAAGGGAGTTAAACTATCTTGCCAAAGATGTAGGAACTAGCTCGAGGGTCATGAAAGATAAATCATCCGACATAGAAAAGGAAAAATTTGCCAAAGAATTAGCCACCCTTTTGGCTTCCCGCAAAACATGATTAACCTTAACTAACCACTCTTAATTAATTAATAAGTGACCCATACAAAGGGTATGGTAAAGAAGATGATCCACCTAAGTAACTAGAGACCATGGTTATCTTGGATGACTCCCCCACACCCAACTGAGAAGCCACTACGAACAACCCCATCAACATTGTATTTGACCCAAACCAAGAGGAAGAGGACTCCAAACTTCTGAACTGGCAACCAAATGATACTAAACTATTTTGAACTTTGCTTTATAAATGATTTGAACAATATTTCAACTCCGATTTGAGAAGACCAATGCATTCCGGGCATGCCAGATATGCCACAAAACAATTTGAAACATAAAACTTCAATGAGGCGATTCAAAAAAAGTATTTATTAAAACAATTCCAAACATAAAATTCAATCTGACTAATATTTTTATCTACAAGTCAATTCCTAAAAAATATTTTATTGATATTTTATAAATATTCATACTGCTTCAAAGACATCCGAGAGAAAATATTGTCAGAAAATCAAAAATCAAATGTTTATTACTTGTTTAAACTTGCTTCAATAAATCTAGCACTTATATACTTTCAGGGAAATATTTTTTCCAATGCAGTCGTCCAACCGATGGTTTAAATATCTTTAAAGGTTAGTTAAGATCTAAGACATCTTTTATCAAACTTTTCAGCTCTCGACTCTATGGTCACTATGAAGGAAACTAAAGGAAAAAAGAAATGTTTTTAGTATGTATAAACTTATCAAATCATTTGTTATTCAGAAGGAATAATTCAGAATTTGAGGATCTGGATACAACTTGTCACAAAAATTGCTCAATAAGACTTACTATTTCAATTTGACTAATTTCCAATTGTTTTAACTGTTGAAAGATTAAAATTAAAAAACAAAACATTGTCGATCACAAAAGTTAAACTTATTTTGAGTGCAAGACTAAAATTAAAACAAAACATTGTCGATCACACTCTTATTTTGTTAGAATGTATTTTGGGGGTGTTTATTTTGTTAGAATGTATTTTAGGGGAAGTGTGACACATTGGATGGTGGCATGACAAAAAATTTTTATATCCTGATTGGAACTGAGGATATTTGACACATGTATTAAGTTATCTTTCATTAGATTGCCTAGACTTTTGACTGGTCATTGTTTCCTGTAAGAAATTTATAGCTTAGTCAGAAAATTATAACTTCCAGAAATAAGAGAATAATGTTATGTTCACTGGTCAAGATAATTAATTGTAAGTTTAGGAGCCATTTTCTCCAACAAAACAAAACATAACACACGGCTTTATCTGTATAAATTATTGGTAGATAGAGATAGAATTGAACTATTCTATTTGATCATGCAAACTCAATCTATTTTAATCGATGGCCAAGAGTGATACATATTCCTTGAGCAAACAATTCATATAATCAATCAGGCAAATTAGCAACATGGTTTTTTTCTAATATAAAACTATTCTACAAATTAATAGTTAAACAAATAATGAGAAATTATACATCATTGAGGTGAGGATTGGATAGCACTGGAAACAGAGTTCCATATGTTACCAAGAGGGGCAATGACATGAGGCACAAGAGCCCCAATTCCTTTTAGGGCAGCACCGGATGCAAGCCCAATTGCAAAAGTTTCAATATACCCAGGCTTAGAATCAAGCTTCATGTCTAAAATAGTGAGTCTATTACTAATTGCATCAATCTTCCTAGAAGACTCTGTCAATAGCTTATCGTGTTTACCTCTACCAGAGGATACAACCGAAAACAACGCCTTCTGAAGATCCTCAATGACCTTCATTGAGGCTTCTTGCGAGTCCATACCCCGTGACTCATAGTGCGATATCAACTCCTTCGCCGTTGGTAGCTTCATTTTTTTCGATGGTTTTGGTCCAGCCGTCGGTAAAGTAATATTTGGAGATTCCATTTCTACAATGTTTCTCTTGCTCAGTCACACATTACATTCATTAACCTAGCACACAACGTTTAGCCAATAATTAGTGTTTATTGCATCAGTCAAAAATCTCATTTTCCATTTCTCAATTTCAATAATTAATTCCATAAAATCGTCATTTACGACACTATTTAATTATTCATAAACCAAAATTGCGATAAATGTGTAACGGACTTATGTACCAGTAGACAGGTAGCATAGTGTAGATTAAAGAAAATTACACCACGCTGTTTAAAACTGGTTATTCAGAGAAAATTTATTTATATATGCTTCGGAAACAAGAACATTCCCATGGAGAATAAGGAGGGTTCACCAGATGAAGCAACAAGAAAAATCAAGATTGAATTAAAGAAATGGAACAACGCGACTTTCGAACAGAATACGACTGAAATTACACGTATCTATTTTTAAAATGTCGACGTTGAAATTGCTTTACGCTTTCGTTGACGCGTCCTTCATTATTGGAAAATAAAAAGAACGCAACGCCTATCAAAAGCGACAAATGAAGAATACATAGTTCAGGAAGAAAAAAAATGAGTAAACCCTAAAGAAGAAAACATACTCGAACAGAATTCGGTTGAAGATAACTTGGTCTGGCGGCGCTAGGTTTATCTATTTCGGTTCCGAAGACGTTTCAGCCTATGCTTTTATAAAGAAACAGAACGAAACTACGTCGGTAGCTAGATGGGCTTTTTAACCCTTTGATGTTTTGGACCCAAAATAAAAATTCTCTGAGGTCGAATTCGAATATTTCATATAATTTAGTTACGCTAAAATCTTATATTGTTGCCTATTAATGCTTATGAAGAAAGATACACTTTTTACATAATAAATTTATACAAAAAAAATAATATAAGAAAATTTATTTCTTAAAATATCTGCACTTAAAACCTAAACAAAACAAAAATATAATAAATCATATTTATTTATAAATGTTCGTAAATATTAATAAAATGTTGCCTGTCACTGCCTACGAGGAGATATAGATACATTTTTTATGCATAATAAATTAGTATGAGTTAATTCGTATGTTTCTTTTTTATTCATTTTTATATATTATTTGAATTAAAATGTAGTTATTTTCTTAACATATATTTTATTTAAAATTATATATAAGTAAAATAAATATTTTAGAGTTGGGCAAAATTTATTGTGAAATTTCAAATCTCGGTCAGAATTAAGTTATTTATATATATATATATGTTCGCAATGAGGATTGAACCTAAGTCCTCATGTTTCTAACTGCCTTAATCCCTCCCACTCAACCACTAGGCTAACCCTAGTGATTATATATTGATGTCGTTTGAACCCATATATATATATATATATATATATATATGTTATTTTATATATTAAATTGTCGTTATTAAATCAGACAAATAAAATTCATGACATGAATGGCGTATAATTAGTATATAGATTTACTAAAAACAAATTTTACTATAGTCATTTTTTAGCACAGAGACCAAAAATAATGTTATTTTTTATTTTATTTTAAGGACTAAAAACAAACATATGAAAATCAATTTAAACATAGGATATTTTAAACATTATAATGCAATTTATTTTAAAATCCTTTTCCTTTAAATCTCGCCAATATTAAAATATAACTAAAATTAGATTTTGATAGATTTTATTTCTCCTTGTTACACTTCTAAAATTAAAATAAATAAATAAATAAAAATTCCCCTCTCCATTGTTCTTCAATCAAATATTATGTTAAGCAATAATTTTTTAAAATAAAAATTTAATTTTTGCATTATAGAAATGCTAAGAACATGTTTTTTTTTTATATTAATTTATATTTTTTTAAATGATAAAATTTAGTGGGTCTTGTATCTTCTTTAATACTCCCTCCTACCCTTTTCACAAAACTCAAATAATTATTTTATTAAGATTGAATAACTTAGTTAATAAAAATAACTATATATATATATAATTTACACGTCTTCAATAACTATACATTAAAATAAAACAATAGTTAAATTGGTTGAATTCACATTATATAAAAAATTATTAAAAATATCATTTTACCAATTTGATATTATGATGTCAACAAATTCTATCCTTAATTAATATATTTATTATCCTTATTTTATTGACTATGAATGAGAAAGGGAAAAATAGAATTTTTGAAATTCTTTGAGACAAAGTTAAACTCTTAAAAGGCTATACATTTCACCTTCTATTTAATGAACATATAGAAGAAGAAAAAACGTAATATTGATCATTGTAAAAAAGCCCGAGCTAAACATACAATTTGATGATTATAAAAAAAAAAATAAAAAATTGAAGGATTATTTTTTTTTAATAATTTTTAGTCAATATTATATGTTAAAAAAATGTGCTAGATAATGTGTTTTTAACGCTCTTTTTCTTCTTATTATTGTACTTTTATAAACAACGAGAATTCTAATTATACAATTAGACTTTAATATTATATCTTTCTTATAGGGGAAGTGTTGATACATTGGATGGTGGCATGACAAAAATTGTTTTATATCCTGATTGGATCTGAGTATAATGTATTAAGTTATCTTCTATTAGATTGCCTAGACTTTTGTCATGCTTTGGTCTTCAAGTTGAAATTGTTTCCTGAACGAAATTTATAGCTTCTGTAGTCAGAAATTATAACTTACAGAAATAAGAGAATAATAATTGTAAATCAAAACAATCGGTAGATAGATATAGAATTGAACTTTTCTATTTGATCATGCAAATTCAATCTATTTTAATTGATGACTAAGAGTGAAACATATTCCTTGAGAAACCATTCACATAACCTATCATGCAAATTAGTAACAGTTTTTTCTTATATAAAACTATTCTACAAATTAATAATGACATAAACAATGAGAAATTATACATCATTTAGGTGAGGATAACAGAGTTCCATATATTACCAAGAGGGGCAATGACATGAGGCACAAGAGCCCCAATTCCTTTTAGGGCAGACCTGAGGCAAGCCTAATTGCAAGTTTTAACATACTCAGGCTTAGAATCAAACTTCTTGTCAAGAACAGTGAGTCTATTAATAGTTGCATCAATCTTTCCTAGAAGACTCTGTCAATAGCCAATAGCTTATCGTGTTTATCT
Source organism: Cajanus cajan (assembly GCF_000230855.2). Classification (NCBI taxonomy): domain Eukaryota; kingdom Viridiplantae; phylum Streptophyta; class Magnoliopsida; order Fabales; family Fabaceae; genus Cajanus; species Cajanus cajan. The sequence goes on from NC_138518.1 coordinate 80,722,081, forward strand.
TTACCAAAGGATACAGCTGTCCTTCTGAAAATTCTCAATGACCTTCATTGAGGCTTCTTGCAGGATACCCTGTGACTCATAATAGGATATAAACTCCTTTGCCGTTGGAAGTTTCATTTTTCTTTTCAACGGTTTTAATCCAGCCTCCGGTACAGGAGATTCCATTTCTACAAAGCTTCCCTTGTTTAGTCACACATTCTTTAACGTAGAAAACAATGTTTAGCCAAGAATTAATTTTTGTTGCAATAGTTGAAATTCTCATTTTTCATTTCTCAATTTCAATCATTAATTTCATTAAATAAATCGTCATTTATGACACTATTTAATTATTCATAAGCCGAAACTGAGATAAATGTGTAATGGATTTATGTACCAGTAGACAGGTAGCATAGTGTAGATTAAAAAAAATTACACCACGCTGTTTAAAACTGGTTATTCAAAGAAAATTTATTTATATATGCTTCGGAAACAAGAACATTCCCATGGAGAATAAGGAGGGTTCACCAGATGAAGCAACAAGAAAAATCAAGATTGAAGTAAAGAAATGGAACAACGCGACTTTCGAACAGAATACGACTGAAATAACACGTATCTATTTTAACAAAAAATGTCGACGTTGAAATTGCTTTACGCTTTCGTTGACGCGTCCTTCATAATTGGAAACTAAAAAGAACGCAACGCCTATCAAAAGCGAAAAATGAAGAATATATAGTTCAGGAAAAAAAAACGAGTAATCCCTAAAGAAGAAAACATACTCGAACAGAACATAAAAGTAATAAGAGAACCCTAAAGGAGAAAACATAATTGAAATCTGAAGCAGTCATGGACGCAGAATTCGGTAATATAACCTGGTCCGGAGGCGCTAGGGTTTACTTTTCTTTTGGTACTGAATAGGTTTCTGCCTAATGCTTTTATAAAGAAACAGAACGAAACTACACGGACTACGCCGGTGGCCAGATGGGCTTTTTAAAAAAAAAACTACCAAAAGTTAATGTTTTGGACCTCAAGCTAATATGGATTAACCCTCTTATGCTTTGGAACAAGAATAAAAATCCTCTCCATATCATGCTAGTCAGGCGGAGATACTTCGCACCTCTATATAAATTTTATTTCTAACTTTAAAATAACGCATGAATCAAATAAATTCATTCTTGACATATAATTGTATAAATAATTTTACACAATATAATATGATTAATTCAATCATTGTTAATTGATGAAGTGCATAATAATCAAAATATAATAGAAGTTGAATTCATATAAAAGAAAAATTTATGTTCTACATAGTTATATTTGTAATGATAGATTAAAATAATATATATAATAATAACTTGCAGTTTTTCCATCATAAATTTTTTTAATAGGAAGATCAAATAATAATTTCGCTTCAGGACGATTTTTAGTTTCCCTGCAAATTATGAATAAAATTAATGAAATTAACGAAATTAAATGTCAATAAATAATAAACAACATTTTAAATAATTAATAATTAAATTGCATAATATCATACCTTTCGATAATAAATTTTAATTCTTTATAAATATGTCATCCATAATTTCTTTAACTTTAAAAAACTGCATAAACAAATAATAGAGTGTCAAGTATCAATATGAGAGATTTAATATTTGATGTAAATTTTTATAAGTTATGTAAAAAATTACTACAACCTCAAAAATGGAAATATCTTATTTTGCATGAAAGTTGTTAATATGACAGATATTACTCGATCTTGCATTTTCAAGTGTCCTATTATTGTTAAAAATGAGTTAGAATTTATTTAAATTAGGTAATAATACAACTATATTTATATATATATATATATATGAAATTATCACATATAAAATATTTTTAGAACCATATTATTATATTACCTTTCTAATTTTTGAGATAACAATTCTTTTTTCACCATTTTCCAAAGTTGGGTTTTATCTACTATTACCGTAGAACTTCACCCAATAGAATATACTTTTAAACGATGAACCTGCCACAAAAAAAAATACAATTTAAATAGATAAGCAATAACAAAATATGAAGACTAACCATGAATTAAATTGAACCTTGTTGTCAATGAGAGAAATTGTTGAGAGTGAATACTTGTCCTTCCAAATATTCCATAATTTTTCAAAGTCATCTTCCTAGTAAATATAAGTAATATAATGAAAAATAGATGATAATAAAGTTTCATAATAAAAAGTGAATAAATATGTTATCACTTACCTGTTTGTCAAAATACATATTCAAATTCTTTCTATTGATCACTTCATATAACTGCAGGATCTCCTTGAATCTTAATTTGACTGTAGATAAAAAAATAAAAGAAACAAATTTTAGTTTTTGTATATCATTATCAAGTATTAATCTAAATCCATCATTAATATAAATTAAAAGGCGCAACACCTGATTTTGAGATAACAAAATTTCTTTAAAAACAATATTTTCGTAAAGTTTTCATCTTCCCCTTCAAGTTTTCATTCTTTAAAAAGAATTTTCGTTGAAGCTTGAGAAACACCTCTTGACAAAGCAACATATAATTGACCATGACTAAAAATATTATTAACGCGTTCATGATTCACGAATTAGGGTCTCATTCACGCTACTAAAGTAATTTTTCCATTTTTTTTTCTACTTTTTATTCCATTGATATTTTCTATTATTTATTTCGCATATAAGAAGGATTTTAAATAAAAGTCACCATTGAGAATATTTTCATGATTCACATTAAATTTCAAAACTTTCCTTTAATTTTATTTAACAATCATAATATGTGCCATTAAATAATAACAATAATTTTTTTATAATTAAATTAATTACATGCATTTATGTAATTAATAAACTCAATGTATTTCTCAAGTTTAGTCTTTTTTTTACAATGATTTTTTTTTTTGTGTATTATTTTTACAAAGAATTTAATTTTACTCGTTATTAAAAATTTAAATTTAAAATATCTCTATTTTCTGAATTCATTTTTTCCCTTTGAAATTATAAAAAAATCATATTTAAACTTTCTATCTTAATAGATTTAAAAATATAAATATATAACTATATTTTATTAAAAATTCAAATTTAATATATGCCTAATTTTAAATTTTAAATTTTAAATTCTAAATTACAAATTTTAAATTTTAAATTTTAAATTTTAAATTTTAAATTTTAAATTTTAAACTTTAAATTTTAAATTTTAAATTTTAAATTTTAAATTTTAAATTTTACATTTTAGATTTTAGATTTTAGATTTTAATTTTTAAATTTTAAATTTTAAATTTTAAATTTAAATTTTAAATTTTAAATTTTAAAATTTTAGATTTTAGATTTTAGATTTTAAATTTTAAATTTTAAATTTTAAATTTTAAATTTTAAATTTTAAATTTTAAATTTTAAATTTTAAATTTTAAATTTTAAATTTTAAATTTTGAATTTTAAATTTTGAATTTTTGAATTTTGAATTTTGCATTCTAAATTTTTAAATTTTAAATTTAAAAAATTTTAAGTTTTAAATGTTGAATTTTGAATTTTGAATTCAACACATATAGATTGCATAAAAAGTAAACCACGATTCAAAAAGAACAAATAATAAATAACTGTTACGCTTAAGTGGAGTTTTGTGTTTCGGAGAAGTGTGGGTGGTTTTCCTTTTGGGTGTGGAAAAATAACTGGTTTGTTGCCCGTCTCTGTCTATTCTAATCTTATGTGTTGCTTTGTGTGTGTCTTACATGAGAAAGTTGCATGTTTTGTAAAAGGGTTATTATAATATTCATCAAGTAAAATAAAAACCATCAGCACAGAAAGGAAAGCACGAAAACAAAAAAGAATTCCGATAATGTAAAAAGATGAAATTGAAAATGAAAGCTTGCAATGCAATTGACCCAACAAACCGTAAAAACGTAAATGTGAATGAAAAATTGAAATGGTTACAAAGAAAGTGAGAAGGTGTTGCAATGCAATGAATGGGTCTCGAAATTTTGAAACATTGATAGTATGAATGAATTATACAAAAAAAAATACTAAAAGATTTCACCTGGGTATCAGGGGGACGAATTTGAACTTATATATGTCAAAGCACCTATAATTGAAGATAATAAATCATCACAACAATAAGTTAGAAGGAAGAAATAACAATCCGCATGAATTTTTAGGATAGGTTTTGGTTTGCCCAAACCCCCAAAAAATTGTAACGTACAATGAGAAGTTATGAATGTGAGAGTAGTGGGTTGATTTGAAAAGTGAAGGAGATGAAAGACACAAGTCTAATTTTAAAACCCAAATTTTTCTATTGCCAGTTATATCCATATAGATTAAGAAAGACAACATATTAATAAAGGGTAAATTAGTCATAAAATTTGTGGAAACCAAACTGAAGTATTGTTATAGATAACTTAGTTACGTTAAAATTTTATATTTATTTTACTTTATAAAAATAGTTAAATTGTTGCCTATTGATACTTATGAAGAGAGAGATACGCATTTTCCATAATAAATTTATATAAAAAATTAATATGAGAAAAATTATTTCTTAAAATATCTGCACTTAAAACCAAAATAATACAAAAATATAATAAATTATATATATATATATATATTTTTATAAATGTTTGTAAATGTTAATAAAATGATAAATTCTACAATACCGATATAAATTTGATGATTTTGAAACTGTCAATTTTTAAGTTAATAATATTCATTCATTTATTTATTTGTTATGTTATAATTTTGTACCTGTGTCAAGTAGTTGACTAGAAGTATTATATGCATTTGAAATTGGTTAACAAACAAAATACAAGTAAGACTTCTTATCTTTTGTTGGATCAAATTAGTATTACAAACACTTTTTCACTTCATGTTCCATAAATTTTAAAATTATATTTTCACACTTTTATTGAACAATTAATATGATACAAGGCGATTATAATATGAAAAGAAAAATTATATAAATGTGAACTATATAACTTAAGGGAAAAAAAATTGAACCAAAACATCTCAATTTATGAGGGTGTCATTATAATACTTTAATAAAATATTGTTTGTCAGTGCCTACAAAGGGATAAATATATTTTTTATGCATAATAAATTAGTATAATTTAATTCATATGTTTTTTTATTCATTTTTATATATAGTTTAAATTAAAATGTAGTTATTTTTTAATATGTATTTCATTTGAAATTATATATAAAAGTAAACTGATTTCGTTTTAAGTTGAACAAAATTTTGTGAGATTTCAAGCCTTTAATTTTGTGAAATTATTTAAATTCGGTGCTAAATACACTTTTAGTCTCTCAATTCTTAGATTTACATTTTTTTTATCAAATTTAAATTTTGTTTTCAATTTCAAAATTAAATAAAAATTATTTTAGTTTCTCCGTTAAAATATCATCATTAAATATGTCAAATAAAACTTACAACATGGTTGACATATGATTGGTATACAGCACATTTACTAAAAAAGATTTTACTACAGTCATTTTTTAGTATGGAGACGAAAAATAATTATATATATATATATATATATATATATATATATATATATATATATATATATATATATATATATATTGAGAGACACATGAAAATCAATTTACATTTGTATCCATATAATTTAGAATTTAAAAGTATAAGTAAGGATGATTTAAACATTATACTACAATTATTTTAGAAATTGTGTCATTTAAATCTTTCCAATATTGGAAAGAAGCTAAAATTAAGTTAGGAGGGATGTTTTTTTTGTCTCCCCTCTCCTCTTATCTTTTTTTTTTTTTTTTTTAAAAAAAAAAAAACTTCCCTCCGTCCTCCTTAAACCAAACTCTATGTTAGGCATTTTTTTTAGAAAAAATAACAATTCAATTTTTCATTAGGGAAATGTTAAGAACATGTTTTATTATTGATTTAGATTTTTTTAAATTGATAAAATTTAGTAGGTCTCATATCTTCTTAGACATTGTAATCTACGTCACGTATTAGGTATATTTATACCCGTCCTACAAACGTTCATAAATTAATTAAATATATTTTTTAAAAAAATAAATATACAAAAAAGATCACAAAAATCATGACAGAAATGTCATCATTGTATACAATTTTTTTTCATAATCAGAACTTTTTTTTTTCTCTTTCAATATTGTGTTTCCTTTTCTCCATAATTGATTTTCTATGAATTCAATTCTCGATCATGCTTGGACTGACTCACGATAGAAACCTGCCAAACCTTAATCTCTCCATCAAGAGAACCACTAAAAACCGAAACACTACCATTAGAAGTCTTATTTTGATCATATTCGGGAATTGCCGCCAAGGATTTGACCGGTTTCCGGTGACCGTCGAGGACAGCAAGGCATCCAAACCGTCCATCATAATCGCGCCTCCAAATCCTGACGGTCCGATCAGCGGACCCACTCAGCAGCAAATCAGAGACGTTGACCAAGCACAGTATCGCCTTCTGGTGCCCCCTCAGCGCCCCACTCACCACCATGTGGTTCGCGCTGTCCTCCCTCTCCCATACCAATATGGAACGATCGCACGCGCCCGAAAACAGCACCGAAGCGTCGTCGTTTAACGCCAGCGCGTTCACCGCAGACTTGTGCTTCTCCAGCGTCGCCACCAGCACGTGCCGCTTCTCGTCCACGTGCCTCGCCCACACGCGTATGCGCCTGTCTGCGGATCCCGTGTACACGGTCCCATCGTTAGACACTGCGACCGCGTTCACCGCGTCCTCGTGCGCCCTCACAGACTCCACGCAGCGGAAATCCGAGAGCCGCCATATCTTGAGGGTTCTGTCCCACGAAACGGAGTAGATGGCGCCGTTAGTAACGGCGAGGCCCGTTACGGCGTCGGCGTGCTCGATCCATAAACGCTTGTTGTGGCGGCGGATCGTGACGTAGTTTTTGGGGAGGAGGAAACGGCGGAGACGGTCGTTGACGGTGGGGAGGGTTGTCAACATGCGGTGGTTTTTGTTGTTGTGGTGCCATACGCGGATCTTGGAGTCTTGGTGGGTGGTGAGGATGATGTTTTTGGAGAAGGTGATGGTTTTGATGGAGCCGGAGGAAGTGGAGAGTTTTGTGTCGAAGGTGTGGAGGTTGGTGCATGAGTGGAGGTCGTAGACGTTGATTTGGTGGTCGGTGGCGGCGTAGAGGAGGGTGTCGTTGACGGCGAGGGAGGTGACGGGGCGAGAGGGGTGTGGTGTGAGGGTGGTGAGGCAGTGGTGGGAGACGGAGAAGGTTAGGGTTTGTGGAGAGAGGTTGAGAGAGGGAACGGATGGGAGGGTTTGTATGGAGAGGTTGCTTTGGAGAGAGCAAGTGCTAGTGCTGGTGTTAGAGGTTGTGGAAGAGGGTGCTTCGGAGCTGGTGGAGTGATCGTGATATTGATATGCATGTTTTTGTTGTTTGTGAGGGAGTGAGATTGTTGATGGGTGGGTGGTGGCGACGGTGCAGGTGGCGGAGGAGCATGTGTGAAGCCACGACTGGAACCGCATGATTATTCTGCTTGATTGTGTGATGGGAGAAAAGGGAAAGGTTTGCTTAAGAGGGTGGGAATGGGATGACGAAGAAGCGAAAGAGGATAAGTAAGAGGAGGAGTGAACGATGGGTTCGAGGTTCTTATGCGACGGACCAAGGCATCATTTTTTATTGCATGTTGTATACTGACAGAAGGAGCATTTCCTGTGTGCGGTGTGCCGGATCATCAATCAGAAAACGCCAAAATAATTCATAGCTGGGTTCATTCATGTTTGTCCTTTTCTTCACCTTTTTTTCTTCTATCGCTTGGAAACCTTGCTCTTTTTTAATTGTTCAATGCAATGCACGTCAAATTTATGATTAGCTACTGGAGCATCAATAATATTTTTAGAAATGTTTCTCCCCCTTTCATAAAACTGAATTCCATCACCTTTAAAATATAAAATAAAATAAAACTAATTCAAATTTTACTCGTGAAAAAAATACATGATTTTAAAGGAAAATTTATAAAATCGGTAAGTATTTTGTATGAATAACATTGTTATAAAAAAATGTGATTAAAAAAAAGTGTGGCTCAATTTTTATGAATTTTTGCAAGTTTTATAGTTTTAAAATAGAATTAATTTGTTGTTGTAGGAAGGCCGTCTCTTTGTTGGGAACTGAGTAGCACAGTTGTGGTTGTGGGTTGTGTAGAATACGCGTGGCTTGACTCGCTTCCATATGGATGCCAAAGTCCAAGTTGGCATATTTTACACTTAGCACACATGCAGATACAGTCATACAGTTGAGACGAAAGACCGCAAACTCTTTCGTGTTACAATGACAATGGGTCGGATAGGATAGCTACATGTTTCTTCATCTTCATTTTTGTTTCTTTTTCATATACTATACTAATTTCTGTATGTATATTAGATGATACAAAATTTGTATACTTATTTTCATATTCGTTGATATCAGATATATTTATATTCATTTCATATTCTTTTAAAAATTAATTAAATATTTTTTAAAAAAAATAAAATTTTTATTATAAATTATTAAATTATATGAATTAAATTTATTTAACAAAAACTAAAATAAAATAAAAACTATATAAATATTAAATAATTTCAAAAATAATTAAACATTTAAATTTTAAAATGGATATATATATATATCTAATTTAATAAATTATATATTATTCATATTTATGTCTAATAAATTAAATATTATATTTATTTGTCAATTCCGTTCGCTATGCACAACTGCATTCTTTTTTACAAAAATAAAAAGAAAGACGGTTTTTGTGGTGGTCTTCTTGTTCTTGGTTTCACCAGCAAGGCTAGCTGTACTCATTTATTGAAACAATTGCCAGTTTTTCGTTATGCTAACCGCCAATGAAAATCCCTTTTGAGTTGCATCACACGTGACATAAAAAATTCAAAACTGTAAAGGCAATATGATTTCATCACGGAGATATTCTACTTCAATAATAGGATGACCTTTATTTCAGCTCATATAGGTCCAACACATGAAACACCTCTATAAATAATGTTATCTATTTACAATCTTTTCTTGTGTCACTATAAATTACTAATACTTTTTCTTTCTATAAATATACCTTCAAAATATCACAACATTTATATTATCCTTATTGGTTTAACTAAAGAATTTTTCATGGTTATACTTTATTTTAAGGTTAAAATATAAATTTTAATTGATATAATTTTATTTATTTTATATTTAAATTTTTATAGCTTAAAATAAATATTTTTAGTCTACATATTTATATTTATTAATCATTTTTTGCCTCTACGATTTAAAATGTATTTTTTTAGTCTTTATTTATATTTTTTTAATTTTTAAAATTTTTATTATTACTTTTTTTAACGTTATTTCTTTTGTGTTGAGTTGATAGAAATATTCAATTTTGTGAAAATAAAAAAAAAAGTATCGAAATGATAAATGTTGTTATAAGTGAAGGTAAAAAAAAGGTATGAAACATAAAAAACTTAAAATTTAAAATAAATATAATAAAATAAATTTAACATCAAATATCCAAAATTTAACTAATACATATGTTACATCAACACAAAAAGATAACGTTATAAAAAAAATTAACGAAAGACCAAAAGAATTAAGAAAAATAATAAATATAAAAACTAAAAATAATTGAAAAAGATAAATATAACAATTAAAAATATATGTTTTAAATTATAAAATAAATTAAAAAATATTTTAACTTATTTTTTTATTTATAAAGTCGAATTTGATAATAAAAAAAATTATCACTAAACTGAAGTTGATCCTTGATAACATTTATTTACTTGTAATACCTAACTGTCTTTTTAAATTGTTTATTATCATTCCTCTCATCCTCTCCTTTCTACAAGTCTTTTAATAAATTAATTTATGTAAGAAATTTGATTAACTTTAGTTTGTGTCTATTTTTTTATTGTTTCAAGATAGTAGATTAACTTTATGCATATCATTCTTTAAGTTGTTTACACATCTCATCAATCATATTACTAATTATCTTTTCTCTTTTCCTATTAGTGTGGATACATCTTGGGTTTTTCATATTTTAAATATTCAAATGAGACTTTTTTTTCTTTCTATTTTTTCCCTATTACATTTATTATTTTTATCTCTTTTATATATTTTTTTTTCTCTTTCTAAGGTGTATTATCGCATGTTAGGTGTTTAAAAAATATTTTCTTTGCTTGTTTATTGTATCTTAGCAAGTGTTGGTAATCAATTGTGATTTGTGAGGAATGAAAACTATCTATGGGAAGTGGCGCCTGAGAGCAATGTAGGAAGTAACAAAGTGATAAGGTTACTTTAGTAAAGTAAAAAAATAAATAAAGCATTTCTTCACTATTAAGTTCCGAATCAGGATTTACTTTTATAGTTGCCAAAAAGAAGAAACTTGTGAGAATAATAGGAAGTCCCACAAAACTAATCCATTTAACTTCCTTATACGATAATGATTTTTTTATGGGATTTAGTTATTGTTTCGTTTAATTTTTATTTAAACCTTTATACTATTTTTTAAGAAAAAGGAATATAAAGGTATAATAAAAATTTTCAATATGAAACTAACTAATTAAGTAGAATAAAAGTTATGAATAAAGCATAATAAAAGTTTTTATCATTTGTGTGACAATTGATGAAAGGTATAAATTCGACAAATCTTTTATTTGATATTTTCATTTTCTCCTTTATTACTTTATGTAGAATGAGCCCAAAAACAAGTAAGGTATAAATTCAATTGAAATTGACATCAATAATTATATAAGAAATCATTAGCACCAACCAAATCCAAATGCTTTAACTCATTACTACTTCTAAACATTAGCTATTCATTCTTCCTTTGTTGCCTCCTTAATTTTTTATAAAGAAAATGGCAATGATCCCTCGAAAGATGCAATCTAGGGCTAGTCGCCATATTTTTTCATCATCCAATGATACTACATTGACCAAACATATATGTGCCACTCATGCTCCTGTTGATGGTCTCATTCATATTAGACCTCTTCTCAATGTTGTTCAAGACATTTTTCATTGTGCTGCCTCTCTCACCCATCCCATTGTTGAGGCATATGTGTGTGTTCACTTTCACTTTCTAAAGATTATTATATAGTCTTGCATCATTTTATGTCCATAATCTTAGTTAATTTGTTGGGATACAATCAAAGTTTTGCATCAATAAAACAATAGGAGAAATATGAGCTTATAAACACATGAATGTCTTCATTGCTATGAAGTCTTTCGGGTAATAATAAAGACAAATTCACGATAATTTAAACTCGAATTGGATAATATCATACTCATATAAAAATGTGTGTGAATCCTTATGCACAACATAATCACTATGTATCGTTAAAAAGTTAATAAAACTATGTTAGGTGAAGACTAATTACATAATAATCTCTTCAATCCGTTTGCATTTTGCTTCTTGATTAACTTGGTTTCTAATTGAGGCTGTTTTGAAAATTTACACAGGGACAACAAGGGAAAATGAGTTTCATGAAGGACAATATCCACCAATCTGATGTAGCTGACCTACAAGATATATTGTACCACACAATCAACAAACTTTCTTGCGAGGTTTTCTTATTCCTAATAATAAATTTTTCTTAGAATCATAACACTGTAACTTATTCATGATTTCATGTTTGAGTCATAGATATGTTGCAAGTGTTCATATGGAGAAGATGTACATGCCACAACCATGGGAATACTAGGCATGCTCTCAAGTTATTCATGGGATGCAAAGGTGGTGATAGCATTAGCATCATTTGCAACCAACTTTGGGTTGTTTTGGTTGGTGGCTCAACTTTATACCACCAACCGTCTTGCTAAGTCTGTTGCAATGTTGAAGCACATCCATCAAACACTGGAACAAAGGGAGGATTTAGGATTGAAGTTCGAAACAATCAACAACCTTCTCAAGGCAACGTTGGATGCAACCAATTACATAGTCCAATTTCATGAGCTTCCCTCTCAATATATTGACCCTGAGGCACCAGAGATGTTTATTGCCTCTACTCTTATTCCTAGTGCTGTCTATTGGACCATTCGAAGTATTGTGGCTTGTGCATCGCATATTTTAGGCATAACTGGCTTGGGTCAAGGGTATGCCTCCATTGTTAATTACACATTATAATCATCACAACTTTATCTTAATAACTTTTGTTGATCTTTCTCTCTCTCTCTTTTAAGCCAAAAAATCTTTATCAATACTTTCTTGTTTTATTATCAATATTATTAACTTTCCTTTGGTTGATTTTAGATACGTTATATCAACATTAGAATCTTGGGAGCTTTCTAGTTTGGCCCATAAGCTTGATAACATAAATAGCCACCTTCGAAAGCAACTCGTCATTTGTCAACAACTTTTAGGTAAGTCAAACTAAGCATCTGGTTACCTTATATATGCACTTCAAAAGAAGAAATGTCTAGTTTTTCTTCGTGTAAAATATCTCTAATATATTGTGCATGTTATGTGTGATTCAGATGAGAATAAACAGAGAGAAGTATTTGATTCACTTTGGATCCTTTTTGAGACACCCCACCAAGATAATTTTAAAGTTCTCAAAGCTTTGATTTCCAGCAAGGATGATCCATTACCACTTCTTGATGGTTCTTCCAAACAAAGGGTTAATCATGAATCCCCTCTCGTATTCACTCTTTAGTATATGCATATATTATATTTCATCATATATCTTCATCAATTTGATCTTTAATGTAGATTTATTAACAATGGTAAGAATGCAATCTTACCACATTAATTTAAATTGCCTTTGTTATAATTCATAATCATTTTTTATAGTTAATTCAAAACTCATAACATTTGGTAAAGGACCCAATCAAGGGAATGCTATAATATTTACATATAGAGGTCCTGTTCTAACCTTTTAATGTATTTGTCTTTAGGTTAGCATTGAGGTATTGAGGAAGAAAATGGTGTTACTCTACATAACAGACCTACATAATGTCTCTGAACAAGAGATTGTGATTTTTGAACAAATGTACCTAGAGTCACGTGAGGATTCATTCAGGGTAGAGAGTCAATACGAATTGGTTTGGATTCCAATTGTGGACAAGGCAATCCCATGGTCTGAAGTGAAACCAAAGTTTAAAAAACTACAATCAATGATTTCGTGGTACTCACTTTTTGACCCTTCTCTTATGGAGTCTGCAACCATTAGGTACATTAAGGAGGTATGGCATTTCAACACGAAGCCAATCCTCGTAGTGTTGGATCCACAAGGGAAGGTAGTGAATCTTAATGCAATACCCATGATGTGGATTTGGGGAAGCTTAGCATATCCTTTCTCGAGCTCAAAGGAAGAAGCACTATGGAATGAGGAAACATGGGGGCTTGCACTATTGGCTGATACAATTGATCAGTCACTTTTGGATTGGGTCAGTAAAAACATTCTTTTATCTTTCTTTTATATATGCATATATGATCATGCAAACTAGTACTATAGTGTAATATAAGTCCAACTCGAGGAAGAAGATGTCTATAAAAATATCATAGAAAAAGAAAAAATAAAATAAAAAATAAAATGAATATTCTAATTATCATATAACCTACTGTATGATTCTTTTTAATTTTGCATTTAAGTCTAATTTTTGTACATGACTTCTCATGTAGTAGTTTTCGGTCTAAGATGTGGTTAACATTTTCAAATATAATGAAAATAATGACAATCTTTGGTCTTAAACTTATTTTTCTTTATTTGATGTAATAAATTTAAAAAATTGTTACATTGTATTGGTATTCATCAATTTTGCTATAGCACATCTCATTATTGACATCTTACAGATCTACCAACTCATAAAATTTAAGATAATTTTAAATTATACAAAAGAAAATTCTTTATATTTATTTATTTTATTGAAATTAATAAAGCTTGGATCATGCATTATTGTAGATGTCGGAAGGCAAATATATATGCTTGTATGGAGGGGGTGACATGGAGTGGATCCGCCAATTCACAAGCACTGCACATTCATTGGCGAAAGCTCTGCAACTACCACTAGAGATGATTTATGTGGGGAAAAGTAATCCAGGGAAAAAAGTTCAAGAACTCAACAATAACATACAAAAAGAAAATCTGAGCAACGTACTTCCAGACCTCGCCATAATTTGGTTCTTTTGGGTTAGGCTAGAGAGCATGTGGCAATCCAAATCACAGCAGAATAAAACAGTAGAGAACGACCATATAATGCATGAAGTTATGAGAATCCTAACCTACGACAGTGGTGACCCGGGATGGGTCGTAATGAGTCAAGGTACAGGAAAAATGATACAGGGCATGGGAGATGCATTTTTAAGGTGCTTGTATGATTATGAACAGTGGAAGGACAAGGCACAAGATAAAGGACTTTTACCAACAATGGATGATTATATAAAAGAAATCCAAATCCCACACCACTGCAATCGCTTGATACTACCAGGAACTAGTGGCGGAATACCAGACACAGTGACCTGCGCTGAATGTGGCAGAAAAATGGAAAAGTTCTACATGTATCGTTGTTGCAACGAGTGAGAACCTAGCTTAATCACAACATGAATCTGTTAGATTAATAAATCCTAGCTTACTTAAGGTCTTCAATTCAAGTGCTTGACATAAACATATGTTTTCATTGTCATAGCTTATGTACTAAACTAGTTCAAGTCATTTCTCCTATATATTATGTAAAGTGCTCTGCCAATTGATGACTTATAATAACATGAAAATTAGTAACATGGGTTTTTTTTTTTTAATACAAAACTATTCTACAAATTAGTAATTACACAATTATACATCATTGAGGTGTGGATTTGATAGCACTGGAAACACAGTTCCATATATTACCAAGAGTGGCAATGACATGAGGCACAAAAGCCCCAATTCCTTTTAGGAAAGCACTTGAGGCAAGCCCAATTGCAAAAGTTTCGACAAACCCAGGCTTAGAATCAAGCTTCATGTCAAGAACAATGAGTCTATTGCTGATTGCATCAATCTTCCTAGAAGACTCGGTCAATAGCTTATCGTGTTTACCTTTAACAGAGGATACAACTGAAAACAGCGCCTTCTAAAGGTCCTCAATAACCTTCATGGACGCTTCTTAAGTCCATTCCCTTAGACTCACAATGGAATATCAGCTGCTTCGCTGTCGAAAGCTTCATTTCTTTTCAACGATTTTGGTCCAACCTTCGGTAACGTTATACTGGCAGATTCCATTTCTGCACTGTTACCCTTCTTCAGTCATACATTCATTACATCATCAACCTACCACACAATGTTTAGCTAATAATTATTGTTTATTGCAATAGTTCAAATTCTCATTTTCCGTTTCTCAATTTCAATAATTAATTTCATTAAATCGTCATTTATGACACTATTTAATTATTCAGAAACTGAAATTGCGATAAATATGTAATGAATTGTAATTTGTATGTACCGCTAGAGACAGGTAGCATGGTTTAGTCCAGAGAAAATTACACCACGCCGTTTAAAACTGGTTATTCGAGACAAATTTATTTATATATGCTTCGAAAACAAGAACATCCCTAATGGAGAATAAGGAGGGTTCACCAGAGGAAGCAACAAGAAAATCAAAACATGACCTTTAAACATAATATGATAGAAATAACACGTATCTGTTTAAAAAATGCCAACGCTAAAATTGGTATACGCTTTAATTGACATGTCCTTCAGTATTGGAAACTGATAAAGAACGCAACTCCTATCAAAAGTGAAAATTGCAGAACACATAGTTCAAAAATAAAAAAGAAGAGTGAGCGTGTGTTTGGATTCGTGTATTGAGTTATGTTTTCGAACAGAATCACGTCAATTTGATGAGAAGCAAGTAATATTTGCTTTTGATTTTCACGTTTTTTACGCGATTCAGATGCTGTTGACGCGGAACCAAATACACAGTGAATTTTAAAGGAGAAAACATACTAGAAATGTAAGGAAAAAGTTAAGCCAGACATTTTTTTTTCTTCTAAAAATTCTTATAAAACCAAAAGATTTTTTTAAAGTTATTATTATTATTTTTTTAAAAGTTTTTATTTTTTATTTTATATATTTATATATAAGAAAAAGGACTTAAAGAAAGGCTCCCTTAACCTCGAGTAACTTATTGTAAGCTTTTTAGTAAGTTAGTGAAGTGCCATATACACACATTGCAAATTATGGTTTTTAGATATTTGTAAATTATTATTAAAATGAAATTTATTAACTAAAGTAATTTTTACACACACACGTTACAAATTATAGTTTTTTAAAATATTTTAAAATTATTATTAAATAAAATTTATTAACCAAAGTAATTTATCATATTTTTAAAATTATTATTTTCAATATTTACATTTTATTATTTTATTACCATTAATAAGTTTAAATAAGAGATTAATTTTACACTATTTTTTATTAGAAGAAATAACTATTTTTAAATGAAATTAAAGTCTTTAAACTTTTAACAAAAAAAAATTAATATAAAAATATTTTTTTATTTAAAATAAATAAATAATTGACAAACAATTTTTTTTAAGTACTTATTTTTAACTTCATTTAAAAATATTTTTTTAAATAATAAACTTGAGACTGATACTGATTGAAAATAATGACCGAGCCGAGCCTCGTGTAAGATGGGCCACAGGGTAAGCTCGAGCCCAAACAAGTTGTGGATCACGACATGACATTCTCGTTCCATCCAGAAGAAGAAGCTGAAGAGGGTATAGTAGAGATTTGATTCAACGAAAAAGGAGAACCTCACCTGAAACTAAATCGAAGCAGAGGAGAAGAAGGAACGAAGATGGTGAAAGTTGCGACCTACTTCGCGATGACGCTGGGAGCTTTCGTCTTCTGGCAATCCATGGACAAGGTCCATGTCTGGATCGCTCTCCGTCAAGACGAAAAGGTTTATTCCCTTTTCTTCAAATTTCTTTCTTCCTTTTCTCTCAATTCCCTCCTCCAATTTCACTATCCGCCACAAAATAACCCTAGATATAATCCTATAAATGATTATTTTAATTTTATACGTAACCTAACTGAAATTAACTAATGCGGAGATATTTAACCAATGTTTCGTGTAATTTGATCTAGCTGCGCTGTGTCTATTTTTTTTTTCTTTTACTTTTTACACCCTCATTCTGTATCGTAATCTGTCTCAGCAAGAGAGGTTGGAGCGGGAAGCGGAGATCAGAAGGGTTAGAGAAGAATTATTGAAGCAGCAGGCCAATCAGAAGGATTCTCTTTCTTGAATAGGAAAATGTTGTAATTTTGCTACCTTTTGCCATGTAATTTCCCTTGCTTTTGTTTTTACAATGCAATGTCTTGTGCTCAAATAAAATTTGGTACTCGAGAGCACTACAAATTTAATTGCGTGGATTTCTAATTTGTTCCTTTACACATGTGCTTGTTTCATAAAATGCTACGAATCAGTAATTGTTGGAACGGACACATTACTCAGGTTATGAAGCTGATATTAAGGAAGTAGATTGTTTGATTCGGTCATACCCGAACCTCTTATTCTTCTTTGCAAGTATCAAATATGTGCAAGTATGAAATTTGGAATTCAACTTAGTAGCGTATCACGTGTTAAAGTGACAGGAGTAGAAGTCTCTAAACTCCTTAGTTCTTTTATTTGACTGTGATCCATAATTTATTTGCTGCTTCTGCTTCTCCTGAATATAGTCTTGCGTTGCCCTACAATCCCCTCATTCTTTGTGGTATATTTAGATATACAAGTACAGTTCGATAGATTGGCCTGCTTAAAAATAAATTGTATTGGGGAGAATTAGTATCAAACCATTGGCTGCAGCCTTTCTTTCAATCTCTTTCCTGTTTTTCTCTACAGAACTTTGAGGTTAAATTGATGAGTTACGAAGAAGTGGCAATATTAACCAGAATAGGCAAGTGGCAACATGATGTTTTACATGCTTAACTCTTTCTAAGGTCTTGATATTATTTCAATTGTAGGAAAATGGTTAGAAGTTGAAGATCTTCTTTTTGGTTCTAGCTGTCTAGAATAGATGATTTTAAACAGAATACTGAATATTGGAATGCTATTATTGAAGCTATGGCTGAGCATCACAGCTGCCACTCTTTACAGGGAACTGATAACATCACATGAATAGTGGCCGAATTGACATAGACAGCACTGCTGTACAAACAAGTGGCAAAAATGTGATTCTTCCACCCTCTCCACCTCTCTTCGATCAGTAACCCATTTTTAGGGTTACTTTTATGATTTCAATTTTTTTTCTTCAGAACCCTTTACTTTTTGACAATACGTAGTTAACTATTTCCATTGATCTTCAACCCTTGTGTTTTCTGTCACTCTTCCAGCTATCCATGCATTTTCTAGCCAAGGTTAGTGCACCTTGGTTCACATTCTCGGTTCTGGCCTGCCTCTGTTTACACTATGCAGATCTGTTCTGTCCTTCCTCTGCACTGTTCAGAGAATCTTATGGTTTGAGTAACTGTCCCAATCTGTGTTACAGTCCTAGTACGTGTTACAGAAGTGTTCATCGAAAAAGTCGATGACTGTTTTATTTAGTTATGCATTACATATATGATGATTGTGCTTTTAAACTTTGACTTTTGATTATTAATGATCAAAGTCTTTAATTTTAATTTTCTTTTTTATAATTCTTGAGCTTATATGTTACATGTGTTTAGTATAAATTACTTGCATATTGTATCTACTATATTTGGCATACCATTCGTCCTTTTATCTGCTATGGTATTATTGCATTTTTGGAGTTGATTGGTGCAGATGGATTGCTACAAAAGAACCCGAGAGTAGTACTCTCAGCTGCTAAATTTTAGATTTATTTAATACTATTTTAAATTCAATCCAAAATCTGTATTGTTCTGCATACATGTTAAAGTTACAATTTAATTGGAGTGAGTTGTTACTCGTGAGCTAATGTTAATATTGATTCTAGAATAGGGACACACTACCTTCCTGTATGTTATATTTATATGTAGTCATAAGTTAATTGAGTTGTCTGCTTTTCTCTTGGTGGTTAATGTTGTGGACTTGTGGTAGGGTAACTACATTCAAATCATTAATGGAGTCAGCTTTTTTTGGAAACCTATTGGATGAAATCACGTATTTGTAATGAATCTTCCTAGTTTCTGTGGAACAAGTAAAAATAAGTTGTTTGGTTGAATTCTCTGAACAGGTACTGTTAGCATTTTGCCACTGAATATTTCATTCCTAACCCCCACAAGTAGTGATTAGTGACAGAGGTGATATCTAGCTCTCTCGTCGCCTTGTATAAGGCAATCACCATGTGCAGGGGTGGAATATGATGGATAGCTAATGTCTATAATGTTGTTGCCTTGCATATTGTAGTTACCTTGCCTATTGCTAGGATGGAATGTGACGGATAACCATGTCCATAGTGCTTGTTAATTCTGAGAAAGGAAAAAGGATTGCCTTTTTTCAAAATGGGGATGGGAAATACTCAAAAACACACCAGTTTCCATCTTCTGGCCTCTAGGTTATGGATTTTTTCGCCATCTCCCTCCCTCTCTTCCCCCCACCAGGTTTATATTACGCTTAGGCTTAGGGCATATGAAATACTCTTTATTTGTAACTATGGTGCTTCCCTTGCTGTGTCCATAAATAGTAGAAATAGATAAGGAGAATATATCCAATTCATTGATACATGCTGTGCTTTACCGTGCAATTCCTGAAGTACATGACACTGTTGTAGTGGTAGTTTACTTTTCTCCGAATCAACTTAGTGGGACATAGTTTTTTTTGTCGTTCCCGGAATCAACTGTGGTACTGGTTATACTTTCCATGGATTGTTAACCAAATCGACAATGTGAAACTATAAGTTTCAGGGTGGCCGTATTATTATAAGGGCGTAATATTATTATTTTTTAATTGCTCCTTTACGCATAAGTAATTTCTTACATAACTTTTATATTTCTTATCATTAACAGCTTCTTTATTTTTTTCTCTTATATACAACAATAAAAGTTATGAACAATTTTCCTTATTAATGCGAGTTGCACATTATTTATACTCAGTTTACTTTTGAAAAATATTATACTCAGTTTACTTATGTCTCGGAAACAATTGAAACCCTATTTCAAACATTGAGGATATGATAGACAAATCATAATTTCATTGAAAATCTTTAAAAAGGTTGATGATTTGTTTTGCTCTTGCATAGGATTGTCTTTTGTTTTAATATAAACCTTTTCCGTTACCAAAAAAAAAATTGAAAATTCAACTTCAAGTAACCTTAGACTACAAAATTTGAGGAGTTTGCGTAACTCCTCGCTGGGTGAATCGTATCTTTTACTATTTAAAATTGTTTTAAGTTTTTAAAATCCGAATTTTTCTTATTAATGTAACATTTTAAAAAGTAAATAATTATATATATTGGGAGAGGCCACGTAAATTTTATTTTATATTCAAGTAAAGCTTAAATGTTGCAACTGTAAAATAATATCAATTGAAAGTAACCATTTTAAGCATCTTATTAGTTGTTAGACCTTAAAGACTTTGAAAATTAATATGTACACAAAAATATGCATAATATGAAAGCTGCAACTGTAAAAAAAATAAATTGAAAGCAACCATTTTAAGTAACTTATTAGTTTTTTTTTTGGTGAGAAAACGGGGCTTAAAAGCCCAAACTAAAAACCACGGTAAAAAGATTGCAGTGTCAACAAATAAAGAAAAAACAACCCCGTGAGGGGAATTATTAAAGATCTGAAATTTATCTTGAATATCGAAACTGAGGTTTGCCATTGCATCATTCACTTGGTTAGCTTCTCGGTAGATATGCGAGCAATTCAGATCTTGTTCCATATCAGCCAACTCTACAATAGAATTAATCAAGGGTGCACAGCTATGAGAAGCACTACAGCCTTCATTGAGAAATTTAATAGCAAGGCTAGAGTCTAATTCTACAATGATATCCTCTTTAAAACCTTTCTCCTTAATGATCCGAAGTCCGTGAAAAATCGCCCATAACTCTGCTTGGAGAATAGAACACTGACCAAGCTTACAGGAAAATCCCATTATAAAACCTCCCAAATAGTTCCTAATAATACCTCCACAACCCACCTTCCTTCCAACACCACGCACTGCTCCGTCACAATTGAGTTTGATGGAACCTAGGGGAGGAGGTTGCCATCTAATAGGAGATGATCCATAGGGATCACCTAGAAATTTTGAAGAAAAAGTAGAACACTCCTTAGAGGCTCTACTAATTTCCAAACATCTGCGCTTGATAGACACTACCAAGCAATAGGGATTCACGTGATGCTGATCAAAGATGAGTGCATTCCTAGCTTTCCATAACTTGTCAATTGTAACAGCAAAAATGAGTCTCCAATTTTCATTTCTACACGTAAGGTTGCTTACAATCCAAGTTCCCAAGTTACTATTAATGAAATTAGGAGGTATTCCACCATTAACTAAATGTGACCAGACATTTTTGACAACAACACAGTCTCTTAAAGCATGGAGACCGGTTTCAGGTTCCTGGTGGCATTTGGGGCAAAGGTTATCCAAAGCTAGGCCTCTTCTCGCTCGAGCAGTATTAGTCAACAAGCTATTATGAGCCGTTTTCCAAAGCATCAATTTTATACGTTCAGGTCCCTTCCACCTCCAGATAGTTGAGAAAACAGCTTGGTTACATTCAATCTGGTTATGATCAAGACAAACATACGCAGACTTGACAGAGAATTCTCCATCAGAGGAACCTAGCCAAGCTAAACTATCTTTCTTGGGTCACGAATTGGTGTAACATGGCTACGTAAATGGTCCAAAATATTAACCGGTAGAAGATTATGCAGATTATCCCAACAAACTTGATCATCTCATTTTGATCTTTTCCTAACAATTACACTCATATCTTCCAATATACCCAGTTATATGCTCGAAATACCATATCCACCAGGAAAAAAAAAAACACACACACACACATTATGCTTGCTTCGGAACGAAATTACAGAGCCAGCGTGTCATGAGGAAATAAGATAGCATAATGCATCAAAAGCGGTGTGGGCAGGGATCAAAGTAAAAACAAAATTATATTATATACTCATCCATGACCATTTAGATGATATTTGAAAATTGAATAAAAAATTATCATATGACCATCTAATTTTTTATTACTGTTCTCTTCAATTTATATTGTATACTCATCCAGATGGCGTCGGGGGGTGGAGGCGCTCGACGATGGAAGGCGCAACGGGGGAGGCTTTGTGTTTTCTTGCCACGTCATCTAATAAATGCATTTGGAAAAATTTTACGGTACCCATCTTATTTAAGAGGGTACCGGTACAGTTTTTTATATTTTATATTTTTAATAATTTATTTAAATAATATTTATGATATTTTATTCTTTTAATTTTTAAATTATTTAGTCATTTTATTTTTATTTTATATATTCTAATTTATTTGTAATAATATTATTATATATTTAAATAGTTTAATTTTAATAATTTTTTAAGTATATTTATATCTTTTCACTTAAATTTTTTGAATTTCTATATTTTAATTTTAATAATTTTTTAAGTATATTTTTTATTTTTTTATCTTAAATTTTTGAATTTTTATATTATAATTTTAATAATTTTTTTATTTCTACTATTTATTAATTTTTTTATTTTTTTTAATATTTTATAATATTATTGAAATCTTATAATTTTAATCTCTATAATTTTATCTTACTTTTTATTTTATAAGTATAATTTGGATTATTTATTTTATAATTAAATTAATTTTTTTAAAATCTTTTATAAGTTTACATAGAAAAATGTATTGAAACTCCTTCATCTTTGGGAGGTACCGTAACAACTCTTTTAGAGAAATTTTATGATACCCATCTTATTTAAGAGTGAACACCCATTATGATAAATCTCCGATCCCTAACTAATAAAGTATTAGATGACTATATAAAGTTAAAAAACTGAACACCCATCATGATAAATCTCCGATCTCTAACTAATAAAGTATTAGATGGCTATATAAAGTTAAAAAACTAACTCAAGTGATAGAAAGATTTCTAATTTTTGAGCACCAATATCTATTTACATTAGGGCCTGTAACAAAAAAAACGCAATATTAATATTAAAAAAAACATATTGAACCTGCATTTGCATTTTGTGTATACCTACATTTAAACTACACGATTCATGCTTGCTTATTTCATTAAAATTGCATTACACGTATACCTACACCTATGGAATTACTGATAACAAAGCCAAAAATAAAATAAAATCATCTTCCTATTAAGACTCAAAAAATAAAATAAATAAATATAAAATGATTTTAATTAAAACCAAAATATAATTCAAAATAAAAAATAAAAATATCCTAATTAATTTCCTTGTACTGCATATTAATGTGACACAATCTACCATTGTCTCTTTAATTCGTTGATTCTTGCCTTTAATTAATTCCAATCAACTCTTTTTTATTCAAAGATAAGAGTCTCCTTTCCTATTAACAGAATAATTCTAAAATAGTAAATAAACTATAAAGATAAAAATGTATAAAATAAAAGTTGTAAAATGTATAAAAAAAACCATAAAGATAAAAACATATTTAATTGTATAATAATTTTTAAAATTGTTTTCATATATTGATTTATAAAGAGAATATATATTAAAAATGAAAAAGGAATAAAGAATAAAAATAATTATAAATAATAACTGTAAATTTTTAATGTTCAAATAACGAAATTCCTTGAGAGCGATTAGGTATATTGCACATTCACCCAAAAATAACTATATAATATATCCTTGAACGCCCTTGGTTTGTCTTTTTTCTGCATTACACTTCTACTATTAGTAAGCATGTCATGACTCATGAGAATGTGGAGCAATAGGAAGGATCATTGTTTGGAGTTTTGAGCAATTATTGGAAATGGCTCTGTTAGTTCCTTCCCATCTCGCGCCGGTGAAAACACCACTGGCATGTACTGCTCCATCTCGTATGGAAATTTCGAGTTCTTGAAATGTTCCTTCAAAGCTTCCAATCCCTTCACAAATAAAAATTAAAACAGCAAATTATCAATGAGAAATATTAAACTTAAAGAAAAAGAAAAAAGAATAAGAATGTGTGTTGTATTAACTTTATGGCTTATTTAAAAAAATTAAGATGAATGCAATACTATGAATTAAATTAATTTTTAATATTTGTAATTAGTTAATTAATTCTTATTAAAAAGTCCAGCAAGAATAAAGAATAATGAACTAAACCCATTAAACAAGAGGCCACAAATTAAAATTTTATAATTTTTAAGAAATTCCAGTCGATAACAAAAGTGTTATGATAAAATTTATAATATTTCTTTACGTTGAATGATAATGAATATTTTTTTTTCACGAAAACGAATTTTAAAATGTGTTGGAAATAATTAAAAAAAATGAACGTGTACCTGAACTCTGGCATAGGTGACCTCGCATATTTTTCTCGAATTGAAGAGCTCCCATGGTTGAAGATGGAAAGCCTTATACAGCCTCAGGGTTGCCTCCGGAGACGTCATGTTCACGAACCCATATCCCACATTGCACTTATTGCTGTTTTAACGAGAAGAATTAATAAATAATAATAATAATATTAATATTAATATTAACGTATGGGAAGAAAGAAGGAGGTTAAAGGAAAAGTAAAATACTTGAAATCAATGGGAAGGTACACAAAATCGTAGGATGACAAAATCTGGTCACTGCCATTAGCAATCTTTTCGTTGCAATGAATGCAGTGCTTGTCCAACATGTCCAATAATAGCTTCTGGCTGCAATGCAACAAAAGGAAGGTAAAAAATAGTCACACACTATATACATTTCAAACATTGTAGAAGCCAAGTTAATTACTAAGCAAACCTGTACTTGTTGGGTATGTTTTTGATCATCACAGTGGTCCTAGACTCCACCCTAGCAGCATCTTCCTTAATTAGAAACCGAACCTCATGCTTCTTAGCTTCCTTTCCCCTCCAATAATGCTTGCTTTGTTTCTTAACCCAATTTCTCTCACCCAAATTCAACGAACCCCTCGCTACTTCAACATCATTTACCTTATTGTCGTCACTTACCTCAGTACGAGGAACAAGTTGAGGCCCTAATTTGGACATGGAGAGGCTAGACGACGTAGCCCTTCCGTCGCTAAATTCAGCAACCACTTGTCTCCCATGAATTTCCTTACTGTTCATGTGTTCCAAAGCCTTAGCCGCGTCTCTCATGTCTAAGAATTCCACCAATATTGGGTCCTTTTTCGACGAGGAATGTCTTATTTCCTTCACGGGACCTATATTTTAAGTAAGCCAAAGGAATTAATTAATTAACACGTGATGACAAAATGGACTCATGATATATATATACATCAAATTTTTCAATAGCCACAACCACAACACAATACAACACATGCATCTCTTTATATATTAACCAAAATAGTAACCACAAATTTTCGGATCTCACTTCATACTAGAAAAACTCATAGAAAAGTAATATATAAATTAATATACCGAAAGCTTGGAAGGTTTCTCGGAGGGTGACGGAATCGAGCTCCGAATCCAAATTAGAAACGAGGAGAGTCCCTTGGCTATGCGGTGGAGGAGCGGTGTAGTGGAGCCACGCTGTGCCGGGCGGCGAGGGGAGTATCAAGGAGGCGTGGTGGTGGTGGTGGCGGAGCCATGCGTGGTAACGAATGGCCGTGAAGGGAGGAGCGAGATAGTAAAACGTCGGCGTTTGGGGTGGGCGGTTAGGGTTTGTAGGCCTGAACTCCTCTGCCGTGGGGTCTAATAAGCTTCCCATGGATCACTGAACTGTGTTGTGAGTGTGTCTTTCAGAAGCAGTGCAGTGAAGAAGAAAACGGTGGAATTGGAATGCAATCTTTTTGTTTTTCTTCCTTCCTTTCAACGGCAAACTTCAATGGACTCTGTTTTTTCAGTTTTCGTCTTTGCCGTTTAAATATTCGGTATTCTACTACAACAAAATTACTGTACTGCCCTGCCCTGCCCGTTTCAGTCCAGGAATTATCTCAAGTGACTTCACTTTGCATTGGATGTGGAGAATTACGTTAGGACACACGAACAAACATCCTCTTCATTAATGTTGTCATTCTACAATGTTGATCACCTTTCACTAATTTTGAAACATTTTTTTTAACCTATTCCATGAGTAAAGCTTGTCTCGCTATATTTTCCTGTGTAAAAATCATGGAATGATCTCAATCAAAAAGAAATCATAAACATAATAAAAATATCATCATTTTTTTTACGAATAAATAAAAAACTAATATTGATCATGGGTTGTTTATGAATTATGATTAGCTGAAGGACAAAGTTTCAAATATGAAAAACTGTGATAGATGGAGGATCGTATTGTGTACAGTTATTTGAAACTTATGAAAGTATAAAAGTAAATGTGTATTTAAAGGAACGGGTTTTGATAGATTAAAACTATTATATGATATAATGTCCATATCTAAGACTTGGTAGAGATTCAATAAAAAAATTGATTTTAACTTTGACCAATGGACAATAAAATCCTAAAGCTTGCAAATGTTCTACCATTAGCTTAGGAGGGACATTTATTGTTATTGACGGTGTATAGGTACAGATTGTAGGAGTAGCAAATTTAATAGTATTTTTGTGTAAAATCAATTATGATTGTAAAGTATCCATTTTAGTAGTAAATATTATAAGGCGATTTTTGTTTGTAATATGAATGAGTTACTTAGAGGAAGATGATATGTTTTGATAATTACATGAGAGATACTCATGTGTGTAAATAAAAATTGTTTGGATCGAGTACCCTTTTTATCCTTTATCCTTCTCATTCAATAAAATTATTTTTTGTTGTCTAAAAAAAATAATACTAATATTTTTTAATTATTCATCAGGTTTATTTTTCATGTAATTTTTTTAATCTATATTTATAATTTTTTAATATTAATTAAATTTTACAAATCACAACTTGTACAAGTTTAAAAAAAATTGCATTCTATAAATTTAGAATGACTACTGTTTCAAAATGGAAATATTAATATTCAAGCTTAAAAAATTAAAGAATGTATATAGTTGTTTTTTTTAAGACAAAAGACTTTTAATGAATTTTCACATAAGACAAAAACCTCTTAATAGTTAACAATATAAATTTTGTTATATCAGTAATATATGAAAATCAAATACATAATATATAATGTAAAATTAATTTAAAATAACATAAAATTATATTTTAAATCATGTTTTTTTTTAAAATATATAAAATATTAAAAAAAATATAATTATTATAATATTTTCATTAGTATTTATATAAAAGTTAAAAACTAAAAATAAGAATAAATCTTTACATAATATTTAATATAAATACACATCTAACGTAATAGTATTTATGAATATTCACGTGTTTTTTGACATTGAAAGAAACATATAAAGAAATATAATAATTTGAGATGATAAGAAAAACGAAATGAAGGAAAAATTATGAATTGAATGTATATTCTCTGCGCGGTTATTGATACACCATTCCTCTTAAAGTATTTGAATGACTTACTTAGGATACCGCTTTGTCTGCCGTACTATAGTTTCCCTTTTCTAGCCTTGCCCTTTCATTTTTTTTCTTTGCAAAAAAGGAAAAGAATAACATGATGACTTTGTCTGTTTAAATATTTTTTTCTTAAATATTTATAGAAAAATTAAAATACTTTTTTACGTTAGATAAATCTAATATATGTATAAATTAAAATTAAAATTCTGAAGAAGTTAATAAAACAAAAGTTCCACAAATTAATATATACATAAGTTAGTTTATAAAAAAAATATTTTATTTTATTTTCTTATTTTTCTTTTCAACACATATTTTTAAAAAATTTGCACAAAGGGGCCATAGTGAAAGATAAGGTTGGGTCAAGCCGCACAAAAATGATAATTGAATTGCTGTGGTACGCCCCACTTTTTCCCCACGAGTTTATTATAATTGTGATTTGTGAACACACCCTCATTTGAATGTGGTATGAGGTTTCACTCCATTTCTCCTACTGCCAACAACTTCCCTTTATGTTGCATATGTTATATGTATAACTGTTTTTTTTATATATTTTTTTCTTATTCGCATCATATGAATTAATTGTATCACATTTCTAGGTAAGTTTTAAAATAATTAGGTACGACGTAGTTTTGAAATTTTTACCATATACTCCACATGTACAGGGTAAGTAAAACCCTACACGCATTGATTAATTTCCTGATCTGCACAAATTTATTTTACATGCATGCATCTGGTATATATATACGACATTACGAATATATATGAATCATTTATATGTAATTATATATTCTACCGTGGTGGTCTTCCATTGGCCGATCCGAGGCACATCGAAAAAATGCATCATGGAGGTCCCCCAAAAACCGATCAAACCGAATCTACGCAATACCGACCCAACATGCTCTTCGCACTTTAGTGCTTGAGCATGGAGGGCTATGTACCGTGGTGGTCTCCCATTGGCCGACCCGAGACACATCGACAAAATGTACCATGGAGGTCCCCCAAAAACCGATCAAACCAAGCCTACGCAATACCGACCCAACATGCTCTTCGCACTTTAGTGCTTGAGCATGGAGGGCTATGTACCGTGGTGGTCTCCCATTGGCCGACCCGAGGCACATCGAAAAAATGCCGGCCCATAATAGGGGCCCAAATATGGGAAGATTCACTGGCTCACTCAGACAATCAATAAGATCTCACAATCTGTGAGAACGGTAATAAATACCGGGAGTTACGAGTCCACAATGGGACGTGATTTATGAGATCATAAAGAGGAGTGTGTGATTCATGTATGTAACGCTACACCATTATATATAGCAATGATTAGGTCTAAGAAAGTAGGTTACTTTCATCAAATGTTCTAGGTCAAGACTGCTGTCAAGTTCTTTTAGCTTGATATCGCTAAGGGTTCTTCGGCGGCAGTCTCCTATACCGGAACATATATATATATATATATATATATATATATATATATATGTATGTGTGGGGCTTGAAGCCATATGGTGCTTGGCAGAAACCAAAGAAGGAATCAAACTAAGTTCGCCAGTTGAAGTATAATTAATTATTAAAATAGAAAGTGGTTGTATGGCAACAGTCTGTCAATACATAATTAATGAATCCCATAAGATATTGCAAGAATTATGGCCTACGATAGTTTTGAAGATTGTGTCGAGTTGGGTTTGGAATCTGTAGCGGAAGTGGAACGCGAGACTTCCCAAGTTGTCCTAACCTCACTGTTTCATGACTGAGTCTCCACAATCTTAATTCAAAACACT
This sequence comes from Cajanus cajan, assembly GCF_000230855.2. Taxonomy (NCBI): domain Eukaryota; kingdom Viridiplantae; phylum Streptophyta; class Magnoliopsida; order Fabales; family Fabaceae; genus Cajanus; species Cajanus cajan. The sequence continues at coordinate 80,751,317 of NC_138518.1, forward strand.
TTTCTTCTGACCATTTGATTCTTTGCATGATGTTGTCACTCTCTTCCACATCTTTCATTGTCCTTGCTTGCCTAACCTTTGTCCATTCCAAGCACCCTTCTCTTCCATCTATCTCTCCTTTCCAATTTATACTTTTACTTTTGAACCAGTATATATTATCATATATATACTTGGATGCTACCATATCCAAAACACGTATGACAAAAAGAGACACGTCACTTGTATGTTAAGTTTCTTGATCGATCTATTATAAGTTGTAACATTTTTTTATAATAAACTTTTATGCAAGTATATATTTCTTAAGAAATTATGAATTACATTAAAAAGATCTTTTTACTAGACAAACTACTGGTTATACGTACGTTGCCTTGCACTAATATATGGCTCTAATATTTCTGTCAGGTAAGTGGTTAAAAAAAAGGCAAAATCAAATTTAACCAACTCTAAACTAATATTCGTTGGTTCTTATCGCGGAAGCAAACAAACACTTAATCTAGGTTAAACTTAGATAAAAATAATAAATATTTCTACTACGCTAATTAATAAACATTATAAAAAGTAGAAAGTTTTGTAATTGATAATGTTTACGAGAGTTTGGTACGTGTTAGATTGTTGTGTTCCCCATTTGGTATACACATATTTATATGCAGGGTCCACTATGACTTCACTCCCTTTCTGCCATTCGTTGAATAAAAGCCTTTTTGATGTGGCCACGAAAAGGTACTGAAAATGACATTACCTTTGCTCCCCACCACCCCCTTTCATTTTTTTTAAAGAAGGGTGGCAAGCATAATCTGTGAGTAAATCAACCTCTTCCTAATTGGGTTCTTCCCTCCATTAGGGTGGTTTGGTGTCGTCCTATTCAAACCACGTTAAAGGTCAATATTATTACTCTCGTGTCATTGGCATCCAACATTGTGCAACCGCATCTAACATGCTAGTCATTGTTACTCCGAACAACGTATTTGCTTTATAATTATAGTACGTACCTCTAACATACCTTCCAATTTCATGACATATACGTTGGCCATGAATGCACCATGAGTTGAGAATAAGAATAAAGGAATTTGATATATTGTCGATGCTCGTGATAATTATGATTTGGTCTCAAAAATACATCTTAATGAATTAAAGAAATGATTTATTTGCAAACTATTTTTAATCTCAACTCTCAAGTATATTAGACTTTTTTACCATATTAAAATAAGTTCTTCCCGTTAAAATTAAGGGGAGACAATGATTTAGGTATTCCTTTTACTATTTTTAAAATCACTGTATTTGAGATATAACATTTATTGAACTGTCGTAATTTTATTATAAAAAAAATGTATGAGCGAGTTAAGAAAAAAAAGTGTCAATAAAATACCTTTGATTTCGATTCCGTTTATTACATTAGCTGAAGCTAAGCAACTGGGGAATATTTAATTCGTAGTGAAGTTGGAATCGGAAGTATAAACTCCTCGGCACTTTCAAAGACTGCATAGTTAGGTATTTTATTCACACGTGGCTGCCCTAAACCATAACACTGTCTCCCCTCTCAATTCTTTTCCTATTACACTAAAACACAAATACTAAAAAAAAAATTTCATATAATAATACATATTCTATAATGACACATATATTTAATACTAAAAGATATTTTTACATATACTATAAAGATATATAATATATATTATTAAATTTTACTCAAAATTAATATTAAAATTATGTATAATATATATATTAAATAAGTTTATTCCTATATATATATATATTATATTTACAATAATATTTTTTTTGAGTGTTACCATATGTATCTTCATTAAATATCATATAGGTCACTTTAATTTTTTTTTATAAATTAACTCCTTTGAATTATCAATTCATGCGTATCAACATTTTGACTATATACGTACTCCTTATAAATTCATAGATCGCTAATTTTATATTTGTTAATTTTTATAAATCAGTAAGCTTGAGGTGAATTTTTGAATCATGTATAATTTTTAAAATTCCAATTTATGATTAAAAGTGTACATAGCCTTTCTTTTTCATTGGTCATGAAAGAACACTCCGTGTTTATGTGTTTTTTTTTTTTATAAAATAAGTTAGTTGTTACTATTTTTTAAAAAGTAATTTTATTTTGTATATGCTCTCAATGCTCCGCAAAAAATAAATATTTAATTTAAGTTGGTATTTTAGAATATAAATATAAAAAAATGAAAGCGGATATCTCTTTTTATATATTATTATAAATAATATATCGAAGAATAAACACACATCAGATTTTGTTTAGAAATTAAATAAATTCTTATAGGTCTTGGCGTGATTAATTAGGTGTTAACCAAGATGATGCTTGAGGAATGTACGTTATTTCTTTATAAATATATTTTTGAATAAATTATACTTCCCTATCATGAAAGATATGAATGTTACACAACTTTTTTCTCTTAAGTTAAAAAATACAGTTTCATCTCTCTATAGATTGTAATAGGTAATACTTTATCCATTTTTTAAAAAAATTTCCATTAACTTCAGTTTCAATTTTTTTATTACTAAAATACCCTTTACACTAACATTCTCCCACAAATTGAAATATTACACTACTTTCTCTTCTTATGCTAAAATAAGCATTTTCTTCATTAAAAATTTAAATGTGTTACACTTTAATAATTTATCTCTTAATTTACATATTTAATTATTATTTTCATTTCTTTAATAATTTTTGCTACATTAATTATAATTTTTAAAAAGTCATTATTAACTTTATAAAATATTTTAAAGTTATATGTCAAAATAAAAATATCTAAATATACAAGTATAATAAAATCGAAGACAATTATTAAAATAATATTTAATAAATATAGTTAATATAATATTTTTATATAAATATTTAAGTAAAATAATATTTTTATTATATATAGTATTATTACATATAATAAAGGTAATATATAATTAGTATTAACATATTATTTAATTGATGCTTCTAATTAAATATTTTATGATATGTAAATTAATAAACTAGTGTTTATGATAAAGTATTAATTATTATATTTAATTAATATAATATTAAAATATGTATATTAAATAAATATTTTTATATTAAAAACTTATCATTAAATAAAATATAATTATTACAAAATCTAATATATATATATATATACACATATATATAATTTATTTTATAGCTTTATTTTTCTATAATTTTAATAAATTAATTTAAATTTTATCATATATTTTATAATTTTTTAATCACAATGAACTAAAAATGTTTTTAAAATATATTTTACTTAAAAGTATATTTTTATGAATAATTAAATTAAAAATGTGTTTTAAAATCTTATGATGATTATTCTTTAGTGATGTTAAGTTAAATACTCTAAATTAATATAATAGGAGAGTGATAATATAATACTTCTATCTTTAAAGGATAAAAATGCTATTTACTTGATATTTTAACATATGAATGAAGATAATTAAAATTCAAGAAACTCAAGTCTTAAAAAAATTTAATTTCTTAAGTTTCTATTTGTTTTATTTAAACACACTATAAGTTCAATTTTAATCTCCGTAATTATTTGTCTTATTTTAGTCATTTTAACTTAAAATTGTATTGTAATTCTTAAAGTTCTGATATTTTATAGTCGATTTGAAGCGCTATCTAAAAGTACTGTGAGAACTGAAAGCTTGTATTTTCAAATTAATGAATGAAAATATTAAAAACAAATTGAAGGGACTAAAATTGATTTTTGATATTTTAAGGGAATAAAACCCATTTTTAACACTAGTAACTAGTAAGGTAGTTCTAAAACGGTCTGGCATGGGTCTATACAAGAGAAATTGACATTTTAAATCATCAACAGAATTAGAGTAAAGTGACATGTTCTCAATCATCGTGTGATGTTCCGACGCAGCGTGAATCACTTATCGCTACCAGAAATTTTATTTTCTTTAGATTAATATGTTTGGCTCTGGCTACTTGATATTGTATTTATACTCTCTGGGTCAGAATTCGATCGGACTCTTTAACTAGATATTTTTCCGATATCATTATTAACTGAGCATCTATGCCTTACAGGCCTCGGGTTAGAAGGTAAGTGTATCGTTTTGGTCAGAATCTGATCTGACCTTCTAATTAGGTATTTTTCCGATATCATACTTGAGAAACATTTGTTAGACTTCTACAAGGCCTATCGATATAATACCGATATGTCGTTAAGGCATAGGGCGCTTAGGGATCTAAGATGAGCCGAAATCCCCAACATGCAAACCCCGAGACGCCATATCCAAGATAATAGCCCAATGAGGAACGCAGGATGGGGCCTTTAATAATGGCGATGATATCAAGAGGAAATCCCATCTTTAATAACAAAATATTTTCAAATAAAAACGATCATGAAAATCTCTGGACTCACGAGGCTCATGAACAAGAAGGTATAAGAGTAAGACCTAAAATCCTATAGTTAGGAAAGCAGATTACACACTTGAATGCTCTGTCTTGAGAATGTTGACCTAGGAGAAGACCCTTAGACCCCCTTGGCCGGAACAGTACTATATTTGAATGAAAAATTTTAAAAGTTTAAGAAAATTAAATTCTTTAGAATTTGAATTATTTTTATTTATACTTTTATCATTTTTTAAATATTTTATTTTATTTTTTAATTCAAAATTCAAAATTTTTAAATTTTTAGTTTGAACAAAGCAATTTAATTTCTATCATAAATAAAAATTAAACTCTTAGTCATTTTATAGATATTAATTTTATAAAACTAACAAAATTAAAAATTATTAAATAATATTTAATAATTAAAAAATAATTTGAATATTTAATGATTTAAAAAATTATTAATATTTTTTTATGTTGACTTTGAAAGAGAAAAGAGGAAAGTAGGAGAAAAAAGAAAAACAAAATTTTTAAATTCTTACTCTTTTTTTTTTTTTGAAAGAACTTGAAATTTTATATCAAAAAATTTCACAAATACTTAAATTTTAAATTTTTTTAATAAATTTTAATCCAAAAAAATTATTTTATATCAAAACATTTATAATTTTAAAAAAAAAACTTCAGATTAAATATACATTGTTTTGGCTACACGGATTTATTTGAACTTTGGGCCAAAAAAAAATACAAAGAATTTGGGTCGTAGGTACCATAAGATTGGAGTGTAAGAGCCGTGTATCGAATTGGTTCAGACTTCAGACATTATTGTTTTCGGGAATTACAATTGGTACTCTCTCCTCTCATTGGTAGTAAAAAAAAAAAATATTCTAAAAATATTCTTCATTTTAGAAATTAAATTCTTAAATTTAATTTTGAGAATTGTTATATGTTCTAGAATTTAGTTTTTGAGATGTATTTAATACACTATTGAAATTATATTCTGGAATTCAGTTTTGTTAATTAGAAATTGTTTCGTAATTTTTTTTTTTTGGTACAGAGTTTCGTAATTTAGTTATCAAAATGTATTGGAATGTATTAAACTAGTAGTAACCCGTACAACAAACAATATGAAAACAATTATATTTTTATTAATGATATGATTATTTAAATGATGTTGTCATTCATTCATGGAAAATATTAGTACATGTGTCTACTTCAGTAGGAATTGACAGAACACTACAAATACTTCACTTTGAATAATTAATAAAACCTGTTAATATTTTTTAACTTTTCTTTTGTCAGTGCATAATAATAGCGACAAATCCACAATAAGAAATTAATAAAGCTCTATTAGCATGAACATCTTAGGTTCTGCTATCGTGAATGTAATTTTAATAAATAAAAAAATTATAATAAAAATCAAACTTAAATTTATTTATCTATGTCAATTTTAGTGGTTCCATAATATTTTGTATATGTAATAGGTAGTCTATCATGTTCAAGAATTAGTATTGGTTAAATGAAAATAACGTACATATATAAATAATATAGATTCTCTACACTAAATTATTACTTTCTATTTACTTCATTTCACTGTATTGTCGATATAACATTTTAAATTTTTAGTTAAGTTGAACAGATATGGGATAATATTTTTAATAAAATATTAATATTTTATTATGTTTTATTTTATGTTTGGGTTCTTAAAAATATATACTCATATATATATATATATATATATATATATTAATTATTTACAATTTTATTATATAAATAATACAATATAAATATATATATGTAATACAGTAGTTTATTTTTAAGACATATATATAATTGCTAAAAAAAATATAATTATAATTATTTTGTGGGATGTTCCAAATCTTATCTTGTTTATTTATTTTATACTATCTAGTTAATATTGATATATTATTTAAAATTTTTTATTTCTTTTAACATAGTATATGTATTATTTGTATTTTCTAGACAATTATGATATAAAATGCTAATAGTTATAACTTGTAATTATAGGTATGTGTAATAAATAAGTTTATATTTTATTTATCTCTTATTACTTTAGTAATATAAGTTATATAATTTAAAAAATTTCTCATAATATTTTTATAAATAATTATCGTTCATATAAAAAAGAAGGTGCTACAATCGAACTTCATCGATCATCACATTTGCCAATTGCCACCACCACCATGGCAACCTTAATAGTTAATAGCATGAGATTCAGAACAAACAAATTAGAGATGAAGCGATGACATGAATTTGAATATGAAGGGGAAAAATGTGACAGTTGGCATTATTCGCAATCGCGCTCATGTCGCGCCTTCGTTGCTACGGGCGATCCCACCCGTGTGCCTCTACTGTTACAAATTATTCACCCATCATCTTTTGATGCATGCAATTTATATTTGATTGCCTCTTTTGTGCAAAAGATACATCATAATAATAATCTGCATCTCCTATTAATCCAAGGGATAAAATTAGATCACTAACATACAATATAAAATTATATCATTCTTAATTTTTGCTTAAAAATTAAATAGGTAGACCAATCCAATTTACATAACATTTTGTTGCACATTATTATTTTCTTTTCATTGCTTTAATTTGCTACATGTCAGACATGCTAATACAAATTTGGGTGCAAAGTGAAGTTTGTGAAAACTAAGAATATTTATTTTTAAACAATATAGTTTTTATATATATTTTTTGGTCAGGACACATAGTTTGACAATTTCTATGGCTCCATTATATTAATAATTCAAGATAAGAATAGATATTAAGGTTAAAAGATTTAGTTTTAATTTATATTTATTTAAATTAAAACTAGGAAGCAAACAACAGTAGGAAAGAAAAAAGTTGGCGTGTAAGAAAGAAATGAATCTATTTTAATATTCCAGTTTGGGTGGGTCCTTCAAATAACACTCCCATAGTCCCATTTGTTGGCAGTCGCACAAACGACAAACGACACAAATCAATTTGCGGTGATGCCGTGCATTCACATACAAACCTAAAAAAATTATAATAAAAGAAAGAGAAAGAGAAAGAGAAAGAGAAAGAGGGAAGGGTACGATGTTTGGGAAAGGAAGAGAATGATGATCATGTTAATGGGACCTGCATTTTTCACTTGAATTCAAATGGCTGTTGCAATCACCAACCCTTCCCATTTCTCTTTTCACTTGGGACCAAACTATCTGTTAGTGTCGCCATCATATTATTATTTACCTTCTTCTTCCCCCTTGTTGCGCTCTTCACGACCATGATCCTCTGCCTCACACTCACTCTCCGATTCGGATCTCACTCGCGGATCCACTTTCCACGTTCACCATCTTTTTGCACTTTCTCATGGATCCCTCTATGTCTCGTCCAGCTGTAGTCATCGATAATGGCTCCGGGTACCCTTTTCCTTAATTTCTATCACCCACTTTCTCTTCCACGCCTTACGTGGTGTTTTTTTTTTCCTCTGCATCAATATGAGGACACCGTGTGTTTGTTGAAATGCCCCAATGTGGTTTTCTTAGTTTTGTGGCTAGAATTGTCTGTAATATTGATTGATGTGAATTGGGTTTGTCCTGAATTTGGAAAATTGTGTTTTTTTGTTTTTGCAGGTATACGAAGATGGGGTTTGCTGGTAATGTTGAGCCATGTTTTATATTACCGACAGTTGTTGCAGTTAATGAGTCGTTTCTGAATCAATCTAGGAGCACTTCCAAAGGCAATTGGGTGACCCAGCACAATGCTGGGGTTATCGCGGATCTTGATTTCTTCATCGGGGATGAGGCGCTTGCTAAGTATCGAACTAGCAGCACATACAATCTCAACTATCCGATTCAGCAGGGCCAGATTGAGAATTGGGATGCCATGGAGCGATTTTGGCAGCAGTGCATATTCAACTATTTGAGGTGTGATCCAGAGGATCACTATTTTCTCTTGACTGAGAGTCCATTGACCGCGCCTGAGAGTCGTGAGTATACTGGGGAAATCATGTTTGAGACTTTTAACGTCCCTGGACTTTACATTGCTGTGAATTCTGTGCTTGCTCTTGCAGCTGGCTACACAACCTCTAAGGTTGGTAATTGGTACATGCGAATAGGATTGGGAATTATGTTTTATAGAGAATTGAGTTTGGATGATTAATCTTGAATGCTTTACATATTTTATATGGCCTTAGCTGCAACAAGTTCGGTAGTTATCTAAACACAAAAATGTGAAGGGTGTTTCATCAGCCCCTGCAATTTGACACTTTTGGATTCTTTCACTTGAAATCAAAAGTGAACCGTACTGTAGAATATCATCTGTTGTGGTGGTTTTGCATTATTACTAGCGCATAATCATATCATAGCTTATCATCTTCCCTCATTATGTTCAATATAAAATGTTAAGTTGGTTATGCATTATTATACTTGAACATGATAATAATACCACAGGAGCTATCAAGAAATTTTATTTCTTATTATATCTCTAATTTTATGAATATTTTCCCTTTAGGCTGACCTGAAATTCTTCTTAGTGCGAGATGACAGGAGTTGTAGTGGATATTGGAGATGGGGCTGCCCATGTTGTACCCGTTGCAGATGGCTATGTAATTGGTAGTAGCATCAAATCGATTCCTATTTCTGGAAAGGATGCTACTCTTTTTGTGCAGCAGCTTATGCGGGTAGGAAATCCTTGTGGAATAAAATTAAAAGTTTGTTGTGCTGGTATTGTTTCCTTATTTGAATATCTGTTATCCTCTTGTTAATTAAGAATAAACGCTAATTATGGATGAACAGGCTGTGACGTACTTTTGATAGTATTATTGTTACATTTTTTAGTAGTTAATACATAGAAGTGAAATTTACTTATATCATGATTGAGTACGGAATTTGTTTGTGTATTCAGCTATAAGTTTTTGTTGAACTGACTGAGATTGTAATGATCCATATCCAATTGTCAATCTGCATTTTGCTTAGCCAGATTCATTAACTGTCTTGTGTTGGCATTGCTTGGAGCAGGAAAGAGGAGAGAATATACCACCAGAAGACTCTTTTGAAGTGGCACGGAAAGTGAAGGAAATGCATTGCTACACCTGCTCTGACATTGTGAAGGTTATCTTTTGTTCAATAGTTCTTTGGCAGAATCATTTGAGGGGTTTGTGGTGTGCCTCTGCCAATTGTTTATACTTTAAATTTTTTTTTTTTTTTTTCCGAATCAAGGGATGTATCTAAAGTTATCTTTTGAACTTATAAGTTTTCCTACATAACAATAGCTCAATTTCTCTCAGGAGTTTAATAAGCATGACAAAGAACCAGCCAAGTATGTCAAACAGTGGAAAGGCATTAAACCAAAGACAGGAGCACCATATTCGTGTGATATTGGCTATGAACGATTTCTTGGCCCTGAGGTTTGTTCTATGGATGCTCTTTAGATTTTCTCTATTATGATACCTAAATCTGTCATAGGGGACCTCCGGATTGGAGATATTTTATATCTAGTTGTTTAAAACCTATTTTTAGTATGATATTTTTCTTGTGAATACCTGTACCTATCTCATGAACTAATGAATTAACTTAACATATCCTCTATTAGTTCTTGACTTCCTAGTTATTGGGAAAAACCCAAGTCCCACATCGACTAGAGATTAGGCAATTGAATAGTATATAAGTGGAAAGCAACCCTCACCTTACAAGCCGGTTTTGTAGGGTTGAGTTAGGCTTAATCCACTATTCTAACATGGTATCAGAGCCATTTAGATCCACTTTAAATGGGCCACCCACCATTGATGCATGTGCCATAGGCATGAGGGGGTGTATTGGGAAAAAACCCAAGTCCCGCCTATCCTAGATCATTAAAAAGGGCCACCCACCATTTATCCACGTACCAAGCCCAATAGTGCTGGACGTGAGGGGGTGTATTGGGAAAAACCCAAGTCCCACATCGACTAGAGATTAGGCAATTGAATAGTATATAAGTGGAAAGCAACCCTCACCTTACAAGCCGGTTTTGTAGGGTTGAGTTAGGCTTAATCCACTATTCTAACACTAGTGTTATATCTTACTGAAATAGAGGGGGCTATGTGGGAAGATGGTAAAAAAATTTGTGATATTATTCATTTTGCCTTGCTCTGAACCTTTTCTTTAGAAGGTCAGAATTTTTTCCTATTCCTTTTTGGGTTATAAAATTGGTCCAGTAACTAGTGTGGGAAGGGGCAAGGGAAGCTTAAGTGCCAGCAGTGTAGACTGGTTGGGGTTTGAACTTGGGATGAACTGATCAAGTAGTCTCTATCTCTAAGAGTCTTGTTATTTCTTGGCTATAACTAGACTTGAGTTTGTTCCTTAAACTACTGAAGAATTATTGAAAATGTTGTAGTGCCTTGGTGTAATTGTGGAGCTAATAGCGTATTTAGAGTACTCTAGATGATTTTTTAGGATTTATTATTCTTTTATATTTTATAATTTGTTACTTTATTTAATAAGGAGTATGATTCTATGTTTAAGTATAACTAGGCTATTCGGTTGTCTTTTGTATTCACCTCATTAAATCATAATGATAATATCAATCATATATTATTTTGATTCTTTATTATCTCCTTTTTGCATTCCCCACCTAAAATCCTAGAACTCAACAAATCTTAACAGGATCAGTCATATTAACATATCTCTTTGTTTTACCTATGATTTCTGCAGATTTTCTTTAATCCTGAGATATACAGCAGCGACTTTACCACCCCTTTGCCAGTTATAATAGACAAGTGCATTCAGTCTGCACCAATTGACACAAGAAGATCATTATACAAGGTGTACCTTTACCTATTGACATGTATATAGATAAGCCTCAAGAGTGTTTTTAAATTTTAGTGCACTCTGGACAGTCACCTATGATAAAATTAGGGAGTTTTTTAGGCTCAATGTTAAGCTTGGGGCATTTTTTGTTGTTGGCCAGGTGGAATACGTTAGTGTCAAATGCTATGTCATTCCCCCAACCCAGCCATGATATTTACTTTCTGAGAACATAAATTTCAAGCCCTTCAGTTTACAATTTTACATGTTCCTAATGATTCAATTCTTTACCTCTTGCCTATTTTGTGTTTTTTTATTTCAGAATATAGTGTTGTCTGGAGGTTCAACCATGTTCAAGGATTTTCACAGGAGGATGCAGCGTGATATAAGAAAAATAGTGGATGCTCGTGTCCTTTCATCTGAAGCGCGCTTAAATGGGGAGATAAAAGTAAGAGTTAATAGTTACCTTTAAACCATCTTTAAATTGATCATTTTCTCCCTCTCTTGCGTACACAGATGGGAAATTCTTTATATAAACCTTGCTTGCACTAGTCGTATGGCCTTAACCAATCAACAATCAATACATCATTATGTTATATTAAATAATTACAAAATCCTTGTCATGTAATTATTTTCCATTAAAAATAGGTATGTGTTGGCTGCCAATTGGTTTAGTCACATTACTTACTAGTAGGGATGAGAATAGGTCAGACCTTAAAAAGAGAATTATGGCGTGATCTCTTTAAAGTTTGATCTAATCTGACCTGTTTAATAAAAAAGTCAAATTTAGATTTTTAAAAAAACTATTTACATAAAAGAGTCGGGCTTAGACTTATAGAAAAGTCTAATAGGCCCGATAGATGAGTCTATTTATTTATATAATATAATAAAAATTAATATATATATATATATATATATTATTAAAAATATAAATAAACAAATGAATTTAAAAATAAATAAATTATCAATATTGAAAATATTTTTTTATACAATTTTTTTTTTATTATAGGCTTATAAGTTTACGACCTATGCATTAGTGTAGATCAACATACATGATTACACATAAATTATTCTTTCAATAGAAAATAATTCAATTTTTTTCCTATATTTCTTTTAAAATTTAAATTTTAATAATATTAAGTAAACTATATTTTTAAAATAATTTTATTTATTTTTTAAAATTAAGTTTATTAGCCTAATTAACATTAATAATTTAAATTGGTTTTTAAATAGGCTAATAGGTCAAACCTGACTTTAAAAAGTTTAAGTCAGACCTATAAAAAAAGTCTATGATAAATAATAGGTTAAGTTTATGCTTTAATTTTGTCGAACAGGTCCAACCTATATATTCAAAGCATGGTATGCCTTGGTTTATTCCTATCCCTGCTTAGTGGGTCCACCCCCAGCCTGCCTTTCACCACACTTGCATGGACAAAATTGTCACATTAATATATTTATTGTTTTGGCCTGGCATTTACTTTTTTGTTTATTTGGAGCCTACAGTCGCAGCCAGTGGAGGTAAATGTAGTCAGCCATCCCATCCAGAGATTTGCAGTTTGGTTTGGAGGATCAGTGCTTGCATCAACACCTGAATTTTTTGCGGTAAGCATTTCTCACATTTTTTTGGGAGGTTAGGAGGTTAGGTGCTGCATGCCATAATCACTAATTTTGTGTACTAATGACAAGAATTTTGGGAGAACCACGACAAAGGAGCTAACAGTTGTAGAACTCAAAACCTTGTGAACCCCACACTAGAGTCCCATACTTTAAATATGGAATTAAGTCACATACCTTACAATTTGATCCTAACATTCCACCATGTTCAGCAGCCCCGGCACCCACGTGGGTGGCTGTCAGTGTGACATCTGTAGTTGGTTGTCTATTCCTCTTTGTCTGGCATTGATAATCAGGATTTTGTACGCTTTGCCAAATGGTTAAATAAATTTATGATTGCATACTTGATAACAAAATACATGGTATTGTTTGCTAAGTTTAGAAATACAAAACATGACAGTGGACTGTGATGTTTTCTTATGAAGTTGTGATAATGTCATTGTACTAGTCACTAGTCAGTGTCCATAATTTCTTAATGTTCCTTTAAACCTTCCCATAAATCTCAATGCAAAACAAGTCTAAGTTTGACAATTTCTGGTCCAATGTGCAGTCTTGTCATACAAAGGAAGAATATGACGAGTATGGAGCAAGCATTTGCCGTACAAATCCTGTTTTCAAGGGGATGTATTAAAACAACGACAAATTAGTTGATCATGGATGCAGTGATTTGATAAGACGATTGAATGAATGTCTGGTTATTTTGATCCTCAATTCACCTCGAAGTCTTTCTTCTCACCTGTATTCAGAGTGGCAGGCAGGAATGTAAGATATGTATATTAAGTGAAAATAAGCATGTTGTTTTTATTCCAGCGGTCTTCATAGGAACTTGGTTTCACACGGTTAATACAGTTGCCAGCAGCTCCAGATGGTACTTAATGGATAGATAGAAATATACTTTTTGTCATTTAGAGTTTGATGAAGTTTTGCATTTTTTGTCATTCATTGTTGGGACTGATAATTCCATAAATTTCTAGGTAGGAAGTTGAATTCATTTTTGATTGAATTGTAATAAGCACCAGTGCAGGTTAGATTTTTGGTTTACGTGAATCATATATTTTTGCATTTTTGGGTACATAATGTACAACTTGTATTCTGTTTACTGATGATCAAAGCCAGAAATAATTATTGTCACGTTAACTGTTCGTGATTTGTGATGTACTGTCAGGTAATTTAAATTATTTTCCCAACATAACATTAATATAATAAGAGTTAATCATCCATACACTGTTAGTATAAAATTTTTTACACTAGTAATCAATCATATCTTTTAAATTATTTTATTTTATTTTTATTTTATTAAATGAGCAACTGAAATATATTATTAAAAGATATGATTGGTTGTCAGTATAAAAAAATTTATATTGACAGTGTATAAGTAATTAACTCATATAATAATATATTTTTTTTTTCCTGGTGGCACATTGACCTGTTGGTGAAAGTGGCTGAAGGGCTATGCATTTGAATATGCTGTTCTCTTGCCCTTTTCATTGTTGATAAAAATGATCCCATTTAAATTCAAATAATGTCAGGTTGAAAAATTCTCAATAAAATATTTATAAAAATAATTAAGAGAGTAAAATAAATCAAATTAAGACAGTACACCACTTGAAAAAATATTCTTAAGGTATTTATTTGGTTAAAGGATCCAAAATAGAGTAAATGTCCATACTCTTTTTCGATTGGTGAATAGTAAATGTCCATACTTGTCCTGGAAAAGAAATAAGGATATTTTGATCCCGAGAAAAAAAAAAAAAAAAACGCTGCTCTCTCGATATTAAAAAGGCAGAAGACAGAACTTATGTTGGTACTTTTCTTTGTTTATTAATTAACATTTTTTTGGGGATTAAATATAACGGTACTGTTTGCATTTTTACGGATTATTTCGTTTTTATGTATGTTAAAAATATATTTTTATATAAATTAATTTTTTATATTAAAATAACATAATTAATTATTTTAGTTTTTTTTTAAATATAAAAAGAACAGAAGTACTTAAGCTAAATATAATCTTATGTATATTTTTTATTTTAGTCAATATTTATAAAACTGTAAGATATTTTTTATTGACAATATGAAAATTATTATAAAATTTAAAAATAATTTTATTTATCTTAAATGATAAATGTGTTTAATTATTTTACAACTAATTGTAAAAAAAGATTTATCCAATTTATAATATTTATAATTTTATAAATAATATTTTGAATATTTTTTTTATGACATATGTTTTTAGTCTCTCAAATTTAGGATAAAATTGTTTTTAGTCCGTTAAATTTAAAATTATTTTTAGTCTCTGTAATTTTAAAAAAAAATTATTTCAGTCTTTATATTCAAATTTTGTTAGAAATTTATCAAACATTATTGTATAAAATCTACCTATTAATGTTTCTGTTAGTAAAAATATCACATTAAATTCAATTGATATTACATAACTGTCTTAATTTATTACTTTTAGATATGTTATTGGTGATTTGAGAAACTAAAATAAGATTTTTAAAATTACAAAAATTAAAAATAAACGTTTTAAATTTGAGAGACTAAAAATATATTTAAACCTTTCAATAACTTTTTATTAATTCATGTTTTGTGTCTCCTTTCATCCCATCCCATCTCACTTAATAAAGTGAGTTCAAAATTTCAATCACATCCCATTTAATAATTATATATAAATAAAAATATATACATATATATAATATTTATTAAAAAAATAAACTTATTTTTTTAATAATAATTAATTTTTAATATTTTGTATATTTCCTATAGCAAGAAACTCAACTATATTTTGATTGTAAAAAACTCATTTTGTTTTGTCTCTTTAATCAAATAAGAAATATATATTTACTAATATTTTTCCTATTTTTTTTGTCTTCTCATCCAAATGTTACATCATTAAAAAAAAGTAATTAAAATAGTAAACATTTTCCCAGGGGACATTTTAATTTACGTGCGTACAGTGATATTAATTTAATAGTAAAAGTGTAAAACACACATCGACAATTATGCGACTAATGGAAAAATTAATTTGCCATGTAGTTCTTTTTCCTTGTTATATAGAGTAATAATCATACTTGGGTGAAGTCTCTGATAGTGAAGTTTAGTAAGTGGTCTATGGATGGTGCATTTAAAATCACTATAGATATAATATTAAAAACAATGAATGGTTGAGATTATGATTTAGTGAGAAGATATATTGTACACCTTCACACACTGGATAAAATTTCTGAATATTTTACTGGATTTTTTTTTTTTAAATTACTTATATAAAAAAAACACGTATTACGAAGCAGCTGTCACTTCCAGAACGGGCCGTTCTGAAACCAGAACGGCCCGTTCTACAAGGAAAAAAAACACGTGATAAACTACACCAGAACGGGCCGTTCTGAAATTTGAACGGCCCGTTCCAGATTTAAAAATAACATATGATTACTTAAACCAGAACGGGCCGTTCTGAATTCGGAACGGCCCGTTCTGGCTACATATTTGTTTTTTTTTTTTTTTCATTCTACTAAATCACATTTAAAATTTAAGTATAGTTTTTCAATTGAGCGAGATATGAAGCCCCTTCCTCAATGACATCAAACATCTTATGAATAAAAGCCAAAACTAGGCCTAATAAACTTAAAACCCAAAAAGTCTTATACTAAGGCCCATAATACAAGACCAAACAATATAAACTCCTATACTACCAAATATATGAGAAAGGTGGTCATTTATGTAAAGTCCAAGTAAAGAGAACCTTATGCCCATCAAACCCATTAGGCTCACTAAGCTCAAAAGCAATCAAAAGTCTAAAGGCCCATGAAGCCCAAAGCTAGGCCCAACAAGCTTAAAACCCAAAAAGTCTTATACTTAGGTCCATAATACAAGACCAAACAATATAAACTCCTATACTAAAGACCAAGTAAAGAGAACCTTAGGCCCACCAAACTCATTGGGCTCACTAAGCTCAGAAGCACTCAAAAGCTCAAAGGCCCATGAAGCCCAAAACTAGGTCCAATAAGCTTAAAACCCAAAAAGTCATATACAAAGGCCCATAATACAAGACCAAACAATATAAACTCCTATACTACCAAATATATGAGAAAGGTGGTCATCTATGTAAAGCCCAAGTAAAGAGAACCTTAGGCCCATCAAACCCATTGGGCTCATTAAGCTCAAAAGCAATCAAAAGTCCAAAGGCCCATGAAGCCCAAAACTAGGCCCAACAAGCTTAAAACCCAAAAAGTCTTATACTTAGGTCCATAATACAAGACCAAACAATATAAACTCCTATACTAAAGACCAAGTAAAGAGAACCTTAGGCCCACCAAACTCATTGGGCTCACTAAGCTCATAAGCAATCAAAAGCTCAAAGGCCCATGAAGCCCAAAACTAGGTCCAATAAGCTTAAAACCCAAAAAGTCATATACTAAGGCCCATAATATAAGACCAAGCAATATAAACTCCTATACTACCAAATATATGAGAAAGGTAGTCATCTATGTAAAATCTAAGTAAAGAGAACTTTAGGCCCATCAAACCCATTGGGCTCACTAAGCTCAAAAGCAATTAAAAGTCCAAAGGCCCATGAAGCCCAAAACTAGGCCCAATAAGCTTAAAACCCAAAAAGTCTTATACTAAGGCCCATAATACAAGACCAAACAATATAAACTCCTATACTACCAAATATATGAGAAACGTGGTCATCTATGTAAAGCCCAAGTAAAGAGAACATTTGGCCCATCAAACCCATTGGGCTCATTAAGCTCAAAAGCAATCAAAAGTCCAAAGGCCCATGAAGCCCAAAACTAGGCCCAATAAGCTTAAAATCCAAAAAGTCTTATACTAAGGCCCATAATACAGGACCAAACAATATAAACTCCTATACTACCAAATATATGAGAAAGGTGGTCATCTATATAAAGCCCCAAGTAAAGAGAACCTTAGGCCCACCAAACCCATTGGGCTCACTAAGCTCAAAAGCAATCAAAAGTCCAAAGGCCCATGAAGCCCAAAACTAGGCCCAATAAGCATAAAACTCAAAAAGTCTTATACTAAGGCCCATAATACAAGACCAAACAATATAAACTCCTATACTGCCAAATATATGAGAAAGGTGGTCATCTATGTAAAGCCCAAGTAAAGATAACCTTTGGCCCACCAAACCCATTGGGCTCACTAACCTAGTTTTGTACTTCATGGACCTTTGGGCTTTTGTTTTGGTCTTGTATTATGGGCCTTAGTATAAGACTTTTTGGGTTTTAAGCTTATTGGGCCTAGTTTTGGGCTTCATGGGCCTTTGGACTTTTGATTACTTCTGAGCTTAGTGAGCCTAATGGATTTGGTGGGCCTAAGGTTCTCTTTACTTGGGCTTTATATAGATGACCACCTTTCTCATATATTTGGTAGTATAGGAATTTATATTGTTTGGTCTTGTATTATGGGTCTTAGTATAAGACTTTTTGGATTTTAAGCTTATTGGGCCTAGTTTTGGGCTTTATGGGCCTTTGGGCTTTTGTTTACTTTTGAGCTTAGTGAGCCCAATGAGTTTGGTGGGCCTAAGGTTCTCTTTACTTGGGCTTTACATGGATGACCACCTTTCTCATATATTTGGTAGTATAAGAGTTTATAATGTTTGGTCTTGTATTATGGGCCTTAGTATAAGACTTTTTGGGTTTTAAGCTTATTGGGCCTAGTTTTGGGCTTTGTGGGCCTTTGGGCTTTTGTTTACTTTTGAGCTTAGTGAGCCCAATGAGTTTGGTGGGCCTAAGGTTCTCTTTACTTGGTCTTTTACATGGATGACCACCTTTCTCATATATTTGGTAGTATAGGAGTTTATAATGTTTGGTCTTGTATTATGGGCCTTAGTATAAGACTTTTTGGGTTTTAAGCTTATTGGGCCTAGTTTTGGGCTTTGTGGGCCTTTGGGCTTTTGTTTACTTCTGAGCTTAGTGAGCCCAATGAGTTTGGTGGGCCTAAGGTTCTCTTTACTTGGTCTTTACATGGATGACCACCTTTCTCATATATTTGGTAGTATAGGAGTTTATAATGTTTGGTCTTGTATTATGGGCCTTAGTATAAGACTTTTTGGGTTTTAAGCTTATTGGGCCTAGTTTTGGGCTTTGTGGGTCTTTGGGCTTTTGTTTACTTCTGAGCTTAGTGAGCCCAATGGGTTTGGTGGGCCTAAGGTTCTCTTTACTTGGACTTTACATGGGTGACCGCCTTTCTCATATATTTGGTAGTATAGGAGTTTATAATGTTTGGTCTTGTATTATGAGCCTTAGTGGATGACCACTTTTCTTATATATTTGGTAGTACAAGAGTTTATATTGTTTGGTCTTGTATTATGGACCTTAGTATAAGATTTTTTGGGTTTAGGGCTTAGGGTGTAGATGTAATTTAGTAGAATGGATAAAAAATATATTATTTTGCTTTAAAAAATTCGTGTGACAAATTTGTAGTTAGAACGGGCCGTTCCGTTTTCAGAACGGCCCGTTCTGATTTAATTATTGATGTGTCATTTTTGAATTCGGAACGGGCCGTTCTGATGTTGGAACGGGCCGTTCCGTTCCATTCTTCATGTGTTTTTTTGTCATCTGGAACGGCCCGTTCTGGTCCAATATTTATGTGTTATTTATTCATTTGGAACGGCCCGTTCTGATTTCAGAACGGCCCGTTCCGAGTGTCAGTAGCAGCTGCGTCTGTTGCCACGTGTTTTTTTTTTGGGTAATTTTAAAAAAAAAATCAGTAAAAAAATCGAAAATTTAGATCCAGTGTGGTAAGGTGTATTATGGTCTACTAGTTTAGATGCATCTAAGGGTGAAAATTGATGATGCACCCATGGACCACTTGTGAAAGTGGTCCTTCAGAGAATTCACCTCATACTTGTATAAAGGACTTAGACGTATATATATATATATATATATATCATTGGTATTTTTTTTTTGTTACGATTGGTATTTATAAAAGTATCTACTTCCGATAACTTGAAGTTGTACTAACTGATTCTTAAAATCGATATTAATAATTAGAAAATAATCATTTTGATTTATTTCTCAAATGACCATTAAAATATAATTATTTATCAAAATCAGCTAATTCATATGGTTTACGATAATTTTTCAAGAGACCGGTGAGGGAGACGCCTCAATGGGTCTTTACACACTACAAGAAATGTTACATATAATAACATACAAAAAGTGTCACTATAAGTACAATATATGTAGGTATATATCTATTTGACATATAATTACACACAATTTTAGTGTTGATTTTGAATGAGATTTAACAACATATTTTGTGTGTCACTATAGTCTATATCCACACTTTTTAATAATATACCAACATATATTATATTTATTGTGTGGGTAAAAATAATTTTTAGTAATATGTATAGTGTCACTATAAGATATATGTCACTATATGATAACTTTATCGTAGTGACAACGTAATAAATTTAACATTTCACAACATTATATTTATATCTTTTTGGCAGCATATTTATATTCTTTTTATTTTGACAAAAAAATTATAGATGCTTTTACATATGCAGTATTTTTCTTATTACATGATTAACAATCATAACGAAAAATCATGTGCAAATATTATTTATTACAATCCAACTATCTCAACTTTACCCTAAATAAATTTTAGACATTCATTATAGGTGAACTTCAATAATTGATAAGTTATATATAATAAATAATCAAGTATAGAAAGAGATCGAAAATTATAGGCAGCCATAACTAATCTAGGTCATTTCATTTCCCTTCCTCTTTATCGCGATAAATGATTTTAAATCTTCCGTTAACATTGTCATGTTAATTCTTTTACAATTTAACTCCAATGCATGCATTATTAATGTGAAGAAAGAAAATAAAAAAGTACTATCAGCATCAACCAATGATCCAAAAATATTGTGAATATGGTATTTGAAATAATCATTATAAAAAATGATCAAACTTAGCACTGATTCATGATAAGCTGCAATTGAATAGGACAGTGCAAAAAAAAATTTACACTATCAATACAAATAGTATTCAGTCGCTATTGCATGCATGGTGCAAGCTTGAGGAGCGGCGATGTGAAGTTAGAAGTAGAAGAAGGCGGCGAGAGCGGCGGAGGCAGCTCCGGCGGCGGCGGATAAGTGGTGGAGGGAGGAGGTGGCGGCGCTGGGAGCAGCAATATCACCCTTAGCGTGGTCGAAAGCACCGGGAGGCACGGGTCCACCGATGGGTCCGGGAATGACGCCGTTGGGTGCAGCGGCGTCGGCGGCGAGGGCTCCGAGGGAGTAGTCTTCGTCTTCGTAGTCATCGGTGGGTGCGGGTGCGGGATTCGCCGCACAAGCCAGGCCAATGATGCTCAACATCACTATGGCTAGAACCACAACACGGCTTGCACGACCCATTTCTTTTTTTCTTTTTCTTTTTTCTTTTGCAGTTTTTTCTCTCTTTAGAGAAAATCTGCAATGAAGGATTTGTTGTGGTTGAGGAAATATTGTGAGAGGAGAGGGTTCTTATAGGGCTCGTATGAGGTGTTGAGATGAGTGAGGAAAACCGTTCGCTATTTTAAGGTGAGGAATTTGTGGTTGTTATATTACTTACATGCTATGCTAATTTGCTATATAAATTTTCATTTCCTTTTTCGGAATGTTGCGTTCAATAATAATAACATAGACATCCTTAGTTGCCGTCCATAAATTAGCAAGTTTTACGGCTCTTCTATTACTTTAACTGAATTCTATTTCTATAAATAACAAGGGAATAGTTCAAAATAATTAATACATATGGATTCATTCAAAATTTACAATTAAGTTATGCATTTTAACTTTTATGAAAAAAATATATATATTTAACTTTTTAAAAGTTGATTTTAACATAAATTGACTATGAGAGAACTTTAATTTATTAATTTTTCCTTATTCTCTTACATCATAAATGCTTGTCGAAAAGTTCTTTTTTTTTTTTTACTCAATCATTGCATTCTTTTGATGTATCAATTCAACATTTGATAAAGTAGTTTCTTATTGTGGTGGAATGTAAAACAAGTTATATTTGAATTAATTTTATGAAAATGAAATAAAAAAACAACTTAGTTATTCATTTCAATGTTAGAAACAATTCAATGTAAAATAAAGTGCATATGGTTATACAAAAGAGCATAATTTAATCTCACCGATCTATTTGATTCTAAAAGAATTCATCGTCAAATATCTTGAGTTGAGACAACTTAGTAATGTGAAATAGTAGAGTAAAAATTCGACATATATATTTTGAGATGAAAGTAGTTAGACAGAAATTGACATGAAGAGTTTTAAGAAATAAATTGATAGTACTAGTGTGAAATTGTTTCAATATGTTTTTATTGTGAAATTAGACTCTATTATTTGACGTACAAAATTGTATATCAAGATTATATTATATAATTTTAATGATTAGATTTATAAAATTGACATTTAAAAATATATTAGGCTAAAAACCTATTTTGGTTCCTTATAATCTTTTTTTGTTTCAATTTAATTCCTCATTAATTTTTTGTCTCAATTTGGTCCCAAACTAATTAATTGGTTTTAATTTAGTCCCAAATTAATTAATTGGTTTCAATGTGGGCCTTTCCGTCCAAATTGCTTTAACGATGTTAATTTTTGGCCACGTGGACGCCACGTAGATGCATACGTGAATGTCGTGGACGATAATTTTTTTGAAAACACCTGGACTCAGAACGGCCCGTTCTGAAACCGGAACGGGCCGTTCTTGTTGCATTTTCGGTGTGTTAATTTTGCACCTGTAACGGGCCAAATGTGCACTCATAACGGCCCGTTCCGGTTTCAGAACGGGACGTTCCGGTTTTATTTTATTTTTTTATATATAAAATATTAATAATTTTATAAAATATATATTATTAATTATATTTTAATTATGTTATTATATCTAATAAAATAAATATATTAATATTTTTTATATTTTATTTTATTATGTTTATCTTATTAATTTTTATCATTTTATTTTTTTAATCTTAAATAAGTTGCAAAAAATTATAAAGTGATATTTAAATATTTTTTCAAACAGAAAGAGAAAAAGAAAAAATTATTACTCTATTTATAAGACAATTATATTTTATAAAAATAAGTAATTTTAAAATTTTTACCATAAAAAAATATTTTTCAAAATTATTATATTTTTTAATAAAATTAATCAAGAATATTGGTTTAATTGCATTTTTTATCTCTCAAGTATTACAATTGTGCAGTTTTGTGATCTCCAAGATTATAGTTGCATAATTTTAGTCCTTAAAGAATTACAATTGCACGATTTTGGTCCTTCAATTTTTAATTGGACAATTTTAGTCCCTCGAATATCATAATAGTATGATTTTTATTTCTCCCATTAAAAATTAATAATTTTAATATATATATATATATATATATATATATAATGTTTTAAAATTAAATAATTATTTATCTATTCAAATTAACGTATATTATAATTTTTTGATATTATATCAATAATATTATTAATATATTTATAGATAAACTAATAATTTGATAAATATAAATTGTTATATATTAATATACTTTTACAAAAATATAAATATATTAATTAGAAATATATATCTGATCTTATATATTTATATTTTTGTAAAAGTATATTAATATATATTAAGTTATATTTATCAAATTATTAGTTTATTTATAAATATAGTAAAAATATTATTGATATTAATTTATCAGTAATATTAAAATACTAATAACATATAAATTTTATTTATTTAGTATTAATAAATATATATCATTTGATATATTAAAAAAAAATATTCTTTAATTTAAATAAACAAACAATTATATAGTTTTAAAACATTATATATATATATATATATATATATATTAAAATTTTAAAATTATTAAATTTTTAATGAGAAAGACTAAAATTGCACAATTATGATATTTGAGAGATTAAAATTGTTCAATTAAAAATTGTGAGACTAAAATTACACAACTATAATCTTTTAAGGACTGAAATTACTCAATTAATAAAACCTTAGAGATCAAAATTGCATAATTATAATATCAAAAACACAATTAAGTAAAGAATATTTTATTCACAGTTTTGGAACAGGCCGTTCTGAAAGCAGAACGGGCCGTTCTGAAAGCAGAACGGGCCGTTCTGGTTTTAGAACGACCCGTTCTGCTTCACTGGTGGTGTTTTAATTTTGAAACCAGAACGGCCCGTTCCGGTTTCAAAACGGGCAGTTCCGGTTCCAGGTGTTCTAAAAAAAAATTATTATCCACGTGGATGCCACGTATGCATCCACGTGGCCAAAAATTAACTCCGTTTAAATAATTTGGACGGAAGTCCCACATTGAAACTAATTAATTAATTTGGGACTAAATTGAAATCAATTAATTAGTTTGGGACCAAATTGAGACAAAAAATTAATGAAGGACTAAATTGAAACAAAAAAAGATTATAAGGGACCAAAATAGGTTTTTAACCAATATATTAAGAATAAATGGATATCTATTCTTTTTAAAAATATTTTATTTATTTGGTAAAAAAATTGTGTTTTTTTGGAAAAAAAAAAGTGTTATAATGACCCATTATAACTATTACACTTAACAGAATCATTACTAATAGTAAAAACTATACTAATAGAACATACATGATTAAGGGAAGAAACATAACATTCGTGTATATAACATAAATATATAAGTAAAATAACTAAACTAATATAAATAACATATACGTTTGTATATAATAATCTCATATGAAGACAATAAAATCTAATTTGAAAAGTACCAAATCGCTCAGTTGTTTCAAAATTGCTCAATAGATTCCTTCCAGAAAACACATGATTTTGATATGCAAATCCGCTCAACCATTTTCTTCGAGAGACACCTCCATTTCTCATTTTTAATTTTGTTCAACCGTTTCAAAATATCTCAATCTTTTTCTTCCAGAGATACCCCCAATTCTCATTTCTAATTTTGCTCAACTATTTCAAAACAGCTTAGTAATTTCATGATAGACACCATCTTTGTTTTTTTGCGATTTTAGGATTTTCAAACCTCTCTATTCCATCCCAAGCTTCGTATAAGCTTCAATCTCAATTCTAAACCATAAAAACTCATTTAAACAACCAGAATGCATCAATTTTCAACAACAAAATAATTCATAATAAGAATTTGGGTGCAAAATCAAGGTTCTCCCAAAAACCACAAAATCTCCAAGAAATTAAGAACATCAAGTCTTCTAGAAAATTGGTTTAACATTAAAAAATTATGCATCAATGAGTATTCATACCATGCATGCAACATGATAATCCACACAATCATCCACCTAGATCAAATTCTAACTTTCCTTACCTCAATTTTGAGCTAAACCTAGAAAGGGGAAGGAGAAGAGAGAAAAACCTTGAGCTTCCAAGCTCCACATTGCCTCAACTCTTTAATTCTTTGTTTAAGCTTTGAATCCGACACTCCCTACTACAAATCTCGCACTCCAAAAGAACCTAGAAAGAAGAAGGAAGGAAAAAGCAAAGATTTTATCTCAAGATCTCTCTCTTTAAGATTCTTTAAGAACAAGACATTATGAACTTTGTTCAAAACAGAAACCTTATATACTCTTTGTCATTGGATCAGCTGAACCTATGACTAGAGACCCTCACATCCTACCCAATGTTACACGTATATTGAATGAACATTTTATAATTTATTATTAAAAATTATTTTTCAAATATTATTTTTAATGAAATATTCGAGAAAGTGTATAATGGATAGTCTAATATGCATAACGCACGGGAGCAACTAACATGTGCCCAATAATAATATAAAAGAATTATGAGAATAATATGGTGCCATTCACAATGTTTTTATTTTATGAGAGATTCCAATGACAATAACGTTCTAACATAGTACCCCGAACATATTACTCTAATATGTTGTTATTACTAAGTCGATTGTAAATGATTCATTCACTTGTAACTGTGTTAATTAATATTGGATAGAACAAAATCAGTGTAAGACATTAATACTTAGATTAGAATAAGGCGTTAATATCCAGATTAAGATAAGATGTTAACTTTTACTAAAATCACTGGAATTTATACTTATTTTATGACGCGTTAATTAATATAATAACGTTAGTTACGGTATAAAAACATTTATACATAAGGGCATCTCCAATGGAAGCAACTCATTTGAGTTGCTTTATGCATTGAAAAATGAAAAAAGTGGTTCTGAGTGTGTCATGTCAGTATTAAGCAACCAAAACACAAATTTAGTCCAATGTTAAGAAACTTTAAGAAATTCAACTTTTAGAATTTTTTTTCTAATCATTTATGAACCAATTTTAAATTTTTATTAAAAAGGGTAATTGCACTACAATGAAAGAAAATAAAATACGAGAAAAAAATACACAATAAGTAGATATTAAAAATAAAATAAAATAATAATAAATACATAGATATTATACGAAATTAATTTTCATCATTATTATTTTCGAAACGTTCTTAAATATATTCAATAAGATTTGCTTGAAATCTGGTAAGGAACGGTTGCTTGAGGAAACAACTCTCTCTCTTCTTTAAGCAACTCATGTTACCACATCAAAGTCCTCTAATGATAAAAAATCGGGACTTGAGTTGCTTCATGGGACAAGCAACTCCCATTGGAGTTGCTCTAAGTTGCTCAATGTAAATATAATAAGGTTAGTGTAAACTGTTCATATCCATGTTAAAATAAAACGTTAATATCAAGGTAAAGATAAGACATTAACTTTTATCAAAATCACAGTAACTTATAGTTATTTTATGAGTATAATAGCATGTCATGCAATATTTAGTGTTTTGTTATGTTTTAAATAAAGGTCATTCTCTTTTGTATATATGCACACTTTCGTTAACTCATTTTGTGCTTCCTATCATGGAATAGGACAAAAAAAGAAGAAAAATGGTTTTCAAAATGTGTTTGGTGCAACCGAAAAGGAGAAAGTGTGAGAAAATGAATGATAAGTCTCACCTTGTTTCTCCTATAAATCAAATGTATCTAACTATCTAATTAATAAAAAATTAATCTTTACTTTACTTCTTTCTAATTAGTAAACAACTTTAATTTTGAATTTATTTATTTTTTCTTTTATCGTCTATTTATTTGTATTCTCTCGGCTTCCATCGTTACTACTGAACACTTTGTATATATAGAGGAACCCGTTTCCATTCTTGTTACAAAATAAATTATATTTTCCGTTCTTGTTTAAAATTGTTGCACAGTATAGGTACAAGCAAGGCAACATGCAAAGGCATTATAATAACATAATTATAAACTTGTGAAAACTGCGGGCAGCATTTAAACTGAGAATGGGTACGAAAGGAAGTATATATAAAGTGGAACTGAATGATATCTATAATTGGAAAAGGCATAAGGGAAAAGGTAACTAAAGTAGCACAACAGTTGCAACAGAGAGAAAGCACATGGGTTGGGAATGGAAGGGAAGTGAATTTGATAATGTTTTTGTTCCTGCCAAATGGTGGAATAGGGTTTTTTCCTAGATCGTGCCTCACAGCCAGAGCATTCAATAGTGTAATCTGTCTTCTTAATCCTAGGGTTTTGGGTTTATAGTACGTCGTTCATGGGCCTCTTGGGCCCCGAGGATCGAGGGATTTCCCTAACCGTTCTTATCACGATGACGCGGGATTAGCGGGAATAAGCGTAATCGGAATTCGACCGACTGGGCCCATACTAACGGTCCAGCAGGATAAGTGCCGAGTAGCTCCCTTGTAGGCAAGGGAAACCGAGTCTAACGGGTCAAGTCGGACTATGACCGACTAGGTCTATACTGGACCCCCAGTCGGGTTAATGCCGAGAAGGTGGTTTTACTCGCCTTATTTCCGAATGAGAAACCAGGTCGGAAGGCGACCTGGACGGTACACTTGCCTTCCAGCCCTGAGCCTATAAGGCGATAGGGCTTAAGGTCTGGCCATTTGGTCGGCTATTTACCGAGGGGAGGGTTGTTAACGTCCTATACGTCCTATCACTGAGAAAGAGATCAGGTCGGGCTACGACCTGGACGGTACACTTGCCTTCCAGCCCTGAGCCGATAAGGCGAAAAAGGGCTTGTGGCCTGGAAACCTAGTCGGGTTTTTGCCGAGTAGAAATCAGATCGGATTTTTACCTGGACGGTACACTGGAAACAAAATAGGAAACAATGCACGGAAGATTCTATGTTGAATTAGGGGGTCATATAAATTCCGACTCGTTGCCAAAGACGATCAGTCAAACACCGAGTTCCGTACTCAAAATTCTATTAGTTTTCCAAGTAAACTCGGCCAAATGCCGAGTCCCGTACTTACAGTCGCCCGAATCCCGATTCCGTTTTGGGTGAGGAAATTCATCTTTGATTATCCAAATTCTGACTTAAACAAGATAAGAGAAAAAATTTAAGCTTAAAATTAATTAAATGAAGTCGTCAAAATCCGACTGAATTAAGCAACAAGCTTCATATTTAGTCGCCCAAATACCGATTTGAATGAGTTATTTATACTCGCCCAGTCGGATTTAACCGATCAATCACGAGTTTGGTCTTCGAGTTATTTATACTCTCGCCCAGCCGGACTTTTGCCGACAATCACGAGTTTGGTCTTTGAGTTATTTATACTCGCCCAGCCGGACTTTTGCCGACAATCACGAGTTTGGTCTTCGAGTTATTTATACTCGCCCAGCTGGACTTTTGCTGACAATCACGAGTTTGGTCTTCGAGTTATTTATACTCGCCCAGCCAGATTTTTGCCGACAATCACGAGTTTGGTCTTCGAGTTATTTATACTCGCCTAGCCGGACTTTTGCCGACAATCACGAGTTTGGTCTTCGAGTTATTTATACTCACCCAGCCGGACTTTTGCCGACAATCACGAGTTCTTCGAGTTATTTATACTCGCCCAGCCGGACTTTTGCCGACAATCACGAGTTCTTCGAGTTATTTATACTTGCCCAGTCGGAATTTAACCGATCAATCACGAGTTCTTCGAGTTATTTATACTCGCCCAGTCGAAATTTAACCGATCAATCACGAGTTTGCCTGCGAGTCAGAATCAATTTTAAAAATAATGATTTTTATTATTTGATAGTACCTCATTAAAAACCTTGACCGCGCATTCTCCTCTTTCAGGCCGTTGATCAATGCCATCATCTCCTCCATGGTAAGGTGATATATCTGGCGGACCATCTCCAAACTGATTGGAGGGTGGCTGAATGTAGGTCGTTTCTATTAACAGTTGCATCAATCGAGGACCAACCTTTACTTGAGCTCCTTGACCCCAGGGTTTCCAATTATCTTGTCCCCGAACTACTCGCATTGCTTGTTGCTTCTTCTGTTTTTTGATCAAACCCGCAACTCTCTTCCGAAGTATGTTATTTTTTTTTTATCCATTTCCTCGTTTTCTTTAGTCTGTTGTCCTCCTTGTACAACACACGCAAGATCAGATGATTTGTCTGTGGTTGTTCTCTTCTCCCTCCTCATAAATTGGTGTATCCTAGCCTCGTGCTCAATGGTTTCACCTATATGACAAGTGGCTTGAATGACTCGAGCAGTGCCGACCCCATTGGAATTGGTCATCAACAAGGCCATCAACTTGTGCATGACGACCACAACCATCATGTCCGCAGGAACAATGACTTCATGTAGGGCAAATTCGGCGCAAGCTTCTGCTCGCGCATGTCCTCCAACAGTTCCTCGTACTCCCTCAAGCATTTTTCATGTTCAAGAAAGTAATAATGTGTTAGTTCACTTTAATTTTTATTTCCATTGAGAGATATGGAAAATTAGCATCTAACCCAATTATAACCGACATTTCTACTCATAATTTTTAGTTTTTATTATAACCATTATGAATCATAAAGAATATTCCCCTAGAGAGCAGTTGTTTTATTTATTTATTCTTTTTTTTGTATAGACTACAAGTATCTTCCGCTGAAGTATCCTTCCTCCGCTGAAGATAATCCTGTTCTGTTGCCGCGATAGGATCAACTATGGGCGCAAAGCAACATTATTATTATACCTTAAAAGAGATGTGACATTTGGCTACAATTCAACAGGGAGTATGAGTCACCAACCTCAAATCACCAAAAGAAAATTCTCCAAAGAACACAAAACAGCACGAACCAAATAGAACCAAATAATAATAAGGCTAAAACACTAATTTGGTCCCTTATATTAATTGTTTGTTTCAATTTAGTCCCATTTTAATTTTTGGTTTCAATTTGGTCCCAAATTAATTAATTGGTTTCAATTTGGTCCCTTAAAAATTAATTGGTTTCAATTTAGGACTTCCGTCCAAATTATTTAAACAGAGTTAACTTTTGCCCACGTGGATGCCACGTAGATACATACGTGGATACCACGTGGATGCCACGTGGATGCCACGTGGATAAATTTTTTTTTTTAAATACCTGGACCCAGAACGGCCCGTTCTGAAACCGAAACGGGCCGTTCTGGTTTTTTTTTGTGTATTAATTTTGCATTCAGAACGGCCCGTTCCGAATGCAAAATTAACACACAAAAGTGAAACCAGAACGGCCCGTTCCGGTTTCAGAACTGGCCGTTCTGGTTTTAACTTTTTTTTAAATATAAAATATTAATAATTTTACAAAATATATATTATTAATTATATTTTAATTATGTTGTTATATCTAATAAAATAAATATTTTAATAAAAATAAGTAATTTTAAAATTTTTACCATAAAAAAATATTTTTCAAAATTATTATATTTTTTAATAAAATTAATAAAAAATATCATAACAATACGATTTTAGTTTCTCTCATTAAAAATTAATAATTTTAATATATATATATATATATATATATATATATATATATATATTGCGGAAAAATACAATGTATATAGGAAAACAACAACTCAACACTAACTCTCTAATAATAATAAGTTCCGTACGTGATCCAATCAAGCAACCCAAATATAGGAAAACAACAACTCAACACTAACTCTCTAATTAATCCGTTGCGACTCCTCTGTATCTCTCACATAAAGATTTTAGGGACAATTAATAATAGATAAAGAAGTGCTAATATATGTTGTATCAGACAACATATGTACATTTTCACCACACCCTTTTTAGTACCCCTAAGCTCCACTGAAACACTTTCTAATTCTTTTATAATTAAAATTAAGGTATACGTATGAAATATCAAAGAAATATCAAAGATCCGAAATCAATGCGTAAAACCCGGATTTCTCAGTCAAATCTCAAAACCAATAAATTTCCATAACACTGACGAGAATGTGGGTGGGGAATGCGGGGAATTCTCGAAACGAGAACCCCGTCGGTGTGGTCGACGTTGTCGCGGTGGCGCTTGAAACTTTCCCTACGCCCCAAGAAATAAAAAAAAAAAACCTACACTCTACTATGGCAAGAGGCGGCGCACTTAACTAATCTTCAAATCTCTCCAATCACAGACAGTTCACTTCCAATCTCCGAATCCAAGCGCCACCGCGACAACGTCGACCACACCGACGGGGTTGTCGTTTAAAATGTTCCGGCCAAAGGGTGGACTAGGGTTTTTTCCTAGATCGTGCCTCACAACCAGAGCATTCAATAGTGTAATCTGTCTTCTTAATCCTAGGGTTTTGAGTTTTATAGTACGTCGTTCATGGGCCTCTTGGGCCCCGAGGATCGAGAAATTTCCCTAACCGTTCTTATCACGATGACGCGGGATTAGCAGGAACAAGCATAATCGTAATTCGACCGACTGGGCCCATACTAAGGGTCCAGCAGGATAAGTGCCGAGTAGCTCCCTTGTAGGTAAGGGAAACCGAGTCTAACGGGTCAAGTCGGGCTATGACCGACTAGGTCTGTACTGGACCCCAGTCGGGTTAATGCTGAGAAGGTGGTTTTACTCGCCTTATTTCCGAATGAGAAACCAGGTCGAAAGGCGACCTGGACGGTACAGTTTTCATTTTTCTTTTTCATTTTCGTCACTCTACTTTTTTTTTTCTCGCTTAAACGACGTGTCGTTTTATTGGGTGATGGTAGAAAGAGAAGAAAATGAGGTGGAAGCGATAAGAAAGGGAAAAATATGAGGTGGAAATGTCTGCCATCCCAGGTTTGGGATAAGAGAAGAATCTAGAAAGCGGAGTCCCATTGGGCAGCAACGCTAAATTTCTAGTCCTTACTGAAAGCCACGTTCCCCATCATCAATGGCAGCGACAATATCAGCCATGGCTACAATCAACGCAAAGTGCCTCAACACCAAGCTCCCTAACCCTAACCCTAACCCTAAGCTCATACCATCAAAACCCACCACCCTCCCACTCCCAAAGCTATCCACCTCCACAGCAATCGCCGGAGCGGTTTTCTCGGCTCTGGGAAGCTGCGAGGGCGCCTTGGCCGCCCAACAAATAGCCGCCATAGCGGAGGGCGAGGACAACCGCGGGCTGGCGCTGCTGCTGCCCATAATCCCGGCCATCGCGTGGGTGCTCTTCAACATTCTGCAGCCGGCCCTGAACCAGCTGAACCGCATGCGCAACAGCAAGGGCCTCATCGTTGGGCTGGGCCTCGGCGGCCTGCTGGGCCTGGTCTCGGCGCCGCATGCGTTGGCCTCTGAAATCGCTGAGGCGACTAACGACAACAGAGGTCAGCTTCTGCTGTTTGTGGTGACGCCGGCTATTGCCTGGGTTCTCTACAACATCCTGCAGCCTGCGCTGAACCAGATCAACAGGATGAGATCTTAGATCTTAGATCTTAGTCATATATGATATATATTCTATAATGCTTCGGCAATTCAAATAATTGTACAATAATTCTCTTGTAACTTGTATCTAATGCATCCACTTCTCTTCCATTCCCATGCCACTCTATATATACTTCCTTTCTGTTGTCACAACCAACGATGCCCATTCTTAATATACATGCTATTGCTGCCTGCAATTCTCACAAGTTACTCTAGTTATCGGAATATATTAATGTTATTATTATATTCATACCTTTCAAATGTAAACTATCATAAGTAACTTTTATCTCATAGACGTAATTTTATGGTCTAATTCAAGTTTTGAACATGTGTTTAAACATGCATTAACTTTATTATATTGATGTTAAACAACACAAATCTTTCATAATGATATGTTTGGGGAGATGTGATTTAGTAGGAAATAGAAGAAGAAAAAAAAGATTATTAAAGAATTCAAAAAAACATGAGTGTTTGGTGTAGACAATTTAAGTGGATTTATGAGGAAATTATAGTAGAGTCTATGAATGGATTTGTGTGAAATTTTCCACCCTTACGCTATTATTTAAATAGTTAACTATTAAATGATAAAAATGTATTGTTCAAATAATATATTTTTTCATAAACATTTAACTATGTAAAATACAATTTTAAAAGATCAAATAACTACAAATTTCACATTATTTTATGTCAAATCAACTTTCACTTATTTTTTTTTTCCATTTCTCACAAATTTCTCCCCTCTTTCAAAAAACGTAAAAGAAAAAACATTGTGAATAACATGATAGGATTCTTATAATTTTTTATTATTATTAGGCCTAGATTAGTTGCTCTAGTACATTTTGCATATCGTGTTTCATATATATATATATGAGGAGGGATCTATTTACTTTATAAATAAATTTATCTAGACTTATTTTATTTAATAACTGTTTTACATCAAATTTTAACAATTCTTGAATTTAAAATTTTTAATACATAAATTAAATTTGTAAATTTTTTAAAAAAATTAAAAATTATTTTATAATTCGTTTCATTATTTATATATATATATATATATTACATTTACTCGAATACTTAATTCAAAAATTAATGATATTTACAAAAAAAAATCCTTTTAATATTTTTAATAATAAATTTAAATATACATTTTAATACACTTTTGTTTTCTAGAACACCAAAAAGAAATACATTTAAAATAAATAAATAAAAATATCCAAATAAAAAACAAAATGTACTGTGAACATTTTGAGAAAAGAGATGTTTACACACTTGTCGAAGATCTCTTAAAGCAATATAGATCAAAACTTTACTCCTATACAATTACATTTTTATCTTTTTAGCTTCCCTCTCCAAGAAATCCTGTAAAAAATAACTTACAATATAGTCATTGTTGTACAAACTAAATATAGTTATCTCTAATTTATGATAACTACAGTTAAACTATTTATAAATGTATCAAGAATATAGTTCAATTGATTGAATAAGACGTATAAGTATTGTAAAGTCTTTTAATGCAGAGTTTGATTTTTACAAATAAAAAAAACTATTCATAAATTTAATATGCAGTACAATATCCAAACAAATATTATTGGATAATTATTTATAATAACTAAAAGATATTTAATCAATCTATATAATGATGAAAAACATTTACAAAATCTCAATAATTTTTCTTCCTATAAAATGTTATACTTGTTGTGATTGGTATACTTGTCAAGATTGTTATTTGATCAAAAAAGTAAAAAGGATTGCCAAAATAAGCAATAGAAAAAAAAAAAGGAAATGTTATTGCCAAAGACCAAAGTCAATGGGAAGAGAGCCAGAATTTGAAAGTAGTAGGAAAAAAATAATTTTTATCTTTAATTCATGTTTTACATCAAATTTTAATAATTTAATTGTTGAATTTAAAATTTTTAATACATAGATTAAATCTGTAAATTCTTAAAATATTTAAAGATCATTTGATATTTCGTTTCATTAATTCAAATCAATATATAAAATAATTTTATGATTATCCGTCAATTTAAATTAATGAAATGAAATATTAAATAATTTTTAAACTTTCTGAAAATTCACAAACTTGATCTATGCATCAAAAACTTTAAATTCAATGGTTAGATCGTTAAAATTTGATATAAAGTATAAGTTATTGAACAGAGTAAGTCTAAATAGAGTTACTCTCGAAATAAACGGATCGCTTATTATATATATATATATAGAGAAAAAAAATTAATCAACTATACACTGTCAGTGTAAAGTTTTTTTACACTAGCAACTGATTATATATTTTAATTGTGTCATGTCACTATAAATACATTTACTTTTAATAATGACATAACACAATTAAAATATATAATTAGTTGTTAATGTAAAAAAACATTACACTATTATTATATAAGTGATTAACTTATATATATATATATATATATATATATATATGGGCGACTTATATTTGCAAACAACTTTTTTTATCATTGGAAAAAATAAACAATAAAACTAACACCTAATAAAAGGCACATGCATATCATCTGCACTAAGCATAATAAACTATGTTATGGGAGGCAACAATACCAATCACACAAATTTTTCTTCTTTCGTTGTGTCATTCTTAGTTAACCAACCAGCCTGAAAATTAAAATCTTATCCTTATTTCTTAGATTAGTTAATAGAACCAACTTATAAACCCACTTTAAATGTTCTCTGTCTGATTAAAATTAAAAGCTAAGTTTAGAATTGGTGAAAAGAGAAAGAAGCTAAGCAAAAGGAAAGGAAGGAAAGATGAAAAATATGTTCTTCCTATCCCCGACTAGTTTCTTAATAATATAAAAGAAAAAAAAATTATGTAAGAGTCATGTATTTTTTTTTTTCAATAAAAGGAAACAGAAAATATATTATTATAATAATCAGAATACTAAGAAAAAAATATACTACTGATAAGACTTAATTACCTTATTTTATATATATATATATACATATATATATATATATATATTCCTTTAATTTTTTTAATCTGAACAAAATAAAGAAGATGCTTGTGTGATAACAACAATAAATAACGTGTAAAAGTATTTTATTAGCGACAATCTCGATAATAATAATAATAATAAAGATGATAATGATAAACTTTATTTTAAAAATTACATTCAGAAATATAAAAAAAAAAAACTAAATCGCGAGGACTCTGCAGTCTGCACAAGCCTTAAGATAATAAAGATAATGATCCGAACATTGATACATTATTTAGCTTTTTGGAAATATGTAGCATTGTTTGCATAAATGAAATTGGTGATGACGTTATAATTGTGCTTATTTCCCTTCTCTCTTAGAAACAACGCCAAGGTTCAAGGTAGGGATGCAATCTACGCTTATAAGAAGTATCAACACATGGGATGACTTTAAAGCAAGGTTCTTCACCAAGATTTTTCCTAATTCAATGTTCCTAAAGACAAAAAGTGAGAAAACAACTTTGTATGAAAGAGACGTTGAATCTTTGTATGATGCTTGGAAGAGATATAATAAAATTCATATTATGTTAACTCGATATGGCTTCAATTAACTTAAATCAAGGTGTAGTTTAGTAGTATGAAAATTGATTAGGTATGTAATGACTCAAATTCGATTATTACTATTTTGTTGTTGTGATTTTTTTTATAAAAAAAATCAACAAAAATTAAAATCTATTTATGTATTTCAAATAGATTTTACGAAAAAACTAAGAAAATAAAATATATGAATAATGAAAATATTGTTTGAAAATGAATCATTATATATATCGGATGAAATTTGTTAACAGAAAATTTTTAACCTAAAACTAAACATAAACATGGTTAAATAGGAGGGCACTTTTTTTTATAATTTTTTTTAAAGATATATAACTTTATATATATAAAAATCACTTTTAAATTTTTACAAGTCAGTGTCGTTATTTATTATAAAAATAAATAAAATCATAAAAGTCAATAAATTTATTATACATAATAGTTTATAATTATATGATAGTCTAGAATTACTAAATAGGTTAATTTTTATTATAAAATTAAATTACATAAACGATTTATTTTAAATGAACTATGTATTTGTTTAAGATATATTTAAATAGTATTACTTAAAATTTAAATTTATTTAAATTAAAAACTACCGACAATGTACTAAATACAAAAGTAAAAACTACCGACAGAAGTTTTTTTTTTTTTTTTTTCTGTAAAATGGAGGTTCGTGAATTCATGTAGCAGGCAGCAGGAAAGAGAAAAGGTTTGCGTGTAAGAAAGAAATGAAACCACTTGCATATTCCTGTTAGGTGGGTCCCCTCAACAGATCCTTCAAAAGTTCAAATCACACCGCTTCAATTTTTATTTTTATTTTTACATTAAAGCTTATTTTCGAATTGAGAAGCGTAACTCTGAGTTCTATCTCATTGAATGAATAGAATGAGAAAGTCGAGTATTTATCTTAAAAAATTAAACTATTTACCGATCATGGAACCTATTACAGGGCTTAAGATGAATCTGGCAGGGGGTCGTACACACACCAACCAACGACAATTGAAATTGCCGTGATCGAAAATAGAAAGCTACTGCTGTTGGGCTTTGGGGCCCAAAATTCATTAATAGTAATTATTAAATTAAAAATAAAAGAAAGAAAGAAAGAAAGAGAAAGCAACAGAGAGAGAGAGAGAAAGAAAGGGTCGTTGTTGTTCATTTTGTTTGATTGGGAAGGAAAGCATCTTTGGGAAACGAACAGAAGAGAATGAAATGATGAACATGTAAATGGGACCTGCACTTCCACTTCCACTTCCACTTCCACCTCCACCCTCTCTCTTCTCTTGAGATTATACTTCAAATGGGTTTACCAATCACCAACCATTCCCCTTTGTTTTTTATCTCCTTTCACTTCCAGTCAAAGTCTGCGTCAACATCATCACCTACACCTATTACTCCTTCTTCCTCCTCCTTATTGTGCTCTTCACGACCATGATCCTCTGCTTCACACTCACTCTTGGATCTCAGTTGCAGATCCACCTTCACCGTTTACCATCAC
Organism: Cajanus cajan; assembly: GCF_000230855.2. Taxonomy (NCBI): domain Eukaryota; kingdom Viridiplantae; phylum Streptophyta; class Magnoliopsida; order Fabales; family Fabaceae; genus Cajanus; species Cajanus cajan. Next base: position 80,788,818 of record NC_138518.1, read on the forward strand.
TTCCAGCTTTTCGCTCTTTCTCATGGACCCGTCTACTTCTCGTCCAGCTGTAGTCATCGATAATGGCTCCGGGTACCCTTTTCCTCCCTTTCCATCACCCAGTTTTTCTTCTACGCAATATGTGGCTTTTTTTGCTGCATCGATAATGGACACCACGTGTTTGTTGAAATGCTCCACCGATGTTTGCTTACTTTTGTGACTTGGGTTTACTCTGAATTTGGAAAATGGTGTCTTTTTTTGCAGGTATACGAAGATGGGGTTTGCTGGTAATGTTGAGCCATGTTTTATTGTTCCGACAGTGGTTGCACTTAATGAGTCGTTTCTGAATCAATCTAGGAGCTCTTCTAAAGGCAATTGGGTTGCCCAGCACAATGCTGGGGTTATGGCGGATCTTGATTTCTTCATTGGGGATGACGCACTTTCCAAGTCTCGATCTAGCAGTACTTACAATCTCAGCTACCCGATTCGGCATGGTCAGGTTGAGAATTGGGATGCCATGGAGCGCTTCTGGCAGCAGTGCATATTCAACTATTTGAGGTGTGATCCGGAGGATCACTATTTTCTCTTGACTGAGAGTCCGTTGACCGCGCCTGAGAGTCGCGAGTATACTGGGGAAATCATGTTTGAGACTTTTAACGTGCCTGGACTTTACATTGCTGTGAATTCTGTGCTTGCCCTTGCCGCTGGATACACAACGTCTAAGGTTGGTAATTGGTACACGCTAAAAAAATTGTGAATTATGTTGAATATAGAATTGGAGTTGTGTGATTAATCTTGAATGCTTTACATATTTATTATGGCCTCAGCAGCAACGAGTCTGGTAGCTATCTAAACACAAAATGCTCAGAATGTTTCATTAGCCCCTGCAATTTGACACTTTTGGATGCTTTTACTTGAAACCCAAAGTGAACTTTACTGTGAATATGAACTGTTGTGGTGGTTTTGCATCATTACTAGTGAATAGAATAATTCATCAGCTACCCTCATTATGTTAAATCCAAAATGCTATGTTGACCATGTATAATTATACTTGAACTTAATAACAGTGCCGTAAGAGCTTTCAAGAAATTTTGTTTCTTATTGTATCTGTCTTATTTTAAGAATATTTTCCTCTTAGGCTGATCTGGAATTCTTTTTAGTGTGAGATGACAGGAGTTGTAGTGGATGTTGGAGATGGGGCTACTCATGTTGTACCTGTTGCAGATGGTTATGTTATTGGTAGTAGCATCAAATCGATTCCTATTGCTGGAAAGGATGTTACCCTTTTTGTTCAGCAGCTTATGCGGGTAGGTTATCTTTGTGGTATAAAATTAAAAGGTTAATGTGCTGGTATTGTTCTTATATTTGAATATTTGTGACTTTGTGTCAATCTCTTGTTAATGTTGAAGGATCTCATTAATTACCATTTATACTAGCTAGTGAAACCAATCATGTATAATCTGGATGAACGGGGTTTGGTGCACTTGTGATAGTATTATTGTTACATTATTAGTAGATAATAAATAGAAGTGAAGTTTACATATTTCATGATTGAGTATGAAAGTTATTTGTGTAATTAGCTATATATATTTTTTATTGAACTGACTGAGTTGTAATAAACTAATAATCTGTATCTAATTGACAATTTGTGTTTTGCTAAGATGGATTTAATAATTGTCTTGTTGATATTGCTTCGTACAGGAAAGAGGAGAGAATGTACCACCAGAAGACTCTTTTGAAGTGGCGCGGAAAGTGAAGGAAATGTATTGCTACACCTGCTCTGACATTGTGAAGGTGGTCTTCAGTTCAATACTTGGTTCTTTTACAAAATCATTTTAGGAGTTTGTGGCGCACATCTGCTGCCATAGTTTTGTTGCCTCTTCCATTAGCATTTTGAATGTCAAGAAATTCTCACTATTTTGATTTGCTTTTTTTTTTTTTTTTTTTTTTGTGTGTGTGTGTGAATCAAGTGATGTAACTAAAGTTATCTTTTGAACTTGTTAGTTTTCCTACATAACAATTCCTCAATTTCTCTCAGGAATTTAATAAGCATGATAAAGAGCCAGCCAAGTATATCAAGCATTGGAGAGGTATTAAACCAAAGACAGGGGCACCATATTCCTGTGATATTGGTTATGAGCGATTTCTTGGCCCAGAGGTTTGCTCTATGGCTACTCTTTAGATTTTCTCTATTATGGATTGCTAAATCTGTCTTTGGGGGTAGAGGGGCTCTGGATTGAAGATATTTAAATATACTTTTTACCTATTTTTAGTATATTTTTCCGTTGTGGATACCTGAAATCATCTCATGAAAACTAATGAATTAACTAAAAATATACTTGTTTATTTCCTGACTTCCTATCATTAATATCTTATTGAAACAGAGGGGACTAAATTGGAATGGTAAAAATATACTAACGCATTTTGCCTTGCTCTGAACCTTCTCTTGGAAGGTCAGGATTTTTACCTTTTCCTTTTTGGGTTATAAAAGTTATCCGAGTACTAGTGTGGGAAGGGACAAGGGAGGCTTAAATGCTGGCAGTATAGTCTGGATGGGATTTGAAGCTGGGATCAACTGATCATTTACTCTCTATCTATAAGAGTCTTGGTATCACTTAGCTATAGCTATTGAATCCACTTGAATTTGTACCTTATAATGAAGAATTCGTGAAACTGTAGTAGTACTGCCTTGATGTAATTGTGAAGTTATTCTATTGGTTCAGTTGTCATTATATGAACAGGATCAGTCAATTTAACATATCTGTATGTTTTCTCTATGATTTCTGCAGATTTTCTTTAATCCTGAGATATATGGCAGCAGCAACTTTACCACCCCTTTGCCAGTTGTAATAGACAAGTGCATTCAGTCTGCACCAATTGACACAAGGAGATCATTATATAAGGTGAAGTACCCCTACTAACTGACATGTCAATTAATAAGTCCCATGAGTGCTTTTAGAATTTAGTGAATCATCACTTCTAATCATAAAATTAGGTATCTTGTAAGGCTCAATGTTAAGCTCAGGAAATTTTTTGTTGTTGGCCTATATTGAGTACATCAGTGTCAAATGTTGCATCAGTCCATCAGCCCAGCCATGATATTTAATTTCTGATCATATGAATTTCAAGCTCTTTAATTAATGATTAAAGTCTTTACTTCTTGCGTATTTTGTCTTTTTTATTTCAGAATATAGTGTTGTCCGGAGGTTCAACCATGTTCAAGGATTTTCATAGAAGGTTGCAACGTGATCTTAAAAAAATAGTGGATGCCCGCGTCCTTTCATCTGAAGCACGCATAAATGGGGAGATAAAAGTAAGTTAATAGGCACCTTTAAATCATCTTTAAATTAATGATTCTCTCCCTCCTGCTCCCGCACACATGGATGAGAACTTCTTATATAAACTGTGGCACAAGTTGTATGGACTAAACCAATCAGCAATCAATACATCATTATCTTATACTATACTACCTCTGGTTCTTTATATAAGAAACAAATGAGAGCATTTATTTGATTATAAGAAACATATACTTGAATTGCTAATTTTCTTTTATACCCTTAGTTTATTGTAAAGTCTATTGATAAAATGTTTACTCATTTTTCAAGAAAATAGATGCATTCATTGAGTTATTAACAATATAAGTCACACCCATTGGTTAAAAATATTATCTCTTAAATTACAAATAGTGTCATTAAATATAACTAATACTTAAATCATTTAATTATATGAGTATGTATAACTAATTTAACTACTTATATCGATTTTGATAGATTAGTTATTTGTTTCTTAAGACTAGAGGTAGTGTTAAATAATTACTCAAGTCCTTTTGGCACATAATAATTTTACTTTGAAAATAGTGATGTGTTGATTGGTTTGGTTACATGTGCTGGCAAGGTCTAAACAAATTGAGCCCCCCAAATCCCCGCCTGACAGGCCCAACACAACACATGCATGGTCAAAATTGTCACATTAATTTATTTATGGCAGGCTGGACTGCTATATATTATATTGATTTAGTCTTGCATTTACGTTTTCTTTTTTTTGCTTCATAAATTTGGAGCCTACAGTCGCAGCCAGTGGAGGTAAATGTAGTCAGTCATCCAATCCAGAGATTTGCAGTTTGGTTTGGAGGATCAGTACTTGCATCAACACCTGAATTTTTTACGGTATGCATTTCTGACATTGTTTTTGGGGGTTAGGAGGTTCGGTGTATGCGTCCCATAATCACTTTTTCAAAATTTTTGCATCTTCCTCCGAATGAATTGTCCGAATTCCGAACATTTAAAAAATTAATTTAAATTATAAAATATTAAATTAAATAATTATTTAATAATAAATTTATTAAAAAATATTAATATTTTAAAAGTTCGGACTGTACATCCATTCCGAATTCGGAGGATATAGCAATCCTCTCACTTTTTTGTGTACTAATAATGTGTTCTTCCATGTTGTCTTGGGAGGTACTTCCCATAATGTCTAACTTTGTTCCTTACTATAACTTATTCGTACTGGAAAAAGAATAAAAAATCTTTTGACCATCGGTCCGGGACTTTGTATGTTTTGCCAAGTTAAACGAATTTATGATTGCATATATGGTAACAAAGTGCTGGATTATTTTGCTCGGTGTAGAAATATGAAACATGAACAGTTTAAAAATGACAGTGGTTTTTTTTTTTTTTTTTTTTTTTGGGTTTGTCATCGTTGTGGACTCCGATGTGTTTCCTTGTGATAATGTCGTTCTCCTAGTGAAGAGCGTCTTAATTTGTTATTGTTTCTTTAATCATTCTGATACGTCTCAATGCAAAACAAGCTTAGCTTTACAATTCCTGTTCCAATGTACAGGCTTGTCATACAAAGGCAGAATACGAGGAATATGGAGCAAGCATTTGCCGCACAAATCCTGTTTTCAAGGGGATGTATTGAAGCAACGACGAATTAGTTGACCATGGTTGCTGTTAGTTACTTGATAAAACAATTGAATGAAAGCCTTGTTATTTTGGTGCTCAATTCCCCTCCCAATCTTTCTTCCCACCAGAAGTGAGTGTAAAATATGTATATTCAGTGAAAATATGCATTTGTTTTTATTCCAGTAGTCTCCCTAGGCAGTCAGTTTCACATGGTTAATACAGTTGCCAGAAGGTCCAGATGGTACTTAATGGTTAGATAGAAATTGATCTTTGACAGAGTTGGCAGCTGAATTGCAATTTTTGGTGTTCAGCTTAGAGTATGATTAAGTCTTGCAATTTTTCTCATTCATTGCTCGGACTGATAAATTCCATTGAGGGCTTGATTGATGAACATGATAACGAAAATAGTACAGGATAAACTGTCATACCCGCTCTTAATTTATTGTTTGATGAGCCAATAAGATAAGACAATTCTATCATCCTACCTTATTCTATTCACTCATCAAAATTTTTATTAAAATGGTGAATGTTGGGCTAGAAATGCTGGGCTCACTCTTGGTTCCCATTCTCTCCACCCTTTTATTCATATCCCAAGGCGTTTTATTTGCATTCTCACATTTTTGATTGTTTATAACGACCTAACATATTTTTTAGGTGAGATTGGATTAAGTTAGTTAATTTAATTGTGAGTTATTAATTTTTCAGTCCAGTTCATTCTTTTCCAGGTTGTGGGCCAAATAGACTGATCTATGAGACCATATTCTTTTTTAAAGATTTCCTTTCTTATTTCTTAATGCTAAAAAGGATACGATATTATTTTTTATACATATAATATTTATGTAAAATGATTATTTTTCTAGAACAATATCATATTCTAATTATTAATTATAATATTATCATAGTTTTAAATTAATATATTAAATATTATTTATTAAGCAATGTATTCACAAGTCACGACTTGATGAAGTCTACCAGATAAAATAAGCACGAGTTCATTACGTTAAAAATTTGGAAACTCATTAAATAGTTTCCTCTCAAATCCCTGTTGTGTTGAAAATTCAAGCACCCTTCATAGCTAAAAAACGAAAAATTGAAATAGCATGCAGAATACACGAGTTAAATTAAAAGAGAATTTATCAGGAAAATAATGTGCGTAGTGTACATGATTTTTTGTTGTTATTTATATAGGTTTTTATAATTTGAACTAATATATAAAACTTTTAAGTATATTAAAGTTAATCTAAAATAATTGTATGAAATAGCTGTAAAAAAAATTGTATGAAGTTCTGTCGCAAGAGTAATTTTGTTGAATATGATTTATATTATATTTTGTCATTATTTATAACTTGATGGGTTGATGTAATAGTTAGATATTCTACTTTCACACATTGTGAAAATAGTCTCTTTAAGCAGATTTTCCTGATATATTATTATTATTATTATTATAGTATTTATAAAAATAAAAAGGTAAAGTAATTTCTTATTTTATCTAGTATTAGTTAATATATTTATAGAGTATTACAGATTTTAAAAATTGGTACGTAATACTAAAAAATATTATATTTTATTTTATTTAAATAATATAATGTTTAATAAATTTATACTTTTCATATCAATTAGTTTTATGTTTGTTACTAAAGACCATGGAAAAAACATCAATATTAATGTTTTAGCGAATTTGCAAAAGGACACAACATTTGGAAAATAAAAAAAAAAGTAAAAAAAGAAAAAGTAAATATTAAGCCGTGTGATGGGAGTTGCATGCAATATGAACAAATATAGGTGAAGCGGGCGTCGCGTTGAATCATGTTTGACTCATCAAATCCTCATGCACCAAAGGAACCATATCTACAAATACAATTTATCTTTAGTAACAAAAAACGGCGTATCTATTATATCCGATATTTATTTGACTGATAGTTATCGTTTTCATATTCATTCGTTTGTTTTCAGAAACGTCCCTTGAAAGTTGGAGGCAAAGCATGATGACGTTCCGTTGTTTTTGTTCATAGCATGACATGATCGATAATTCGATATGCATGCGGGAATGAACATAACGCTCCAAAAACCATTAATCCTAAGATGCTTTCTAATATCCTTCTTCCTCTCCCTCACCTTCTTCTACCTCTTCCTCCACCTACTCTCCCCACAACACCCCGCCATTCCATCACGACCAAAGACCTCAGAATCCGACCTGGTTACACCTCCTACGACACCTACATTCAGCGCCAGCTCAACAAGACCCTCAACCCTAAGCTCCGAAAAATATGGACAACATGCGACTGGAACCGCAAAATCCCGGTTTTCGCGCGCTTCTTCGAGGACCTTAAGGATAAGAACCTTCTCCACAACGCCTCGAAAGCGCTCTGCATAGGCGCGCGCGTGGGCCAAGAGGTGGAGGCGCTTCGGCGAATCGGCGTGACGGACTCCGTCGGAATGGACCTCGTTCCGTACCCGCCCCTTGTCGTCAAAGGCGACTTCCACAACCAACCGTTCCGTGGCGGCACGTTCGACTTCGAATTCTCGAACGTGTTCGACCACGCGCTCTACCCTGAACGCTTCGTGGGCGAGATCGAACGCACGTTGAAGCCCAACGGCGTCTGCGTGTTGCACGTGGCCTTGTCCACGCGCGCTGATAAGTACTCCGCTAACGACCTCTACACCGTTAAGCCCCTCGTCGCGCTTTTTAAGAACTCCGTTTTGGTTCACGTTCGCCCCGTCGATGGTTTTGGCTTGGACACCGAGGTTGCGTTTCGTAAGAAGTAAATGGAATGGAACCTGCTTCTCATCCTTTCCGTTACCGTTACCGTTACCGTTAACTCTCTTTTTTTTCCCCTTTCTTTCCTTATTTGTGGGATGTATTTGGATTTTGGTTTTCGGTTGAATGATTGGGCGGTGGTGGTCGTTACATTGCAATGTACATTTTGCTCAGGTGACGATGGACACAGGATAGGATAGGAATAGCACACTACTCCATTGTGTTCATAGGAATGTACAAGAACTCCACGGTATTATTAAAAAAAAATCAGCCTTGTTTTTTAGTTTTTATTATAGAAAAATTTCCCTATATTTTTTTTTCATCATTCTAATATTTAGAATTATTGATTGTAGTCTCTATATTAATTATTTTTGTGTATACCGGATGAATATTCGGATGTCCAGACATCGAATTAGGTCAAGTGATGAAAGCACTGCTGATAATGAACTCGGAAAGGTTGAGAATCACGCGTTCTCACTCACACAACAAGTTTCAACATAAAGACAAAAATGTTTGAGTGACCCTCTTGGAATCTTCTTTTGACTAAGACCGTATCACATTTTCATTAGTCACCCTCTCTTCTGAAAGACCTTTCGACATCTTGATGGCCGAATGGTCCTCAATAAATTAAGCCAAAGGCCGAACCACACAATTAAAACGAATCGAGATGATGTTCCATCTAAGTCATGATTAGAGAACTTGATCATATGCTAAATTGTACTATATGTTAAGGAAATTGAGACCTCAAGTCCGTCGATCAATGATGTATTATGATTAGTATTGTACCGGAAGGACCCTATCGGCCACGTGGATCGGCCACGTGGACCGGTACGTCATGTTCTATCAGATATTGACGCAGCTCAGATATCATTTCGGCTCGGCCACGTGGATCGGCCACGTGGACCGGCACGTCATGTACTATCAGATGACACTGCTCAAATACCACTTCGGCTCGACAGGGAACTAAGAACTGTGCTCTTTCCCTATCGGCTCGGCCAGAAGCCGAGAGAGGACGTTTCGGCCGTTTTGTCTCGGCTCGGCCAAAAGTCAGCATTGAATAATTAGATGACGATTATGATTAACAAGGGACAAAGCATAATGAAGGTATAACCTGCCGATTAGCATCATATTACCTAATTTGGTAAGTGCTACAGAAGGCCCACCATGCTCAGGTCCATGTTAGGTATTATAAATAGGTCACACGTAACGAGGTATGTCACTGTTCATTTATTACCCTAGAAAATCGTGCTTGTCCTGACTTGAGCGTCGGAGTGCCTTTTGCAGGTACCTCCCCCCTCTGAAGAATCCACCTGAAGCTCCCGTTCGGCCCTCCTACACCCCAGAAGACTACGAGTGTGCCTCAGACAGGTACAAGTATAAATAATAATGCAATTCAAGGTAACATATTATTATTCATTTATTATTAACATTTAATATTCCAAGTATCTTACTTCAACATTAGAATATTTTTACAAGTATCGCATTCGATGGTTAAGGGACCTTGACTCGGAGAGTGAAGAAAAAAATATCGATCCAAGACTTCAAGGAAGACCCATCGGTACCTAGTATAGGTACAACGTGTTTATTAGAACTAGTGAAGTTGAAACATTTTTATGTTTCTATATTCATTCAAAAATAATAGAAATAAAAAATAGAAATAATAGAAGTTAAAACATGTAAATTAAGTAAAATAATGTATAATTAAAAAAAATTATCTTAAACAAATTCACCTTTATCTTAGTTGACCAAGAAATTTACATTTTTATGTTGATATAAATTAGTATATCATTCTTCAAAATACACCTTTCATTTTATAAAAGACAAATTCTTGTTGATTTTGTGTGTGGGCGAAGGGGGGATGAGGATCGGAGGAGGAAGTGTAGAGTTGAAGAAGTGGTTCACATCGGAAATGAGGCAGTGCATGGAAGGGAAGGGAAGTGTAGACAATTTCAAATAGAAAAATGGTACAATCTCCGAATTACATTCCGAAATACGTATCAAATGATTAAAATAATAATTTAAATTATAAAATATTAAATTAAATAATTATTTTATTATAAATTTATTTTAAATATTAATTTTTAAATATTCGGAGGATGATTCGGTGAAAAACTTTCGGAAGCTTTATCTTCACTCTTTCAAATATGGATGAGGATAGACACTTGCACTAGGGTTGAGAAGTGAGGAGGAGAGGGAAGGTGATTGATAAGGAGAAAGAGAACTACTAGAGAGAGAAATCAATAATTATATATATATATATATATATATATATATATATATATATATATGAAGAGGGTTCAAATGACACCGGTGTAACTTTTACTAAGTGTTACACTACTCAATAACTTGATATTAAATTTGAATTTTGAAAATCCAACCGTTAGATTGAAAGTTCATATCTCTTAGATCACATATACAAAATTTTATATTAATCCAAGATGATTTGATACTTCATTCGCATAAAACAAAATTGACGTAATATATTTATTTTAAAATATACTAAAATATAAACACTTTGATTACCTTCAAGTTGTTATTCAAATTTAACAAAATTTGATATATATGATCTAAGAGATATGAACTTTCAATCCAACGGTTGGATTTTCAAAATTCAAAATTAATATCAAGTTATTGAGTGGTGTAACACTTAATAAAAGTTACACCGGTGTCGTTTGAACCATCATCTATATATATATATATATATATATATATATATATATATATATATATATATAAAAGATTCATATAAGTATATATAAATTTATTTTATTTAATAATTTATGTTATACATTAAATTTTAATAATTAAATTATTAAATTTAAAATTCTTAATATATATATTATATTTTTTTATTAAATATTGTAATATTGCAAATTCATATTCTTCGACAGTCGAGACTCAAGTGGCTCATGTTGTCACTCGGCACCCTGGATGACTAAATGGACCTAGGGAGCTTCTGGACACTTTCAAAGGCAAAATGAACTTAGATTAAAGGACTAATCATTATTAACCCTAATTTATGGTCTATTAGGATAAGGCCTATCAATATTAGTATAAATAAGGTAAATTTACATTCAATGTATTCCAAAACTACATAAAAGAAAAGTAACTCATAGAAATTTCCCAAAAAAAAATGATACAAATAACATTGAAGTGAGAATTCCTTTATTCCTATTATAAGTGAGGAACGTAGTCCTGAATTCAGTGTTCCTTTTGATTCCTGCGGCGCATTCCAATGGACAAGCGCCAAGCATCAAGGAGTGGATCAGGGATGAAGTTTGCTAAACACCACTGAATTGAGTGAGCCCAATAAGGTGTGCACCTTGGTTTTAGCCCAATTTCACGAATTGCAGCTCTTGCATAGGCCTCAGCTGTTGGTACAAACAGAGAAGCTCTCTCAATAGATGCCACCCCTGATGCCATATTCGTTGCAACGTACAGTGGTACCTTCATTCATCATCACTATTCAATATCAGCCATACTAGTGACTAGTGACTAGTGTACCCAAATATCAAGATTATACCAATTAAATCAGAATACAGGACTCATAAGCACATGCATAATTTTAATGATAATCTTTATAACAACAAATTATTAATGTGTAAAGATAAAAACATTGTAATTGTAACTACCTGACATTGCACATGTATCCCATATTGTCCATACTCCACGTATAGAGATCTTGATAACTGGTCCACGTAACTGCATGTTTCCATCCTTGTTTTCACATTTTAAAGAGACAGATAGAGGGCATGCGGTATTATAATAACTACTTTAAAATGATTCTTATAAAAATTCATAATATTCAATCCTATGTCAATCCATATTTATATGAACGTAATTGTTTCCACATTATGTATTTTTTTCAATAAAATTATTTTAATAAATATAAAGAGAATTGAATTTATATACACCGTTTACATTAGAAATCAATCTTAAATATCTTACTAATTAATTTCTTTTATCTATTCTTACTAATTAATATGATGTGACAATAATAATTAAGATGATTTTTTTTATTGAATACTTATATAAAAAAGTTCATATCACATGGTAGTAATTTTTTAGGGCACATATCATATAAATTAAACTCTTGAAATTATATATTTTTTTTAAAAGAGATCGGAATTCATCGTATAAATACCAACCAAACACGGGGAAAATCGTTTAACAACCGAGACTCAAGAAAGTAACTAAAACATTTTAAAAGTATTCTTTCATTCAACTAAATATTTATTTTGATATCAACTTAACAACTATATTTTAATCATAAAAAAATCATATGATTCCAATATCTTTAAATATATGTATCCATACTGACAGATCAAAGGAATAGTAAAACTTGTAACTGCCTTTTCATTTCTATTTTTATAAGACTTCTTTTTTACCACATATGAATATATGAATTATTTTTATTTTTCCTCCACTCGTTTTTACACATATTCTTTTTAATTTTATAATTTTTAATTTTTATAATTATTTCGACTTCTACTAATTATTCATACAATAATCACCTCTCTAATTTTTAAAAAAAAAAATAGGGATACAAAGTATTCCTTTTTTTTTTAATCGTAAAATGTATAACACAAATATAGACACACACAATTTAAATAGACTTCAAAACTTGGGCCTATATTTTAAATTTGTAGCATAAAATAGTGAGGTGAGAGTTGGTAGTTGCTGCGTCTCTTAAATGACCGTTCAGTCTCCTTTACTGCGTACTGGTGCCCGATTTATTAACGAGGACCAAATAATTAAAGTATGTTTCTGAAATATTTTGATTTTGATACGTATACTTGTTGTTGTTTATAGTTTATAGAGTTTAGAAATTAAAAAAAGAAATAAGAAGGGAGTTATTTATTTATTAATATAATTATGGAGTGTAAAAATAGAATGATTAATTAAGATATATAGAAGAGAAGGAAGAAGAGTTACGCTTTGGTAGCAGCATAGATTGTAAAGAGAGGATGCGAAGGCACAACCACCGCAGCAGCCGATCCAATGTTAACGATGGCACCTCTTCTCCGTTCTAGCATTCCCTTCAGAACCACCTTCGTCACACTCGTCGTTCCTTCCATGTTCACTCTCACTATCTTCCTCCAAACCTTCTCCTCCACTTCATGAAACCACATCGCTCTCGGGTACGTCATTCCCACGTTGTTGATCACAACCCCAACCTCCAACCCCTCGCACGCCTCCTCCACTCGCCGGAGACCCTCCCGCACGTCGTCGCCGCCGAAGTCCATCTCTACCACCTTCACGCGCCTCTCGGGGTTTTCCGCTTTGATTTCGCATGCTACCGTTTGGAGCTTCTGGATGGTTCTGCTGACGAGAATGAGGTTGAGGCCCCGCCGCGCGAGCTGGTGGGCGAAGGCTTTTCCGATGCCGTCGGTGGCGCCGGTGACCAGAGCCCAGGAGCCGTAGGCTCGGGCGAGGTCCTTCTGGGATCGGAAAGAGGTGTGGAAGATCCATGTGGCGAGGGAGATGAGAAGGTTGAGCGTGACGATGAAACCGATGAATGAGATGATGAGTTCTGCAAGTTCCACGTTGCATGCCATTGCCGTCTCTCTTTAGAGTTTAGCCACTCACTTCCGTTAAATATTTCTCCTACATCGGATTCACGTGCATCACCAACTCTATAAATTACTACTAATTCATTTACTCCTATCAATTTTAACATACTTTAATGATAATCAGAAACAAAAACAAAAGTCACATCACATGCATGGGAGTTGGGAATGAATTAATGCATAAGAATTAATTCCTACGCACAACAAAGTGACAAACCATGTTTTATCCTTCCCATACCTAATTAATTTCTGTTAACAGAGTATACCCTTCGCATCACGGAATCAAGCTAAGGACCTGCTTGTGACCTGCTGCAATAAATTCATCAAACTGAGCTACTTGTAAACACCTTTCCATTTTCATGGAAGAAGAAGGAACATAAAGAGAATAACAAATCAAATAATTATTTAAGTTGTTTAGTAAAAGTGAGACTGTAAAAAAGAAAGTTCAAACTTAAATTCTTTTTTTCTTCCCACACAAATATCTCTCAACCCAGTATGTCAAAGACTAATTTTATTCATGATATTTTAACTATTCTTATTATTGGTGATCCAAAATCCTGAGTAAGTAGGGGAAATTTTTTTTTAAAAAAAATAAAAATTAATAATATTCATCCTCATATAGAAGAAGAGTTAAACATGGACAAACATTCAAAACATTAATCACTTAGATCAATATATAAAATTAGAAGTGCAAAATACAAAATTTTTAGTCATATACTTCTAATTACTTATTTTATTATTATTTCATTAAATAAACAACTGACATGACACTATTAGAATATATGATTAATTGTCAATGTAAAAAAAACTTTATACTGGCAATGCATAGATAATTAACTCTTTAATTAAAGTGAGAGATGTATTTTTTATTCTCAAATGAATGTAATTTCTCTCCCAATAAATTTTTGAAGATGATATGTCAAATATATGCTTTCATTTTTTTTAGATAGAAAAAATCGTATATAAAATAATATAAATATTTATAATAAAAATAAATATATATAAAAATAAGTGTAATTTATTAAAAGTAAAATTGGCAAAAAGTAACAACCACAGTTGTATCAATTAATGATTCAACTTATTCGTTTTGCAAGAACAGAGCAATACTAAGAGGAGTCATATTATTAAGAGTCGTAAAACATAGACCATCTGCCCACGACAGCTGCTCGAGTTACAAGTTTCCAACAACCACCAATGGTCGCTATTCAAGCCCCACCGCGACGCCTCAGATGCTTGCTGAGCCGGAGAAATTAAATGGTCCAGGACCACCATCTATTCATAACCTTAACCAATACTAGATGACATGTTTTTTTAATTTCTTTACCTCACGCAAAAAAATTAATTATATTTCATTACATGCTCTTTATTTATTTGTACTATATTGTTTTCTCTTTTAGACCTCTGGATTGCACTGGGGTCTTTCATCAGTCTAGATTTATTTAATCTTTTAAATATCACAAGTTTTAGTTTTAGTCATTAAAAAAAACATTGTTACTTTTAAAATTTAATAATCATAATATTTTTTTTCTGAAATGATCCTTAAGGATCTGGATTTGTAAGGATTAAGGATGTCACAAAATCATTGATGAAAACTTAAGAAATTATAAGTAATTAAATAAAGGAAAACCAAAAACCCACAATTATACTCTCAGCAGTCACCAACACCATTTATTTCCTACATTTATAGTGAAACAGATGATGATGTGTTATAAAGAAGGAAAAATTATTGGATACTTTACGATCACCACGTGTTCATACTCTCAACCAATTATTAATTTATTATACGATATGTATTAAGTTTTTTAATTTATAAAAAAAAAATTATATACACTTGATTACATATTATATAAAGATTGATTATGAATCACATGCTTTAGAAACACCTAATAATTTCTTGTAAAAAAGTGGTTGAAGTTAGATTTGCAGTGCTTTTCATTTCAACTTCACTTCTTTTTAATAATTTCCCATCATAATAATGAAATGTATACGTAATTTAGTTTTGCTGCTACTTTTAAAATTTTGAAATGTATTAAATACCTTTTGTAATATGTTTATGTAATATTTGTTCTTCTAAAATTTTAATAACTTTATGGTTGTTAGTTTCAGAATAACTGTATTCAAGCATATGAACGAGGATGATCATAAAAGTTATTTCTTATTAACATCCTATATTTTTAATTATGAGTGTTGACCATTTATGCAAAACATTTTCAATTTTTTCTATGTGGAATTTGTCTTTATTGACATGGAGAAGTTGATAAAGTACCTTCAGAAGATTTTCCTAACTACTATTTTAATCTTTCTTCTTAAATTTAACTCACTTAATGTTTTTAATAAATTAATCATTTATTTTTTCTAGTGTTGTATGTGACAGGATCACCTTTATCTTAGTTGACCAACAAGTTTACAATTTTATGTTGATATAAATTAGTACATCATTCTTCAAAATACGTCTTTCATTTTATAAAAGACAAATTCTTGTTGATTTTGTTCAAATAAAACATGTTTAAGATACTATTTTGTTGTGTGGTGTACCACCAGTGAAAAAAATAGTATACAATAATAAAATATTATATTGGATATTCAACAAGTGATATAATATATGATGCAATAATACTTTTAAAAATAATGTCATCTATATTATATCGATTGTTGTTCAACCAATGTAGTATATCAATTTCTTCATCAATATAATATATTGAATTAAATTACTATAATGAGACCTTCTTCCTCATGTTCCCATTTTCCCCTAACCTTACACTCTCATTTTGAATTTGATTGTGTTTTTTTTTTTTTTTTCCTAAGAGAAAGAGTAGGATGGAGGTAGGTTGAGGGGGACAAGGATCGCATGAGGAGAAGGAAGTGTAGAGTTGAAGAAGTGGTCCACATCAAAGATGAAGAAATACATGGAAGGGAAGTGTAGACGATTTCAAATATGGACGAGTACACGCACTTGCACTAGGGTTGGGAAGTGAGGAGGAAAGGGAATGTGATTGACATGGAGAAAGGGAACTATTTGGGAGAGAAACCAATGATTATACATATACATATATATATACATATATATAAATAAGAGGAGAGATTTGTTTACTTTAAGAGTAAGTCTATATAGATTTACTTTATTTAATAACATATGGTATACATCAAATTTTAATAATTCAACCATTAAATTTAAAATTCTCAATGCATATGTATTGTATTTTTTTAATTAAATATTGTAGTATTGCAAATTCATATTTTTTTGTGAAACCTATAAAATCTTTTAAAATCTTATAATATAAATCCATCAAAATCTATTTAAATTTGGTTTACAAATTCTTAATTGAAATTCAAGTTTTAAAATTCCTTTAAAAAAATTCTAAAAGTCATGATATTTTTACAAAGTCTTTTAAAATTATAAAAAAATTTATGTTAAAATTGTCTTTCAAAATTCCAATCTAATATACCTCACTAAGTCTTTCAAATGAAAATAATATTTTACTCATAATAATGCCTTCTCATATATCACGAGACTTAATGCCATTAAAAAGTGTTACTTGTTTGTCATTAAAGAACATCATTTTGTGCCAATTATGCATTGACTCAATGAAAACTTAAACTTATTTTTTATTTATTTATTTAGTAACTTATAACAACTTAAGTACTTCTTAGGGTTCAATCATTGAAAAACATAGATCAATTTTCTTCTAAAAGTGATAAAGATGAAGATTTAAGTTCAATGAGCAAATAAAAGTGTACGCTTAGATCACATAGTAAGTTGACAAAGTTACCACATATAAAATGAAAGTCTATCTAGTAATGTCAAGAGGTGTCCTTATTATAAGAGTTGAATATAGGTGAGACAAACTTAAATATGAGAATATACTTATTAGGTAAATCTAACTTAACATGACCTTTTAGAGTATTGAATATACCTCTTAGCATGATAGTATGAACTAAGCAACTTGGATATCCTTAATTGTACACTAGGTGACTTAAGTGTAGCTTGGATTTTGTTAGAGTCTCACGATGTTTACACCTCCCTACATTAATAATACATTTTTAATATACTTTTTTTTCTCCAAAATATCTTTAATATTTATTTTTTAATTTCTCAACTTTACAAACTCTTGCCTTTAAAATTTTATATTTTTCAAACACTCATGACTCACCACTCTTTCACATGCATCCTCTAACCTTTGATGTTCAATTTTTTATTTCAAGTGTCCACCCATTTCACATGCACCCTTTCCTACTAATGTTTATTATTTTTTTTCAAGCACTCTTCTCTTTCACGCACACTACCTTCCTCCATTTTTCAAGATTTCAAAAAAGGCTAAAATTTTATAATTATAATTTTCTTTCAAAAATATAAAATTTTAAGATTCTCGCACACCCTTCTTTTTATGCTCATCTAATTTTCGCGACATTAATTTTAGTGTTTTGCAAAAAAAAAAAAAAATTCCAAAATATTATGTTTATAATTTTGAAAAGTACAAATACTTTTTAGATTTGTATTTTTTTTACATACTTATAATTCCAAAGCACTAAAGAAGAAAGAAGATGAAGAGAGGATGTGTATATATCATTAGCCATTTATTTACTTAAAAAATTAATCTATAAAATTGAATGCTTGAAATCTTAAAATAATGGAGGAAAAGAGTGAGCGTTTGGAAAAAGAAATTAATATTTAAGATAAGAGTACAAAAAGACATGTATGAAAAAGAGTGAGAACTTAAAAAAGGTTCAGGCAAAGGAAAGGAAGGGTTCATAAAGTCAAGAATTTAGAAAAGAAAATATTAAGAATAAATTAAAAAAATATATAATAGATACGTATTATTAATATAGGAAGATTATATATCATAAACCTTGTTAGATTTAACTTAATTGCGTAGAACAGAACATATTTCGTTTGATTGAATGTATTCTGTCACAAATACTTCCGATTTATGTGAGAGTTTATCTGAGAAGATTGGATACCAAATTATATGCCCAAAAAGAAACGCAAAACCAAATAATGCGTGACAAATTGACTGGTGCTGATTTTCTACTTCCCTACATGATCAACTTAGACTTGATTCCGCCGAATTCCATATGTCTGATTAACAGATTAACCATATATCCCCTTTCCCATTTGTCTAGTTCTTTTGTGTTAATTTTAACTGACACCGAAATTCTAAACTCCTCATCATTATGTGAAAATGAAACAAATAAGAAATAAGCAAAGACATTTCACTTTCACCTCTAAATAGTAATTAGTTGCCCATGTTTTGCCGCATTTAACAACATTGCTCTGTATCAGGTCATTCAATAATAGTATAGTATAATTATATATTAAAAAATGTATTCCATACATATAATCATCAGTTCCAACCAAACTTTGTCAGCAATATTCTGCTGCTGGTGTACAGAATCACATGTCTTCATTCAACAACAACCCCATTCATAATCATCATATTTAAAAAAATATAGAAAAAAAAACTCTAGAAAGATGGCATAAGCTGAAAAACCGATAGACAAAAGTTGAGTAGTTGATAGTCATCAACATAATGAAAGTTACAAGAACAAACATATCTGCTTTCTGTAATTGCAAAAGGTAGTTACTGATTCTCCTATGTACATATTAGTATATTACTTTTTGCCACAAGTAGGTAGATCCATGAAATGTATCAGGTGGCAAAGGGAAAACACGTGAACAACTAGAAGCTACAAAGATGTATCAGGTTGTAACTATTTTTTTGAATCTCTAATCCGTTGTCTGAAGACATGTGGCCTCAGAAGAAAACTGAAGAGAATCATGACATACGTCCCAAGCAGCGAGAAAACACGCATCCTTATCCTTGTCTAGGGTCCAAAGCAAAACCACTTTTTCTGCACCGAAATTATATGCGTAGTATTAGCTATTCAACTTCATTATACAAAATCATTCCCATAATTTCTGTGAAATGGGCGAGTCTACTTTTTCTGTTTTCAACTTTCAAATAACTAATAAAACACAAAAACATGTATTGGTGCAAAATTTATAGTATTGTTTCTCATACTAAATAGTATAACATAACTATATATTATTGATATGTACCTTGACGGATTTATCATCTTCCTTGCGCGAATTATTTCTTCTCTGTGATGTAATGCGCACTGATCCTCCTCCTCCGCCAGTTTTTTTCTCATCTCTGGCCTTGTTGAATATAACAGTGAAACCTTCAGCTGAGGCAGGATCATTCACGTCCCATTCCCCGAACTTGGGTAGTGGCCTTCCTTCTTGTTCATACTGCACATGCAAACATAAAATCTATACATCAACAAAGATTAATTATTCACAGAAAATGAAAAATAAAAAACACACTTTTGCTCTTCATTAACGACAAAGATTTGGCTAACCCTGATCTCATCAGTTTAGTATTTGATAAAAACAATGAAAATAAAATATTGTTTTGCTAGAAATCAATAGTAAGCATTATTACATGACATGGTACGAGGATCTTACCGAAGCCATGAAGATTGAAGGTTTGTGATATTTGGCGGTTACCCAAATTTCCGGGGAAAAGGAACACACAACAAAGAGAAGAGAAAGAAAAAATAAAAAGAATAGAAGAGATTGAAGAGAATTTAATGGTTAAAAAATGGGTTGATAAAAGCAGCATTTTATAAAGGGTTGAAGAATAGAAAGAGGAGCGAAACCCAAGCTCGTTGTCCAAAACGCGGGTGATTTTCGTTTTCTTTTTATTTTTAGGAGAATATTCCTTTAAAGGGTAACAGAAACCAAGGTTGAGTTCCAAGCCAGCCAATGAGGCCATATTCCAAAAATGGGAGACCAACAAATACAAATTGGTAACAAGAAAGTTCCTATTACAAATTACAGTTATCTATTTACGGCAAATAAATTACAAAAAAATGGATTTTCAGAGGATTACAACAGAAATCTATTTATAATGTTTAATATACAAACATCAATTTTTCCTTAAACAACGGAGGAGAGAGCAGAGCTGCTATTAGTTGCTGCATTTGCAAACAAACACAAACTTGTTGGATTATTTTCCTATGATTTCTATGTCACATATACATCAAACCAGGGGCACATACGTTAGATGTTTAGAGATGTGGTGTGTTATCCATGAAGATGGCAATCACTCGTTTAATTTCTTGTTTGGTGTATTTGTGTAACGCCATAAAAGTCCTCCAATTAGGTTGTTCACTGCATGAGAAGCCATGGGAACCGCAACACTAGAGGATAAAATTGTAGCATATCCATATGCAAGACCAACAAAGGTTGCCCTAAACACAAACAACAATCTTATTGTAATTTAATCAGAACTAACAGCACAATAATGGAAAAAAAAATGTGTGATTTACAGGACGCAGCAGGGACGGATATTCAAATATTATGAGTATTATATTTTAATATTCAAATAATTAGGATTGCTTATATTTGAGAGCTTAGTTGTGGAAATATTTAAGTTTAATTTTTTTTTATATATTTTTTATAAACATTTTATATCGTTTTTTTTAGTCTTTGTTGTGATGATAATTTCATTCCTCCCGCTATTTAGACAAAAAATTTAAGTTTCATTTTTTTTAAGCTTTTTCACTTACAATATGTTGTTGCTATTGTGAAGACAAATGACTATTAGTTTTTCTTTTTCTTTATATTTATTTCATTATAATTATTTAGAAATTAAAAACTATTTATTATTAACTATGCAAATGAGACAAACTTACAAACGTTATAAGAGATTGACAACATAAACTTAGATAAACATATCAATCAATATTCTATCTGTCTATCACTATATTTTTATTTTTATTTTGCATATTCTCTTTGGTTTTTCCCCCCTTGTCTTTGTTAAAAACAAACTAAATATCGGGTTACATCAAAAGTTTATTAGAATTTGTTTTCATGGTAAATTTATTATAAATCTTAAATCTTGAAATACCAAATAAACCTGAGTAATATACCAAATACGTGAAATTAACAATTGACATTTTAAATCTTAAAAAAAATAGTTAATCTTGTATGAAAATTTGTTTTATTATAATTTTTTAATTATTTAAAAATACATAATTATAAATATTTCACATAAAATTTAATATTTATATACTTATTAAATAAGTTTTAATTTTTAAAATTGGCCCCATTCAAAGGAAAAAGGTGAAGTTAGAATGATATGCACCAGATGGCAAAGGAATACTTTCGACCATTGCCTAGGTGTAAAACACCGAATATCAAGGCGGCAACCCCAATACTAATCCAGTTCATTCCCAAAAGTGGAAGAATCGCTCCTCGGAAAAGTAGTTCCTGGAATTCAAGATAATACGTGATATCGGTCAAATGATGGAAAATAAACAAGAAAGATGAAATAAACCAAGAAGAGTATTTGACCTCACTAATACCAGGCAAAAATGCAACGACAATATAATCCAAAGGCTGAAGTGAGCTAAGGACCTGATTCAGAAAGCAAAGTATTTCTAGAGTTCAGCAAAGCATCCGTGTATTGATACAGAAACACGAAATGACAAAAGCAACAGGCTTGCGAAAAGTTATCTCAAGTAGGAATGATTTCTAGTCAGATGCACTACCTTTTACTCAATGTAAAATGATCTACCATAGAATATTCAAGTGTTAAATGGCAATCTACTAACAAGTAACAACAAACCAAGCTTACAAAATCTTAAAGGACATTTCCAGAGCTATGGCTTGATTCAGTTACCTGCTGATTGGCTGCTTCGCTAGACTCAGCAAAATCTGGCCATGTTTTCAATAGCAAATAGCGACATGATGATATTAATACGACAAGTCCTGTAATCAGCTCAAGATGCCACATTTCAAAACCATCTGCAGGCAAAATAAAAACATACCTTAACATACTCCACAGAACAAGTATTAAAAAAAATCCTGTTTAAGAGTATGATTAGATCAAATAGTAGTTAATGTCACATTTTTGTGTCAGTATTCATGAAAATATTACAATAAATAGAGCCGACATGCACATGTAGCCTTGCTCCAAATAAATTAAAGAAAGGAAAACGCAGGTAAGGCTTTACTTTCATGTCTTATTGTTAAAAAATTATAAATTTATCAACCCTTTAGTTCAATAATTTCCACCCAAGATACCGCTTGAAAACCCAACATACATTTAAGCATTTTACAAATGTAAGTAGTAGTCTACAGTAAAAGCAAATTTCTTCTATGAGAACGGCTATTTTAAGCAATTAAGAGTTCAAAAATAGTTCTTCATATCCAATATAATTTTATGACTCCTTTCCAATGAAAGAGAACCTATGCAAGTCTGAACCATACAATAATGAAAAGAACAAAGAAGTAAATAGGAGTGTAATACATGATACTTCGGAAGAGCTGTCCAAGACTGGCAATCCTTCCACTGACGCAACATGAGACACCTGCAAGTTGCAAAAACAAAACGAAGTACAAAATGAATATAACATCCTGTGTTATGCAAATTTCTATGTCCAACAATCTTCAGACAATATGTGATAAACATGAGAACTCTCCTTTTTTAAAAGAAAATGAAAACTTCATCTGCAATTAAGAACTAGGTTCTAAGGAATAAAACTTTCAATTGGAATTTAACTTCTCCCAAGTAATGTGGTGTGAGGAAGTAAAGATCAGACTGAAATACTCTCCATGATGGTTAAATTAAACATATATAAGTTTCATATGAGATCCTATTTATATCAATATGATAGACAACAAAGTTGAGAACATGCAAGTCCAACATAAGGGGGAAACTGATCTGGCAATGCATAAAAAGGAAGAGCACCTGCCGAATCACTATGCCCAGAGCAGCTACGAGACCAGAAGTTATTAAGCAAGCTTGAAGCACAGCACTCCTGGAAGGTAAAGGGTTGGAATTCTGAGCAGTTGGATTAAGAGAAGCGTTCAACTCGTCATTTTGAACAATTTTATCATCCAAGAGATCTCCAGATGCTGCGGGTCCATCTCTTCTGGATTTCTTCAATGATTTCTTGGCAAAAGAGCACGTGCTATATCTACTCCCTATGGAGAAAATAAAATCTTATGAACCAACCATCCCAAAAGTTTAAGCTATTTGGTGAAAGCTCATGAATGTTTCATATTACATCTCCATGACATTCATACCCCCGGACACAACACCCCTATGGACTTGAAGCATGAATAATGATGCACCAGAAATGATGAAGATTACAAAAACGAATTTCATAGCAGAACATCATCGTATCATGGATCTACTTTTCTTTATCTTACCCATTTATCCAAACCCCTACCTCAATTGGTCAATGCTATCATCGTAATGGTTAGAATCCATTTTTCGCAAATTCATACAAAAAAATCATCCATACTAAATACCACTCCTGATTCACAAACCCACCTATCTTATGCTTAAATTCAAGTTTGTATGGGAAGAATGGGGCAAGGATGAATCAAACTATAGACTATTTGGTCATAAATTTTCTAACACCATGTCGAAAACTAACAATCTCAAAAAGTTAAACCATTTAGATGAAGAGACGTGAATGATTTCATATTACATCTCTAACAAAAACAAAATAGTCTACAAGTTGTCCGAAGCTGGCGGAACTTTCACAGATAAAAAATCCCACTGGGTTGTAAGAGGTGTTGTGCATAGCAAAGAAGAGTAAAATTTGTATTTGTATCTAGTACAGAAAAGTGAAATTCGATGCATGAGCAGCATCACGGTTAGTTCCTGGTATGTAATTGCAACTCAAAAGTATATTTGATGAATTGACCAAACTTTGAAACAAAAATTGATTGAGCATTCTCTTCATCCACTAATTTGGGTAAAAATGAAGAGAAATTGAATAAATGCAGAAAAAAATGAGAAAGTTTGAACTAACTGCGAGTGCGAGGGAGAGTGGTGTGGGGATGTTCCAGGGTACTCCAACAGTTGAGAGTGAGCGAAAGGGTAGCCATAAGCTTTTTCTCATTCCCTTCAAAATGCAAACCACCGGATAAATTACAATAGATAATATACTAATGGTTTGATTTAAAAAATTATTTGTTTATGATATAGATTGGTATTAAATTTTAAATACTCTTGATCTTTATAAAATAACTAAATTTTGATTTTGATTTATATAAAAGTTTTTCTTTAGTTTTCGACTCTTTATAATACAAAATCAACATTTGTTTTTATCTCTATCATCATCATATCATATGCCATTGGTTAACTGTTTCCATATTTACCAAAAGTTTGTGGGAATATTTCAAGTGATACCAATCCAACATGTATGTCATGTCATGTCAACAAACAGTTTTAAGAAAAACAGTTTTAAATTAAAATTATTTAATTATCCTAAAATAAATGTTATTTTTACAACAGACCTAAAATAAATGTAAGTCTAAAATGAATTGTTTTAAATTTTGAAGGATGAAAAAAAAGTTAAAAATTAAAATTTAATTATTTTATAAAAATTAAAAACAATAATTTTAAATTTTTAAAAATGAAAATTAAATTAAAAAAAAATTATAAAGACCAAAACTAAAATTTGTTGTTGATTATATGAGTACTTTTAATTGAAAATAAAATATAAAATTATTTAAGATAAAAATCTTTAATTAACAGTGAACAAATTATAAAAACATTTTTTTTATAAAGATAAGAAATATTACAAAGATAGTCGTAACGAGGATTGAACAGTTCATACTTCTAAAAACATTTAATAAACAGTGAATTAGTGTGTAAATAAATAGTTATTGTCTATGTATTTTGAAAAGGAGTTACCATGTTATTTAGTGCATAGCGGATAATATTTAATAAACTAATTTGAGTGTAGTAGTAAAAATACCAGTTCATGATTTATAGATATAATCGTGGGTATATTATAATTGAACCAATAATAATTAAATATATTTATAATGTAATGTATTAGAAATTTTTTTTAAAAATACTAAAATATATCATTAGTTGTACTTGAAAAATGCAAAGTATAAATACAACGTATTGCAGATTGACACCCAGATAAGCCCAAAACTCTCTAAATAGACACCAGCAAAAATAGACCCAAATAGGTTTCTGCCCGAACACAGACACAACCTTCAAAGCTAAGAAGCATATCTTAAATAGCTGAAGTTTCACAATTTCACACTATTCAATTTTTGAATTTAACATTTTATCACTCCAACTTTTAAAATTCCCACATTTTAATAGTTCATTAGTTATAGTAGTGTTCAAATCTAAACCAACTTAAACCAAAAACAACAAACATATGCAAAATCGAAAATTAGCAATTTGATTTTTAAATTTTCAAAACAACACAGTTTTGTTCGATTTTCGAATTGAAATATAAATTTAATTTAAATTAAATCAAATCACACTTATTTATAAATATATTTTTTCTAAATACATAATACATATATATAAAATTGACACATAATATAAAAAGTGTTGTAAAACAATAAGATGATAAAAAAAAAGTATTTTTCTCTCCAAATATACATTATAATATTTAAAAGCTATTTTATAAATTATAAGTTACAAAACTGAATTTTAGAAAAAAAAATTATAAATTATTTATGATATTCAAAAATACCTTTTTTTTAAATGACAAACTATATATGAGAGAAAAAAATTAATTTGATAACTAAAATTATATTAAAAAATACTTTTACTATAATAATAAAATAAAAATTGATGTTAAATATATTAAGTGACTAAAATATTTTAATATTTGTGTAATTTGAATTTCATTTTTAACTTACAGCATTAAATAAATAACATAATATTACATGTTTTTAGTTGAATTTTAAATAATAAATTTTAAAGATAACAAATCGAACCAAACTAAATTGCAAAATATTAATTTGACTTTGGTTAAAATTTCATAATTCACTCAAATTGAATTATGCTTAATTTTCTTGTTTAGTTCAATTGATTGTTAAGAAAAAAAACCAAAACCAAATGCAATAAACACTCCTAATTACCCGATTGTATTAACTATTAATTGATTGTTGATACAACAATTTTGATTGTTAACATAATATATGGAATACTAACATAGATCGTTAGCGTGTGTGCAAAATGACGACGACATGTCATGTTAATTGTTAATGCGTCAAGCCAATCATCAACTAACGGTATAATATGATCAACAAATAAAGTGATAAAAAATGCTAAGTTTTAAAAGTTTAATGAGAAAATATACAAATTCAAAAGCTGTAAAATTAACGAAATCCAATAATTTAGGTGACATAACGTGCGATTAACTATAAGGTAATAAGAGAAGCGGATAACATCACTCGAAGAATACACCATTTTCCCATTTTTCTCTGCCTCAAAATAAACTTTTGCTGAGTTGAGCTTCCTAGAAATGACCATCATCTTTAATCGGATTCTAAAAACACAACGAAAGATTACTATTAATAGAGCTGGCACCGGGTGGTTTCGAGCGCAATTTGCCCCACCCATGATAAACTGAAACATGAAAATTTCAACCGATTCCAAAAAATTACTCTCGGTTTTGTCGGGTTGTGGTGGGTTTGGCTGTTATTTGGGTGGGTTGCAGGGGTAAGATTCCTTCTATTGCCTCCTTTGTTGTCTTCTTCTCCAGAAGTGCAACAGTTGCAGATGGAGACGCCATTGCTGAGTTTGGTGCTAGAGACTTTCTACAACTTCGGAGAGCGACAAGAGTAAGCAGAGGAGGGTCTGGAATCTGGATTCTTCCAACCCAGCATCATCAGTGAAACCCACTTGCAGAAAGGGTTTTGAGGAAAACACAAAAAAAAAGTGGGAAATATGATACTGCAAGCAACCAATTAGTGTTGTGTGGCAGGAGGACTAACGCTTAGTGAAGTGGGAGGTCGGTGGTGATTTTGGAGAGCAAAATGTAGGGAGGGAGAGCAAAGAAGGCATTGGATGATTCAGAAGAGTGAAAGGTTTTATGAATCTGAAGGGTAACGGTGAATAAAGAGAGAGGGAAAAATAAATAAATAAAAACAAACAAACACATTTATGCACAGCCAAACTCAACATTGCTACTCTAGTGATGCACTTTAATGATGTAACAGTAAACAAGGTAAAAAAACCATTCAAAACATAAAGTCCATGCCTTCTTTGAGCACAGGATTGATTAATAGCAAACCTCCGGCACTGTGTCATCTAGCCATGCAAGCCTACCACCATGCGGAAGGAGGTAGGCATTTAATTCTTAAGAACAAGCTAGACACAAGAAGCAAACGTGTCCAGAAGCATACAAGAGTCCGCAGCATTGAAGCAAAACCACTCATGATATAGAAGGTGTGTATATTTGAAAATTATTACTTGTCTGAAAGAGTTATGTCAACTTAAAACATTACTTATTTACTTATCTCTTTTTATGCGGTTGACTTCAGATCAAGTTGCTTTAAAACAAAGTAGACCTGAAGAATAGAAGAAGAAAGTATGTCATTTATAAAAGTAGCAGTTGACAAATCCTAAGGTGCAAATACACAACAAAACATGATGGGATGCACAATTAAATAAAAAACCTACCTTTGCGCTTTGCCTAGTCCTTCTCCCTCCGAAAGGTTTACATGAACTCAATGTTGAAAACCAAAGCATCCATCATCAATTCTGAACACTCCAATAAATAATAAGATTAATCTGTCTGGCAGAAAATTTCGAATTTCATATTCACTGCTCAAACACACATGGACACAGATAAATACACATGGCTGCCATTCATCCACAGTCACTTCCACCTTGTTTGGTAGCTGCCATGTGTAAAAATTTAAATTGGGTTTACCATAATGAATATTGGGCAGTTAACATTGAGCAAGGCAGGTATCAATTTTTTAGTTTCATTAAGTTATAGCTTCCTTCTGCTAATTATTGAATTGAATCAACCCATTTGAAATTTGGCTATGATAATATGCTTTTTCATTTAGTTAATCACAAAGCGAATCAGATCCATAATCCAGAAGGTGATATTATGCATTTTAGCATGCTGGCTACATCTACTAGTTCTTAATCATCTTGTAGTAAAACATATAACACATACAAATAATATACATGGATATTAACAAAATAGATCCAGATCTAGACCCAGTTCAGAAAATAAGAATCAAAAATGAGAAAACCATGATTGGGGGAGATTGGAGAATAGTGAGAAAGAAATTTTACATGGCCCAAAAAGTAGAGAACAATCACAGAAGATATGAGGGAGACGAGCCAAAAAAGACAGCAAGAGAGAGAGAGTGCCGAGGAGCATGTGATGCTGAGAATTTAGATCAAGGGAAAGAACATGCGAGGGTGAATGAATCACAAACAAGAGTGAGGGTAGTGATGGTCAGAGAGAACCCAAAATCTCCCACTTTTGGTGTCATTTGAAATTCTCTCATTTTACTTTTAGAAAAATTCCTTATAAATCCCCAATATTTTAAAATTTCTTTGAATTTGATACCAACAGTTTATTTTAATACTAGGTATTTTAAATCCCTTCGAAAATTGAGTTTCACTCCCAAAACTCTCTATTCAGGCACACTATAAGCAAAACCAAGGATGAAACATGCAATAACATAGAATCTAAAACAATAGAACATTATTAACAAGAAAAAAATGATATTGTATTAACTTTATGCATCTCATAATTTACAACAATGCCTTTGGTCGAATAGCATTCCACGTCTCAAATCATCTAAGATACTGTCAAAGTAACCATACAGAACCTACATAGATCCACTAAAAGCTTTCAGCTTGTAAAGTTTGGCTTCTTTTTATGGAAGAAGTAAAGAAAATAAGAGTAACAGTTAGAGTGAGGAAACTATATAACCTATTCTGTTGAAGATTTATCACTACAGGAAAGCTGCTCTGTAGAAACTAGAAAGCAACAAATGTCAAAATAAGAGATTGATAAGTGTCTCCCTATTCACCTCTGACAATGCCTCATCACTAATAAAGAAGCCTGCCAGCTCACAGATTAAACGTGGAATTTGCAAAATTGTGGTAACTGTCTATCGGAATGGAGAATGCAATTTTATCTATTCAGAGGTTCTAACTGCACTTCCATTGTCGCAGAGGGTTCTAAATCTTTATCTGCAGCTGTTCTGGTTGGGCTCAAGAGATCAACTGAATCATCTTCCTCAAGATTACCAAGCACCCAATTGCTTCTTCCAAGTATTTGCCTCCTTATTCGCTTCCTTTCATGGTACTCTAAATAAATAACAATCAATGCACCAACTAAGAACCAAATTGCCATAGCCCAACTGAGTCCATGGACATTTTCCACATCATATCTGCGTCCTAGATGCTTCATCCCAGTAAAAAGTGCAGCAATGCCAACGACAACGGCACATCTACCAACAATTGAATGGAAATATTCCCAAATAACCCTCTTGAAGGGTACCTGCTCCCCATTCGCTGGTTTTGGCGGCCTTAGAAAGGCATTTACTGGCTGTATGCAAGCCAAAAATATAGCAGCAAATCCAAACATAACATGTGTTGAGCTGAAAAAAAATCCCTTAAGCTCAGCTACAGCAAAAAGAAGGGCAAGTAGAATAATTACTAACCCTGAGTATTGCAAGTAAACATGAATCCGGTACCATCCATCACCCTTAAGATGTTTTAAGTATCTGGCTGCCAATACCCCTCCAGGAAGCAGTATACCCCATGCAACAAACATCATAAATCCATGCACAACCAAAACCGGAAGTAAATCCTGCTCTGCTTCCGATGACCCAACCTTCAGGTGTACAAGGATAGGCCTATTACTTGTACTAGAATGCATATTCCTGTCAGTAAGATGATCATTAGACCATTTAGCACCAATTGCCCAAACAACTTTCAGTGGAGTTGTGGGATCAATAATATTTTTACACTCTACCCTCTTTTCCCGCATACAGGATGGATCCAAGGGCCGTGTAAACTCCAAAGTAATGATGCCATTTTCTGTTTTACATCTGACATGTGTCAAATTCTCCCTTGTATCATGAATACTTACAGCATCTTTTCCATCAATCCAGTAAGTGTTTACATGTCCTATACCACTATCATCAATCCAACCCACATACACATAGCTGTTTATCATCCCACTTCCAAATCCTATGGCAAGATAACCACTTTTTTTCTCGCCACGGGCTGCAATAGATATGGAATCCTTTGACAATGTCCAGAAGAAGGTAACCTGTTGATCATCCAAAACGACACTGTTATTATACATGTCTGATAGACCTCCATCAACCACCTCAACTCTCCAACCCATTTTCTGCTCGTACAACGAATGATAGTAGATGTGATCAGGAGTGTTCCTGTCAGGAACCCAAACTAATTCAGTAGGACTGGCTTGAACGCCGTGGGCATCAGGACCTCCAGCATAAATAGTCTCAGTGAGATTCCTCATCGTAGCATTTCCACCAAGCGGATCTGATGTAATGTAAAGTGCAACCCCGTGCCCCGCTTGAATGGAAAACTTGACCGGCACCCCTCTTTCCACTCTCAAGACTGGAGCTTCCTTTTTGTTGATGAAAAGAACCTTAGCGGGATTTGGAGGGTTGGGGTAATGCATTGCCGGAGCAGATGATACCACCACAGGAACATTTTTATCTGCAGTGATAATACCTTGATCTTCTTTTTCTTCAGCATCCATGGGACCTGCACATTCATTCACATGCTCTGAGATATTCAAAAGCAAATGACCATAATTGACAGCCCCATGATTCTGAGGAAGATAGTAAGGATTAATAGAATCAGGAGGCTTAATAGGCCCCAGAGCCCAAATAACCTTCATATTCGCTGAATGGTCGACAGGGTGATCATGAATTCCATTGACCTTACTCAAATGCCAACGGTACCTAACAAACGACACCCCATCTCTCCTGTGGCCATAAACCAACATTGAATTGTTGACTAAACCCACCCCATCGGAGCCTTCATAAACGGAATCAGGACAAACCCCTTGAACTACTCCATCACTATTTCTCTCGCAAACACTATATTTAGTAATGAAAAAATTATCCACAAAGGGAAAACCATCTTCCTTAAACCCTGCAACGGCAACATCAGCACCAATCATGAGCCCTGAATCATCAGAACTGGAGTTAGCCCACCCAAAAGCCATGTAATTGGTGATCCCAGTGGCAGCCTCCAACCCAATCTCAAGAGAATCCTCGGACACATTCAAACTCCACCTCAACCTGAAGTTCTTCGACAAAACCTTGCAATTATCGAACACCGTGGGAAGCTCCTTCGGCGGAGCGTCCAGGCGGAGGAGGACGTGGCCGAAATCGGAGGCGGTGGAGCGATCCCAGACGGCGAGGACGTTGATCATGCTCCAGGAAACGTTGGTCAACAAATGCACATCGAAGGTGGAATTGTTGTAGGTCCCGTTCAACGCGTGGTTTGAAACGATGAATCCGGCGGTGAGGTTATCGAAATCGGGAGCCATGGCGCCCCACCAGTGGACGTCGGAGCCGGGAAGCATGTCGAATCGGGAAACCCTAAAGGTGCAATCGTCGATGATTTGGAGAGATCCTCGAACCTGGTGTTGAAACATTTGGAATTCGGATTCCAAATTGACGAGGGAAGTGAGGCGAGTGCAGTTGGGAGCGGAATCAGCATAGGCGAAGGACAGCAAGAGGGTGAGGAAGGGTAGGAAGAGGAATCTGCGAAGCATGACGGGTGCAATTTTTGTGAATCGGGATCCACGGTGACGATGAAGGCTTCAGGATGGGGATGGTAACAGTAACAGTAAAAATGTTGTGTGATGGAGGAGTTCAGGTTCAGGTTCAGGTTCAGGTTCAGGTTCAGGTAGGTCTCAAGTTTGTGCTATTGTTTGTCCCTGTGAAGAAATTAAGTCAACGGTGTTGCATTGTGTTTGTGTCACTATCACTTCATGGATCCTTGACTATAACCTCACTAGCCCAAATTATGAGTCTAATAAAATTCTCTTTTTTTTTTGGTGCATTCTTTTATTTATTTTTTTCTACATTCTTTTACTTATCTTTTAGTCTAATTCAGCTGTCCTTGTTAGGGATCTAATTGGATTCATAATTCTGTTCATAATCTATAATATGTTTATTTCTACCGATATTCTATAAATTTATTTAAAAAACATTTAAAGAAGAAAAATAAAAATATTTTTTGATAAATTAATTTACTGAATTCTTTTATTCATTTTTTCAAATTTTTTATTTTAATTTATTCATAAGTTAATTTTAACTTATGAAAAAATTTATTTAATGTTTATTTGTTTTTTTGTAAAATTATTTCTTAAAAAAATTGTCCAAATAAACTCTTAATTAATTATATATTGGAAAGGAATTATGTGAAAAGTTTTCGGCTATCTCAATCATTATGATGATCAAAAAGCATCACCTAAAAAACTTTCATCAATTATACATTTTGTCATTTTCAACATTTGAGATAATCAAGATATATTTATTCTTCAGTAGGTCACATGTTTACCTCGTAATTTATGTATAGTTAAATGCTTACTTGACCTAATTAAGGGAGCCTTAACACTCTCAATTGTCGAGATAACTAAGATAGTTATTTATGTCTACTGAATATTTACTTTTGATCTGGTCAAGGTGGTCTTGACACCGTCGATTGCCAAGATAACTAACTTGAGTGCATGATTGACCTAATTGTGATGAACTCGACAACTTTAATGACCAAATTGAATTATCTAGTTGTGGATGGCATGACTAGGGAGGAGATTAAACAAGATTAGGAGGTTAATATAATTAACAAATGTATTACCTAATTGGTAATCAGGAACCAAAGTTCATTAGATGTAAGTTCGTTATGATTAGTATAAATAATTACATAAACAAAGGTAAAACTATTGTTTATTTATTACTTTCTTAGGTGCTTGTAATGAACCTTAACTTGAGTATTAAAAATATTTTTTGCAGATACTTCATCCTTAAAATTTGTCGACCAAAATAAAGTTCAAAGATCTCAAACATCTGAGACATAGTAATGTATCTTCAAACAAGTACATGTCAAATATTATCGTTGATTATGTGATTTTTTTTAGTTCATTAAAAATCTATCATTTAAAATAATTTATTAATTTATTTTTTTAATATCAACAAACTTTTTAAGTGGGAAAATAAGTCTTAACTAAATATCACTTAATTTTAATGTATTCTAAAAAAATAATATATTTTTAAGAGAATTTAATTATCTTAATTAATTATCACTAAACTATACTTTTAAGATATTTTCAAATCCTAATATTATACAAGATAGAAATAAAATACGTGTTGTTCTCTTTATGGCTAATGTTTTCTAGACAATAAAATACTACTACTAGATTGATGGTAAATATATTAAAAGCTAATGAAGCCTAAACTTTGGCTTAATCATTTTCGGATATACAAAAGGTCAACACCAATCAACATTTAATATCACATAACAAAGACCCAAAAATTGTCAACAATCTTTCATGGTGGCTTCTAAAGGTGAATTTTGATTGTTTCATGTCCAAATCACTTCTAAATGGTCTTAAAATGGGAAATCAACTTAAAACAAGACCAACGTGCTCTAGTGTCTTATCTAATTTAATATACTAATTATGTTTTGCTTTATTTAATTAGTTATCATCAAGGAAAGCTACAATTATTATTAAATTACTTAATGGCCGAATGAACCTAGGAATGATCTAAGGCATTTCTATATTAATTAGTACATGTCTATTTGTATCAAATTCAATACATTATTATTAATAAAAACACTTATATTCGTTATTTAAGGATTATGTACGCGTGATGTATTAATTAAAAATATCATTTTATTCTTATAATAAACTAACATAACCAGATAAAATTATACTAAATAAATAAACATGAGAGACAAGTAAAAAAATAATTATTATTAAAAATTCCTTGTCAACTAATTAAAAGTAACTGTTAGTATTTATTTAAAAAAAATATTATGGTAATAATCAATAAATTTACTATAATACGAGTATGTGTTCATAAACTTTGTATTGCATAGAATAGAAATTAGAAACTAGGAATGAAAGAAAAGCCGTACCTAAGGCTAAGGAGTAAGGACAAGTTAGGCAGATAGATCTAGGAGCTGAGAGTGATGCAACACCATTCTCATTTCTCACTCATGAAAACGTTAATTTCTTCTTCACTACCTGAATCCGATCTTGAATAGTTCCTCATCGTGCGTCATGCTTCCCAGATCCTCCTTCCTCTTCCTCATCCTCTTCCTCCGCTATGCCGATTCAGCTCCCAACTGCACTCGCCTCACTTCACTCGTCAATTTGGAATCCGAGTTCCAAATGGTTCAACACCAATTACGAGGATCTCTCCAAATCATCGACGATTGCACCTTTAGGGTTTCCCGATTCGACATGCTTCCCGGCACCGACGTCCACTGGTGGGGCGCCGTGGCTCCCGATTTCGATAACCTCACCGCCGGATTCATCGTTTCAAGCCACGCGTTGAACGGGACCTACAAAAATTCCACCTTCGATGTGCATTTGTTGACCAATGTTTCGTGGAACATGATCAACGTCCTCGCCGTCTGGGATCGCTCCACCGCCTCCGATTTCGGCCACGTCCTCCTCCGCGGGGACGCGCCGCCGAAGAAGCTTCCCACGGTGTTCGATAATTGCAAGGTTTTGTCGAAGAACTTCAGGTTGAGGTGGAGTTTGAATGTGTCCGAGGATTCCTTTGAGATTGGGTTGGAGGCTGCCACTGGGATCACCAATTACATGGCTTTTGGGTGGGCTAACTCCAGTTCTGATGATTCAGGGCTCATGATTGGTGCTGATGTTGCCGTTGCAGGGTTTAAGGAAGATGGTTTTCCCTTTGTGGATAATTTTTTCATTACTAAGTATAGTGTTTGCGAGAGAAATAGTGATGGAGTAGCTCAAGGGGTTTGTCCTGATTCCGTTTATGAAGGCTCCGATGGGGTGGGTTTAGTCAACGATTCAATGTTGGTTTATGGCCATAGGAAAGATGGCGTGTCGTTTGTTAGATACCGTTGGCATTTGAGTAAGGTCAATGGAATTTATGATCACCCTGTCAACCATTCAGCGAATATGAAGGTTATTTGGGCTATGGGGCCTATTAAGCCTCCTGATTCTATTAATCCTTACTATCTTCCTCAGAATCATGGGGATGTTAATTATGGTCATTTGGTTTTGAATATATCGGAGCATGTGAATGAATGTACAGGTCCCTTGGATGCTGAAGACAAAGAAGATCAAGGTATCATCACTGCAGACAAAAATGCTCCTCTGGTGGTATCCTCTGCTCCGGCAATGCATTACCCCAACCCTCCAAATCCTGCTAAGATTCTTTTCATCAACAAAAGGGAAGCTCCTGTCTTGAGAGTGGAAAGAGGGGTGCCGGTCAAGTTTTCCATTCAAGCGGGGCACGATGTTGCACTTTACATTACATCAGATCCGCTTGGTGGAAATGCTACGACGAGGAATCGCACTGAGACTATTTATGCTGGAGGTCCTGATGCCCACGGCGTTCAAGCCAGTCCTACTGAATTAGTTTGGACTCCTGGCAGGAACACTCCTGATCACATCTACTATCATTCGTTGTACGAGCCCAAAATGGGTTGGAAGGTTGAGGTGGTTGATGGAGGTCTATCAGACATGTATAATAACAGTGTCATTTTGGATGATCAACAGGTTACCTTCTTTTGGACATTGTCAAAGGATTCCATATCTATTGCAGCCCGTGGCGAGAAAAAAAGTGGTTATCTTGCCATAGGATTTGGAAGTGGGATGGTAAACAGCTATGCGTATGTGGGTTGGATTGATGATAATGGTATAGGACATGTGAACAGTTACTGGATTGATGGTAAAGAAGCTTTGAGCATACATCGTACACGGGAGAATTTGACACATGTCAGATGTAAAACAGAAAATGGCATCATTACTTTGGAGTTTACAAGGCCCTTGGACCCATCCTGTAAGCGGGAAAAGAGGGTAGAATGTAAAAATATTATTGATCCCACAACTCCACTAAAAGTTGTTTGGGCAATTGGTGCTAAATGGACTAATGACCATCTTACTGACAGGAATATGCATTCTAGTACAAGTAATAGGCCTATCCTTGTACACCTGAAGGTCGGGTCATCAGAAGCAGAGCAGGATTTACTTCCGGTTTTGGTTGTGCATGGGTTTATGATGTTTGTTGCATGGGGTATACTGCTTCCTGGAGGGGTATTGGCAGCCAGATACTTGAAACATCTTAAGGGTGATGGATGGTACCGGATTCATGTTTACTTGCAATACTCAGGGTTAGTAATTGTTCTACTTGCTCTCCTTTTTGCTGTGGCTGAGCTTAGGGGATTTGTTTTCAGCTCAACACATGTCAAATTTGGATTTGCTGCTATATTTTTTGCTTGTATACAGCCAGTAAATGCCTTTGTAAGGCCTCCAAAACCAGCGAATGGGGAGCAGGCACCCTTCAAGAGGGTTATTTGGGAGTATTTCCATTCAAATGTTGGTAGATGTGCCGTTGTTGTTGGCATTGCTGCACTTTTTACTGGGATGAAGCATCTAGGACACAGATATGATGTGGAAAATGTCCATGGACTCAGTTGGGCTATGGCAATTTGGTTCTTAGTTGGTGCATTTATTGTTATTTATTTAGAATACCATGAAAGGCAGAGAATAAGGAGGCAGATGCTTGGAAGAGGCAATTGGGTTCTTGGTAATACTGAGGAAGATGATTCAGTTGATCTCTTGAACCCAACCAGAACAACTGCAGATAAAGAGTTACAACCATATGCGAGAATGGAAGTCCAGCTAGAACCCTTGAACAGATAAAACAGCATTCTTTAAGTTCTGATAGAAAGTTGCCTTTCTGCCCCAATTTTTGCAATTTTGCATTTAATTTGTGAGGTGGCATTCTTCTTTATTAGTTATGAGGCGTTTTCTGAGGTGAAAAGGGAGGCAATTACTTATCAATGTCTTTTTTCAACATATGTTGCTTTCTAATTTCCAAGAGTAGTTTTCCTGCAGCATATATTTCCTAGTGATACATCTTCGAATGAATAGGTTATATTGATTCATCACTCTATAGAGGCTACACTATTTCTTTTACTACTTCATCCCAAAATAGATCAAACTTTACGAGGTGAAAGCTTTCTTCTTGATCAATGTAGGTTATGTATGTTTAGTTTGACAGTATCATAATAGATGATTTGAGACATGGAATGCTATCTGGCAAAAGGCATTGTTGTAAATTATGAGATGCAGAAAGTTAATACATCATTTTTTTGTCCATAATGTTACATGGTTTTAGATTCTTTGTAATTGCATGTCTCTTCATTTGTTCTCTTGATGTCTCCACAAACCTTCCTAGTAATATTAATTTTAACTATAAAAGGTAAATACAAATGTGCCAGTTGAAATTATTGCAATCCCAGCAGTTACTTGAAGCATCTTACATAAACTGGCGATCTTTACAATAAGCATCGTGTGAAGATTTAAGCATGGTATAGAATTTAATTATTTTAATGTGATGTGATGGAAATTTTGGAACTTGCCTTTTGCTGCGAATAATATTTTGTTTCAGTTAATCAGTTAAGCATAGTATTATTGAGAAAAGGCAAATTTTCTCACAGCTCATTAAAAGTGTTTGTTTTAGATTCCTAACCCGTCTTGAATATGCTTGAGCTGTGGGAGTGCGTTTGAAATTTAAGGAAGCCTCAAATTTTTTGCAATTGTTACACATTCCGCTCCTTATTTTTCTGTTTTAGTTGGCTATTGTAATTCCATTAAAATCTCAATAGATGTTGAGATTTATAGCAATTTTCAAATTGGTCGTAAGCCTATATTCCAGAGAACAAATCAAGAAGTTCCACTATATTTGTTAAAGCATTTAGATTAGAAAATAAAGCTAAAAACATGAAAACATCATTAAAAAAATAAATATACCTTTCTTCAATGTTCTAACTTTAATTTTGGATCAAGATTTCCAACCAAGGCCAAAGGGAGTGTGATTTCCTAAAACTCGAAGGACTTAAAAGTTAAAACATGAAAACATCATTAAAACAAATTAAATATACCTTTCTTCAGTGTTCTAACATTTAATTTTGGATCAAGATTTCCAACCAAGGTCAAAGGGAGTGTGATTTGCAACCAAGGCCAAAGGGAGTGTCGTTTCCCAGAAAACACATTACAAGTACTAGAAAAGTTTAGTAAGAGCTCACTTAGAGTCAAGGTTTGTACTATAGATCACATGGGAGCTCAATTAGAACCTGTAAAAGAAATGAAAATTAGAAAGAAGACAAGAGTTATTGAGTGCATCTACTTTTTATTTAATATTTTCTATGTTAAGTAAGTACGTGTTTGGATGCGCGTTGAATGAAGATAACGCGTATTTTCTTCCAAAAATGCGATTCCTCCTTCTGAATGGATGTTTGGGTTTTTTTTCATCACATGATTTTAAGGGTGAAAATTAATTTTTGCTGAAGCTAAAAAAGATAGCTTTTGCGTCCAGGAAATTAATTTTGATAAATCAATTCTTCAAACTCAAATCCAAACACGCACTAAAAAAGAGATTATAACAAAAA
Source organism: Cajanus cajan (assembly GCF_000230855.2). Classification (NCBI taxonomy): domain Eukaryota; kingdom Viridiplantae; phylum Streptophyta; class Magnoliopsida; order Fabales; family Fabaceae; genus Cajanus; species Cajanus cajan. The sequence continues at coordinate 80,827,504 of NC_138518.1, forward strand.
CCAAAAGAATTTCTTACCTAAACAAAAGCAGATGGTATAGCTAAGAATTCATTCCAACTGCCTTTTTCCAATGAAAGACTATTCGCTCAATAGCAACAACTGGCTGCACTGCATTAACATTTTGAGTGCCAACAAGGAGAACAACAACATACAATGTGCCCGTGGCAATAAGCAATAAAAAGATGTTGTAATTATTTTACAACATGAACATGATTATTAACCAAAATGAACATATTCCTCTATCATTGATAAAAAATAAAAATAAAATAAAAAATAAAAATTGGTTAACACAAGTGATATTGATTTATGTTCCTTAATCAAAATGTCTGACATTTAAATTTTGGCATTGATTATAAAATAAATTATGTTAGGAGCAGAATATATTTTTGATAATTCCTTATGAAAATTAGTTATTGCTTTAAGTGGTGGATATTACAATCTAATATCATAGTTACTAAAAAAAATCATTAATAAAAAAAGAAAAAATACCATAAAAATATATTAATGACCTTTCAATAAAAGTTTTCATTTTAATATTTTAACCAGTGCCTTAGAGCCGTTGGTATTGTTTTTCATTAATTTTATACTTAAAGTTACTCAAAGTTTTTATTTCCAAAACAGGTAACATTTCCTGTTTTAGAAATATTGACAGGCAAATCTCCATGAAACGCGATTTGATTCTTGATTTGATAAAGGAAAGCGTGTGGTGCATATAAAATTTAATGGTCAAACAAACATTGCATGAAAAAGTTATATTGTAGCAGAGAAGAGACAAGGGTACATTATACCACTGCACTGACACTGGTACTCATACAAAACCACAGATGTTCTTTTAGCTGTGTGAGAAGTACGAATGTGTCACTAAACAAGCATGAAGAAGAAAGAAGAACAAGAAGGGGAAGCAGGTTGAGTTGAGGTTATGGATTCTTTTCACTCTAATTCATCCAAGAGCCTGGTAAGACATATGCCATCCACTCCCCCTCATTTTCAAATATCGTGGTTAACTAATGCATGAACCTTGCATGATTTATTCAACAAAAAATGAAAATGATTCAATGGAGGCAATTTTGTAGAAATAAAATGGTAAAAACATGAACTTGGAAGCAGAATCATAATCTCTATTTCTCATTTTCACCCATGTTAGAACCCATTGTCTTAAAAACATGAACTTGGAAGCAGAATCATAGTCTCAACTTCTCTCTCTCTGTTATTGTTTGATGTGTTTCTAAGTAACATTCAGAAATACTAAGGTACTGTGTAGCGGTGGAGGTTGATTTTTCTCCATCACTCATGGAAAGTAACTCTAATGTCATTCCCTTCATCTCCTTCACGATTATATTAAATTTGAGGATTAGATATGGTTTTTAACGTCCTTACAACTTTTTTTAATTTATATGCTTCATTCTCATACTATTATATTTGTTGACCAAGACAGTTTTTTTATTTATATATTTATTATTATACTTCTCTCCACCTTTTTCTTTCCAAATATTGTGGTTATGCAAAGAACCTTGTGTGGGTGCCATGACTTATATTGTACAAAGAATGAAAATGATTTAACGGAGGCCTTCTTGTAGAAGTAAAATGGTAATAACATGATTTAATGACCTTTTTTTCTCTTTCCTTTATTATTGGTTTATTTATGATTTGCTCATTGTTGTCATGTGTTCAATGTTCAGTCAGAGTCTTGGGACTGCACTCCTACTGAGAGAAAGCATTTGATTTCATATTCCACTGTTAATGCTCCTCGTCGTTCCTCTTTGAGATTGGCAAAGAAGCGTATAGAAACTGGAAGAGAATCTGTGCAGCAGGCGAACCAAGTTCTAGATTCTATTGTAATTTATTCCTGCCGTGCCTCTTCAAGATCGACAAAGAAGTTAACTGAAACTAGAACAAGTTCTGTGCAGGCTCATCAAGTTGTTCAACCTTCCACCTTTGCACAAACAATGACACATGAAGAGACCGAAAAGGTTGGAGATTTTGTTGCTCCAAATAACGGTTCAGTTGAAATGGAGATAGTGAGTGAGGGTGAGAATCCAATAGCTAGTGACTCAATTCAAATGGAAGGGCACGACAATGCATTTGAAGCAGAATGTATCCTTATTGAGGATGAAGCTTTGGCTGAGAATGTTCAAGTTCAAGCATCAAGTAACTCTAAGCCAAGGGAAAGAGAAGACAAGAACACAAGCGAATCTAATTCAATGGTTGGACATCAATCTTCACTCTTCAGCCTTGACCTTACTAAAATGGTTAATATGTGGGACAATGAAGGTGATGATGAGGTTAATTCTATTGGACAAAGCCCACCAATGGAGACAGTTGAAGGATATCAAGTGAAGCCAGAATATGTGCCCATATTAAGAAAAGTTTTCACCAAGTACGGAGATGTTTTCAAGAATAGTTTGGTATCAACAATGACATTCCGTTCAATGTTATTGGAAATGATATGTCACATGATTTCAGACTTGCTAGACAAGAATCTTGATAGAATCTCTGAAAATGAGCTGCATAATATGATTGCACTTGCAAATGAAATAAAAAATATGAAAGTGAACATTGAGTGGCTTCATATCAGACTAGAAGAGATACTTGAGGCAAGACAAAATCTTAAACAATCTGGCAAGCTGAAAGAGAAAAAAGATAGCAATAAAAAGGTCATTGAAACTGTCAAGAGGGAATTGGAAGAATGTGAAGCAAAAAAGAAGGCACTGACAGCAATGTTGCAATCAATATGTGATAAAGAGACTGCTTGCAAGGAAACACTGGCTATAGCTGAGGATGAGTCCATAAAGATAGATGAAACTGTCACATATGCTAAAACTAAAGTGAGACGCTTTTTTAAGTGCTCTCTAGTAGATGGTTTGCTTTAGTTTTGCAATTTATCCATCCCCTCTTTGCTTTCTCCATGTTAGTGATTTTAGGATGGTTCAAGGAGTTATATCTTTTAGGGAGGTTTTTAGTTGATTGTGTTACTCATTGTTTAAACTTGTACTAAAACTGCTAGTTTCGATTTATATAGCTATGTGGTATTTCTAGTGATGGGATGCAAATATACAGCTTCGTTGTGCTGATCTTTTTCTTTTATAACCAAGGTTCCTCCAATCGAGAATCAAAAGACTAATTTCTTTCGAGATGTTGCTGAAGTAGGTTTTACTTCTCCCAAACAATAGTAGTTGTTGAATATGTTGCTAAGGAAACTTGTAAAATTAAATTTCTGCAGTATATTAAGCCAATAAAATAGATTCTTGATGCTATTCGTATTTTAGTCCATAATGATATTTAGATTCCTTGAAGAGAGTCGAGTAAACAGTGTGATAGTTTAGAAATAAGATTTGAAGATTGAATTTTCTGTTGAGTGTAATGATATCAAAAATATAAAATGTTGTGTTTTTAACCTCTAAGTCTTATCATCGCTTATAATGGTATTACTTCTATCCCTGAATCCATCAGAAGTTCAGAACCCTTCAATATAAAATTAAAATCATGCACTCAAACATATTTTATGTGTAAACATTATTTTCCTTGGAAACAAAAACTAATGAATCATGTAGTTAGGATATGGTCCATTAGTACATAGTTCATTAGTTTTTTGGTGAATACATGAGAACATTTATTTTAGATAAATAATCTCTAACATAAATTTTAGTTAAAGAAAAAAATGATGAGAAAATTTAACAAATTATTGTATAGATGTATGATTTTTAAACAAATGGTTTCAAAAAGAATAGATAATGAAAAAAAAAAAGTACTCAAAAACAGTATGATTTTTAAACAAATGGTTTCAAAAAGAATAGATAATGAAAAAAAAAGTACTCAAAAACAATATATATATATATATATATATATATAGAGAGAGAGAGAGAATAAAATTACAATGAAAATTTAAGAAATATTAAGATGCGAGGAAAAAGGTAATTATATTTGAAATTTAACAAAATGTAAATATATTATTTAAATTTTATTATAATAACAATTTAAAAAGATATATGTTGTTCATATGGTTTAAAAATAAATGTTACCATTCAAAAATAAATTCAATGGGTGAGATAGTGCAAAAAGTTTAGACAAAATAGCCTGCAGCTTAGAAATTAAGATTGAAATGATTATATAAGCAAACGAAGCCATGAGAATAAGCCTCCAAATTCTGATATAAAATATTGCTTAAGTAATTTTTAGGAACGTGTAAAATATACTGAATACCAAGTAAAAGTTGACTTGTAAAATTTTTGTAATGAATACAAAGTTATAAAAATAAATAAATAAATAAATACTTATAATAATACATTATTTTCATGGTCGAAATGATAATTGGTTCAAGAGTGATAACATTGATGGTCTAATAATTCTTCGATCGATATAAAAGAACCAATGGTTTCATAAAAGTGTTTACATTTTAATTAAATGTAAATCAAGTGTACCACTCTTGGCGTTAATTTATTCTTGATAAGTTTGTTCATGATTTTATTTGGGATTGGCTTGCTAGATAAATCTCCTTCTGGATGTGATGATCTTCTTTTCTTTTTTCTTTTTCAAGGAGTGTTTTTATTAAAGGTATTGCCACTCCTTAGCATTTAGAAAGAGAGAAACTCTTGAAAATAATTTTCTAAGTTTTTCTTTTTTTAATGCAACACATGTCTGACGGATACAATTCAATCCTGTACTAGCTAATATATGTGTTCTGCGATAATTTTTCTAATGTTTAAACAATTATTGAACTTAACTATTAGGAGTAAATATGTTATTTTCTTAACAGTAACGTTTAATCATGCATTGTCGAATCATCATTTACTTAATTAGTTCATCTTACTATTGTAATTATGTAATATTTGTGCATTTTCAAATCATTACATGAAAGGGAGTGTTTTAATAAGGACAGAATCGTTGACATTAGCTTTAAGTATTAACAAAATAATACATTTTAGAATATTTTATAAATGATAAAATTTATCAATTCGTCAATTGAATTTTTTTATAAAATAAAATAAATGTACAAAATTTTATAGAATTAATTAATATTTCATCGTATCATTTTAGTTTAACATATAATATTAAAATATAACTAAGCCTTTCTTATTAAATATATGGATGTCTATTATCTAAGTTTAGCATATATGATTGTTAGAGTTTCTTTTGATCTTTAAGAAAGATTATAACAAAGACAATAATAATCAAACTTAAATCTTCATGTATGGTGTACGATGTATTTATGTTGACTACTAAGTCAATATTAATGGTTCATATGATTATTAAAATAATATAATGTAAAGAAATGAGTAGCTTACCTTTTATAATTTAAATTTAAATGTCCTTAATTAATTTATATTATATGTATTATTTGCAAATCATCATTATTAAAATAAAATTTTATTAAGTAATAAGAAATTTTTTGCATTTTATAAATTAAACTTTTAGTATTTTTATTATTACTAAAATAATTTTACATAATATTTTTATTTATAAATATACTTTTCATTTGATAATATAACTAATTTTATATTTGAAGTTTAAAAAAACAAATAACTTAAAATAGAACTTTTTAGCTAAAAAGATAAAATTTAGCAAACAACTTCTTGCTTACTTTTTTTCAAACTTATTGTTTTTAATTTTAATTTAAAACTTACTTTTAAGTTTTAATTGATAAAGATGCTGAGTCGAACATACGAGAAATTTATCTACATTGAATCATTCTATTAATATTCAAGATAATTACAAGACTAACAACTAAACAAAATGTTGCAGTGAATTTAATATTTAATCATCACCTGCTCTAACATTTTCCCCCGGTTTTTTTGAAGTGCAAGCACGTGATGAGAAAAGCTCACTTAGATGGGTGATTGAAAGCCCATTATGACATTACACCCAATACTATATATTGAGCTACAAACTCATGAATTCAACTATTTGGACCAACTTGCTAGACCAAAACAGAAACTGTTTGAACTAACTTTCAACCAGGGAAATATATTGAACAAGAGAAAGTGAATTACACATGTTTTAATTAATTAAATAATTTATTGTAGTGAATTTCAACCATAGACTTTCTACATGAGTGCCAAAATGCAGCCGAAGCAGACAAAAGGATTCTTAGAAACATAATTGATAAAATGGCGAACTCACCTGTCTGGTGTACGAGAGAAAAGAGTTTCGGACATTCTAAAGCGTGGCAAAGAGAAAAAGGGAATTAAAGCTCAATGTTTTAGATGTGATGGAATGAATATATATATCTGTAAAGGCTGAAAGTAGCATTTTAAAGCAGAAACAAAGAATTTTGATGAGTTGGGGGATCGATTCTTAATTGAGTCCATGCTGATAAAAATCTCGAGGCACACATCATGAACAAGTTGTAAATGATGATATATAATTATTTATATTTATACGTTGCATGCTGCGACATGTTTAAACATATCCTATTAAAGTCTTGCAATTCTTTACGTGCATCGCACATTATGGTCAACATTCTTTCAATTAAGTTAGATGCATATATTGCCAAGAAGGAAAACAACTATATGGCATCTAAAATATAATCTACAGAGGTTTATACGACATTTATGTATGAGTTGGGAAGTTTTCATCGTGTCCATTAAATGTAAAATAGTGATTCTATTGACATCCTATATATATAATGTATTATATGGCCGGGTGAAAAACAAATGAATATTGATTAATGCAAGAAAGTCGCATTTCTTTCTTTATCTATATTTCTATGCACGTTTCTTTATGCTGTTTTTCCTTTGTTCAATTAAGTTAGATGCATATATTGCCAAGAAGGAAAACAACTATATGGCATCTAAAATATAATCTACAGAGGTTTATACGACATTTATGTATGAGTTGGGAAGTTTTCATCGTGTCCATTAAATGTAAAATAGTGATTCTATTGACATCCTATATATATAATGTATTATATGGCCGGGTGAAAAACAAATGAATATTGATTAATGCAAGAAAGTCGCATTTCTTTCTTTATCTATATTTCTATGCACGTTTCTTTATGCTGTTTTTCCTTTGTTCCCCATGTTGAGGCAGAGCAAGTTAAAAAAACTTCTCTGCTTAATTAGGTCAATGATGAGTTGTAAACTTGAACTTTTTTTCTCAGCTTGCTGCTTCAAGAAAAAAATTTTGTTTTGACAGAAATAAAATATAAAAATCACACGATATTTTATTATACGGTTTCCAACTTAATAAATAACGACAATAAGATATGAAATTACATTTTTATAAGCTAACGAATTTCGAATTAGGCAGGATATTGAGTTTATGTGTTTATGATAATGCATAAAGAAATGAAAATTCACGTTGGAATTACATACCATAATAATCTTTCTTTTGACTGTGAGTGTGAAGGAGGAAAAGATTTTAAGCAACGAATCTTCTGCATTTAGTAATGTCCAACTAATTTTCCGCAGTGTCTCCTGCAAGCTTTCTATAAGAGGAAATAGAGACCCAAGTTCAGCTTTTAAAAGGCACCTATTCATAATTATTCCGTCATAGGGCAACCAAAAAGGTTCAACAACATGATCCTCCTTCGACGTCCCAACTATTTCAAACTATTTCACTTTCACCTCTGTTTTCGTCGACATAATAAACTAAAAATTAATCTAAATATTTTTATTCCATAGCCTCTAATATACAGTACGTCACTGAAGACGTGGCGCAAAACCCTTTAATTAATCTTCTTTTTTCTCTTTCTAAAAGTAAAAATCAAACGACCGCGTCGTTTGCTGTTGTCTTATATCGTTGCCGTTACCCTTCACAGGGTACAGCGACGTCGTTTTGGTCCTTCTGGAGGCAGGCACTTGGGGCGGCGTCTGCATGCGAATCAGCGCCAGGTTCAGCCCTTTGAAGAACGGGTGCTTCTTGACGTCAGCGGCGCCGCGCTTCGAGCCGAGCCGCCGCGCCGGGTCCTTGTGCAGCAAGCCGGATATCAAATCCCGCGCGTGGACTTCAAGACCGCTCAAGGGCGTGGCCGTGGGGAATGCCAGGGGTTTCTTCACGATGTTCCGCAGCGTAGCCTCCTTCGACGCGCCCGCGTACGGCGTGCGACCGTATATGAGTTCGTAGATGAATACTCCGAACGACCACCAGTCCACGGCGTTGCCGTGCGACCGTCCGGAGGCAACCTCCGGCGAGACGTACTCGTGAGTTCCGACAAAGGAGCACGACCGGGCGGAAACCGGTTCGGCAACGAATAACCGGTTCGGCTCAAGCGCCCGAACCTCGCGCGACCGGAAGACACGGTTCGAGAAACAGGAGAATGGAGTGATAAAAGAATGCGAGCGAGTGTAAGGCAATGATGCAGTTGGAGAAGGTAAGCAATCTGCGGATTCAACGGCTGGGATCGCATCTGAGCAAAGCGAAAGATCAAAATCAGAAAGCATGATGTGACCGTCTGATCTGACCAACACGTTCTCAGGCTTTAAATCTCTGTAGATGATTCCAAGCATGTGGAGGTATTCCAACGCCACCAGCACCTCCGCAGCATAAAACCTGAGAAAGAGTAAACGCTTATGTACTCTAATAAAACAGAGAAAACGTCATCGTTTGATTAACGGTTTTTTTTTTCTTTTTTTTTTTTTTACCTTGCGGAGGAGAGAGGAAAACGGTTGTGAGGATGCTTGTAGCGCAGCGTGTGCAAGTCTCCACCGGAACAAAACTCCATGACGATGCAAGAGAAATGTGATGCTTCAAACTCGGCGTAGAGCGTAGGGAGAAAAGGATGATCGAGCATCTTGAGGATTTTTCTCTCCATTTCCGCTCTCTGCGATTTCTTCTTCAATGCCACTGCGTCCTTGTCCACCACCTTCATGGCGTACAAACAGCACGCGTCGTCTTCTGATTCTTCGCGGCTGTAGAATTGGTTGTTGTTGTCGGCGTTGCGGAGGCGGCATAGGTAGACGGTGCCGATGTCACCGGCGCCGATGCGGCGGAGGAGGTGGAAGTCGCGGAAGGTGAGCGCGGCCTTGCGGCGGAAGGTGGCGGAGCGGATTGCGGAGTAGGCGAAGTCGGAAGAGCGGTGAGGCTTGAGGGAGAGAGTCTCCGGCGAGGCCGGGAGGAGATCGAAGGAGAGACGGCTGAAACTGGTGCTGCAGAGGCTCTCGCTGCTCATGGAGCTTCGAAATGTGGAATTGAGTGTCTCCAAACTGAGCTCAGAATGACGTTCAGTGTCGAACATGGTAGAGGAAAGTGGAAGGAGAAAGAGTGGTAATATAGGTTTTTAAAGGGTTAGGGTTTAGCGAGGGAGCGAGCAGAAAAACATTGAAAGTTGGATTGTTGCAGTTGCAGAGCAATAAGAGAGGCACGGAAACAGAGAGATAGGAAGGGAGTGATAGAGAAGAAGGTAGTTGTGTTGTATTTATGGTAAGAGGGGCACGTGAGTGTTTGGCACGTGCGGAGAGAGTGAGGAGGGGAGGGGTGGTGTTGTGACGTGGCAGGCAGAGGTTACTGAGCAATCACTAATGAGCGTGTGCTGGTGCAGAGGTTGGGGAAGCTTTTTGGTGGTGCAGGCAGGCACAGTGACGGAAACGCCCCTCTCATCACTCATCCATGCAACGGTCAACCCTATTTATGACCAAACACAAACGATCCTGTTCCGTCAACGTCGCTCCTTCACCTTATGTGTTTTTACCATAAATAAAACAGCCTGTCTCTCACATAAAAACACACAACAATGCAACAACACTTTCTCTACAATTCTTCCTGCTTATTGCTTAATCATCACATTAAACATATTACTCATTTAAATATAGGTTTTCAAGTCAAACAAATCATTTTAAAAGTTGTTGTTAATTCTTTCTGTCAATTTTTATTTAAATTAAAATAATTGTGACCATATATTTACATATTTTAAAAATACATTATTCATCAATTACAAATATTAAATCAGTTTAAATTGATATAAGATTCTATAAATATAGTTTAACTAAACTAAACATATATGTGTGTAGTAGTTCAACTATAAAGATAAATATCTTAAGTTGTTGTTCAAAAAATTACGCAACTAACAATTATTGTCAACAGAAGTACAAAGCTAGACGCCCACAACAAGGCCCCACAAAATAGGAATCTTTCTCTAGTTAGTTATACTCTACTCTCATGAAAAAATTATTATTACCATAGTCTAACCAATAGAAAAATATGCAAGGGTAAATTAGATTTCAAAAGAATCAATAACATCACAAATTCGTCTTTCCTTCATTTGAAAACCAACAAATTTCACATGCAAAGCAATATTTGATACATATACAATACTTACAACTCATTTTAGGCCTAATAAACAACATGCAACAACAAATGAGATCTCATCAATTCACTCAAAAGGCTTCTAAAACATTAAACCCAACAAAAATCCTTATAGAATCCGAGAAAATCCAACACAGACACCCCTCATTGGTGACAGCAAACAACATGCAACACAATAAATTTAAACACAAACAATCCTAGCTTCTCTTACCTCGGATTCGAAGAGAATAAGGAAGAAGGAAGAAGAAACCAAGATTTAGGAAAACTCCACACGGGACCACCACCACTTGATTCTCGGCATTATGAGCCTTGAATCTTTATACCACTCTTATAATTGAGCTATGGGGAAGATCACAACACCTTTAAGAGGCCTCGAAGAAGAAGATATTTTCTCAAGCTTTGAAATTCCTCTCTCTAACTTCTTTCTACAATTCCAGAGTTATGAAATCATTAAATTCACTCCTTTGAATTCAACTTAATTATATACCTCAATCATCCTCAAGTCAACTCTCATACACATAAAATATAACAACAAAACAACACAGACTAAAATACTTATTTGTATATTTATTCTAATAAACATAATTAAGAGAGAATGATGTCAAGTTGGCTTATTTAGTTGATGGAGGATCTTTTGTGGATTTCTCATTTTAATATCACTTTGATGTGGCATAGACACTTGACCAATGGTTAGGGATTTTGTATACAGTTCGTAACTGATGTATTTTATATATGTGTATAGGATGTGTATATATACCCGCAAGGAAATTTATGATCTTCAATATTATGTTATGTACCCTATACATGTTTAGATTGTATAAATGACAAAGTAACTGTTGTATGAGGATCTTAAGACACGTAGTTTAATGTTTTTTGTTTATTCCATTACGTAGTATCTAATCCATATCAAGTATATTAATTTGTCGAATCGTTACATAAGTTTTATGCTTATACATAATTAATTTATATTAATGGTTTATTTTTATACTTTTACTTATTAACGATTGATTTATACAAGTAAAAAAAAACAACTAATTCACATTACTTAAAAAAATAAAAATTAAAAAAGACAGTTAACTACTGTTAATTTCACTAATTTCATTTTAAAATAACATATTTTTCTAAATTACTTTTTAATTAGAATTTGATATAAAAGTTATATAAAAAAATCCATTAAAGCTTAATTGAATGGAGAGGTACTATGAAGACACTGTCAAAAGAAAAATACTATGAAGATGATACATACACTTAACTAATATGTAATTAATTGAGAATTCAACATATACAGATTATTTTTATTTATAGTCAATATTCAACACCGGGGAGCTAATTAAGTATATAATAAGGTTTGATGTACGAACTTTGTGGTTGTTTCCACTATGAATATTTGTACTGTAACGAATGTATACAATAAATTTTCACTATAAGATAGAACTTAAAATTTGTAATTATAATGTTAATTTAATTTTATATATTCTAATTGTATTTGCTGGCATAAAATTAATTTTATCAACTTTAGAACAACCGGGAGTTATTCTAACATAAATAAATTCCTTAGATTCGATCGATTTGGAAAATATCTACTGCAAACAAGGCACAAAATTAAACTAAAATAAAAAAGAGAAAGAAAAAACAAAATAGAAAGAGCCTCTAATAATTGACTTATCAAGAACCACCAATTTGGGGTTGGAATCAAACTAGCTTTTGGCGTCCATAGAGCGTCATGTCAAATGAAAAGAAAGGTGATGAATGACAATATAATGGCTGTAGATACAGAGACACAGTGAATGATAATGTTCACGCAAATATGCCCATCTTTTATTCTATTTCTTGAGCAAAGTTGTTTTTGCTCAAAAGAATATAGCCATGTTTTTGGACTTACATACTAACATACAAGCACCGTCAACGGCACTAGTTAATAAAAAATAATATGTGGATTTACATCTAAGAAATAAAGAAAAAGTAGGAAAAAAAATATGATCGATAAGGGATACAATGTATAAGAAGAAATAGAGAAATTAAAATAACATATGTTGATGGAATGTTTATAATTAACGAATGTCTAGATATCATTGTTTCCGATAAATATGACCCTGATATTTTGTATGGTTTGAGATAATAAAACTTAAAAGTTATATAATAAAAAATAGAATAAACAAGTGTTTAAGTTGTTTAATTTGATAAAAATATGAAATTATGTGTAATGTGATTTAATCTCTTTCCTACTTAGACGGATAAGAATTAATGTAATTAAAAGAAAAGTCTCTGCTAATATGATTAATAAAAAAAGTTGAAATTAATGATGGATAAAGTCAATAAATATTTATATAATATGATTAAAAAAATGAACATATTTGTTTTTTTTAAGCTAAAATAATTTTAAAGATGTATTTTTTATCTTTATTTATTCTTTTTTGACAAACTTTTGTTTACCAAAACAAAGTGTAAGTCTTGACGTGGCCTTTCCGACCATAATCGCTTTCAAGTACTGCATGGTATGGGAATCTACTTGTTCAAAAATAGCCTCTGTCGGAAACTTAGTCTAAAAATGAAGAGCTAGATTACTAGGAGTAAGTAAAATTATTTGTGATTTAGATCTATTAATAATCTTTTTGATGAATCACTATAGCAACGTCAACACGTCATTAGTACGGTAATATTGAAATGACTTTCTATTCGATTACTTAAAAATATTATTAAAAATGCATTTTTAATAGGACAAAAATATGTCAATTCTTTTCAAAAACATAATCATTTTGCAAAAACTATAGCAACTTCAAATTATTAACTTAGTTCGTCTTTTATAAGCTAAACTTAATGATATTTTAGGGATTTTTTTTAATGTACAACAGGAATACTGAAGGTAAACATATGTTCTCAATTCTCACATGTATTATGTAAACTCTTCACTAGGCACCATTTTTATTAGTTGTTAATTATTATTAAAGTTTTTTTTATCACAATGATTTACTAAAATCAATCATTGTTAAAGTAATTGAGCAAGCATTTTATACATTTTAAGAATATTTTTAAAATTTTATATTGAATTTTAAAGCACATTTGTTTCCAAAAATAATTAATTATAAATAATAGTAACTAATATAAATAATTGAAAGAAATGTGATTTATATTTTTCTTAAATATAGAAATGGAAACATACTTAAAGTATGTGATCATTTTACAAGTAATTATTTATATCATAACTAGAATTGAATTTTATTGAAAGTGAAAAATATATCATTAATTTATAAAAGTGTGATAATTTTGCTTCGAGTATTGTAACTGTGTTTGCCTCGAAAGTGTCTCTACATATTATACGAGTAGAATAAATTTTTTATTAAATAAATCATTTTTATAATATGTAAATACAATGTGTCTAATATTACTAGACTAACTGTCGTTTGTGCAAGTGTGACTAAACTAAACCCATTGTTTGGTTTCAATGATTTTGAGAAGAGAGAAATAGAAGATAAGTTACACTTTTATGTCGTTTGATTCGATAGAAATTAGAATTAAAAAAAATGTCACAGGACTTGTAATTTGTAAATAAGATCTCTTCACTCATATAAACTTATGAGGGAGATAGTGTAATATAAAATTACAAAACTAGTCGTTAAATTATTTCATATCCTCGAACTTACGTAAATGTTCCCAAGATATTTCAATTTCTACATTGTTATTAATATTTTAATTTGTATAATATACACGTTATATTTATTATATAATTAAAATTTATAATAAATTATATATAAATAAGTATTATGTTTAAATATATAATATTTAAAATTCATATAAATAAATATTTTAAAACATATAAATTATATTTTAAATTTTTGATAAATAATTTATATTGTAATATAATATTATTTTTCATTTATTGATAATTTATTTTAAAATATCAAAATTTAATTCATAAATAAGAACTGAATTAGATTAAAAAAAATTTAAATTTAAAATTATTTCATTGAATTTTTTTTTAAATATTCTCGTACAAAATAAAAAAAATCATGTTTAGTATATAAATATTAATTTGTTATTATAATGTTTATATTAATATTTTCTTTCTTTGTTATTTATTTATATTTACTTTTATATCTGTATTTTAAATTTTTATCTTAAATTAATTTGATTCAATTAAAAGGTAAGTAAAATCAAATTAAGGATTTTTCTTTCTTTCTATGTTGCCTGTTTGTTCCTACGTTATCGAAAATTAATTTAATCATTTCAGAAATTTGTTCATTCATTTTTATTAATATAATATTTTATTAATTTTTTTTTAAAAAAATTATTATCTTCCTTTCAAAATATTCTTTTAACATTTTTTAACAAAGTTTAAATTGAAGACAAATATATAATTTATTTTGATAGCATGTTTTACAAGAAAATTTTTGATGGACAAATTTATCTATATAAACTAAAATTATTTTCTTTCTTATCATTTTCCTGACAAACCAAACAAGTTAAAAGAAAATTCATTTTTATATTTCTCTCCAACTTCTTTTAATACAAAATCTTAAAATTCTACCCATTTATTATTATTATTTTCTTACTTCTTTCTAATATATTATTTTCCTTTTTACTTCACTGCTTACTCAACATATCATCAAATTTTAACAAGTTCCTGTTAAATTTAAAAAAAAAAATGCATATTTACGATTTTAAATTATAGTAATAATAAAGTGTTTTGAATAGAAACTAAAATGATTAAAACATGGTCCCTTATTAAAAACCAAGATTAAAAAATTATCTAGTGTAATCATTTGACGTGACATGAAGATGATATAATAGGAAAAAAACAAAAAAAGTGTAACTATCATAGTTCAATTTGTGCAAAAGGCAGCACCTGCGTGAACGTATTGGGTCTAGAGGGTAGGGAGCAGCGGGGCTAATAATGGCAATTAAATGCTCACCTTCATCATCCTACAACTTTTCCAACACAAAATTACAATATTTTTCATCCTATGAAGATAATGAAGGGAAGAAAAAAATTTGTAACAGTTTAATTAAACAGAAAATAAAATAAAACAATATTTTTTTTTAATTTATTTTAGATTAAACTTTGTGACGTCGAAATTACGCAAGACAAGATGAGCCAACTTCAAAATTTTGATTTAGTGTACAACCAATCTTAATTTTATTAATCCCTCTCATGCCTTTATTATACAAAACTCAAAATAATTAATTTATAAAAAAAAATAAAATTAGTCAAATTAGTCTCTAAAATTATAATGCTTAGTCATACATATAATACATATGAAAAGTGATACATATTACAAAGGTATGTCACACACATGTAACTATAAAACATAATATCATTTTAATCTTTAAAATTATAATATTGTGTCACTTTTATCCCTTAATCTATAATTTAAATTTATAAAATTTTAAATTTTAATTTAATATCACTTTAGTCTCCAAACATTATCATAATTATATTTTAATCAAATAATTATGACTTAAATATTTTTATAATAAAATAAATTAAATTAATATCATAAACAATATAATAAATATATTCAAATCACATTCAAAATTTTGGTATTTAATATTATATCAATTCTTATTCACATAAGACAAACAATTATATTGTATAATAACATTTTTAAAAACTTCTCTTCGATGTGAGAATTTGTAGAGATTATTTTAACTTGTGTTATAATATAAATTATTTACCATAAATATAAAATATATTTTTATATATTTAAAAATAATTATTTATTCAAAATTTGTTTATTCAAACATAATATTTACTTATATACATAATTTATTTTAAATTTTAGTTATATATAATAAAATATTTGACATGTACATTGTACATACTAAAATACTATTTTTTAATTTTGAATATGTTATATTTCTTCTGATTATTAGTTTCTCCCCTCATTTATCCATCTTATTTTCTAATTAAAATACACAAATAAAAATATAATTTATCTATATTTATATTTATTCTCATGATTAATTATCTTATATAAATTATTTCTTATTTTTTTATTGTAAAAAAATATCAATTACTTTCATTTCCCCAAAATTACATTTTTTTAATATATGTTATACTCTTTTTTTATTTTAATAATATATATTGGATTTTTTTATTTATGTATTATAAGTCAAATGAATAAAAAAAATGACAATTGATTGATTAAAATAAAACTGTGATAATATTTACTTTTTGTGTGTAAATATTTAAGTTATAATTAATTGATAATAATAGAATTATGATAATATCTGAGGATTAAAGTGACATCAATTTAAAATTTCAGGAATTAAAGTAATATTCAATTAAAATTTCAAGAACTAAAATGATACAGTGTTATGACTTCAAAAATTAAAATGATATTGTGTCTTAAAAGTCATATGTCATGTGACACACTCACTTAATATATGTTACTCTACACATGTATTAATATATGTGACTATTTTATCACGTAGTCATTATTGTTTTTAAAAAATAAAAGTTATTTAATAGAAGAACTTAAATAAGTGGCATATTTATTTTTTTATGAACTTTTTTTTGAGTTTCATTAAAATTAGAGATTAAATTGAGAGACATACAACTTTAGAGACTAATTTGATCATTTACCTTATTTTGAGATCATTAAATATGTCTTATATTTTTTTTTTAAACTTTCTAAATTAATGATATACTTATTATATATTTTTAAAGTTTTTGCATTTGAAAAACAAAAATATTAAACTATTTATATTTTAAAATGCAAACAATAAATAAATTTCACTTATTTATTAAACTCATAAGTATATTTAATAAGATATTTTTTTTTATATAAAATAAAAATTAATGCTAGAAGTATGATAAATTGGGTATTATAAAAGGATCAAATAAACTTAAAAAATTTGATAATTTAATAAGAATGGATGTATATATATATATATATATATATATATATATATATATTTATTTATTTATTTATTTGTGTATGTGTGTGAAACATTGTAAGACATATATTTTTTTTATAGAGGTGATTTACGAAAGAAAAAAAAGTGCGGTCCATGCATGCAGTTGATGGAAAATATTGGGTCCCAATAGAAAAGAATAATTCCCTGAAATGCCTACATGACATTTGTATTATTTGCTGGTCAGCCCCTCACTATTGTTGAAGGTTGAAGCAGATTTAGAAGAAATTGTTCAAAGGGACCCATGAACGGGAATTCATGTTTTGGGAAAGAACAACAAAAAGTGCACCAAATGGAATTCCTGTGCCCGCGGGGCCAACGTTATCCCATAAAGGGAAACCCAAATACACATTAATATTATTATTCATCTAATTTTGTTTGCTTTTGAGCTCCATCACAAAATTTAAACACTATACTAACGCAACGCAATTAACCTAACTACCATGCACATTTGTTTAAATTGCGTATTTTTGTTTTTTCAAATTTTCACTTAAATCGCATGAGAATTATACTTTTAGGTAAAGCCAAAAAAATAATGCACCATAAATGGTTTTAAAGGAAAACTAAACTAGTATGTAACTGTAGACGCACAAGGGGGACCAATAATTAATTGTTGGATTGCACAAACCATACTCTAAAGTAGACTAATAGTACATGCTCAACTACTAATATAGATCGGCTGATATCTACAAATAGATTTGATTTAGCAAAACAGAAGATAGCAAATCTGATCTCTAAAAAATAACAAATCAAATAATGATGTGTTAAAATTAAAACCATGGATTTTCACGGGCTAGATAACTATAGACAATTATAATGGATGGCTTCAAATCCTAGCTAATCTAGCTCACTCAAATGAAATTTGTGGGCCAAATTAAACTCACTTATTGTCCTTCTACTTTTCACGGGTTTTGCTGTCTTCATAAGCAACTATCATATTTTTAGCCAACACAATTAATATATTTAGGTAGAATATATATATATACATTTGCGTAAATAATATTTCTAATATCGGTAGTTAATTATGATGTGTTTAATTCAGTTTCTGATTTTAAAATTAATTTTTATTTTTAAAATAGTTTTCAAAACAAAATTTAGATAATATAGAAGTGAGATGGTTTCTTACAGTGAATCATGAATAATTTTCTTGTAGATACATATCGAATCATTATATGAATTGTCAGGGGCGGACATAAGTTAGTGGGAGGCCCCCCATTTTTTTTAATTCTATAATTTTAACCATATAATATTTTTAAATTTTTTTTTACTTAGATGTTAGATTATAAAAATATTTTATTGTTTATTTTTTATTTTTTTACAAAATATTTTTTTATTGTAATACTGTGAAATTTTATTGGTACTTGTTAATTTTATTAATTTAAATAATAATGTATTTAGTTGTTTAACTATTGTAAAATTCTAAAAATTAATAAATTTTTTAGTTTAGTTATTTAAAAGTTGTTTTGAGTTAATGTTAAAGTTGATTAAATTTAGTAGGAGGTATATGAAATTTTTTTAAGACTCAAATTTTATAAGTTTATTTTTTAAATAAAAAAAATCTTAGAGAGGTTAGAGAGAATAGTTTTGAAGTTATAAAATTTTCTTTATTTTTGTTGATTTTATAAAGAGTGTAGATCTCTTTACTTGAATTAAATTGAGTAACTATGTTGAGATTCAAAGTTTCCAAAGCTAAAACTTAATAAGAGAAATCATAGTACGAGAAGTTTGTAATTCTCAAATTTTTCTTCTTTCTTTTTTAAAGACTTCAAGGTTTAATTTTTATCTTGAAGAAATAAAAAAAAAAGAATTTTATTAAAGTAGTACAAATGAAAAATAGAAGAAAAAATTATAATAATAATATATCCATAATACTAAAAGTTAGTAAGATAAGCACATTTACAATGATTTTTTTTTATTGAGTAAACTTAATCATAAATTAATTGAATAAATAAAGAAAGTTAGCTAAAAACTTAAATTGTCTCGTGAAACACACTCATTACAAAATTGACTATATTTCAATATTGATGAATGATTAATCATTTACGTTATAGTCTCTTCCCTCTTATAAACATTTCTCAATAGATCTTTCACTCTCATTAATTATAGTGTTAGTTACAATCTTGTGTTAAATGCTTTGAGTCTCTAGTTTTTTTTTGTTCGTTCCTGGAGTATTCACTGTCAATAACAGTGACTAATCTCCTCGTTACGTTAGAAGCATTTCAAAGAGTGGGATACTGGCCTCAAGATTTGAGTCTTTAGTTTGGTTGGATATTATAGTATAAGTTTAATAGTAATGAATTGATAATGTAAAATAGTCTTATACAGTATTTGATTACAATTTAACATAAATATTAATTTATTGATTTTTATAATAATTTCTTAAAAGTTATTAAAACAGTAAATTTTTATTAGTTAATCGACTAAATTTTTTTTACATTAATAATTTATGATCATTTAACCCTTTTACTATTATCCTAAACAATTTACAATCATATGTTTATATTTCTACCATGTTAATATTGCATGTGTTGAAAAAATAACATAAATGACGCAATTTGCAGCAAGTCATAATCAACTACAAGTCTGTTTCAATAAATTTTCCTAGAAACGATTATATGAGAACAAAATAAGAAAAAAAGTGAAATGATTTTTTTCATAAGCTAAAGTTTAATTTATGTATAAACTATTTTGTATAAACTTTCTCCCATTAATTTCTTCAAAATTAATTTTAATTCATGTATAAAACTAGTTTTAATTTATGAACAAATTTGTTTTGATATTCCTTATAATGTTCTAAAAATACTTTTGAAAAAATTTATACAAACAAACCCTATAATTGTATGGATAGACATTGGAATTATGGTAAGAGCAAAAAGTCACATATTTACGCGAAAATTTTACCACAAACAATTATAGTTTTGTTTTGTTTTTTAATCGCAATATTCTACATTTGATTATTTATATCAAGGAGATCTAACTAAGTAAATTAGGTAAAGGTGTGTAAATATTCTAACCTCTCTTAATGTTGCGTTCGATTTCTATGAATAAAAAATTATTTAATATTTATTTTAACTCTCTGTCCACACACATATACATAATACTTAAATATAATGGATTATACTTATCAGAATTTATGTAGGTCACTTGGAAGATACAAGTAAAAAATAATAAGGTTAAGATAGTATTTTTTTAATAATTTGTTTTTTTCCTTTTACTTTTAAACCAAATAATCTCATTTTTCAAATTAAAAATCAAACAACTCGGACGTGGGATTCTTATTTATTTATCTTTTCTCCATTTTTTACTACCTATTTTCAATTATTCTATTTCCTTTTTCTTATATAAATCGACTATTTATTGTGCCCTATTTTTGATACTATCCTTATATAAATGTTAAAGACTTCAAGTGTTAAAGTACTTACCTTCCTTGATTAAAAAAAAACTGAAAATTATTTTGCTTTCTTCATTAAATAAAAAAAAATAAAAGAAACTTGTCTGTAGTAGACTTTAACATGTGACTGGGCAGGAGAAATGGAAAAGGAGGGAAAAACAAAATTCCTAAGAAAATAGTATAAAATTAGGAGAATATTGTGATTATGATGAAATTATTGTGCAAGAATCAAAGAACAATTAGAAGGAAGCAGCGTCTATGGGAGAAAGAAAACAGCCACCAATATTCCCGCTATATTGATAGGCCGACAATAAGACAAAATGTGTCACATTAGACAACAACTCATCCTTCGTGTAAAATTAAACTTAGTTCAACTAATGACATCATGCCACCAACTTAACACAATTAAAAATATAAAAAAAAAAACCAGCATCTTTCATGTTCTTTACGATTGTCTATGATATTATATATTATAAACAAAAGAAATCTTAATCATTCTTTAGTTTCTTTGTGTAATGTTTAATTTTTATTATAAACTTAATTATTCTAATTTTAAATTTTATTTCAAAAGGTTAAGTTTAGTTTTACTCAAAGTAACAATTTATTAGCTAATTAACGATTAAATATGTTTATTAAATGTCATATCAATTAGATATGTTTAAACGTTAAAATAAAGAATCCAAATTACAAATTAATAAAAATAAAGAGAAAAAAAATGTGATTATGCCAAAAACACAATGACCGTAATGACTTAATCAAAACAGCTCATATAAAAATCGATTTGGATATTCATTCATTACAATTAAGGTAATTATTAAAGAGCTAAAAATATAATAAACATAAATATTTATTTTAAATTATATCATTTAAAGAATTTTTTTTTTCATATTTCCTTCCGTGACCATTTCTTTTAAAGTACAATGTTTAGCAAAATCCGTGGAAAATTTGATGCTGAATCTGAGTTGCTCATCCTCGGTTCCATAATAATATGATGTCCACGCCGTATGTTCCCGAATTGTTCTACATTGTTTCTTCGGTTTTATAATATAAAATCTGGTTCATCAGTGGTTGTTCATCTAACTACAGATTTTGTCCCACCACATGATATGTGATATTAAACCTAGAATCCACATTTAATCATGTGATTAGTAAGGTGATGCTACGTCACGATTTTCCGCAACAAAGAATTTAAACTTGGGTCAGATCGGTTTAAAGTCAACCGGTTTTAATGGCTTTATCTGTCTTTATAACATAGATTTTGGAGAAGATGTTAGTCAATTAGCTGCCCTATCTATTATTAAACAACTTCTTCATTTCTTTTCTTTATACATCTTGGAAACTCGTTAAGCTTGGTTTCATTTATGAGTTTTTACTCACATGTACTCTTCATGTGCTACTATATTATTATTATTATTACAATAGAAACGCGTTTTAACATATTTAAATCACATACTTTTGTTCATAAAAAAGGTACGAATGTGTGATTTTATTTAGATTCTAAGTATTTTCTTTTCCGATAATTATCATGATTAAACTCAAAGTTATATGTTTAAGGGACTTTAAATCGCTTTATTTGTACTGATATACATTGCTATAAAAATTATATGAATATGACACTATTACTTAGATAATACAATCAAAGAGAAATAAAATATACTACCTCTCTTTCTTTAAAGCGTCAATCTTTTAAAAAGAAGTTATTAATTTTCATATATGATTTTAAAAATTTAAGGTGGTGTTAATTAAATTCTTTGTGTTTATCCAATGTTTAATTGTTTTACACATTTATCACAAAATTAAAGAGGAAGAAAATATAAAGAATAATAAATTGTAGACAAAATAATTAATAACACAGATAAAACAATATAATAGAAAATCAAACACCAATTTTAATAAAAATGAGAAAATTAGTTGTATTTTATCTTTTGTACTAACACTTGAAGGAAAAAAGTAATATCCAATATAATTAGAGAGGCAAAACTTAAAATCCAAGCACAATATCAATTCCAATAAATTTTGTTTGTTTTGAAGTGAAAATTTAATTCTTATAATTTTTTATTTTGAATGTAAATAAGCGATTTAAATTAATTTAAACGTATATTTTTTTTAATTATATTTAATAATTAAATTAAATTTTATTAAATTACAAAAAAAAATAGAGGTAAAATAGTACACTCGCATTAGTGGTTAGACAATTGACTTTTGTTGCTCTTCTCAATTTAAGGCAACTTCTGGGCCGAAGATGAAGAGTGATTAATGCCAAGCCCATAACATAATTTGGAGACGTCACACTGGTCCGGTTGAAAGTATTTTTTTTTTTTGGCACTTTCTAGTATGCAACATGTTACTCTTAAAAAAAAAAAAAAAACTATGCAACATATTAATTTTTTTATTATTTTGAAAGCAGGATAAATATAAAATTTAGTATAAATATTTTAACTTTAATAAAAGGTTTAAATATGTATTAGTTCATATAAAAAATGTCTGTATTTTAATTTTAGTCTCTACATTTTTTTCTTCATTCTTCTAAAATTTGAAATAATTATTTTTGTTTCCTAAATAAATTGAGTAAACTTTGATTTTGATTTCTATAAAATATTTTCTTTGATTATCATCCCTCTAAAAATACAAAAACATTATTTTTATTCTTAATGTTCGTTTTAAAATAGATAATCAATATTTGTTTTAAAGATTTCTAAAAAAAAATTATAAGTGTCACATTACATTATCGTATCAAATACAATTATGGGTGACATTAAGAATAATCACTTGATTATGTAATAAACACAAAAATAGCTAATAGATTACATAATACTAAGATTAAAAATAATATTTTCAATTTTAGAAGGATAAAAAATATAATTTTTTTCACAAAGACTAAAATCAATTATAACTCATTTTACATATTTACAAAAACTAAAACATATTTAAGTTTTCCATAAAACATATTTTTTTATTCTGATCAAATTGAAGTTTGACAGTAAAACGAATTTTACTTAAATAATCAAACATTTGCATTTTCATTAAAATCATATTTAATAAGATACAAAATCAACTAAAATACTTTTCACTAGACACTTGCTTAAAACCACAAACGCCGTTGTATAATGTGGAAACCGGACTCATGATATGCAGAGAGGGATAATAGTTGAACACAAGTTACAGCAATACTCAAAAAAAAAGAAGGAAAATGTGTATTGAATATTCTTTTACATATTGATATATTTTATGATAGAAGAAATCGTAGTAGATAGGAGGAATTGAAAAAGAAAAAAAATGACAAATATAATATATAGTGTAGTAAAGAAATTAAAGAGATACTTAGAGAGTTATGTGAAATTAGATTTTTTTTTCCTCAAATTTCCCAAATCAATTAATATGAATATGATTAATGAAAAAAGAATCTCGAGTTTTCTCTCATACCGAGATAATATTTGATCAATACTCTGGTTCCCTCGATTCTCATATTCGTTTTGCTTTTTGTTTTCATCAAGTTGTTTCTAATCGAAAAATTGGAGAACCAGAAAAAACTATGTTGATATTCTAACAAATTCTTCCGATTCCAACAATCCTCACCGAAACAAAAGCCCTTGATTGATTCTTGTTTCACCAACACCGATGGACAAAAACAAGAATGTGGATTGCAGCAATAATCATCCTTCTATCTCAGATTGAACTTGTTGGATCGAGCGCTTACCACTAGGCCAAAAGCTATAGCTAATAGTCAAGACGCAACTCTTTTTACTTAAGAGCGCAGCAGCCCAAGCGCCATGATTCGACAGTGACTTGGCCCACCTAGCCTCCGTCACGGGACAATTGATGCAACCCGCAACAATCTCCCCCTCAGCAATTGCTCCGCTGGGTATCGAACTCATGACCTTGGCTCTGATACCAATTGTTGGATCGAGCGCTTACCACTAGGCCAAAAGTTATAACTAATAGTCAAGGCGCAACTCTTTTTACTTAAGAGCGCAGCAGCCCAAGCGCCATGATTCGACAGTGACTTGGCCCACCTAGCCTCCGCCATGGGACAATTGATGCAACCCGCAATAGAGTATAAATAACTCGAAGACCAAACTTGTGATTAATCGGTAAAAATCCGACTGGGCGAGTATAAATAACTCGAAGACAAACTCGTGATTGATCGGTAAAATTCCGACTAGGCTATAAATAACTTAAAGACCAAACTCGTGATTGATCGGTAAAAATCCGACTGGACGAGTATAAATAACTCGAAGACCAAACTCGTGATTGATCGGTAAAAATTTGACTGGGTGAGTATAAATAACTCGAAGACCAAACTCGTGATTGATCGGTAAAAATCTGACTGGGCGAGTATAAATAACTCGAAGACCAAACTTGTGATTGATCGGTAAAATTTTGATTGGGCAAGTATAAATAACTCGAAGACCAAACTCGTGATTGATCGGTAAAATCCGACTGGGCGAGTATAAATAACTCGAAGACAAACTCGTGATTGATCGGTAAAATTCCGACTAGGCGAGTATAAATAACTCGAAGACCAAACTCGTGATTGATCGGTAAATATCCGACTGGGCGAGTATAAATAACTCGAAGACAAACTCGTGATTGATCGGTAAAAATCTGACTAGGCGAGTATAAATAACTCGAAGACCAAACTCGTGATTGATCGGTAAAAATCTGACTGGGCGAGTATAAATAACTCGAAGACAAACTCGTGATTGATCGGTAAAAATCCGACTGGGCGAGTATAAATAACTCGAAGACAAACTCGTGATTGATCGGTAAAATTCTGACTAGGCGAGTATAAATAACTCGAAGACCAAACTCATGATTGATCGATAAAAATCCGACTGGGGAGTATAAATAACTCGAACACAAACTCGTGATTGATCGGTAAAATTCTGACTAGGCGAGTATAAATAACTCGAAGACCAAACTCGTGATTGATCGATAAAAATCCGACTGGGGAGTATAAATAACTCGAACACAAACTCGTGATTGATCGGTAAAATTCCGACTAGCCGAGTATAAATAACTCGAAGTCCAAACTCGTGATTGATTAGTAAAAATCCGACTGGACGAGTATAAATAACTCGAAGACCAAACTCGTGATTGATCGGTAAAAATCTAACTGGGCGAGTATAAATAACTCGAAGACCAAACTCGTGATTGATCGGTAAAAATCCGATGGGCGAGTATAAATAACTCGAAGACCAAACTCGTGATTGATCGGTAAAAATCCGACTGGGCGAGTATAAACAACTTGAAGACCAACTCGGAAGGGATCTCGTTAACCATAAGGTCGGCGTTTTGAAGACCCCCACTATTTTTCTTCATTTTTAAAAGAGTTCGGAATTCGGTCGATCTCATTGATCACCAACAATATTAAACTTGGAATTATTTGAACTATTCTTCATGAGATCGGAATTAGGACGACCTCATCGTTCAACAATATTTTTTAATTCGGAATTACTTTCCTAATTTTTAAGGAGACCAGAATGTCTCATTCATTATTGCGATCGACATAAAGGCAACTACCTGGTTCGGTATTTCAACTCTAAACTCATAAAATTATTCTCATTCACTATCGTGATCCGCGTATCAGCGATTACCCGATTCAAAATATTCAACTTTGCACTTACAAAAAATTCTTATTGATCATTAAGATCGGCATATGGGCGATTGCCTTTTCAATATGACAAGTTTCTAACTTAGAGATTTTTTCACTCATTTTTTGAGGTCGGCGTATGAGATTGGCGTATGGGTGATGTCCTTTTTAAATATGACAAGTTTTTAACTTAGAAATTTTTTCACTCATTTTCGTGGTCGGCGTATGAAATCGGCGTGTAGGCAACATCCTTTTCAAATATGACAAGTTTTTAACTTAGAAATTTCTCGCAAATCCATTCTCGATATCTCCAAAAACAGGGGCATAATTGAAAACAATAAGCCTTGCATAGTTCATAACAAAAGGGGGAAAACAAACAATAGAGCATAGTTCATTGGAAAGTAAAGAGACTACAAATAACCAGCAATTTTAATCGTCCTCGGGAGGATCCACCAACTCCCCGTTATTAACTTTGGTAACAGGCGCCGCCACGTGGCACGTGTACGGTCTCGACCTATTTCCGATACGATTCATAGGAGCGGTTGCTTAAGCCCTTTCACCTTTTAGGCTCAGGGCTAGAAGGCAAGTGTACCGTCTCGGCCTATTTTCGATACGATTCATAGGAGCGGTTGCTTAAGCCCTTTCGCCTTTTAGGCTCAGGGCTAGAAGGTAAGTGTACCGTCTTGGCCTATTTTCGATATGGGCGTGGGAAAAAGGACCGAGACCCATGTCACCCTGCCACGAGGGGTCACTCGGTAAAGGACCGATCCTATTTTGTAATACGGGTGAGCCCGATTAGAATATGACCCGACCACCCTCACAGGAGTTGTCTCGGTGAAAAGACCGACCTTATCCAACCAAGTGAGTTAGCCCGGCCTGGGTATGGTCGGCCAGGGTGTGCTCGACCATGGTGAGATCGGCCAGGCTGCACTCGGCCATGGTGAGATCGGTCAGGCTGTGCTCGGCCAGGATGTGCTTGGCTGATGTGAGATCGACTAGGCTGTGCTCGACCATGGTGAGATCGGTCAGGGTGCGCTCGGCCATGGTGAGATCGGCCAGGCTATGCTCGACCATGGTGAGATCGGCCAGGCTGCACTCGACCATGGTGAGATCGGCCAGGCTGTGCTCGGCCATGGTGAGATCGGCCAGGGTGTGCTCGACCATGATGAGCTCGGCCAGGGTATGGTTGGCCAAAGTCCGAGTGGGTCTCACCCTTTGGACTAGTCCGAGAATCAAGGATGAAAAGCCTATCTTTGATAATCAAATATTCCTAAGGAAAACCGTTATGGAAATTCTCGCACTCACAAGGCCCAGGTGGCCCATGAATAGAAAAGTATAAAACCTGAAACCCTAGAGTTAAGATGACAGATTACACTTTTGAATGCTCTGACTTTGAGACTTGATCTAGGAAAAAACCCTAATCCACCCTTTAACCGGAACAAGACCCATTTTTTAAGCAACGCATTCAACCTTTTTGCTTTGGTCCATAGTGCACATTGGTGTTTGAAATGGACGAGAAAGTTAGTGGTGTTATCAAATGGGCCTCCCTTGATCTTCCCATTCCTTACTGTTTCTTTTACAAAAATATTCTAACAAGGTTCCGTTGTTGTTTTTTTTTTTTTTGAAAAATAGATTCTGTTAATTTTCTAAAAAAATGGTATTTAATTCTGTTAAGCATTAATAACTCAAATTTTATGTGTTATTATTTTTTAATGCAAACAGAAATTATCTTTCGTCGTGTGAATATACTCCTAAGAGACTACTAAGACAAATAAAATCAAAAGGCACGAGAAGAAGCGAAGGAGAGTGCTGTAATGTTCCCCTGATACTAATATAAATTTCTCTGAATATATGTTGTGCGAGTATTTTTAAATATTTTTCTTAATTTTTCATCTATTTTAATTTATTTTCCAATTTTATATTAAATTTTAATATCTCTTAAAATATTATAATATAAATTATTTATAATAAATTTAAAATATGATTTATGCTAAAAAATTTATTGATTATAAATTTTAATTACAATTTATATGTTAAAAATATTTACTTAATATAAATTTTAATTATAATATAATTCATATATTCAAAACTATTTTTTCTTATAAATTATTGTTGTATAAAATAAATATTTATTTTTATATTACACAAACTAAAATACTAGTGTATATATATTTCATCTAATTAATTTTATATTTAATTTCTATATTTTTTAATTATTATTCATAGAAGTAATATTACAATATCAATTATTTAATATAAATTTAAAATATAATTTATATGTTCATACAATTTATTTATTATGAATTTTTATTATAATATAATTCATATATTGAACAATATATTTTTATTATAAATTATAGATATATAGAATAAATATTTATTCTTCATATTACATAGACGTGTGTGTTTAATTCATGCTAATTCTTTTTACAAAATTATTCACTGCTTCACGCTAATTAAGGAAAGTTGTTTATATTATTTAATTTTATTAATTTTATATAAAAATAACTTATTTTCTTAATATCAAGAATAAAAAAGATATTAAAAATAAAATTTTAATTAAATAAAGAGATATTTAGATATGATAATATTAAATAGAGTGAGATGAATTGAGACTTGTTTATATTTGAAATCAATAAATATATATATATATTTTCATTTATTTTCATAAGTGGAGGGAATAAAATAGAAGAGTGTAAATGTGAAGAATGAAGTAACAGGAAGGAGACGTATCTTAGTATGTTATTGTAAATTAAAGTTAATAATAACAATGGAAGGCTTTATACTACACGCTGGACTCTAGCGGCTTTTGTAGCAGCGTGAGCGTGAAAAGGCTAAAATGTATCCACTGCTGCACTCTGTCAAAGATAGTACTTCCTTCACAAGGATGCATTCTTCTTCCTCACAAATATAAAACATCACAAAAAAGTGAAAAAGAAAAAACAATTAAATGAAATCTTCCTTCAAGTAATCGCCGATTCCATTGACACTGCTGCTCTTATTATAGCACTATACTGCCTAGTGTCTACACTCCACCCAAAACTTGGAATATTAACTTCTATATAATCTTTCTACCAACTGGGCTATTTGAAGCTCCAACCATGACAAACAAAATCTGGTTTTTTCTGTGCCTGCTTTTTATCAAATGCTATCTGGGTATGTCATGTTTCTCCTTTGCTTTCACTACCTTGCTCTTGTTTTTGTTTCTCTCTTCATGTTTTTCTTGTTCTTTGCGCATTTCTTCTCTAGTTTTTTTTTCTTACTTTGTTTTATTTTAGACTAGTTTTTGAGTGTCTTACTATTATGGAGTGTGCTACTTTCGAGATCACATTTTCCTAAAACTTACTCCTTCATCAGATCTTAGTGTGCGCTGCCTCTTGCTAATCAATCAATAAATCTTCTTTCTTTTCCTCTTTCTTTTTTGGTACTTCCATTCTTTTATTTTTCTTGCAATAATAAATTTTGGATTTTTTTATTTGGGGGAGGGGGTCCTTTTTTATTTTTATAGGTTGACAAAAATGGTGTGACTTATGTTGATTTTCAATATTTAACGTGGAGAAAGGAGTATGCTCTCATTGCTCTGACTCTTGAAACAAAACTAGTGGAGCATCTTTTTGTACTCTTCTTGTCAAGTGGATGAGAACTAATTAAAAAAAAAAATCCTCCAAAACTACCAAGCCACCACTTTTCACCTTCTTGTCTTGTAATCGGGGAAATGGATTATTGCATTTTTTTAATCTTTTTTTGAGTCTCATTTATGAGTATTGTGAAATTGTGACGAAATATTTGTTGTATCTCCTTTGAGTCATTATTTGTAACCTTACTTTTCGTTTTTTTTTGTGGGCTTTAAAAAACCCTAAACCCACCAATTTTCTTATGACCAAACTCTAGCAATTTTTTGGTTTGGCAATCAAGGATAGTTTTTAGTTTAAAAAGGGGATAAAAGGATGAGAGTGACGAGTTTCAAATTCTTTACTTCCTTCACGCCACAATCCTCCAAATAATCTAAATTCTGTGTATAAAGTGATCACACTGCTGAGACCACTTTTTCTATTCACTTCTTCCTTTTCATGCGTTGTTTATTGGTGGACCAACGGTTGATGCTACCACATAATTTTCATAAAATACAACACAAAATGAATGATCAGTTTGGTGGCTTATTTATTCATTAATTAGTAATATGTATTTCTTGGTTCTATCTATGTCTTTGGCAAAAATATTTAGCCATGGGAAGGGGAATTGTGGTGCAAGAGAAATCAGAGGGTGCAATCCCAGTGGCAACATTGTCACCACCTGAAGGCAACACTACATTCATTGATGGAACAACTTGGTGTGTGGCCCTTGCTGGTGTTTCCCAAGCTGACTTGCAGAGTGCTCTTGATTGGGCCTGTGGACTTGGAATGGCAGATTGCAAAGCCATCCAACAAGGTGGGCCATGCTTTGAACCAGACACACTAGTTTCTCATGCATCCTTTGCTTTCAACACCTACTATCAGACTAATGGCAATTCTGATATTGCATGCAACTTTGGAGGAACTGCTGCTTTGACCAAACATAACCCCAGTAAGTTAAATATTTAATTCTGTCTTGAATCCTGATTGACTCTTCAATAAACACGTATAAAAAAAATAAGAAAGTAAAATAATATCATTTTACAATATTAATATTGAAATCAGTCTTGGGACAGGTTAAACAAGAAAACTTCTATGAAATTTAAAGTTCATAAGTTAATTTTAATTGGTAGAAACTTAATTAGTTTTATCTTTTTATTATCTTCGTATGAGTGCCTATTGAAAAATTTATCTAATCTGGAAGCTTATGTTTCATGCTGTAACAATTTTATGTTATGGAATATGTGATTAGTAGCCCCACCAATAAAACATGTGTGTACTCTATATGTGAAGATCAGAAGTAGCAAACAGTTTTGCCTCTTGCATGTTGGGAGCTTTAGTACTTTACCGCTTTGCCATTTTAGTTTTTGATGCCTACGTAGCATCCTTTCCCTTTTGGTACCATAGTGATGCTTTTGCAGTGTGTAATGATTAATGAATAACGTTAGTTGTGTGATCCTTACTGAATTTCTTTCTGGTTGGTGGATATATATATTTATATTTTGATCAGCTGATTGGTGAATATATGTCAAGTGTTAAAGATTTCTGGAACTTTCGGCATTTATATCTTTCGTTCTTTTTTGTTTGAGAAGGGTGTGAGGTGTTGAAAAACGGGTGCTTAAGCAATTAATTTCATCCAACCAAGTAATTTACTTTTGTTCGTGTGCTTTTTTTTTTTTTGCATTTGCATTATTGTAGTCGGTTTCTTTAAAGTTTAAAATTAATTAACACCTTTTCCATCTAAAACATGAAAAGGTTTTTCTAATATGAAGTTGTGATGTGATATTCTGTTAGAAGATACCAGAAGGTTTACTTTCCGATTAGCAATTGTTTTGAGTTGATTATTAATTTATTATTGATGTGTATAATAAGTAGGTACACACTTTGGATTATATTCCTCATGTCATATAGTGTACATTTTACGCATTATTTGTTGGATGCTTTCTGAAAATTGGTATATGTTCAGATTCATGTTAGGTTATTCAAAAGCACCTTAAAATACTAATTAAGAAGATTTTGGAATACGAGGAATTTTAATCCTGCATGTGATCCCTCGAGAATAATGTTCATACTTGGATTTTGATATAGAATTCATTCTGAACTTGTGTTTCTTTTGTCTACAGGTTATGGAAAATGTGTCTATTCTACATCTGGGTATGTATGATATCATAGCATAACTAGCTTTATTTTATTTTATTGAATCACATTTACATCATTATTATTTATGTGACAGATCTGTTGGTTCTTCTGCGCCACCTTCATTAAGGAAGCATAACCAAAGCCTAGTTTGGTCGAAACTTGCTGCTCTGTTACTGCTTTCATACTTTTGGATATGACTATGGTCGGGAAAACTATGGACAAAAGAAAAAGGGAATTAGAGGAAGGTAGGGAATGTACCTTTGTTAGGATTTTGTAATTGTGTTTTTGTTGCTAAGGTATCCTTAGCTTTCATGTTGGGTCATGACAAGAATCTCTAATTGTGCAAATAATTTCTTTCTGCAGTTTAATTTGTGAATTATTCGTTTCCCTTGCTGCTTAATTTTCTGTCTTGTTTCTTTAAAATCCTATTTCAAATCCCTGATTAGGTCAGGACAAACTTTTATGCCCCAGTTTCTTTGTTATTTGGATTAGGGACTATTTCATATTTAAAGACATGTTTGGTTTAAGGGAATATTTTTATTATATATTTTTTAAGATAAAGAATGCGTTTGTTTTTTGTGTTTTATCTCTTTTCTAAAAGATGTGTATTTATTTATTCATTTTAATTAAATTAAAGGGGGAAAAAGTACTCAAGTCACCAGGAAAAACTATTCCATTTGCAAGTGATTAATGCTCCCAACTTTAATTTTATTTGTATTGATCTTTAATTATACATTACTTTTTAAAAATAAAATAGCATAAATATTAATATTTGTCATAATTAATATTTAAATTTAGTCTTTTTTTATTATTTAATAAACGTGTTGAACTTTAATTTGATCTTATTGATCCTTTAAATTTATCTTTTTTAGTCTTTTATTAAGGTTGGTATTGTGGTAAAGTGGGTTAACCCACTTAAAGTGGGATAAGTGGGTTGATCTATTAAAGAAGTGAGGTGGGACGGATTAGTTTACTAAAGAAAATGTGTTGAAAAATATGATCGTCTCACTTGGTAGTAAGTTGCCGAGTTGGTTTATTTTAATTGATTGGTGGGTTAAAAATGATGGGTTAACAAGTTAATCTACTTTTAATTTACTTAACTTTAAAAAAAAATCTTAATTGAAATATTTTAACTTAAAAAAAAAACTCAATTTAAATATTTTAATATATATTATCACTTTAATTTATATTTTATTATTATTTCTAAATTTGATTAAAGATGTTGTATTTTTCATGAAAAAGACAAAATAATATAATTTCTATTAAAAATAAACATTATATATGAAAATATACTAGGTAAAAAATATGATTAAAATAATATATTTTTATTTAATATAAAAGGAGAATAATTACTTAGAAAATAAATTAAACTATAAAATAAAAATATCGACCCAACATAAATTTACTGTAAATTTATCTTTAAAAATATTAAAAAAAAGTGAATTGGTGGATCCAAGATTGACCGGTTTGGTGAGATGGGGTTGGGTTGATGGATTTATTTATTCAAATTAACCCATTAAAATTAGGTGAATTGATATATTAACTCACTAACTTTGACCTACATTATCATTCCTATCTTTTATAAATAATTGTTGGAAAGAAAACTCAATAATTCATTTATATTAAATGATAATCATTTAATAGTTCATCATTTTTATCACAAATCATTTTTAATATATTAAAATATAATAAAAATATGAGATTAGAAAATATGAAAAGTGAAAATAATTATAAAAAATTGATTATAAATTTTTATAAGTTTTAATGTTTGGAAAGGTGTTTTATAAAAAATTAATAAATAATTGAGGTTAAAAAAATAGTTGATATTTCTTCTTTAATATTAATTTAATAACTTAATTGATATAAAAGATTATTCATAAAAAAATTAATTTTTAAGGACTAATATAATACCGTTATATGTAATATAATGCTCATGTTATTTTTTTAGAAGGGTAGATGATCTAGTGATTTAAATAAGTTAATGATAAGTATTATAGGTTTTAATTTTTATAAAGTCACTTTTTATCATTTTTAAATTTTATATTTCTTTATCATGTTATATCACGTCAATTGTCATGTCATTATTGAAATGTCATCATAATGAACAATCAAGTGTCATGTCAAAATTATCTTATCACATCATTATTATTAATTAACGATTAGTCAGTAAAATAATATTAAAATTGCATGATTTTTTTTTAAATAGAAGCCAAAATATCAAAGATCAAATTCGTAGACTTTAAATTATAGAATACAAAGTGTCTAAAAATTTATATAAACAAAATATTTTTAAAGTTAAAATTTTCATTTATATACAAAATTATTATTTTTAAAATTTTTTAGTTTTTTTTTCAAATTCACATGAACTTAGCAAATTGTTTTGAAATTGATACAAGACAATTTATAAGATAGGAAGTTAAAAACATGGCTAAGAGAATAGCACAAGAAAATGTTACAAAATGTCTTTTTATTACTAGTCATAATCTTTTAAGCAAGCAAAATCAATCATTAGCATTAAGGTAAATATATTAACACCAAAATATACAATCAATCCTTATTATTACCATAATGATAGAATGATTCAAAATAGAAGTCAATTACAATAAGTTCAAATCAATGTTCATTATAACCTAATATAAAAAAAATCCATAAAAAGAAAATAAAACAATTTTAGGGGAGACAAGTATAAAACCCTGGATTTTGAAGGGTTGTTGTCATTTCCTTCAATATTCAATGGCGGATAATGATTCTCAAGAGTCTCCTTCCTCGCTTCCAGTCCTAAAAGGAGTAAGAAAAAAATCCAAACAATTGACTTTTCTCTTTTTTATATTAATTGTGGGTTTTCAATAAATAAAATAAAATAACTAATTTCTTGTGATCTGATTCACTGAGCAACCCTTTTTATATCGTTAGGTGATAATTTTTCAAAATTGAGTTCATGCCAAGCAAGAATTATGCATAACTGAATTCTTGTTAAGTGACAACAAGCAACAACAATATTTTGTTCAAGCTCACCGGGCAATGCTCTAAACTTACTCAATGAAATGTTGAGTTTTTGTGGCAAATGTAATAAGTTTATTGTAATGTATTTTTGAAGTATGGGTTGTCATGTATACATAGGTTTGAAATATATTTTGTAATTTTTAATATTTTAATTAAAACTTGTAAAAATATATATTTACAATTGAATACAAACATATTGTTTGGCGATTTAACATTTAATGGGTGAGTAAACAAGTAATAGAAAGCAAGTGAAAGTTTGAAAGAAAGACAATGAGAGAAATTATTGAGACATAATTTCACTTTCTCTATTTTCCGGAGATTATCTACATATAATTTTCATTACTTAATGCTGTTAAATTCTTTAAATTTATTATAAACCCATTGTCTTAAAAAGTTACAAGGAAACTAATTTGATAATTGTACCGTCTCGATTTATTTCCGATACGGCTCATAGGAAAATGATCGAGACCCTTGTTACCTCACCACAGGAACACACTCGACCAGAGTCCGACCTTACCTCGCCATGTGGGTGAACTCGGCAAAGGGTCCAATCTGACTCCGTCACGAGGGTGAACTCGGCCAGAGTCCGACCTTATCTCGCCACGTGGGTGAACTCGACAAAAGCCCGACCTGACCCCATGGTGAGCTTGGCCAGAGTCCGACCTTACCTCGCCACGTGGGTGAACTCGGCAAAAGCCCGATCTTACTCCTCTACAT
The DNA here is from genome assembly GCF_000230855.2 of Cajanus cajan. NCBI lineage: Eukaryota > Viridiplantae > Streptophyta > Magnoliopsida > Fabales > Fabaceae > Cajanus > Cajanus cajan. The sequence goes on from NC_138518.1 coordinate 80,863,112, forward strand.
GGAGGGGACTCGGTTAGAATCCAATCAAACCTTCCCACGTAAGTACTGATCTGGTATTAAAGATAAAATCATATCTTTAATGATAAAAGATTTCCATATTAAAACTGTCATAAAAATCTCCGCGTTCACGGGGCCTGTGAGGCCCATGGACGAGATAGTATAAGAGGCAGATTACACTCTTGAATGTTCTGACTCAGGGGTTTGATCTAGGAAAGAAAATCCTAGTCCACCTTTTGGCTGGAACAATAATAGATTTCTCATTTTGTCAAATAAGAATTATTGCATTAAGTTCAATAATTTGTTCAACTCATTACTAAAAAATTATTTTTAACCTTTAATTAGATTAATCAAGTGATTTTGATTTAAAAAAATTATTATTTTGTTTTTATTTTTATATATTTTATTTCTTACATTTTTACTTGTACTCGGTATTTCTTTATAATTTTATTCTATTATTTATTCTTTTTTATATTTTATCAAACATATATGATATTATTTTTCACCTATTTATTTTAGATTAAACAATCAAATTTTTATTCACTTATTTTTTCTATTTTTTTATCCTATTTCTCTACTCACAATCATGTAAAAGGTAAATAAAAAAAGAAGAAAAAAAAAAACCAACTTACACACACACACACACTCACTTTACCGGGGCCTGATTGAAACGAGGGCAAGGCCGCAAGAGCGTAAAGCCGCTCCACACTTCTCTTGTGTCCTCTCTTAAGAAATTGTGAGAGTGAAAGAGGTCGCTGTTGCGTTGTGGCGCAGCGAAGCGGTTAACCACTCCGAACCCTTTCAGATTTCATTCTTCACCCCTATCGACTGTGAGAGAGTGAAGAGAAGAGAGAAGGATGAGTATATGGAACTACGTAGTCACAGCTCACAAACCCACCAACGTCACCCACTCATGCGTCGGCAACTTCACCAGTCCTCAAGACCTCAATCTCATTATCGCGTATTCATTTCCCTTTCTTCTTAGGGTTCCTTTCTCCTCTCTTTCAATTTCTTAACCCTTTCACTTCGTTTCTCTTCCAGGAAATGCACGCGCATCGAGATTCATTTGCTTTCTCCTCAGGGCTTGCAGGTCTCTCTCTATTCCATTACTCCAATCGTTTTCTTGTCTTCTCTATCGGATAAATGTGACACCCAACCCTCGCTTTTTGCAGCCTATGTTGGACGTTCCAATATACGGAAGAATTGCCACACTCGAACTCTTCCGCCCTCATGTGAGACAATTGTAACATGTTAATTTTTTAGTTTTTGCCTGGTATTTTAGTTTTATTCTTTCATAATTTGTTTTTGTGTGCATGTTTTGGTCTCAAACAGGGTGAAGCACAGGATTATCTCTTTATTGCAACTGAAAGATACAAATTCTGTGTTCTTCAATGGGATTCCGAGACTGGCGAGCTTGTCACAAGGTATGCACGAGGAAGCAGCAGCAACGACTTACTCGTGTTTTTTTTTTTTTTTTTGAAGATTGAAATCAACATTCATTTTAATCTTTAGCAATTATGATTTAGGAACCGTACAAGCAGTCATCTAGGGTACTGACAATCTCTTTGTGAATTCTGTAATGCAATAATCCAATTAGTTACTTGGTTTAAAACAGGGAACTTTGTATGCATTTTATAAATGAGTTACATAACTTTGAAGCGGTATCTTTATTAATAGATTAACTACATTATTTATCACAGCTAAGCTTTCTGGTGTTGCCAGATGAAGGAGTGCGGAGAAAATAATGTTTCTCACATGTATTTTGTATGTGCTTGTACTTAACATAGCAAGTTCGGTATGTATGACCACAAAATCCAGATTGAATGCATCTGACCTCCCCCAGACCGAGTCTTGTGCGTTAGGAAGCTTCTTTTAATTTCTTTAGAGTGGGATTATTGGTTGACAACTTGTTGGTTTTGAAGTACAGTGTCTTAAGCCTACTGACTGGGAATTTCTGTGAAGAATAAAGATTGAAATGTTTTCCTGAGTCCTGACATTACTTATGTTAATTCAATAGGTATTGTCTGGGTCTTTTGGGATCCAAACAGGACTTCAGAGTTGGAGTTAAGTTGGGAATTGTGAGTCAAAATAAGAATGGGTCCCTAATTTAAATGTGTGCATGTGTGTAAGTCTGAAAGAGATTGTACATGTTTAGGGTGGTGGTGGTGGAAATCCTCCTAAAAAATGAACAAAAATGAAATAGTGAGCTAAAATAGCTCAAAGAAACAATAAGGCTTTCCAATTTCTGTATATTATATTATAAGTTGAATTTCCTAATAAAGGAAATAATGTTTGTCTTTTTTATTTGTTTAATTCTCTCTGTTAATGTCATCCAGGGCAATGGGGGATGTTTCTGACCGTATAGGTCGTCCCACAGATAACGGCCAGGTATTTAAATTGTTTTACGTCTATCTACTAATAAAACTTTGGTAGTTATTGTATTGTTTCAGTTTTGATATTTTTAACAACGTTAATGCTTTATCTAGTTTAGGATCAGATGAAAGTTGTTCAGCTGTTATCCCATTCCTTTTCTGCAGATTGGCATTATTGATCCTGATTGTAGGTTGATTGGACTCCACTTGTATGATGGTTTGTTTAAAGTATGCAACTTCTCCTCATTCACTATTCTGTAAAAATATTATATTAGAATAACAATATGTTTAATTTACAGTGTTATATTAAGTATTTGAATGATTCACTGTTCATTGATCTTCCAGGTTATTCCGTTTGACAATAAAGGGCAGCTCAAGGAAGCATTTAATATAAGGTAATCATATTATTCTCTTGGTTGTCTACACATAGATTCTATTACGTTTGCTAGGTATGCATAAATGTAGTACTTGTTACCATGAGTCTATAACCTTGATTAATGATTACCAGTTATCACAGTCCTAACTGTGCATGTATGAACTGTGAGCCTGTTAAGTTGGATATAGTTGGTGTCTTTACATAAGGTGAGATTGAAAAGTGGATTCTGCATCTCATGCATGAAGGTTTTGGGTCAGCAGCAAACTTATTTATAGCTTTCTATGAAAAAACAAAAGAAAGTATGAATATACTTATACTAATTGGCTTAATTTATGTTTAATTGAGGCGATGGTTTTAAAATCCAAATTTTCTACTGGTCTGACATTTAAGATACCTCATTTATCTTGGGCTTTGAATATATCTGCCTTAAAGAAATCATTTATCTTGGCCAAGTGGTTGTATGGCCTGTCAAAGATTAACCATGATGTTGTAATAGGTTATGACATCTTGGTCTCGGACTGGACTGCCACAGTCAAGTCTTGAGATAAAATATCTGAGATGAGTTCTTTATGTCAAAATAGCAATCGCAGACTGCTTTCCAATACATCCTTAGCTGTTTGGAGAAATAAATGAGGGTTCCCAATGGTTGGCCCCATTAAATCAACCAGCCAAGTGATGGTTAGAGAGTTTTGTGGCTTCCAGTTTTGACAAGTAGGCTTGAGGAGTGTTTGTTAAAATTATGATGCATTTGTTTCTGTATTTTGTTTCTCTTTTTCCCTCTTTTGTTTCTGTTTCTAATATAGTTTATTAAAATTATGATGCATTTGTTTTCAGGCTTGAGGAGCTCCAAGTTTTGGATATCAAATTTCTTTATGGTTGTTCAAAGCCAACTATTGTGGTTCTTTACCAGGTTTCTAATTTTATTCAACCTATGTTTTTTGGTGTTGTTAGTTGATTAGTTTATTGAATAGGCTCTGTGAGCTGTTGTCTTATTTTGCTTCTTTGCTGTCCTCTGTTCTTTTATCTTGGTCCTTGGGAGTGGGTGGGTGGGGCTTAGAAGTGAGTCAAGTGACATATTTGAGACACAGAAGAAACAAAAATATTCACAGGCAATACATGTAATTTGCGTTTTAGAAGTGACATAGAAGAGTCAGCATCACGTGGACTTGTATTAGAATTGTTGACACAGCTTTGAGATAGAATTTAAAGAGTGCTGAAGAGCGTTTGTGATCCATATGTCATAGTTGCACTCTTTTAGTTTCAGTTTATGGTTGGGCATATTCATATTTATGCATAACTTATGTATTAAATGTTTTTATGATTCTTTCATCTATGAAAAATTTCTGCTGCATATTTTTCTTGCATTTCCTTTATGCAATATATATTTGATTGTAAAACATAACTGCGTTTAGCATACAATTTGATGTTTTGATATTATATTTTCATCAATGACAGGATAACAAAGATGCTCGTCATGTTAAAACATATGAGGTTGCACTGAAGGATAAAGATTTTGTTGAAGGTCCATGGTCCCAGAACAATCTTGATAATGGAGCTGATTTATTGATACCAGTTCCCCCACCTCTTTGTGGTGTGCTTATTATCGGAGAAGAAACTATAGTATATTGCAGTGCTAATGCTTTCAAGGCTATCCCAATCAGACCTGTATGTTAAAGAATATTTTTGCTACTCCCATTTAAATCATCTGCAGTGAATTTTTGAATTTTTGCTGACTGTATTTATACATTACATGTTTTTTGGACTTCTCTTAAATCTTGATTGTGCCTTATGTGCTTTTCAGTCAATTACGAAAGCCTATGGAAGAGTTGATCCTGATGGTTCGAGATATTTACTTGGTGACCATACAGGGATGATTAGCCTACTTGTAATCACCCATGAGAAAGAGAAGTATGTGATCTCTCATTCTCATTTTCATGTTGGCTTAACAGTTTGTTGCTGTCTTGGAGTATTAGACTATTAGTATTTTGTTTAAAGAAATAATCTGTATTTTTTATCAAAAAGAAAAACCAATGGATCAGTATTTTAACTGTTGTAATCTTATGGTTTATCATGCAAATTTATTTTGTAGGGTTACTGGACTCAAAATTGAGCCCCTTGGGGAGACTTCCATTGCATCTACAATATCATACCTTGATAATGCTTTTGTCTACATTGGTTCAAGTTATGGAGATTCACAGGTGGAGTAATGAACTTAAAAATTACTGTATAAATTTTCGTTTTGGGTTCATAACATAAAGATAATTATTTCCAAATTTCTGACTCCCCAGGTACTAGTTTTGAACTAGTATGGAGGCTATGACTTATTTCATTATTTTTTATATGAAATGGAATATGTATCTTATGTTGGGTTTATTGCTTATTAATTGTATTGAGGTTTGAGAATTTGGAGTCTTGCAAGTACTGTTTTAAATAAATAGCTTAGAGAGCATAGTTTTGTTTATGTAGTAAATAGCAAGGTTGTCAAACTTGAGTTTAAGTAGAACTTGAAGAGACTTTTGAAATGTTACTTAAAAAACCTATCCTGGTACTCAAACATAATTTTACAGCATATATAATAAATATTTGACATTCCAACTTTATAACAAACAAATAAAATAATATAATAAATTAATAAGAACATAAGGCAATAAGACAATATAAGGGGGAGCTGCTTCACCCAATATTTTAAGTTCTTTTTCTAAGTATTTTTTTTCCTTCTAATATTTTTACTCTAATAATACAAGATAGCAAGGGAGGGGAAGAACAAACTTGCACTAGAAAGCTTTTGCAATTTCTTCTTCATTGTTTCCTCTGTTCATGTAGCTTTAAAGACTTTGAAGTGTATAATGGCATATCCATAGCTGATTACTTTTGCTTCCATATTCAGTCAAAACATACTGACAATTTCTGATGGTAAAATGCAGCTTATAAAACTAAATCTACAGCCTGATGCAAAAGGTTCTTATGTGGAAGTATTGGAAAGGTATGTCAATTTGGGGCCTATTGTTGACTTCTGTGTGGTAGATCTTGAAAGGCAGGGCCAAGGTCAGGTTGTAACTTGTTCTGGAGCTTACAAGGATGGTTCTCTTCGCGTTGTTCGTAATGGAATAGGAATTAATGAACAGGTCAGCTCTCCTTCCTCTCACCTCTGTGGAGGAACCTTTGCACCCAAGACATGTAGAAATGGAAAGGAAAACATCTTTATATCAAGTGACACATGATTTACAAAATATTAATTTTTTATGCATGTGTTTGATCTAGGCATCAGTAGAACTTCAAGGTATCAAAGGAATGTGGTCACTAAGATCCTCAACAGATGATCCTTTTGACACTTTTCTGGTTGTGAGTTTTATAAGTGAAACAAGAATCTTAGCAATGAATCTTGAGGATGAGCTGGAAGAAACAGAGATTGAGGGATTCTGTTCTCAAGTGCAGACATTATTTTGCCATGATGCAGTTCATAATCAACTTGTTCAAGTAGGTTCTTACCTTATTTTCTCACCGTACTGGGTTTCTTTTCTACTTGATTTAACACCTACATCTCTCTGACTAAGTTTAAGAAAAATGGATATTGAGAAAGCTATTCAGAGTTGTGGATTTGTTTTATCATATCGATATAGATTTATAATCAATTTTACTGTTAGGCTGCCTATTTATTGTATTTTTCCTACAGGATTTCTCTCCTTTAATTTTCAAATTGTTACTCAAACAACTTAATATTGATTATGAATAAAAAAAACTTCATGTTGATCACTGTAAATAGATATTCTTCTGGTATAATAAAACCTTTTCCTTTTGTTTTCTATAATGATTAATGGCATGTTTAATCTTATGGACATCTATATAAAAATTACCTGGTGTTGTAATGTTGCTATAGATGTGTGTGGGTAGGTGTGTTATATTTTCATGTTTATAATTTTAATAAATTTTGGTTTCTTATAAAAACATACTTAGAAGTTAGAATGTGTATTTTGGGCCTAATTTAACCCTACAAAATCGGCTTGCAAGGTGAGAGTTGTCCCTCACTTATAAACTCTTTGTTTGCCTTATTTCTAGTTGACGTGCGCTTGGATTTTTCCTAGTACATCCTCTCACACCTAACATTATTGGACTTGGTGTGTGGATAAATGGTAGGTGATCTTTTTTAATGATCTATGATAAGTGGGACTTGAATTTTTTTGAATACATCCCCCTCACGCCCAACACTCTTGGGCTTGATGCATGCATAAATGATGGGTGATCTTTTTAGGAGATCTAGGATAACTATGATACCATCTTAAAATGTTGTTTTTGGGCCTAACTTAATCTTACAAAATCGGCTTACAAGATGAGGATTGTTTTTCACTTATAAACTCTTTGTTTGCCTTATCTTTAGTTGATATGAGACTTTGATTTTTCCTAATATGCATGCTCCTTTGTAGTTAATCTGAATAATCTTCATAAATGGATGCCAGAAATTAATGCTCTTTTGCCAGGCTGTTCTATGTTTTTTAGTTTATTTTATTTTATTTTGTGAAAGTCACATGCCATTAACTAATAAACCAACATAACAGGTCACTTCGAGCTCTGTAAGACTGGTCAGTTCTACAACAAGAGAGCTCCGAAATGAATGGCATGCACCATCAGGCTATTCAGTAAATGTAGCTACAGCAAATGCTACCCAGGTTTGATTTCAATACTTTATAAAAATGTTATCTTCTAAAATTATAGGCGATATTTGCTTGGTGGTTTTCTAATTACAATTGGTTCCCTCAATCAAAAGGCCTAGTTTCGGCCTCGCACTTTTCAACTTTGACTTGGTGCTCTGCATTCCATCTCTTACATTGCAGTTCGCTCAGAACCCTTTCTCTTAGTCACACATTGAGAGAGGTTTTTGCCTCCTTTTGTGCTCTATCTTCTGTTCTCACCTAACCATGACCTCTCAGTCATTCTAAACTATTTTTTGTCACGACCTCTACTTTCTGTCTTTTTCACCTAAACCTCATGGGTAAGATGTCAATCTTGACAACATTGCCTACTCCAAATAATTCGTTTACTTGAAGAATCATGTTCTTTGATTCTCTATGAACTGTTTTTTTGGTGTTTAGTGAAGCTCTAATATTAAATTTTCAACATGAACAGGAACATGTTTTATACTGAAAATAAGTTACAATGCATATTTTACTTTTTTATTTCCTTAAAAGTTGACAGGATTTTTCATCACTGAAAAACTCCTCTCCAAAGGTTAGAAAATTCCAGATTTTGATACACTTGGTCATTAACTTATTTGTGCAAAATTCCTTAGCATTTGTTTTATATCTTTGACTGTTCAGCCAAACATAATTTTGGTTAGTTAGTATGGAAATACTATAATTAATTGTCCAGAAGTATCAATATTTTTGCTGCTGGCAAAATACATTTTGTGCTTGGCCGCAACTTCAAAACTCGGCCTTTGATATTATTTCTGGATCCCCACGAGTAGTTTTGGTATTGATATCCAATCAAGCTCTACTGATATCATTACTTTTGCACTATATGCAGTTCCATTGCTGGATTTTACTATTACAATACACGTTGAGTTTGCTGTCAAATTGGTAATTATTGTTACATCTGGATGCAGGTTTTGTTGGCCACAGGAGGAGGGCATTTAGTTTACCTTGAAATTGGAGATGGCATATTACAGGAAGTAAAGCATGCACAACTTGAGTATGAGATTTCATGCCTGGACATAAATCCCATTGGTGAAAATCCCAATCACAGTCATCTAGCAGCAGTTGGAATGTGGACAGACATAAGTGTTAGAGTTTTTTCTCTTCCTGATCTAAATCTCATCACAAAGGAACAATTAGGTGGGGAGATCATACCTCGATCTGTTCTTCTTTGTGCCTTTGAAGGGGTAGGCTTTCCTTGAGTTATCTTAATTTATTTTTTGTGTTTTTATTTTATTTTGATTCTACTTTTTTTTATTGCTTGATCATGATTTGGAATGCGCATGTCTTGTAAGTTCAATTTTTGGAGTACAGATTTCGGATTTTTACATGTGCAAGCAGTTGTGCGGGATATATGCTAGATCAGCAACATTAATATCATTTTTACTGTTATCTGCTCATGTTAACTAATTTTGTAATGTTGGTCAAGGATTAAATTAAGGCGTTTCTAGACTTCCAATGTTACAAGTTTAATGGTAGTTTCCTTGTTAAAAGTATCCTATTGATTTGTTGCCTTTTCATTTTATTCTCCAGATATCTTACTTGCTATGTGCCCTTGGTGATGGCCATCTCCTAAACTTTATGTTGAACACAAGTACTGGTGAGTTAACAGATAGGAAAAAGGTATCCCTTGGAACACAGCCTATTACACTACGGACGTTCTCTTCCAAGAATGCTACCCACGTATTTGCTGCATCTGATAGACCAACTGTGATTTATAGCAGTAACAAAAAATTACTTTATAGTAATGTGAATCTGAAGGAAGTGAGTCACATGTGTCCCTTCAATTCTGCTGCTTTTCCAGACAGGTATCTTGCTTGGTCTTTGCTGGTTTGACTAACTTTAATTATTGATATATCCCCTTGTGCTGCTTTTGGATCTTGTACATTTTGATTCTAAGTCCTTCACTAGTGATGATCCACTATTTACTTCTAAAACAGTTTGGCAATTGCAAAAGAAGGTGAGCTTACTATTGGAACCATTGATGACATACAAAAACTTCATATTCGCTCTATTCCGCTGGGGGAGCATGCACGACGTATCTGCCACCAGGAGCAATCTAGGACTTTCGCTATTTGTAGTTTGAAATACAACCCAACAAGTGGTGAAGACTCTGAAATGCACTTTGTTCGCTTGCTGGATGACCAAACATTTGAGTTCATATCAACTTATTCTCTTGACACTTATGAGTATGGTTGCTTTATAATTAGCTGCTCCTTCTCAGATGATAATAATGTGTATTACTGTGTTGGAACTGCATATGTATTGCCAGAGGAAAATGAACCAACCAAAGTAAGTCAAGAAATTTGTATTTTTCAGCATTTTTCTTGGTCAAAGCTTCTGATATCCTGCTTCCTTTGCCCATTTTAATACATGTAGGGAAGAATTCTTGTTTTTACTGTTGAAGATGGAAAGCTACAGCTAATTGCCGAAAAGGAGACAAAAGGAGCTGTTTATTGCTTGAATGCATTTAATGGTAAATTGCTTGCTGCTATTAATCAAAAAATTCAGCTGTACAAGTGGGTACTCCGGGATGATGGTACCCATGAATTGCAGTCTGAATGTGGACATCATGGACACATCCTAGCACTTTATGTGCAAACTAGAGGAGATTTTATTGTAGTTGGTGATCTGATGAAGTCAATTTCCTTGTTAATCTACAAGGTACGCTTCTGAGTTTTCTTAATGTTGAACTTTAGTCTTCAATGCGAACCTTTCCATCATTGTGCTTTCCTTTTTCTCCTTTCGTAGTTAGAAGTTTCTGGCTGGTTTTGTTGAATTTTTAACTATTGTGCTGCTTTTTGTTTTGGATGAATAACTGATTTCTGTATACATAGTGAGCATACCGTGTTCTTTTGGAATGATAAATTGTTGTTTCTGTTAGCATGAAGAAGGTGCTATTGAGGAAAGGGCTCGTGACTACAATGCAAATTGGATGTCAGCCGTTGAAATTCTTGATGATGACATATACCTAGGTGCAGAAAATAGTTTTAATCTGTTCACTGTTCGGAAAAATAGTGAAGGTGCCACTGATGAAGAGCGAGGTCGTCTTGAAGTGGTTGGTGAGTATCACCTTGGGGAATTTATCAATCGGTTCCGGCACGGCTCCCTTGTTATGCGCTTGCCAGATTCTGATGTGGGCCAGATTCCAACTGTAATCTTTGGCACCATTAATGGTGTTATTGGGGTAATTGCCTCTCTTCCTCATGATCAGTATGTTTTCTTGGAGAAGCTTCAGTCGAACTTGAGGAAGGTAATTAAAGGCGTTGGAGGGCTCAGCCATGAGCAATGGAGGTCATTTAACAATGAGAAGAAAACGGTTGAAGCCAGAAACTTTTTAGATGGGGATTTGATTGAATCATTTCTTGATCTCAACCGCAGTAAGATGGATGAGATTTCCAAGGCAATGGATGTTTCAGTAGAGGAGTTATGCAAGAGAGTTGAAGAGTTGACAAGATTGCACTGAGTTTATACTAGCTTGTAGCTTCGTTGTTTGTTTATTTTTCTTTTGTCGTCGTTTAACATTGTTCGTCCCTATTTTTTCTTTGAGGGGGTCGGTGGGGTTAAAATAACTTAAAATGTTGTTCTTTTCCCCCGGCTTTTGCCTTCGACTTTGCTGAGACTAGGGGGAATGGTTTGCGTTTTACAATACATGATTCACAAATGGTGTATAATATGCATGTCGTGTTCCAAGGCATAATATTGCTTTCCATTCGACACTTTTTTGGACACGATCATTGTTGTATTATTCGCTTCCAAGTTGTCATACGCTTCACTTGTCATGTTAACAGGTGAGTGGTCGGATCTAACGTCCAATATATATCTAAAGCTTCACTTGTTTAATTTTTTTTTTGTTGAATATTAAAAATGTCATTAGAAAGATTTTCGAGGCATAAATCTGGCCATTGAAAATTTGTATTTTTTTTTAATCATTGGAGGACTTTTGATTTCATTGAGCAGTAGCTTTTATTTAGTGCATATATACCATTTGTGTTAAATTGATATAATATTATAAAATTGGTATGAAAATCCGTTGACGGCCAAAATAAGTTTTAAATGAAAAAAGAGCAATGTTACGAAAATTAGCTGAAATGGTATTTGAATATATATATTTTAATGTTTTGAATATTGCAAAATATTCAAAATAAAATAACACGAATACATGATTGATTTAAGAATTAAGAGGATACAAGGATTAAAAGGGGCTTTATAGCTTTTTGATGAGCCGAAGGGGCTATAGCCCAAACAACGATCAGGAACTGGTGCTCATACACAACACGGAAGCATCAGCCGTGAGAAACAAGGAAATAAAACTTTGAAGAAACTCAAATTCTAAGGCTACCGGGATCTGATAAACCTTTCTTTGCAAGAGCATCCGCAACAGAATTGCATTCTCGGCAAATTTAAGGATGAAATGTGCTTTGGTTTTCGAGAAAATAACAAGGTTCAACAATTTTCTATACGAATCGACAAAGTGTATTTAAAATGTATATAGGTCCATGTATATATCTAGCTTAAATATAATCAGATCTTAAATCACTAAACCTCATTACTTTCAAGGATTAATTTGTTTTTCAAGGGAAAGAAATAGAGATTAAGACGTCCATTAGCTTATCTGTCACTGAGAGAATATGAAGTGAGAAATCAATGCAGCTCTGCTCTAATTACAGGGATAAAAAGTGGTTTTATTCCATTTTATTCGCAATTTCGCATTTGGTCTTAATGGATGGAGGCAAGACACCTCGCCTTTGTGGTTTAGTAAGACCTTATTGTTTGTAACTCACAACAGAAATAGGTCCTGGACAATCATTACTCATGGCGAAAAACTGTTTCACTGCAGCCAGAGGTCTTTGAAACATAGAGCCCTGCTGTATATATATACTAATATAACAGAAAAAATATAGTCGTTTTTATCAAAACCACCTCCCATAAACCCCTGAAACAAACATCTCAACTTGCCAAAGAAAGCTCTTGAACTATAGTATCTACTCACTTTTTAAATTAGATTTTCATCTGTAGCTGTACCTGTATCTATCTTTGCCATGCCATTAATCTTCTAACAAGATTAAGCTGTAACCCTTATTCCAGAATATTACATCTAATCAGACAATGCTCTCCCTTGCTAAGATCATAGCATTGCTGCTATATTTGGTTATTGACAGATCTTCACAAGTGTCAGAAGTGGATAACAGAAGTAATATGCAACATCCCATATAGGTCAGATTTCAAGATTCTCACTAAGCCAAAGATAAATACCACTTTTACATATATCAGCAAGGGTTTTGTAGAGGGCCATCGGAATCATATTCAGGAAACATGGAACCTGATTCATCCTTAGGACTAAGCTGGTTAGTTTTTTCAGCAATGCAAACCTCCTTTCTCAGACCCTCCACCAAATTAGTATCTTTGCATTTTTTGTATACACCCCTACTCCTATCCAATAGCCCTTTCTTGAGTAGGCTTGCGAATTCCTCTCTAATTTGTACAAGGGGGTGCTTCTGCACAGGTTCCAGGCCATTATAGGCCTCCCTAAGAACAACTGTCTGGGTATCACTTTTCTTGGAAATATAAAAAATACCAGGATGACGCTCAAACGCTTTTGTAAACTTCTGAGGTAGGGCCAAGGGTGTACGCAAATTGCTAACATTCTTGCGCTCAGTTTGCTTGTGAAGGGTAAGGTGAAGGAGCTCATGGAAGACTCCAACTATCCTTTTCTCAAATACATCAGTACGAGGATCCAAATGAGAGGCATTGATGTATGGTGAAGTATAGGGGAGTTTCTGCCACTCTTTCAACCACTCCATGCATTTTCTTTTCAGACCAAAACCCCGGGTGAAACTAATGGGAAATGCTAATGATCCAATTTTTATGTCATCTGCCTTTTGTTGTAGAAAAGCATTCTTCTGTAACTCTGAGATAGCAAGCTTGTCATCCCAAAATAACAATTTCAAGCCAACACGATCATCAGGGAGGTGAACATATGAGAACCTTTCAGGGTGATTCCGAATAAAAGAATGCTGGTAATCATAAGGTAAACCCAAGTCCCATTTTAACTGGTCAATGGTTTGTAGTGGAAGGACCCCATCACTTGTGAGCATAAGCAATTTACACAGCCTATCCCTGAGTTCCAACTGACTTTGCCGAAGGATGTTGATTTCCTCACGATGGAGCTCCAAGGCTTCAGGACTCAAACTGAAACATGGGACAGGAGAGCCTCCAGTATCACGAAAATATGACTCGATAAATATATTGGGATATCTTCTGATAAAGGTGGAGAGTTTGAGGTCACCGGGAAGACCAAGCTGTCCACGATGGCGAGAAAGATGGTATATTGGAAGGCAGCATTCAGAAGAAGAATAAATTATTGAAACAAGGATCCCAGCTGCTTTAAGATCCCTCTGACCAGCAACTACAGCATCCAATGTCCTATCTTTCACCCATTTCAACTTTACGTTCACCAGACTAAACTTCTGCTGGTAAATGTATCCTTGTTGAATACTGCGAACAAAGCCAAAATTTCTTGCAATACCAAATAACCATTGAAACATAATATAAACTGATAATGGATAGCATAACTTGGACTGCAAGATGCCCTTCGCACTTGTAGTTATCTCACATATTGCTTCAAGAAATGCAACTGCATATGTAAAAATTGGATTCAAGAAAATTTAATCAATATCCTAGGACGATCAAAAATAAAGCAAAATTATAACAACAAAAATATAATCAAATGTTTGAGCTAATTATCATGGAAAGCATGACCTTTCCAAAAGCTAATATATTTCTTTACATCACAATTAATCTTATAGATCTGTCAGATGAGCCAGCCCTAGCTCATGTGGGCTAGGGCCAAAAGGCCAACAATAGTGGACTCTGTAAGTTTTCTACACACATAAAACACAAAATTGGATTATCAAAAGTCAGAAGTTTAGGAACAAAAACTCATGATTCAGTTTGAACACATGATAAATCTAAGATGGATAATCAGTCAACCTTTGAAAACCAAACCAATGGTACAACAGCATGTACAAATGACTCGAGTCAATAATATTACAAATGGCTTCTTTTAATATTTAAGGCTCACTGAAAATTAAAGGACCTTTTTATGTGGGGAAGAGGGCACAAGGCAAAACATGATTCTGAATTAATGAAAGATAGAAAGGATTCAAATTTAACAAATTAAAACATAATCAACGCTTACACTGAATAGAAATTGATGCCTGAAATTAATTAAACCAAGAGGTAAGAGTTGTACCAAATTTCTCTAGGACTCTCTAAATTTGTAACCAAAGTGATGTATATGCTAACTCTAAATTAAGTTACCCATATTTACACATAGTTGAGCAATAAATTTGTTACAATAAACTCTATTTCATACTGATCTGTTTGATTACTATCTAATCCCAACTGCATAATAAATTTTCTATTTCACAGAATGATGCCAGAGAAAGCTTCTCTTACTATACTAGTGTTAATAAATTCATTACCAATAGTCTAAGTTGACTAGCTGTGCAATAAACCCAGTAATCTACCAATCACCTATGCAGTTAAAACAGAATATTTTTTTCTTGCACCATAGAAAGAGAAGGACTTAGGTCCAATAAACCAACGTCTTTATTTTAAAAAAGTCATTGGACATTTTATTCCACCTCACATGGTGACCAGAAATGCAATGACCTAAGAACAGAAAACTAAAAAATAAAAACCAACAGACGCACAGACACAGCAGATATACCTTATCGCATCCATCATATTAATGATCCTACATATACTTTATTTGACATCCTTAACTTAAAAGTGGGATTCTATGAATCTTCATAAAACTAAAGTCACACACAATTAAGAAAAATAGCACTTGGTGGTGAAGATTTTGACGTAAGAAACAAATAAGGATTAAGAAACAGAGAACTCACCATGATCGAGTGTTGAACCCGTTTGTGAGGAAAGCAGGGAAGAGGTTAGGTTAAGGCAAAGCAATAAAATGAGTGTCAAAAAGAAAAGACTTCAATGGGCTGGGCTGGGCTTGGGTCATAACCCAAAATAAGACAGATTTTTATTGAATGTAGCATTACTCAAAAGAAAATGCCAACCACTATTCCAAATTCAAAAGGATAAATTAAGTTAAATATCCATTTAGTACTTATAATAACTGCGTAAAATTTTCTTTTTAAGTCATTATAAATAAAAATATTTCTTCGGTCTCGATGTATTATTTTTATTTCTTTTTTAATCTTTATCATCTATTTATACAAGGATTAAAAAATAAAACTCAAAATTATAGAAATTTGAAAGAAATAAAAATAATATAAAAAATATATATGTGAAATAATTGATGGAGACAAATTGTTTAAACAATGTCGTTTAAATTTTTCTGTTAATTTTTATTGGTTTCTAGTGTAACGACCCGACAGGTCCTACACGCACCACTGAACACCGGAAACATTAGGCAGAAAGAACAAGTATATAAATATAGGTTCTAGAATATAATTATATACAAAGTCCTACTCCGACTAGGGTTACAAGATACAACGCCAACCGCTACACCTAGTAGCCACTACAACAAAACACCAATCAAACATAGCCAGCTCCGCCTACCAGCTGCCTACTCATCACGAACCAAACACCTATTCCTGTTCTGCTCTCGTACATAGTACGATCATAGCAGTCCAACCACAAGGAAACAGAAAAGGGTAAGCTAGTATAGAAAGAAACAACGTATAACAAAATTCAAGTAATTAGAACAACTTCAACCGCCAATACAACAACATTCTACTATCCATCAATTTATACAACCAACCAGCAATTGAATACAAATGCGTCGTCACGCATATCACCTCGGAGATCTCCTACAACAACTCAGCCGCTTTGGCCTACAACAACTCAGCCATTAAGGCCTACAACAACTCAGCCATTTAGGCCTACAACAACTCAGCCATTTAGGCTTACAACAACTCAGCCATTTAGGCCTACAACAATCCATATCAACATTCAATACAACCCAACTTTTGCTACTCAACATATCAACTTGCAACACAACACAGCTGGACAACTCAACATCAACCTTCAACACAACTCAACTGGACAACTCAACATCAACTTTCAACACAACTCAACTTTACAACTCAATATGTCAACTTATAGCACAACACAAGTATACAACACAACATCAATCAACCAACATCATCCATTAGTCATCACAATATATTCATCTATTTCAACTCAACTAAGTATAAAACAACATCAACCAACATATAAAGATTTCTCATCCCCACGCCCGGCGCACTCATGGTTACGCCCAGCGCGGTACAACCAGAGAGCACCAGGGGGCCAGCACGCCCAGCGCAAGCATGCTCGCGCTCAGCAGGACTCAGCCAGAGAGCACAAGGCTCTCCCGCGCTTGGCACAACATCCATTGCGCCCAGCGCAGGCCAGGCAGAGACTTCAAGAAGTCTCCCACGCCCGGCGTACCTAACCTAGCGCTCAGCGCGGGGTAGGCAGAGACCACCCCTTGGTCTCGCGCCCAGCGTAATTCAAAATTGCGCCTAGCGCCCGCGAGGCTAAGACTTCCAAGGAGTCTCACGCCCAGCGCGACAAGGGCCGCGCTTAGCGCAGCCTCTAGAGCCCAACAACAAGTTACAATGGGTATCGCGCTTAGCGCAGTCCAAGTCGCGCCCAGCGAGGGCCAACCAGAGACCCACATTCTCAAGCGCGCCCAGCGCACTCATCAAGGCGCTCAGCGAGCTTGACTAAATGAGGTCCCCTGGCGATCACGCGCTCAGCGGGATGAACAGCGCTCAGCGCGAAGCTCATCTGCAACCCTACCCAGTTCAAAAATTTCCCCAAACACCTGTAAAATCACTTTCAAGTACATGCAATCCAGCCAAAGTGTCACATTCCCATCCAAGAGTTCGAAAACGACATTTTTTCATACATGCATCCACAAATCAAATAAAAACCAAGAATTTTCTCAAAACCCCAAAGTCCCCAAAACTCAATATTTCCCCCAAATCAGCCAAGAATCCGACAATCTTTAACAACCCAATGAGTTCTCAAACCCATTTCAACCAAAACGCAGCAAGAAAACTAACTTCCCTTACCTCGGGTGAAGAATCCGAGCTTCCGGGAAGAGAAACGGAATGAAGAGGAAGAGAGTTGGAGAAGAAGATGAAGGAAGAGGCTCCGCACAACACGGTTCGACAAGAATTTCAACCTTCAATCAGCACCTTCAGTCACCAAAACCACAAGTTCAAAATGAGAGAAAGGAGAAGCGAGAGTAGTGAAGTATGAAAGTGGAAGTTTAGAGAGAAGGTGAGTTGGAGAAAAGTCAGTACGGGGGGTCTCACATCTAGACTACTTCATGACTTTTTAATTATTTTTTTTATATTATAATTTTAGAAATGTACATTGTGAAATTTCATAAGGTTTTCCTCGGGCGTGAAGTAGATAATGTCGCGATATTTAATTTTAAGAGCTTTTACACGAAAAATACTTTTTATTTATATATTTTTTAAGTAGAGAAATTCGCAGTAACTCTTTTAAATTGTATCAAAATAAGTTCTCAAAACTCTAAAAACATATGTCTACTCTAAACTGTATCTTTAAATATATTAGTTATTTTATAATAATAATAATAATCATAATAATAATAATTATTATATAAAAAGACATGTTTTACTTTGAATATGAAATATAAAATATAAAATATATCATAAATTATATATAAGCAAATATATACTACACATATATATATTAAATATATATATATATATATATATATATATATATACATTATTTTATGTCTTAAATATGCTTATTTCTCATATCTTAAATTAATTTACTTGATAATTTATATTTATTTGTAGTACTACTTTAAAGACAATAATCTAATTCATCAATAATTTTACTGCATTTTTTATTTTTGTATATGTAAAATCGAACTTTGTATCAAAAGAATTTAAAATACTTATACATTCTACTCAAGTAATTGAATTATAGTAATGATATAATCAGGGTTAGAGCCAAAGTTTTCATTTAAGGGAACTATTAAAAAGTTACACCAATTTTCTTTTTAAAAAGATTCATGTATACGACATGCATAATAATTTGAACATATAATCAATATTGAACATAAAATTGAAAAAAATGAAAGGAATGAAAATCTCATTTACATAAAATATTATACAACTTAGAGGTCATATGGAATTATATAATATTTTAGAGAAATAAATAAATAAATAAATAAATAATTGTATAATTATTTTAAAGCATGAGGTAGTCAACATTTTTGGGATATAGTTGGTTGAGCGACAGCGTGCACCCCCCGTTCCACCTGGTTGAGCACTTTCTCAATCTCAACCTCAACCTCAACCTCAACCTCAACCTGGTTTGCATTCCTTTTGCACTCAAAGTCCTTGGCAGTGTCATAAGAAGCATGCACCCCCACAAGAGCATAGTAAACCAAGAGAAACGCCGTCCACACCGCAAACCTAATATACGACTCCACGTCGATTGACCCAAGAAGGAGCACGTTTATCAAAATGGACAACGCCGGCAGCCACGGCACCAAAGGCACCCCCCACCGCTTCGGCTGCTTCGCCATCGGCACAAAAACGCAAAGACCTCCACTCCCCAACACCCACAACACCACACAAATCGCATACCCAACCCAACCATCAACCTCCTTCGCCCAAAGCCCAGAAATGCCGCACGAAGACCCCATGATCAGGACAAGGCACACTATCAGCCTCACTTGATTCCCCTTTGTCGTTACCCCACTCGAGTAGTAGCGCCGCACCAGAAGCGCCACCGCCACCAGCATGAAGATCAGCAGGGTGGAGATCGACAACAGGTTCGAGAGAACGCGGAAGTTGGTGAAGAAAGCGATGACCGCCGTCACCATGATCATTGCCACGGTGGCGTTCACAGGGGTACCGGTTTTCTCATCCACGTGCCCGAACCAAGGAGGCATCATGTGCGTGCGTGCAATGTGGGTTAGGTAGCGAGACTCACCCACGATAGTCACCAACAACACGGTCGTCATTCCCTTCAAGGCGCCAAGCGCCACGATGTACTTAGCCCAGTCCCACCCCACGGCGTGAAACGCCACGGAGAACGGCGCGTCCACGTCGATGTCCTTGTAGGACTGCACCAGGCAGAGCGTTAGCGAGAGGAGGCAGTAGATGATGGTGGTGATGGTCATCGACCCCACCAGGCCCACGGGAATGTCCCTGGCGGGGTTCTTCGTTTCCTCCGCCATGGTTGAGACGGCGTCGAAGCCCAAGTACGCGAAGAAGAGAACCGCGGAGGCCTTGATGACGCCGCGCGCGCCGTAGGGGGCGAAGGGGGTGAGGTTCTGGGGGTCGGCTTTGATGAAGCCGGCGATGACGATGAAGACCAGGATGAGGGAGTGGATGATGGTGGCCACGTTGTTGAAGACGGAGGAGGTTTTCGTGCTGAACATTGCCAGCATGGCTATGGCTATGAGAACCACCACGGCTATGGGGTCCAGATGGCTGTAGTCGGGGTCCATGTTGGGGATTATTATGCGAAACTCATCAGGCTGTTTGTTGCATAAGGTCGCAAAATATGAGGTCCATGACCGTGATATGGCGGCGCCGCCTATTACGTACTCAAGGAGGATGTTTCCGGCGGCTATGAAGGCCACCAAGTCTCCCAGTTCAACTCTTAAGTACGCAAATGACCCACCTGAAAAAATTCTCAAACAATAATTATCGGCAAAAATAAAATAGGACTCAACTATTTTGGCAGGATTAATTAGGGGGAAAACCTGCGACGGGAATTTCGACGGCGAATTCGGTGTAGCAGAAGACGGAGAGCAAGGCGGAGAGGCCGGAAACGATGAAAGAGAGGATGACGGCGGGGCCAGCGGCGTCGCGCGCCTCGAGGCCGGTGATGACGAAAATGCCGGAGCCGATGACGGCGCCGATGCCGAACCATATGAGGTCCCAAGAGTTGAGCGTCTTCTTCATCTCGTTGCTGCTCCGTCCCTTCAACGCCACTAGCTCGGTCTCGTCCTTGGATCGGGTCATGACCTGAGTCTTGAACCTCTTGGGTGTCTGCCACAACGCTTTCCCATAGCTACCCCAGCTCCTGAACGATTCCTCTGGGAAGAAATCGTCTCTTTCAAACGTGCACGCCCTTCTCCGCGCAACCCTGTTCCCACCTTCCGTTTCCATTTTGCTCCTCTCTATATACATCACAACCAACATCCATGTAATAACGTTAATTTCAACATAACCACAACCCTACCAATCTATTCCAACTTCTTACGTTCATTAGGTTTTGCCATGTTATTATATTATTATTTTTTCCTCTTATGTCAAGACATGCATGACGTTATTCTCCTGATACTTACTAACACGACACAAACTAAGTTTGAGAGAGGAATAAAGATGCACCTATGTAATAAAATTAAATTACTTACAGACAATTATGAAGAGGAAATTAACTTGTAAAATCTATCGGAACAAATTAAGGGAGTGAAGGTGGGAGAAAAGGTAAGAGATGACGGCGTGAGAGAGAGAGAGAGAGAGATAGAAAGAAAGTAATTCAAGAGTCAATAGTGCTTTGAATTATATATACAATAATAATATAAGTCACGATGAGTGTGTGCGTGTGCCTAATAAGGAATTGTCTACCTTTCGTTACTAAGATTGTGCATTTTCAGAGCTAAATTGATCTTTCGTGGTTGTATAAGCTAATTTAATTTTTTTCAGAGCTAAATCGATCTTTCGTGATTGTATTGTATAGGCTAATTTAATATTTTGTTGGTTTTATTTAATTTGGTTTCATTGATTTTTTATTAATTTGGTCCATTTTGATAGGCATGTATACCCTCATGTTGAAAGAGTAACTTGCTAGATTGAGCTAACTTTCCAGGCTATGTTTCTGTTGAATGCATGGTTATAGTACGTTAACCAGACGAAAAAAAGAAAACTAATTTTGTATTTAGGTTCAACGAAATTTAACTATATTTTTTTTTTCTTTTCTACTTTTAGTGTCTTTTATGTTGTTAAAGTTGGATCGGATCAAACGATCTATAACTGAGTTAACTGTGTATGATTATAAAAAAAAACGTTGAAAAATATAGATGAATAAATTTAAACGAGTTAATTAAGAAAAATTGATATGGAAAAAAATGATTGAATGAGAAAAGTAGTTATATATAAAAAAACTCAATTACATAACTTACATAGAAAAAAAAGGGGAAATATTGATTTTGACATCCCATGTGTTAATCTATACATGTTAAAATATTATTATAAAAATATATACTAATTAAAATACTAAATTACACTTTGATCTTTATATAATATTTAATTCGTGGTTTTTATATCTCAAAATTATTTAAAAAAATTTAGTCGTTCTATTTTGTATAATTCGTAATTGGTCCAATGATTAAATATTTAATTATATATTAATCAATTAAATTCTAACATTAATTATAATTTTTTAATTAAATAAATAACGTGATAATTAATTAATATTTATTATTTAATAATATTTATATTAAATTATATTTTTTATTCTTATTATCACCTATTTTCATATTTTTTAAATTATTTTTTATGAGGATAGAAAATTAAAAGTATAATTTAATTTAAATTAAATATTATTAAATTTATTTGTGAAGTTATTTACTTAATCTTCTAAATAATGGTTTAATGATAATAGATGAACATTTGTTAGTTTTATCAAAATTTTGGATTTTACATATTTGGAGACTAAAGTTGCGAGATTAAAATTGAAAAACTAAAATTGTAAATTAAATGTTGTATGGGGAAGGCCTTTCGGACATACCCCTCGGCATAAATGTAGTCGATCTCGATCGGCACCCTTAGTGGTCGAGCTGTATTCAACACCTTCGATGGCCAAAAACCTTCTAAGGACGTGCAACTTCCTTCGGTACCCTCGGTAGCCGAAACTCGTTCGACACCCTCGATAGTTAAAACCCGTTTGACACCTTTAATAGCCGATTAGGTGAAGAAGTTGGACTCCCCGTAAGTGGTTGTTAATTAGCCTTAATTAGTGGATAATAGCTAATCAACGAACATAGTCAATTACCAAGTGTATTACCTAATTTGGTAACCTTGGTACAAGGCTCCTTAATGTTAGTATAAATAGTTCATATCTCGAAGTAAAGTCACTGTTTATTTATTACTATCGATATTCATGTTTGTCATGACTTGAACGTCGGAGTATCTTTTGCAGGTACTTTCCCCAGTCGAAATATCAACTCAGAGCTCTCGATCGACCTTCAGATTACTAGAAGATTACGAGTGTATCATTTGACAGATACAAATGTTATCGAGAGAAAAATGTAATTTAGTCTAATTAATTATATAATGATTAAAAATTATCTTTATTATGATGTAAGTTAAGGGAGAAAAGTGTAAGAGAGGTGTATTGAATTATGATTTTAAAGGATTTTTTAAATTGAAAAAAGTCTTGTAGATTTTAAAAGACTTTACAGGACTTTACATGAGAATTTTAATAAATTTTATGAGACTTTTAAGTCAGGATTTTAATGGATTCTACTTTGTAGATTTTGCAGAATTTTTTGAATTTTTAACATACGATAAAAGTTTAAGATTTTTTTTTCATATATTCAAATTTAAAAAAAGTCAAAGATAAATTTTTAAAATTTTTAATTGATTTGAATTTTTAAAAATTTTAATTAAATTATAAGATACCATGATATCTTAATTATGTTAATTTCCTTTTAAAAATATATTAAAAAAAATTCTAATTTCACAATATAAAAATTAAAAAAATGAAATTCATAGTAAAAAAAAAAGAAATAAAATAATTGTTGAGTCATAAAAGGAGGAAGAATAATAGTAACATACTCAAGGGAAAAATAGAGATCGTTATTGATTTTCATCTCAATTTATTCACATAAATCCTAACTCAAATTCATCTTTTATATATATATATATATATATATATATTTTAAACGAATCTAAATTGATTAATATCTTAAAGATCTATGGTTGATTATAAAAATTATGATATCAATTTCAAATTTCAGCTTTCCTTTTTCTTGACACATGTTATAAAAAAATTATTACTTAAAAATTAAAATTTCAAACATTTTCTTTGTTATATATATATATAATTATTATTATAAAAATACATACTAATTAAAATACTAAATTACATTTTTGATGCTTCTATAACTTTAATTCTTGATTTTTATATCTCAAAATTATTTAAAAAAATTTAGTCATTTTATTTTGTAAAATTCATAATTGGTCCAATGATTAAATATTTAATTACATATTAGTTAATTAAATTGTAATATTAATTATAATTTTATTAATTAAATAAATAATGTGATAATTAATATTTATTATTTAATAATAGTTATATTAAATTTTATTTTTTGATACTTATTATCACCCATTTTTATATTTTTTTATTATTTTTATGAGGATAAAAAATTAAAAGTATAGTTTAATTTAAATATTATTAAATTTATTTGTGAAGTTATGTACTTAATCTTTCGAATAATGATTTAATAATAATAGATGAACATTTGTTAATTTTATCAAAATTGTGAATTTTACATATTTGGATACTAAAGTCACAAAATTAAAATTGAAAAACTTAAATTGTAAATTAAATATTATAGAGAGAAAAATGTAATTTAGTCTAATTAAAAATAATATAATGATTAGAAATTATTTTTACTATGATGTAAGTTCAAGGATAAAAGTGTAAGTGATTTTACATTTTAATATATAAAAGAAGAGTGGTATACTCTATACTTATATCTATATGGGTGATATTATAATTTACTTTAATTTTATAAGTTAAATAAATTAAATTATATATTTTTATATAAGAGGGTGAATAGTATAATACTAACTCTTATCTTTTAAAAGGAGAATAATGTAATTTAATCTTTTATTTCTTATTCTTTTCTATATAATAGTAATTCCATTAATTAATTACCGTATTTGATTTTGATTTATATATGGTATATAGAATCTTTGATTGTTGATATATATAAACATAAAAAAGAAACTCGATAAAATAAAAATAGAGAGAATATCCCGTTTACTAGTCATGATATCACTTTATTTAATTAATATAAATTAAAATATTTATTGGTTAATAATGCTATCAGAATATATATTTGTTGTATTCATTTTAGTTATTAAATTTAAAGATAATAATATGTTCTTATGAAAAAAAAATCAGATGAAATATAAATATAAAGAATTTCCGGTATATTAGTTGTAATATAATTACCTTGATTAGTTTAAATTAAATAATTAATATTTTTAATAATTAATATATACTACTTTTTGATAATCATATTTATTAAAAATATTTATCAATTTTGATACTGATTAGTCTCTTTATGAGAATTTGGATTATAGAATTTAGTAGAGCCTTCATTTTTAATTACGTTTTTTTTATTTATAAAACTCGAAAATGAGATATTGATTAATGAGATTAAATCCAGATTTACTTGTATCAATGACTTGTTGATATGATATTTATAATTTGAATATAATATTATTTTTATAAATTAAAAATGAGAAAATTTAAGAAAATAAATATGGTGATATTAAGTAATATATATTTTTTATAATATACAATATAATAGAATTTCCTATTATAAAATATTTCTAATTAAATTAATTAAAATAATAATAATATGATTTACAAGGATTCATTAATTAATTTGTATCTATATGTACGTATAATCTCCATGTATATCAATCAGGTGATGAGTATTATAATTTACACAACTTCACATGTTATTGTGAAAAAGTGGATGTTTGTACATTACATGCAAAAGAGATTATAATATTAAAGTTAGTGAATAATCATAATGATTAAGTATATCATGTATGCATTACATATCTTTTAAAAATGAATTATAAATATAAATAGATAAAATAAAATTATCGTTACAAATTCGACTAATGAAACATTATGATGTTAGTTTTTAATCAAGTTAATACATGATATTAGAGTGAGTATCCCTTGACCGATCGAACAGCCTTGGATCGTGGAGTACTCCTTCATTGTTCGGGTCACACTGCACAGTCACGAAACTCTAACGCTTCAGTGGACCTATCCGATACAATCCTTAAACTAATTTTTAAAACTCATTATATAATTAAATTAAATGATTGCACTATTATAAGCACACTGTTTGTCACCGTTTGACTTCATCCTGTCTCCTTCTGTCCTCCACGTGCGTGACATGTTCATTCGTCACTTCGTCTCCATCATCTGTAATTATCAAATAATTAATCACCCGCTTACTTCATTCCGTCTACGTATATTTTTTTAATTTCTACTAATTCATAAAAACCGGTTAAGCACATAGCATGTGTATTAATTATACAAAAAATCATCGATGAAACAACTAATGCTTCAAACACTAGCAACATATAACAAACAAACAAAAATATATTTAGACAGCAATCAAACACCTAACTAGTGAGAGAGAAAAAATATATAAAAATATAATAAATTATAGAAAAATGTTAAAAACACACTTTCTTTAATTGATTAAAATTTATTAGAAAATAAAAAAATTACATTACATCAAAAACTATTTTTAACAACTATTAATATGCTCTTTAATGATTATGTAAACAACCACTAAATTTTTTCCTAGCAATTAATTATTAGTCGTCATTGTATTCTGATCGATAAAAATCTTATTGACATTTATATTTAATGTGGTAAAGACCCCTTTAAATGGCCAAGAAAACTTAAAGTCTCTAGTGGCAATTTTTGACTATTTTAATTGTCACAAACACAATTAGTTGACCTTTATGAATTGTTAGAAGAAATTTTAAACAATGATTTTTAAAATTGTGATTATCGGTCTATACCTAATTAATATCCTAAAGATAAAATATATCTACGAGAAATATTAATATATTAAATAAATACAATATTAAAAATAGGTAAAATTTAATAAGACAAATGTATATAATGGAATTAAAAAAGAAAGTCTCATCCTTGATGACATATATATATCCTAGAAATATGTCAAAATTAAGTTTCAAAATAGAACAAAGCTTGGAAATAAGTAAAGTATCTTGCAGTATCTTTTAAAGCTATCATGTCTATACACTGCAATAAAACATTATTGCAAACACTTCACTACTATTGTAAGGAAATCACTTTTTTTTTAAGGTATTTTATTAGCCTTCAAATGAATTAAACATCATTTCAATGTTCAATAACTCAAGTCATAAAAAAACTCAACTTTAAATCTTCGTTGTGATTTAACTTTTCTTGATTGCTTCAACCTAAAGGGAGAAACTTTGAGAGACAATAATATTTCTTAATTTAATATAACTTGGAAACAATATTAAAATCGTCTTAAAAGTCTCCCTAAATCTATTTTCTTAGTTTAATATAACTTGTAATGTCATCAAATCATTCATCTTTGTAAAAGCACCACTTGCAAAACCAACAAAATTATGAATGGATGCAATAAAATTAAGCTGCTACGAGCCTAATATATAGAGCAAGAAAACAAAATGCTTGTGAATATTTGTGATAAGAAAGTGAAGCATAACCTTTTGAATAAATTTGATGAGTCTAGTTATCGTGGACACAAGTTTTTATCATGAAAAAAAAATGCCAAGTGATCTAGAGAAAGAAAACATACATTCAGTGAAAATAAAACAACAATAGAAGCAAATTAAAAAAAAGGAAAAGTAAAATAGAAAAGAATATGAAAGTTGATTCTTTATTTATAAACCTTAAGGAACCAACAATGTTTTAACTAAAAATTCTTCTAAAATACCAAAATATGGCTTATCAAGGATAAAATATTCATGTGATATCTCTGTTATACAAGTCAAATTCTATTAAGGAGAAATAAAAGAAGCAAATGATATATATATATATATATATATATATATATATATATATATATATATATATATATATATATATATATATATATATATATAAACGCAAGGATCAAATTATATTGATATAATTTTTATTAATTATTATATTGTTCAATAATTTCATATAAAAGGTAAATTTTGTCAATTCAACCGTTGAATAATAATTTTATAATATTACCTTGATTGCATATACCAAATTTTGTTAAAATTGATAATAATAATAATAATAATATGATCAAATTATTTATATTTAAGAATATATTTTGAAAAGTTTATTTTATGTTAATTAACCTATATGAATGAAATATCAAATAATTTTAGATTAATATAAAACTGTTTATATAATCCAGGTAAAATTATTAGATCGACAAATTTTTTATATATAAAATTATTGAACAATATAATAGTTGTAAAAGTTATAAATGTGTAATTTTTATCAATTATTATACTGCTCAATAACTATATGTTAAATATAAATTTTTTAAAACTTATCGTTATATTAAAAATTTTATACTCCTATATATCATATATAAAAATATATATTAATTTAAACTAATTTAATATTTCATTCATATAAATTACATAATATATAATTTTAAAATATACTAAAATATGAATAATTTGATTATTTTTAAATGATTATTTAATTAAAATTTGACATAAACATATAAGATAATATAAAATTATAATTTAATAGTTAAATTAATAAAATTCATATTTAATATATAATTATTGAAAGATATAATAATTAATAAAAATATATCGATATCATTTGATCTATTTCCATATATAATTAATTAATTAATTAATTAACCGGCCAGTTGTTTGCTCTGATCCATATTTCAAATGCAAATGTGGTACCTCAAATTCTTCCACTATTGGAAGGGAAATTAAATATTAAACAAAATAATATAAATTTTATTAATTGACATTGAAATACAATCATGAATCAGACTATATATATGCCATCGATAATAAAGAATAATAGAAAATAGGGAAATAAAATCTCCTAATTAGTACCAGTAATCAGTCTTTTCCTAAACTATTATATGAAAAGTATTTTGACCTAAATTTATTGCACATCTAGGACACTTTCTATATATATATATCTATTTCATTGGGCTTATTATAATAGTGTCACTCATGCCTGAACTTCTTTGCCTAAAAAAAACTGAATACGTATATAAGCCTAAAAAACTAAATTAATAAAACATTGCAAGCATGAAAAAACTAAACTTAATTTGATTTGGAGATAGACTTGTTTAACATTTACCGCAGCTACAAGAACTTGATGATGTTAAGAATAGGAAAAGACACCAGAATCCTACAAAGGATTTGACTCATGGTTTGGATTTTGAAAAAAATAAAAACAAGTACTAGCAAGTAGCATCTAGGAAACAGAGTCGTCGTTGCCATCTTTCAAAAACTGAAATAATTCAAAAGTGAAAAAAGAAAGAACCGAAGACATCAAACTCATAAATATGGACGAGAGAGACATTAAAAGTCTTAAATGCTTTAATGTAAGACATAAAAATAAATAAGAATTGTTGATGAGATATTTTAAAAAAATGTTTAAATATATATTTTATAATATAATTTTATATTTTAGTTAATTAAAATTTTAGTGACTAAAATACCATAATAGATAAAAAAAAATGCAATTAAGCTTTAAAAAAATGAGATGTCCAAAAATAATTATTTATAAAAGGAATCCAATAATAATGTGAAGTAAAGTGTTTAATAGGTGTGTTTTTATTCCTCCCTATTTTTTCAATAATGCAAATCAATTAAATTATTATTTAGGTCAACGATTTCTGCATCATGCAAGTTATAAGTCTGGATACAGAAAAGTCTTCTGAGAGAATTATGAGAGACTGCATATAATCCTATTCTCACTTGGAATCGTTAACCACTTTTCAGCTTTCACTCTCACTACGTAGCGAGAGAATAACCTAATAAAAAGCAGGTGGAAACCAATTTTCTCAAACGCATCTTTCCATCATAATCGTTCACACTGACACATTGCGTTTTCGCAGGATGGGAGGCGACGGCGCGATTGAAGGCGGCGTGCGGAGGCGAGGGTGCACGTTCCGTCGAAACGACTTCTTCCCGGAGGAGTCGTTCAAGAGTTGGGGAAACTACGCGAGAGCGGTGATGGAGACGCCGTCGCGGCTGAAGGATCGCGTGCTGGCCCGATCGGAGGACCACGCCGAGGTGGTGGAGATGAAGGCTCGGAGCAGCCACGAGATGAAGAAGACGCTCAACTGGTGGGACCTCATGTGGTTCGGGATCGGCGCCGTCATCGGCTCCGGCATATTCGTCCTCACCGGCCTCGAGGCCAAGACGGAGGCCGGACCCGCCGTGGTGCTCTCCTACGTCGTTTCCGGCGTCTCCGCCTTGTTCTCCGTCTTCTGCTACACCGAGTTCGCCGTCGAAATTCCCGTCGCAGGTTCCTTCTCTCGCATTCTTGCTTTTATTATTTACTTATTTGGTTCACGCGCTTTGTTTTGCTATCTCTGTGATTAATTTTGTTATGTGAATTTAATTAGTACTAAAAGATGGCCGCACTTTTCATCACTATAGTGATACTAGTATTATTCACTAAACGCACTGCACTGCACCGTAAAAAATGCTGCCTCATCCTCTTTCTATGAATTTCTGTTACCTCAAATTAGTAGTAACAGAGAGATACACGTTCCTAAAAACGCGTCATCCTAATTGCCAACTGCAGCTGCAACTGCAACTACCGCAAAATTTTAAAAGTGTACTATACTATAATTTAATTTAAAAGTTTAAACATATTGGTTTGCTTAAAAACATCGTTAGGTTTATCTGTTCGGGTTGTAAAATCATTTCTAATTAGTTTGATTTAGTAGGTTTGGAGTGGAAACAACTTAAGACTGGCTACAAAGATTTTGCTGTGCATAAATATTACAGTGTGTTTGAATGAAAAATTTAAACGGAGCAATTCATTTATTTGAAAAATTTTAAATTTTTTTAGATGAAATAATTTGTATAGACGGAGAATTTATAAAAAAATTTGAAATTCAAGCATTTGTGAAATTCCTTGAAATAGTAGAATTTTAAATTCTCACATAAAAAAGTAAGAATTTGAAATTTTTTATATTTTTTCTTCTTCTTATTTTATTTGTATTTTATCTTATATCTTATCTCTTCATATTTTTAATTATTGAAATATTTAGAATAATTTTTAAAATTTTTAAAAATTATTTAATATTAATTTTTAAAATTATTAAATATTTAAAAATTAGTTAATATTTATCTTTATAAAATTTAATTTAAAAATCGCAACATATAAATATATTTTTAAAATTAATTTTACCATGGTGAAATCAAATTATCATATCCAAGCTAACAATTTAAAATTTGATAAATTTGAATTGATTTATCCAAACAAAATATTTTAAGAATGATAGAAATTGAAATCAAAGTAATTCAAATACCAAAGATTTAAAATTCTTTGAATCTGTAAAATTTTTCATCCAAACACACCATTAAGTTTTTTTTGTCTAATTTGTTATAAATTATTTGGTTTGACCATTTTAATAGTTTTGCTTAACATAAAAGTTTGTTTATGTGACATACTGACATGTTCTATACAAGACTTATAAAAAGCTCAATAAATCTAAGTAAGCTAATGAACTTAGATATGGAAAACATTAGTGTTAATAGTTATATATTAAATATAAATATTCATTATAAACTAATATATAATATAATATTTTTTAAACACATGTATAGAGATAAATAGTTAAATACTGTGATGTCCCACATAAATCGATATGTAAGGCCATACTGGTTTCATCCTTTATAAAAGTAATAGTAAAATTTAAAAATGTCGGTTAGTTTGAAAAACATAAATATTGAGAAAGAAGATGCGAAGACGAGCGCAAAAGGTTGACTTGTTTTTGTATTAAATTAAAATTAACTTACAATGGAATAAATAATGGCACTAGAAAACGAAAACAAACACATGGGGAGGAAAAACAGTGGGAACGCTCAGATATCCGATACAAAAAAGGCGAAATCATATATGAGCATCTACACTACTGTTAGTTCTTACGTACCCGTATCTTAAAAGTGAGCACATGTTGCTATTAAATAATTCCAATTCCAGCCGCTGAATTCGTAAGTTAGGTTGCTTAAAATTAACCACCGTTTCTTATATAAAATACGTTTAATTTAATTTTTTATTTGTCATTTTTTAATGTGAGATTTAAATTTTTTTAATATATCTTTTTTAGTATAGTATTATTAAATTTGATGTATGTGTAAATGATAGATGATTCATTTAGAGTAAATATATAATTATTCTGATATTGTCTTAGAATATAAATTATGAGTCAATTAATCCAATTTTTTAAAATTAACTTATAAACAGAAGATTATTTATAATTTATATACTCTTTATTTATCATTTATATTTTTTTTCCTACGCAAATCAAATTTCTTGTTTAAAGAAATTCGAGTAAGAAGACGGAGAAGTAGAGAGACTAATAAAGACAAATGCCAAAAGTCAAGTTGTTTATTAGACTCAACTTACGTCTGGATAAGTAAAATAAGCATGCATGCATAAATAAAAGTGGAAAACATCAATCAAAATAGATTAGAAATAAGAAATTATATATATATATATATATATATATATATATATATATATATATATATATATATAAGGAAATTTATCTCATCTCTCATAATAAATTCTCTCTTATTTGATATGTTCCCTTATATATATATAGTCAATTTGAGTGGAATAGTTTTTTTTATATAATATTAGATTTTGAATTCAAAATCGAATTATTTGAACCGTGTTTGAGTTTTATCTTTGATAGGTTTAACCAAATTTTATTTATCTTATGAACGAAACAAATTATTTTAAGATGAAATTTTAAGATATTTATGTAAAAAAAAAAAAAGAAGGTATCGGTATATGTGTATTTTACATTGAAAACAGGTTCAATACATTTAATAATTCATACAGTAACATAAGACAAGCAAAACTAAAGTGTAGAGTATTTATTTTTATTTTTATGGTGAGTGTACTAGTTGAATGTGTTAGCGGTTAGCCCAGAGAAAATATGGTCCACTAGTGGAATGTCCTAGTCCATAGAAAATAACGCCACCAAATAGAAGATTTAGGCACAAAGAAAAGGAGGGCAAAATGCAACTATGATAATACTAAGGCGTCAAAGTCAAATTAACCGATGGTCCACTTTTGGCGGCGTTGCTTGTTTGAATAACGAATGTGACACGTGAAGATTGACGTGAACACAAGAATCCATGTATATCCTAGTCCTAGTCGCGCTTTCTCCTGATTAGTTATCAGAAAAATTACACTTTGGAAATCTCTATTTTTAAATTAATTAAAATTATAATGATAGCACTGAAGTTTAAATTTAAGATATTATGCATTTTACTCTAATTCTCTTTTATTAGACCCATTTTAGGAGTATATTTAATAAGTAAATAGTTACTATTGAGACTGGAAAGAAAAAATATTTATATTTCTTAGTAAAATAAAAAAAAAACAAAAGAGTCTTATAAAAGGAGAGAAGAAAAATGTTAATTAGTATTTTGTACTAATCCTTTTTCATTAAATATGTACAAACTATGAAGTGTGATTTAATAATAATAATAAAATTGTTGTAACTGCTAAGTCATGTTTACGTGTCTTTCGCATGTATAGTTCTCGTATTAAACAAGAATGCTGATGGGTGAAATGCTTTTTAGAAGTAAATATATACTAATAATTTTTAGTTAGAGAACTAATAATTGAGATTATAAATAATTTTGAAATTTATATATTATATATGTATTAGTATTTTCTCTGGGGGTCTCTCATCAGAGAGTTTAGTTTAGTTTTCTTTTCTCTTCTATGGTGTACCAAAAAAATGTATTAGTACTTTAGTCTTACATTAATTATACATTATAAATATTTATTTTATATAATACAATTGTAATTAATAAGTATACTTAATTCTTAATATATAAATCATACTATAATTAAAATATATAATAATTAAATATATTTAAATATATAAATTGTATTTTAGATATACTACAAAAATTAAATTATGATATAAGATTATTTGTAATTATTGACAATTTTTAATAATATTAATAAATTTTAATTTAGAATAAATATAAAAGTGGATAAATTAAAGAGTTGTTGTTGTATCTAACAATTCTAAACATTTGTTTTTTTAATCAATTCTCACTTGTAGACCAACCCAATCCAATATGGTATCAGACCTGATGCTTAATAATCTATAGAGTTTCTCGCATGTTCGAATTCTACTAAGAAGCATTTTGGGTCTTTTGTTTGTGGCAGGAGGATCATTTGCGTACTTAAGAGTAGAACTGGGAGACTTCGTGGCCTTCATAGCTGCCGGAAACATCCTCCTTGAGTACGTAATAGGCGGCGCGGCCGTGGCTCGGTCATGGACCTCTTATTTCGCCACCCTCTGTGGCAAACACCCCGACGACTTTCGTATAATAGTCCACAACATGAACCCCGACTACGGCCATCTCGACCCTATTTCCATCGCAGTCCTCATCGCCATCACCACCCTCGCAGTCTACAGCACCAAAGGCTCTTCCATCTTCAACTTCATCGCCACTATCATCCACTTACTCATCATCGCCTTCATCATAATCGCTGGCCTCACCAAGGCCAACCCTGCAAACTACACCGACTTCGACCCTTTCGGAGTCCGTGGCATATTCAAAGCCTCAGCTGTTCTTTTCTTCGCTTATGTTGGCTTCGATGCAGTCGCAACCATGGCTGAAGAAACCAAGAACCCCGCTAAGGACATTCCCATTGGTCTTGTGGGCTCAATGGTGATCACCACCTTGGCATATTGCTTGCTAGCAGTGACACTATGCCTCATGCAAAACTACATCGACATCGACAAAGATGCTCCCTATTCGGTTGCATTTAGCGCTGTGGGAATGGATTGGGCTAAGTACATTGTTGCATTTGGTGCGTTGAAGGGAATGACCACTGTGTTGTTGGTCAGTGCAGTGGGTCAAGCTCGTTACCTAACCCACATTGCACGCACCCACATGATGCCTCCTTGGTTCGCTCATGTTGATGAGAGAACTGGCACACCCATGAACGCCACAATCTCGATGCTTGCAGCCACAGCTGTGATTTCTTTCTTCACTGATCTTCAGATTCTCTCAAGCCTCTTGTCTATTTCCACTCTTTTCATCTTCATGCTTGTAGCCTTGGCGCTTCTAGTGCGTCGCTATTACTCAAGCGGGGTAACCACAAAGAAGAATCAAGTGAGGCTCATCCTGTGCCTTGTGCTGATTGTTGGTTCTTCATGTGGCATTTCTGGTTATTGGGCAAGCAGTGATGGTTATGTTGGGTATGCTATTTGTGTGCCGTTGTGGATTTTAGGAACTGGAGGTATTTGGTTCTGGGTTCCGCAGGCTAAGAAACCCAAACTGTGGGGGGTGCCCTTGGTTCCGTGGCTACCTTCTTTGTCTATTGCTATCAACATATTCCTTCTTGGGTCTATTGATAGGGATTCGTTTATCAGGTTTGGGGTGTGGACAGGGTTGCTCTTGGTGTACTATGTGCTATTGGGGTTACATGCTTCTTATGACACAGCCAAAGGGTTTGAGAGCCAAAAAAGTTCTGTCCAAGTTGAGAAGGAGTGGAACCAGGTGGAGGAAGGGGCAAAAGGGGAAGTGTCTCTTGCAACGGTTTCGAATGATTGATATGCAAAAGGGTTGATGAGAGAACTGTGTAACTAGTCATTAGGCTTTTGCAAATAATTTCTTTACTTTTGTATTGTGTGAGTGAGTTTGTTATTTATGCTCAATATTATCTGTAGTCTGTAGAGGATGTTTGGACAACTCTTTTATTTTAAATATTTTATTAATATCTATTTTTTTTTATGTCTTTTTTCTATCGTGTTATCTTTTTCTTTTTTCTTTTTCTTTTTCTTTTATTTAGTGACATCTACGATAAATTGTTGTATAATTATAATTATTATAACCTCAACTAATTTTTACGGGACACATAATTTCCTTTTTATAATTTAAAAATATTAATTGTCTTGTAAATATTAGGTTGTTTGTAAACACCCTGTATTTGATAAAGAGGAAAAAAACAGTCCAGATATAGAACTACAGGTAATACTTGACCATTATTCCATACAAATGCCTTTTAATTTGTGGAACCGGTCATCACTCAACAAATTGAAACATTTGCAGTGGCATATGAAGTATACATGTATCATAATCTTTGGTTGAGGATATTATAATTCAAGCATATCAAGAAGCAGACAATGATAGCGAGTCTATTTCAATGTCTGAACTCAACCTTAATGAAATTGTTAGTATGTGAGACAATGAGTGTGATGAGGTTAATTCTGCTGGATAAAGTTTACCATTAAACATGGTTGAAGTTGGAGATATCAAGTGAGGCAGAATAAGTCCATATTAAAAAAAATTCTCACTAAGCATGGACATGTTTTTCAAAATTATACGGTATCCACACTGATATTTAGTGTTCAATACATACAAAACTTATTATTGTGGCATATACATATATCATGATGAAGCTCAATGTGAAAATCTTCTGCCAGAGAGCGATTAACAAAGGTTCTCATTTTAGTTTTAGCGTATGTGATAGTTTCAGATATCCTAGCACACTCATCTTCTGCTTTAGCTAGTGACTCCTTGCAGGTACTCTCTTTATCACACAATAATTGGACTTTGCTGCTACTGCATTCTTTCTTACTTCACATTCTTTTAATTCTCTCTTGATAGTTTCAACGATCTTTTTGTTGATATATTTTTTTCTCTATAAGCACGGTAGATTGATTAAGAATCTGCCTTGTGTGAAGTATATCTTCCAGTCTTAAGTGAAACCACTTAATGTTCACTTTCATATTTTGTATTTCATTGACAAGAGCAATCATGCTATGCAGCTCATCTTCTGTGATTTTATGGAGATCCTTGTCTTGCAAGTCTGAAATAATGTCACATTTCATCTCTAATAACATTGGACGTAACATCGTTGTGGATATTGTAGAATCCTTAAAATTATCTCCATAATTGGTGAGAATTTTTCTTAATATAGACTCATATTCTGGCCTCACTTGATATCCTTCAACTCCAACTGTGTTCATCTATTAAGACATGCAATGGACAGCAGAAGCATAAAACATAAAATCATAAAAACCATAAAACAGAGAAGAGGAAAGGTTAGGGAATTGAACAATTTCATATTTGCTAAATAACCATACCATTCTGCTTGTTTTTCATTCATATATAAGGCAAATACATGAAAAATGACAGCCATACATAGAACCCATAAATGCTGTCAGTAAAACACATGTTCCAACCATCATTAAGTGTATAGATTTGCCTAAAATCAGAAATCTAACAAGATATTGTCTACTGAACTAAGCAAACATAATTACAGCAGAACTTTACCCACTAATACAAAAAACCTTAATTAATTATAGCAGTAAAAAATAAAGAAAAAGTTTTACTGCTTTAACACTCCTTAAAACTTTTCTTAAGGACTCCCAACTTGTTTCTTAGCTCATTAAACTTAGCACTTGGAAGGGCCTTAATGAGTATGTCTGCCAATTGCTCCTCGAACCTGCAATACATCAACTGAACATCTCCATTCTTCTCAGCTTCCCTTATAGCATGAAATTTGACATTGATATGCTTGGTTCTTCCATGTTGAATTGGATTTTTAGCATTTGAAATGGCTGACTTGTTATCACACCATAGCACAATAGGTTCCATTTGCACATGACTCAAATCTGTCAAGACTTTCTTGACTCATATAGCTTGATTTGAGGCAACTGCTGCAGCTACATATTTAGCCTCGGTAGAGGATTGAACAACCACATCTTGCTTCTTAAAGTTCCATCATTACCAAGTGAAAAAACATATCATGTTGTGCTCTTAGAGTCATCAATAGATCCAACCCAATCACTATCAAAAAAACCTTCAACCTTTCATTACTTTTGCTATACCAAATGCCAAAATTAGTAGTACCTTTCAAGTATCTCAACACTCTTTTGCCTACACCAAAGTGTGTTAAACTTGGTGAATGCATGAACCTTGAAAGTAAACTACTGCAGAACATCAAATCTGGTTTGGTTGCAGTCAAATAAAGAAGACTACCAACCAAACTTCTATATTAAGTCACATCTGCCTTTGCATCACCGTCAGCCTTGGAGAGCTTTTCGTTGACAACAAGTGGAGTTGAAACAGGATTACAATTTTCCAATTTGAATTTTTTCAGCAAGTCATTTGCATACTTTTTCTGTGAGAAAAATTCCATCATCAATCTGATGCACTTCCATCCCCAAAAAATACCTCATCACTCCAAGATCTGTCATTTCAAAAACCTGCAACATGCTATTTTTAAATTCTTCAATTTCATCAACATCATCACCTGTAATCAATAAATCATCAACATAAAGTGAAACCATAATTTTCTTTCCATTGCCACAATCTTTCACATAAAAAGTAGGCTCATTTTGGCTCCTCCTGAAATTATTTTGCAGAAAATGAGAATCAATTCTGTTGTACCAAGCTCTTGGAGCCTGTTTCAGCCCATACAAGGCTTTATGAGGCCTATAAACTTTTTCTTCATGACCTACAACAATAAAACCATCAGATTGTTCAACATATATTTCTTCTTGCAATACTCAATTTAAAAAGGCAGATTTAACATCCAAGTGAAAGATTTTCCATCCATATTGAGCCGCTAATGCAACAATTAATCTAATTGTTTCATGCCTAGCAACCGGCACAAATGTATCACCATAATCAATTCCAGCCATTTGAGAATACCCCTTCACAACAAGCCTTGCTTTGTGCTTGTGGATGGAACCATCTGGATTTAATTTTATTCTATAAACCCATTTGACGCCAATCACATGTTTGTCCTTGGGGTTTGAAGTAAGTTCCCAAGTGTCATTTTTGTTAATCATGGCCAGCTCATCCTTCATTGCATCTTTCCATTCTTCATGCATTGAAGCCTCTTCAAAACAAGAAGGCTCACTTATAACAAAATTGCATTTTTCATAAATTTTAGCCAAAAACTTGGATTTTAGCACAGGAGAATAAGATCCAGCAATATGATTTTTATTCTCATTTGCAGCTTGCTCCTGGTTGAAATTGGTTGTCAACTGTTCTATTTTTGTACTCCTTTAAACTTCATTATTTTCCCAATTCCAGCATGCATTCTCATCAATTAGAATATCCTTGTTGATCACAATCTATTTTAACCTCATATTGTACACCCGGTAACCTTTGGAGTTTGCAACATAGCCTAAGAAAATCCCCATTTTAGCTTTGTCATCTAATTTGGATCTTTTTGTTGCTGCAACATGAGTACAACAAATAGATCCAAAAATCTTCAAAGTGTTTGGCAGTGAGTTTCACTCCATTCCGAGCTTCAATTGGTGTTTTCTCTTGAACAACTCTTGTTGGTAGCCTATTCAAAAGATACACGGCTGCATAAACAGCTTCAGCCCAAAAACATTTAGGCAATTTCTTTTCAGCAATTAAACATCTTGCTATCTCCATAACTGTTCTATTTTTTCTCTCAAAAACTCTATTTTGTTCAGGAATATAACTTACTGTCAATTGATGAACAATGCCTATATCTTCACAAAATGCATTAAACTCATTAGATGTATACTCGTTCCCATTGTCAGATCTAAACATTTTAATTTTGCAGCCACTTTAAGACTCCACCATGGCTCTAAACTTTTTAAAGACATCAAAAGTTTGAGCTTTGCTTGATAAAAAATACACCCATGTCATTCTTGTCAAATCATCAATAAACAGAAGAAAATATTTGCTTTGGCTAAGAGAAGGAACACTCATTGGACCATACAAATCAGTGTGAATAAGCTCCAATTTTTCCTTTACTCGTGTGACATTTGTTGATGAAAAAGACTTTCTATGCATTTTTCCCAATTGACAAGCATCACATAAATCATCAATAATACTCATCATAAGTATGTCTTTTACCATATCATGAGTTTGCAAAAATTTCAATGCACCCATATTAAAATGACCTCAGATGTTTTTTTAGTTTCTACAAACTTCTTTGCTGATCTCAAAGAGGCACGGCGGTCATATATTGTAGAGGAATCCGGAATCAAATGCTTTCTCTGGGAAGGAGGGAACTCCCAAGATTCTGACTGAACAAACATTGAACACATACCAACAATGCGTAAATTATGAAGTAACCAATGACATGGGAAAGAGAAAAGACAGGTCAGAAAAATCATCTTTTTAATATCATTTTATTTCTACAAAATGCCTCCATTAAATCAGTTTCATTCTTTGTGGAATACATGTCATGGTATCGAAACATTTTTGTAGAAATAAAATTGTAAACAAATGCTACAAGGTATACACATAACCACGATAGTTGTAAACAATTACCTGGTTGGTGGGTGAATCAGAGTGAAAAGAATCCATAACCTCTACTCAACTTGCTTCCCCTTCTCGTTCTTCTTTCTTCTTTATGCTTGTTTAGTGACACATTCTTACTTCTCAGAGTTACCAAACAATAAGACTCTAAGAAGATCGTTTCTTAGGACAAAGAAAAGAGCAGTTGTGGTTGTGTACGAGTCCAGTGTCAGTGCAGTGTTATAATATACCCTTGTCTCTCTTCTGCTACAATATAACCTTTTCATGCAATATGTTTGTTTGACCATTAAATTTTATATGCACCACAACAGCCACGCTTTCCTTTATCAAATCAAGAATCAAATCGCGTTTCATGGAGATTTTTCTGTCAATGTTTCTAAAACAAGAGATGTTACCTGTTTTGGAAACAAAAAACTGAACAACTTAAAATGTTATTAATATATTTTTACAGTGGTTTTCTGTTTAGATTCATTTCTTTGATGAAGGTTAGGTATTTTATTGTAGAAACTTGGCATGATTATCGAAAATAAAATTCATCTCCTATTCAACACATACTTGAAATTTAGCATTACTTCTCGTTTTCAATTAAAATGTTTTCTTTTGTTCTAACTCTAACATATGTCCCTGTATGTTCTCTTATGGGTGTTGTATATGCTACGAGGTTCATGCATAACCACAATGTTTGGAAACAAGAGGGTGGAAAACATTTTTGTTACCTGTTTGTTTGGTGAATCAGAGGGAGAAGAATCCATATGCTTCTCCTTTGTTGTTGTTCTTCGTTTATGCTCAATGTTGTTTAGAATTTTAGAATCAATGCTGTGTTTGCTCTTACTGAACTGCGGAACTCAACGAGTCTTATTCATACTAACCTGCCCAACTCAAAGAAAAATAAACAATTCTAGTAAATGCATGAAAAATTCAAATTCTAAACATATTAATTCACGCTTTTTCTTTGACCAAAGATATTGAGATTGAGTCACGACTTTTTGAACATAAACCAAAAGAGGAAAAAAGTGTAATTTGTATAGTTTTCTAACATTATCAATTATAGAAAATTAAAATAATTTTTGAAATTCACGATTTTTATATAATAAATGAATAGTAGGTTATTGTTTACCTTTTTATATAACAAAGAAATAGTATTATATTATGCATAACTTTTTTTATCGTAAAATTTTTCTTAAATCTTAGAACACTTTAATCTTATTAAGAGAAAAAGGAAATTAAAATGTTACTTCCTTTGACTTTTTTTTTACTCATTAACTAGGATTTAAAAGAATATTTTTTGTTAGGGAGGGAATCTTGTTTCATATTAATGAGTATTTATAACCATAAAAGTTATTATTCCCATCAAATAATAATTATTTTCATAAATTGTTTTATTAAACTCATTTACAATTTAGTCATTAATTATTTAATTATTTATTCATTGGTCCTTTTATACGTCACATGCCCTTCACATTAAACATAATTATCTTACATTCTTTCACTTGACTCATGTGACATTTTTCATAATGAAAATTAATTAAACTAACATAATGTATATTAAAATGACTAAATTATTT
Organism: Cajanus cajan; assembly: GCF_000230855.2. Classification (NCBI taxonomy): domain Eukaryota; kingdom Viridiplantae; phylum Streptophyta; class Magnoliopsida; order Fabales; family Fabaceae; genus Cajanus; species Cajanus cajan. The sequence continues at coordinate 80,904,485 of NC_138518.1, forward strand.
TATATATTGGGTTCATCGTAATTTCATAATTAAAAATTTGAATTAATTTATGTCATGATAGTTGTACATCACTTTAATCGATATAGTCTCTTTCATATACTACAAATTAGTTTTTGTGAGACCCTACTTCCCCTTTTGATTTTTTTTTCTCTCCCCGACACCCCCCTCTCCCACTCACTTTCCATTTCCCTTCACCCTTACTCTCCTTACTCCTCCCTCCTCACTTCACTAATCTTTCTTCTTGGGGTGTGAATTCAAGGTGCTGTTTCGGGTGTTGAGGACTAACTGAGGCGTGGGTTACTTTCTTCTTCGTGGAGCTTTTCTCCTTCTTCTCCTTTCTCATTCCCGGAAGTTGCGATCTTCATTTTGAGGTAAGGGAAATTAGTTTTATGCTGTGTTTTGGTTAACGGGGGGTCTGGGGACTCATTTAAACAGCTGAGAACTGATGATTTTGGTTGAGAACTTCTAAAGTTAAGCTTTTGGGGTTTTCGGGATTTTTGAGAAATTTTGAGGAAATTCTTGGATTGTGGTTGCATGTGGAAAATGAGGTATTTTTCTTGATGTTTGATGAGAATGTGGCATTTTGGCTGGATTGCATGCTTGTTTTCTGTTAAGATTTGCAGGTTTTGAGCAATTTTTTTAAACTTGGGGAAGTTACTGATGAGTTCGCGCTGGGCGCTGTTCTTCGCGTCGGGCGCGCGACCACCAGGAGACTCTGTTTAGGCAAGCCCGCCGGGCGCAAGGCTGTGTGCGCTGGGCGAGCTTGCAAATGAGAGTCTCTGGTTGGCCCGCGCCGGGCGTGACTCGAGCTGCGCTGGGCGCGATATCAAGAGTAACATGTTTTTGGGATACTTGGACCGCGCTAGGCGCACTTTTGGACTCACTGGGCGCGAAGGCTCCTTGGGAGTCTCTGCCAAGAGCAAGCCGGGCGCAATTGTGAATTGCGCTGGGCGCGAGACCCTGGTAGGTCTCTGCCTTCCCCACGCTGGGCGCAGGTTAGGCCCCACTGGGCGCACGAGACTCCTTGAGTCTCTGCCAGGCAGGCGCTGGGCGCAATTTGGAATTACGCCAGGCGCGGGAGAGCCTTGGTGCTCTCGGGTTGAGCCGCGCTGGGCGCGACCTCGAGTGCGCCGGGCGCGCAAGGAGATGATGATCTATATGATGTTGACTGTTGAGTTGTGCCGAAATTGTTAATCAATGATGTTATATGCTGAGCCAAGTGAATTTGATGAATATGCTGTGATGATTAGGGGATAAAGTTGAGATAAATATGTTAGTGGTATTAGAGGTGTATTGTTGAGCTGGAATCAATGGATTAATAAGAGAAATTATATAGTATAGCGGAATTATAGACCGTTGGGCTGAATTGTAGAAAGTAATAATTTTGTTGAATTACTGTGTTGTGCTGTGCTGTGCTGTGTTGTGCTGTGCTGAGATATGCTGGGTTGGGTGATATTATAGCCGCTAAGTCGGTGCTGTTGTTAGCCACACATGTGGTGCTGATTCTAACCGCTAAGGCGGTGCTGTTGTTGCCGCTTTGCGGTGCCGTTATAGCCACTAGAGTGGTGCTGTTGTTGCTGCTGAGCAGTGCTGATATTGCCGCATTGCGGTGCTGATATTGTTGAGTGGTATAAGCTGTACAAGTGTGCTGATAACTGTATCTGTTGTTATTTATATTGATATTTATATAATTGTATGTTGAATTTTTATTTCACTAGCTTACCTTTTTGTTGCTTTCCATGTTATTGGACTGCGATGATCATACTATGTATGGGAGCAGGGCAGGAATAGATGGGCGTCTTGTGGTGAGTCTCTGGCGGACTTTGCAGCTGTTTTGCTTGGTGATGTTATTTTGCTTGTGGCTACTTGGGATAGTAGCATTTGGTTGTAATTTTCTTTAGTACACTTTAACTCTAGTCAGACTGGAACCTTGTATATCTATATATTCTAGATCCTATATTTATATACTTGTTCTATTTGTCTGGTGTTTCTAGTGTGCTATGCCGGGTGTAGTGACCAGCCAGGTCGTTACAGTTTTTCTCCTTAATATGACCATTAATAAAGACCACATGATTGGTCCAATATAATGTTTTTATTCAAGATAGTTGTTTATATTACTCTAATATAAATATGCATTTATTCATAAAGAACAAGTAATCAAAGACATCATTAATGAGCTCAAAGTATCACTCACTTAGCATAATATTCAATTGTTAGTACTAACAATAATATTTATATTTTCAACATGCTTGATAATTTTTTTTGGAGGGTAAAATAAATTTTTTGCAATATAATTTGATTAATTTTTGTGATTTTTAAAATTTTTTATTTAAAAATTAGTTATAAATACATAATATTATATTATTTGTTTAAGATTCATATGTAAAAATAAAATTAAAAACATAGAAATATTAAAAAAGTATATTTAACATCAATTTTTATCTTATTATTTAAATAAAAATAATAATATAAATTTAGCGTACAATTTGAACTTTAGTAACTTTTGTTGATGGGAATGAAAATAATATACCATATATACTTTTCATTCACATAAATATTTTTTTTAACTTCATATATCTTACATTTTCTATTACCGTCAACAGTTTGTTTATCTCTATTTTTCCTAAATATATGTGACACCCTTTAGGAAAAATCCAACTAGACAAAATGCTAGTTGTAATGAAAAGTATAAAGTATATATACATTATAATTCTCAAAATTACTTTTGTAACTTTAATCCGAACATATTCATATTTGGTGTTGCTTGAGAAATTATTAGTATGGAACGAGATTATGAAGGATTGGATTGACTTAATAGGCTTATAATTCCCCTTGAATTTTCTTTGATACAACCCACAGTTTTTTCTCTCTAGCCATTTGAGTAGAAGTTATTAATTTTTATTTTATTCTAATAACTATTTGAAATGTAATATTAATTAAAAATTTATAATCAAGTAATTTTAATATCTTGTCATAGTAATTCATTCTATTAATATTTTATAACATTGTTGTTTTAATTTTTTTTAGTTCACTAATACAATTTCTTTTATTCATTCCATCTCCTGTTTAAATGTTTCAATTGTTGTGATTCAAATAAAAAGAAAAAAAGTGCTTTTATATTATAAAAATTGTTCAAATAAGCTCTCAATAAATGAAAATAAATTGATCTAATATATACTAAATAATCAAAATCAAAAGAACTATTGTATTAAGAATCAAATGAATTATTCTTTATTAGAAGTGTCAATCCATCACTATCATTTTTATCTAATAATTCAAATTTAATTTGTTCTTTCACACATATACATATACTCAAATCCTCAATTAAAATATATTATGAGTTATTAAGTAAAGTAATTTTATCATAAATTATTTTTGGAGTCATTTAATCTCTTTATATATAATTATTAAATAACTAAAAGTCTAAGGTAGTTGCATCAATCAGATATTATATTCTTATATAGATCAATAAGATATTATGTAGGTAAATCAAATATTAAAATTTTATTTAAATATATTTTTAATTCATATAAATTAGCTAATTTTGATTTTGGTTCTTGTAAAATATATTTTTTGTTTTTCATCTTCTAAAATTGGAACTATTGTTTTTAATTTTTATTTTTATTTTTATATGATTATTTTTAACTACCTTTTGTTTATTAAAATGTTAAGTGATTATATAAGTATTATTTACGACTATTATGATATTATATGTTTGACCTTTCTGAAAATTCGTATAAATCTTTAAAATAATTATTATTTATCTATTTTTAAAATAATTGTTTATAATAAAAATAATGATTTTAAATTTTAAAAGAATAAAAATCGAAGTAAAACATACTACAGAAATTAAAATAAAAAAAATTATTCATTTCACAAATACCAAAAATAATATTTACAAGTTTTAAAAGAATAAAAAATTTAAAATTTTAAAAATTAAAATCAAAATTTATTTATTTTATAAAGAGTCCTAAATTTTATATACATTACTATTTAGTAATTTAAGATAGCTGTGTCAGTGAGTTAATCTTGGATATTATAATCAAATATTATATTATCTTTACCTAAATTATAAATCTATATTGCTGTAAAATATTTCAAATCTCCTTATCATATAATATCCAAATCTGATACTTTGCTGATTTTATTTATTTTTTTCATGTCCATGATTAGAAAATACAAATTTATCTTTATCTAAATTATACATTTATTTAGACTTTGATATCGAGCATTGTTGAGTTGAACTGTAGTATTTGAGGTGTTATGTGTACAAGTGACCCATTTAAGAATTGTGACATCTAAATAGAAATTGTGAAATAATAAAACCTATTTAAAATGTGTAAAAAGAATGAAAAAAAAATACTAAATTAGAGTGAAGAGTTGCTTAAATTATATATATATATATATATATATATATATATATATATATATATATATATATATGTATATATATATGATAAGAAATTTATTTACTCTATTTAATAATTATGATTTATATTAAATTTTAAGGGTTATTCTTATAAGTCATAAATGACCAAGAGTTAGATATTCACCCACGTAACATAAGTAATGGCGAGCCTAACATTTCATTAACATTCAAATTAACTGTTAACACAAAATCTTAAAAAAAAAAAAAAAAGGTCAAGCTTCTAATATAAATTTCTCCAAGAGAAAAAGTTAAAATAAACTTCTCAATAAATTAGAATTAACTTATAAATAAATTAAAAATAAAATTTTAAAAAACTAAAAAAAAAAAAAAAGAGCTTCAACAATAAAACATATATATAAACTAATTTTAACTTACAGAAAAATCTATTTTATTTTATTTTTATTATTTTACTCTCTTAAAAGTTATTTTTTTTGAAAAAAAAAATTACTCAGAAGAAAAGTCACGATCTATGAATTACCTACGTGATACTACCAAATGCTTCCTCCTTTTTATGTGTTTCTTATTTTATTTTCAAGTGATTAAACAAAGATTTTTCAACAAATATAGCATACATTTTATACCAACGCAGCCAATGGGTGGCATTTGAGCAAAGATAATGACAAATGTTCAAAATTTTCCTGAAAATGCTTTTCAACAGCTTTTTTTATTTTTTTTAGCTAAGAGTCAAATGAGATAATTTATCATGCAATGGTTGCACAACATCATCAAATATTACAACACATGTATCTAACAGATCATCAAGAAAAGCACAAGCTTCACAAGCCATGAAAGAAAAAGTAGCATTTTCTAGTTTAGGACTTGTAGGATAACATATAATCTGAATGAACCAATTGATTTGGGTATGGATACCAAGGAAACAACAAAGTAGGCTCTGGCAATCACACAAAACACTAACAGGTTTTATGCCCTTTTCACGATTTGTTCTCCTCATATACAATACGTACATACATGATATCCGTCCAACCCTTGTATTGGAAAAGTATTCATTTCAAATAAACCGTTTCAGGCTGCAATATCATATATTCATATACACAAACAATATCTTCTTGTGACAGCAAAGGTGGTACTGTACCCTCTATATGTGCTGCCATTATTTCTTATCTGTTGTAACTCCAACAACAACATTGCTCACCTGTGACATGTCAAATTCTTTTAAGAAATCTTGCTATGATCATGGCAACCGGAGAATCACTCATAAGCAAAAGAAAAATAGATAACCAAACTAAAAATGAAAGAAATAATAGTTACCAATTTCCCACTTGAATCCACAGACATAGGATTTTCTACCACTACTGTTTGACTTTGAGATTGGGGCATTGACTGCAGGTACATGAAATCATATAATCAGAAAAGAAAAAGCAACTAGTACATCCTTAGTATGAGTAGTCACAAAAATAAAATAAAAGCATACTGTTGAAGTAGAAGGCAAGGTTCCAGCATTGGTTGTCCCATTAGGTCTATGAACAGGGATTGGAAGCCTTCCATTGTTCATCTACAAAAGACAGGACAGAGGAGCAAAAACGAGGAAACAGTATAAAAACCAAGTCCAAAAGATTAAACATATCATGCTCCCAAGAAACAAAAATTGAGAAGTCTAAAGGAGAATTGACAATCTCATAATAATATATTCAGTATATCATAACCCTTTCCAGATGCATCCAACGTTGAATGAGATTCTAGTAAGTTACCCAAGGGGTAGGATATATAAGTAGGTTTGAACACACTATAGGCTCCAATCTTTTTTTAAGGCTGGATCCCAACCTGTGTTTGCAAGCATGAGATTACTCAAATGGCCATGCTTATGAAGATTAAACAGGACATGGATGGTAACAAAAAGGCCACTACCATAATAGCTAAATATCTTCGGAGTTCAAGCTACTGATATATGAAAGCCTTTCCCATTAGAAAACACAGGTCACAAGTTATAAAAAATAAATACCTACCATGTAACATACTCTACCTTCCCTATACCAACTTTTTTAGTATTTTTCTCTATTTCTCTCTAGGTATGTCCAGTTATGACATGATAGAGGAAACTAATTTACAGCAGAAGCTACCCAACAACCAAAAACTTTAAGAGGAGATAACTAATAGCAGACACTGCATTTTAATCTATTGTGCTCAAATTCTAAACACCGTGATCAAGCACTAAATTCAGTAACAGAGTCCCTAATCCTGTGTTTGGAAAGAGAAAAATGGGAGTCTTGGAACAAAAAAGTCAGTAAAGGTTTCTATCACTCCCTTATTTTTTTTAATTAAAAAAATAAAAGTAGAAATTAAGAGTTAACAAGTAAACCTCCAAATTCAACTTGAGTTCAAAAAAAAAAAAAAGAGAGAGAGAAAGGGAAATTTCATGTTATCCCTTCTTGTAATATTTAAAAATCGAAACAATGGAAAGAAAGTTAAACTTCTATCCCTCTTGCTATCAATTTGCTTTCCTACTCCCCTCATGCTCCCAACAAATCCTAAGTGGTTGTAGGAGTAAATGGCACAGAAGAGGAAGGTAGAGGAAATCTCTTGTTTCTATGATTTTAAAAAAGGAATGGAGTGGAGTTGTGTATGAAAGACCTATTGAAACACTTTTATATGAACAGTTTGACAAAGACCAAGGTCCAAAATCAGATGTTAATGTGCTCTTCATAGTACAAATCGATGAAATTTTTTTATATTCTTGATATCAAAATGCCCGAGGCTTGATCATGACCATGAACTATACCCAATTGCATCTTGTAGAAAAAACTGGTAAACAAAAATTGAGTAACTTCTCCCTCCTCCCCAATTAACTCCAAAGCAAAAATTATTTTTAGCTTCTCTTTTCAGTCCTTAGCCATTCAGAGCACTGATTTCTTTATAAAAGTATGGACATGGTGGTTGGTTTTCTCATTGAACCTTGGATGTTACTGAATCTGAAATCAAGTATACATAGAGTGTCTCAAGTCTCTTATAGTCTTAGAGCAAAGAGAGAGAAATGAGTTTCAGGATCTGAAAAGAAACCAACAAACCAGATTTTCCTGAATTTTAAGATTTTTCAAATTTCTAAGTAGCCATAACTTCCTATTTTTCAAATCCAATCAATCCTAATTTCTAGCACATACATAGTCTCAACAAGATTCTGAGTGAGGGAAAACAAGAGGCCATGGACATTAAATGCATTAATAAAGTTGACAATAACATGACTGCAGGAAGTCATATAAATTTACATTAAAATGGAGCCCAGATCAAAGGACAGAAAATCACTTGAGTTTCATTTTAAAACCTTAAAAGCATTAGTTGAAACTAAAAAGTCAATCGCCAGATTAACATAGTTCTATAAATAAAAACTTACACTGACATTGGTAATATAGTGACAAAGAGCACATTTGACTGAGGGAGCTCCATAGGGATACATGAGTGTTGTCCGGCAGTTCCCACAATGGACATGAGCTACTTGATTAGATGCTTTATAATGAACATACAAAGCCCATAAACAGACAGTCAGTAAACAGCTAATTAAATAATAAGCATAGGTTATTGAAATATAACAAGGAATTCATCATTGGACTAACATGAGGATAAGAAAACAGAACTGATTAAAGCAACATTGCATAGCACCAACATCTTATATCATATGAGAGAGTAAAACTTTATGCCTATAAGGTCCTTGAGGTAGCTCAAAAGAGTAAACAAATTGCATTCATCAGTACAAATAGACATAGTCACCAAGAATAAAATGGACAGAATGAAAATAACACTAAACTTGGACTAATAATTAAAGTGCAATTCAAAATTATGAATATCGAAATTCCAGAATGAAAGTGAAAAATTGATTATGAAAAAATATTTTTTTTTAACAAAGAAATAAACTTAATGCCAGATTAACAAGCAGCTGGCTATAAATAACATAACATCTGCTGGCCAATTATAATAAGTTAATAACACAATCCTATTTTTATATCTGTGTGATTTAAGATTGTTCTTCTCTAGACTGTAAAAAGGCATGAAAGCAAGGATAAAAGTCAAAAATCAACATATTTATTGATTGATCATGAAGGAAAATTGATGAAGGTCGCTTCTTCTGTTTTTGTTGGGGGGAGGAGGGGGAAATTCTGATACAGAAACATATTCTTTTACTACTTTTCTCATTTAAGGCTTCACAGTCATGCACTATTCTCATCATTTACTCCATTTCTGTTTCATTTGTGTTCCCTCCATTGTCTCCATTGTCCAACATGCATTCATCAGCTTAGGATCCCAATTGCAACCATTTTTTGGAAAGCATTTTGGCAAAACCAAACCTCATTTCAGATAATGAACCCAATGAGTTCAAAATCTCAATAACAGTGTCATAGATATATGGGGTTTTCTTTACATCAAATCTGCTTGTTCTTAGCTTCATTAGAGTGTTGCAGAAAAGGATATGGAAGTAAACAGTTTGGATTCAAACTCTAGTACACAGGTAAAAATGTAAAAAGTGAAATCGTAACATGAGATGTCAGTTCCTACTTATTATCAAAACTATATTCAAGAATATATATGTCCATGTAAAATAACACAGGCCCAATAACAATAAAATTACGATCACAACAACCATTGGACATAGTACTCTACAAGAGATGCCATTTTTAATCTAAAACCTTTTTGCAGAAATAAGCAGAGAATGACAAGAATAAAAACCAAAACCAGCAGAAAATAACAGGATAAAAACAAGGAAGTCAGAATAGATGAAATACCAAGAACACAAGAAATAACAATATTGTAATCCTACAGAAAACAAAAACTCACACAAACCACGGCCAAAGACAAGAAAAGTGAACACACTGTCCAAAATCACAGTTGAACAGCTCAAAACTTCCAAGGAATTGCAAATGTAACATAGGTTGCAGTCTTGGCATCCCAGCTGTTGTTGTGAATACTGTAGATACTATAAATTATCCAAGGGAAGCAACCACCATTTTTCCATGAGTGATGTTCTTAGAAACTGAACAACCAAGACTAAGCCATCATCCTTGTTTTAGCCTTACAACAAACTCACAAATAATCAGATGACCCTATTACAATTTCAAACCGCATGTGAAAGGAATCTCACATGATTTTTTCAATCTTATCTTACACACTAGAGGAATTTCAAACAAGAAGAAAGTAGAGAGGGATACTAGATGAGGAAGACTGAATCAAGCTCACACGACCTCCCAAAAAGAGAAATATTATTTCTAATTGCCCAGCTGGAAACAATTTTCTTAAGCGGCAGGCCAGCAGCATCTCAAAACAAAGGATCACTAGAGTTTCCCACAATGAAACACTAAGATTAACAAATGGACCAGTACCAGAAAGAATTTGTGGACAACCTAACTTTTGGTTTTTTTTTTTCTCAATGACTAACATTACTAAATTACTCACAACACAGATAACAGCCAAAGTGCATTTAGCAAGACTAAGAAAGACCATAAATGACCTCAAAAGTGAGATGCAAAGAAAAAAGTAAACACATTTAATAGTTATTTTGATCTGTGTCCAAAAGAGCAGTATCATCTGTGAATACTGAATTGTAGGTGACAGACCTCCATGCTCTCAGGTCCAACAATCAAACCTTTCACTAAGCCCCCATTTACCGCCTCTTATCAACAAACAGAAAAAAAATATAAACAGTGAGGATACACTAGGATTCGGTAACACCATTCATGATTAACCATATTGAACCACCAAGTAATCCAACAAAACATCACCACAAATATAAAATAGAACATTTATACTAACAAGCAAATTAACATACACTCCACCAAAATCAGTACTATACCACTAAGCCTCACATCACATGCTGGCAGCATACTAATATGTAGTAGTACCTGGAACAAGGTTTACAGTGTGACAGCAGGAACATCTCACACTTGTAGCTCCACGTGTGTACATTAGCAATGTCCTACAACCTCCACAATAAAGTTGAGACATTTCCATCCCTGCTGGAGCGTTATTACGGTAAGGCTCGTCAGAATAAACATCAAAATGGTATCTGACTACATTAAATAATTAATCCAGCAAGAAGCATGATTTGTTGCTAGCTTAATCTTCCACATTTGTTCCAAATTGAATAATTAGCAATTTAGCACATACCAAACAGATGAAGAGGGAAACAAACCGATATATAACATATAAGTTTCCCTAATCTTAAAATTTCAATAACATAAACAGCCAATGAGATTACCAGGTGGAGGAACAGAGGTAATGGTGTTGCACAATGCACAACAAACATTGGTTGCCCCTCTCGGGTAAAGCAGAAGGCTCCTACAACCATTGCACACAAGTTGGCTCTGCATAGCTGCAAATTTAAACGCAATTCACCACGAAACTCTACCAAAATGAAACCATACAATACAACCCCTTACAAGTCACACACAATTGAATCAATAATCAATTAACCAAAATTCCCATTGCTAGTAAAACAGGTAACCATACACCAGAATGCCTGATCCAAATCAAAAACATACGGCACCTGCTCTGCAGACAAATATTACCAACCACAAAGCTCGAGAAACAAGATGTTCAAGCTTCGAATACATTAAATGCCAAAAAAAACGACACGTATGGTTCCGATAACCAAACAAAACACCCCAAAAAAACCCAAAAACAGAAAATTAAAAACAAATAAAATAATGAAAATAACAAAAGATCTGACAATACCTGCGGCTCCCGACCCTTCTGCAACAACCGATTCAGAGAAGCAAGCCAAATAACAAAACTAGAAAACAAAAAACTAAAATCTTTGTTGGTTTCGCTTCGGAGAAAAGGAGGATGTGAAGGGAGGAAAAGAAAAGATTGAGGGAGGAATTGAAGAAATCAGAAGATACGTGTGTAATGACTAATGAAGAGGTTGAGGATTGAGATTAGATTCTCTTTGGAAAAAAGAAGAAGAAAACCAATCCAACCCTCTTTCTCTCTCTCTCTCTCTTCAATTTCTTCTACCAATGTTTCCTCATCATCTTCTCATCGGAAATTTCTTCAGCGACTATTAGTCCACTTTTTATTATTTATTTATTATTATTATTCATTCATTCATTTAAATGATCATAAAAGTATAAAACATTACTCGCTTTATTATTATTCATTTATGGTAAAAACTAATCTGTTGAATTCATCATCATTATTATATTAGAAAAAAAATCGAAGTGTCTCTTTATTTAAAAAAAAATTATAAAAATTATATATTAATGGGTAATTAATAGAAGAGTGTAAATAATTTGTAGAATAATTTAAAAAATGATTCAAATAAAAAAATGTGTAGATCCAAAAAAGTTGTCATCTTTATTATAGTTAAAAAAATATTATTGTTGTTGTTGTTTAGACATAGTAAAATAAAAATTATATTTTTTAACTTTTGTAATAAATATTTTTTTTTAAATCAAGTACTAATAATAATTTAACTGGACAATTGAATATATTTTTTTCATCAATAATACATATAATGAAATTAATTAATTTCATCAACAACTTCTTATTTTTCATAAAATGGATATGTCCTAATATGAGGTGTTTTTATTTTTCCCACAACATGCACCGATGCTACGCGTGGGATTGGGACGTACAGTTGTTTCTTATATAATGGTATGTAGTAGTTATTTACATATTATAATTCAAAATAAATTGTGGATAGATTTATGAAAGAATTTATATTTCGTTAACAATAATTTATCTGTGAATGATATATATAATATATGCGACATACAGAAATGACAACAGCATATTATCAAAACAAATAAAAGGTCATAATTCATACTTAAATTAACTATTAAAAAAAAGTAAATGTTGAAAAGAATAAAGTTTAAATATAATTTTTGGTTCATATAATTTATATTTTTTTCATTCTTAATTTTCATAAATTTTTTTATTATTTCATCCCTAATCTTTTACAATATTTTAAAAATAATTTTTATCGTTATGTTAAAAAAAAATTTCTATGTTACAAATGAAATATATATTATATTTTTTATATTTCATTCTATTATTATCACGTAGATATATTATTTTTAATTTTTTAGATTAAATTTTAAAATACATTTCATCATATTTTTCATGTGCGTCCTTTTCGAGTTGTGAAATGTCATATTTGACTATTATCAATAGTAAAATTGGACCAATAATTTATCTTCTCCAATGAGGTGTCCTATTTGTGGTTACTGTAACAATTGCGATAAGTGACAATAATCTTGATAATCTTAAATTAATCAATATAGTTATTTTTGATCTTGAAGAAAGGAACATTGATAATGATACCACTATAATAGTAGATACTTTTGTGTTTCATGAGTTCTTACTCATGGGAGAGAAATGGAGCATGAAGTCAAATTTCACTGTAAAAGTGGTGGTAGATTGCCTCAAAAAACAGTAATTATTAAGGTAGAATATATTAGATTTATTTGTTTAAACTTAATAAGGAGTATTCCTAAATAAGAAGTTAAAAAAAAAACAAGTCTTTAAAAAACATACAAGAGTTGTTTCTAAAAAAATAAAAAAAAAATATTTATTTAAAAAAAAAGGTTTAACCAAACACACAAAGAATAAAAAATATTTATTTTATTTAAAAAATACTTTTATATAAAAAAAATAAACACACTCATTATCGTTTAACAGATTTTTTAACAAAATTTAAGTATAATAATTAAAATAAAATTTCAAAAATTATACAGACTATAATAAGATTTTGGATGTGTTATTAGTAACCTAAAGGACTAAAATATTTTTTTTAAAATTACATGACTATTTAAGAAATCAAAAATAAATTTACCTTAAATTTGATGGACAAAAACATATTCAAGTCATAAAAATAAATAGACACATATATGTATAATAATTAGTTAGAGAACATGTAAAACATCGTCGCATTAAATTTATTTACTAGTACATTTATCACTGAAAATATCACATTAAACTCAATTAATATTGTATAATTGTTTTAATATGTAACCTTTAAATGTATTATTGGTAATTTAATGGACTAAAATAATTTTTTTAAAATTATATGACTAAAAAAATAGTTTTAAATTTGAAAGATAAAAAATAAATTTATCTTAAATTTAAGGAACAAAACATATTTAATCTATAAAAATAAATAGATAGATGTGCATATAATAATTAGTATCTAATTGATATATTTATTTTATTTTCATTTTAAATAATTATCTTTAAAGGATATAAATGAGATTGAAAATCATAAAATATAAGTTTAATTAATTCTTTGATTATTATACTTGAATTATCTTTTTGTTTAAGTTTTTATATTCAAAATTATCCGTTTTAATTTTTATACGAGTAATTTTTTTTATATATATTTTAGTCCATATTATGAATTTTCTAACCATATAAGGACATTGAAATTAAAACGTAAAAAAAATGTTTGTACAGAGAATAAAACTTAAAATTTGTAAGTATTGAAACTAAAACAAAATGATGTTGATTTAGATGATTAATTAAAGCATTAAACCTAAAATATAGTATACTTCTTCGTAACGCATAAGCAAAATGTCCCTTGACAGTAATTTAAAGTCACCTTTTTGCTTATTCTAGAATGATAAACTTTTGAGAATTTGATTCAAACTATTCAACATATGAAACTGCTCTAAAAAAAAATTAAAAAAACAATAAACCAAGTGGTATCGTTTTTTTATTTTCACCTTAAACAAGGTCTCAGTAAAAAAGAAAACTAAATTTATTTTAACAATAAAAATCAAATAAATCATTAAAATCCTTGTTTGAAAAATTTGAAAACAAGCAAACTTCATTTTATTTATTCCATTCAAATTGATTAAAAAAAACCATGAATATAGTAAACTTGTAATATTTTCCAATTCTATCTTAACATAAAATTGAAATCATTTTCACTTGCTATTCGTAAGTTAAATGCAAAGTTATGGCACCATTTATGATGAAATTTAATATCTGAATAATTTTTTATATTTATTTTAGTATATAATAAGTATTTTTCCTTAACTGAAAAATTAACTAATAGAGGAATTTGTACCGGTCCGAAATTCTAATCTTATGAAATTTCATTTGTTTAGTGATTAAAAATATAAATAGTTTCCCCTCAAAAAATAAATTAAAAATTGAAACCATTTATTTAATCAAATTCATAAAAGATTATATTTGATTGATTAAATTTGATTTTTCTTTGAAGTACAGGTTTTTTCAAATGACTGTATGAAATAAGTCTTTACCTGAAAAATCAGGATGTTAATATATGAAGTATTTCTTTTAACGTAGGAATACAAAAGAAAGCAGAGAAAGCAAAAATATATGAGGTATTTTGTTAATACATATGATTTTTTTTTGTTTTATATAAAAATTTTAAAACTAATAATAAATAAATTTTTATTAATGAACCTAAAACTTAAACTTTAAGAACCTTATCATTAGGTCAATCATATTCAAAATCAATCTAAGTCAAATCGTAAACTTTGTAGATAATATTTTTCAAGTCAAATAAGATTACTATATACAACAAAGTTTTTTATTCAAACATTTAACATAATAATTGCATAGACTTTATTAGTTGATTCATGTTTTCATCGATAACCGTTGAATTTGTTTATATATTTATATAATGACATCTATTGATTTATTGAAGATAATATGTTTGCTTAAAATGGTCCTCACTGTAAATAATTTTAAATTTATTTTTTTAAAAAAAAAATATCTTCTCATAATGTGTATTAAAAAGACAAAATAGCTTTATTATTATTTTTTATCGTGCTTACGGTGTGGTTGGTATCTAAGCATAGTAAAGAAGAGTTAATAATTAATTTTTTTTAATAAATTCAATATCAATAAAGTATTTTGCATCAAAATATCAATATCGTGATGTAAATATAATAAGCTTTTGAAAAAAAGAAACTTTAATGTAGTCTAGATGACAGTAATATTTAAATATAAAAACAATAATTATATTGTTGAGAGAATAAGACATGAGAAAAAGATTGCAATAAATGAAATCGAGATAATGTTCAAAGAAAAAAAAAAGTCAGCTTGAAAGTAGTACAAAATTAAAATTACTTATTTTACCCTCTAATTGTTAAGGATAACAGAAAAAGAATAAAATCTGTTAGTTAGTTACAGTTTTGATGACTTTATAAATAGATGTTTATCACCTTAGATGTAACTCACTGATACAATAATATTTTCTCTTCCATAAGTTTTCTCCAATCTCTCATTCTTTTAGAAACTTCAACATGGTATCCAGAGCGTAAACGGTTCAACATGACTTCTGCGGCGCAATTCACCCCTCAAACATTTGCAACGTCAATTGCGATCAAGCTCGACGATGAAAATTTCTTGGTATGGCAGCAACAGGTTCTTGCAAGCATTCGTGGATGGAAACTTGAGAAATTTATCCGTGGGAATGAGGTTCCATCGCGATATGCATCCAAAGAAGATGAAGCCAAAGAAATTGAGAATTCAGAATACCTAAATTACATACAACAAGATCAATTGCTCGTTGCCTGGTTACTTGCTTCCATGTCTACCCCGATCTTGACGAAAATGGTGGGATTAAAGAACGCACATCAAATTTGGATGCGATTGGAAGTCTATTTTGCATCACATACTCGTGCAACGATCAAGAAACTCAAACTTCAACTCCGAATGATCAAGAAAGATAAAGGGGTAAATGAGTATCTTTTAGAAATAAAGAAAATTGTTGATTCTCTTGCGGCTGTAGGTACTGTACTCTCAGAGGAAGATCACATTGATGCAATTTTAGATGGTTTACCAGAAGATTTTGATGGATTTGTAACTTCGGTTACATCAAGACTAGACCCATATACTGTCGATGAGATTGAGGCTCTTTTACTAGCTCAAGAAGAAAGGATTGAGAAAAGAAAGCATTCTGATTCAGTTCTGATTCAAGCAAACATTGTTTCTGGACCCTCCCAATGGCAGAATTCAAATCAAAGTCGTGGGAGAAGTGATTCTAATTTTAGAGGAGTTTTTCGTGGTGGTAGATCAAACAACAGAAGTGGAAACTTTCATAATAGGGGTAGATTCACAAATGGTAGAGGCAATGGCAGATCCAACTGGAACGCCACAGGACATAATTCGTGGAGCCAAGGTAAAGTTCCTTGTCAAATTTGTGGAAAAACTGGACATATTGCTATTGATTGTTGGCATAGGTACAATCAGGAATATCAGAATCAACCTCAAGCAAACAACACTCAATATACAAATCGTGGCAATGAAGTCTCCGAGTCTTTTTCTCTTGCCACACCCTCAACCGTGTTGGATCCTCTATGGTATCCTGACTCAGGTGCATCCCATCACATCACACATGATGAATCTAATCTTTCTACGAAAAGTACTTATACAGGAGCAGACTCAGTGAATATTGGTAACGGTACAAATTTACAAATTTCTCATGTTGGCCATTCTTATGTTCATACTCCACAATCATCAAAACAGTTTTCTCTGCATAATCTACTACATGTACCTTCTATAACTAAAAATCTACTTAGTGTCTCAAAGTTTGCCCTTGACAATGGTGTATTTTTTGAATTCTATCCTCACCATTGTAATGTAAAAACACAGGATACCAAGGAAATAATCCTTCAAGGACAGCTTAGAGGAGGCTTGTATGTCTTTCCTCAACTACAAAAAGTTCAGCCAATTTCTGCCCATCCCACTCAAAGATCTTCACAACAACTTTTCCAGCTTTGGCACTCAAGGCTTGGTCACCCATCTCCTAGGATTGTTAGATTAGTTCTAAATAAAAACAACATCACATGTAATCAAATTCCAGATTCTTTTCTTTGTGATTCCTGTTGTATGAGTAAAGCACATCAACTGCCCTTTGCAGATTCAACAACTGAATATAATACACCTTTACAACTTGTTTTTTCTGATATTTGGGGTCCTTCTCCCGTGGCATCTAGTTCTGGTGCTAGATATTATATAATTTTCATTGATGCCTTTTCAAAATATTCTTGGATATTCCTTCTTCATACAAAGTCTCAAGCTTTTGATGCTTTCAATAAATTCAAAACTACTGCTGAATTACAATTAGGCTATAGATTAAAAGCTATTCAAACGGATAATGCAAAAGAATACTTAAAATTTACCAAATATCTCACTGAAAATGGAATACAACACAGGCTGTCTTGTCCTCACACACATGAACAGAATGGCAGACCAGAAAGAAAACATAGACATATAACTGAAACTGGCCTAACCTTACTTGCCAATGCCTCTCTTCCTCTTCTTTTTTGGGGTGAAGCTTTTGTCACTGCAACAACTCTCATTAATCTCCTCCCAACACCTTCCTTGCAAAACACAAGCCCTTACCAAATTCTCTTTCATAAACCCCCTGACTACAACTTTTTGAAAACTTTTGGTTGTGCCTGTTATCCCCTTCTTCGACCATATAACCAACATAAACTTGATTTCAAATCTCATCAGTGTCTTTTCTTGGGGTATAGCAACCAACATAAGGGATACAAGTGCCTGTCTCCTACAGGCAAGTGCTATATATCCAGACATGTCAAATTTAATGAATCTTTTTTCCCTTATAAACATTCTCCGAATCCCTTCCTTTCATCTTCTATTTTAGATATATATACTTCTCATCCTAGTCCTCCACTCACTGTGCTCATTCCTACTGCTGACAATAATTCTCATGAAAATTGTAATATTGCTAATACCACTAATGCTACTATAATTGTTCCTAATGATGATGCAAATACTACTAATCCAATTGTTCCTGTTTCTAGTTCTATTACTGATACAGGCTCTACAGTTCTACAATCTCGAACTAATGCTCATTCAATGACAACTCGTGCTAAGGCAGGCATTTTTAGGCCAAAAATATATACTGCAAAAGCTACAGACCACATATATGATAGCACAATTGAGCCACACACAGTGAAGGAAGCTCTCTCCAAACCCGAATGGTGTCAAGCTATGAAAGAAGAATATGAAGCTCTAATAAAGAACAATACATGGACCCTTGTGGATTTACCTCCTGGATGTAAAGCAATAGGGTGCAAATGGGTCTTTAAAAGCAAATTTAATGCAGATGGTAGTTTTCAAAAACACAAAGCACGTCTTGTAGCCAAGGGCTATCATCAAAGAGAGGGTTTTGATTTTACAGACACATTCAGTCCTGTGGTAAAACCTACAACAGTAAGAGTTGTCTTAACCTTAGCTCTTTCAAAACAGTGGCATATGCATCAAATTGACATCAATAATGCATTTCTTCATGGTATTCTTAAAGAGATTGTGTATATGAATCAACCTCCTGGATTTGATTCCAGAGAGAAAGGGAAAGTGTGCAGGCTGCAAAAATCAATTTATGGCCTTAAGCAGGCTCCGCGATCTTGGTTTCAAACTCTTAGTCACTTTCTCATCACAATGGGTTTTACAGCAGCAAAGAGTGACACCTCTTTATTCATTAAAATCACTCAAACATTCACTCTTTTGGTCCTGGTCTATGTGGATGATATCATAGTCACTGGCAGTTCCAAATCTGAGGTTGTTTCTTTGGTTACTAAACTCAATTCTATGTTTAAGCTTAAAGACCTTGGACCTCTACACTATTTTCTGGGAATTGAAGTAAGTAACACTACAGATGGAGGACTCGTTCTTTCACAAGCAAAGTATATTAGAGATCTTCTTCATAGAGCCAAGATGACTGACTCCAAATCACAACCAACACCAATGGTTTCAGGCCTTAAACTTCAAGCAAATGGTTCAGCTGCCGTGACAGATCCCACCTTCTATAGATCAATTGTGGGTGGACTTCAATACATCACTATTACAAGACCTGAACTCTCGTTTTCCATCAATAGGGTCTGTCAATTCATGCACAATCCTCAAGAACATCACTGGAAAGCAGTAAAAAGAATACTGAGGTATTTACAAGGAACAGTTCACTATGGCCTACACCTCAAGAAATCTTCTCAGCTGAATTTAACTGCATACTCTGATTCAGATTGGGGATCAGATTTGGATGATAGAAAATCCACCACTGGATTTTGTGTTTATCTAGGGCAGAACCTAGTCTCTTGGTGTTCAAGAAAACAACAAGCTGTCTCCAGAAGTAGCACTGAAGCAGAATATCGTGGAATCGCAGCTGTCACTGCAGAGTTGGTTTGGTTAAAGTCACTACTTAGTGAACTATACATCTCTGTTCCTGTTCCAAAAACATATTGTGATAACCTTGGTGCAGTTCTATTGGCAGCCAATCCTATTTTGCACTCTCGTACCAAACATTTCGAACTTGATTTATATTTTGTCCGAGACAAAGTGATGAAAGGAGAAATTCAAGTCATTCACCTACCAGCAAGGTTTCAAGTTGCTGACATCCTCACAAAGTCTCTCTCCAGTTTCCAGTTTGAAGAATTTCGACACAAACTCATGGTTACCTCCAAGGATAACATGAGTTTGAGGGGGGATGTTAAGGATAACAGAAAAAGAATAAAATCTGTTAGTTAGTTACAGTTTTGATGACTTTATAAATAGATGTTTATCACCTTAGATGTAACTCACTGATACAATAATATTTTCTCTTCCATAAGTTTTCTCCAATCTCTCATTCTTTTAGAAACTTCAACACTAATAGGGACTTGTTGATTTAGATAAGCCCGATTAATGTCACCCACACCACGCACACGGCACATCTTCATTTATTCAATGTCAAAGTTCAATGGGGACGCAGCTACTATAAATAAAGTTTGAACCTGTAACAATATGTTAATTTATTCATACCTTACATGCTCATCGATTCATAAATCAATCGCATGGATTTATATTTTTTCCTTTTTAAGAAAAAATACTTAAGAAGTTCTAACATCATCATCATCGTACTAGCTAGATAGTAGTAATAATAATAATTCTTCCATCAAAATTCTCACTTCCGGGTGTGTATGATATATGAAACACTACATTCTCTATTATTTTTTTATGCTACATGATTCAATTGAAATGATGGAGTTGCAGCTACTCAGATAATATTTCTCACCAATTAACAACAACTGAATTTAGTTGGTTAGACAACCTTAGGAATTCCCATAGAACCCAGATTTAGCTTCTTAGACTTAACAAATGATATGGTTGATCAATTTTGCTTTATCCAATCTATAATAACCCATCCCCCTATGCCATTTGCATTATCTCCATTCATTTTCTGACTTCAGGAAGTGCCCAATACTTGCTCAATGGCCTCAGAAAATGGTGAAAAGTTAGATCTTAGTTTCAATGCTGTTCCTGATCCCAAGCCCAACAAGGAGTGGGTCCTTTTGTCCCTTAGGGTGATCTCATTTTTGGCCACAGCATCTGCTACACTTCTTATGGCACTTAACAAACAAACCAAAAATTTGGTAGTTGCCACCATTGGAACCACCCCAGTAACAATTCCCCTTACTGCCAAGTTTAACCACACTCCTGCTTTTATGTTAGTTCTACAAATCATGATTTAAGTTCCCTTTGTTTTCGTTTATAACTTCTTAGAATTGCAACTATTACTATATTAGACATTTTAACCTTCTTGTGTATATGTTATTTATTTACGATGAGGCAGATTCTTCGTGATAGTGAATGGAATTGCCAGTGTCTATAGCTTGATGGTGATAGCAGTGGATATATTAGGACCCCAATATGATTACAAAGGACTTCGCCTTGGACTCATTGCAATATTAGACGTGGTACCTTCAAATTTTACACAATTTTTCATTTATTTGATACTTTTCTTAAAATAGTTAATATGATCTATTACAATCAATTTAATGATAAAGAGTTGAAATAACGTACACATAATTTTAAAATTGAATCTAGTATCAAACATTGTAATTTTAATGGATAAATAAAATAGCTAGCTAGTCTTATTGTAATAGTATATGAAAAGTGTTTTTGACTATATATAGTTTTTGGTGAAGATGATTATGGCTCTGGCAGCAACGGGAGATGGTGCAGCAACATTCATGGCAGAGTTAGGAAGGAATGGTAATTCACATGCAAGATGGGAGAAGATATGTGACAAATTCGAAGCATACTGCAACCGAGGTGGTGGTGCCCTCGTTGCATCTTTCATTGGCATCATTCTCCTCCTCGTTGTTACTGTCATGTCCATCACCAAGCTGCTCAAGCTAAACCGCATTTAGCATCTGCATGCTTACACTTAATGCATCATATTCTGCTTTCTATATGCACCTGTGTTTAGTGCAGTGTGATACATTATGTCATGTACTTTTATTATCTTTATATTGCCTCATCTTTTTTAAAATGCTCTTAGTTTTGCTCCCCTCTCACAACAGTAATATTATAGATTAGATAAAGTATCTACTTTTGAAAAAGAGATACATGCCCAAAAAATGTGAAAGATGTAATATTGAAGAGAGAAAGGTTCGATGAGACTATTAAAAGAATATAGATGTTTTATGAAGAGAAAATAAAGTTCACATAGAAAAAATATAATTCAAAATGATGTTTATGTCTACAATACATACATTCACTGTTAACTTTAATCGAGATATATGAAAATATTTTTATACTTAGATGTGAAAGATATATCTTAGTTAGAGGACAGATCCAACTCAAACATATATAGATGAAAATATATAATTGAAGAGTTGAGTATAAGATTTTTTTACATATTATCTTTTCATATTGTTATTCAATTTGTGTTTTGTTTTGAACTGTATATTATTATTATTTGCTAAAAATACTTTTGATTTTTTTTTTGAATTATCAGTATTTTGAATTCCTTTAAAAAAAAAATCACATTCTCTTCTTAGAGACGAAGGAAATGAATGTTCAGAATGTGGTCAATAGGTTTTAGTTTTGGGGTGTGTGCGATGGAAATCCACGAGTTTTTATAGTAGTTTCAGTTTGGGCTCGAAAAGGAAGTGGTGAAGAGGTTGGGCTGAGAAAAGGAATGTTCACAATGGGCTTGTGGGCTCTGTCTGGGATGAGCTTGCTCATTGTTTGGACGGTGTTGTAGAAGGGGGAAAAATCGACCTATTAATTTTAAAAACATCAAATCTAACAGTAATCAACCTTCCCAAATATTTACCAAAAAGAAAAACCTTCCCAAATAGGAAACATATTCAAGAGTGTGTTTCGAATCGTTTCTATCATGTAAACAAAAATTCACATATTTTAACGTACCAAGTTAAGATTTTTTTCTTTGTTTAATGTAAATTTATAGGGTTTCAACGATAAACCCAACGTACACTATGAACATATTTGAATATAATTTAAATATTTAAAAAAATTTATTTATTCAAAAATATTCTTTATTTTCAATAAAAAAAAATACATCCAACTTATTTTCAAACATATTCTATGAATTTAATCTTAACCTTCCCCTTAAGATTATCACCCTCTACAAAAAATTTTCTATAGGATCTTTTCAAATTCGGTTTATGTTCTCAGCTAGCCTATTTTAACTTTCCTTGATGTTACATAATGTTTTTTTTTTTTCTTTGGTATAGATTACATAATTTTTAAAGCATATAATTTTGCCAAACTAATGATAAAATGTTATTCTTAAAATAAAATTTATATATTCCAAGATATATTTATATATTGATATATTTTGTTTATGAATATATATATATATATATGTATATATATTTTATATTTATAGTTTAAATTACTAAATTTTACAAAATTATATGGCTCAGCTATAATAAATACTTTTACATATTCTTTTAAATTTTTAGTCGACCTGATCATAATTACTAGGCTAGCTAAGACCGGATCTAAAAAGTAGTTCAATTAAGATTTTATATATAGTTAAATAAGATCCACATACCCTTAAATGAAACAAATGTTGTAGTGTAGTATACATAGTTTGTGTAAATATGTTTGTAAAAATGAAGATCCAAATAAGATCAATTTCTCAATAGGTATTTATAAGAGAAAAAGTAATGGTATAAAAATATTTTTAAAAATTAAAATTAATTTATGCTAATTTAATTTTTTTAAAAGTTTTTTTATTCAACTTATCCAAAATTTGAGATAAAAATATACTTAAATAATATCTTTTAGTCCTATTCATGAAATAATTATATTCTTAGTTTAATATCATTATTTGTTACTAAGACCCTTCATAACATATAATATTTTATTTATTACATACTAGTAGAATGATAAATACGATATTTCGAAAGAAAAAAAACACTTAAATATAAGTGATTCATAAATCATTATTATAAGTGTATTATACTTTTTTAAAAGGAAAATATCAAATTTAAATTTTATGAATGAAAGAATGTGATTAAGAGAATATTTCACACTAAAAATGACTAATCAGATTTTTTAACCAAAAAATAAAAAAAATTAAATTAATTATAATATGTTATTAAAATGTAAACTAATTAGATATAAATAGTTAATTTGTATAAATAGTATTTGAATTCAAATAATTTTTAACTAAATTTTATTTACATTTCGTCTCAAGCAAATTAGTCTAAGAAAAAAAAGTAAAATAAAGATATATGCACTAAAAAAACTTTATATATATATATATATCAGTAAAAAAATGCAAGTATGGCAGAAAATCCAAGTGATGGTTATAATAGCAAATGAAAAAGTTTGTAATGAGGAGTAGTAAGGCCAACTTGTGAAACAAACCAAACTCCGAAAGAAAGCAAGCTGAGATTCATTATGTGCTTCGTTGCTTTCTTCCATCCCTTTTCCTTAATACCTTCATCTTTAAAATAATCATCCCCTTCCTGCAACTTGTGCTCAACCCAAGGAAAATCCATTAATGGTTACCTCAATTTTTAAGGTATTCAAACATGCTATTAGACTGTGATTTCCCCCTATAATTTATAACAATATTTAATTGTAATAGTCTTTTGATCCCTGCTTTTTTTTTATTTTTTATTTTAATTACATATGATATCTACTATTATTATTTACAGGAAAAACCTGAATAGCTATTTTTTAGTATAGTTTTTTTAATCATGTTTCATTTAACTTGAACCCGATACTTGCTTAAAGATTATGAGTTCAATTTTAACTGTATTGATAATTTATTGGACTTACTTTCTCTTTTATTTTATGTTTTTTTTGAAAGAAAGACGACCTGATTGATATAAATGATCTGACTTGTGTTCATTAACTAAAGTATTCATGATTTAAATTCTAATTTTGAATATAAAATAAATTATATTAACATGATTATCTAAAAATGAAAAGATAAAATCTAATATATTTTTTTAAATATTTAAGAAATTTTATCATCAATCAATTTTAAAACGATATATTAGTACGACATCTTTTAATAAAAAATGTATTATAAATATATTTATTAATGATTTTTTTACTAAAGATGGTTATTTTTATCTAATCCCGAAAGAGGTTCTAAAACGATGAATTAGTTATGATTTTTATTTAGTATATTATCGATGATATTTGATACTAAAATAAGATTTAAATCAATGCTAACTCATTGCTGGTACATTATTTTTGAAAGCATAATCTTAGAAGTAGATAATTAAGTTATTAATTAAAATTTATAAGTCGGCAACAATTTTTATTTTTCATTTTTTATTATAAGAGCAGAAGTGTTCGAGTTCAAGTACACTTACACGTCTTTCAGTTTAGAATCTTAGCAGCTGCCATAGCAGACAGCAGTTCACTTTCTTTCGTGTCCCCTAATTTTCTCAAAGATATAAAAATATCTTCTTTTTCCCCTTTAATAATAATATTATTTTTATTTTTTATTTTTATTTATTTATTTATTTATTTTTTTGGTTGTTGATAGGAATGTCATTGAGGTGAAGTGGGTATAGAGTGGATTTAGATAATAAACTAATAATCGCTATTATTCATTTTCTTGAATAACTATTTATCTTATATTAGTCTTTCCATTTGTACGAATATTCATTAAGTAAATATTTATATATATATTTTTAATATTTTTGAATATATATAAATATTTATTTTATAAAATAAATAAAATTTTAAAAATGTTTTAATAATAATTTTTATTTATTATAATAACTTTTTTGAAAGTAATAATTTAAAAGTCAAAATTAAAATTATTCAAATATTATACATAATTTTATTAATCAAGATTATTTAATTTAAAAACTTAATTTAATTATTAAAATATTTTATTTTTATAAATTTAAAATATAATTATGTAATTAAATATTAATAGATATATACGTGAATAATATTATGATATCTATATTCGTCTCATTAATATTTAAGTATAAAAAATACTTATAACTTATTATTTATTTATAATATTTATTTTTTATTCATAATAAATTTTATCTATGAATATTCATGTGTATCAATAATTTTATTTTCATTTTTTACATTCTTAATTGTTGGGTAAAAAAGAGTTATTATCATTATTAATGGAATTAAAGTCTTGTGTTGTTGTATATGAGTAAGTGTAACCACTGTTGGGTTTTTAGCTGGGGCCCCGTATCCATCTCATTATTTCCAATAACTATCAATTTATTTTTTTCCCATTCCACCTGTCAAAATATATTACATTTTTTTTAAGCCCACTCTATTCTTTTGTTTCTATTTTTATCTTACGTGCCACTCAAATATTTGATTTGGGGCATTAGAATCCAAGATTTGTAGAATTTTATTCTTTTTCAATTTGTACAAAAAATTTTGGGGTTTGCTAAATTGATTGGTACATACATAGATAGATACAATAATCATAATAATATACACATGCAATTGAATTTGCATTTGGGTTTTCTTTGATGTGTTGATTTGTGAAGGAATTTTGGTGGTTAATTCTTCTGTACGCAACAGTTGTCGTTTCAATTCAGAAGGTGGAAACAATTTTTTGCGAAGAACTTTGCTGCATTGAGTATGTTTGCGTTCTGCATTTGTTGTTGCTTTTCTTTTCTTGTTTTTATTTTTGTTTTTGTTTTTGTTTTTGCTTTTAGCAGTTTTTAAGGTCTGTTTGGGGTCAGTTAGTTGGGTAATAGATAAGTGGGAAACTGTTTGTGGAATATTTCTTTGGTTAATTGGGACTCTGAAAAGGTTAGTTACAATGGTCTCTGTTCTCGTTGCAGGCTGCATAACTTGTTCAATTGGGTTTATCCTTCATTTTACAATTTGCATTGAATGAAACAGTTGAAATTGGCTGCAGAATCTCACGCCAAAGAGGTTGGTTTTTTCTTTCTTTCTTTCTTTCTATTGGATGTAAACCTTGGCAATGTGCTATGTGTTTTAGAGCGTTTCTTAGTCGTGTGCTGTTCATCTGTTTAAATTTTCTATCCTCTGTTATTATGGATCACAACAAATTGCAGATCTTTTCCTTGTTTATGGAATTTGAAAACTGATGCTATTTTGTTGTATCTTTTCCTTTCTTTCTTTCTTTCTTTTTAATCTTTTCTCATTCTGCTTATGACTTTGTGATTGTGTTGTGATAGCTATTGCTGTTTCACATTTGGTATTTCTAGTTTAGTTGCTGTGCTAATTTCTGCTCCCCAGAAGGATGATGGTAATTTACCCAGGAATTGTAAACCCTTAGCTTTTTACTGTAGGCAGGCCTTTACATGTTATATGACTTTTCTTTTCTGGGGTTTGGAAAGATTGGAAATTTCCCACTCAGGTGGTCTGATGACTAAGTAATTTGTTTAGCATTTTGGAACGTTTTATGTCTGGCATTCGATCGCGGTTTTGTATTGAATTGCATTTTTGTTATACAGTTTCATGAGCATTGCATGCATTTGAAATTTGAAAATGTTAATCTAATTCTATATCTTGTTAAAGCTTAAAAATAAGAGGTAGCATTCTTTTTTGAGCTATGAAAATGCGATTTACTTAAATTTAGTGAATCTTTCAGTCATCGTTTCAAGTGTTTTTTATTCAGCTATGATACTGAAGTTTTGGTTTCTACAAGGTGGCATCCTGTTATCTTTTAATTCTGAGAGTTATCTCCAATCCTGCAGCAAAGTCAATACTGTTACTTTCTCACTTCTTTTTATATTTGATTTTGGGAATTTTTTGAGGAAGCTTATGCAAATAAGAGGTCCTACTTGGGACTTCAATCAAATTTAAAATCTATCTCATGGCTTCCACTGCTGATACCTAACAAGTATAACAAAACAAAGGGCATCAAAGTTGTATGACTTGTTTTAGAAGATTAGATGGCACTAACTGCATGATCGAGTCATTATTCTGGCTTTACCAGAAACTCCAGAAATTCC
Organism: Cajanus cajan; assembly: GCF_000230855.2. Lineage (NCBI taxonomy): Eukaryota > Viridiplantae > Streptophyta > Magnoliopsida > Fabales > Fabaceae > Cajanus > Cajanus cajan. The sequence goes on from NC_138518.1 coordinate 80,932,085, forward strand.
ACACGATTTCTAGCTGGTGTAACACAAATGCTTGGCTATTTCTTTAATTTGTTTTTCATGAGATTGCAATTCACTGATTATCTTTGTGCCTTCATACTTTTACTTATGTACACTTTCAGTTCAATCTCTTTGAAATTAAGCTGTAAGCTGTTACAGTGTTTGAATCAATCCCTTTGGAAAGGACATACTGTGGCTGTAATAATATGGATCTTTGCTAGATTTTGATGTTTCTTCCAATAAATTTTTATTGAGTCAACAAATTTAGCATTCTTACACGTGATATTTTGCAGGACAATCCTCTTAGAAATAAGCCAGAAATGGAAAATGCACTTGAGTCTTCTGGCAGTCCACGACATAGAAAGGTATTTAGCATGATCAACTGCACTGTGACTGTGTCTTGGTGTACTCAATGAAATCAGATACTAATTTCAGTCTTTTAAACATATTTCCTATAAATATCAGTATGGATATTCAAAAGAAAAAATCAATTTAAAAATTATTTTATATGTATATTGTTGTCATGCTGCAGATAGCAGCCAGATGGGATCCGCTTGGAGCATGTCGGCCTACAATTGATGAAGCACCTGTGTTTTATCCAACTATCGAGGTGCATATAATTGTGATATTATTATTATAGCTTTTGGTGGTGGTAATATTGTATTTTAAATTAACCTTTTTGTTTATACTCTTCTTATCAGGAGTTTGAAGACACACTTGGCTACTTAGCTAAGATTCGCCCCCAAGCTGAACCTTATGGCATATGTAGAATCGTCCCTCCAGCTTGCTGGGTACCACCTTGCCCTCTTAAGGAGAAAGATTTATGGGAAAATGCAAAATTTCCCACTCGTATTCAGCAAGTTGACTTGCTTCAGAACAGGGAGCCCATGAAAAAGAAAATTAGGGGAAGGAAACGAAAACGTAGAAAGCAGTCAAAGATGGGCATGGGTAGGAGAACTGCCAAATCAGGTTCTGAAGCTAATGTTGCTTCTGAACCTGATGAGAAGTTTGGATTCCAATCAGGGTCAGCTTTCACACTTCAAGACTTTCAGCAATATGCTAATGTTTTTAAAAATTGCTATTTTGGATTGAATGGCACCAATGAACATGGAAAAGTTAGTTATAATAGTCACCAGCAGAGATGGGGGCCCTCTGTGGAGGAAATTGAAGGCGAATACTGGCGAATAATAGAGAAACCAACCGATGAGGTTGAGGTACTATTTGCAGTTTGTTGATGACATTGTTAGTGTTATTGTCACATAATTAAGCAAAGAAATTATATATTATTTTGTTATTTTTTGTAGGTGTATTATGGAGCTGACTTGGAAACAGGAGCACTTGGAAGTGGTTTTCCTAAGACATCATCCTTAACTAAGAATGATTCAGATTTGTATGCTCTGTCTGGCTGGAATCTGAATAACTTCCCTCGATTGCCAGGTTCTGCATTATGTTTTGAAGGAAGTGATATCTCAGGAGTTGTAGTTCCATGGCTGTATGTTGGAATGTGCTTTTCCTCATTTTGCTGGGTAAGTAGTGAGAACTACGTTTTTTTTTGAAGTCTAAATCTACAAAAGAACAATGTTTAAAGCATAAAAGATATTATTACTTATTTTCATTTGAATCACTTTCTGTATTAGTCTATTGAGTTATGTAGTTTGTAGTTATTTTTCATGAAAGCTGAGTTGAAATTTTTAACATCTGTCTCTTTTATAAAAAATATAATTTAATTAAATGTTCAATGGAGAAGATAAACTACTAGAACTAGTATTAGACATAGACTAGAATATAGACAGGGGTCACTATGAACTGCATGATTACTGAATCATGTCTAATATAATAGAATCCTCAGCATGCATTCTCTCATAATATTTTAGGTTCCACTGCTTAATGTCGATTTGTTTGAAATATTGAGCTATAAAGCAAGTAATAATGTCTTGAATTTTGCATTTCTTTTGTTTCAGATCTTCACACTTTCCTATAAAAACTAACACCTTTTTCTCATTTCCTCTCCTTGGAACAGCATGTGGAGGACCATCATCTTTATTCACTTAATTATCTGCATTGGGGTGACCCAAAAGTATGGTATGGAGTACCTGGAAGCCATGCTCCAGGTTTGGAAGATGCGATGAGAAAGTACTTGCCTGATTTATTTGAAGAACAACCAAATCTACTCAATGAATTGGTATACTCCTTGGATTTGTACTTCCCTCATTGATTTCAGTTTTTCGGTTGCTTTCATTCTGTTTCCATATAGAAATTTCATAAACACAGACTTTAGAGTGTCACTTCATGTTTTAGTTAAAGGCATGACGCTCTGATCCCCCAGGGTTGTTCGCCCTGTGTTGGAGATGAAAAACTATTTTTGGGCCTCCACTTGGCAACACATGTATTTAGGTTATCCAATCCATGACATAATATTTAAGTCACTATGAACAAGTGATCAAGATTTTGACCCTTATTTCCCCCTTCTTGATAATTAAGTTCAATTTTAGCACTAGATATGATAGACTTTTAACTATCCACACTTCAAGCCTTAGTAGCCCTTGTGCGAGTAGATATAAAATAGATATAAAATAAGGGACGAGTCAGTGTCTAATGGCATGATGTTATATGTTAAAAGTTGCACCTTTGCTAATAGATCAAGCTTTCGGCGTGGTGGTAAAACACTCTAGGTCATATCACCTGCATTTTTCAAGTTATCCTTAGTTACTTAAAGGTATATTAAAGATTGTTTTGTAGCATGCTGAATATGACAATTCTGTTTCTACCAAAGCACACTTTCTTATCTCTCAGTAACTGTCTAGCACATCTGATCATATCTCATTCAAGAGTTAGATATTTTAGTATTCTTTGTGTAGTAGAGTTTGGGAGCTGTATTATGATTCTAGTCATTACGATTTCATCTTGGAGCAGGTGACTCAGTTATCTCCTTCAATTCTTAAATCTGAGGGGGTGCCTGTGCATCGCACTGTCCAGCATGTCGGGGAATTTGTTGTTACCTTTCCAAGGGCATACCACTGTGGCTTCAATTGTGGCTTCAACTGTGCAGAGGCTGTGAATGTGGCTCCTTTTGATTGGTTTGTGCATGGACAGAATGCTGCTGAGCTTTACAGTCTGCAGTGCCGTAAGACTTCTCTGTCTCATGACAAGTTATTATTTGGATGTGCTCAGGAAGCCGTGCATGCCCTCGCACAGCGAACTTTTCATGGAAAAGAAAATCCAAAATATATAAAATGGACAAGTGCTTGTGGGAAAGATGGAGTTCTTACCAAGGCAGTTAAGGTAATGATTTTGCATACTCTCTTCTCTTTGATCATAACCATTCCACGTATTTTGAAATCTTCATAACACTTCAATGGGCATTTATTATTTAATTTTAGTTCTGATGCAAGTATCTGTTCTTCATTTCATTTTTTTTTAACGTTTTGTTATCCTATTTTTTGACAGACAAGGATAACTATGGAAAAGGAGAGGCTTGACTGTCTTCCAACTCATTTAAAGATTCTGAAGATGGACAGTGAGTTTGATTCTTTTAAGGAAAGGGAATGCTTCTCTTGCTTCTATGACTTGCACCTATCTGCTGTAGGTTGCAAGTGCTCTCCCGATAGTTATTCTTGTCTCAGGCATGCAAATTTGTTTTGCTCATGTGAAATGGGCAAAAAATTTGTTTTGGTTCGTTATACTATGAATGAACTAAGTACATTGGTTGAAGCATTAGAAGGAGAATCGCATGCTATTGAGATGTGGTCAAATAGAAACACTGGGATGGTTTATGCTACTGCCAAGGATGCTTGCATGTGTAAACAAGATATGGATAGTGCCATGTGCCAGACCCAGAGTTACAAAGAAGGGAAGAATTCAACTTATTGTGCAGGAACTAATGATAAGTCAAATTCAAATATACCAAGCAGTTCTGGCAGTCACATTTCTGCAGAGTTAGTCCACTCAGAGTTTCACTATGAAACTTTAAGTGCACCATATGACACTAAAAATTGTCATAAAGATAATTTAAATAAAAAAATCTTGGTCATGGGCAATGAAGTTAAGGTGGAGAAGGGAGGTTCTGTGGATTTGAATATTGATGTTATATCTGGCGAGCCTGGAAATGATTTTCTGCATGCTGCTGATTACCATCATAATAAGGGTGTTCCACAAGTGGAAAAAGTCTTCTATGCAGAAACCAGAAAGGAACAAGACAACATGGAACCTGGTGCTGGTTGTATTGCATCCTTGGAGAAAGAATCATGTTCAAGGGATGGTCAAAATTCTTGTACACTTGATGGTTATAAATTGTTTGGGGTGGATCTGCAGAGGCATTCTGATTATGGAGAGAAACTCAACAATGTACTTAAGATGCACAATGTCGAAAACTCCAATACAAGTATATCTTTGACAAACCAAAGCTTCTTAATGCAGAAGTTTGATATTGTTGTTGAGCCTGTAAATTTCGGCTCTGTTATGTTTGGAAAGCTGTGGTGCAGTAAGCATGCAATATATCCAAAAGGTAAGCTGCAGTAGGTTCTTTTCTGGGCTTGTACTATACATTCTATTATTTTTGTATGAGTTTAACATTTTCTTTGTTTTGGTAAATTTATGAAGGATACAAAAGTCGTGTTAAGTTCTTCAGCATTCTTGATCCACCAAGAATTTGTAACTATCTTTCTGAAGTTTTCGATGCTGGATTTCTTGGGCCTCTTTTCAAGGTATCATTCCTGTCCTTGTTTCTGTTTTATATTTAAAATAATATCGACAATTTTCTGTTTCTAGATATATGTATTACACAACTTATTTAATAAAATAAATATGAGTTAAGGTTTACAGTGCTATTCACTTATTCACAAAAAATTATGGGTATCTCTCTTCAATCCTTTTTTTTTTTTCTCTCTAGGTGCAGCAGGCTTGTAATTTTGTGTTCAAGGCTTCCGTTGGCTGTAGTACGGTTCATTTGTATAAAATACAATGCTAAATATTTTCAGAAAAGACTTTTATCTATCAACACAATGTTTGTGGGAATGTGGGATAGGTTGCTTTCTTAGGTTTTTTTGTGGGTTTCAGTTGATGTTTTCTTTAGAGGGGGAAGGGGTTCTCTTTCTAGCTTGCACAAGGATTTGGGAGTTGAGCTATCATATTTTTATTTTCTTTATTTAAATTATTTTAATCACCTTGAAAATGTCTCTTTATTATGCTGCAGCTGAATTCCATTTTTTAATAATCTCCTTTCATCTTAAACTTTAAAGTTATTGATGTTCCATTATATATTATTGGGATGACTATTGTGCTGTCTTCTTTTTTGCAATTTTTCTTAGATATTTTCTGGAGAAACTCAGCTGTTGCTAATTTTTCATTGAACAGAAATTTTTATGCACATCAATGATGTCTGAAAATTCATGGAATTGACAATCTAAAATAATATTAGTAAAACCAAGTGATAGTTGATTTCTTTGTTATTTTATTTTTAATTTTATGGTATTTGCACTGATATATCTTTCAGTTTAAGTATACTTTTTTTTCTCATTCATTCAGGTTACCATGGAAGAACATCCAAGTCAGGCTTTCACAAACACCTCAGCAGATAATTGTTGGGAAACAGTTTTCGACAAACTAAATCATGAAATTAAGAGACGAAGGAGTAGAGGTGAAATGGAACTTCCTCCCTTGGAACTTCTGCAGAGCATTACTGGTCATAAAATGTTTGGATTTCTTTCACCTTCCATTGTTCAGGTAATGAAAACTCATGACGGATGTTTAAGATATTTACACCATTCTTTTCTAATATAATCATATAATTCAGAAATTGGATATTGTCTTGAACTAATTTTGTTGCACTAGTTTAATGTAGCGTATCATGTTCTGACTTATGATGTTTTAATTTATTCTGAAAAACTTTTTCAGACCATTGAAGCTCAGGATCCCAATCATCAATGCGTCGAATACTGGAATCACAAAGAAGTTGTCTCTGAATCTTCAAACAGTGCCATTGATAACTGTAAGTTCAGTCCTAGTTCAAGTAACTCTCTAAGTGATGTCAAGACGAAATTATTTGGCGTGGGTTTGATAAAGCATGAACAAGATAACATCAGAGAAAGTTGTGATTCATTTGAAGAGATGAAATTGGTGTTACAAGGATTCTTGAAAAAGGCAAGTCCTGTTGAATTAAGTGTCATGCATAAGTTATTCAGCTCTGATGCACAGTTCACTGAGTGGAGAGCGACAATTATAACGATGGTGGAGGAAATCCAGAAAGCTTGTCCATAAAATATATGATCACTGACCTTGGATAGTCATTTCAGAATAGTCATTAGTGAGTTTCTTTCTTTCGGTGACCAATTAAATTGAAGATGGTGCTGAGTTAAAGTCAAGATAAAATTTTGCTACTTGCCCGGTATCAATGACCTGTTCAGAGATGGATAATGCTATTGACCCATTTTCCTTTTGAATTTATATTTACTTTTGATGGCCTCGTCTGCAACATTGGTAGTATTTAGGTTTTACATTTTTCTTCCTTAGTGATCTCCATACTCTAATTTCTGTATATAAACAAAAAATAAATGTTATTGCTATACATGATGATAAGAGTAGGAGGAATACATGGAGAGTCTGAAATTTGGAATAAGTTTCTTCTTGCTCAGAATATTGGATATCTGAGCTTAGTTTCAAGCAAAAGCATGCATAAATTTCTACACGCTTGTTTTGATTTGTAGGTAAGTTAGCTCTATGAGACTCCTTTACAACATGTTAACAACTAGTTTGACGTGACAATTACATGATTTTTTTTAAGATATGCTTTTAGTTTTTTTTTTATTTTTTTTCATGAAATTTACTTTTAGTCTAACAAATTTTTTTTATACTAATATTAGTCACTCATTTTAAAAGAAATTCACTTTTAATTTCTTAACATTGTTTTTTGACTTATTTTAACCATTCAACTTGTCATTTTAACAAGTATAATTGTTAAAAGATGATATGGCAATCATGTGACTTATTAAGAAGACTATTAATTTGACATAACAGTCATGTGATAAAATATTATTAGTTGAAGGCATTTTTTAATTGTTTTAAGGTGCTACATTTTTTTTTTTTGGCAATGTACATAGAGTTTGAAAATTTGAAAAAAAAAGAAAAAGATAAAGAGATGTAGTAAGCAAAATTAACGACTCAAAAACCCACTTGAAAAATCTCGTGATATTGAAATTCATTGTTATTGGCTCGTGCACTTATTATTATTGTTACTTAGTATCTGCCTTGTTAAGAGGAAAGAGCATAGGTATAAAATGTGTTGAAATTGTATAAAAGGTGTGTTGAAACCATGTGTCTTATTATATTATAAAAATGTTTATATAGATTTATTTCATTCGATATATATGATTAGAAGATGTTTTATTTCTCCTAATTAATAAGACATTATGTACCTATAAATCCCTATACATATTTTGTTTTCCTAACTAACAAGATTTGCATTTGTGATTTTTTTCTTTCTTTAAAGTATTGTGATGTTTGCAAAAATTAGTTTTGAAATGTGTTTAATGCATTCTAGAAATTAAATTCTATGGTTTTTTGTTCAATTGGTTCTAAAATTTAGCTTTTGGAACTTTGATAATTATGTTTTGGAAACTAAATTTCAAATGTATTTTTTTTAATGTTTATAACTATATAAAAAATATATTTTTTTATTAGAGAACGATCCAAAAGTTATTTATAACTAGCCATTCAAAAATGTGTTTGTCTGTAAAATCTAAAGGAGATTATAAATTTGAGTTAGTTAGCAACTATTTGAATTATGAGAAATCTCTTTTTATTAGAACCATAATTATCAAATCTTTGGATAACAACTAGCGTACTTGCTCATGGACTAAGTATCAAATCTTATAGTTGAATTTGTATAAATTTGTAAGAATAAGTTTAGGAAATAAATTTGAACCAAATCAAATCATATATATTTTAGAAAGTTATCTAGTTTATTTGTTTCCTTTTTCTCTTCCTATTTATATGAGAGACTTATTTTCTGTTTTATTATTTTCTTATTTGTATAGTAGATTTGATTTGCATAAATACTAATTATATAACTATTACGAAATAAGAGAAATAAAAATATTTCCTCTAAACTTAGATGGTATCGGAGCTTCAACTTTGACCTCTCTCAATCACAATGACTGACGCTTTTATAAATATGTCCAACACCTATATAAAGACTCCAAGAAATATCGGAGCAGTGACATCCAATCCCATTTGATGCTTTCTCACAAAACTTGAGTTTACAACTTGAGTTTAAACACTTGGCAAAAATTACATTGAGTTGACCCAATATAAGAAGTTGGCCATAGATGGGAAAGGAAAACCGGGATACCTTATTGAAGAAGTTGTGTAGTCCTCCAAGGATGATCCCTCTTTCATAAGGTGGAAGGTGGAAGTCAAAAAATTCTCTCATTATTACTTGATTAATCAACTCCATGGAATCAACAGAAGAAAAATCCTATTTGTTCCTCCCCATAACCAAAGATGTTTGGGATGCTATATGTGAATACTATTCTGACTTAGAAAACTCCTCTCAAATTTATGACTTGAAGACACAATTGTGGTAGTTCAAATAAGGTGATAAAGGCAACCCCATTCACAAAGGAACAATTAGAACACATGTATAAACTTTTTTCTCAAAAAAATGATACTAAATCCTTCTTGTTCATTGGCCCAAAAGGGTACATATCTCACCAGTACTCTTTTTACCCAAAATCTCAAAATCCTTGGGTAATTGACTCTAGAGCCACTAATCACATGATAGATTGGATTCTTGGGTAAAACTATTTTTTTTCCTATAGTCCTTATGTAGGGAATAAAAAAAAATCATAATTACTGATGAAACTCTCTATAATAGCCAAACTTTCGTGCTTTTATCTCACAATTGTCATGTATGGAGATTCCAAAAAATATACAAGATGCCTTGGAAATTCCGAAATGGAAAAAAGTTGTCCGAGAAGAGATGAATGTCCTCGAGAAAAATCAAACGTGGCAAGTCATGGAGCTACCCAAAGGAAAAAATACTATGGGATGCAAATGGATATTCATAATCATGGAGCTACCCAAAGGAAAAAATACTACGGGATGCAAATGGATATTCATAATACAGTACAAATTTGATGGCTCTATTGAGAGATACAAGGCTTAATTGGTTATCAAAGGGTTCACTCAAAACTACAGACTTGATTATTTTGAGACACTTGCTCTGGTTGTAAAATTGAACACTATGAGAGTTCTTTTATCTTTTGAGGCTAATCTTGATTGGCTTTTACAACAACTAAACATAAACAATGCATTCCTAAATGGGAAATTGGAGGAAGAAGTATATATGAATCATCCTCCAGGATTTGAGCAAAAGTTTTATTCTAAAATCTACAAGTTAAAAAAGTCAATATATGAATTGAAACAATCATCACTGACATGATTTGACACGTTTACACAGTTTGTAAAAGGACAAATGTATACTCAAAGTCAAGCTGATCATACTATGATTATAAAATAGTCAATTATATTAGAAAGATTTCCATTTTGATTTTTTATGTGGATGATATAATATAGTCACAAGAGATGACTTTGGGAGAAGTGAATATGTTGAAAGAGACACTCACGCAAAATTTGAAATTAAAGATCTAGGATCATTATGATACTTCTTGGGAATGGAGATAGCTCGCTCAAAGGAAGGGATTATTCTCTCACAAAGGAAGTACATTCTTGATATTCTTAAAGAGACCGACATGATTGGATGTAGACCAATGTTAAGTCTCAATTTTACCTCTTTTTGGATGAGACTTATTGAACGAATTCCACTCATCCTCTGAACCATTGCAATATAATTGTTCTCTTTTTGGTTCTTTTTGTGTGCAGATATAACTAACCCAAATTTAGCTAACAATACCTTAATACACCTTTTTTTTTGTGCAGGTATTGAGCTAGGGACTTGAGGATTGAAGACTCTTAGGATTGGAAACCTAAGAAGCTAAGGAGCAGAGAAGAGGTTCTGCGCCGGGCTCAATATAACCCGCGCTGGGCGTGACAAAAACAGAGTATTTCATCTCTGCCAGTTATATTGCGCCGGGCGCAAAAGGAATTGAGCCGGGCGCAAAAGGAATTGAGCCGGGCGCAAAAGGAATTAAGCCGGGCGCAAAAGGAATTGCGTCGGGCTTGTGTTGAGACAGAGAGTGCTTGACTTCTCTGGAAGAACTTGTGCCGGGCGCGAAGAATTGTGCGCCGGGCGCGGAACCCTAATCTAATCTCCCAGACTCGTATTTGAAGCCATTTTTGGGGGAGAAACCTTCATTCTCACATTGGGCGCCTCCAGGAGCTGCGGAAGGGATTCCCAGGGCTTGGGATCGTCCGTGTGCGGATCTTTCTTTCGGTTCTTCACTTCCTCTTCCATCTCTATTTTGTATTTGCCCTCATTGTTGTGAGTGGTTTCACCCATTTTGTGGGGTTAGATGTAACCAACGTACTCTATTGTAATCTTTACGGTTTTAATGATATATATACATGTTGTTTTATTCTTTGTTGTGTTTGTTTCTATTCGTAATGCTTGCTTTGGATTGATCACCCTTTGCATGATTTAAGGTTCCATGGGTATTGGAAAATAACCTTTGAAACTAGTTCTGAAACATATGCCTAGTGGTGATTGTATCTAGGGATAGAGCTTGACCCATTAGTAGTCTTAAACCCTAGCCCGTAATGCGGGTGTAGATATTGGGTACTCAAGGGATTGATATTCAATATCCGCACCTAGGCTCTTTCTCTAAGGGATTAGGTTTGAGTAAACTCTTGGGTTGACTAAGCAATGAATTCAACAAGAGATTAAGAATACATTAGTGTTACGTTTGGTGAAATCTGACCCCCACAACCTCACAATACCACAATACCATTCCTTACCTTTTCCACTCACAAAACAATATTTATTTACAGCTCTCATTCCAATAGTCACAACTTTGAATTCACTGCACAAACTATGAAATTGGAATTATTCTTTAGTCACGAATAGTCAATAAATGCTTATATTACCTTCTAATCCCTGTGGATACGATATTTTTACTACTTGAACGGCCGGTATACTTGCCGTGTTTGAGACCGTTGATTGAATCAAACTGATTTACAATTATAACAAAAGTACTTCAACGGAAATCTCAACAAGTTTTTGCAAAAACTCCAATTGATCCCAATAAAACTTGGAGACAACAAAAGAGAGAACTCCAATTGACACATCCAGTTATCAAAGCTATTGGTTGGAAAATTGATTTGTCTATCTCATACTTGGCCAAACATTGCTTTTGCGATAAGTCTAGTTAGTCAATTCATGGATTCACCCTATGAGGACTACCTTGAAGTTGTCTACCAAACAAAATGGCATAGCAAAAAACAAAATGTTGTGGTTAGGAGCAGTGCTAAAGTTGAATATAGACTTAAGGAGTGAGTGAAATGTTATGGGTGAAAAGACTTCTTGAAGAGTTAAAAAAGCATGTGAAACTATCACTAAAATTGTAGTGTGACAATAAGGCAACTATAGGCATAGCACAAAATCCAGTTCAGCATGACCATACCAAATATGTGGAAATTGATAGACATTTCATTAAAGAAAAGATTGATGTTGGAGCTATTTGCATGCCATTTGTTCCATTTGTACAAGTGGTTGATATACTCACTAAAGAACTTTCTTGACCTAAGTATAAACTCTTTGTAAGCAAATTGGGCATGACAAATAAGTTTAGGAAAAATAAATCTCAACCAAATTAGATCAAATATATTTTAGGAAATTATCTAGTTTACTTGTTTCCTTTTTCTCTCCTTATTTATATGGGAGGCTTGTTTACTATTTTGTTATTTTTCTTATTTGTAACAGATTTGATTTGCATAAATGCAAATTATATCACTATTATAAAATAAGAGAAATAAAAACATTTTCTCTACACCTAGACTAAGATCCTAAAAGGAATTACAAAATGGGCATAATATTTAGCGATAATTCAGTTTAGGAGCATAAATTTAAGACACGTTGCTCCTCCTAAAACCGAGAGGGTGTAATACTCGATCTCTCAAATTTCTTCAATAACTTCAAAATAATAAATGGATGTCTTTATTGAATTTTTATCTTTTTCATTATGAAATTGTATAAACTTAATTACTGTCATAACACTACTGTTTTGTAGCACAAAGCTTTTGCCATCTTGGTCCTTAGTATAAAATGAATACTCATGGATATCATATGGTCTAAAAGATGACCTTAAAGTTAGATTCCAATGTTAGTCATTATAATGTGTTAAGACATATTATCATCGTGTCCAACTTAGTCTTTAAACAAGGGTAAGAAAGTCTCGATGATATGCTTTGTCAATAAAATTTTATTGTTCCGTTGAGGGTATTCAAGATGTATAGATGTGCTTGAAGAACTTCTTGAACCTGTGGGATATCACTATCACTCTAGTGTATTAGTTTTGCAACTCTTCTAGCATGATGAATCTTGGATTCCCCATGGTTTCTACTTTTTCATAAGTCATCATTACAAAACTCAACAAATTCTTAAATAATATATCTTTTAAATAAATACTCAAGACACAATGCGGATTCTGTATGTACCTCTTTAAAATTTTCATGTATCACTCAACTGAGAATATCTATTGTAACATTTCAATAATTATTTTCTTATATTAATATTATATGTATGTGAAATTATTTTGTAAATTAAATAAATAATATTTTGAGAAATATGAATATGAATATTAAAAATAATTTTTATAATTAAATGGGCCAAAAATGAGTATGTTCTTTTTTTTTTTTACACCAAAAATTAATATGTTCTTAAAACTGATGTTCTGGCTTATTTTATAATGCGAAACCTCTTTTCTTGAATTCCTTATATCCCAAACTAAAAACCTAAAGCTCTTTTCACTTCCATAGAAGATTCTATCATAACTGTATGGCCTTTGAGAGAACCTTTGTATGAAGAGTCGCCAAAGTTGTGAGTGTAAAATAGAGGATGGCCATTTTGAGACTTGCTATGTTTTTGTCATTTGAAAGAAGGGAGAGTGAGAATTCTTGCTCATGCATAAAGAGGAACCTACTTAAAAGATTGTGACTTGAAGGTCAAAAAGTTTGAAAAGAATAGAATCCTCAAGTTTCGGAACTTGGAAGGGAACTGATATATACAAAATAGGAAGGAACAGAATGTTACACCCCTAAAAAGCCTTTTGTTGGAACTGGGGACACATGCAAAAGGTCATCAATTGAAATAGAAAACAAAACTATGCAACCTGCTATTTTTTTTTTCATGCAAAAGTAGTCACTAATTTCCGTCACTAATTACCGATAAAGCTAGTGAGCTTTTTTACTACTAAATTAAATAAAATGTTTTTTTTAAATTAATAACTTAATTGAGCATGATATATTTTAATTAACTAAATCAGTGGACAATGGTAAATATACTCACTTTGTAAAGTGTGAAGGGAATTTTGATTTTTATTATCAATTATTATATTTTCATTGATAATTTTTAAATGATACTATTTTTATTTTCCATTTTTATAATTTGCAAGAAAATAGAAAAATATTATTTTTTATCTTTCTATTTGTAAAAAATTTGAAAAATAGATATAATATGTTATTTTTAAATTTTTAATAAAAATATATTATACAAAAAAGAAAATATTTTTCTACAAAACTTTGTGTAACAGAAAAAACAAAAGAGAGATAGACATATGTTAAGGTGATTTATGTAATAGAGATGAAAAGTGATATTAAAAAATTATGATATGATCAGTAATATAATTCTCTTAAAATAATCTTTCTTATAATAACAAATTAAATTTATACCTAAGAAAGAAAGAGAAAAGAGAAGCTATTGTATGAACCATATTTTATCACTCTTTTGCATTATTAAAATCCGGCCGTTCAACCATTGGCATACACATGACTTTGTTAGTAAACCATATTTTGTGAGTTTACATGGAAGTGGTGATTGCACCTCAACTATTTTATTTAGAACCAAAAAGTTCCATGTTAAAACAAAGATTTATCAAAATCTGGCAATCTTGTTTCAAGGTCTCAAATAGCTACCAAATAAAAAAGAAATTGAGGCATGCGTGGATCTCATAATGATATCTAATCAACAAAGGAAAAAAGATTCCAAAACATGCAATTTTAACTTAGAATGCAATGAGAGAAGACTTTTTTGCTGAGGGTGGTGGTGCACTATCACTATGACATGTGCGCAAAGGCACTTGAAATGCCACCGAACCATCATGCACACACTTTCTTTATGGCACAGCCAAAAAGCAGTGTCTTAAATATTTAAAATGTTAGGTTGGAATGAATGTAAGACGTACAGGCCCCACTCACTCTTACCCTTTATAAATACATCTATAGATTTAGGTTTGGTATAGGATAGGAATATTCAATATTTCATTCTGTCACTTAGTATACACCAACAAAATAGTGAAACCATAAGAAAAGCACCACTGAGATTCCGAGGAAATGAAATTCATTTAATAGATTTACTTTTCCTAACACACGTATATACATAAGTTAAAAATTAGATATTTATCTACCAATCATGTCATACTTCGTTAGTATTATCATTTAATATAAAGGCAAGTATACACAGGAGACATATTTAGTGAGTGCACGAAGGTGAGAGAAACAGTGTTGATACCTAAATAGATGATAGCACTAGAGCTGTTAAAACGGGCCTACCCGGTCCATATGAGTCGATCCACTTTGACCCACTTTAAAAATGAGCCAGCCCAATCCGGCCCATTTTTTATTTTCTCAAAAAAAATTTGGCCCGGCCCGGTCCACCACGGGTTGGTGGGTTATACGGGCCAGCCCACCAAAAATTAAAAAAAATTTATCAACAAAATTCAAAATTTTAAATTAATTATAAATTAACATAATAGTCATATAATTAGCATCACTAATAGTCGTAAGTCATAATTCATCATACAAAATTAAATACAAATCATGATAAAAGTCTAAAATAAAAAATTTTCAATATCCCATCATACAAAATTAACTACAAATCATGCTTAAATTTTTGTTGCAAAAAAAAAATGGTGGGTTGGTGGGCCGGGTCAAAGTGGGTCAGGTTGAGATATACCCACCTATTATAAAACCTCAATTTTTTTGGCCGGCCCAGCCCGTTTTCAAGGTGGGCCGGGTTGGCCCACGGGTTCCGGCCCACATTCACGGCTCTAGATAGCAGTATTAGAGCATCGAATAAGTGAAGAGTAACTTGAAAAATGAAAACTATTTCAATACATATTTTAAAATACATTTTTATGTAAATATTCTTAAAGATGATAAGTTAAATGTATTAAGAGAATGGATATATTGTTATCTTTATAAATGTCAAAATCCACACTTTCACAACACCCGAGATAGTGTTTCAGATTCTCCATACTTGAGCTTTGTATCAGTAGTGTCGAGTTAGCTTCACTTTACACTTCCACTTGAGGCTTCAGAACAAACTGCAGAACAAGACAGTGTTTACTAAACTTTCATAAATATTAAAAGGCCAGTCCTGCAGTTGAGGATGGACTACACGTGCTGCTGAACTCAACAATACAATAGTTGTTACTTTCTTGTTCATTCTCTTTGCATTCCAAAACCCAAATGGAAAACATGCACTCACATTTAGTGCTCTTGTGTTTCTTGGGATTGCTTCTAATACCTTCCTTTTGTCAAAGTGATGACACAACTACAGCTGTGTACATTGTTACTCTCAGACAAGCTCCTGCATCTCACCATCATCATGAATTCATCACACTGGGTAACAACAATAGACATGGTGCACCGGGAAGAAGAACTAGAGTTCACAAACCAAGGTACCCCATATTTTTTATGATGGTTTTCAAAGGGTATTGTTACATTCCTCTATATCACGGATGTTTTTGGCTTCTAGCTCTTCTTTATTGGGGTTGAGCCTTCTTGTTGAAGTTATGCGCTTGTGTTATGATGATGAACATTTGTTAAAATGATTGCCATAGTACCTAAACAACTCGTGGACAAGTCGTTTAAAAACCTTATCATTATATTTGTTTGATATTCTTAGAATCTAAATTCTCTGTGCTGTGTACCACCCTTATTTTTATTTCCTCCAATTTCTTGAATTTTGTGCTTAGTGTGCATTCATTTTAGAGATATGTATGTTCTTTTCTCTTTTGGTTTTTGAGTTTTTTCAGACATCAGAATGTTACAAAGACAGATAGGAGACATGGTTCATACTTTGCCCGAGTTCACGATTCGTTGTTGAATAAGGTGTTCAAGGGGGAGAAATATCTTAAGCTCTATAGCTATCATTACTTGATTAATGGATTTGCTGTGCTGGTTACCCAACTGCAGGTATGGTATGGTTTTACTTTTCATCATCTTGATTATGTCCTTGTTCTGTAAAGAAACATGTGCTTGTGCTTGCTTGTTTGAGTTGTTTCCATTTGTTCATAGTTTGGTGTTTCTATCTGTGATTTGATGAACTACTTCAACTAACACATGTTCTTGATCTTTTAAATCTTGAAGGCAGATAAGCTTTCAAGGAGAAGAGAAGTGTCCAATGTGGCTTTAGATTTTTCTGTGAGAACTGCAACCACCCACACTCCAAAATTTTTGGGTCTGCCAC
This sequence comes from Cajanus cajan, assembly GCF_000230855.2. NCBI lineage: Eukaryota > Viridiplantae > Streptophyta > Magnoliopsida > Fabales > Fabaceae > Cajanus > Cajanus cajan. Next base: position 80,948,721 of record NC_138518.1, read on the forward strand.
AGGGAGCTTGGTTGCAAAATGGTGGGTTTGAAACTGCTGGAGAAGGAATCACTATTGGTTTTGTTGACACTGGCATTGATCCTACTCACCCTAGTTTTGCTGATGATAAGTCTGAACATCCATTTCCCGTTCCTGCTCATTTCTCTGGCGCATGCGAGGTTACTCCCGATTTTCCATCTGGTTCTTGCAATCGGAAGCTTGTTGGGGCCAGACATTTTGCAGCATCTGCTATAACCCGAGGAATATTTAATTCATCTCAGGACTATGCTTCTCCCTTTGATGGTGATGGCCATGGCACGTGAGTTTTTGGCCTTTCCAAATGAGTTTAGTTTTTTAATTGTTGTTAACCAATTTTGGCCATTTGGACCTTTCCCCTCAATTTGTCCATATTAACAAACTTGTCTTTCTAAAACTAGTATTTTTGAAGTTTATTTCCCTCTACTTGAACATTGATGAATCTTTCTATTTAGCTTATGTTATCAGAAATTTGAACATATTAATTAGATTTTTCTCTTCTTCTTTTAAGCTCCAATGCTTGTGAATAAAATAAATTGTTGGAAAATGGTCAGGAATTGCTACTGCCGAATATGTTTTTAGCCAATGCTTGAAAGTTGATAATGAGCTTATAATCTTATATATTCATAGAAGACTATGATTATGTTTCTTTCACCACAAGTTCAAAACATTATAGTTATTTTACCTAGGTGTATCACAGAACTAAAACTTATTCATTTTACTTCTTTTTTCACTGAATGTCCATTCTGATGCATTTATAATATTCAGGCACACAGCTTCTGTTGCAGCTGGAAACCATGGAATTCCAGTGGTTGTTGCTGGGCAATTTTTTGGAAATGCTAGTGGAATGGCTCCTCATTCACAGTACTAATCCCAAACTTCATCTAAGTTAAAATTTCATTAATCATTATTATTTGTGTGTCATTTTGGAAAAAAAAAATAATTAAAGATGGGATGAAATGGACCAAAAGATCCTGTGGAATGCTTCATCTCCATTGAATTGGTCTCCATATAATTTGGTTTTCTAACAGCAACCAACAATTTATCTTAATTTTCTTTTTATTCAAGAGCAAAATGAAACAGTGGATCTATTCTAATCTGGATTTCTAATAATTTCATGCGAGCACAGGGTATATATAATAATTTCTAATATATATATTTTGTATTTATGTAACATTTGAATGCATTTCATTTCAATATTTTACAGCATTGCCATTTACAAGGCACTATACAAGAGATTTGGAGGATTTGCAGCTGATGTAGTTGCAGCTATTGACCAGGTACGTGTACTTGTATATGCCATTTATGTATTGGCAACATATGATATGAGGTCAATTGTTGACACTTTATATATTTCTTCTTCTTATCATCTTTCTTCCTTTTTCTAGCACGTGCTAATGTAATTGCTTGGTTAACTATATAATTATTGTTATCCATTTTTCAACAGCCTGTTTATTGGCTTAAAAAACAATTCTGATTCAGTGAAAAGCATGTGTTATAGATTGTATTGGGATTCTTAAGTTAACCTGTAGGCTATAATCCAATATCATTTTCTTTTCATTTAAAATTTGTTGATGTATTTATATATTTACTTAAATTTTCATTGAGGGGTTTGCATGATCTTGAATCAAAGAGTTTCTGTAAAGTGTTGATAATTTGCTTGCATGTGTTCCCTTCAAAATCTGCTTGACTAAATTATACCCACAATTTTACATTTCTGACAAGGCTTCTAGTATAATCAATTGTTTACAGGCAGCTCAGGATGGGGTTGACATAATATGCTTGTCAATCACTTCTAATAGGCGTCCTTCTGGTATTGCAACTTTCTTCAATCCAATAGATATGGCATTGCTGTCAGCTGTAAAAGCTGGTATTTTTGTAGTGCAAGCTGCTGGCAATACTGGACCATCACCTATGAGCATGTCTTCTTTCAGTCCATGGATCTTTACTGTAGGTGCCACCACTCATGATCGAGTTTATAGGAACTCCCTATGTCTTGGAAATAATGTGACCATACCTGGAGTTGGACTAGCACGTAAAATTCTGTTGCTCTAATCCCGGTTAGCTATACATGACTTTGTTTTAGATTAACTTGGCCTTTTGATCCTGATGGTGCAATTTGGTTTTGAAATTATAAAAGTAGTGCATGTGCATGACTTGTCTGAGTTTATTTTTTTAAAATGAGGTAAAGTTAGTATTAAACCTAGCATATCAATCAAGACATTCAAAGTCAAAAGGTTTATTTTGGGGCTCCTAGAGCTTTCCATGCATGAGTGAAAGTTTAGCTCTGCTTCTGTATTCTTGTTAATATTGTATTGTTGGATGAGAGTAGAGTAAGTAACTATTTTTTAATAGATGATGAATCCTTACCGAAAACAAAGAAATCCAAGATCTAAAATTAACACCACTATATTGTGAACAACCAGTTTTTGACTTGTTACTTTTAAGGCCTTTATCATGTTAAATTGGAGAAGTTCATAGAACAGTAATAAAATGATTCAATTCTTAATGTTTTCAATTATAATTTGTCATGTCAGTATGCCTATTGACATTTATTTATTACCCTTTTTTTCAATTTTCTTTTATTACTTACCCCAGCTGGCACATATGAGAATACAATGTTTAAATTGATTCATGCACGGCATGCTTTGAACAAAAACACAACCGTTGCTGATGATATGTACGTTGGTGAGTGTCAAGATGCAAGTAAATTCGATCAGAATTTGGTCCAGGGCAACCTCCTGATCTGTAGCTACTCAGTCCGATTTGTGCTTGGAATCTCGACCCTCAAACAGGCCTTAGAAACAGCCATGAACCTTAGCGCCGTTGGTGTTGTTTTCTCCATGGATCCTTTTGTGACTGATTTTCAGCTTAACCCAGTTCCAATGAAAATGCCTGGCATAATAATTCCATCTGCAAATGATTCCAAGGTGCATCATTCATTTTCTCCTTTTTTTTTCCTTGGAGTTGTATTTTATTATGTGGCATATGTATGCCATTTTTGTTGCTTCTTTATGTATGCATCAAAACGTTGGTGTGGATTTGACATATTTCAACAGTCAATTTATTTCAATCCCATGGTTGGAATGACACCTTGAGACCAACTATTCACATTGTTTCTCAACTGGACAGATATTGCTGCAATACTACAATTCTTCTCTGGAAATGGATGGGAATTCAAATAAAATTGTTAAATTTGGGGCTGTTGCTAGCATTGATGGTGGATTGGAAGCAAACTACAATAATGAGGCCCCAAAGGTTATGTATTATTCTGCCAGAGGACCAGATCCAGAGGACAGTCTTCCTCATGAATCTGACATCATGAAACCCAATTTGGTAGCTCCTGGAAATTTTATATGGGCTGCATGGAGTTCTATTGCCACTGATTCTGCTGAATTTCTAGGTTTGTCAATACATAAACAAGTTTTTACCAGAAAACAAAATGAGTCAACACATACTTTAGTCCTTGAATTTGGAAGGCGTTGTGATATTAGTTCTTAAAAATAAGAAATTTTCAAATAAATTCTTAGAATGCCAAATAAGTCTTTAAATATAACTATTTACTATCATTTTGGTTCTAAATAGTCTAAATATATATCAATTTTATTACTTTAGTTACACATTTTTTTAAACTTTGGATTAATATAATTATGAATTTACACTAGTAGGGCTGTATTCAATAATTTCTTAGTTTTGGGGACTAATATGACTGTACTTTCCAAATTTAGGGATCAATTTAGCTGTTTACTCAAAACAAAAATGAACAAGTTTAAGGTGTTCATTTGGTCTGTTCCAAGTTAAACATAACATCTTTTTAAATTATAGATACTATGAAATAGGAATTTTGATTTGTTAAGCATCTTAATTAGTGAAATGTGAATATCTGATCTGCATTGTTCCAACAGGTGAGAATTTTGCAATGATGTCTGGCACAAGCATGGCTGCGCCTCATGTTGCTGGTCTTGCTGCACTGATTAAGCAAAAGTTTCCCAATTGCAGTCCTGCAGCCATTGGATCTGCACTTTCCACCTCAGCTTCTCTGTATGACAACAATGGGAGATCAATTATGGCTCAACGATCATATCCCTCCATAGACCTAAACCAATCTCCAGCAACTCCCTTTGACATGGGAAGTGGTTTTGTGAATGCTACTGCAGCATTAAATCCGGGATTGCTTTTTGATTCTAGTAAGTCACTCAAAGTAATGAGCTTTCAAATCATTAAGTTTAAAAGATCCATGGATGTTCAAATGTTAAAGAAATTCAGCATTGATTATCGTTTAGGTTAGATGACTTTTTTAATTTTTATTTTACGTACAATATCAGTAATAAGGATTAAACTTAAAATCTCACGTAAACTATCTGAGTACTCTCAACACTAGTAGTACTAGAATTTGATGTGAAAGGAGTATTTGGTTAATGCCGAAGTTTTGCTTTTGGTAGAAACATGATATGTAGTGGTGGTCTTTCTTATGGGTCAAATCAATACATTTTAAGAAGAAATATTTGAATTTTATCGATCTCTTGTTCTTTTGCACTTGAGGTCAATTCATTGATTCTAGTGGCGAAATTCATGAAATCTGCTTGATTAATAAACAAACTTGATTTCTGAATTTTCAAGTGTTTTAACATATATTTTTGTTTGTAGGTTATGATGATTATATGTCATTCCTATGTGGTATCAATGGTTCAACTCCTACAGTGCTAAACTACACCGGTCAAAATTGCTGGAGTTATAATTCCACAATACATGGCCCTGATCTGAACTTGCCCTCTATCGCAATAGCAAGGTTGAACCAATCTAGATTAGTACAAAGAACAATCCAAAATATTGCTGGGAATGAAACTTTCAATGTTGGTTGGAGTGCCCCATATGGCACTTCTATGAAAGTATCTCCTTCTCACTTCTCTCTTGCCAATGGAGAGAAACAAGTCTTGTCTGTGATCTTGAATGCAATCAGCAACAGCTCTGTTGCCAGCTTTGGGAGAATTGGGCTGTATGGTAATCAAGGTCATGTTGTCAACATTCCTGTGTCAGTCATTTTCAAAATCTCATAATAACAAGCTAACAGGGTTACTGTCTTTAATTTCTCTTCTCAGTAATTCATTTTGATTTTGCTGTGTTTTTCTAATCTAGTCTTTCTTTTATTGGGTTACAAAATGTATTCAGCTATTTTTTCATTTGTTAAACTTAGTAGTGTAAAGTTACATATGTATAATAATAAATAGTACTTGGGTCATATAGTCTGGTTACATACCGGACAAAAAAAAAATGCAATGAGTTATTCTTGTCTGGTATGCACCTAGACTACACACCCTGTCCAAATTGTTAACAGGGACACTAGAAGTGATTAGTGTTAATCCTGAATTCTTAGATACTTTGTTGAATAACTGTTGTTCCATCTTTATTTAAGGAATCATGCACCTCTAGAGTAATGTATCATAGAGAATAAAATAAGTAACTCAGTTGTTATTAACTGACAATATTTTGTGTACATGCATACTAACTATGAATATTAATTTGTTGATTTTTCTTATTTATTAAAAATTCTTACTTTACCCGTTAAATTTAAATTTAAATTTTATTTTATTTTATACTAATATTTTAAGACTTTGTTTTATACTAATCTAACTCGACTAAGAAATAAATAAAGTTTATAAAGATCGTTTATGTCGAAGAACGAACAATCCAATTTTTTAATTAAATAAGAGTATTGATGCACATTAAATTAAATAAAGAATAAATATTCCCCTATTCTATTTAGAAATAAGCTCATGTCCACGATGTTACTATGTTTTACTGTTGTGATAATTACTTAGATCACTTAGTGATATATATGATAAAACTATGGGAGGTTGGCAACACAACAAATTTTCATTGGAAAAATTCTTTTCCCATGAATTGTGGAATTTAGTTAGAATGTATTAATAGTATAAAATATATAAAAAAATTACCGTCACCTATCTTTCTGTTTACGGTCCATAAAATAAATTTTAAATTATACTACATACAACTTTTGAAAAAGTGACACTTCATAAACTCGTGGGAGACTGTGTCAACAAGGATAAAGACGAAATAAAATTTTAAAAAAGGGTGAGGTTATGCTTCCAAAAATCAGTTTTGGGATATTAATTAATAATATACATTTTTTCTATATTTATTTTAAAATATTTTTAAAGTATTTTCCAGAAGAAAAAAAATATTTTCAAAAGATAAATAAATTTAATATTTTGAAAAATACATTTCCAAAACATATATGTATTTTTTTCTTCTAAAAATTATTTTTTAAAAATTTGTTTAATACTCACTTCCAATTTGAAGAATTTCTTTTTAAAAAAGTACTATTTGAAAGAGAAAAAAAATATACTAAAAATACTTTATTATTTTTCAGGAAAAAAAAATAATTTCACTCTTTCAGAAAATACATATTAGAAGAGTACTTACTGAAAGAATAAAAATATTTATCTTTTAAAAAACATATTTTAAAGATCATAAATTGATAATAATAAAAAAATATTTCTCTAATCAATAATTTATCATAAAATCAAGAAGTGATATCTTTAAAAATAATGTTTTCAAAAGATTTACAATTTTATATTCAATGTATGTAATATAAAAGATGGGTGAACAATTAAGATTTAAAAAATGTTGAAGCTAAGAGTGAAAAAAAAAAGTTTTAAAAACAAGTTGGTGAGTGTTTTGATTGCTAGAAAAAAAAAATCAAAATAGAAAAAAATAAAAGGTTATAAGGGAGTATGAAGGGCTGTTAGAAAGGGATAGGGTAGCCGAAGAAAAATAGTGAATATAACCTATCCGTTTATCTTTTGTCTTTGGGCTTGGTAGGTTAAGTGAGTACTTTCTTGATCTTTCAATTCTTTTTTACAAGACCCGGTTTTAAAAAATTATGAAAATTAGTTGATAATATTAAATTTATTTATTTTTTAAAATTATTTTTAACATTAATGAAACATATTCTTGTCCATCCATATATATATATATATAGAAGTACACTTAATCTATTTAATAACTTATATTTTATATCAAATTTCAATAATTCAATTGTTAAATTTAAAGTTTTTAATGTATAAATTAAGTTTGCAAATTTAAAAAAGAATTAAAATTTATTTGATATTTTATTTCATTAATTCAAATTGACGAATAATCATAAAATCATTTTATACATTGATTCGAATTAATGAAATAAAGTATAAAATAATTTTTAATTTTTCTTTTAAATTTATATATTTGATTTACGCATTAAGAATTTTAAATTCAACAGTTGAATTATTAAAATTTGATGTAGAATACGAGTTATTGAACGGAGTAAATTTACCTAGACTTACTATGTTCAATAATTCGTGTTTTACATCAAATATCAACGATCCAATCATTGAATTTAAAGTTTTTAATGCATAGATCAAATTTATTATATTTTTTATGTAATAAATGATTTTTTTTTATGAAAAAGATATTTTAAATTGCTTAAAATTAGTTTAACAATACACAAATTAAGAAGTGAAATTAAGATCTTCAATTATATTAAGAAAAATTAACTTCCTAATATAAAATTATTATTATTTCTCTTTTATTTATCGTAACTTAATAAGTGTTGTAAATTTTAAAAAAAATTAGAGAAAAATAAGGACATGATTAATAGTTCCTTGAATAAATAAACAGTTAAATAAAAATATGTTTTTTCAAGTTGGACAAATAAAATAAAATAGAAGAAATAAAAGATTTAGGAGGCATACTAATCGAATATATGAGTTGAATTTTTCTATTATTTCCTGGAGACTTATTCAATGCATAATGTGAATTGAAGAGTTGAAGTCTACTTCCGGCTTAAATACTACGCGTTGATTATTTTGTGGAGTTATTACGCCGACCAATAGGTTAGCTTTTACAGTAAGCATGCTAAATATTTATTATATAACTATAAATTATATATAATAATATTACATTTAAATATATAAGTTATATTTTAAAAAATTAAATAATATTTTAACCATATAAAATATATTTTAGATTTATAATAAATAATTTACATTAATTATTGATAATTTATTTTAAAAATATTAATGAATTTGTTAATAAATAAAATAAATAAAAATTAAATTAAAACTCTTTTATTGAAAAAAGTATTTAAAAATGCTTTTGTGTACAAGAAACCTTCCAAAAAATACTCATGCATAATAATTAATTTTATTTAATATATAAAATTCTAAATCCAAAAATCTTAAACAATATTAAGTTTTAAAAAAAAATTTATCGATACCAAAAATTACAGCGATAACAAGCAAAACCAGCAAACCAAGATCGAAAGTAAGCCCTCATGGAGGGGGCGGAGGACTATGAACCCAAACTTTTTTGCTTTTATATATAATTTCAGTAAAAAGTTAATATATTTTTTAGATAGTTTATTTATTAATTTTATTAAATAAGTTATTTAATAAATATAAAGTAGGATTTTAATTTTAATTGAAAGTGTACCTGTCTAAGGGCACACTCCTTTTCTTCTGGGTGAAAGGGGACCGAATAAGAGCTCCAACGATATCTCCAAGGGATGGGGGAGGTACCTGCAAATGGTACTCCGACGCTCAAGTCAGTATATGCACGAATATCTAGGGTAAAAATGAACAGTGACATACCTCGTTATGTGTGACCTATTTATAGTGCCTGACGTGGGCCTGAGCATTGTGGGCTTTTTCAGGTGTTTACTAAATTAGGTAATACGATGTTAATTACTTACTTACTAACTTAACCATGCGCTTACCTGCTAATCATAATTAATAACCGCTCTTCACCTATCGGTACGGTATTTCGCCGATCCGATAGGTAAAGGAATGGGGCGCTATTATTAATTAGGTTGATCAACAGTAGTCTAACTATCCTGCCCTACGGGGGACTCTCCGGCTCGGTCTTATGCCGAGCCGTTAGTAACATTCGTCCCGGACGTTGGCTGGACCGATGTTTCCGACATCATGGCGTAGGTGTCTGACAGAACGGCACGTGTTGGTCAACGTGACCGATAGGGACCTTCCGGTACACAAACCCCCCAGCCTTGAGGAGGGAAGCGACGCAAAGGGTTAATTGTTCCGATTGGGATACGATGAAAGGTTCAGGAATGTGAGGGGTTATGATTAAAGTGCCTCTCTGATGCGTAGCTGACAAGCATTAATTTCTCTGGTGCATAACTGACAGACATTAATTACGCGTGAGGGGTTACAACTGCTGATGGGATGTCAAGGGTCGCCATCATTGTGCGTGGAATGGCGCATGCTAGGGTTCGCATTAACTGTGGAACGCCAAAGGTTGTGTCAGTTGGGCTTAGGTGGAGCATACGAGGGGTTGCGTATTGAGGATCGTTGGATTAAATTGATCCAACGGTTTCCCAAGGCTGCGACGTTTGAATGTGTAACATGCAGGGTCTATAAATAGGCATGAAGAGAGGGCTCCACATACGTGCACAATCATTATCTCCGGATCCGAATTAGTAAATCAGCATTCGAGCATTCGTCGAAGGAAGATCTGGAGTTTAGCATTCAGGTACGTAATGGCAAATTTAAATATTGTTCATGTCGACTCCTCCGGTGACGAAGGGGAATCGAGACGGAGAATATCTTCGGTCCGGGACGCTGCCTCAGCTTCGGCCTCTAATGGAGATCGCACCGAGTCCTTTTCTGGATCTGAGCAGGCCCAGAGCGTTAGTGGAAGTGGTTCCGCCTCGGCTATAGGTTCTGATGACCGTCCAAGTGGGGGTGGGGGTTCATCAAGAAGCTTTCCTCCCGTATCGACGCCTGGATTTTCATGGGTACACGGGGAAGTTGGTAGTGTGTACTTCCGGTATACGACCAAGAAATCACTTGTTAACTTCGTATCGGCAATGAAATTTTTAAACTTTCCCGAAGACGAGGAGCCGTCTGCTATCTTTTTCCAGCCATGCCGAGGTGATGGGGTTCCTAATCCGGATTTTGTTTATCTAGACCAGGGGTCGTCCAAATACCCGTTCTTTTATGTGTATGACTATATGTTTCGGGATTTGAAGATATCCCTCCCCTTTGATAAATATTTCTCGGGTATACTTCGTCTTCTGAACGTGACGCCTTCTTAGGTCCATCCCAACACCTGGGCAGCAATGCAAGGATTTAGACGGTTGTGCTTAGCACTTGGCCTCCAACCTACTCCACATTTATTTTTATATTACTACTCCTCTCGGCCGACGAAGAAGGCGAAGTGGTTGTCATTGATTCGGCACAGTGATTGCTTGCTTCAGCCATTCACCACTTCTTACAAAAAATTTAAAGTGGGTTTTATAAAGGTAATGATTCGACCCGAGACAGGGGAATAAATACTTTTTTGACGATGAGGGGAACTCGGTCTTTCCCCTGTATTGGACCCGAAGGCCGAGAAAGTACGATACCGTATCGAAATCCCGAATGTTGCCGGAGGAAAGGCAGAGCTTGGATATTTTGGAGAAATTGCCACGGCCATTACCGTGTCGTCCCCTGGTCCGATTATTCGAATCGGCCAACGTCACCGAGGAACTAATCGGTATAGTAACTCTTGTTTGTTTAAATTCCTGCGTTACCATTGATTTTGACTAATGATGTGCAGGTATTATGGCGAACTTTGACCATGACTTGAATATCCGCAATCTGATCGGGAGCCGAGTGGCAGGGGTCACAGGAAACAAGACCCCGACCGAGACGCGTGCAGGTGGGAATCAACCGGCTCCACGACAGGGCGGAGCGGGGCAACCCACCAATCCCAAGAAAGGGGGCAAGGGTTCCTCTCGGCAGCCCGAAAAAAGAAAGCCTACTGAAGGAAGGGCTGTGGAGGAGAGCCGCCAAGCCAAGCAGCAGCGGCTAGCCAATCCCAATGCCCCGGAGAGCTTGGTTGGGCCAAACTTCTTGGCCAGTAATGTGAACGCGCAGGATTTCCTAAGCCAAGACTTGACTTCTGAGGCTGGGCAGGCAGTTCTGGGCCGGATGAGTTCGGCGCAGAAGTGGAACTTCTTCTGTGAGTTCCAAGTTCGGGCTGTGGCTTTGGCTCAAAGCATCATCATGGAACCGAATGGGGAGGCTGATGGACTTCGCCGTCAACTAGCTGAGCAGGAGAAGTCGCTGCGAGAGACGCTGACAGCGTTGACCGATGCTCAGACGTCTAACGGCAAGTTCCAGGCCGAGGTTGACCGCCGAGGGCGTATGGTTGACGATCTCACCTTAAAGGTCCAGCGATTAGAGACGTCTTTGAAGAATGAAACTGAGAGGGCTACCCTGCTTCAGAAGGAACTGGAGGCCGAGAAAATATCTTTTGGTTCCTTCAGGGAAAAGGCTCGCGACAAGCTCCTGTCCCAGCATGAGGCTGGCTTTGCCCAAGCTGCTCGGCAAGCTAGCTACTTTGGTGACTTCCCCCGACTTTCAACTGGATATGACGAAGGACTTCTTTCAGGGGAAGTTGGTGGACTTAAGCTCGATTCCGCCGGATCAAGAGGCCGATGCTGAGGCCCCAGAGCGGCTCGCTAGGCCGAATGAGGAGGAAACGGCTTACGAGGAGCCCGCTGCCGAGGATGATGCGAACCAGGGAGAGCCTGAGGTCGTGTCTTGAGATTTTTATTTTGTAATGCTGGGCCGATAACGCCCCCCCCCCCCTTGCATGTACTTCTAGGCCTATTAGGGCCTTTTGAAAGAAATTTAAATTCTCGCAATTTTTGGGTAATTCTGTTAAATCCGTAACCGAAAGACTTCTCGCGAAGGAAGACGTAATTATTTATTTAAGCCACGTCCTTGGCCGACAGACTTCTCGGGAGGGAAGACTTGTAATTAAATTTAAGCCACATCCTTGGCCGAGAGACTTCTCGGGAGGGAAGACTTGTAATTAAATTTAAGCCACATCCTTGGCCGAGAGACTTCTCGGGAGGGAAGACTTGTAATTAAATTTAAGCCACATCCTTGGCCGAGAGACTTCTCGGGAGGGAAGACTTGTAATTAAATTTAAGCCACATCCTTGGCCGAGAGACGTCTCGGGAGGGAAGACTTGTAATTAAATTTAAGCCACATCCTTGGCCAAGAGACTTCTCGGGAGGGAAGACTTGTAGAAATAAGTGGAGATAATTAAGTGGGAGATGTATTTTCATTGATAAGAAGGTGCCTCGTTAAAAACCTTGCTAATCAAAAACCTCTTTTCACATTTTTACAAGAGGGAAAAAGATCAGTCAAGGAAAAGAGTGCACCGCGATATAATTACATAGTTCGAGTATTACAAATTCGAATTTAACTGTAGTATGTCTTTAGGTGGGTAGAATTCCATGTTCTTGGAATAACCTTGCCGGACAGCTCTTCTAGCTTGTAGGCCCCATTGTGGAGTGCGTGTCGTATCTGGAATGGTCCATCCCAATTGGCAGAGAGCTTTCCTTCAGAAGAGTTACGCCTGGCTGCCCCCGTTGCACGCCACACAAGGTCGCCCTCGTGAAAAGTTCTTGGCTTTAGATTGGAATTAAAGCGCCGAGTCATTCGCTGTTTGCATGCGTCGGCCACCACCCGTGCCTTGTCCCGCACTTCCTCGAGGACATCGAGTTCGGCTCGGAGTGCGTCGTCGTTAGATTCCTCCTGAAAGCTTTGTCGCCGGAAAGATGGTTCTCCAACCTCAACCGGGATCATCGCATCAGTGCCGTATGTGAGGCGGAAGGGTGTTTCTCTATTAGTGGATTGTGGTGTACACCGGTACGCCCAGAGAACCTCTGGCAATTCATCGGCCCACACTCCTTTTGCCGAGCCGAGTCTTCTTTTTAATTCAGTCAGGATAACCTTGTTGGCTGCTTCGGCTTGGCCGTTTGACTGAGGGTGCTCCACCGATGTAAATCTGTGCCGAATGCCAAGGTTTTCGAGGAATGAGTTGAACTTTTTGTCTGTAAATTGTAAGCCGTTATCGGAGATGATGGCATATGGGATGCCAAAACGAGTGATGATGTTCTTCCATACAAACTTTTGGACGTTAGCAGCGGAGATGCAGGCGAGCGGCTCGGCCTCAATCCACTTTGTGAAGTAATCTACTGCCACGAGGAGGAACTTAACCTGTCCCTTTGCCACAGGGAACGGGCCAAGTACGTCAATGCCCCATAAGGCAAACGACCATGGAGAGCTGATGCTGTGCAGCTCGGCGGCGAAGGCATGGATGAGGTTTCCATGTCGCTGACATTGTATGCAACGTTTGACGAACTCAGCGCAATCCCCTTTCAGAGTTGGCCAATAATAACCAGCTCGTGACACTTTTGCAGCTAGGGTACGGCCTCCGGAATGGGACCCACAGATACCTTCATGAACTTCCCGCATCACATAATCCGCCTGCGAGTTATCAATGCATTTGAGCAACGGAGTGGAGAATCCTCGCCTGTAGAGGTCGTTAGCCACTATGGAGTACCGAGCGGCCTGAGTGCGAAGCTTTTTTGCCTCCTTCGGATCGGTGGGCAACTCTTGTTGGAGGATATAGTTCCGAATAGGAGTCATCCAGTTCGGTGTGTCAGTATCGGCCGCCATGCACTCAATCGCCACACTTGGGGCAGGGATTTCCAGGTGAATGGTTGTTCTCAGCTGTCCTGGTTTTCGACTACTAGCAAGCCGAGCCAACTGATCGGCTCGTTCGTTGGTGCTCCTGGGAACGTGTCGGATTTGTACGTCAGTGAACTCCTCTTTGAGCTTCTGGAAGAGGTGGTAATACTGCAACAAATTAGCGTCCTTAATTTGAAAATTGCCGTTGACCTGTTCGGCCACGATCTTTGAATAGGTACAGCATACGACCCTTGTCACACCCATCTCGGCTGCTAGTCTCATACCGGCCAGCAGCGCTTCGTACTCGGCTTGGTTATTAGATGCCCGAAAACCGAACCGGAGCGACTGTTCGACCGTGATGCCCGAAGGGCTGGCTAGAATTATTCCCGCCCCGCTTCCCTGGGCACTGGATGAGCCGTCGACATGCATTGTCCACGGCTCGTCGTGAAAACTACCTGCTGGGGTAAGCTCATTGACGAAGTCGGCCAAATGCTGTGATTTGATGGGTCCTCTCGGCTCGAACGATATGTGTTAAGTCTCAATTTTACCTCTTTTTGGATGAGACTTATACAAGATTTAATGATCAAATTCTTCCATTCTTTGTATCATTGCATATAATTGTTCTCATTTTGGTTTCTTTTGTATATGCAGGTATTCAAGTAGAGAATTGAGGAAAAAAAGGGTTAAAGGAGTGGAAAACAAAAGAATTAAGGAGCAGAGCAGGCAACCGCGCCAGGCGCCGTATTAATCTCGCCGGGCGGGCATAAAATAGAATACTCTCAGCCTTTGGGAACCTCGCGCCGGGCGCAATTTATAATTGCGCCGGGCGCAATTCAAGGCCGAGAGCACATTGAGCATCAGGGAAGCCCGCGCCGGGCGCGAAGTGTAACGCGCCGGGCGCAATAACCCTAATCTGTCTCCTCGGGCTGCATAAAAGGAAAATTTCGAGGGTTTTCTCCCTGATTCACACATTGGGCGCGTTTTGGGAGCTGTGGAAGGAATTCTCGGAGCTTGAAGCCGTTCGTGTGTGGGTCTTTCCTTCGGTTCTTCCTTTCCTCTTCCATCTCTATTTTAGTTTTCCCCTCTTTGTTTTGAGAGGTTCTATCCATTGTATTGGGGTTTTGATGTAACCAACAAACTCTATTGTAATCCCTTTGTGTTTAATGTTATATATGTTTTGTTTCATTCCTTGTTGTGTATGATTCTATGCTTAATGCTTGCTTTGGCTCGATCACCCTTTGCATGATTTAAGGTTTCATTGAGTATTGGGAAATATCCTTGAAACTAGTTATGAACATATGCCTAGTGGGAATTGTACCTAGGGATAGGGCTTGACCCATTAGTAGTCTTAAAACCCTAACCGGTAATGCGGGTGGAGGTATTGAGTACTCAAGGGATTGATATTTAATATTTTGCACCTAGGCTCTTTCTCTAAGGAATTAGGTCTGAGTAAATTTATGGTTGACTGAACAATGGATGTAACAAGAGACATAGGATTCACTAGTGTTTGTTTGGTGAAATCAAACCCCCACAACTTCAAGTGTCCATTTTACCATTTCTCACCCCATTTCATTTCTAATTCATTTATTTGTGTTTTAACAATTCCAGTAGTTTTGTTCTTAAATTCATATTCATATTTATTGGGATTGTTCTCAAGTCACAAGTAGCCAATGAATGCTTAGTTTACCTTCTAATCCCTGTGGATACGATATTTTTACTACTTGTACGGCCGGTACACTTGCCGTGTTTGAGTCCGTTGAGGTACTTTTATTTATAATTATAGATTAGGTTACTTCCCTCAACGGACTCAAACACGGCAAGTGTACCGGCCGTACAAGTAGTAAAAATATCGTATCCACAGGGATTAGAAGGTAAACTAAGCATTCATTGGCTACTTGTGACTTGAGAACAATCCCAATAAATATGAATATGAATTTAAGAACAAAACTACTGGAATTGTTAAAACACAAATAAATGAATTAGAAATGAAATGGGGTGAGAAATGGTAAAATGGACACTTGAAGTTGTGGGGGTTTGATTTCACCAAACAAACACTAGTGAATCCTATGTCTCTTGTTACATCCATTGTTCAGTCAACCATAAATTTACTCAGACCTAATTCCTTAGAGAAAGAGCCTAGGTGCAAAATATTAAATATCAATCCCTTGAGTACTCAATACCTCCACCCGCATTACCGGTTAGGGTTTTAAGACTACTAATGGGTCAAGCCCTATCCCTAGGTACAATTCCCACTAGGCATATGTTCATAACTAGTTTCAAGGATATTTCCCAATACTCAATGAAACCTTAAATCATGCAAAGGGTGATCGAGCCAAAGCAAGCATTAAGCATAGAATCATACACAACAAGGAATGAAACAAAACATATATAACATTAAACACAAAGGGATTACAATAGAGTTTGTTGGTTACATCAAAACCCCAATACAATGGATAGAACCTCTCAAAACAAAGAGGGGAAAACTAAAATAGAGATGGAAGAGGAAAGGAAGAACCGAAGGAAAGACCCACACACGAACGGCTTCAAGCTCCGAGAATTCCTTCCACAGCTCCCAAAACGCGCCCAATGTGTGAATCAGGGAGAAAACCCTCGAAATTTTCCTTTTATGCAGCCCGAGGAGACAGATTAGGGTTATTGCGCCCGGCGCGTTACACTTCGCGCCCGGCGCGGGCTTCCCTGATGCTCAATGTGCTCTCGGCCTTGAATTGCGCCCGGCGCAATTATAAATTGCGCCCGGCGCGAGGTTCCCAAAGGCTGAGAGTATTCTATTTTATGCCCGCCCGGCGAGATTAATACGGCGCCTGGCGCGGTTGCCTGCTCTGCTCCTTAATTCTTTTGTTTTCCACTCCTTTAACCCTTTTTTTCCTCAATTCTCTACTTGAATACCTGCATATACAAAAGAAACCAAAATGAGAACAATTATATGCAATGATACAAAGAATGGAAGAATTTGATCATTAAATCTTGTATAAGTCTCATCCAAAAAGAGGTAAAATTGAGACTTAACAACTCCCCCAAACTTAGAACCTTGCTTGTCCTCAAGCAAAAGGTAATTAATCAAGCAGATAACAAGCAATGCATGTGTGTCAAATTCCTTATTCTTGGTTCACTTACAATTTCATTTCACAAGCATGAACCTTAAACGAATTTTCAGCCACAATTATTGCAATAGAACATGACAATGTGCAAACAAAAGTTTCAAAAGAGATCAAAGAACTGAGAAGAGTAATGACTATCTATGTATGCATCCTCACTAGGAAAATGTTTCTCTCTATGCGCACTAGTGTATCAGGGTGAGTGTTTCTCTCTAGTCTACTACTCACGCCACATAATTCAACTTTGCTCTTCGTTTCCAAATGAAACCAATGGTAATACACATGCAGGCACTTATCACAAGGGCTTTATTAGGGCAATTTAAGGTAATTAGGGTCAAGCATAGCGGTTTCATGGTTTTTCAAGGAATAAGGGTGCTATAGCTTAAGAGAGTACTTGAAATTTCTTCAATAATTTCTTTCTCCATACCCCAATGTATCATTTTAGCACAGGCCCTCAACCAATTCCAGCCATTAGTCTTTATATGATGCATCTGTACACTTTTGCATCTTATTTCATTTATTTATTTATTTATTTTTTTTTTTTTTTTTTTTTTTTTTTTTACTGACCACATACTTCTTCTTTCTCAAATTTCTTCATTCTTCAACTCCCCCAAACTTATTTGATGTCATCAATATACTCTCTTAACCAAAACAAGGATTTAAGGTTAATTTTTCAAAGTTGGGATAAGTGGAAGGTTGAGTGTTTAAGCTTAGGAAGATATGGGTCAAAAGAAAAATAAATATGGCTTTTTGGCTTAGATGGTTATCAAAATATAGAAATGCCTTGATCATGTAAATACACTACACTAGCAAACCACCCGGGAAACTCAAGCAAAGTCTATCATGCAACATAAGTGTAGTTTCTCTCATCAGTATTTAGGCTCAGACCTCACTCGGTTGGCATCCACAGATTATCACACTCAGCTCAGTCTATGATCAACATTGAAACCCGTATGCAACTAATCATGAACTAAAGCTCTAATATGACTTGAAAATGTCTAAAGTACACACACCATAAACATTAAGCAAACCTCAATCCAAAATTGATCACATACAAAACAAGTATTCAACAAGATTAAAAACCATGCTCTAGCAGGATATTCAAAAAGATGTACCAACCAGAGTAATCCAAAAACAATTAAAATACTGAAAATAACAACAGAAAAATAAATTGCAAACAGAGGTGAACTAAGGTGAGCTTCATCTATTTCCATCAAATTTGGTCATCTTCCTCAGTAAGTGCTCAACCGCATCTGCATCAGCAGCTCCACTCCCCCACATTTAGAAGCCTGGTCCCCAGGCCAACCAGTATATGCCTGCAAGTCCTAGTAACCAGAAGTTGTGAAAGAGTATAATCATGAAGAACATGGTGAGCATAGTATACAATGATGACCATACAATTATATCAAAAATGAAGAACAACCTTAGACCAAAATTAACCACAAAGAAACATGCTTGAAAACAGAGAAATATAGGTTCAGGAGAGTGCTCGCGCCGGGCGCAGCACAAACTCGCGCCGGGCGCCATATCAGTAAAAGGCCAACGAGGTTCAAATTCTGATACCGCGCCGGGCGCAGCACAAACTCGCGCCGGGCGTGGTACTCTGAAATGGTTACATTTTGCCTAAATTTGCTTTGAAGGGAGCCTTGTAACCAACCAGAACCAGAATTACCTCATATCTCACACTCCAAACAAAGTATAGCCTATATTTACTCATTTCAAACATGATTCACACACTTAACAAATAACACAACTAATACATAACACAAACAACATATAACACAAAACATATTTACATATAAACAAACAAGTCACAAATAGCTATAAATACTCAATTTGCCATTCTAATCCCCGGCAACGGCGCCAAAAACTTGTTGAGATTTCCGTTGAAGTACTTTTATTTATAATTATAGATTAGGTTACTTCCCTCAACGGACTCAAACACGGCAAGTGTACCGGCCGTACAAGTAGTAAAAATATCGTATCCACAGGGATTAGAAGGTAAACTAAGCATTCATTGGCTACTTGTGACTTGAGAACAATCCCAATAAATATGAATATGAATTTAAGAACAAAACTACTGGAATTGTTAAAACACAAATAAATGAATTAGAAATGAAATGGGGTGAGAAATGGTAAAATGGACACTTGAAGTTGTGGGGGTTTGATTTCACCAAACAAACACTAGTGAATCCTATGTCTCTTGTTACATCCATTGTTCAGTCAACCATAAATTTACTCAGACCTAATTCCTTAGAGAAAGAGCCTAGGTGCAAAATATTAAATATCAATCCCTTGAGTACTCAATACCTCCACCCGCATTACCGGTTAGGGTTTTAAGACTACTAATGGGTCAAGCCCTATCCCTAGGTACAATTCCCACTAGGCATATGTTCATAACTAGTTTCAAGGATATTTCCCAATACTCAATGAAACCTTAAATCATGCAAAGGGTGATCGAGCCAAAGCAAGCATTAAGCATAGAATCATACACAACAAGGAATGAAACAAAACATATATAACATTAAACACAAAGGGATTACAATAGAGTTTGTTGGTTACATCAAAACCCCAATACAATGGATAGAACCTCTCAAAACAAAGAGGGGAAAACTAAAATAGAGATGGAAGAGGAAAGGAAGAACCGAAGGAAAGACCCACACACGAACGGCTTCAAGCTCCGAGAATTCCTTCCACAGCTCCCAAAACGCGCCCAATGTGTGAATCAGGGAGAAAACCCTCGAAATTTTCCTTTTATGCAGCCCGAGGAGACAGATTAGGGTTATTGCGCCCGGCGCGTTACACTTCGCGCCCGGCGCGGGCTTCCCTGATGCTCAATGTGCTCTCGGCCTTGAATTGCGCCCGGCGCAATTATAAATTGCGCCCGGCGCGAGGTTCCCAAAGGCTGAGAGTATTCTATTTTATGCCCGCCCGGCGAGATTAATACGGCGCCTGGCGCGGTTGCCTGCTCTGCTCCTTAATTCTTTTGTTTTCCACTCCTTTAACCCTTTTTTTCCTCAATTCTCTACTTGAATACCTGCATATACAAAAGAAACCAAAATGAGAACAATTATATGCAATGATACAAAGAATGGAAGAATTTGATCATTAAATCTTGTATAAGTCTCATCCAAAAAGAGGTAAAATTGAGACTTAACAATATGTCAAACTCTGAGAGTTCGACCGACCAGGCCATCATCCTGCCAGCGATTTCCGGTTTATGAAGAACTTTCGCAATCGGGCAGTCGGTTCGGACAACCACCCTATGACTCTGGAAGTATTGCCTGAGCCTGCGAGCCGTGTAGACGAGCGCTAGAGCTACCTTTTCAATTAACTGGTAACGCTTCTCGGCTTCTTGCAGTGTTCGACTGGTGAAGTATATCGGCCTTTGATCCCTCTGTTCCTGTATTAAGACAGCGCTGACCGAATGTCCTGACACGGCAAGGTAAATGACCATGTCGGTGCCGGCAGTAGGTTTGGACAGTATGGGAGGTGAACTAAGGCGATGCTTAAACTGTTGGAACGCTTCTTCACATTCATGAGTCCATGTAAATTGCTTTGCTTTCTTCAGCAGGGCGAGGATAGGTTGAGATATCTCGGCAAGCCGGGGAAGGAACCGTGAAAGCGAAGTTAGCCGCCTTGCCAACTTTTGTACATCTTTGAGAGTGGTGGGGCTCTTCATCTCCAGTATGGCTTGACATTTGTCTGGGTTTGCCTCGATGCCCCGGCTAGACAACATGAATCCCAAGAATTTTCCACCTGATACACCGAACACACATTTTTCGGGGTTCAGCCTCATTTGGTGTTGTCTGAGCGCTTGGAATACCTCGGCCAGGTGGCGTACATGGGCAGAAACTTCATCAGATTTGACGACCATGTCATCAACATACACTTCGAGGCACTGACCAATCTGACTCTGGAAAATTTTATTCATCAGGCGCTGGTACGTGGCACCGGCGTTTTTCAGACCGAACGGCATTACACGGTAGCAATAGTTGGCTGTCTCGGTGATGAATGCTGCTTTGTCTTCATCGTGAGGGTGCATGCGAATTTGGTTATACCCCGAATACGCGTCTAAGAAGGATAGGAAACGGTGGCCAGACGCCCCATCTACGAGACGATCAATATTGGGCAACGGGTAGGCGTCTTTCGGGCAAGCTTTATTCAAGTTCGTGTAATCGGTACACATACGCCATTTCCCGTTCGGCTTTCGGACCATGACCACATTAGCCAACCACGTCGTGTAGTGGATCTCTCGTATAAACTGTGCTTCTAATAATTTGGCTACCTCAGCATCGATTGCCGCCTTCTTCTCCTCTCCAGTCTTCCGACGCCGCTGGGCGATCGGCCTTGCCTCCCTACTAATTGAGAGCTTATGGCACAAAAACTCTGGATCGATACCCGGCATATCGGAGGGGTGCCATGCAAATAGATCTCGGTTATCAAGTATTACCTGTCCGATGGCTGCTTTCTCTTGTTCCGTCAGAACAGTTCCCAAATAAGTCAGTTGGGTATCAAGGGTTCCAACTTGGAGTGGTTGCCTTTCTTCAATAGGCTCGACCCTTTCGTCATGCCCGATTCGGGGGTCGAGGTCTATGGAGGACTGTTGGGTTACCGAGTGGACTTTCTGTGGCTCTTTGAGCGTTTCGTCTTGCACTTTCGGTAGCCGCAAGCTGGCAAAGTAGCATTCGCGTGCAGTTTTTTGATCGGCGTGTACCGTGATAACCCGTCCCGACTGTGCCAGAAACTTCATAGCTAAATGAGGAGTAGACACAATTGTTCCGAGCCGATTCAGGGATGGCCGACCGAGCAGAATGTTATAGGAGGTGCTCGCATGAACAACCACGTATTTAACCGAGATGTCTCGGTATTCCGCCCCTTCGAACCCAAATCGTGTTGATAACTTGATATATCCTTTTGTTTTGACTCGTTCACCAGAGAATCCCACCAAAGGTTCATCGTAAGGGACCAGTTCGGACTCTGGAATTCCCAACTTCTTGAACGTGTTCCAATATAGTATGTCCGCTGAACTTCCTTGGTCAACCAATGTCTTACGGACGATGCAATTGTGAATTTCAACGCTGATCACCATCAGATCGTCCTGATCTGGGTCGATTCCCTTGAAGTCGGCCTCGGTGAAGGTAATGGTTGGCAGACGGCAACGATTTGTTTCCACGGCATGCACATGTCGGACAGCTCGCAGGTGTCTTCGTTGTGCCGACGAAGATGAGCCCCCGCCAGCAAAACCGCCAGCAATGGTGTTAATAACTCGCCGTGGCTGTGTTGCTTGCTGTTCTTCATGCCTATCCCGTGACCGACTGCGCTCTCTATACGAGCGCGTTTCTGCTCTGCGGTGTTCGGAATGGTCACGTCTCTGTGATTGTTCGCCGTGTCGGGGCCGGTCGGGACGGTTCACAAAACCTTGCAACTGTCCTTGCTTGATCAAATCTTCAATTTTGTCTTTCAAGGCTGAACATTCATCAGTTGAATGCCCACGATTGCGGTGAAATCTGCAGGATTTGGTTGTGTCGGCTCGGGGAGGGGTCGATGCTCTCTTTGGGATAGTCAGCACTTCTGAAGCCAATGCTTGTTCTAGTACTGCTGACCGGCTGGTGTTCAGTGGTGTGTACTGTGTATACTTTGGACCACGGGGTGGCCGCTCGCGGGGTACGAGTTCTTTTGGACGACCGCGAAAATTGTTTTCTATTGGCTTTTCTGTCTTGCTCACCACTTCTGCTCTGGCCTGGTTGCAAAACTCGGCTAGTTCTTCCATCTGCATATACTTGTCGGCCCTGCGCCGAAGGT
Source organism: Cajanus cajan (assembly GCF_000230855.2). Classification (NCBI taxonomy): domain Eukaryota; kingdom Viridiplantae; phylum Streptophyta; class Magnoliopsida; order Fabales; family Fabaceae; genus Cajanus; species Cajanus cajan. Next base: position 80,971,204 of record NC_138518.1, read on the forward strand.
CATCCATGTTTGCCGGTGGCTTTTTACAAATACTGTTGGCGAAGGGACCCGGCTTCAACGCGGTGGTTAGATGGTGTAAGGCGACGGCTGGGTTGAGGTCCCTGATCTCTAATGCCGCTTTGTTGAATCGGCTCATGAACGCCCGGAGAGACTCCTTTTTCTCCTGGCGGATGCTCACTAGTGATAGAGAAGTCAACTGGTGTGGTCGGCTTGTAGCGAACTGGATGGTAAACTGAGAGGCTAAGGTGCCGAATGAGTCGATCGAATTGGCCGGGAGCCGAGTGAACCAGCTCAACGCTCGTCCTTTTAGCGACGTTGGGAAAATTCGGCACAGGGCGGCGTCATCGGTGGTGCTTAATGTGACCTGAGTCAAGAACACGTCAACATGTTCATCTGGATCGGTGGTTCCGTCGTACTTGTCGAGAGACAAGGACTTCCAATTGTCAAGGAGGGCGGACTGCATGATATTGGGTGTAAAGGGATGTCGGTGTGATCCTGCCGGCATGGGCTGTATTGGTCGGCTGGCCGAGGCGTGGGCGGCAGGGGCAACAGAAGTATAAGGGACCGAGGTGTGCTGGCCATGCGAATGGAACGACCCTTGAGTGTGGGTTGTCTCAGAGGGCTTCCATGTAGGATCGTGGTATTGGTTCTTGAGGGTGGCATTTTCCGCCCGTAGCGCAGCCATTTCGGCCGCATCTCTCTCCCGCTGTTGCTTCATAGCGGCCATCTCCTCTTTCATCTGTCGCATCATACTGTTCAAGTTTGTCTCTTCCGTCGTCTCGGCTCCTGACTGATGCTCGTCCTCGGACTGGTGTTCTTCAACGTTATTCTTTCTCGTCTTCACCATTCTTTCAATAATAATCTCGGAATAGCTCTCGGTTCGGCCCCACGGTGGGCGCCAAAATGTACCTGTCTAAGGGCACACTCCTTTTCTTCTAGGTGAAAGGGGACCGAATAAGAGCTCCAACGATATCTCCAAGGGATGGGGGAGGTACCTGCAAAGGGTACTCCGACGCTCAAGTCAGTATATGCACGAATATCTAGGGTAAAAATGAACAGTGACATACCTCGTTATGTGTGACCTATTTATAGTGCCTGACGTGGGCCTGAGCATTGTGGGCTTTTTCAGGTGTTTACTAAATTAGGTAATACGATGTTAATTACTTACTTACTAACTTAACCATGCGCTTACCTGCTAATCATAATTAATAACCGCTCTTCACCTATCGGTACGGTATTTCGCCGATCCGATAGGTAAAGGAATGGGGCGCTATTATTAATTGGGTTGATCAACAGTAGTCTAACTATCCTGCCCTACGGGGGACTCTCCAGCTCGGTCTTATGCCGAGCCGTTAGTAACATTCGTCCCGGACGTTGGCTGGACCGATGTTTCCGACATCATGGCGTAGGTGTCTGACAGAACGGCACGTGTTGGTCAACGTGACCGATAGGGACCTTCCGGTACAGAAAGTAATCTTTAGTCATTTTCATTATTTATAAATAATTTTATGTTAATATTACACTATAAGTTTTTTACTTTTGATAACATTAATATATATCTATGACTATATTTAAATATTATTAGTATTTTCACACGTTAACTAACTAATTCTCCTTTTAATAATATATATTTTACAAATTTCAAATTCATTTTTTCTATGTTTTTAGTTCTTTATTTGTAGGAAAATTTGTACAATATAACTTACACTTACCAAATTTTGTTGTGGATTTTTAATGCAAATTTGTTTTTATGAATTTTATGATTTTTTTTCCCAGTTTTTTTTTATTTTACAATTTTTTTTGCTATAGTTTTGGTAAAAATATGATCATTTCCTTAGTTCTTATATAAGTTTTGTTTTATATAAAAAAAACTCAACGTGTTTTGCATATTTTTTCACGAATGTAATTTAAAAATAAATCTCTAATTTTTTCGGTAAAAAAAAAACTCTGTTTTATTAAAATATAAAATGTTTCATTAATAAATTAGGAAAATATGGTTTTTATACACAAAGAAGTTATAGTTAATATCATAACAATTAATTAAGAAAATAAGTCATATTTGAATAGTATAATTAAATGCTTAAATTATCAATAAAAATAATATTATTAAAATAATTATATCTAATTCATACGTTATAATTTTAAATAATTATTTTGGCTCGTCCAAAAAAATTTTGTCAAGATATTATGTTAAAAGTTATGTGTACAATGTTTTAGATGATTCTAAATTTATTTATTATATTATTTTAATATATAATATGTAATTTAAAATATATAACTATCTATTTTTATAATATATTTTAAAAAAATTTAAATCATATGAAATTTAATATATATAATCTTAGGTAAAATATTATATTATTCAATGATTAGATATTTTAATTTTTTATTATATAAAAATTATTGAAAATATAAATTTTAGTGTAAGCTTTTAAATTTATAACTAGTGTCAATAGATCTAACTCTAGATGAAGATATAAACATTACACTAATAACTAATTATATTTTTTAATTATGTCATGTCACTGTTAAAAGTAAATATGTTTATAGTGACATGATACAATTAAAAAATATAATTGATTGTCAGTATAAATTTTTTTTTATACTGGTGATGTATAGATAATTAACTCTTTAATAAATATACCAAAATTGTATTTGCATTGACCTTTTCTTAAGATCCTTGATTCAGTCTTTTTGCATTTATGCTTTTGTCAACTTCCATTTTTGGTTTCGACAGGGATGTGTGACCTAAGCGTCACCTTATCCTTATCCAACGTGAACACCGGTTATAAATAAATAAATAAATAAATAAATATATATATATATATATATATATATATATATATAAAATACTGGTATAATTTTTATTAAATATTATATCGTTCAATAACTTTATATTAAATATAAATTTTATAAATTTAACTGTTAGATTGAAAGTTCATATTACTTTATATATTTATATCAAATTTTATTAAAATTAAACTTGAAAGTAATCAAAGTGTTCATATTTTAATATATTTTAAAATGTATATATTATTTTAATTTTATTTTATAAGAATGAAGTATCAAATTATCTTTAATTAATATAAAATTTTGTATATATGATCTAAGTGTAAAGAACTTTTAATTTAACGATTGAATTTACAAAATTTATATTTAATATAAAGTTATTGAGCAGTGTAATATTTATTTTTATGATAATGAAAAATTTAACATTAAAATCAATAACATTAATTTTAAACATAAATTTTTAAATATTAATATTTTAATTTACACAATACACAAAATAAATATTACATATATCTAAAATTTATAATAAATCAATTTCTATATATTAAATATGAATTTTTATCTTATATGAAAGTGTTTTAAGAATTTTTCTTTAACGAAAGGGTTTGTAATATTTTTTTTAACTTCTTATTTAAGTTATTTTTATTTATCATAATTATTTATTAATTAAATATTAATATTTTAAAATAAATTATTAATTAATAAAAATAATTTGTTATAATACAAATTATTTATTATAAATCTAAAATATTATTTATATATTTAAAAATATTAAACATAATCCTCTAAAACATTTTTAAGGACTTTTATTTGACGAGAAGATTTTTAATTTTTTAATTTTTTTTATCTAATTTAATTTTTATTTATTCTAATTATTTATAATTTTAATATTTTTAAAATAAATTATCAATAAATAAAAAAATATTTTATTATAATATAAATTACTTATCATAAATCTTAAATATAATTTATATATATAAGAGTATTTATTTATACAAATTTTAAATATAATTTATAAGTTGAAACATAATATTTATTTGTATATTTTATTTATTATAAAATTTAGTATATAAAAAATATTTAACCTATGCATTATAAATGCTAAAATACTAATAATATATATAAATTATATTTAAATTTTAAATAAATAAATATTTTAAACATATACATTATATTTTAGATATATAATAAATAATTTATATTATAATACAAAATTATTTTAATTATTAATAATTTATTTTAAAATATAAGAATTTAGTTTATAAATAAATATAATAAATTAAATAAGTAGTTAGATGAATTCTTATAAGTTCTTTCATTGGAAAGAAGTTTTTAAAAATATTTTCACAATATATTGCAGTTCGTGTTTATAATTTATACTTTAAAATAACTATACTTTTAAAATAAAATTTCTTTTTAAAGTAATTTTAACATATCATTTTAAATATAAGCGAATCACAGTAGACTTGTGAAGTGCGTTAGCGTGGGACTTACTTCAATGTGTTAGAAAAATGATACTTCAGTGAATCTACTAGACCATATCCTCATGTCGGAAGAAGTATACATTAAGCAAAAAACCATATTTATTAAAATCATCATTTTAATTCCTAATGTACCAGGAAAGTCTCGAAACCAGATATCTCATTGGTTCTCGGCCTCAATATTAGTGTTCGTTTTAATTGAACATAGTTCAGTCAAACTAAGAAGTATCTAGGGCTAAACGACCATTGTGGGGTACTATTAGAAATTTATTATCAAAATGGGGCTGTTTTAAAACATTTTACACTTTTGGGGTTCTTTTATTGGGTGTCGCTATGGCCCATAGTGACACCCATGACACGTGGCATTTTTGGGTCTGACTATGAGCCATGAACGTCATATTGGTAGAGTCGCTGTAGCTGGTGGAGACCTTCAAAGAATCGCTATAGCCTATAGCGACTCAAATCGGCTAAAAACGAAAAATAAAATAAAATTATTTGGGGCGCTATGGCCCATAGCTCCACTCAGGCGCTATGGGCCACAGCGTCTGCGTTAAAAATATATCTAATATTTTTAAAATATATCTTATATTTTTAAAATTTAAATTTTTTTTACAAATTTATAAAAAAACTAACAGGTAAAAGGGAAAAAAAGATTGAAATAAGAAAAAAATGTTAATTTTAAAAAATAAGTAATAAAATGTAAAAAATAATCAAAAAACAAAAAAAAAATTTATTTGGGGCACTATGGCCCATAGCTCCACTCAGGCACTATGGGCCACAGCGCCTGCGTTAAAAATATATCTAATATTTTTAAAATATATCTTATATTTTTAAAATTTAAATTTTTTTTACAAATTTATAAAAAACTAACAGGTAAAAGGGAAAAAAAGATTGAAATAAGAAAAAAATGTTAATTTTAAAAAATAAGTAATAAAATGTAAAAAATAATTAAAAAACGAAAAAAAAAAAATTATTTGGGGCGCTATGGCCCATAGCTCCACTCAGGCGCTATGGGCCACAACGTCTGTGTTAAAAATATATCTAATATTTTTAAATATAAAATTTTAAAATAAATTATACAAATTTTTTTGATAAAAGGTAAAATAATAATTGAAAATTTAAAAAAATAAATTTTAAAACTGAAGTAATATAATGTGAGAAATAATTAAAAAACGAAAAAAAAAATTGAAAAGTGGGCCGCTAGGGCCCATAGCGCCTCACAGGCGCTATGGCCCATAGCGGTTTGGTTGGCAGTTAGAAAATTTAATTACCCAGTTGCCACGTGTGAAATTACCGCGATTTCAACCAATAGTAATTTGACACGTGGCATTAAACAGTAAAAAATGAATAAAAAAACCTCTTTATATATACCAGTTTTTACCTTTGGTCCCTACTTCTTTGTTTCACCCCACCGCGAGAGGCTCCTCCAACTTGGTTAAGGTGAGCATTTTTTTTCGTTTTTTAATTTAATTATAGTTTATTTTTTTTATAAATATTTTGTAACGTATATATATTATATTTATTATTGCAGGTTAATTTTGTTTTTTTGGATTTTCGTAGATCTCCAGAGGTATTTTGTTTTTGATTATTTTCTGTAATTTAATTATTTGTATTTATTTATTTAGTTATTGTATTTTAATTTGTTATTTATTTAGTTTTTTATTTTTTTAGTTATTGTAATTTAATTTGTTATTTTTCTATTTTTTTGGGTAATTTTTTTTAAAGTCGCTATGGGCTATATCATCTTAAATAAAATATTTAAAAAACAGATTTTATTTAAATTTTAGATTTTATAATTTAATTCTGTGTAATAAAGTAATTATGAGTTTAATATTTTCTGTTTGTGAAGTGACGAAATCCTGTATCATTTTAAATAATTTATTTAAATTTCAAAAATTATTTATTTTTAAATTAATTTACAAAATAAGTAATATAATAAAAACAATAATTTAAAAACCAAAAAAAAATAAAAAACTTTGGGGCGCTATGGCCCATAGCTCCACTCAGGCGCTATGGCCCATAGTGCCAACAAGAAAAATATAGCAAATATTTTTTAAATATCAAATTTATATAGAAATTTGAAAAAAAATTACGAATAAAAGGGAAAAAAAAGGATTGAAATTTTAAAAAATGTTAATTTTAAAAAATAAGTAATAAATTGTAACAAATAATTTAAAAACGATTTAATTTATTTCTGTGTCATTCAATTTATATAAATTTTAAATTGATTTAATTTAATTCTGTTTTATTTATGTTAATTAAAAACAAAATTTATTTATATTTGAAATACCTTTAATTTATTTCTGCTTAATTTAAATTTTTTTCGTAAATAATTATATTGAAATTATAAATTGATATAATTTATTTCTGTGTAATTTATGTTTATTAAAAAAATAAATAATTACAAATTTATAAATGATTTAATTTATTTCTGTGTCATTAAATTTATATAAATTCTAAATTGATTTAATTTAATTATGTGTTATTTATGTTAATTAAAAAAAAATTATTTATATTTGAAATACGTTTAATTTATTTCTGCTTAAATATTGAATTTATTTATTTTAATTCTGTTTTAATTTTATTTAATTAAAAAATAAGTTTATTTAAAATTTGAATTTATTTCATTTAATTCTGTTTTAATTTTATTTAATTAGAAAAAAGTTTTTTAAATTTTTTTAATTTATTTAATTTAATTCTGTTTTAATTTTATTTAATTAGAAAATAAGTTTATTTATATTTTAAATTGCTTTAAGAACCTTTTTGAAGATACGTTTTTTATGTTATCTTATTTATTTTTTTCAGATTATTGTTAGTTAATTTGAATTTATTGGTGGATTTCCTCATCTCAAATATTACCAGGTATTTATTATTTTCAGTTTGAATATTTGTTTTTCTTTTAAAATTAAGTAGTCGGTATAGGTTTTATCAAATTATTTATTTAATTGATTAATTATTGTTATTTATTTGAAAATTATATATGATGTTAGTATGTTATTATTTATTATTTTGGTATAATAATGTCAATGAAATTTTCAAAATAAATTATATGTTTTAAAACAATTCATTTTATTACATTTTGTTATAGATGGCATCATCATCATCATCTTCTACGGGCATGTGTGTGACATGTGGACCAGTCGACGATTTATTATCGTTGCAAAATATGCATGTGTCACAGCATGTTTGGAATAGAGATGAAGACAGGAGACTAGTAGCACGACGTGCTGCTCCGTCGCGCAGTGGAATTGCAGGAGTTCCACAACAAATAATTCCGTTGCTAGATGAAGCTGGTTTCGGATGGATAGCACGTCTGAATTATATCAAAGTTAGTCCTGGTTTGCTAACGGCTTTGGTAGAGCGATGGAGACCAGAGACACATACATTTCACATGCCTTTCAGAGAGTGCACAATTACTCTTCAAGACGTTGGCATGCTTGTTGGTCTTCCGGTTGACGGTGAACCGATAGTATCTCGAGGCGATCCAAATATATTGGAATTAGGTAATTATAAGTTGACTTTAAATTATTCGTAAATTTATAGTATATTGTTAATACTAATAATAGTTAATTTTGTGGTTTGATTTTATGCAGCTGAGGAGCTGTTAGGGGTTGTTCCACCACAGTCTGAAATAAAAGGACATCGCGTTAGGCTATCTTGGTTGGCAGCAATCTTTGGGGACATTGCTGATGACATAGATGATGTACATGTCTTGGCTCGTTATGCTAGAGCCTGGATATTACGTTATCTAGGAGGAGTGCTTGTTCCCGATAGATCTTCAGCGTATGTGTCCTTACGATGGTTGCTGTTTTTGCGCGATTTTGACATTATTAGGAGTTATGCATGGGGTGCAGCTGTGCTTGGATATTTGTATCGGAATTTATGCACCTCTACCGATTACAAAACCCCAACCTGTGGTGGATTTACTCTTTTATTACAGTTATGGGCATGGGAACGATTCCCAACCATTATGTCTTCACCATTTCCACCTATTCCTCCAGCCAGTCCAATTGGTTTAAGGTACGAGCAAATTTGGAACTTTGTATTTTGACAATTAATCATTTATTAAAACATTATTTAATTATTTACAATATGTTTTTTCAGGTGGTCAAACACAGGGGCCAAAATAAGTATGAGCGATGATATAAAATATTATCGCAAATACTTTGATCGTACTACTAGGAAATCGGTAAGTAATTAACGTTTTGTACTTAAAAAAAAAACTTTATAAATATTTATTGTATTTTAATTTTCTAATTAAAAACTTTATTTTACAGATAATTTGGCAGCCATATCCCCCTGTTGAACAGATGCCCGCTGACTGCACACAGGGGATGCAGATTTGGGGTTCTGTAATCCCCTTACTTTGTCTGTGTATTTGTGAATGGCATCAGCCGGACAGGGTAATCTCCTTTTGCAACTCCACAACCAAGTGGGCCACAGGATGACACGCAACATAGTCAGCAAGCCCCATATCATATTCCATATGATGATGCTTATATCACTCATGCTTATACATCAGGTAATATAAAATTTAATTAATTTGTCTATTATTTTATTCTTTTATTTATTATTAATAATTTAAATTTGTATTTTAAATTTGATGTTACAGGGGTTGATTTGCGACCACAGATTTCAGCTGAGGCTAGTCATCCACCATCGAAGCGACATGTTCGTAGAAATCCTCAAAGGGCGGCAAGAGAAAGACGACGACGATGCATTCTCACTCCTGGTACTATTAGAGGTGTTGGTCATCATGAGGAGGAAGATGAGGAGGATGAGGAGGATGATGATTAGACATTGTATATTTATAAACTATTTGATTAACTTTAAAAAATTGTAATCATCGAAAAAAAATTAAACACTATTCATCACGGTTACATATTCTCGGACAATTGCGCCTGTTGTGACCTTCTTGTTTACATATACCACATTTTTGTCGTCGCATTGAGCTTTCAACCCAGTCCATTTCGTTTCTAATTCTGGTTGATTTTGGTCGGCCTTTCCCACGCACAGATGTTGGATCTGGGACAAGTATCCAGTCCTCATCACTTGGAGGGATTAAGTCTTCATTTCCGATTGGTTCCCAAAGACCAGAATAGGCTCTTAAAACATAATCAGTTGTATAAACTGGATCTATAAACTGGTAGTAATCAATGCTAACGACACCACATGCAGCTATAACATGAGAACAAGGATAGTGAAATGCTGTAAACTTTCCGCATTGACAGTATCGTTCGTTTAGATTAACTACCCATTTCTTTCCCCCTGTTTGTCTTACTGGATCAAATGCCTCTTTAACCTCAAATTTTGAAGCTTGAATGTCATATCTACAAACTTGGTGGGAACAAGCCTCTTCTTGATTTTTTTGCAAAGCCTCAACCAATTTAGAAACGAAAACTTTCCCTGATGAAACTTCAGATAAAGCACGACTACCACGAGTACTGAAATACTCAGCGCACCTCGTATAAGTCGATCGCACTAATGCAGTGATAGGCAGATTTCTACAGTCCTTTAAAACTTTATTAACACATTCAGACAAATTTGTTGTCATGTGACCGTATCTCCGACCATCTGCATCGTATGCCATGCTCCATTTTTCTTTTGATACTCCTCCTATCCACCTTTGAACATCAGGGCTAGATTGACAAAACTTTTCCAGATTACGATCAAAAATGTGTTTACATGGTGTATACCCTGCATACAAATTATGAATGATGCACAATTAGAATAATGAAATTACGAATAATTTTAAAATAATTTTCCTTACCTAACTTCACAAGTTGTTGTTTTAGCTTGCCATCCTTGAATCGAGTATTAAAATTACTTGCAATGTGCCTAATGCAGTACTTGTGATATGCATTTGGCGGTCTCCAACCAAGTGCCTCGTTGTCAATGGCCGATTTAATGCTACGATGTCGATCAGAAATTAAGCATATTCCTTGTTTATTTGTAACATGTAGCCGCAAATGAGCCAAAAACCACGACCACGCAAGTAATGTTTCTCCTTCCACCACAGCAAATGCCAGAGGAAGAACATTGTTATTACCATCCTGTGTTGTGGCAATAAGTAGTGTGCCTCGATACTTCCCATACAGATGAGTGCCATCAACTTGTATCAGGGGTTTACAATAATCAAATGCATCACAACACGGCTTGAATGTCCAAAATAACCTGTGAAACTGACGATAACCACGGTGACAACGATTACCAACGAAAAACTCATCATGACACAGATCATAAAAAGATCCAGGCGCAATTTCCTTCATGTATTTAAGCCACCGGGGTAAAAAAGCATAAGATTCTTCCCAATCACCAAATATTTTAACAATTGCTTTTTGTTTAGCCATCCAAGCCTTCCTATATAATATCTTAAACCCAGTTTGAGATGTTATTCTTTCTTGGATAAGGCTAATCTTGATTGCTGGATCTTGGTTAACCATTCCTACATATTAAATATTCAAAATCAGTGATATAAATTATTATTAATATAATATTATAAGTTGCAGTTGCAGAACTTACCTTGTATAAATGATGCAATTAGCTCAGAATCCAACTTATTATGATCTTGTGACAAAGACATGTTCAAACATGTATGACGTCCACCCCATTGAGTCACTTTCCACTTGTCAGATTTCTTTGACTCAATAGCTCTCATGTACCATGGACATCCATCATGCGCATTTGGACATCTAACAACCCACTTTGTCGTTTTCGATTCAACTACATAAAAACTCTGATGCATTCTCATTGCATTTTGCTTTACTGCATTTTTTACTGCATCTTTATTCTCAAACTCCAATCTAACATATAAATCTTCGCCAATAGACCAATTATTAGCCACATCCATCCCTGGGATTTCTTCTTCATCGGGATGACTCCAATTGATATTAGTATAGTGAGGTAAATTACCCCAAAATTCACTTCCACCTAATTTAAACAAATTTTTTTAAACAAATAACACAAATTGTTGACAAATTTAATTTTCAAATGTTACCTTCAGTAGATGGATACATTGAAATTGGTTCAACCATTGGACTTTCAACAATAGCATCTGACTCCACGTCACTATCAGATACTTCACAATTATCGATTTCATCTTCATTTGATTCATCATTGCTTTCATATGACAATGAAACATGATAGTCTTCATCATCTTCGTCATCTTCATCTTCGTCTCTTGTCATCACCGGTGATCGTTGAATTGACAAATTTTCTAACGAAATTGTTGAAGATTCTAAGTTACCTATTTCAGCATGTAATTCCATTATTGGCATCACATTCTGACTCATAAAAGCTTCTATCATGCATTGTACATCATCATCGTCACTCAATTCCAATGAAGAATATCTGCTCTCACCATGCTGTGAAACAACAAATCTGTAAGTTACAGATAATATAACTTGATTTGACTTAAAATGAAATTTGTTGTGAATCCTTCTCTTTAATATATCCAAAGTTAAACCTCGTTTAATATACATCTCTTTTTTTGGTCCCTCAAATGTTACACCACATTCTGGACTGTCATACATCCTTCCAGTGTAAATATAAGCGATAATTTGATCCATAATATCTGCAGAAAAATTAAAATATTAGTACAAATACATACAACTTATTTAAACTACAAAATATTTCAATCATAAATAACATTTTAAAACTCAACTTAACAGGAGCAAAGAACCAACCAGACTGATTTAGTGGATAAATAACAAATACAGTAACAAAAACAACAAATGAAGTAGAGATTTCGATGTGATTAAATAGAATGGGAGGGGGGTATATATACTACAAGAGTCTCCATCACCTATAGCGACATCTGCATAAATTATTTAATAAAAATTTAAAAAATTTCAAGTCGCTATGGGCCATAGCTCCAGTTAAAAAATATATATATTATTTTATAAATACAAAAATTATTTACAAATTTATAAAAAAATTAACAGATAAAAGGGAAAATAAAAATTCATATAATATAAAATGTAAATTTCAAAAAATAAGTAATATAATGTAAAAAAATAATTCATAAACGAAAAAAAAAAATTAAAATTTGGGGCGCTATGGGCCACAGCTCCACTCAGGCGTTGTGGCCCATAGCGCCAGTTAAGGAAAATATATATATTATTTTATAAATACAAAAATTATTTACAAATTTATCAAAAATTAACAGATAAAAGGGAAAATAAAAATTCATTTAATATAAAATGTAAATTTCAAAAAAAAAAGTAATATAATGTAAAAAAATAATTCCTAAACGAAAAAAAAAATATTAAAATTTGGGGCGCTATGGGCCACAGCTCCACTCAGGCGCTGTGGCCCATAGCGCCAGTTAAGGAAAATATATATATTATTTTATAAATACAAAAATTGTTTACAAATTTATCAAAAATCAACAGATAAAAGGGAAAAAATTAATTCATATAATATAAAATGTAAATTTGAAAAAATAAGTAATATAATGTAAAAAAATAATTCAAAAACGAAAAAAAAAATTAAAATTTGGGGCGCTATGGGCCACAGCTCCACTCAGGCGCTGTGGCCCATAGCGCCAGTTAAGGAAAATATATATATTATTTTATAAATACAAAAATTGTTTACAAATTTATAAAAAAATTAACAGATAAAAGGGAATAAAATAATTCAAATAATAAATAATGTAAATTTGAAAAAAGAAGTAAATATAATGAAAAAATTATTTAAAAACGAATAAAAAAAAAAATTGGGACGCTATGGACCATAGCGTCAATTTAAAAAAATACATATTATTTATTTAAAATTACTTTTTTATAAAAATTTGTTTTCTTTTTATAATTATATAATAATAACTTTCAGTTTATTATATTTATTCTACATTATTATTAATTTCGTTTTTTTTTTTCTTTGCTTAGTGTCACTATGGGCTATATAATTTTTTTTAGCCCATCAGGTGTGGTGCTTCATCCTATAGCGACAGTGGTCCAACCCAACCAAGCCAAAAAAAAAAAAGTCACGTGTCATGGGTGTCGCTATGGCCCATAGTGACACCCATGAAAACTACCCCAAAGGTGTAAAATGTTTCAAAACAGCCCCATTTTGGTATTTTGTTTGTAAAACTACACTATAATGGTCGTTTAGCCAGTATCTAGCTTATCGGACATTTCCCACCACAATCATAATAAAAAATAATGTTTAATTATTATATGATAATAAAATATTTTGGATCAAATCTTTAATGGTAACATTCTTTCATCTATATATACTTATATTTTATCTTCATAAGGTATGTAACTTTATAGGTAACACTTGAATGCTTTGATTACTGGTTCATTTTAACATCAAAGTTTTGTTGTAATAGGAGAATCATCGGAGATGACAATGGGACAGAGCAGGTACAAGTTTCTTTATCCCTGTCATTGTCCTTGCCTCTGTTCATGTATCATATACCAATCTTCGTCTCCATACTTGACAAGTATGAAATTTGTGTCCCCATCTTCATACCCATTGAGTATTAGATATATTTATACCCGTCTCATATTCGTACAAAAATTAAGTAAATAATATTTTTTACCAAAAAAAAATAAGAATTATAACATAAAATAACAATTACAAAATTAGATAAATTATGTGAGATCTTGACTTAAGAGGGAACTCTTTCTTTTTCTCAAATTCTTTAGGAAGATCTCTAATACTTGGAGCTCGGAGCTCATTTCCTCCTTTTCCTCTTCTTCCACCTCGAAGCAACCCGAAGTCCTTCTTCTTCTTCTCCACCTCAGAATTGAGTTAAGGAAAGCTATAGACTTTGGGTTTTGTTGAATTTGGTTGGGTATTGAAGGAATTTAGGACTTAAAGTTAGTAGGGTTTGTGAAAATTGTAATTTTAGAGGATGGATTGGAGTTGCTTGCATGTGTGTATTGAGTTTTAAGGTTCTTGATACATGTGAGGTGAATTGATAATCTTAGGGAAAATTCATGGTTGCATGTTGTTTCTGTGACTTGAATTGAGCTATTTTTGGTACATTAGTTCTATTTCTTCCATTGCATGTTGAGTTTTCTTAAGTTTCGGGTGTAGAGGTCAAAAAATGGTGAAGAATAAGGATGTCCTCTGTCACTAAAGGACTAAGCTGTTTGGAAACGGATAAATGCTTTGGGGGTTGCGTGATAAGAGGGATCTCTGGAGGTTGTTTGGAAACGATAAAAGGCTTTGGGAGCCACATGACAAGGGGGATTTCTGGAGGCGAAGGGCTGAGCCATTTGGAAATAGCTAAACGTTTTTGAAAGGGCTGAGCCATTTGGAAATGATTGAGCGCTTTGGGGGCCGCGTGACAAGGGGGATCTCTAGAGGTAAAGGGCTAAGCCGTTTGGAAATAACTTGGTGCTTTTCAAAGCGCTAAGCACTTTGGGAAATGTTGAGCGGTTTGGTGCTTTCCAAATTATACTTTGTTATCTTTATAAAAGTTGTAACATTGGATGTTAGTAAATGACGTTGGAATCACCTAAAAAGGAGGTCTAGAACTCCAACTATGACCTTTTTAATAAGCATATAGTTGCTATGTTGAAGATATAATGTGTTGAGATGATTGTGTTCTTGATATGTTGTGTTGAATTGTGATGAAATGTATTGTTGTGTTCATTCAAAGTTGGCTTATGTTGATTTGTATTGTATGTTGTGAGGCTTTGTTGTTGTGTTGTCAAAGATGAGATGATGAAGTGATGTTCCTAGGTTGTGTGTGTTTATATATATATATATATATATATATATATAGGGAGCATATCAAGTGAGAGAGAATTTATTATGAGAGATGAGAGGATTAAAATATAACCCTTAACATTGTTTGTTTTCATGTGATTTTGACTACCGATAATCATACGTGATATGAGAACATGTCAAGGATAGGGCTGGAGTATTGCAATGGAGGTTGTACAATGGCGTAGGAGTTTGATGGTTTTGTTGACTACCTATTGGTGGTGGATTTTGTGTAGATAATTATAATTGTTTGACTGAAAACTTAGTTGTGTATATATATATATACATATGTAGGATCATTGTGTGTGATATTGTACTTATGCTAGTATATGATTTTATGTTAGTTGTGCCGTTTTTTAGTGTAAGAATTATGACGGATCGTTACAAATTAAGGTTTATTTGAGATAAATTAAAAATAGAGTATGAATTACATAAATATTAAGTAAATTCTAAATAAATTAACTATTTAAAAATTTAAAGTGAGTACAAGTATAGATACGACGCGAGTATGTATTTACCTATCCCGTCTCCTTACGCATTCAAATTAGATATTTCTTGTTAAAAGGTGGGTTCTAGCATTACCCATGAGATTGGATTTACTTGCCATCCATAACAAGAACCACAAGACAATTTATAACACTCGACTGTTAACACATTTGCAATGGGAACTGCAATAGTGAAAAGAACCAAGCTAAAGGCATGAGGAGGAGACTACTTTCCAAGTAGAATTCTGAGTTGTGACAGTTAATTGAACAATTACAAACAAACACAAAAATACTATATTGACTCCACTTGGCTGTCGAACTTTCTTATTCCACGAGGGATTCCATTTTCCTTTCAAGTATGTTGTTAACCTAGGTGCCACATTCTGGAGGAGTTCGACTTACCCAAATATCTTAATAGATCAACGTTTTAGCGTTGAGTCTTGGCAAATAGAGACATTGACACTGATGACATCATGGAGTTTCCCCCTTCCAAAAGGATGGAAGAACTTGGGGTTGGAAAAGTATATGATGGGATCTCTGATTCCTATGATCATATTAACTTATATATTTCTTAACTTAACATGCTCATCAATACAAATGTTGTCATGTGTCGATTGTTCTAAACCTCTTTGAAGGGAACAACCTTGAGGTGATTCACTTGTCTTCCACCCCGTTCGGTTAACTACTTTTGAGTATTAGTTTCCTAGTTTTCTATAGTACTTGGTATCAACAGACCTCATGTTATGATCTCGACTGTCCTTATCAATGTCAAGAAAGGTAAGGATGAATTGCTAAAAGCTTCCATGGATAGGTTTGGAAAAGTAGCCTTCAAAATATCCAATCATGGATGTTAACCACTTTGACTCTTTCAATGGAAGAACTTCACATGGCTTGTGTTACATTGATAGAGGAATCTATCTCTTGAGTGGATGCATTGATGAATGTACATGGGCTATAGTGGGGTCATTTGATACATACATATTTTTTTATCCAAAAATGATTTATTTTAAAAAATAAAAGTTATATTCTAATAAAATAAATATATATGTTTAAATTATTGTATTTATAATATATAAATTTGGAGGAGATATTCATTTATTTAATATCTGTCAAACATGCGAAGAAAATTAATTTTCATATGTGATAAATAATACTCCTCAATAATTAATCATTTTAAAAAAAAAAGGTTTAATTATGATATATATAATGTAATATATTAAAAAATTAATTTTTTATAAAATAAAATTTGCAACATACATATTTATCTTTATACTTTCTATTTATTGTATACGTTGATTAAAAAAATTAAAATAGAAAATATTGGAAGATTTATGTTCTATTAAAATTTTATTATAAAATATATTTTAAAATGAATTATCATCTAAAAATTTATATTAAATATTAAAAACATGTTTATACCTTAAATAAATTAAATTTGATTTTTATAAAATTTAATATATTTATTTTTATATTCTTATTAATGTTACATTATTATAAAGTAGGTTTTTAAGATTGTAATTCTAATTAAATATTTAAAAAAATGTCTATGACAGATAAATAAGTCATATTTAGGATATGTATTTTTAAAGAAAATTAGGTTCAAACTTACTAAATTATAATATAATATAATCTGACCTAATTTATTTTTATTTTTAATAGTAATCGTAAATATAAAAATTTGTAAAAAATAATTATGATATATATTTATATTTTAAAAGTTATATATAATGAATTTTATATTACAAATATATGAATAAGTATTATCGACACTATCTAAAATTTCTAGATCTCTCTTAGTAAATGAAAAAATTAAGTAGGGAGATACTGTATTTATCTATCAAGTATCTATTAAATTTTTAAAAGAGATTAATTGCAGTGTTTAACGGGTAACTTTTCAGTAATTAACCAAAATTTAACAATTATAATATTAAAAGGAAAATATTTAAACTTCCGCGTAGTAGCGTGACATTGCATGTGCTGCTGCAGTTGCAGTTGGAGCATTATAAATACACATCTTAGACATTAATACCATCAACAAACCAAAGTAGCAAGTTGCCAAGTATGGCTTTGTCTTCTCAAATACTTGTTCATTATGCCTTATTACTCATTCTCCTCCCTCTTCAGTTACACAACCTTCTGGTTGGTGTATCATCAGCCACTTTAAGCATAACCACAGACGCAGAAGCATTGATCTCATTCAAGTCTCAACTCAGTAATGAGACTCTCAACACCTTATCTTCTTGGAACCATAACTCTTCCCCTTGCAATTGGACTGGTGTCCTGTGTGACAGGCTTGGCCAAAGAGTAACAGGCCTGGACCTTTCAGGCTTGGGTCTCTCAGGCCACTTAAGCCCTTATATTGGCAACCTCTCCTCTCTTCAAACACTTCAGTTGCAGAATAACCGACTCACTGGAGAGATTCCTGACCAAATTGGCAACCTATTGAGCCTGAGAGTTTTAAACATGAGCTCTAACATGTTTGAAGGAAAGCTTCCTTCAAACATCTCCCACTTGAATGACCTCCAGCTTCTTGATTTATCATCAAACAGGATTCTCAGCATGATTCCTGATGACATCAGCACCTTGAAAAAGCTTGAGGTTTTAAAACTGGGAAGGAACAGTCTCTATGGTGCAATTCCTGCATCTCTAGGAAACATTTCTTCTCTCAAAAATATCAGCTTTGGCACCAACTCTCTCACTGGTTGGATCCCCAGTGACTTGGGTAGGCTCCATGACTTGATTGAGCTTGATCTTACTCTCAACAATCTCACTGGGACTGTTCCACCTTCTATATACAACTTATCTTCCCTTGTCAACTTGGCCTTAGCTGCAAACTCTTTGTGGGGTCAGATTCCTCAGGATGTTGGTCACAAGCTTCCTAAACTCCTGGTGTTCAATTTCTGCTTCAATAAATTCACAGGTAGAATTCCAGGGTCATTGCACAACCTCACCAACATTCGGGTCATTCGCATGGCATCCAACCATTTGGAAGGAACAGTGCCACCTGGTTTGGGAAATCTCCCATTTCTTCGCATGTATAATATTGGCTATAACAGGATAGTGAGTTCAGGTGTGAGAGGTCTAGACTTCATTACTTCTTTGACAAACAGCACTCTCCTGAACTTTCTGGCAATTGATGGCAATATGCTTGAAGGTGTAATTCCAGAAACCATTGGCAATCTTTCCAAGGATCTCTCAATATTATTCATGGGAGGGAATCGTTTCAATGGAAGCATACCCTCCTCCATTGGTCATCTAAGTGGCTTGAAGTTGTTAAACTTGAGCTACAATTCAATCTCTGGAGAAATCCCACCAGAGTTAAGCCAGTTAGAGAAACTACAAGAGCTATCTGTGGCTGGAAATGAGATATCAGGTGGTATACCAAACTCCCTTGGTAATCTCCTGAATTTAAACCAGATTGATTTGTCAAGAAACAAACTTGTGGGGACAATACCTACCAGTTTTGGGAAGTTGCAAAACCTGCTTTACATGGACTTATCAAGCAACAAACTCAATGGCAGCATACCTGTGGAAATCCTCAATCTCCCAACTTTGAGCAAGGTTTTGAACTTGTCTATGAACTTTTTGAGTGGACCAATACCTCAAGTTGGGAGAATGATTAGTGTTGCCACCATTGACTTTTCTAGCAATCAATTGTACGGTGGCATCCCCAGCTCATTCAGCAATTGTCTCAGCTTAGAAAAAATGTTATTGGCCCGGAATCAGCTTTCAGGTCCCATTCCAAAGGCTCTTGGAGATGTTAAAGGCTTGGAAACTCTGGACCTGTCCTCCAACCAACTCTCTGGAACCATTCCTATTGAACTTCAAAATCTACATGTCCTTAAGCTCATAAACCTCTCGTACAATGATTTAGAAGGAGCCATTCCTAGTGGTGGAATTTTCCAAAATGTCTCTGCTGTCCATTTAGAAGGCAATAGAAAACTCTGCTTGCGTGTCCCATGCATGCCTCATGGCCATGGAAGAAATGTAAGACTTTACATCATCGTAGCCATCGTGGTAACATTAATACTGTGTCTCACAATTGGCCTACTACTGTATATAAAGAACAAAAGGGTGAAGGTAACAGCGGCAGCAGCCGTATCTGAACAGCTGAAACCTCAAGCACCAATGATCTCTTATGATGAGCTCCGTGTGGCGACCGAGGAGTTCAGCCAGGAAAACTTAATAGGAGTTGGTAGCTTTGGCTCAGTTTATAAAGGCCATCTAAGTCATGGAACTACTGTTGCAGTGAAAGTTCTTGACACCCTAAGAACTGGCTCTTTAAAGAGTTTCTTTGCAGAATGTGAGACCATGAAGAACTCAAGGCATAGAAATCTGGTTAAGCTGATCACATCATGCTCTAGTGTTGACTTCAAAAACAATGATTTTCTGGCTCTGGTGTATGAGTACCTGTGTAATGGTAGCTTGGAAGATTGGATTAAGGGGAGGAGGAAGCATGCAAACGGCAATGGGTTGAACCTTATGGAGAGACTGAACATAGCTATTGATGTTGCTTGTGCATTGGATTACCTGCACAATGATAGTGAAATCCCAGTTGTGCACTGTGATTTGAAGCCTACCAACATTCTATTGGGTGAGGACATGACAGCAAAAGTTGGAGACTTTGGATTAGCTAGGTTGCTGATTCAAAGATCAACTAATCAAGTTTCCATAAGCTCCACTCATGTCCTTAGGGGCTCAATCGGTTACATACCTCCAGGTTTGCATCCTTCCTCTTTAATTAAACAAAACTTGCCATGTTAATGCATATGCCAATTTGTTTCTCCACTCATGTCCTTTTATGAATCTTTTATTAAAAATTGTTAAACATGACAAATATTTGGCATTGTTACTTGTCTAACACAGAATATGGATGGGGAGAGAAAGCATCTGCAGCTGGTGATGTATATAGTTTTGGTATAGTGTTACTAGAGCTCTTCTCTGGGAAAAGCCCAACAGATGAGTCCTTCACAGGAGGCCTAAGCATTAGAAAATGGGTGCAATCAGGATTGAAGGACAAGACAGTGCAAGTGATTGACCCTCAGTTGCTGTCCCTCATTTTCCATGGTGACCCTTCTGAGGGACCAAATTTACAATTCTACTTTGTGGATGCAATTGTAGGAGTTGCCATATCTTGCACTGCAGGGAATCCAGGTGAACGCATTGACATTAGAGATGCTGTTCGCCAACTAAAAGCTGCCAGAGACTCTCTTTTGAAACAGTCTTATGAGGCTCCTACTGGAGATACCAAGCGTTACGTCCACGTTTCAGGAAAGTGAAATGTATGCGAGAGATGTGGTTGGCACTTGCCACTCTATGGTCCTTTGAAGCCATGTTTGACAAATGGTGCACAACTTGAAAAAACGTCTGGGTTGAAATATGAACAAAGAGTATGTTTATGTATAATATAAACAAGAAAAAAAATAAGCTATCCACTTATAGTACGATTATGTAATCCGATAACATGTATCATGATTCTTATAATAGTTATTTTAAATTAGATTATCGGTGGTTTTTAATTGATACACGGTGTAAAATTAATAATAACTAGTGTATCTACCCATGCCATGTAGGGGTAAATTATGTAATTACTGAAAAAAAATTTAATTTGAAAAATTATTAGTAAGAAATTAAAGAAAATATACATGTTAATATCACATGGCAACAATTGTTGATTTTAATTCCATTATTATCAAGTAAATTGTAATACCTGAAATTAAGAGTTTATAAAAATTATTACTTTAATTTAAATTTTTTATTATCATTTGAAAGATCTCTTAATCATTAAAATATGTGTATTTTATAACTTGTTATATCTTAACAATCATTATTTTAATTTAAAATAAAAATAATAGGATATCAAAACGAAAAATAACCTTTTTTAATTTTAATTTTTTCCTTGCTTATTAGTCATCCTTTTATTTGAATTTTTTTTAGAAGAATATTTTTTTTATTCATATGACATTCTTAATGAAAGGATATGATAAGATGATTTTAAATTTGATTTTCTTATATATTATTAAGATTATGAAAATTTTGAATTTTTTTACTATACATAAATAAACATTAAAATAAGTCGTGCTTTTCTACTTGAGGAAGAAGTTGATTCATATGTAAATTTTCCTCTATATATCACCTACACTAAAACACACCCAATTGGAAGCTATTTTCAACTTAAAAAAAGTAAGAATATAAGAAAATTTAAGTGCAAGGGAAACATACTTAACTATAAAATAATGAATTGAGAAAAATATTGTTGATCAAATCAAACATGATCCACTAAAGAAGACAATCTTGATTGGATATATTTTGAAATTGGATGACTCACCATTATAATTGCAATACTTGATCCCATGCACAATCAAAGTCATAAATATAATCTTAGATATATAGTCTCACTTATCTCTCTTATAGTTTCATCTCTCATTCTTTCAAGTCCTCTCAACTTAGATATAATGTATTTTCCATATATTTCTTGAAGGTCACAAATCAAGATCAATTAGTCACTAACACAACTTTAAAGAAAACCAAAAAATAAAATTATATTAAAAAGAGAATGAACAATAACGAATATTCTACAAATGAAAGATACACAACTTCTACAAATTGCATATTTTTGAGCTTATAGTTCTTTTGATTTCCTATGAAACCATGTTCCTGTGGATTTTTGCAAATTTAGCATCAACAAAACATAAGCTGACCTCTATGGCTAAAAGAGTCATGTTCAACGCTACCTAGCTACTAAAGTAGTATTTTCAACTAACTTTGATTTTGTTATAAATTTTATTTTGGCATGTTTTGACCATATTTCTCCCATAGCTTTCAAAACAGTAGATGCGTAAACTATTAGTTAGACATAACCATATTTTTCAAAACTGTTTTGTATAACAGCGTTCTAAGTCGATGTAAACTTTTCGACTCTAATTTTCCTTCTTTCGTATTACCTATTGAGTGTAATGAATTTGGGTGATTAACTTCAACAATCTATATTGACTTTACACCTAATCACAATTTTTAATTAAAATTAAAATACTTAAATTGATATGAAACTTATATAAAATTTGCTTTATTTACTATTTAGTAAAAAAAAAAAGAAGTTGGTTAAGTGATTAAAAAAAAATTAACAGATGGTTGGGAGATAAAATTTTGAACCAGCTAAAATTTCAACTCTATTCAAGGTAGAGCTGGTTATATATGCATATGTTGGGAATATGCCTAAATATTTTTAGGAGAATAAATTAATTTTTGATAAGAATATTTTATTTTAAATATTTAGATTTAATTTATTTTTGATTATTTTAAAATTTGTTTCCTTATTTTAGAATAAAATAATATCAATATTTGATTTTGTATAACAAATTTTCTTTATAAATAGAGATTCATGAATAAAATTAGATTATGCTCCTCTGATAAAAATAATTCTTATAAAATATCTCCTCAGACAATTTTATGATATTTGTCTGAGGGATATTTTATAAGAAATTTTTATCAAAGGAGCATAATTTAATTTTATTCATGAATATTTATTTATAGAGAAAATTTGTTATACAAAATCAAATATTGATATTATCCTATTCTAAATATAAGGAAACAAATCCTAAAATAATCAAAATAAATTAAATCTAAATATTTAAAATATAAATAAAATATTCTTATCAAAAACTAATTTATTTTCCTAAAGATATTTAGCATATTCCCAACACTTTGGCTCCTTGGTGAGTAGTAGCTCCTATCTATCATTTTACTAAAAAAAAATATAATATTGTGTTTATATCAACATTTTGTAGTAAAAATATAGAAAATTTGTTTACTAAAATATTACTTAACTGCTTATTTTTTTTTAGATAAAAATACAAAATTAAAAATATAAAAGGTATAAAATAAAATTATGTGTTTAATGAAAATGCATAATGCAAAATTTATATAGAAAAAGAATTTACCGACTCTAAGAGAAAATTTTGATATACTTATTTTATGCAATAATTTATGTTATAAATTAAATTTCAACAATCAACTATAAAATTAAAAGTTTTTAATATAAAAATTAAGTATACAAATTTAAAAAAAAATATAAATCACATAATACTTCATTATATTATATTATATATATATATAATATAATATAATATAATATAAGTTATCGAATAGATTAAGACTTACTTTTGAATATTCAAGTGGACCAATTCTCTTTTTAATGTAAGTCAACTTGATTGATTTAATGATGCACAAATCATTAAACAAGTAACTAAAGTGGTTCAATTTTTATAATAGTGCACAACCAAAAAATAATGAGAAATAAATGTACTCGTAAACCAGGGTAAATAACGTAATAACTTAAAAAGTTCATGGGATTAGAAACTCTACCGTAATCTGATAATAGATACTCATTCATATTCTCAACATTCTCTGTTCGGGAAAAAATATCCACCATTCTTCTTAACGGTCATAATACATAAATTTCACAACTGACATGTAATCTATTGTAAATATCTACTTAAGGTTGGCGGTAGAAATGCGACTGAATTTGTTAAGTATATAGTACACGACTAGAGAGATTCTTTGACGTAGAGAAAAGTGAAACATTTGATCATTCCATATATGGTCAACAAAAGCATCGTATATTATTTCATGTTCATATCTCAACTGTCCGAACTATGGCATTATTTGTCAAACATAGCTGCAAAGAACCATAGTCTCAACACATTTCACTTCCAAGAAACGTGGAATTAGTAAGACTTGGTATCCCTAGGACTCTCCTGAGACTGATTCAGAAGAGAGTCTCTGGCAGCTTTTAGTTGACGAACTGCATCTCTAATGCCAATGCGTTCATCTGGATTGCCTTCAGTGCAAGATATGGCAACTCCTACAATTGCATCCACACAATACATTTCTACATTTGGTTCCTCAGAAGGGTAATCATGGAAAATGAGGGACAGCAACTGAGGGTCGATCACTTGCACTGTCTTGTCTTTCACTCCTGATTGCACCCATTTTCTTATGCTTAGACCTCCTGTGAAACCCTCATCTGTTGGGCTTTTACCAGAGAAGAGCTCTAGTAACACTATACCAAAACTATATACATCACCAGCTGCAGATGCTTTCTCTCCCCATCCATATTCTGCATTTCACAAGTAACAATGCCAATTATTAGTCATGCTTAACAATTTTTAATAAAAGATTCATAAAAGGGATTAGACTAGACTAGACTACTAGAGAAACAAATTGGCATATGCATTAACATGGCAAGTTTTGTTTAATTAAAGAGGAAGGATACAAACCTGGAGGTATGTAACCGATCGAGCCCCTAAGGACATGAGTGGAGCTAATGGAAACTTGATTAGTTGAGCTTTGAATTAGCAACCTAGCTAATCCAAAGTCCCCAACTTTTGCTGTCATGTCCTCACCCAATAGAATGTTGCTAGGCTTCAAATCACAGTGCACAACTGGGATTTCACTATCATTGTGCAGGTAATCCAATGCACAAGCAACATCAATAGCTATGTTCAGCCTCTCCATAAGGTTCAACCCATTGCCGTTTGCATGCTTCCTCCTCCCCTTGATCCAATCTTCCAAGCTACCATTACAAAGGTACTCATACACCAGAGCCAGAAAATCATTGTTTTTAAAGTCAGCACTAGAGCATGATGTGATCAGCTTAACCAGATTTCTATGCCTTGAGTTCTTCATGGTCTCACATTCTGCAAAGAAACTCTTTAAAGAGCCAGTTCTTAGGGTGTCAAGAACTTTCACTGCAACATTAGTTCCATGACTTAGATGGCCTTTATAAACTGAGCCAAAGCTACCAACTCCTATTAAGTTTTCCTGGCTGAACTCCTCGGTCGCCACACGAAGCTCATCATAAGAGATCATTGGTGCTTGAGGTTTCAGCTGTTCAGATACTGCTGCTGCTACCTTCACCTTTTTGTTCCTTATATATAGTATTAAGCCAATTGTGAGACATAGTATCACTGTTACCACAATGGCTATGATAACGTAAAGTCTTACATTTCTTGTTCCTTGGCCATGAGTTTTGCATGGGGAATGCAAGCAGAGATTTCTATTGCCTTCTAAATGGACAGCAGATAGATTTTGGAAAACTCCACCACTAGGAATGGATCCTTCTAGATCATTGTATGATAGGTTTAAGAGCTTAAGAACCTGTAGATTTTGAAGTTCAGTAGGAATGGTTCCAGAGAGTTGGTTGGAGGACAGGTCCAAAGTTTCCAAGCCTCTCAAATCTCCAAGACTCTTTGGAATGGGACCTGAGAGCTGATTCCTTGCCAAAAACAATTTTTCTAAGCTGAGACAATTGCTGATTGAGCTGGGGATGCCACCATACAATTGATTGCTAGAAAAGTCAATGGTGGCAACACTACTCATTCTCCCAACTTGAGGTATTGGCCCACTCAAAAAGTTCATCGACAAGTTCAAAACATTGCTCAAAGTTGGAAGATTGAGGATTTCCATTGGTATGCTGCCATTGAGTTTGTTGCTGGATAGGTCCATGTAGAGTAGGTTTTGCAAATTTTCAAAACTGATAGGTATTGTTCCCACAAGGTTGTTTCTTGACAAATCAATCTGGTTTAACTTCAGGAGATTACCAAGTATGTTTGGAATACCTCCTGATATCTTATTTCCAGCAAGAGATAGCTCTTGTAGTTCCTCCAACTGGCCTAACTCCTGTGGAATTTCTCCAGAGATTGAATTGTAGCTCAAGTTTAACAAACTCAAGCCACTAAGACGACCAATGGAGGATGGTATGCTCCCATTGAAACGATTCTCTCCCATGTACAATTTTGAGAGATCCTTAGAAAGATTTCCAATGGTTTCAGGAATCACACCTTCAAGCATATTACCATCAATTGCCAGAAAGTTCAGTTTAGTGCTGTTGGTCAAAGAAGTAATGAAGTCTAGACCTCTCACACCTGAACTCACTATCCTGTTATAGCCAATATTATACATGGTAAGAAATGGGAGATTTCCCAAACCAGGTGGCACTGTTCCTTCCAAATGGTTGGATGCCATACGAATGACCCGAATGTTGGTGAGGTTGTGCAATGACCCTGGAATTCTACCTGTGAATTTATTGAAGCAGAAATTGAACACCAGGAGTTTTGGAAGTTTGTGACCAACGTCCTGAGGAATCTCACCCCAAAAAGAGTTTGAAGCTAAGGCAAAGTTAACAAGAGAAGATAAGTTATATATAGAAGGTGGAACAGTCCCATTGAGATTATTGAGAGTGAGATCAAGCTCAATCAAATCATGGAGCCTACCCAAGTCACTGGGGATCCAGCCAGTGAGAGAGTTGGTGCCAAAGCTGATATTTTTGAGAGAAGAAATGTTTCCTAAAGATGCAGGAATTGCACCATAGAGACTATTCCTTCCCAGTTTCAAAACCTCAAGCTTTTTCAAGGAGCTGATGTCATCAGGAATCATGCTGAGAATCCTGTTTGATGATAAATCAAGAAGCTGGAGGTCAATCAAGTGGGAGATGTTTGAAGGAAGCTTTCCTTCAAACATGTTAGAGCTCAAGTTTAGAACTCTCAGGCTTAATAGGTTGCCAATTTGGTCAGGAATCACTCCAGTGAGTTGGTTATTCTGCAACTGAAGTGTTTGAAGAGAGGAGAGGTTGCCAATATAAGGGCTTAGGTGGCCTGAGAGGCCCAAGCCTGAAAGGTCCAGGTCTGTTACTCTTTGGCCAAGCCTGTCACACAGGACACCAGTCCAATTGCAAGGGGAAGAGTTATGGTTCCAAGAAGATAAGGTGTTGAGAGTGTCATTACTGAGTTGAGACTTGAATGAGATCAATGCTTCAGTGTCTGTGGTTATGCTTAAAGTGGCTGATGATACACCAATGAAAAGGTTGTGTAGCTGAAGAGAGAGGAGGATGAGTAATGAGGCAAAATGAACAAGTATTTGAGAACACAAAGCCATACTTGCTTCTTTGGTTTGTTGATGATATTAATATGTGTATTTATAATGGTCCAACATGCAATGCTTCGTTTTTCTCTTTTATTTGATTATATTTCCTTTTTAAAAAAAAGTTGAACTTCGAGTATAAAATAGTCATGTATTGTATTGTGAGTGTAAAAATTTTATAAAATTAAATCAAAAATGATAATTTATATAATTTTTAAAATAATTATTATAAAAGTTAATAAACTTATCATATTGAACATTTGAATAATAGTATAAAATTGTTTTACATTATCATTGTATCATCAATCAATTAAAAAAAAATATTATTATTATTATTATTATTATTATTATTATTATATTATTATTATTATTATTATTATTATTATTATTATTATTATTATTATATGAAGAACATAATGTATAGTCCAATCATTTTCATGTAGGGTTATATAATGTATACAACATTAAATAAATACAATTTTTCTTCCATGGATAACGTTAGCTAACATAACTTGTTCGTATCTCAGTTTGACCGCAGTTTCACTTAACGTCATCAAATATTTCACAGCCAAAAACGATGTTTGTGTAAACAGGAAAGTTTTATTTTATTTTTTGAATAATAAGACATCTACATTTTATTCTTGTAAACATTTACTTATTATTTTTTTCCACACTAATTATTTATAAATAATTTTTCTGCCTTTGGTAAACTACTTTTAATTTAATATTAAATTTGCCTTCTAAAAAAGCATTCATTATTAATTACTAACTTCATAGTACAATAAAAAAAATCCTATAATTTCTTCTATTTACAAATAAAATCAAATCAGTTTTCCAATATAAAAGTAAAAAAAAAAATATTTTCATATGTATTTTGAAGGGGGGTATAATTTAAAAAAGTATTTTTATAGTTTGACAAATAAAATGTAAATTGTATATGTCCATTATATAAAATAACGTTGTGCTTCTTTGTTTTGATTCGTTTTTCTTGTCTTCTAATAAATACATGCTGTTAAATAATTTGTAATATAAAACAACCTAAAAATTAAAATTGAATAACGTTACTTAATAAAACTAACTTTAAATCCAAAAGTTCAACTAACATCGTATATAAAGAAAGAGACATAAGCCGATTTTTTATATAATTAAATTTTATAATAAATAAATATTTCTACATATATTAAGTAACATTAGAATTGAAGTTTAGAATAAATAAATATTTTAAACATATATAGTATATTTTCAATTTACAATGAATAATTTAAATTGTAATAAAAAATTATTTTTATATCATCACTCTAGTTGAATTATTACAATGTCAATGTATTTTGCAAGTACACTTACTTTTACATTTAGAGATATCTTCTTCATTTCTTGTTCATTTATTACGTTTGGAGACATTTTCTTCATTTCTTGTTTATTTATTATATTCTTTTTAAGTATATAAAGAATATTAATATATATTAACTAT
Source organism: Cajanus cajan (assembly GCF_000230855.2). Classification (NCBI taxonomy): domain Eukaryota; kingdom Viridiplantae; phylum Streptophyta; class Magnoliopsida; order Fabales; family Fabaceae; genus Cajanus; species Cajanus cajan. The sequence goes on from NC_138518.1 coordinate 81,000,069, forward strand.
AGCAATGAATAAGAGATAAAAACAAAAGAATGAAGAGGATCTATATTCTGTTTTCATGGTGTGTCAACTTATCAGAAAACTAACTAATTCAGAAAGATCTCAGACCTCCATGTTTGAGCAACATCCACCAAAAACCAAACATACAATTCACCTTTAGGTCAGTTCATCTCGAACACGTAGCTTAGTCTATCTCGGATATATATTATATTTATATTTGTAAAAATATATTATTATTTGCTATAAAAAAAAAATAGAAATCGAAATAGCACAAGGCAAACATTTGTTTTTGGCAGTGTCTTAATGTGAAATGTTGACCTGAATAACGATGTCAAAGCTGAAAAAGAGTTAATCTTTGCGTATATTGAATTGTCAACAAGAAAAAGAAATGGGTTTTGTTTAATAATTCTTCTGATTTTGCTGAGGATATGGAAATGGTCCAACAGATTTACGCCTCTATTATTTTCTAAGACGTTCAAGTCAAAGTCGTCTCACGCTAATTCACTTCATCATCTTCTGTGGTTGGGAGACAATTCAGATAGGTATCTTCATATATATAAAAACGGTGAATTATATCTCCCGGTATTAAGATAGACCACATTTATATTTTATATTGATTATTGGCATGTATTTTCTCCCTCGACAGAAACTTATGCCCCTAAAGTAAACTTTAATGCAGTCATTCATTTGATTACCTTATAAAAGAAATGATATTTTAAAAACTGGTTTATATTTAAGATTATGTTGAATTAGGTTTCGAAGAATTTTTTTTATTTTAATAGTAAAGTATATTAATGTTTAAAATATGTTTTTAAAAAATGTTTAAAAAGTTTATAATATCATGTAAAATAATTCTGTTAATTATAAAAGTTATTTAAAAAAACTATATTCAAAATAAAATGTTGAAGACTCAAAAAGATAAATCGGATGATGCAACTTGTTGACCACAATATATTTGTGTTTAAATTGAGATGATAATGTTATGAAAAGGTCGGTGTATAATACAATTTTGAAATATTTATTAAATAACGAATTTAGTTGTAATTTCCCATATATTCTCCACGTCCTTATTATTTTTATCTGGAGATACAATGTAGAACCTGTAAAAGTTTTCATAAAAGTTAGTATAAAGTATAGATTATTAGTATATTATCATCTCCCTTCATAAAAGTTCTCCAAGTTATATACAATTAAATATATCTTAACATGTACACTAATAAGTGATAATAATTTATATTTCTAATTTTATTTTTTCTAATATCATAATTATTCAATAAAAATATAATAATAATAATAATTTGTTAGGTCAATTTTACTAAAATATTTATAAAGTAACAAGAAATATAGTATAAATAAATCAATTATACATATATTTTTAAATTCAAATAAAATTAAAAAAAAAACAGTAATATCGAAAAACAATATTAAACTAACTTCATGGTTGATATATGTCAAAACAAAATTGTGGATCACAACTTTTTTAATAAAGATTAATCATTAATAAATGATTAAAAAACAAAATTCATATATTAGCGTTTTTTTTCATTGACCTCATAACATATATATGAAAAAGTAAAAAGAGAAACATATGTTATGTCTTTATAACCTAGTTTTAAAAGAATGAACTCTTAAATTGATTCTCTCAATGTTCAAGAAAAGTTCAAATAAGACGTTTTGCAACTTGTGTATTCATCACATGAATGTAATTTCGTTTTAGTTTTTGTAAAAAAAAATAATAGGGCCACCTCTCAAAGGGTATTGTGAGATATCTCGGTATTCCTAAGCCTTGATGAGGTATTTATGATGTGTTTAGAAAGATTAAAAAAAACAAGTATTTTTTTAGTGCTGTTTGGAAAGACTTAAAAAGATTTGACTACTGGACGCAAGTTAAAGCAGTAGTGGTTGAATTGGTAGAAAAATCATCGGTGCATATTTTCTTATCTAACTTTTATATTCAGTTTTCTTGAATACAGTACCTTAAACATCATTACATTTAGACTCCTGAATATATCCATTGGCCAACAGTATAAAATAATATTACTAAAAATGCATTAAAATTAAACTCCTGAATATATACATTGCACAAATTACACAGATGTTTATGTTAAAAAGATAGAAATAGACCCAACGCACACAAGATTCACGGCTTCCACAACTTCATTGTGCAGTCTTCACTAAAAGTGGCAACAAGATTCCTATGGGGATGATGAGTGACACCGATAACTTCCTTCTCATGAACCTGCCATTAGCACACAGAATTTCATTATATCATAACTAAATTTATATATGAAGATAATAACCTCAGTTGAAAAAGAAGCATATTGCATGGGAACAGAATACAATATAAAATCCCATTTAACGATACACAACGCAGAGGGCATTAACAGAGAATGCACAACACAACATACTATCTGAAGAAATGAGTTTCAATGCATAAATGTGAAATGGAGGCTGATTCCAGTTCTAGTTGGTATGTACAAATTTTACCTAAACCCCCATTTTTAACCCAAGATTTAACAAGATAAAGGTAGAAAATACAAATACCAAAGAAATACCTTCATTAGATGCTCCAATTTGCCAGATTGATAGCTGAAGCAGTACATATTCCTGCATTCAATTTGCACGTCCCATTAAGAATATATAACAATTTTTGGAAAGATTAATGGAGGATTAGGAATATTATTTCAACAAAATCTGATTTGGAAAACTTCATCGAACTCACTGAAGTTACTGTAATCTTAGACTAAATTATTGTGCTTAAGGAATATGAGATAATATCAATCATAAAGCATACATGATGTAGTTTCCATTTTTCCATAATGTACTTAAAATGGGTATACCAGATTACATGAAGGAGATGTGTCATATTATACATAAATCAGGATACCTGTCTTCACCAACACAGTAAATCCATTCTCCTTTAGGTGAAACACAGGCTGCAACGAAGTCTCCACCCTCCCTTTTACCAGATGAGAAGCTCTTTACAACCTACCAATTTGACAGAGGAAAGCAAGTTCAAAAAATAGTGATGATCATTCCACATATTATCTCAATGCAACATTTAGGTCCAGATGCCAACATAATATACCATCACTAGTATGTGTCACGATCATTTTTTTTTATCTGAACAGTAGCGCATGCTGGTAAAATATGGAACAAATAAGAATATGAAATTCCCTGGGAATGACATAATTTGCAACATTAATCTCATTGCCAGCATGCTTTTTGGTTTTATATGTAAGGTACACTCAGACAAACTGTATACTGTAAACATATAAAATACAGTTCAAAAGAAAGAATTTGGTCCCTCCTATAACAACACAAGATACGACATGTACTCAAACTTCTCGACTTTTAAACTCATAATTACCAGAATAATTTTAAAAGCATCTCTGGAAGACATGAAGATTAAACATCTTAAAATATAACTTTCAGAAAAATAAAATAAAAAATTAATGCTTTAAATAACTTTCAGAAAATTTCAGATTACAATTTCCAAGATCCAACACTAATACCATTCATCATGCATGAAAAGAGACACTAATGGAAGAAGTAAAAACAAAATAACTTCCAGTAATTTATACCTGTCCTTGAAGTGTCATGATATATATGGATGATGTTTTGTTACAAACAACAATGTGATCAGTATTCTTGGGGAAAATGTGAACAGAATTGACAGAAGCATCACCTCCCTAACAGTCCAAAGAAAGCAGATATTAGGCAAATGAACAAAATTGCTGGGATGACATCAGAAAATTGAATAGCAAAAACCCATAATAGTATATTTTTTAAGACACACCCTTAAAGGAGGAGGTGGTTTAAAAGTTTGTATGCAGTCTGTAGTCTTCACATCCCAGACCTACAATAAGGAGGAAAAAATGCATCTCATATGAACACCAGATAAACAAGGCACTTCAAGTATGTTGCCTAGTAACTGACCTTGACTGTACAGTCACTTGAGGCAGTAATAACGCGACTCCCATCATTTGTAAAAATTGCATCGTTCACGTAAGATGTATGGCCACGAAACTCTTTCAACATCTTTCCAGATTTGAGGCCATGGATCCTGTATCACAATAAGAGGAACATTTTCAATCACGAGTTGTTAACATTTTATTAATGCATTTTACATTTTTGAATAAAAAGCATTAAAGATTTGAGGTGTGCTGTATATAAAGAGCAGCACAGAAACAAGTAATTTGCAAACCCTCTGATATCACTAATATGACTCCCATCACAACCTCTACAACCACTGTTTGGGAAGAAAAAAAAAAAGAGAGAGATTTTGAAGAATTGAAAGTACAGGAAAAAGGATGTCTCACTAGATGACAATGAGAATGATGATTATATTGGGGAAAAGGAGGATAAATGATTATGTTTGGTTCAACATATTATAGAGAAAATGAGAAATAATCACTTCTAATTTTCCAACTTCATGACATAGCTTAGAAATGAAAAGAAATTAAACTATTATATCTCCTGAAAAAAGCATTCCTTAGCAAGCACTATAGATTTTTAATTTATTTTCGTCTTTCTTGGGTCAAATTGGTTTTACTTGGTACTTTGATTTTCTAATGACCTTGTGTTATGATGCTTATGACATGACTTTAATTATGTTATGTTCATGTATTTAACTAGCATTACATTATAGTTTACCTTTAATTTCATTATACTTTTATTGAATTTTATTTCCTATAATATTTTAGTAATTTTATTGTTCTTGATAATATGTTTTTATTGTTAGATATAAAACCATTCATGTGCTTTCATACAACTACATAAACTCTTAGGATAATAGGATAATTGGTTCTTAATATGGCACTAGAACCTTTACGATGTCTAGAATCTGACCTTCAGTATCCAGATCTTCAAAATAGCAAAATTCTGAATTGTATACACTTTGAGCCCAAAGGGTTCTCGGGTGAGGAGGCTTCTTAGATATAAAACCATTTATGTGTTTTCAGCTAGCAGTTTAACCTTTCCAAATAGTTGGCTCATGACAATTTTATTTGGTAGAATCTTTTAGCATTTTAAAGAAAAATATATGGCAACCACCGTGCTTTCCACCATTGGCCACAATGTCAACCACACATTTGTATGATGGTTTTAGACTTGCCACAATCTGCCAATAATAATGCCAACTTCTAATCACTTGGCCATTCATGCTCTGCTTGTTAACAAGACAACATAAAGTAAGTAAAATTAAAACCTTGCTGTGCTGTCAAATGAAGTGCTTAATAACTGGCTCCCATCACGAGAGAATGAAACACTTGTGACACCTTGGGAATGAGCACGTTCAAGACGCCGCAAGCACTGACCGGTCCTAATACGCCAGACCTAAAATGAAATGTGATATATACAGTTTTAAGTTTCACATATTAACAGTTGAGGTGGAAATATAAACAATTCCAACAGCAGCAACTACAGTATTGAAGAGAACTGACACCAGAAAATATTCAACACATACCACAAGATACTTTTAGGGAGCATTTGATAGGAGATAAGTTGTTTCCTACTCGGGAATCATGATTCCTGGGAATTACAAACCCTGAAAATCATGACTCCTGAAAATAGCTCAAATTTATTAGGTTACTCATAAAGATTCATGAGAATATTCATACAAGATTCTCAGAAATTAAAGATTTTTATGTTTGGTTACAATAGTATTTATATATTCATACAGGACTTATAAAGGTCCATAGGAATATTTTTGTGGAAAAGTGAAATAAAACTTGTATCTGAAAAACTATATTCTTAAGAATTTTTTTATATATAACTACCCAACATGACAAACCAAGATTCCCAATTTAAGATTCTCAAAAAAGTGAAAACATTCTGCGTAGGACCATATATAGTAATAAACACAAATGGCATTAATACGGTTAGAGTACAATTAAAATTGTAGTAGTAATTAGTCTCTATTCATCGAAAATATTACTGTAATTTTTAACATATTACAATATTCACTCATTTTATAAACTTCCCAACTCAAGCAATAGAGGATATTACAAATATTAAAATAAGATAAAATAAAACAAGGAAATTACAAATATTACAATAATATAAAACAAAACAACTACAAGTATTTCAATATTGTACACTAATGCATTACGCATTCAATAAACAAGTTTCAACAGAAGCATTAGAAAACATTTAAGAGAAAGTTGCCAAAAAAAAATAAAGCATAGTAACATCATTTAAACAAATAATGAGCCAGTAGCAGCCATACACAGAAATGCGATATAATAAAATATTTGGCTGTAAAATTTTTGTTCCATGATAATCTACTCCTAAATTATAAATTGGAATACATAATTAAGAGAGTGAGACTCTCACTCTCACTACTCTCTATTACACTCAATTTTCTCTTTCTTCTCCCATTTGGGGTGTAATTCACATACTACCCTTGCAACTAAGCAAAAAAATTATCTCTCAATCATCTCAAATTATAAATGTTTAAACTTTTTTTTTGTAAATTGTCAGTAATTAAAATTAACATTTTATTTACACAAATTGCCCATGCTTCATAGGCATAAAATCTAAAATTCACCAACTGAATTCTGTTTGGTAGCTCAGTTCTCTTTTACAGCAGTATTGAAGTTTTATGTACAGTGCACATCTTGAAAATATAAATAATTTAAAAAACCAAGAATATAAGAATTTCTTCTGAAGGTTTGCACAGGCAACAGCCTTAAATGCATACAAGAATTACTCACTTTAATCTTTCCATCCTGAGACCCAGATGCAAGCATTTCTGAATCTCTGCTAAAGTCTACGCAAAGCACAGCATCATCATGCATCATGAACACTTCCTGCAAGTTCATAGAATCAGAAAATGTTTAAGGCAAAGACTTATCATACACTAAAGGAAATTTCCTTTCAGAAATGACAAAGATAAAATTATCTAAATGTATAACTACCATGCTATATTAAACACATTCATATCAATAATATTAAAATTATTAGATCAACATAAACCAAGCAGATATGTTCATACACTTATTAAACTCAAAGTGAGCAAGAGACAAAACACGTCATCACATCATGAAAGAAAATACAATCGCACAAGTAAAAAGCATAAACTGTTCATAGATTTGTCCATTACAGAACCACCATGTGTACTTGATGTAGCAGCCAAAAAATAAATTTGACGGTCAAAGTTGAAATAGCTCCCAAAATGACAAACTGACAACAAAGATCTGACAGTATGAAATATCTTTTCTTTTAAATGCAAATATAAATGTAAATTTTACCAAGGACATATATTGGCCAAATATCTATTTCCAAATTCATTAACCAGCACATAAGAGACATTTATTGATTCTTGGCAGGTAAAACTGTTCAAATAAAAACTCACTCACATCAGCCTGGTACTGCAGATCTTTCTTCAGCTTTCCACTTATGTAATCCCACACCTAGAAATATATCCCAAAATCAGGAAGAAAGCAGCTGAAAATGAAACTTTAACTCCAATTTTGTTTACCTCAATAAACCCATCAACTGAGCATGATACAAGAAACTGCCCATCTGGTGAAAAGCAAGCACATTCTGCATGGCTTTTTGTCCCAAACTAGACAAGCACATGAGCAAACACGAGACAAAAGGGTCTGATTATGAAAGCCTTCAAAATGATAAGACACAAGGGAAACTAATGATGAATAACACAATGCACCCTTTAACACGATGTGGCAAAAGAACACTAATAGTAATAACAAATTTTGTATAAAAGTATAACAAAGAAATAACAAGTTAGAGGATTAGACAACCTCCGAAAGGTAACATACACAGGAGATCAAACTAATGTGATTGTTGAGCTGAAAACAAGTGACACAGTAGGATATCAACATGGAATATCACTTTTCCAGTCATTATCACAACACTTTACACAGTAGAACAAAAACCATTAATTATTTGATGGCAGAAATTCATTTTTGATTTAATGAAGATTATATCATACTATAAATAAAAAAATTATAAAAAAAACACTTAACACATTCAAAAATTCACTCCTTTCTGTACCATTAGATTTACTGTCAGATCTGTGCAGTATCAGAAATTTTTTTCAGCACAAATCCACATGCAATCCAACAGTTCTGCACTTTGTTTTTTTGTCTCCTTAAGAATTGTTCACATGTTCCATAAAAATATAACTGAAACAATGCCTTTAAAAAAATAGAAAGCATACCTTTATAGTGTGAGAAAGAGTTGTTGGATACATGTCATCCACATCTTGTTTCATAGCAGCTGTTCCACGAAACAAATCAAACTGTGTTCCTGGAGGAAGTAGCCCTGGGAAAGCACAAAGGAAAGCATAGCTCCATCAAGATATAAAGACGTAAAGTTTCCTATAAATATTAAATAGCATCATGGCAACCAAGCATTTATCATCTCTAGACTCTAGCATTGGAAAATTTATTATCTTTAACAATGCCAAATTTAACCTAGCCTTCTAAGCAGAACTTAGGCAATTAGGTCATATCACTATGTGGTGTGGGACTAAACACCCCCTTCACACCCAGGAAAAAGGTGTTGGAGGCTGCCATGAAGGCGGCCCAAAGAGGCCATAATGAAGGCAGGGGTGACCACAAATTAAAATGGCTTTCCAACAAGAAGTTACTTTTCTACTAATTTATTAGAGAAATGAAAGATGCATCATGAATCCATATAACTGAAATTTGAAAATTGAATTCATTCCTAGCATCTATAAGTTGCAGAAATGAACAAGACTTTGTCCTGGCTACCAAGCCAAAAGAAGAGAAAAAAATGAAATGCAATATAGTGAATAGCATTTAGAAACACAGACAATTGCATTAAAAAAAATTCTAAGTATATGGTCAGTGATAATAAATCTTAATTTTCATATAAAACTTGACCATAAAAGAAATTTAATGTGGCATTGACATGTTACCAGGCAATTACCTTGATGCTGCTGCCACTTCAAAGCCTGACCAATTAAAGCCATCAATCGGGATGGTGGCACTACAGTAACCTCTGCTGCCAAAGCTGAAAATGCAAGGAAAGAGAAGTTCTTAAAGTGAAAACCCAAAAAATAACTAAGTTCAATAACGAACTGTATCCCAAGCAATGGAAGAAGAAAACTTTCATCTTCAATCAAGAAACAGATTCATTACAGTAAAAAAAAAATAGTATCACAACTGGATAGTAACTACTGCAAAAGTAACAGACAAAAACCTTGGGCTATTTGTGCACGTCGCTTCTCTTTTGTTGAGTCTTGATAAGCCTGCACATAGAACACAAATCATAAACCCTTCTGTAAAGAAACACACAAGATTCAATAAATATCAATTCAAAGCTTATCCAGAGCATAAAACTCCAAGAGATTTCTGCCCTAAGACTTCAGGAATACAACACATGAAATCTGTTTCCCTTCTTCCTATCTTGTATATTGTATAACACCCTAAAAAAGTGTAATACTGCTAACAACAATTGCCTCATGGCAGTCATTGTAAGTATGAATTCTTAAAATTACTGTCATAATAACTGCCATACTCCTAACAATAACTGCCTTATGTCAATCATTGCACTCTCTAAGCCCGTGCCTCAATTAAACTCCCAAACTGGTAGTCTGTTTGGACTTGCATTTTCTGCTAGATATCCATCAGAATTAAAGCTGAATGATGACACAATCGTAGCAGAGTACAGAAACAAAATTGCAAAAAGGTAAATGAGCAACAAGTTGCTTAATTTAGAAAACATGAAATTGCAAAAAAATAATCACAGAATGTATTTCTAACCTCATTTGGATCAAAATAAGTTCTAACTAGGAGATGTTCAAGACGCAAATATCTTTCAGGCTGTTCTTGTTTCATTACACCCATCACTTGGGTTTGCCTTAAAATTGCACGTGCAGTATCCAGTTCTCGAAGTTCAATCATCTCTAATACAATCTGCAACCATGTCAAATACAAATTTATTTGAAACATCACTGATTTGACTGAAACAGACAACAGTGTTAGATTAGAGTGCTATAAGATCAAGTGACATAGAGTACAAGGCAAAAGTTTACAAATAGAACACAGTTTAAATACTGCAGAATGATAGTTCCTGATTATCACACACACACACCCAATTGGCCATATCCAGTAAAAAAAAAAAACCAATACCCTAGTATTTGTTCAGCTCAATACTCTTTTAGCTTGATTTGTTAGCACCACTTTCACAATGGAGGGGGAAATTTTGATTCTTGCAGTAACCAGCCTCATTTGGCAACTATCTAGCATTCTTAAAGTAAGTTAAAAATTTTACCTGATTCCATTGACAAGAATTGAATCTAGATGTGTGCCCAAAGTAAAGGATGTTAAAAATGATTAAACTACTTATATGGCACACAAAATATTACAACTCCTCTAAAGTTTTCTTTCCTTTCCTTAAAAGAAAAAAATTTCTCAAGTCTTGAGGGAGACGACCAAACCTCCTCCCTAATATTAAACAGCACGTAATTTAAAGAAAAAATGATTATGCACTTAAAAGTTAGTGAACCAGCTACACAAAACAAATGTGAAGAAAATGAGGATCAACATCTAAAAGGACACCTGATCGATGGCCACTACTTGCTAGTTGCTAATGCTGACCACCAACATAGTTAGGTTACGCAGATTGATTAACAACAAAACTCAGCTAGGCAGATTGATTAGAAACAACATTCAGCACTTCCTATGTCAATTGCATCCCTATGTTATTGTTGACCCTCACCAACCTCTATTTCAACATTTCAACCCATTCTATTAATCTCAAGTCTCAACAACTCCACCCATCCTTAAATCCCAATTAAAACTGTTTATATAAATGATAAGGTTTTAGAGACGTTAAAAAGTTCATAGCAAGCATTGAAGTCTGTGATAAAGTGAATGTACACTAAACAGTTACATGCCATAAACCAAAGTGAGTCACACGCAACACAAAATACCTGCTCATACAAATCCTCCAATTTATTCCTGGGAAGCTTGAGTTGAGAAACTTGAGGCAATATAGCATCCCATCTTCCACTATTAATATCAGCAACAAAGGTTTCAATGCTGTCAACAGTGTTCAGAGAAACCTGGCATTCATTCTGCAGCGTCTGAAAAGTCTGGTGCAAGGAATTTTCTTTGCAAAACTGGAGCACAATTTTGATGACACTGCGAAAGGCAAACAAAAATTGACAATTTATAATACACAAAAATTGAAATAAAATAAATCTATTGAGCCAGAGAAACATCAAATGAGGTACAACTAGACGTGAACAAAATTGAAACAAGTGATTTAGTAAACGAAGACAATTAAATTTCCCGATTTCAAGAATTCGCTAATTAAATATTTAACTTATTCGAAAGTAAATACAAACAAGGTCATAGATATTAGTGAAGGAAACTTACTCTCGAGCTTCAATTTCGAGCGTAGACATTGATGCGATATCTAATGGAAATGTGTGCGTAGGGTTTTAGTGCAGATTCAACGAAACCCAGTGTTATCACTTCCAACGTTCTTCTTCTTAGGCCAAAAACACAGTAACAACCTGCTACACTTAATGGAACCGAACCCACTATGCTCCAATCCAATTTCAGATTCATCAGGGTCGGGTCTAACCCGATGACCCACATGGTTAGGGTTTTTATAGGGTTTCGTTTGGTGGTCTTTCTCTTTTTGGGCTTTGTTCTAATGCTCCACAGGCCTTACTTAATTTGGGCTGGGCCTAGTTTCTTGATGGTTTTCTTTGTACCGCAAACCGAAAAGAAAGCATTACTATAATGAATTTGTCCATAATTATAAAATCCTCTATTCAAACATAATTTATTTTTGTCTTCAATGAAATTTTAAATCAGGTTTTTTATCTATTAAAATAATTATTCACTCATTAAGATGGTAAGGTTTAATTTGACTACTCATAAAAATTATTATTATAACTTTTATGTCTTAAATTGATTTTTTAAATTCTTATGTTATTATAAGTTAATATATGATAATTTTAAATAAAATCATAACCCTTTTCTAAAAATAATTTACCAAACAATTTCTAAAAAAGTATAATTCTTTCTAACTGAATTAGTCTTTATAAGATAAAATAGTATTTTCCGATTATTTTATACTCAAATTGAAGATCCAACCTTGATTATTGATTAAGAATAGCAAACATAAAATCACTTTTGCTAACAACCAATTAGATAAATTATAATCATTTACTCTCATATAAACACTTCTAATATGCTGACTTGACTTTATGTAAATTGGACATTTTAGTACTCAAATTGACCCTCATACATTTAAATTTTATTATTGAATGTTCATTAGATTTGGTTGTAATTATTTTAATGGATCTCGAATTTCGATAGTACACATAGCTCTTATAAAACTTAAAATCACTAATGATTTTCTTTTATATTACAGTTGGGGAGAGGGATTTGAATTTACATGTTAACGGCAATATATACAGATGAATGTCCTGTTATGGTGAAGGACCACATGCAGGACCACAAAGAGCATATCAAACTAACAATGGAGACATACAAAACAATACAAAATGACTAGGCACAACATTAAACTAAGAATCGCTTCGGTAACAAATCCCATGATGCTCAATTAATATGAATTGGGATATTTAAATTCAAATGGGGTTCTCTATTCCCTGTCTTATTTTTGTTTTTTTTATAATTATTTGTTTGATGATTTAAATAAAATAAAAAGTTAGAAAAGGATAAAATCTTAAATATTTATTGTTCTCCCATTACGGTTATCTACAAAATATTTATCACTGTGAAGATGTGGACTATAGAAAAACCCTACTTGATATTTTTTTTTTAATCTCTATATGTAAGAGATTTCCATGTTGAAGTGTGAATTTTTATTTTTCATCTTTAAAAGATATGCATATCATTACTTTAGTTATGAATTTTGTCTGTTAATAATTTTAAAAGCAACCACTTTGATCCTTTCAGTAACTTCCATTGGCTCGGATAGTGTGGGTGGATGTGGACATATACTCATTACAAAAACAGCCTAAATTAATTTAAGAAACATGCAAAATTGATTACATTAAAAAAATGATGACATTTATCAATGTACATGGTACCTGATTGAAGTTTGTCAAAAGCACATGCCCATTGTTTTATACGTAGGTTAAGAAAAATAATAATAGCTAGCAAGAAATATATAGATATATTGTGTGATGGTAACTAGAGAGATAGATATATGTACAATATAGACAATTGCATGCTTAGTTAGGAAAGCCTCTAAATCATGATCTGGGAAAATTCAGAAATAAAAAATAAAAATAAAAAAAACACACACCAAAAACGTTGTTGGCGATCTATATAAAAGGTAAAAGCAATTCAACACTACTAGAACAGGTTTGAAATTATTTTTTCTTGTAATTCTTGTTACTCATTTTATATTTTTAGTTCTAACTTTTATTCTATAAATATTGTAAAAAAGAGATAAAAATGAGTAAAATAATAACTAAAGTCAATTTAACCAAATATTAAATATTAATTATCATGTTATATATTTAATATAAATCATGATAAATGTTACAATTTTAATAATTAACAAATGAATCTTTATAAGTTGAATCAAAATTCTAAATTTTATAAATTGAAAAACTACAATCATGAAATTAAAAATTGAGAAATTAAAGTTGTAGATTAATAATTATAGGGAAATATAAATTAAAATTTAAACAATTTTTTAAAATAAAATTACAACTTACTACAACTTATTATTAGGTTCAGCTGGATTGGGTCATAAGTTGAGTTTCTTTGAAAAAAATTGCAATTTACTATACTAACTAAACAATTAAGATAAAAAATGTGTAAACTTAATTATTTACGTATGTTAATCACATAATAAAGAATAACAATAGACGAGCTTGTTTATTTTTTATATAAATATATAGAATTAGGACATCAAAATCATCATTAGTAATAGTAGTAATAATTCAAAAACATTTTATGAATTTGATTTTTAGTCTTTGTTAAATTTTTTTGTCAACTTTTAATTTTTCATTAATATTTTTACATAAATAATATTAATTTGGGATTAATATTTTTTTTATTAAATAATGTGTGCTAATAATTGATAACTAATTGAACTATTGATGCTCACTTAAGATGTCAACTAGATACTAAATCATATAATACGTGCATTTTTTTCTATTTGCTCCAATAATTGCCACTATTAAGTGGTCATGCTGACACAAAATTTAATAGTTATGTGGTAATATGATTTGACTGGATAGATTTATTATGCATGCCATATAATTTATCTACTAAACAACCATATATATCAATAGTTCAATTAAATATAATTTATTATTATATATAAATTGTGGAATGCAATGCAATAAGAGAAATTCTATATATCATAAAATTGAGGGGTTTCGTTAGTTGTTACCGTTAATTTTTATATCAATAGTAAGTTTCCGTCAGTACACTAACCATAGCAACCAGTATTCAAAGACAAACCTAACCAAGGTGACAGAATATTTTACATTAACTACTGGAAAATGAACACCATAGCATGTGGTTCCTCATTTCAAAGATAAGAAACATTTGAGTTATGTAAACTTATCTTTACAACATATAAGAGCAGAATTACTATTCATCCAAAAGATGAGCATGATGCAGTATACTACAAAAGACAAACGAAAATGTGCCTAAAACAGGCCACAAGTTATCAGATACTATTCTAGGCAACAGATGATTGAGAGTGTAGTTTTGAAGAATGAAATCCACACCTATTTACATTTTTATATTTAGCCAAACAAATAATACAACTAGTTTTATTTATATTAACCTAAAGCGACGTTTCATAATACCTCAATTTATAAATGTGGTATAGTTACTCTCATATAATAAACCTATTCATATTTTGATTTTTATTTAAAGCTTTAAAGAATTTATCACCTTCATCCATAATTAATTGAATTAGATTCTTAAAAATATGAATTTAAACTTAATTCAAATTTATAAAATGGGTTTGTAATATAAATTCTTTATTTATTTTATCTATAATCAGTATAAAATTTAGATTTTTCTTGATATACACTCACATTTAACACTATTAAATTAGGTGAATGGATAAATAGTTAACATCCCTTTAAATAATCTTGATAGGCAGGATTAGAGTATTTTTTATATGAGTTGACATTTTTGTTTTTTTCCTCGGCAATGAGTAAATCGCGCTGAATTAATTTACTCTCGGATTATTCTTGGTGGGCCAACCCGATCCAAGGTATTCCACTTTGACACCTATAAATAAAATAGAGAAATCATAGTATCAAATGTTGTTTGCATTGTGCGAGTGTCGAAAATAAACAACCACCATAAATCAAGAAAATAACATTATATTAGCTATTGAGAAAGATGTAGATTGCCAAAGAGACTTCTAGAACAACCAGTTCTTTATTCTCCAAATGAAAATATATGATATTCGTAACAGAAAGAGATGTTCTCTGACTTGTATAAAAAGCATTTCAACACCACCATCTAGCATGCCAAGAACTTAGTACCTTGAAATGGATTTTTTCATGCAAACTTTGTTTCTTACTTTGATCACCTTGGTTGCATCCATCTATGTTTGGCAGAAAAGAAAAACATTAGGTGGCACTAAAACCTTGCCCCCAGGTACTTTTGGGTGGCCCCTAGTGGGTGAAACCTTCCAATTTTTGTTCAACAAAGTTGATGATTTCCTTCAAGAGAGGGCTAAAAAATACTCCTCAGAAATCTTCTGCACCAACATTCTAGGAGAGCCAACATTGGTTCTTTGTGGCCCTGGTGCCAACAAATTTGTCTCCACCAATGAGACAAAGCTTGTCAAAGTTTGGTACATGAAGACTCAACGCAGGTTCTTCAATATCCCTGATCACACTCATGCAGCTAAGCCAAAACAACAAGGTGCTTCTGCTGCTCCAGTGGCGATCTTGGGGATTCTGAAACCTGAAGGGATGTCTAGTTACATGGGGAACAAGATTGGATCAATCATGCACCAACATTTCTTGACACACTGGGAAGGGAAAACAGAAGTGGAGGTGTACCCTTTGGTCAAGGACTTTTCCTTTAGACTTGTGTGTCAATTCTACTTGGGCCTTGATGAGCCCAAATTGGCCACTGAGTTTGAGAACTTGTATTTTGGGATCTACTCTGTTCCTTTGAATTTCCCGGGCTCTAAATATAGTAGGGCACTGAGGGCTGCAGCTGCAATAAGGAAAGAAATCCAATTTCTGATCAAAGAGAAGATTGATGCTTTGAACAAGGGGCAAGTTGTGGATGGCCTACTAGGACATGTAGTTGGAGCTGAGCAAGGTGGAAATTATGTGCCAAGACTTGAAATAAGCAACATCATCATGGGGTTGATGAATTCCAGTCACTTGCCAATAGCTATTACTCTTGCTTTCATGATCAAACACATTGGACAGAGGCCTGATATCTACCAAAAAATCATATCCGGTAATTTAAGATAGTGATTACTTATATATGTATCACATAGGACAAAATTCAAATGCAGTTATTTAGCTGATTTTGACATAATTTTCGTATGAAATTGGATTTTTATCTCAATAAATTATATTAATCTTTAATACAAATTCTTATTACGCATATTATTGAGATGGAATTCCAATAATAACATATAACATTAATAGTAGTTAAGAAATTGTATATAAGTTGTGGCTTTTTTACATATTTTGTGGCAACTTTAAGGTGGTGTGAGATAAAATATAATTTTGGAATTAAGTCAGGAGAATCCAGTTTGTGCTTTTTGCTTTTCTTTTTGGACCCAAACTGCAAGATTCTAAAACAAAATAAGGTTGACATACCACAGCCAAAATATAAGTGGGAGTGACACATAAGGCAAAAGTAGTATTCAGTATGCTTACTTTCTATTCTAAAGTATAACTATATATCATGCCTCCTTTTATTTTGAATCAGAACATGCTGATATTACAAAATCCAAAGGATCTGGTACAGCACTAGATTGGGATAGCATACAGAAATTGAAATACACATGGGCTGTTGCACAGGAGACCATGAGACTCTACCCTACTGCACCGGGTGCATTCAGAGAAGCTTTAACAGATATCACCTATGAAGGATTTACTATTCCAAAGGGATGGAAGGTACCTTGATCAAGAAATATGTTAATATATTGATAATTTGATACATGTAAGTTAACTTTTGTATTAAGTTTGTCATTAACTAATTTACATTTTCACAGATCTATTGGTCCCTTATTGGAATAAATAAGAACCCCAAGTACTTTCCTGAACCTGAAAGTTTTGATCCCTCAAGGTTTGAAGGGAATGTTCATGCTCCCTACACTTGGATACCCTTTGGAGCTGGACCAAGATCATGCCCTGGAAGGGACTATACACGGTTTGTGCTCATCAATTTCATTCACATTCTCATAACCAAGTTCAAGTGGGAAGCTATATTTTCTCATGAGAAAGTTTCAGGTTCTTTGGTACCTATCCCAGCAGAGGGAATTCCTATCCGTCTTCACCACCTTTAATTTTAGTTTTCATGAGTGCATATATAGTGAATATGAAGCGTTTGAAAAAAAATTATATATATCTTGGGTGTATCATAGTTTATCTATGAGTGCAGATTATATGTAAAATATGATGAACATCATAATATAGATGACAAATATGTGTGTGATTGAGATGATATAATAAGAATATTCGCATTAATATTTTCTTGTCATATTAATCAATGGTGTGCAATGAATCACGACTCAACTGAATTTGATTGTTATTGAAAGCAGCGTGATTAGTAGTCAACTTAATAATCGACATTCATTGGACAATGAGATACTGGACCACAAATTCATAAACCAAAAACGACAACGCACAAAACGTAAGATAAAATATCCCTTCTCCAAAAGTCTTTAGAGCGTGCATGCATGATGACAAAAAGACGAGAATGCAATCCATAAAGCAGTTTGCAGAAGGAAACATAGAGAAAGAACGAAACATCGAAGGAGTCAAGGAGACATGATGTAAGATACAACTAAGAGGTAGTAATTATTGTTCACAAAGTTGTTATAGCTTGGCTTATGTGGGTGCCATAAAGTTGGAGACTTCTTATAATTTTATTGTTGAGTTATTTTTTTATACCATAATAAATGTTGTATAACAATAAATAAATAAATAACATATCTTAAAACATTTTGATTTTTTAATGTAATATTAATTACATTTTTTTATTTGTATATAACAAACTATCCTAATTCATAAGAAGTCTTGTGTAAGAAAAAGAAATAAATCTTAAAGTGTTATGTTAACTTTTTTATATAATATTAATTACCTCTTTTTTATTTATATCTCTACTAATATTTTTTTTTTAGAACATAGTTGTTGTGTTGCATAATTTATAACAAAGAAGATTAATCACTAAGTTAATTTTGTAAAATTATTATTATCTTTTATTTATTTATTAACTTTTTTATATGTATACATGCAACTTAATAAAACAGTTATTATAGGATGAGAGTACTAATAGAGTTAGGTTTATAAAATTATTTTTTTTCTTTTTTATTTATTTATTAACATCTTTTGGAATATTAAAAAAAAAATAGAACAACACTTATTATAGAAGAAAATAATCCCTCTAAACTGATACTATTCTAAATCAGGGGAGAAAAGATGCATTTCATAACTGGAATATTTGTAATTGGAAGTAGTTTGGGATATTTAAAGGATAAAATAATCTAAATAAATTTGTAAAAAAAATCTGCTTTATATAGATAAATATATCTACCAAAAAAATATGAGTTAATCACTTATGTCATGTCACTATAAACACATTTACTTTTAACAGTGACATGGCACAATTAAAAGATATAATTAGTTACCAGTATAAAAAAACTTTAGTGTATAAGTGATTAACTCAAATTAATATAGATATGCATAGAATTACATATGATCTGGTACGCTTTAGATTGGAAGAGCATGTTATATTTATATATTTATTTATATAATTATTTTCTATTTTATTATTATTATTGATTAATATTAATTAATAAATTATATTTATATATTAATATTAATTATATTGCACCTTATTATTAATTTATGGATAATACATATTAGGCTTCTGATGAATAGTCTGTGATGGGTTGGAATATTCAGTAGCCCGTTGAGAGGATCTTAGTCTCTACTGGTAAGGATATAGAACTGGTATCCCATTACTCAGTTCTTATAGCGAAAAACATTTTTGTCTTCTGCCTTTTCACCTCCTACCAGAAAAAGAGCGATCTTCTCTCACATTGTTCAAGATCAATAAAAATGGATCTCTAATTAATTTCAGGTATGTAATTTTTTCTAAATCTTGCGCAAACATACTATAATATTGTATCTTATATTATTCATTATTTGAGTAATCACTATGAATTTCTTTCGGAGCATACAAATATTGAATTAATACACACAAACTGCTGCGCAGGAGATCATGAAACTTTACTCAACTGCACCTGGTGCATGCATTTAGAGAGGTGATACAGATATCACTTACGAAGCTTTTACTATTCCAAAAGGGTACATTTTTTTTAGGCAAAGAGCATTTCGTTAGGAAGTAATTACAGCCTATAGCATAAGGAATGCTAAAAGCGGGAGAAAAGTTCTGATACAAACACAAATACAGAATTAATCTTGAAAGATTGTTAAGATACCTTGATCAAGAAAGATTGTTAAGATAATGATACATATAAATTAGCTTGTAAATAAAATTGCCACTAACTTCTACTTCTAGGTCAATGTATATTAATATTATTCACTTTTTTTGTGCAGTTATCGGAGCAAATAAGAATCCCAACACTTTCATGATCTTGCCCTTTTATCCCTCGACAGCAATGTTCCTGCTTCATACAATTGCATTCAGAAATTAAAATTTACGCGGTGAAAATAGTATTTACACATATAACTTTATATTTTTTTAAAATATTAATATATATCCAATTGTTCTCTAAGAGGCTTTATATTTTAAAAATATTGAATGATTTTTTTCATTTTCAACACTTTTAAAAATATCTCTTTTAATAAAAGTAATTAAAACATTATTTAACCATTTTTATCTTGTATCAAAATTTTAACTTTTTTTCTTTTTAAAAATATTATAAGTTTGGGTCAATTATCACTTCTTAATTCTTTTACTGACTTAACTATAATTAATATTTTCTCTATCGCATAATAAGTATCATCCTAAATCATTTTACACATGTTAAGAATGAAGAAATTTTGTGATTAATCTTCTTTGTTATAAACAATGCAATACAATATTCACTTTTTAAAAAATATTATGAAGTATATAAATGAAAGAAAAAAAAAAGAGAGAAGTAATTAATACTACATTAAAAAGATAACATGACACTTATTTTAAAACTTATTTTTTCTTCAAATATGACACTTATTATAAGATAGAGAAAATATTATATATACTATAAAAAAATGCTTCAAAAAATTAATATATTATATTTGATTTTTTTACAAAATAAAAATACAGAAAAGAATAGAGACACTTACTTTTTAATATGATAAGTGTGAACACATTATTTTAATATTATAATATATATATATATATATATATATATATATATATATGTGGGAGGCATTTTCCCCCATTATGATCTATGTGGATTTGTCCTTGCTTGCATGCCCTTTGGAGCTGAACCAAGATGTTGTCTTGGGAAGAATTATACTCAATTTGTTGTTAGTAATTATTGTTGTGGTAAGGTAGTAATAATGTATATAAATGAAGAACAATTCTTCATCTCACAAATTGATTAATTTTTATAAGGTTGAATTAAATTCCTAAATCATTTTCTTAAGATAATATATAAATCTATTTATTGTTATTGGACCTTGTGTGTCATTGTTATTAAACTCTTAGCAGACCACTTACTAATGTATAGTCTCACAGAAATGTAAATTTACATTTTTATAATATCAAATTCAAGTGAAAATTAAAGTTATACTTTCCACACATGTAGATGTTCAATCCTACAAAAATGTGAATTTTCATTCTTATAATACCAAATTCAAGTGAAAAAAGTTATACTTCCTAAGAAAGTTGTTGATGCTTTGATATCTATCCTATATCCATCATCATCTCTCTCAAGTTTTCATTAGGGCCTATGAAGCACCATGTCGAAGTTGGTGTCTGCTGATGTGTTATCTTCGATGACCATGTCGAAATTGGTGCTTTATACATGGTGCATATATTGTGTGAGAATGAACCATTTTAAAAGGAAAAAAAAATATGAGACTATATAGTTTATCTACCTGTGCATATTATTTGGAATATATAATGAGTCGAAATAAAGATGACAAATGCTCCAAACAAAATGTGATATTGGTCGTACGATTACGTGTAATTGAGATAATATAATGAGTATATTCTCATATATATATATATATATATATATATATATATATATATATATATATATATATATATATATATATATATATATATATATATATATATATTCTTGTATAAATACCTATTAGCATTTAACGTGTAGTTCAAATCATTCAATGGCTCAATGAACCCCCACCCATCTGAATTTGAATGTTCTTGAAAGCTGCATTATTAGTAGTCAAGTAATAATGAAACTTCATGAACACTACACCAAAATTAGGTTTTTATGATAATTAATTTATTCTTTAGCGACATATAAATGGTCATTATCTCTTAAGAGATGTGAGATTTATAAGGTGAAAGTTGCTTTCTAATTGTTTTATAGCATTATTGAACTTGATAATAATGGGTGATTTGATATTAATTTATTATAGTGAATTAAGAGTCTAATTCAACCTTATAAATCAACTTATAAGGTGATAGTTATTACTCACTTATATACTATTTAATTATCTTATCTCTAATCGATGTGGGACTAGTTTTTTTCAATAAATAATTGTCGCTAATAATAAACTTTAGTGTAATATAAATACATTTTTAGTGGCTATTATATATTAGTCATTAATAATTTTATTATATAATTAAATAGCGGCAATTAAATTATTGCCATTAAACAATTGTTGTTAAAAATAATTTTTGTTGTAATGAGATACTGGACCACAAATTCATAAGCCAACAGAATGGTCAAAAAACATAACATTTTATACCCAAAAAAAAAAAGGTTATTAACTTGTAGTTCATCCGTACGTATAGAATCCTAATAAATGTGTTGTTCAAATCAATGAACGGCACAATGAATCCCCACCCATTGAATTTGAATGTTATTGAAAGCTGCGTAATTAGCAATCAACCTTCATTTGACAAGGAGATATTGGACCACAAATTCATAAATTAACCAAAAGTGACGAGCTCAACACGTAAGATACCCCCAAAAGTACTAGTCCATGCATGCATAATGACAAGGACGATAATGAACACAATAAATAAAAGCAATGTAGGAAAGAAATTAACATTGAGCATGAAAGAAGAAATGAAGGAGAGACCATAGAAAATACAATAACAAGTAGCAATTAATTATTCTTTGATATATACATGTTAAAGTTTCGTTTTCACTATAAATATGATAAGAATAAATCAATTAGATAACTTCTCTTTACCCATGACATTTTTTTCTTTTTCATTTTAGGTTTTGAAAATTTCATTTTACTTTTTTTTCTTCTTAAATTATAACTTTTAATTTCTTTATTTTCATCATGGTTCCTCTAATTTTAAAAATATAAAATTGTGATCCTTCAATCATATTAACATATATTAATTCTTAAGTAAAATGACATTTAATAAAATAAAATAAAATATCTAAAAAAATTATATAAATAAATTTATTAATAAAATAAATATTAATCACTTGTTAAAATAAATATAAATTGTGTTAATTTATATCTCATTTTTTAATTTTATTTTCATGTATTATGTCACTAAATATTATCTTACTTAAATGGTGACATGTTATAAAAAAAAGGTCAAAATTTAATGATAAATGAACATTAAATAGGTGAGTAGACTAAATTAAATCGTATATTTTTAAAAATATGAGATAAAAATTCTTATTTTAAAACAGATATCAAAACCATATATTAAAAAAGTAAATAAATGGACTAAAATTATAATTTAATATTTTTTAATGATAATAACACATCACATCATTGGTTAACCGCATCATTAATATTAGGTAAAGGTTGCTAAGTTAACCAACAAAATACATATTAAAAAACTACTGTGACATGTAATTTTGATTTTTTCAAATTCTCAAACTTTGGGGACCAACGCTGGTTCACTAGAAGAAGAAAAATGCAATCAAGTCGCAGTCCATCCGTACTTAAAAAATACTAATAAAAGAGTTGTTTAAATCAATGGATGGTGCTCTGTTGGGATGTAAGTAAAGTTTTACATCGTTCAAATAAGAGGATGGACATGAATTTATATATATACACTTGTTTCTATTAGTTAAGAGGCCTTTTAGGTAATGTTTAAAAATAAAATTGTGAGAGCTTAGAACCAAAGTAAACAATATCTCATCAATATGAACACGTATGTATATGTGTAGTAACTAAACACGCACCAATCTCCACCCATCTGAATTTGATCGTTATTGAAAGCTGCGTGATTAGTGGTCGGACAAGGAGATAGTGGACCACAAATTCATAAACCAAAAGTGACAAAGCCCCCAACACGAAAGATACCCCAAAATTTCAAGATCACTATCATGCATGCATAATGACATGGACGACTATGTGCATAAATAAAAGCAATGTACACAAAGAAACATTGAGAATCAAGGAAAGACCATACGAGGAACGGTTAGTAATTATACCATATGAGTTGTGTGTACGTCCCATAATACAAGGTCCATCCAAGGATTAGCTACATCTTAATTCTTAAGCAACTTTCCGGTATTTAGCTTGTATATCATGTACTTCTACAAGAATTTATTAATTAAATTAGAATAATTTCAAATTAATTGATCAATACCCTCAATAATTATGAACTATAATTTTAAAACATGTAAAATGAGAAAAGAGGACAATTCATATTATTTTATAGTAATTATGGAAACAAAGACATTAATGATGGTGTTACCAACACCAAATGATAATGGTGATGATGAAGGATGATAGTGGTGGTGTAACAAAGTTGAATTTAACTGCAATAACAATAGTGATAATCAATGTTGATATTGGAAAAATGACAATAATAATAATAATTACACAAGAAATGTTTATAGTTGACTTTTAATCTCAATCATTACTTATTAATAGTTTTCATTTTTCATTTTAAGAGACTTTTTATTTAAAATTCTTCCTATATATTGATATCAAGTATTAAAGATGGTGAAATTAAACTTTAAATAACTTCTTTAAGAATGCAAATTTAACAAATCTAACATTTAAAATATGTGAAATTATATTTATGATTATGTACATCAAATTTCATATAATTTAAATTTTTCTAAATATGTTATCTAACAAGGGATATCCAATAACTTCTTATCTCTAATAGTTATTATCATGTCTATTTTGAAAATCTTTGTAGCTCCTTTGAAATTTTCAAGTTATTGATCCATTATAACTCTTTTCTTTGTATTCAAAACTATTCTTTGAAAGGTTTCATATAGACTAACTGATACATCACAATCTAAATTAATTTTTTTGTCATAATGATACCTGAGACCCAAAGAAGATAGTAGTTAAATGACAAAATTAAATTTAAAAAAAAGATAGAATTGAAATAGTAAGCAGCTTGCATGAAAAGGTATTTGCAATTGTTAATTCCACCTAGTCCACTCTGTTTTATATATTGTCTCTTGTTTTTGAATATTTTCAACAATTTATTCTTTCACCTTATCTATTAATTCATAAATGTATTGTATGGTTGTTTTGAATCACCATCTACAAGTCATAACACTTACATGTGTAGAATGACACACTTTAGATAATAAGTGATTCATCTCCAAAATCTACCATCACTCAACAGTAGGTCATAACTTGGCTTAACCTCATTTTTACTAGCATGTGAATATTCCTTCGATGCAAATATAGATTAAGAACATTATTTTGTAGTTTAATGCAATTCAATATAAAATAAAAAGTTGCAAACTTTTTCATAATTGATTTTTCTAATTCTCTTCACTTAGAATATTTCCTATACAAATTGAGAATTTGTATATGCCTATATATATAGGTCATGATTTCTTTACATCAACAATTATACTATAGAATATCAAAAGTTCTCAAATGTCCTCAAGGATTAGATCAACCCAATAGGCTACATGAGGAGACTAAAATAATTTGATTCTCTCTATTTACTGCAAGAATAAAAGATTTGTCTGTCTCAACTTGGAATACTTATTCCTCTCCAATCTCTTTCACAATGTTATCCATCAACTCAAACATTTTGCTCCCATCTTTAATCACATCACTAGTATTAATAGATTTCAAAAATAGTAATCTCACTTAGATTATTAACTAGAAAGTTAGTGGGCAGTCTTCCTTTCCCATCCATCCAACCATCATACATCAAAGTACATCCCTATTTCTCTTATTTATTTTATTTTTTTTAGACATTTTAGATATTGTCAAACACTTAGTTTAAAAAAGATACCCTCACATCATGATGATAGGCAGGAAGTTTTAAACCTTTACCATACTCTCTAGCAAATTTCAACATTTTAGCAAAAAGAGGACCCTTACCAAATTAAATGGTAATGCACTGTCATAAAGGCATTTGAAAATTACTTGAATTAAAACATTCTTATTTTTACAAACTTCATTCATTGTCTTTAGTTTAACAATTTTAGATGTTCCCTCCTTTCTTTTCACTACTTGATCCCAACAATCAAGACTAATCTCTTCTTTCTTTTTTCCTCAGTTTCCAATAATTCGACAAATATTTCCTTAAAATCATCTTAAACACTTGTACAAGCACTCACATTTATCTTTGTTCCAAAAGATAACGTTTCATCCTAGCAATTTCACCCGATACACATGTGAACAAAACATATATTTCACTTGAAGTCTATTTGGGAAGACACTTTCACAATATTGCTGTGTAATATCAACCACCAACCACCAGCAACAGGAAAATAGGAAACCACCAACCAGCAGTAATAACGCCAAGTTACGCATGACCCGACCCAATTCGGGTGCGATCCAAAATATCATGAATCGCAAGACTCGTTCCCAAATCGCGATTCCAACGATTCCCACACGATACACGCAATTTGCCATGCGATACAAAAGCCAAAAACGATTCTTGAGATTCGCATTGTTTCTGCAATGAATCGTGTATTCTTCTGATACTAACTAGTAACTACCATGAATGTGACCATCAAACCTCAACAATTACTACACGCCCCATCACAAGAAAAGAATTCAAAGAAGAAAAATGGTATGTATTTTGTGAAGAGATGGAAAGAAGAAAGGAAAAGAAAAACGAAAGAGAAATGATACAGTCACATATGATAAGCAATGTGATATAATAAGAGAAAAGAGAGATAAGCTGAAAGAAAGAGGGGCAATGATACTATAGAAGATTATAATAGAGCCTCAGCATTATATTATTGAATCATATTATGCGGTCAATACATGTAACGAATGAACTACCAGCTCCCTAAGAACAAATTTCCCAATACCAAATCACTATGGATAGTGAAAGAAGAAAAAAATAATCTGAACCCCTTTTCTAAGATATCAATAGAAGTGCAGCTGACAAGGATGCTGCAGGGTTTCTTCTAGTCTTCTGCTATGTTAGAATTCTAAGTATTCAAATTACTGCATTTGAAACCCCATAACCATCACGATGAGATTTCTGCCATTTCCATGCAATCTTCAAACTCTCTTGAAGATCAGTGTGCTTAGCACTCCAATTCAATTCACGTTTGATCTTAGCTGGGTCACTATACACCTCAGCATAATCACCAGGACGACGAGGAAGGAAGTCTACTTTAATGTCCACCCCTGTAGCCTTTTTACAAGCTGCCACAAACTCCTTCACTGAACTACCTGATAAACATAACACCCTATCAGAATCTTGAGACAACTAAGCAATGCTGTTTTACTAAAAAGAAATCTTAACATGATTTCTATTTTCATTTTTTTTTTCACTTTTATCTGTATAAACTTTAGAAAGCAGGAAATAAAGTGAAAACAGCATATGTTTTTTAATGTCAAACTACCCTTAAAGCAGTACATTCATAATCAAAGTGAGAGAACTAAGGAGGAAGCTTCAAGCTTTTATTTTTTGTTAGAAATATTGTGCAACTTTTGTAATGGGCATTGTTCGTCTTTTAATATTTTTTAATCATTTAATTTTAGCTCTTTGTTTGGACTTTTATGTGTGCTTTTTTAATTGTTTTAGTTGGACCTTTAGTGGGTCTCTTAGAAATGGACTTCAGGCCATATTGGTTTTCAGGCATGTAGCATAAATAGGCTAATGTAGACATTGTAATTTGTTTCGATTCATTTTGAAAATTGAAGAGCCATTGGCTTAAGAGAGAATTATCTCTTTTGTTCTTGAGTAGAACCTTAGATTCTCTTATCAAAGAAATCTTTTTCTTTGTGGTGAATCCTCCTCAACTCATCATTCCTTCTAGGAGTGTGGCGTTGTGCTTCACGTTCTTATCTAATTCCACTTTTTCTTTTATTTTCCTCAATTTTTGTTCATATATTTGGTGTGAAATTGATGTTAAAAGATCCTATGAGTTTCATGGTTCATCATAAAGTGTTTAACCTACCCTTTCCAGTGCCAACATTGTAGATCCCAACTTTAGCAGATTGTGCCTTTTCAAGAGCTTTCACATGAGCATCAACAAGGTCAGTTACATCAATATAATCTCGTACGCAAGTTCCATCAGCCGTCTTATAGTCTGTTCCTCTTACCTGCAAAGCAGCAGCACCCACAATGAGCACACTACTCCATGAATTTGATGTTATTGAAAGAGTTTTCAACATAATCATCTAGATCATTTGAGCAAAGTAGTAAATAATGATTAACAGAAGAAAAAAAAATTAATTTGAGTCTTGAGTCTTGACGCACAGGATTTACCATGAACCAGTAAATCATGTTTAAGTATACAGACCATTTCCAAGGAATTGTATGGCCAAATCCTTTTTAAAACAAACTTTATCAACCATGTTTTCAGCATAAATGAAATACAATTGCAACAAACTTTAACGGATAAAAAGCCTGGGCACACAAAACAGACTTGGCAGGAAACTTGGGGCTAAGCCAATATTTTACATGAATAAGAAAGCAGCTACAAACTGAAACATAACAGGCCTAAAGATTATCACTTGCAAGAGAAATATGTACATTATATACCTGATATTAAAAAAAATTAAACACTTACATTCCAGACCAAATGTATGGAAAAGAAAAATGGAAGATTTATCAAGAGCTTGAAAAAAAACAACAGCTTAAGCTAGTTGCCCCTTATTGGTTCTTCTGACAATGCATTATATATGCACTGCAATCTCCTTAAAAAGAGTCATTTTTTTAATGAAGTGTAATGAAATAGAAAGATATTAGGTTCTTCTGTTTGAACTATCAGAAATAGAACATAGAATGGGATGGAATAAAACTAGAATGAATGCATTCGATGCATTCCATCCAACACCCTCTCTTTTTGTGGGTGGGGGGCTTAAGTGGGAAGAAGTGGAATTCTTTTTTACATTATATTATAAAAATACGCAATGGAATGATAACTTTATTCCATTTGAACAAGTTCAATTTATTCAACTCCATCATATTCCACTTATCATTAAATAACTGAACATAGACTGATTGCTATAAAGAATTCCTTTTAGCCAAAAACAAAGATGAAAGTATCAGTATCACCATACCTTTAAACCAGGTATAATACCACGAGCAGCATCAAAGCAGGCACCCGATATTCGGCCTTGTTCTCGTAATTCAGGCCTAGGAGCCTCACCCAATCTTCCCTCAGGGTCTGATCCAATCACATTGAAGTATCTGGTGATTTCCCAAAGTCATCAGTAAAATTACCAGCATAGATAATTCTAAAGTATTATCAAGTATCAACTTCCATTGATTGGTTATATTTCATCCATAGACAAACCTCGAACTGTGTGTATTATATCAATAGTCCAAACTAAATAAAGTGGGCAATTTTGTTATGCCAATAAATCAAATAAAATATTTTTTCCACCACTATTCCTTTTGGTATATGCCAATAATCATTCTTATCTCATATAAAGGATCATGCTGGAAGCTCCAAAAGTTTTTCCCGATACATGCATTGATTAAGTAGATCAATAAGAAAATCATGGCAACCATTTTGCAAGGTTTCCATATATTTCATATATAGTAAGAATCACTTGACGTTTTTGCAACAAAAGGCATGTGAAATAAGATATATAAGAAGTTATTTAAAATGAATGGAAATGTAAATCCAAAATACAAACCTCAGAATCATTATAGCCATGTCTGAGTTTTTAGAAAAATCAAGGATGATATCTTCTGCCATCTTCTTGGCTTTCCCGTAAGGATTTATTGGGACCTGACATATAGCACACCAATTTTAACACTAAATTTCCAAAAGCAGTAAAGCTAATTTGGGAGGCAATGAAAAACATAAAATGTTCTCAACCAATCCCCATTCAACTGCCCTTAGATTCCCACCTGCTTCGTGTCTTCTGTAATGGGCATCTTTTCAGGTTCCCCGTATGTTGCACATGTACTAGAATATATTAATGTCTTCACATCATGTTTAGCCATATTCTCCAATACCAACAACGTGTTTGATGTAATATTGTGATAATACCTGACAAAGATGCAAATATATTAAATTAATAAAGTAAAACCAAAAACCATAACTAACCATTTTCATAACAACAATTTATCCAACTCTGCAAAATCATATCTAATTACAAAGATTAACAATAGCATAATGCATTTCTTTGATTGCAAATATGGGTGTACTCAAAATCAACCCAAAAATATCCTCTAGATAAAGATGATTTAAGAAATGGTCCAACTTATCTATGTCTAGCATCGTACTTATTGCAAACATTATTATACCAATAAGAGTCTGTTTGGATACAAGCTAGATGCATTTTTGAAAACTTCTCTACTGAAAATAAAGAATATTTTCATGTAGATAAGCTATCAAAAGTGTTTCTGAGCTTGTACCACAAATAGGCTCAAAGAACAACTATGGTTTGTCTTTGAAGTTCTTTTCCACAATGTCAAACAGTAAGTAGAGAAATACATTATAATTAAACTCAATGCATTATCAGAATAGAAATTTATTAGCAAAGCCAAGACCATAATAGAAATTTTTGTGCCAGTTCAAATAATGTTGAAAATGTCAACGCGCATCTAAAAGAAAATTTGTGATTTGTGGTACTTTGATATAGATGGTGAAAATTAGAAACAGAACACAAGTGCTACTTTCCACAACTTATTCAGCTGAGATTAATGTGACTGAACAAAATCCATAAGTGCTTACTTAAGAGGATCCATGGTGCTTTCTCCCACATATGCAACAGCAGCAAAGTGCATCACAGCATCAAATTTGTTCTCCAAAAATATTTTATTAACCTGTTAACCAGTTTATATGCATCAATAAAAAAAATTATATATAAAAAAAAAAAAAGCAACATCAAAGTATTTGTTGTAACAAAGAGTGTAAGCATACAGAGTTTGGATCTCCCAAGTCAGCATATATAAATTGAAGCCTTCCAGGTTCTGGAAATAATTCCTGAAGAACTCTGACGGCACCCAAATTTCCTCGTGACAGATTGTCCTGCCAGAAAAAAAAATGTTATGCTTTAGCAACAACACTATCGGTGCATTTGGCTTTGACAGAGAATCATATTTTATTAATAGACATACTACTATGGTGACACGATAATTATCCTTCAGAAGTCGTAGAGTAGCATGTGAGCCAATAAATCCTGCACCCCCGGTTACTAAAACATGAGTGACTCCAGGTTCGTGAAAGGCAAACTGAAAAAGGGGGGAAAACAGGAAAACAAAAAAAAACAAAAAACAAAGAATTAGCTAGCTGAGTAAAAGAGAAAAAGTACAGTTGACATGAATACACAGATACACAAGTAAAAAAAAAATTAAGAGACAGAGAGAAAGAGAAGGAAATTATAACTGAAAAATATATCCATATAACTACTTTATATGACTATCTTTCTATGTCACATCCCTCCAACAACAAAAAATAGTCCATCATTACCATCTATGATCTATCATTTTAAGGTATCTTTCAATAGGTAATAAGCAAACAGCCAAAGAAACTAACCAGGATATACATATATATATATGTGTGTGTGTGTGTGTATGTGTGTGTTTTGACCCCCCCTCCTCCTTTTCATCCCCCCAAAACTTAGTCAATTGAACATATAAAACTGTTAAAGAAAACAGTTGTTATAAAAATTACCCAAAAAGCATCATCTTCGGTTCTTCATACATTTCAGGATTAACCACACACAAGTAGGAAGATGTAAAAACTTAAATACATTGAATGAGTTGAGTCAACTCAACAAGAATATGTTAGTGTGACTCCCTTTTTTCCCAAAAACCACCCATACAGAAACCACACTGAACAACGAATAGAAGCAAGCCTTATCCCACTAGACCTCACTATGCAGGAGATTTCTCAAATCTCAATGGCCTAATAAATGTCTCCAGTCTATTTTATGAACCTAAACAATCAAATAAACTATGAAAGCATTGTATTTATAAGTTTAATGGGATTTAGACCCACATCTCTCCCAAGTCTAATTTTTAGGTACAAGTGTATTATAATTTATAGCACCAAGTCACCAACTACAATAAACAATATAATCTACACAAACATCAAGTATAACAGATGCACTAACACATGTAGTTTGACCATGGTAATGGTGTGACATTCTAATGGAATAGGGATTACCGGACTAGGGGAATTCAAAGATGGAGATCTCTTGATCATGATAATACATAGTGTCGTTAGTACTGCAGCAAGAAATACTTTCCCAACAAAATTGCCCTTCCTTTTAGGATCTGCATAATCCATGCCTAAAGGACAGGGGAAAAAGAGAGAGAGAGAGAGAGAGAAAGAGAAACAATTTCAATCACCAATTATATGATAAGTGGGGACAAATAATAACAAACATGAAATAAATTACATGACGATGACATTGACAATTCATATACCTGCACCCAATCTATCTTTTAG
The DNA here is from genome assembly GCF_000230855.2 of Cajanus cajan. Lineage (NCBI taxonomy): Eukaryota > Viridiplantae > Streptophyta > Magnoliopsida > Fabales > Fabaceae > Cajanus > Cajanus cajan. Next base: position 81,032,220 of record NC_138518.1, read on the forward strand.
TCAAGTGTAACAAAAGGTTTCCAATTCCATTTTCAAATGTATTAATAATTTAAGCAACCAAGCTTCAATTAAGAGGAAAAAAAAAAAAATTGGTCATACCACCATTCGTGCTCAAATTTAGAGGGCATAATCTTACCTCCCATTGCTGTAGCTCTGGCTGCCCTTGACTGATTTCTGGACCTGCCAAAATTTAGCATTTGCAAAATCCCAACTGCTTAGTGTGTGGAATGAGATCTTTTCCTAAATATCAGTGATCAAATCAAGCTCCACTGCCCAGACAGATCTTGAAAGACATGCTGCATTTAAAATCACACCATATGAGATATTTTCTCCTCTAAGAAGTCAACAATGAAAAACAACCAAACAAAAGAATAAAAAACAAGCAAAGGGTTGACCCCGAAAAACACAGTAAAGTAAAAAAAAATAAAAAATAATAATAATAATAATAATAATAATAATAATAAATTAAAAAAGGATGAACATGAAAGCAAAATAGCAAAAAGGAAGGGGTCAAGTTAAATTAAGCCAATGAAATGTTAAAAAACATAGAATTCAAATAACCACAACACTTTTGCAAATGATACACGACCAGTTCAATTCACCAACCAATTCAAAACTAGAACATGGAAAAACAAAGAGAAGGCACCCAGAATCCCAAGATCCACAGAAATCAGTACAAGAACAAACCAATAGAATAATCAAAACACACATACAGACACACACAAAGCCAAAAGTTAGTCTCTGCATAACTCATCATTCATAACACTAACAAAAGACACGCACACTAAATTGTTCCTGAGAACATTAAAGGCGAAGAAACAACGGAAAAACAAAGCTCCCAAGAGGACCACATTCCCCATTCAACAACCCACCAAGAAAAAGCCACAAATTTTAAACAAACCCAGAAGCCTCCACACTCCACAGTTTCAAGATCCAACACACGACCAATGCAAACAAAAACCCATCACCAACCATTTCAGCACAACCCCACTTCAAAACGACCCACCAAATCAAAATTCAGAACCCCACATAAATTCCCAGAAAACAAAAAACAAATTTCCAAGCTTTGATTATAACACCAAAGAAGCGGTTCATCAGAGGCACAATCAGAATTACCTCGAAGAAAAATGAAAGCCAAAAAAAAAAAACGAGCTTTGAGAGTTAGCGGCGAGATCTTAATAAAAGAAAAGGAATAGATAAAAATTGAGGAGTGTAAGAGACGGTGGGGAGAAAGAGTGGAAAATGGAAAGATGTGGAAAATGGAAAGAGAGTGGCATATGAAGGAAAGGGTCCAAAGTCCAAAATTGAAGGGTGGTCTCGAGAGAGCCTTCAATATTTGATGAAGAGAGAGAAAGTGGCGGAGGGTTCTGTGCGTGCAGTCCATGCTGTCGAAACGCTAGAGAGAGAGAGAAACACCCACCCTCAATCAAAGGAACAACGACATCATACCACTTCTTTTTTCATTTTCATTTCTTTCTTTAACTATTTTCTTATTCTTATTTTCATATTTCTCAAAAAAATATTATTACCATGAATTATTAATATTTATATTTCGAAAGAAATTAATTTTTAATTATTAATTAAGAATATTCTTAGCATAAATAAAAATGTATAAAATGAGATTTTGCAATTATGATAGTAAATATTTTAAAATTTGATAGTTTTAATTCAATTGGGACATTTGTTTTAATGAGTAGCAATGTCGTTGGGAGTATTAAATGAAAATTAGAGTTATAATATTTTGATTGAATCGTTAAAAGGTTAATAAATGGGTGGTACTTGAAATTGCAGGAGCTTTTAGAGTGTCCAATGATATGGTAGCACTTGTTGAGTACTGTTGGCGACGAACGCGGGACGGTCTTATGTAATGGGCCACCGTTTTCCACTTTGGGACCTACGTGTCCCGTCAAACTCAACGTTCAACTTCAACCACGTCCACGTCCCGTTTCTTCATTTCAAATATTTTATCACTATTCTCTGCTTCTTTCTTAACGTTTGCATTGATTATGTTACATTATTATTATATTTACAATGATTATGCTATTAATATCGACTCTATTTTAGAAAATAAATTTTCATCCGAATATCTTCATGTTATTCTTTCACGTATATTAGGACTTCTTCGATGAAGTTACTTCACTTATCACATTAGCATAAAAATGGGTATGTGAGTTACTTAAAATTTATAAAAATTACTTATATAAGCATCGGTTCTTAAAAAAGAGAAAAAATAAGACTGATGTGACAAGTAAAGTTGCTTGTAAACAACTAATTGAAGATGTTCTTAGTCACTAATACTTCATATCAACGTTATGATTAAAAAATATTTTAATATCAAATAAAAATTAAATTAATATGAAATTATATATCGTTCTTAACTTAATTCTTGATTTTAATAAAATTTTAAAAAGAATAATTAAAAATATACTTTGTAACTATTTAAATTTTTCATCAAATAAATTATTTTTTAAAATAAAAATATATACGTGATACAATAATATTAGAGCATCTCTCATGGGATTGCTTATAAGCAATTCCCTGCGTCACATCACTGTCAAATTAGCTCTAGTTCACTTTATGAGTTGCTTAAATTTTAGCAGAATTGCTTGTAGAAGCAATTCTGCTAAAATTTAAGCAACCTATAAAATGGGCCAGAACTGATGTGGCAGTGATGTGACACAGGGAATTGCTTATAAGCAACCTCCATTGCAGATGCTCTCATGTGACACACACGTGATATATTTGAAGAATGACACATGTCGTGTAGATGTGACTATATAATATTAATATTATAATTTTAAAATTAAAATGATATTGTGTTATAATCATATGTCATGTGATATATATATGTCACATGTCACATTCATGTAACACATGTTACATATCACTTCACACCTATATCACTTATATGTCACATGACATTATCCTACTATTTCTATTTAAGAAAATGAAGTTTATTTGACTCTTTTTTTTAATTTCATTAGAATTAAGAACTAATTTAAAAGTGAAAGATAATTAAAAAGATTAATTTGATTATTTATTCTATTAATAACACTTATTTATATTTTATAATTATATTACAAAATATATATTAATTTTCTATAACTATTTATATTTATATATAAAAGGAATTTTTATTTATAATCATTAAAGAAAGTAGTTTCATTTTTTTGAAAGTTGTCATGTCATTTTTAAAATACAAATATAACAAGTGTTAATTTATTTTATTCAATTCTTGAATTTCAAAACACGTTGAATGAAACTTCTCTTTCACATAATTTTGACGTTGAACGGAATATCACGATAATATAAACACACTTTAAATAATTAGACATGTGACTTGACATTAATTAGATTTTATTTATTTTATTTTAAAGTTTTTTATTTTAAAAGTAATAATTTAAGAATTTGAAACATAAGAAAATCACCAAAAAATATGTCTTCTGCATTTAAAAATAAAAAATCTCAATAATTAACTCATATATACATATTAACATTTTATTTTCCAATAAATTTTAAATGGAACTATAATAAATTGTGATACATTAAGGAGATCTAACTCAATTAATTAAGCATGATACATCATTGTTGTAAAAAAAAATAGTACTAAATTTGATTAAAATAAAAATAATCTATTATCAAGTGTTGAGAACTTGATTCATGTTTGATGAACCATACAGCTGTAACTTTTTTCCCAAAAATTAAAATATACATTATATTTATGTAAATATAATTTTGACAATTCAACTTTATGTAATATAAATAATCTGCATGTTTTTATTTAATTAACTATTTTAACAGATAATTATTAATTTTTATTATCTTTCTAAGAAATTTTTTCTTAAAAAAAAGCAATCATTTCTTAATTTTAAAGATGTTGTCAAACATGCATATATTAACAAGGAAATTTTTAAGATTCTCTTTTTTAAACAATTTTTTTTTATATCTATACTATATATGATCACATAATATTATTTTTTTAATAAACCGAATATTTGGATTATTTTGATAGAAATTTGGATTACATGCCACGGCTTAGATATTTGACAGTATTTACGGTGGTAACCGACAACTAAGGAATTCCTCAAACAATATATTCATGTACCTCGAAATATTTTCCCTCACATATTTTTATGGTTAAAACCCTAATTTAGACTGTTATAATAATTTAAAGTTTAAATTTAGTCTTATTTTAATTTTTGGGTTGAATTTGGTCTTAATTAATTTAAAACACTTCAATGTGGGACTCCCGTCTAAACTTGACTAATGAAGTTAACTCTTAGCCACGTAGATGTCAATTGGACGCCTACGTAAATTTATTATGTACGATTTTCTTCTCCTTCTTTATGTTTTTGTGGATGGCTATGTTTTTCTCCTCCTCCTTCTTCCTCTTCTTCTTTTCTTCCTCCTCCTCCTCCTGCGTCTTCTTCTTCATTGTTGTTGTTTGTCCCATGTCCCCATGTTGACAAATTTGTTTTTCTTCTCCTCATCTTGTCATTTGCAGGATTTGAACTTAGAGTTTATTGTGTTACAACGAAAATATCGCAGATGTCATCCAACTCACCCAATGAACTCAATGAATTCAAGTGAGTCTGAAGGTCATGATAGTAGGTATTTTGTTCCCTGTTGCTATTGTGGGGAGGTCGATGTGTTGCGAACAACAATGACATATGCAAATGTTGGTAAAAGATTCTCGGGTTGTCCAAATTACAAGGTATGTTAAGTATTCTAATTAATTTTATTTTGCCCTAGTTTCTGATATAGGGGTTTTATTACTGGTTAAAAAAAATTGTAGTTTGATGATGTTGAACAGCAAGGGTGCAACTTTTTGTTGATAGTCAGGCAAAGGAGAAAGATGAACAATCTTCAGAGTTCTCTAAAGTCAATAAGATGTTAGATGAAATTGTTGATAATTCTTGTTAATTTTTTGTTGTCGTTGAATTTGGTCTTAATGTATGTAATTTGTAACAACTTGATTCAATTGGGAAGAGTATTTTATTATCATTGTTATTATTATTATTATCATTATTATTATTATTATTATTATTATTATTATTATTATATTTTAAAAGTAATAAATATATATGAATCGACAACATGGTGTCTATTGGTAGGTTAGTGATTAATATTTTGTCTACCTTTATATCTTTACATGTTTACGTCCCGTTGATTTCATAGTTTTTTTTTTATCACCTGCAATTGACGGACAAAATTTGTTTATATTTATATATTTTTAATTATATATATAATTTATTCGAGGCAATCTTAAATTGATCAGGATATAATCAAATACTATTAAACAGAAGCCTCTTTCTTAATAAAAAATTTAATCACTAATAGTGAGTTGTTATGATGTGAAGATTTATCTCCTTACTGTCCATATAATTAAATCCCCATTATTTATTTTTGAATGACATATGATCCTATGTAAGGCAAAATACTCCCGACACAATTTAAATTATTGCAGACAAATTATTGGCAAAGTAATTTAAAATTACTCTGCTCCATTCTCGCAAACATTTAAAATTAATGAGATTCTACAAAAGGAAAGATTAATGAAATGAGAAATGTGACTTTATAAGTATTATATATTACTACTAAAGTGAAATAAATTGACAGAGAAACAATTATAGGAGTACTATTTTTCTCCAACTAAGCAAACCACGTGCAAAACACATAAAATTTTCTCAATCTTTACTTTTTTCTTGAGAACTAAAATTATCACACCCTCGTACCTTTGTGCCAAAAATGCACATGGCCCTATTAATTTACAGAGCTTTTTTATTGAACAAAATTAATGCAGAAGAGAACAGATAAAGAGCTTGTTATGATTATAATATAACTGTTAGTTCATTAATTACTCCAAAAACTAGGATGAGAATTTTTGTGGGTATGGTCCCCCACTGTCCAATCTGTGATGGATCTCTTCACCCTCCTACGTTTTTTCTGTTGTCGGTTACTAACTTCCTTTTTCTCTCCCTTTAGCTTAAATACGAAGTTTACATTTATTAATCATCTTCTAATCAAGTACCCTTTACGTCAAAAAGGTCCAACAAAATTTGATATTACTCGACAAGTTTGGTGCCTCATTCTCAATCCTAAGAACTAGGAAGCAAATGACATTTGTGAGCCGTTTGGATAGAAGGAACGCAAGAATGAGAACAAATATATAAAATTTGAATTGAAATAATAGTGAGGAAGGAATGAAAATATTTAATTTTAATTATTTATTTATTTAACTAAATAAAATAAAATATATGATAATCCGTTTTTTTTCTTTCCAATAAAGAAAATTTCATAAATTAAGAAAAATAAAATAATTGTACATAAATAATTTTGATTATTTTTTTATTAAATTCAGACCACTCATCTCAATGTCCAAATATTTTTTTATCATTCTTCATAAATATTTTATGAGAGGATAAATATATTTTTATGAGCACATAACAAGAATGTTAAAGTAAATTTTAAACTAAGATGTTGAAAAGAAAGGTGATCCAATCACAAAGATGATCTCATTATTGAAATACTTAATAGTTTTCTTCTTTCTCTTTTTTTCAAGTGTGTTTTGTTTTTATAATGAATACCTGTCTTCCTTTGAGGAGACTCCTCCTTTTAATCTAGTAGTAGGGCTTCATGGCCCTAATTTTTCAGCTTGCCTCGTGATCCCAATCTCAACGTTTTTTTTGTTACACAATTTCTAAGTTTCACATATCTTAAATATACTTATCTTATAAAAATAGTGATTTTATATCCTTTATCCATTGTTTTAATTGTATCATTTTAACTGGCACAAGAACTCGATCAATAACTCCTTATGAGTAGATTGATTGATGTATGTGTTATAAAATATGATCAATCGATCATAGACCTATGAGAGTACAATTATTATTTAGATAATCAACCTCAAATCAATTGGCCATGGGCATACATAGGAGGGAGGTTGACCATATGCCTAAGAGGTAGGTTGACCACAAGTCTAGGACAATGGCTTAGGAGGTAGGTCAATCATGGACCTAAAAGCCTTATTCGAAACTTTACTTGAGTTATTGTAATTGACGAAATACATCGATTAATTACCCTCCTATGACAAGATTAGCCAACAATTAAGTAACTTGATAAGTTAGGTTGGTCCTAGGCGTATAAGAATACACAACCCTTTAGTCTATAGTCTATAGTCTACGAGACAAAAAGACTAATTAAATCATAAATCAAGTATAGTTTACAAAATCATGTTGTCGTTTATCAGATACTTGGTCGATCGGCCTAGAACAACATATCCTAATTGATCGACAAGGAAGATAGTATCGTGATCAATCGACTAAGAACATTGTATTGTGATTGGTTGACCTTGAGCTTATAAGGGTACAAAGTTAATAAAAGGAAAAAGAGATAACTTTCCTCAAATTAAGATAAATATATGACTATTGAGAACGTGCATCAACTAATGCAAAATAGTTTTGACTTAACTTTAAATTCAATTCTATATGCATAATTGTTAGAGGTTTCACATCATATAGAAATAAGACTATAATACTGTATATAAGTGAAAAATAACCTTATCTCATAAGTCGATTTTATAAGATTAATTAAGTTCATAATTCACTTTCTATAATCATGTTAAATGCCTAAAAAAAAATTTGTTATACATAATAATCATATAAAGTTCAAACAAAATTACTTATAATAAAAAAAATATTTGTGGTCTAAACACACACATATATAAATTAGAATATTAAATTTATGCTAATACATTATTTTATTTTTATTTTAAAAAATATTTATTGTAAATATATTTTTCTGCCCAAAACTTATCTTTCAACTTACCTAAATTTTGGTTCAATTCAATTGATAAAATGGACTAGGTTTGATTGAACAGGTATCGACCAAATTGTTGACAAAGTGATACAAAAATTCAATTCTAATCTTAAAATTCCTTTTAGAGTTCAATTGGTGAAAACCTAACTCAACTATAAAATTGTTAACTACTTTTAAACGTCCTGGGTTTTCTTTAAAATCAACATTGTGTTTTTTTTATTAGTAATTAATATTGTGTTTGTTTTTGGTGTTTTTTCACTTCTCAATACAACACACATTTAACTTTAATCCTTCTCCCACGTTGAATTGAAGTTAAATGTGACTCAACATAATGACAAAAAAAAAACACACTAATAAATGAACTTAAGCGGGTCAAGTATTGACTAAAAATTAGTACGTTGATTTAAGTGTGCTGAACTTATCTAAAAACTAAAAAATAAATAAATAAAATGTTATAAATTTGTTACATCCATTTATTCCTATATCTATTAATTGAAAGAAGCATGAACGATTCTGATCTTCAATACAAGTCATGAACTTGGGTAAATAGTCAATTATAACGAGAAAATATTAGAAGAAACGCTACCTTGTGCATTCCTTGTCAAATTAGGTGGACTTTGAATTTTTAATATCTACTTGCAAAGCTTTCCACCAAACATGGTGTGGACTTCAAAATTAAAGCACAAAGAAACCAATTAAGAGAACAACGTGTAGTTAAGAGACAACTCACTTTGCATATGCATTTTTTCGTTGTCTTTGAACCTACTTCACTTTAATATACATATGTGCATAGGTGAGTTGAATCCTTAGGATCAACTAAGCTAACTTGTCACTCTTTTTATTAGATAATATATTAGTCCATGAATTTGCTTAAACTATCTCGCATAATATTTGGTTATGACATGTTCTGTTAAATTTCTATAAAGTATGCATTCCTAATGGGTCAAAAGTAGAGATATTTCTCTACTACACTCAATTGATTATCCTACTTTCATATAAAAAGAAAAATTAAAACGAAAGAATTAAGTATCAATAATGCATTAATTAAAATAGGTTTTGTATTATGAAATAGAATAAACTAAATTACATTTTCTTCATCTCATTTTTATTTCTTTTTATCACTTTATGGGTAAAATTAGGGGTTTAAAATACAATTAAACTTAAATATTAATTATCACATTAACTATTTAATATAAGATTATGATCAATTTTACAATTTTAACGGTTAATGGATAAACATTTAATAATTGAACTAAAATTAAGAATTTTATAAAATTAGGAGGCTAAAAATGACAGAATTGACAATTGAAAGATCAAAATTACATATTAAATATTATAAGAGGATAAGAGTATACTTTTAAAAAATAAAATTAAAGGGTTGAACCTTGTAATTCAGTGACAGCATCACCAACCATAAACATAATCACAATGCCATAAATATTATACACATAACAATTTTACATGTGAAGCTCAAAACTCACATGAATCCCACGAGAGTTCAATTAGGAAAGTAACGGTCATGTTATAAATTTTACACCTCAACATTCATTACATGTTCATTCTCACATGAGTGGTCTCTAAGGATGGTTATCTAGAGACTCCTATTCCATAGCTGCAATATTTCTATTTCATAAAGACCTCATCCTCTAATCTTTTTGTAAGGATTTTTTATGGCAAGGTAACATGACATGATCACCACATCCCAACTTAAACTTCGATGAGTTCTTTAATGAGATTCCACTCTGTCGAAAGTTCTTATTTATATCTCAGAAAAAACTTGATTAGCTACATTCAGCACATCAAAAGAAAAAGTCACTAACCTCTCTCTCTCTCTCTGTATTCAACTTATTATCTTATTTATGTTTATTAAAACTTTGACATATAAAGTTTAAAAATATTATTAATTTAAAATTATATTAGATAAATACCATATAAGTTATTTTTCAGGGTTTCAGATTTGTAAAAAAGACCCCTTAAAAAATTCCAATCACAAAATGATAGCAACGAGGAAAGAAAGTAGAAACGAACAAGTTTGGGTGCTAACCTGAGCCCAACTATGAGGCCAAGCTTTACCTCAAAGATTAGCTGGGCTCCAGTAGATCACATAAACAGCACTCGCGACATTTTTTTTTTTTTTTTGCTTGTTTAAATTTCTGCTAGCTTCCCAATAAATATTTAACGGCAATGAATCGGAGCTAGTGCAATTTCTCAACTAAACATTAAATACAGAGTGCAATTGTTTGTGAAAACAAATGGAAGTTTAGGCAAACTTTTATGTAAAAAATATAGAAATAATAATAATAAATTCAAGATATACATTTCAACTTTTAAAGAAAAATAGATGAGAAAATTTTTATAAAAAAAATGTTAAGATGTATAAGTTGACTATAATGCATGAAGGAAGTTTAAATAATTTTACTTCTAAATTTTCTCAAAAGTTGTTGAAAACATTCTCCAAATAAGGCCTAACTGTATCCGCAAGATCCATGCAAAAGACAAATTAAAGGAAAAATCATTGATAAAACTGTTTCCATGAAAGTGCCCATATATCTTCAAGAAAATATGGATGAAACTACACATTTTGTCACACTATAATCGAATACTTTAATCATGATACGGTTGTTTCAGCCTTCTCATCCTCCAATTGCTTTAACTCTCTACGCCAATCTTCTAGTTTTGCTATCTTTTCCAACTGCTCTGGCTTCAGATCTTGCTCTGCACTTTTCTGCTCCAATGCTTCTGTAAGTCGAATCTGAATTTAACAGTCAAAAGATTAGGATAGGAAAATGTGAAGCACTATTTGAGATAGTTCTTTAGCAAGACGAAGAATAAAAGAAACACATCCACTATGTCATCCATTCCAATTCTCTAGACGATGGCCAAAACAATTTTAAATTTAACCATTAAATTAAGTTGCTTAAAGGGAATATTTTTCTAATAACATTTTGTCCTTCATGTGTTTGCTCTCACACAATCTCCTTTGTAATGTTGACATAATTAGTTGAGTTTCTGACTATTTATCATCAATAAAGACCCGTATAGACATTCATTTAAAGTAATAAGTCAACCAAAGTCCCAAGTGCTTCCCAGAAGGATTGCATTGAAGTGAATGCATGTTCTGAGAATTCTTCAACTAGACTAGAGCTAAATATTAGCCACATAAAGTCATTAACCTACTTGATTCTGTAGAAGTACCAACCAATGGGAACCTATCCAATGCTCCAAAAGAACAAAGTAACAAACAGATTCCAAAGAATTCATTAGGAACAACATTCACTTTTCCAGCAGTCTTCCTTTAGCAATATTTTCTTCCGAGTCACCATCAACTACAAAATTGAATATGTATGGATCAAGATTCATCTTGGTATCTTACTGCAACTTACAACAGGTGAGATGATAACCAGGATCGACCCTTATGATCAAAACAAGCGAATCTACTTAGAAATGGGACTAGTGAAACCTTCGAATCACTAACATTGTGCTTGATTAGAGAGAAATGAAAGAGGGGATGGGATTTTGATAAAACAAAAGAAACTGTTTGATTCAGAAGTTTAGAGGGGAGAGGAGATAACATGAGTGGGCAAAAATCCCGTTTCTCCACTATTGGCTTCCCTTTCCCTCCTCTCTTTTAAATCAAACAGTTAGTATTTTCTAAGTGCTACAGGATCTTGATTTCTGAGTAGCATAAAGATTTAAAAGTTCCTGGAACAGCATTACTTGAATATCTTTTTTATTTCATTTTTTCAAACAGATATAAGAATATTGAAAGAAAAATAGAGATAAGAGATCCTATGAAGAAGGAAAATGAAAACAGAAAGCCACAGAGGCTACAAGATGCAACAAAGCTCTTCTTAATCCAAAGAGAGAGAGCAAGAAAGCTCTCCCATCTGGTGGCACATCAGTTATAAATCCCTTGAGACAGGAGTGAGTAGGGAACACAACAAATCCTACTCCATAGCCAATACAAGGTAACGAGAAACCCTTGAAAATATGGACAATCCATGCAAACTCATACCCATGAAATTAACTCAAACACTTCTCATACATAAAAAAAAAAAAAAAAATACTAGATGGACAGGAGTGCCATAACCTATGAAGCATAAACTCTGACATAGTAACATGGGCACTAGCTAGTAGATACACCATGGACACGGTTAACATTGAAAATATAGGACATGGAGACACCACAATATATAACAGTTTAAAATTCCACAGCGCCATTCTCTTCATCCATATTTTTGTATACATTCAATATTAAAGACAAAATACAAATTTATAAATTTGAAACAATAAACTGCCCGGCCCCGTACTTATACAGAACTCTAGAGGATTCTATTCCCACTATCACAATCCCTTTGCTGCACCACGTCAATGATACGTTTAAAGACTTGTTTTTATTAAAATATCCACTCCCCACACTACTTTCAGATTCATTGATTCTACTACTGCATGTTGCAACTGAAAACATGTTAAGGAGCTCAGGAGTTAGGACCTTTATTTTCATCACTATAAATAATTGAGGGACATACCGACAGGATAAGTCATACATAACACAAACTAAGATCTGTTTGGATAAACTTTTACAAAACACTTTTAAGAAAAGAAAATATGAAGGGCAGATGAAATAAGTTTCTCTAAAAACTAAAATTAATCCATGCATAAGCTAATTTGTAGAAGATCTCCACATTAACTTTTCAAGAATATGACTTTGGCTAATGTATAAATGTTTTAGCTAATGGAGAAGTTTGTTTCATTTATTTATTCTTAAAAGTGTTTGTGAAATTTTTTTTGGAAACATGTACTAAACAGCTAAGTCAGGCAGGAAGCAAAAGGGCAGGGTTTTAGGAGAGTTTGAGCAAATGAGAAGGAAGGTAGTTAAAAAATGTTATAGGTTAGCGAGAAAGGGAAATGAGATGAAATATGAATTGGGAAATGGCATAAGTAATGGGTATGATAATGAGTGTAGAAAAAGAAGATATAAGATGTTGTGTGGAATGTTATTGAAGAAGAGTTAAAGCATAGATTTTGCAGTGACCTTCTTTCTGAGGGCACGAATTCTCTTATCTAAATCGAGCGCGGAGGGAGAGGAATCTTGGAGAGCAAGGTGATTTACACGGTGGGTGAGGTCGATCAATGTGTTTCCAGTATCATCGCTGACGCTGACGCTGACGCCACCTTCGAGATTCTTTTCCTTTTCGAGAGAAGCCTGAAGAATAGTAATAAAAATAGAGGAATTAAATTAAGCAGGAAGGGGAAGGGGAAGAGGAAGAGGAAGAGGAAGAGCAGAAGGATTAATGACTTGAAGACGCTTCTCCTTCTTGCGCTCGTTCCGCTTGACGGACTTGGTCTTGGGCCTGGCAGCATGGGCGTGTGGGTCGCAGCCGGGAGGCCCAGAAGAGGCGGTCTCCTTTTTCAACTGCAGAGAGGAAAAGGAGTGAGGAGTGAGGAGTGAGGAGTGAGAAAGAGAAAGCTTTGAGAAAAGAAGGAAGGAAAGGGAAAGGGAGAGACGAGTGCGGGTTTGGGCTGGTATTTGGCGACTTCGTCCTGAGGGACGTAGCCAGCGCGGATGCGAATGGGCTTGCGGAGGGTTCCGTCGGGGCGTCTGGTTGGGCCCAGGATCCTCTCTCCCTCTTTCAGGCTTTTGCTCAGCTCCGCTATTTGCTTCTTTCTTTCATCTTCCTCGCTCATCTTTACCTGCCACTGCGACCAACTTAGACCAAACTAGTTCCAACCCCTTCTTCGCCCTCCCCTTTCACTTTCATACTTCTTCATACCACCCCTTCCATCATCCCTCATCCCTCATATATTTTTTATTTATCAAATTCATTTTTACGCCCTTAAACTATTCTACTTATCTATAATTTCTTTTTTAAAAAATATATAATAAATATAAATTAAAATGGATAAAAAGTAAAAAATAATTCAAAATCTTATTCATTGAAAAAAGGTTTAAAACTTTTTTTTTTTTTTTTTTAAAGTCTCTGTAAACACTCACACGGTTATTTATATTTAATATATATAGAGGAGTGAATCTGCTTCTATCCGAAGGTGATTAAGTTAATGTATATCTTTTTATAATAAATGTGTTTAATTAATTTTACTTTTGTTGGTCACAAATTCATTTATCATATATTTCCACTTTAATATATATATAAAAGTGAATTTGTTTCGATTTAAGGTGATTAAGTTAATGTATGTCCTTTTATAATAAATTAGTGGGATTGAGATAGTGTGTGTCTCTAAAATAAAATAAAATTTAAAAATAAGTAATAAAAAATATGTTAGTTTAATTGATGTTATAATTAATTTATTAATTTTGAAGTTTTGAATTTGGTAAAAAAATATTTTTTTTTTAAATAAAAGGTATAACAGTGAATAAAATGTGGAGATAAAGATAGTTTACCAAAAGGAATATCTTTTTTATATATTAGGTATAGATGTACTTAATTAATTTTAATTTTGTTGGTCACAAATTCATTCACTTTTCCGGTTAGTGCATTTGCAGCATTGGACTATTTTTTTTATTATAAATTTGATTTAAAAAGATACATAATTTATCTATATCTATATATAAAGAAAATATATCTAAATCACTCTCAAATTATTAAACACCTTTGTTATTTAGTCTCAATTTTTATTTTATTTTAAAATATTTTAAATAAAATCTAGAAACACATAGTACCTAGAGTATACTAAAATAAGGTTATTATTTTTGTTTTATTTCTCTTATTTTTAATTTTCTCCATCTTGACCCTTTCAATTTTCGATTCCTATAATTTTCTATCTTTTTATTTATTTATTTTATCTTTTGTGATTTTTTTGGTAGGTTTTACGGACAAATGTAACAGTAAGGGCCAAAATAAAACAAAAAGCTATATGGATAAAGAAGAAAAAAATCATAAAGGGCAAAACATATCTTATAGAAATTAAAAACTTATTTAAGCAGTTCCATCCATTTAGATATTTGGTCATTCATTCCTGCTGTTGATTAGTATGCGCTGGGCTCGGCCCAATTCTCCCACTCATGTTTTTTTTTTCTTCTTTTGGTGAAATGCTAATTTTAGTCCATTCTCGCTCTTCTTGCCATCAAACTGAGCTTAGCCTAGTCTCAATCAAAGCCTTTTTCTCTGACTATTGGGCCTTGGTCTCTTTCTTCTTAAAAAACAAATTTGACTCAAAACCTAATATCTTTTCTAATAGTAATTTGTTAATGCCATCAAATTAACTGACTTAGTAATGATAAAATAGCCAAACCTAATAAAATCAATTTTTTGTATATTATATATAATAAAATCATCGATTAATTATATTATTTTAAATTAAAAAGGAATTGTTTTGAGCACAACGCTAAGTTGATCCTATGTTTTCGAAATATAATTAAATATGATGCACTAAGTACTTGCACAATTCTTTTAAATTTGTAAAGTTATTTTGTTTTAAGCACAAATGGTTTCGTTTATAGATTATGAGGATAAGATTACAAATGATGTCTCGGTTATTTGTTGAATTGAAATTTAAGCAACTATTGTATATATTTCTAAAATAGAACGATAACAATGTAATAAATTTTTTCAGAACAATATAATTGTGAGTCCTCTATTGCATAAATGAAGTCATCTATGCAGAAGCAGAAGTATCATCTGGTTTAAGAAGAACACCTCCAAGGCCTATTTCATTACTAGGTATGAAGTTATTTACGTTATTGAGAAGCAAGACCTCTTCTGGGGATGACTCATCTAGGTTCCCATAACGTTTCCACATCTTGTGAAGTTGTTTTCCAAACCTCTTCATTGGTGTTATGTTCTTGCACACAACCTGTGAACGTCTCCTTGAAGGGATCTTATGACTCCAAAAATATGGATTTTCCCAACCTAAGAAACAATATACTAATTGTTAGAAATATAATTAAGAAGAGCAAAATTATTCAAAGAAGAACTTAGCTTATATATATATATACCATTACCTGAATCATAGCTTGAAACAAGAACATTGTGTTTACCTTTGAGTTTTTTAAGGTTATCAAGGTACTCTGGTTGAAAATGAGTGGGAAGATAATCCTCAAGGTTACCCCTTTTCCTGTATCTTGATCCACATGCATTGCACAACACTGGCTTCTCTTCTGGTCCATTACGCCAAAGTGGAGTAACTGGTAACAATAACAAAACCATTCCTATCGATCAATAATTTGAGTCTTTTTTCTTTTCATTCTTCTTCTATTCATCACCATTTATGGCTTATTATTACATACACCTAAATGAAAACTGATTTTCCAAAGTCTTTAGCAGAATTTGTCATATAGAATAATTCCTCCTGCTGGCCTAGTGTATAGTTAAAAGAATTATAGTACTTTTAGATAGCCTACTAAGTTTTTATTTTTATCTTTTGGCAAAACCTACAAAGGGTTTGATAGGATCATTTTTCTTTTGATAAGTAGAATCATTTTCTTTAGCAATAGCTAGGTAGGCTAACCCCTAAATTTCAATTTAAATAATAATTCAGAATAAAACAATTTAAAGGTAATATAAAAAAAATTCCTTAATATTGAAGGAAAAAAAAAACATTTGTTATAACCTCCTAACACTATTTATTTACTGGAAAAATAATTGAAATATGGAGACTTAAATTTGATATCTCATTATAAACATCTCTGTAATTTCTAATTTTTAAAAAATCATTCGCATCTCTCATTATAAATGTCACTACATTTCAATTAATGCAATTACAATTTAACATATATGCATTAATTGAAGTATTAATTTTTTGTTTGTCATTTATTTGTTTATTCTTAAAAGTTCAATAAATCTAGCAAATCAAGTTGAGTCAATTTCAATCACTGTGTTTGGTAAAAGAAAATATAAAAAAAATCATGGTTTTCTTTTGGATACATAAATCATGGTGTTTAATATGAGCGTGTGTAAACCTGAGTTAGTATTAAAAATTATTTAATAGATATAAATTTGAATTAAAAAATTATTATTTAATATATCTAATTATCTATTTTGTTAAAAAAATAACTGAATAGTTGATAGAAATAGTGTCTATTAAATAAATGTATAATGAAAAAATGTATTAATTAGACTTTGACATTTTAAAATGTCAAACGTTTTCTGGAAAAAAAACAAGGCTAAATGGACTAAATATTTGTGGTGGAGGGAGTAATTAAAAATAAATAATTTATATCTAAAAAAATACAGTTGAAGAAATAAAAGGTGAGTTTGACCTTTGACGCAATTGAGTGCATGTCCAAACACAGACTTAGCGGCTTAGATAAGAGGAAAAGAACTTGATTAGGACGTGCTTACCTCTATTTTTATTTATTATTTTCATTTTCTTGTTTCACGATTACTATCTTGTTTTCGCTTTGTTTACTGTACAAATTTTTCAAAATAAAAATCAAACTATAAAAAAAAATAACAGTATTATTGTTATTTAAAAGTGATAACATAAAATGAATCGGTAAATGAAAAAAAAAGTTAAATTTTTTATTTTTATTTTTAAAGATTCACTTATTTTACCTTTTAATTTTTATAGTTAAAAATAAACATTTTTAGATTCTTAAACTTATATTTTTCAATCATTTTTAAGTCTTTATATTTATAATTTTTTAATTATTTTAATCCACGTCATTAATTCTTTTTGTAATATTATTTATTTTATGTTGACATTACATAGATCTTCAATTATGAGAATAAAAAAATATAACATGAGACATACAAAAAATACAAAAAACGTTAAGTAACAAAATACAAAAAACGTTAAAAGATCTAATTTAAAATAATTTTAACAAAATAAATTTAACATCAGACATACAAAATTAAACTAATATCTTTATCATGTCAATACAAAAGAGATATAGCATTACAAAAAGAAATTAACAAAATAAATTAAATTGAAAAAAAAAAACTTTAAGTATAAGGAATAAAAAGATTTATTTTAAACTATAAAAACTAAAAAGGATTAAAAGGGATAAGTATAAAAACTAAAAATATCTATTTTAAATTATATGAACTAAAATATAAAACAAGTGAAACTATAAGAACTAAAAGAGTATTTTAACCATAAAAAAGGGTAATCAAACCTTAAGAATATGTTTGATTCAAAAGAGTAGAAGGAAGGGAAAGAAAGGAGAGAGATTAGAATTTTAATTTGATTAAGAGGAAGGAAAGATCTTAGAATAGTGGATTTAAGTCTAACTCAATCCTACAAAATCAGCTTGTAAGGTGAGAGTTGTTTTCTACTTATACACTAAGTAATCTCTAGTCGATGTGAGACTTGAATTTTTTCCAATACACCCCCTCATGTCCAATACTATCGGGCTTGGAGCGTGAATAAATGGTGGATAGCCCTTTTTTAATGATTTAGGTTTGGCGGGACTTGAGTTTTTTTTCTCAATACACCCCCTCATGCCCATGGTGCAGTATCAATGGTAGGTGACCCATTTTTAAGAATCTAAGATAGCTCTGATACCATCTTAGAATAGTGAATTTAAGTCTAACTCAACCCTACAAAATCAACTTGTAAGGTGAAAGTTGCTTTTCACTTATATACTAAATAATTGCTAAATTTCTAGTCGATGTGAGACTTGGATTTTTCCTAATAAAAGAGGAGCAAGATAACTCTTTTTTGTTTGATTCATAATGAGAGACAAGAATTTTATATATTCAATTTACTTTTATATATATCCTTATATAGTTTGAATTTAAAAGTACAAGTAAGGATATTTGAGAAATTATACTAAAAATGTTTTAAAACTCCATTCTTCCCTTTTAAATTATTTAATATTGAAAGAAAGTTAAAATTACATATGAGAAAGGGATTTTATTCCCCTATGTACTCTCCTTTCCTCCTAAAATTTGAGCTAACCAAGAAAATTTTATAATAAATTTCTCTTCCATTCTCTTTTTCTCTATCTCTCCAACTGAACATTATGTAATGGCTCAAACTTTTATATATCATAAATATTTAATTACATCATTATTGCATGAGTTAAAATTAACTTAAAACACCAAAGTAATTCTAAAAGGTCAATAGTTTTTATTGATGATGCCATTACTTTTTTTTTAGCAGTTTCAATTCTTTCCGTGTCTTTAAATGTCTTAAATTTTTAGAATAATTTTTTTTTTCTTTCTCAAGCTTAATTAATGGTCAAACAAAGTCAATAATTATAAGGTCTGTTTTAAAATATGAGATCAATATAATGTTTTCATGACTTATTTCTATTAATATTAAAATAATATTTTGTTAATAAAAGTCAAAACGTCCCACAAGTGCAAATTAGTCTAATTGTCAATTTGTGGATATTGTGTAAAAAAAAAATTCTAAACCCTAAATCCTAAACTTAATTAATGAAAAAGTGTGTAAATCAAAGTATTTAATGTATGTTTGAATATCAATTTAATATCATGTTTACTAAAAAAATATGTATTTCAAAGAAAAATCAAAAACTTATGAGTTTAATTTTTTTAACCTCAGATGAGTTAAACTCAATTACTTCCTAAATACATCCTTAATATTATGTTCTAAGACATATGTTTAAAAAGTGAAAAGAAAGCCTAAATTTTTGGAGGTTCATCAAAATAATTCATTCATATCTTTTCCTGAAGATTCATATTAATTCATTCAAATATTACAATTTAACCAAGAGTTGCAATGGTTTCGTTCTATTATAAACTATACCATATATACAAACACTACATGATATCTAACGGAAGAAAAAATTAATGGAACAAAAATTCTAAGCACCAGAAGAGGACTTACAATTGATTCCGCAATGGAAGCAAGGACCATGCTTTTTATTCCCCATTTTGTAAAGTTCCTTTGCTCCAATAACCATAAATTTTAGTCATCAGAAAAGCACATAAACCTTGAAATGAAATCCACATGTAAAAGAACATCTAAAAATTTACGTTGCATAATTAAAGATGGAGAGTTCAAGTTGAAGGGATAGTGGGTGGAAGAGAATAAAACTTAAGTCAACTAGAGTTACTCAAATGCTTAAGGTTCCAAAATTTTCAACCTTTGTGTGCGTTTCTTCTTGTAATAGCTTCTTTACTTTTCCTTTCTGTCTTTCTTTTTTGTTTAGGTGGTAGCTTCCTCTATTTCCCTTCACTCGCTTTCTTCTTCTCTTCAAGTTTGTTCATATGCATTGACCCATTTAAATTCACATGAAAAAGGATAACAAATAGCTCAAATGCCTATATATCATCATGTAGGTACAAAAATGCAGCCGTTACCTTTTACAACACAAATGAACTTAAATAGGGTACTAAAAAAATTTATTATAATATAAAGGAGAGAAATGGAGGTGAGACCGGGGACTAAGCTCTAAAAAATTATGAGAATTTTACTGATTACCATGATTTTAAGAGTTTGGATGAATACAAATTTAAAAATGTTTTTAAATTTTTTTATTGAAAATTAAGAGTTTTTATAGTAGAAATTTTTTCAAAAATAACTTGTATTTAAATATATTCAAATGCAATTGATAAATAAACTGATAAAATATGTTAAGAGGTTGATAAATGACCATGATATAAGATTTTTTTTTAAAGAAGAAATAAGACCCATTTTAGTAATCGATATCTCTACGTCTTTTAAAAAAATGAGTTTCCAACTATTAATTTGGAATTATATTCGGTGTAAACAATTTTTTTAATGAAAATGTTGGTTGTTTAGTATTTATTATTTTGAATAGAATGAAATGTAACTATAATAATATTTTTACTTTGTGTCCACTTTTTTTTTTAGACATTTATATTTTTTTCCATGTTTTAGTTTTTTTTCACTAATATATCTTTTAAAGATAAATAGAATAAAAATATGTATATATTAATGTTTTTAAAGTTAGACCAATCATTATATAATTTAGATACTAGTTTAAGATTTAATGCTTGAATCGTAATTGAATCGTGATTAAAATAATATTAATAAAATAATAATAATTATTACTCTTAATGCAAAAATAGTATAAATAAATATAATTTTACAATTTTATAATACTAAATATTAAAATAAAATATTATTTATAGATCTTTAATATTTAATATATACGTAAAATTCTAAATTGTGTATAATATAATATTTAAGTTTAAGTTTTAATAAAATATAGCAATATATAATAATAATAATAACAATAATAATAATAATAATAATAACTTTACATCTAAAATAAAAATTATCAAATTAATATAATACAAATTATAAAAAATAAACATATTAAAAATTATAATTTAACATAAATTATTAAATTATATTTATGAAACAAAGATTAAAAATAAGTCATTCTAATTTATAAGTTTTTATTAAATATTATTTTATTAAAATATTTAAATTATTTTTTTTTAAAATTAATTGGACTGATTCAAACTAATTTGACCGATCATTAGGATTATTCTAATGGTTCGGTAGGGAGATGTTGAGATAGTTAGAAGCATGTAAACCTAAATTTATTCTTCATTGCGATCATCTTTGTAATTTTTCCTATCTTTATAATAAAAAAATCAATTTAACCTTTTTTTTTATACCAATTTTGACAAATTCTATTGTTTTTTCATTTATTCAATACGAAATAGTTTCTTGGTCGAATCAAACTAGTTAGAACCAATTTTTGATCTAATCGGATCAATCGATTTAGTCCAATTATGAGATATATTAAATTATAATCTCTCTCTATAATTTTTATTTTATTTTTATCGTTATTAATCTTTAGTTTATAAAATTTATTTTAAGATAAATATAACTCAGTATACTCAATATCATATATATATATATATATATATATATATATTTGTATGTATAATAATTTATCTTTTCTTTTATATTTTGAGTTGTGATAAATTTAATTATATATTTAAAAATATTTTTAATTGTTATTTTCATATGAAATATTTCAAAGTAATGATTTCTTAATTATTATATGTGTCAACCAAATGAGTTAAGTCTCTTGATCAAAGTATTGAAGCTAAAAATATAAAGTTATATATGTAAGAAATTAAAATAATTAAACACAAATCGTAAGATAGTATTTATATAGATAATATTATTAATGTTATATGAGGGAGGTTATAACAATATCGGTATAACTTTTATTAAGTTTATACTATTCAATAATTTTATATTTAATGTGAATTTTGTAAATTCAATCATTAGATTAAAAGATTAAATCACTTTATATGTTTATATTAAATTTTGTTAAAATTAAACAACTTAAGATAATCAAAATGTTTATATTTTAACATATTTTGAAATGTATATATTACGTCAATTTTATTTTTATAAGAATGAGGTATCAAATTATCTTAAATTAATATAAAATTTTGTATATATGATCTAAGAGTAAAAAACTTTTAATCTAACAGTTGAATTTTATAAAATTCACATTTAATATAAAGTTATTGAACAGTGTAATATCACTACAAGAAAACATTGAAATAGCTGCTAAAAATAAGTGTCAACTAATAATTGACACAAATACTGTTAAAAAAGCTGACGTTATTTTAAAATGTAACGTCGGCTTTTTCGACACTAAAATTAATTTGAATTTAGTGTCGGAAAAGCTGACATTATTCTTTAAATATAGCGTCAACTTTTTTGACACTAACTTAATTTAAATTAGTGTCGAAAAAGTCAACACTATATGTAAAGAATAACGTTGACTTTTTCGATACTAACTTAAATTAAGTTTAGTGTCGAAAAATCTGACGTTATTTCTTTAGATATATTATCCACTTTTTTGATGCTAATTTAAATTAAGTTAGTGTCAGAAAAGTTGACGCTATATGTAAAGAATAACATCGGCTTTTATGACACTAAACTCAATTTAAATTTAGTGTCAGAAAAGTCGATACTATATCTAAAGAATAATGTTGACTTTTTTGATACTATACATGCTTTGAGAGAGATAAAATAATTTTTTCAATTTTATATACGCATATTATGTTGTGATGCAGTTGGTTATCAAGTTAACTTAACACATCAAAGTTTCAGGATCGAGTCTCGACAAGGCTAAAAAACACGAACACTTAAATGATAAGCTGAAAAAAGAAGATAATGAAAAATAAAATAAAATTTTGAGTCTCGACAATGCTAAAAATATGAACAAATAAATGATAAGCTAAAAATTAAAATAAATAAAATTATAGCCGATAAAAAAATTGTGTCAATTTATTTAGAGTTATAAATATAATGTTACATCTTTTGACCGACTCTAAAGTGAAACATTTTTATAGTGTATTTACTAAAAGTTATAGTGTTATTATAACTCTCCTCATGTTATATTTATAAGGTAGTATTAATGTATCACAAAATATTTATAAGGTAATATTAATGAAGCATTAATTAATGTTATTAATGTAACTTTAATATACTTTTTTATTTATAGGAATCCAAGTTGGACCAATACGTAGTTTTTATTAATGTACTATCACTCTCGCACCCTATGTAAGCCACTAAACCATTAATCTAAGTAGTTTTTATGCCACCGGATAACGCTTTAGGCAAAATACGAAACTAATTATCTAGTTTTAAAATGACTAATGTAATCGAGCTTTTAAGAATTTTAACAAAGTAATTGTCAGGTTTGTTCTATAAGATATAAATTTTGGCCTATGCTTTCAAAATCGATTTTCGCTGTATTAAAAATAATATTTAAACAAAAATCACTTCTACAAATATATATATATATATATATATATATATATATATATATATATATATATATATATATATATATATATATATATATATGAGGAAGAATCCTTTTACTTCACGATTAAGTCTACCTAAATTTATTCCATTCAATAATTTATGTTCTACATTAAATTCAAACGATTCAACTGTTCAATTTCAAGTTTTTAATACATAAATAAAATCTGTAAATTTTTAAAAAAATTTGAAAATCATTTGATATTTCATTTTATTAATTCAAATTGACAAATAATCATAAAATCATTTTATACATTGATTCGAATTAATGAAACGAAGTATTAAATGATTTTTAAATTTTCTAAAAATTTGCAGATTTGATCTATGCATTAAACGGTTGGATCGTTAAAATTTGATGTAGAACATGACTTATTGAACGGAGTAAGTCTAGGTAGACTTACTCCTGGAGTAAAAGGATCCCTCCTATATATATATATATATATGAGTTAATCATCCCTACACTGCTAACCAATCATATATTTTAAAGTTGCTTATTTTATTATTATTTCATTAAATAAGCAACTGACATGTCACTTTCAAAAGATATGATTGGTTGCCAGTGTAAATTTTTTTTACACTGACAGTGTATAGATGATTAATTTTATATATATATACATATATATATATATATATATATTTGACATGTAGTTACATACAACTTTAGTGTTGATTTTAAATAAGATTTAATAACATATTTTGAGTAACTATAACCTATACTCACACTTTTTAACAATATATCAACGTATATTATATTTATTATGTGGGTAAAAATAATTTTTAATAACACATAATATATTATTATAGAATGCGTATTATTATATATGACAATTTTCTTGTAGTGCATGTTAATATACAAATAAAAATGAGTAATTTGAGACATTTAAACTAACACTTCACATATAAACACACAAAACAACCCTTAAACTAACATAATCAAACCCAAAAATTAAAAATCAAGCAAAACTCTTAATCACCAACAACCAATATCAACCAGAGGTCCATAGCATTATGATTGGAATCAAAAGAAGCACAAAACCTAACTTGGAGAGAGCACCAAACGGAGTTGCAGAAAACACAAAAAGGAGGAAGGAGACGTCAACATCACCATACACAAATGAAGGAGAGCTTGTTAGTGCCAAAAATAGGAAGAAAAAAAAAACACCACATGAATGGTGGTAAGATGTGAGAGAGGTCGTGATAATGGGTAAAGGAAGAAGAAATGAGAGTGCAAAAGGGAAAATGAGGTTCTAAACTAGATGAATTAAAAGAGAATTTTACGGTGGTTGTTGTTTAACCAATGTTAAATACATCTTTCTACATTGAATAGTTAGAATAATAGAATCGATGTCCAAAAATTGTCCATAATTTCAAAATTTACATTTTCTAAATCAATTTTTTACATTCGAAGTAGAAATGCGCTGCCCTTCAATATACTGTTTTTTGCCCTAGTGTTAAGTTCCATTACGTTTCTCCCTTTTTCTTTTTATATTAGAACAGATTTCATGCCAATTTCTCAATTCTATAAAAAGATTTTATATTTTCAACATAGGTTTCTCATGTTGAGAAAAAATTTCCTTCATGCACAATAAAAATTAAAGTACAGATACACATACAAATATAAAATAAGAAAGATACAAGTTTAACCTGATTTGACACTTTTTACATACATTCACGACAATATTTCAATAAATATTCATTTATTCAAACACATTACAAGTTTTTTAGACAAATTTGAGAAACTCTTCCATTACACAAACTCTCTTTTTAGATAGGGTGATGACTCTCTCTCTTAAAGTGGGTAGTGACCCCCCTTCTCATAGTGGGTAGTGACCCTCCTCTCTCTCCAGGTGATGATGGCCCCTTCTCTTTTGTAAGTGGTGATTTCTCATCAAAAGTCTTCCTATTTACAGGGAATGATATAATTTTTTACTCATATCTCTTCGTTCATAATTCTACTCTTCACTCTTTGACTCTTCATTCATTACTTTCCATTCATAATTAAAAATTTTGGATTGATCATTTTCCAACATCTCAAAAGCAATATTATGAAATTCACATTATAATCAACCATCATCCTTTTCATTTGTACGAGGTATTATATATGTTTCTTATATTTAATTTTTTGTTTGTTTTTGGTACTATGATATTGGAAGAAATAATTTTTGACTTTGTTAAAAATTAGTCTTTCTCGAAATCTTGACTGTAGTAAAATTATCTTTTTGAATATCATTTTTTTTAATCAAATCTAAGATTTATGAGTTAATTTGAGAACAATGACTATATTAAACCTTATTATATTTGAATTTGCTAACATGCTTTAATTTTCCCAAGAATGCTACATTTGATGAATGTAAAATTTACTTTTCTGAATGACTCAAAAATAATTCATATCCTTCTGTTCAAACTTTATATAAATATTAAAAGACAACCACTCTTCCAAAGTATTCATACATGAGTTGGCTACTGATTCAAGTCATCTCATAAAACACAACACCATCGACATACAAAAATTTAAATTCAAAACGTCCAATATATTTCGAAAACAAACAGGCAACATTTAGAGAATCATGCAGATTCTCAAGGCAGTTTTTTAAGATATTGTTTATCAGTATCATAAATGAACCCTTCTATGTCGAAGTATCATCTGGTTTATATATGAAGAGCACATCCAAGTGGTGCACTCTTGTCCGGCTCTCAACGCTGGGTTATCCGACCTTGCACCTACTATACACCATTAGCTCTTCTAATTTCACCTCTCTTGACACCATTCTTTTGATGATGTTGTCACCACCCTCACCAGAAGGAGAAGGGCCGGGGTGTCAAAGGATCTGTGAGGAAAGTAGAGGGTTTTGATGTAGGAAGTGGAGTCCTTTCCATCGCTTGGAAACACAATTGCAAGATGCCACGTCATGAGAGCATGCGTGATTCGGGACAAGATGCATTGGAGAATGACATCAGGGAGAGAATCCATAGCTGAGAGCAAGAATCAAGAATCAAGAATCAAATAGATAATTGTAAATGTGTGTACCAAGATTCAACTCTATCTTATTATTAGTCATCAGTGAGGCATACTTTGTACAAATAACATGTTCTAAAATAAAATTCAACTCCATCTTTCAAAATCAAAACCATGCTAGTAATGCAAACAACAATAACAAAAGCCTTGTCCTTTTTAGGTGAGGTCGGTTACATACACCACACCCCCATCATTTGGCTAGGTTATGAGAACACGACACCCAGCAAAAACAATTTTTTTTTTCTTATTGGCTGAAATTAACTACACTGGATCACACCGCATTATGTGGCTCAATTATGAAAACAACACACAACAACAACAAAAGTCTTATCTCAAATTGAGGTTCAGAGCTACATGGATTACCCAACATCATATGCCTCGGTTATGAAAACAATTAGCAAGAACAACAAAAGCTTGTTTTTTCATGCAATCAAGAAAGAAAAAAAAAAAAAAAAACATGGTAATTGGTAAGCACAATTTTCAGGATCCTATGACTAAATAACAAGAAAACATCAAGAAAAGTCAAGACACGGATTAAACGGTGAAATTTTACAACTGTAGCTGCTAGATTAACTATGGGTAACAAAGAAGACAAGCTCCAAAACAATTTTTTTTTATTCTGCACTATGAAGAACAGTAAAATGTTGAAGAAGAGCACCCAGATGGGAATTATTGAATTTCTTAGAGTTGTGCATTCAAAAACTACATTTGCATTATATAAGATTCAAAATTGACAAGCTGCACTAACTAATATTGAATATCCCATTTTACATTAGTTTAAGTTATAATTGATGCAGAAAAATTGTCCATAATTTCAAAATTGTCACTCCCACACTTTCTACATCAGTTTTTTACATTCGAACTCGAAGCATAAATGTGCTGTAATATACGGCTTTTCCCTAGTGTTTGGTTCCATTACGTTTCTCCATTTTTTATGTTAGATCATCTTTCATGACAGTTTCTCAATCCTATAAAGATTTTATATTTTCAACAGAAGTTTCTCAAAAGCAATATTATCAAATTCATGCTATAATCAACCATCACCCTTTTCAATTGTATGAGGTATTACCGTATCACGTTCCTTATATTTGAATTTGCTAGTTTTAACTAGAGTATTACATTTACTTTCATGCACGAAGTACGTAATTTGCCCCTTTTGATTTGCTGTTTTATGGAAGATGCTTATAAGTCTGAAACACCAATTTTTTTGCCTTTATATATTAGATGAATGATTTGTTAATTGGTCAAATACATGGGTTCTAAATTGTGATTACAGTTGCGCTTGCGGCTTTTAAATCTATTGCGAGGTGGATTGCGACTGAAATTATTATATATTTACATGAATATAAATAAATAATTAGATCTTTTTTTTTTTAATTTTTTACTTAAAATTTCACTATAACACAAATGGTATTTAACAACATTTAAAAAATATTATTTAATTATGTATAAATGTTGCTAATTTGTTTTACCAACATATTATCAAATGTTGTATATAGTCCATGTTGTTATAGATTTTTAATAATATTTTTGCATAATTAGGTAATATTTTTTAAATTTTACTAAAGTAGTATTTTTGTAACATTTTAATAATTTTTTGTAACATTTTAATAATGTTGCCAAGATTTTGATAATCTTATAAAATAATAATTAATTTAAATTTAAATATTACTATCAATTATTATATTTTTATGTCTCCTAAACTAAACTTTTAGGAATTCCTTAAGTTTGTAGGGAAAGACATTTTTAGTTAGTCACCGCTAATTATATATAGAATATCAAATTTTATTTATCTTAAATATAACTATATGAGTATATACATTCTTTATGAGTCATTAATCTATTCGATGTGGAACTTTAATTACGGGTTACAATTAGATATAAGAGAAATATACTTTTTTTGACTCGATGTGAGGACTTTGATTTTAGAAGCAATTATAATAATATTTTTCAAAAAAATGTTGCAAAATAACTTATGTAAATTTTATTTTATTCGATATGAGACTTTGATTTTGAAAATTAGTAACATTTTAACAAATGTAAACAAGAAAATGTTGCTAATACATTAAAATCTAGTAGTGTCTTCTTCTTCCTTTCTTAAAATACATCATACATATCCCAACATTTCAACCAACTGTTATTAGTTGTCTTTCTTTTTATATTAATATCTCATGTGACTAAATTTATTAGAATAAAAGATTAAGACTTGAATCTATATATATATTTTGATAAAAAAAAAATAGAAAAAAATGATGTTATGAATCTATTACGGTTTTATTGAGATTGAATTGCGGAATTTTAAGGGATTTAAAACCACCCTGCAATTGCGGACCGTTGTGGTTGCGATGAGCACCGCAACAATAATATTGCGGTTGCAATTGTGGTTGCAGACTGCAATTTAAAACCCTGAAATATAACAGAAAATTTTTCAGCAACAAGGACGACATTGGACATTGCAGTGTAGCTAGATGTATGGTTCCGGTGGTGACTGGATACAGGGTAATTTTTTTATTGATTGTGTCTGACGCTGAAGTGTTAATTACATGCCCATGCATGCAAGATTTATTTTTCTAAATGACTCAAAAACAACTCGCATGATCCTTCGGTTCAAACTTCATATAAATAACCGACAATTATTATTCCTAAGTATTCATATACATGAGTTCGCTACTGATTCAAATCATCTCATAAAACACAACAACGACATACAAAGGTTTGAATTCAAAAAGTCCAATATATTTCAAAAACAAATAGGCAACAATATTTAGAGAATGATCAAATTCTCAAGGCAATTTTTTAACATATTGTTGAATATCATAAATGAACCCTTCTATGCAGAAGTATCATCTGGTTTATGAAGAGCACATCCAAGGCCTATTTCATTACTAGGTATGAAGTTATTTACATTATTCAGCAGCAAGACCTCTTCTGGGGATGACTCTTCAGGGTTCCTGTAATTTTTCCATATCTTGAGAAGTTGGTTTCGAAACTTCTTCATTGGTGTTATGTTCTTGTACACCTTCTGTGAACGCTTCCTTGAAGGGATCTTAGGACTCCATAGAGGTTGCTCATTGTCACCTAACAAAAATTACTTATTTAAGAAGCCCACCAGAATTTTTTTTTCAAGGAATTAAAAGTTAACTAATAAGAGTCAGATATAAAATATAAAAGTTTTTTTAAAATTTCTCTATTCAAAATAAAAGACATTTTTTATTAGAGAAAATTTTAAAAATGTTTCTAAATATATATTTAAATAGATCTAAAACCATTACCTGTAATTGTGACATAGCTCGAAACAAGGGGATTTTTTCCATCCTTCAGATATTTAAGGTTATCAAGGTACTTTGGTTGAAAATTATTGGGAAGATAGGCCTCAAGGGTTCCCCATTTCCTGTATCTTGATCCACATGCGTTGCACAACACTGGCTTGTCTTCTGGTCCATTACGCCAAAGTGGAGTATCTGGCAAATGGCAATAATAACAAAACCATATAGATGTTGGTGACTGGACTCAAAAAATTGGGAAGGAGATGTTTTGGACAAAGTAATTAGCATACTATAAGAATGTTTTGTTTGCTTATTGTTAAGGGCTACATGCGATTTATGGAGACATGGTAGTTTTTTGGTGTCTTAATTTTACTTACTTATAGCTTTTGGCAGAGACGCGATTGTTTCTATATATTGTTTCAAATGGAAAAAATGAAGAACGTGTACATGATTCTTAAGGATACGTACAACTACAACACTAAAATCGGTCTAATACTAAAAAGTTGAAGTTATACACAAGGTTTAAATTCTAACATTAGTAAGTGCTAATATTGTAATTTGATATTAAAAAAAAAAACTAGCTAGTTACCGACAACCGAATAATGACTTAAAACACAAAATTCGGTGCATTTTCATAACATAACAAGAATTCGGATTTTATTTTCTTCTATACCCTATGATTTTTCTAATGATCTGTAAGCATATAGCTATTCGGGACATTCTTCAATCCTACTATCTATATAATAGCTATTCGATACAAATTAGATAAAGCTTTAAAATTCTTAAATTCGACACTCTAGTTTCCATATAAACATATAATTGGTGATGTGCAGTCTTGACAATATCATCTGCAAATTAGGGGGTCACGTGTAATTTAGATAATATTTTTTTTACAATTTTTATAAATAATTATAAAATATCATTTTTTTCTTTTTTAAGGATTTTTATGAGAATTAGTATATTTTTTATTTTCTCTATTTTCTTGTAATGTTTAAAATAAAGTTGAAACAAAACATACTTTATCAAAATAAATAATCCTAAGATTTTTTATTGAAAAATAAGTGCAAAATAACTTCAGTAATTAAAACGCAATAAAGGAGGTCCGATTTGAGTACGTACTCAAAAAAATATTATGAATCAGACTATAAAGAAAATTGTAAAATCAGCATTGAGAAGAATAAAAGGAGGGAGGGTAGTACAATGAACTATGAATCTAGATTGGCTTCACTTTCCGACAACTTGATCAGTGTAGCTCCATGGTGCAGAGGAGCTAGCAAGAACCTCATTGAGATAAAAAAGAATTGTGTGCTTCAACAAAGCAATGATTGAAGAAGAAAATAAGGACGTGGTTATAATTAGTAGCAACGACAGAGGAAGAGGAAGAGCCTCATCCATTGTGATTGAGCGTTTTAGGTGTTCTGGTATGACATCATGGATGAAGTAGATAAAAGCAACATCAACATAGTGAGAACCTTTTTGCAGTGTTAAATTGTAGTGAAAGACGAAAGTGTTAAGGATAGTGCCAATGTGAGGGGTGATAGAGCAAGGTTAAACTCCATGGATGCCATACACATATATATGTATAATAAAATTCGTCTCATCACTAAGTCGACCTAATATTAATGCTATATATACAATAATAATGTAAAATTAGTTTATAATATTATTTAATCACAAATCAAAATCAAAATACGTATAGTTTTTAAATTATTTTATAAAAATCAATAAATTTACTATACATAACAATTTCTAATTAACTGTGTGTAAAAGAAAATAAGATTGGTATTACATAGACTATTTTTTTTCTAATATAAAGCAAACTCCTATTATGATAAGATGGAAGTTACCGTGCACAAGTAGGTAATATGATTTATTGTGGGCAATGGGTTTTTTTCTCTTACTTTTTTCTACTATATTTCTCAATCTATCCTTTTTTTTTTCATTGTCCATGGTGAAAGATATACTAATTAATTACCTTCTTCACACTAGAATTCGTCTATTGTTAAAAGAAAACCAAATTATTTATTTATTTATCTCCTAACACTATATTTTTATTGAAACAATAATTACATATCTCTTAATATCAAAGAATTCGAACCCATAAAATTTGTTTTTAAATTCATGTTTTGTTTCAATTTTAATTCTTCTAAAATTCATATTCTCATATATCATCATAAATGTCACTCTATTTATTTAATGCAATTAGAATTTAACACATGCATTGATTGAATTTGAGTTACTTTTACATCATCCAATTGTCCAAACTTAAAAGTTCATTATGTCAATAAATTCATAGAGTCAACTCACTTACTGTGTTTGACTAAAAAAAATAATCTTGGTAAGTATAGATAGGAAATGAAATACTGATTTGTATGTGTTTGGCCATTACGTGTCTGGGCCATTTCACTCTCATTAATTTGCGCTTGATTAAGTAATTTATCTCTGATTAAGCCCTACCTCTAGGTTGGGTGAATAAATAGGCTCATTCAAGACATCGTAAACAACTTTATGACTAATTGAAATTAAGCATCGAAGTTTGTGAGGGAAAACTTTTGCTTTTTCTTGGGTTCTTGATTAAATCTTTGGTTTTTATCAAAGTTTGCTTAAATCTTGTATTGAATGCTCTCATTAATCTTACTAATTCTTTTTTTAAATAATGATTATTTTCTTCTATTTTTGATTAATTTTTAGGGTTTAGGGTTTTGGAAAGAATTTTGTTTCCGTGGACCATGTACGTTTCTAATATCTGGATTTTTTTCCCATGGTGGTATAATTTTTCGGGTTTTTGATTGGTATTTTGGAGGCAACGAGCGATAGGAGTTGTCTACGCTAGAAATTATTCATTATTTAACAATCAATTGTTAATATGAATTAATTAATTAATAACAACTAAATAAAATTTTTAAGGTAGTCCTCAGAATCACAAGATGTACTTTTTCACACTAAAATCTGCTTGGTTATTTTATGTCTCTTTATCAAGAATATATATTTAAATTATATTTTTCATAGAGTTGTAACACCATTACTCTCACAATGTGATTCTCAACAGAAAAAGAAACAAACAGAACAAAATTATAAGCACAAGAAGAGGACTTACAATTAATTCCGCAATGGAAGCATGGACCATGCCTTTTCTCCATATCCGTAAAATTCCTTTTCTCAAACAAATAGAAATTTTAGTTATCAGAAAAGGAACTCCACAAAAACCTTGAAATGAAACCCACAACTAAAAAATTACATCACAGAACTCAAGTTTCAGGGATAGGGTGAAAAGAGTAGAACAAAAATTCAGTCAACATTAGTTAATCACATAAATTCATAAGATTCCAAAATTTCCTTACCTTTCTGGCTGTTTATCCTTGTGAGCCTTTTTCACAACACTAGCTTCTTCCCCTCTTTTTTTCTTCCTTTCTGTCTTTCTTTTTGGTTTAGGTGGTATCTTTCTCTATTTCTGTTCACTTGCTTTCTTCTGTCTTCTCTTCAAGTTTTGTGATTGACCCATTTAAATTCTCATGAAAAGGGTGGCTAGTTTACATGCCTTGTAAATGTCTATCTGTATCATCATATATAGGTACAAAAAATGCAGCCGTTACCTTTTACAACACAGGATATTCAGAAAATTATTAAAATATAAAGGAGAGCTCTAAAAAATTATCAGAATGTTGGTTGTTTAATCTTTGCTATTTTGTATACAATTTAATGCTAAAAACAATGAATTTAATGACCCGTATATTAAATCATCTTTTTACCTCAAAAAGTGTTGTGCAAAAAAAAAGGTATATAAAAAATTATAAATTTAAGTAATTCAACATTTATGTTGTTTAATTAAAAATCGGGTTCAATTCTCGATTTAAACGTAAAGTAACAATTACAAATAACATTTTATCTTATAGAGTATGAATGAGCAGGCATGGCAACGGGGTAAGTTTTACGTTTCCTGCCCCCACCCCTACAAATTTAAACCGTTCCTGCCCCTGTCTCTGATACTCGTTGTGAGTAAAATCTGGGTGTTCATCCTCGCCCCTAGCGGGATTTAGGTTTTCCCGTCCCGCCCCCGCTCTTATTTTTTTTTCTTTTTTTCATTTAAATAAATATGAACAAATTTTAAAAAAAATAAAAGAAAAATATAAATATAAATTTTTGCATATAAATATTTCTAATTTTAGTTTATATATATAAAAATAATTTTTTAATTATATTATTAAGCGGGACGGGTGCAGGGCCGGGTATTAACATCCCCAACCCCGCCCCGCCCCACCCCGTCCCCGCCCCCAATTTTATCAATCGGAAAAAATCCAAACTTGATAATTAAACACGGATTTTCCCCGTCCAAATCGGGACAGGTTCGCGCGGGGTACTTACAGGGAGGGTTAGATTGTCATGCCTATGAATGAGTTATAAATCCTTATTAAACCAAGAAAAAAATTATAAGATAAGTGTTATTAATTATAATTTTTTAATGTAATATTTTTAGTTTATACCTTAGTAATATTTTTTAGAAAATTGTTACCGTGTATTATTTTCTAAAATAGAAGATTAATAACAAAGGTAATTTTATAAAACTATTGTTTTCTATCATTTATTTATAAGATTTTATTGATTTATGTAAAAAAAAAAAAGGGCAATACTTATTTTTGAACCAAAATTTATATTTTATATTTATTAAAGCTAGGGAAGGTACTGTAATTAAATATAGTCAAAGATTGTCTAGAGTGGACTTTCCATTAATTTTAATTTTAAAATAAAATTTAAGTAGTTGAAAAGCTATTATCGGTTTTGTTTTATTTTATTTGACGTTTTAAAAAAATATTTTAATTTTTATTTTATAATATCAATAAAAAAATAAATATTTTTATATAGTATACTTATACATATATCGTAGAGTAAGAAAATGTAAATTAAAGAAATACCGATGAAAGAGAATCTAATTAATATGAAAGATAAAAACATATAAGAAATTGAATAATAATTTTAATAAAATCTAAAATATTAATTACATTACTTAGTACTTGAAATAGAGAGAATAAGTCAAGGCTATTAAAAAATATTACTCTAAAAAAATTTAAATACGAGGATGTGTTTAATATGTATTAAGATATAGAAGGAAAACAACACAAAACAAATGTTTAAGTTATTGGATAACTATTTGTTTTATACATTATTTGATGAATAATAGACCGTGCATAAAATAAATTAATATTAAATTTATTATAATATCTTATTAATATTAATTATTATAAAAAATTATTATTACTTTAATGAGAATGACAGAGATAAAAATTGTGATAGCAAAAATAACATTAGTTGTGATGTGATAGTGGTGACAAAAATAATAATATATAACAACAGTGATAAGATAAGGAGGTGGTGGGTGACAATAGGAGAAGGGGTGCTAACACCAATAACGGTCAATGACAATGATAATAGGTGGTGGTAGTGGTGTTGGATGACAATAATAAGGGTCAAATATTAATTTATTTATTCATTTTATTTAATAAATATATAACAAATGATATACGTACACAAATTTATTGGTTAAAGGTGATTAATATATATATATATATATATATATATATATATATATGAGAAGATACTTATTTATTTTGTAGCTATCAAAATGGATAATCTAATCCGATCCACAACAAACTGGTTAATAAGTGGGTCAATTTAACTCGACTCACCTTCTAGTGAGCTAACAATAAATGAGTTTGATCCAGTTCACATTGAGTTGGTGGGTTAACTGGATTAATTGGCTTACTTAATTTAAAAAATAATAATAATAAAAAACTATTTTTTTTCTAATGTGCAGCCATATTTTTTTTTTTAAATATCTACTTTTTAAAGATCATTTTTTAAATATCTGTCTAACCAAATCTATTTTTTTTTTCTAATGTCCAACCACACAATTTTTTTTCTTATTTCTTTTCTTTTTCTCCCACAAAAATAAGTCCCTAAGAGTAACCCTCCATGTCGGACATTTGGTTGAATGAATAAGTGGATTATGGGTTTCTAATTTATTTTTTATAAGTGGGCTATGTTTTTTTTTTTTTTTTGCATAAGTGGATTATAGGTTTTTATATATATTCTTTTGTGAGTGGACTCGTGAGCTAACCCGACTCACCACAGATTTGTAGTGGGTAGGGTTGAATTTTCAACAGTATTGAAATTTTTAAATTTTTTTGAGTCCAACCCAACTCAAACCCGTGATGGATCAGGTTGACTCATTGCTTGTAGCCCCTTTTAACGGTTCTAGTTTACTCCAAGAGTAAATTTATCTAAACTTACTCCATTTAATATTTCATATTTTATATCAAATTTTAACGATTCAACCATTGAATTTAAAATTCTTAATGCATAGATTAAGCTTGTAAATTTTTTAAAATTTTGAAAACTATTTGATACTTTATTTCATTAATTCAAATTAACGGATAATCATAAAAGCATTTGATGTAGACTTACTTTTGAAGTAAACGGATCTCTCCTCTCTTTTTCTCTCTCTCTACACACACACACACATATACATACATACATACATATATATATATATATATATATATATATATATATATTTATATATATATATATATACACGTATGTATGTGTGTGTGAAAGGATCCACTTATTTCAAGAGTAAGTTTACCTAATTTTATTTTACTCAATAACTCATGTTCTATATCAAATTTTAACAATTTAATCGACAATTTAAAAGTTCTTAATGCATAGATCAAATATGCAAAGTTTAAAAAATTTTGAAAACTATTTGATACTTCGTTTCATTAATTCAAATTGACAAGTAATCATAAAATCATTTTATAAGTTGATTTGAATTTTTATAACAAAGCATCAAATAAATTTTAATTTATTTAAAAGTTTGTAGATTTGATCTATACATTACAAAATTTTAATTCAACAGTTGGATCGTTGAAATTTGATGCTGAATATGAATTATGAAAGGAAGTAAGTATACAAAAACTTACTCTTAAAGTAAGTAGATCTCTTCTTTATATGTGTGTGTATATGTATATATGTATGTATAGTAACGATGACAATAATGACAATAGTTGCAACGACAATAGTGACAACAATAATAATAAAACAATCACGATAATGATGTTACGTCTAAAAATCAAGATTGAATTCTCCTATTCTTAAAAAAATTATATTAATATACATTTCCTATATATATTATAATTTAAATTTTGTTTTATAATGAGAGAGTGAGAAGATTATACATGAATGGTTAGAAATAAAAAATATTTAATGATTAATAGTGAAGATATGAATATCATAGTATCAGTACCCGTGGATACTTGTTTTCACTAGTATTTAATTTATTTGAACTTTGTTTAGATTTATAATAGTTAAGTATTATATTTTATTTTTATTTATGTGTAATCAAAATATTTTATTTTAAAATTTATTATTTGAGTTTTAAATTTGTATGATTGAATGTTTAAAATTTAATTTTTAAATTAATTTACTTATTGTTATTAGTATAATTGTAAAGAATATTTGAATTTCAATTTTATAATTTAAAAAAAATTATGCAAATTTTTATAAATTTTAAAAGAAAAAATTATTGCAAATAACTAAAATATATGATTAAAATATTGTTAAATATTTTTAAGATATTTTTTTAGTAAATACTCATGAGTACCCATGAATATTTGTAAATATTGAAAAAATATGCATATACCCTCTCAATAAATATCTACTTGAATATATGAGGATGAATACGAGAATAATAGAGATCTATTACTCGTAATTGCCTTGATGAGAACCCAAACAACAACACATGAGCCAACACACATAGCAATAGCTAGCAAAGGCTCCTCTAAATTTCTATTTTAGTAATATTAATTATTATTTTTATTTCTCAAAATAAATTTTCTTGTTTTGGTGGATGACTATAATCTCGAATTATGATATCATATTTCCATGGTGTTTAACACAAAAAGAAAGTATATATTCTCTATCATAATTAATTAAATAGCCTTTTGAAGCTAGTATTTATCAACACAAGATAGAAGTCATTTTTTATTTACATCCTATATAACAATTGTAAATCTTTTGATAAGCTTCCAAGGAGAAAAATAAAACCTCCCAAAAAGATAATAATAGCTCAAGATATGACATTATAAATTTATGGTGTTTTAACATAAAAAAATATTTTTCTTCAAAATTTTATCTTTTTCCCTTCATATCCTTCTATATTATTCACTTGGACCAATAATGCTCATTTTTATTATTTTTACCTTTCACTTTTTGTTATTTTTTTTCATTTTTATTTTATATTATATATATATATATATATATATATTTTAATTTTTATATTATTTTTTATGATTTTTATGTAATTTCTTAAATTTGTACTGCATTTTCAAATTCCCAGATGAGGAAATTGGGTGTTGATCGACATTGTCCAAAAGAGAATTTTATGTTATTTTTATCATTAATTTTCTCTCTTTTTTATATTTTATTTTTCTTTTGTATTATATATTTTTAAAACTTTTATTTATTATTATTTTTTTTGTCAAAGTTTTATACTTTCCAAAATGGCATTAAGTATGTCTATTATTTTTTAATTTCAATTCTCTCTCTCTTTTTAATGAAAAATTTAAATTAGAATAAAATACAATTCCATATAAGATTAAAGTCAACCACCAACATTTTTTAAAATTTTTAGTAAAATTACGGATTATTTATCCAATTCTCAACACGATAAGTCGAATTACATCTCAAATTTAAATTAATAACAAAAAGACTTAAGAAATTATGCTACCTTCACATGGCTACAATTCTCTCCATGTAACATACCAGAACAAATTTAGTGTCAATTTCATAATCCCGTAAAGATTTTATATTTTACTGAAGCAATTAATGATCAAATTCACGTGATTGATCTTGCACTAATCAACCTTTACCATTTTCATTTGTAGTATATTTATTTATTTATTAGGTTCCTTCATTACATTCGAATTTAAGATCAGTACTACTTTTTTGCCCCAAGTTTTTGGCTACTTTTAATTTAGCTGTTATATATGGAAGGTGTTTATAAAAGTCCGTAACACCATATTCCTTTGCCTCTAACAAAGTCTGTTAATACACTAATTAACACCAAATAATCAAGAAGAGGTTGCATCAACATTAATGACGACTTCTAACAGTGTACGGTGTAATTTTATGATTAATAAAGCTGATGCATTAGATATGTGTCCATGCAAGATTTACTTTTCTAAATTACTCAAAATAACTCTTCCTTCTTCAGTGCGAACTTGATTTAAGAATGATCATTTTTCCAAAGTCTGTACATTTCATATTGATTTATAACTCTAGCTATTCATACATGAATACTGATTCTAATAATTTCGTAAAACACAACACCAACTTGAGAAACATAATAGGAACAATACATTAAAAAAAAAGAAGAAGGAAAGATTAGAGAATCATGCAGATTCTCAAGGCACATTTTTAACATATTGATGAATCATAAATGAACTCTTCTATGTAGAAGTATCATCTGGTTTAAGAAGAACACCTCCAAGGCCTATTTCATAACTAGGTATGAAGTTATTTACGTTATTGAACAACAAGATCTCTTCCTGGGATGACTCATCTAGGTTCCCGTATTTTTTCCACAATTCGAGAAGTTGTTTTCGAAACTTCTTCATTGGTGATATCTTCTTCTTGTACAGCACTCGTGAACGTTTCCTTCTAGGGATCTTAGTACTCCATAAACATGGATTTTTCCCACCTAACAAAAATTACACATATTCAAACCACACAACAAAAGATTTGAAGGATTTTTTCTTTTTAATAGACAAAGCTGATTAATATCATTAATATTATGTAACCAGATTCCACACTACATGTATCAAACGCTGCACACAGCAAAAAATATTTATAAAAGTAATAGCATGAAACAAGAGTGATTCCTATATTTATGCACAGCGAAAAGCTAACTTGTTTTACTTGAAAAGAAAAATTACCTGTAGTATAGCATGAAACAAGGAGATTTTTTCTACCCTTCAGATTTTTAAGATTATCAAGATGCTTTGGTTGAAGATGGTTGGGAAGATAGCTCATAAGGATGGCTTTTCCATTTTCTGCATCTCGATCCACATGGCTTGCACAATGCTCGTGCCTTTTCTTATCGTTCATTACGTTAATGTAGAGTGGTGAAACCATATTTATGTTTCTATACTCTAATTGGGACAAAGATGTTTTGGCAAAATAATTTGCATGAAATAAGAATCTTTTTGTTTGCTTTATTCCTAAGGGCTACATGCGCGCGCCAATATTTATAGAGACATGATAGTTTTGAAGTGTCTTAATTTTACATAACTTTTCGTAGAGACGCGACTCTTCTATAGGGTGCGCGCGCTTTGTGTATCGATTCAAATGGGAAGAAAAATAACACGTTTCGTAAGGTTAATTATTTATTTTGAATTAAAAGACATGTTAATATGGTTTTAACTTTTAATGGTTGTTCTATATATATTTCAAATATATTTGAAATTATTCTAAAATTATTTATAGAATTAATTAAAAGTATATATAGATGGTAGTTGTCACTATGAAAAGTGTCATTTTCATGCGAATTTTCTAGAAAAAAAAATATTCGCAGAAAGTTTTTGCAAATTTATTTGCGAAAAATAATTTACAGATATTTCTTACAAATTTTACTACAATTTTAATGATCATGGAAAAAAAATTTCCATGGTAAAAATTTGCAAAAAATATTGTAAGAATTTTATTTTGTTTTTTTGCAGATTTTTTTGTAAAAATAAATTCGCAGGTAATGTTTACTAAATGGTAGAAAAATTTTGCAAGTAACTTTTCCTGCGGATTTTCATGCAAATTTTAATCCGCAGGAAAAAAAATTTAAATTTATAAGTTTAATATTTTAACAAAACTTCAAGTCTCACATTGATTGAAAATAAAACAATTAAAGAGTATATAAGTTGGGGCAACACTTACCTTACAAGTTGATTTGTATGGTTGAGTGTTAGCCTTATAATCTACAATCTTAGAATTTAAAAGATTATGTATCACATGTTGGAGGCATAGAAACAAAGGCTTCGGATGAATTTATTGTGAGCATTTGAAATTTGAAGAATTATTGATAGAATTTATAGTAATTTCTTTAATTTTTTTTCATAAAAAATATTCCTGCAGAATTTCTTGCGAAAAAATTCGCAGGAAACTTTCCTGCGAGTTTTTTTCGCAAGAAAATTTCCTG
Source organism: Cajanus cajan (assembly GCF_000230855.2). Classification (NCBI taxonomy): domain Eukaryota; kingdom Viridiplantae; phylum Streptophyta; class Magnoliopsida; order Fabales; family Fabaceae; genus Cajanus; species Cajanus cajan. The sequence continues at coordinate 81,073,264 of NC_138518.1, forward strand.
CTAATTTTAAAATTTGCAAAAATATATTATCCACGAAGGTATTACCTGCAGATAAAATTTCGCAGAAAAATTTGTAGGAATAACGTTTCCTACGAATTTTTCATAAAAATTCGCAGTTATGAAAAATTGCATGTAATAAGAAAAATTCTAGTAATGTGTATTTAATGATACTATATCTAAAGAATAATTTTTTCAACCATTGAGCATGATTTATAATATTAGTTGTTTAATAATTAAATGTATTCACTTTCATAGAAAAATGAGAAAAAGACTCACTAATAAATAAAGGGTTACAAAAATATTATCAATTAATATATTTAAAAATAAATTTATATTTTTTTTTATAATTAGGAGTTAGATAAAATTCACATTTGTTTCTTATGTAAGAATAAAGGTAGCAACATTTATTTTGTAGTATATTTTAAGTGAAAGAAATCAAGAGACGGCCTAAACACGAGCTGGAAGGTGACCAAGGTCTCATATTTGGTGGGACACAAAAAACAAAAAAACAATATATATATATATATATATATATATATATATATATTATTTAATCTATATAATATAAAAATAAAAAATTATTATTAAATTATATAAAAAAATAAATTAATTATAAACAATTAATCAATTAATAGATAATATTTTCAATTTTCAACAAAATTTGCCAATAATTTTTGGATAATATATTAGTGACATTAAATGTAAAGATGCTATAATATGGTATATTATTAACTTTTTTTAATTTATTTCCAATTTCTTTTATTCCCTTTCTATTTTTTGAATTGTTACACTTCTAATCTCATTGAAATCTCAATATAAAATTGCAATCATCACTTTTTAGTTCCAACAAATTTCTTTAGGAAGTGTTATTATTATTATTGATTTTTTTTTTATATTATATCTAAAAATAATCCATAATTTTGTACTAAAATATCGTAAGTTTAACATTTTTTTTAGCAAATATACATTTAATTATTTGTTATGTACGTCTTTGAGTTTAGGAATTGTCGAGTTAGAATCGAAATTAGTATTTAAATAATTACATGGACATAATATTTTTTCGTACATGACATAAAAATAAAATAAATAAAAAGTCAAAAGCAGGTATGAGGAAAATTGTAAATAGCCACCATCCTCCAACCTTCCTAATCCAGATTAAACTAACAAAAATGGAGGTTGCAAAACAAGCACAGATTGTGTTTTTTTTTTAGGTTCGTCTATGGAGTATCAGGATCGATAGTGTAATAGCCCAATTTTCACTGGGTCTTGGGCCCAATTCGTTGCCCGAAACGGGCCGTTTCAAAAGTGAAACGGGCCATTCCGGAATAAAGAATTTGCCTAAAAACGTAATTGAGAACGGGCCGTTCCGGTTGGAGAACGGGCCGTTCTGGTTTGGAGAACGGACCTTTCTGAAAGTAGAACGGGCCGTTCTGTTGGGTTTTGGAACGGGCCGTTCCAGTTGAGATTTTTGCTTGGTTCTAGAGGGTCCAGAACGGCCGTTCCACTTTTGGAACGGGCCGTTCCAGATTAGCTGAGGCAGATTCCTATAAATAGGAGGCCTTACCTCTCATTTTCTCACATCTCTCATTCTCTCTTCTGTTCTTTCTTCTTCCCCTCTTCTTCTCTCTGAAGACCATGGGGCACTTAGAGGAGGAGACCAAGAGATCCCTGTTGTAGTTTCAACTGCTGTTTATCCAGGTACGGGGGAAAAAGGGAATTATTTATATGTAAAGTTACATGAGGGAATTGGATAGAGGAAGAATCCTTTAGGATTATGAGCAATTTTATAATTATTTCTGTTTGGAGAATTATTGGTCTTATTTGATTCTGTATGAATTTAGGATTATGAATATATATTTAATTTGTAAGAATGATGATCTGAGAGGGAGAACGAAACTGTAGAAAAATGCTTATGAGTTAGGTTTTGAAAGAATTGGGGGTTTTATTGTTTATGTTAAAGTTATATGAAATTGATAATTCCATTGTTTATAATATTAATTTATGAATGTTATTATTGTATTGATTGATAAGAATGAATGATCTTGATGTGAATTACTTGAGGGGTGTGTAAACCCTTATTTTGTTGGGCTTATCTGTTGTGTATGTGAGGTGGAATTGTGTACGTGATGTGAATTTGAATTATGAGATGAGATGTTGTATGGATGTGATTATGATTGTGATTGTGGTGCCTCACATCAGTGACTAGGGATGGCACGACCCCTGGGTAAGTGGTGCTACAGGGAGGGCGTGACCCTAGCATGATGTGGGATGAGTAAGACAGTTAACACACCACTTATGTCGATTATGGCAGCCCTGACATAGGGTTAATTGCAAGAGATTGTGTGGATTGTAATGTGATTGTGGTTCCTCACACTAAAGGATCAAGGATGATACGAACCCTGGGTAGTTGATGCTTCAGGGACGAGCGTACTCCCAGATGATCAGGGATGATACGAACCCTGGGCAGGTGATGCTTCAGGGACGAGCGTACTCCTTAATGACTAGGGATGGCACGGCCCCTGGGTAAGTGATGCTACAGGGAGGGCGTGACCCTGGTTTGGTGTGGGAGGCAATTAGCCTGTATCACTTGTGTCAGATGTGGCGAGGTCTTGGCATAGTATTAATTGTAAGATTGGTGTGAATTATGGATGTGGAAATGATATTGTTAATTGTAAGATTGGTGTGAATTATGGATGTGGAAATGATATTGTTAATTGTAAGATTGGTGTGAATTATGGATGTGGAAATGATATTGTACTATCCGTACTGCCATGCCGAGCTCGAGCGCGGTATCACAGCGTGGAATAACCTCGGGCACACACTGGGAGATCTCGGCCTAAGCGAGATCCGCAATCTAATCAAATCATAACTAATCTCGGAGATCTCGCTCCAGATGAGATCCGTAATCTAATCAGATCATAACTGATCTCGAAGATCTCGCACAAGATGAGATCCGCAATCTAATCATATCATAACAGATCTCAGGCCCAAGGCCCAACACAACCCTAATTCACACAAAGGTACGTGCATTATTTATACGAGACTCATACTCCCACAAACACTAACTTTAGCATCGAAGTCTCTTTTGCAGGTACCACCCCCATCTTGGAACACCAGCGTACCCGTGAAGGAGGCTCACCGATCTTACCTGGCGAATCATCTCTACGGCAGATTTTCGGTAAGAACATTTGACGCCCACCGTGGGGCCGGTCAAGACAGCTCTTATCGGCCACCTGTATGGTTTTCTCCAGAAGCCACAGCAGACGCGCAACAGACGACCTGGATCACTCAACTACCATGGATAGTGACGCAGCAACGTTGAGGAGGCTGATCGACCAGGTCGAACAGATGCGGCAACAACACGCCGCCGACCTACAAAGCATGCGTGCCAAGCACGAAACTGATCTAGCGGCAATGCGCACCGCTAATGAAGCCGACCTAGAGACACTACGCGCCCCGAGAACGAGCGCATTCGTGCCCAACTCCCTCGGAGTCCCTCAGATCAACCCCCTCTGCAGAGTAACATGAATGAGGACGAAGGGCATTCGCTTTCTAAACCCCGAACTGCGACCAGAGCACCGACTCCACGACCTGCCACGCATCGGTCTCATGCACCGACGCACAAGTCGACTCAGGATGTCAGCAGGGCCCCACTCATGTCACAGAGGGTCAAGAAACTTTCTGCCGTCATCCTTTTGTGGATGGCATCATGGAGACTCCACTCCCCCGCAGATGGAAGCCTCTCCACCTTGATCGCTATGATGGCACGATGGACCCCGATGAACATATTGACCTGTATACGACCCAAGTAAACCTCTACACTAACAATGATGCTATCTTGTGTAGGGTTTTCCCGACCTCGCTCAAAGGGGCCGCACTCAACTGGTATACCCAGCTACCTGCCGAGTCAATTGACAGCTTCGGCACTTTGGTCAGACGATTCACGGCGCAGTATGCAACGAGTCGACCTCACCTCGTAACGTCAGCTGCTCTAGCCAGCCTCAGACAGGGCGACGACGAACCACTACGGACGTTCATGGAACGTTTTGCTGGCATCTCGGTGAAGATTTGCAACTTGAATCCCGAGGTCGCCCTACACGCCATGCTCATGGCGCTCAAGTCGGGACCTTTTGTGGATAACCTGTGTCGCCGAGCTCCCGCTGATATGGACGAACTCCGTGCCCGAGCTGCCGGGTACATACAGATGGAAGAGCACTCTGCTTTTCGTGACCAGGTTCGCAACAAACCACAAGGAAAGCAAGACCAAGGTCAGGCCACAAACATTTAAAGTTGGCGACCTTGTTTGGTGGGGTGAGAGAGGCAAGAATAGACCCCTCCGAAGGGAAATTCGGAACTTGGAATGTCACCCACCTCAAATTTTATTTCTCTTAATTTGTAAATTCAGGTGACGTACTCTTTTTCCTCCTCAGCCTTTTTTCCCACTAAAGAAAAGGGTTTTTGGCCAAGGAAGGTTTTAACGAGGCACACCTCAAAAATAATCAACAAAACAACTCTATTCCCATACATTTTTGTTATTGGCACATTAATCGTGATGATATGCCAAGGTCGAGTCCGAACCTTGAGATCACATTTTCTTAACCAAGGTCGAGTTCGAACCTTGTTATGCCGAGATCGAGTCCGAACCTTGAGATTGCATTTTCTTAACCAAGGTCGAGTACGAACCTTGTTATGCCGAGGTCAAGTCCGAACCACGAGATTGCATTTTCTTAACCAAGGTCGAGTACGAACCTTGTTATGCCGAGGTCGAGTCCGAACCTCGAGATTGCATTTTCTTAACCAAGGTCGAATTCGAACCTTGTTATGCCGAGGTCGAGTCCGAACCTCGAGATTGCATTTTCTTAACCAAGGTCGAATTCGAACCTTGTTATGCTGAGGTCGAGTCCGAACCTCGAGATTGCATTTTCTTAACCAAGGTCGAGTACGAACCTTGTTATGCCAAGGTCGAGTCTGAACCTTGAGATTACATTTTCTTAACCAAGGTCGAATTCGAACCTTGTTATGCCAAGGTCGAGTCCGAACCTTGAGATTACATTTTCTTAAACAAGGTCGAGTACGAACCTTGTTATGCCAGGGTCGAGTCCGAACCTTGAGATTACATTTTCTTAACCAAGGTCGAGTACGAGCCTTGTTATGCCAAGGTCGAGTCCGAACCTTGAGATTACATTTTCTTAACCAAGGTCGAGTAGGAACCTTGTTATGCCAAGGTCGAGTCCGAACCTTAAGATTACATTTTCCTAACCAAGGTCGAGTACGAACCATGTTATGCCGAGGTCGAGTCCGAACCTTGAGATTACATTTTCTTAACCAAGGTCGAGTACGAACCTTGTTATGCCGAGGTCGAGTCCGAACCTTGAGATTGCATTTTCTTAACCAAGGTCGAGTACGAACCTTGTTATGCCGAGGTCGAGTCCGAAACTTGAGATTACATTTTCTTAACCAAGGTCGAATTCGAACCTTGTTATGCCGAGGTCGAGTCCGAACCTTGAGATTACATTTTCTTAACCAAGGTTGAATTCGAACCTTGTTATGCCGAGGTCGAGTCCGAACCTTGAGATTAAATTTTCTTAACCAAGGTCGAATTCGAACCTTGTTATGCCGAGGTCGAGTCCGAACCTTGAGATTACATTTTCTTAACCAAGGTCGAGTACGAACCTTGTTATGCCAAGGTTGAGTCCGAACCTTAAGATTACATTTTCTTCACCAAGGTCGAGTACGAACCTTGTTATGCCAAGGTCAAGTCTGAACCTTAAGATTACATTTTCTTAACCAAGGTCGAGTACGAACCTTGTTATGCCAAGGTCGAGTCCGAACCTTGAGATTACATTTTCTTAACCAAGGTCGAGTATGAACCTTGTTATGTCGAGGTCGAGTCCGAACCTTGAGATTGCATTTTCTTAACCAAGGTCGAGTACGAACCTTGTTATGCCGAGGTCGAGTCCGAACCTCGAGATTGCATTTTCTTAACCAAGGTCAAATTCGGACCTTGTTATGCCGAGGTCGATTCCGAACCTTGAGATTACATTTTCTTAACCAAGGTCGAATTCGAACCTTGTTATGCCGAGGTCGAGTCTGAACCTTGAGATTACATTTTCTTAACCAAGGTCGAATTCGAACCTTGTTATGCCGAGGTCGAGTCCGAACCTTGAGACTACATTTTCTTAACCAAGGTCGAGTACGAACCTTATTATGCCAAGGTCGAGTCCCAACCTTAAGATTACATTTTCCTAACCAAGGTCGAGTACGAACCTTGTTATGCCAAGGTCGAGTCCGAAACTTGAGATTACATTTTCTTAACCAAGGTCGAGTACGAACCTTGTTATGTCGAGGTCGAGTACGAACCTTGTTATGTCGAGGTCGAGTCCAAACCTCGAGATTGCATTTTCTTAACCAAGGTCGAATTCGAACCTTGTTATGCCGATGTCGAGTCCGAACCTTGAGATTACATTTTTTTAACCAAGGTCGAATTCGAACCTTGTTATGCCGAGGTCGATTCCGAACCTTGTTATGCCGAGGTCGATTCCGAACCTTGAGATTACATTTTCTTAACCAAGGTCGAATTCGAACCTTGTTATGCCGAGGTCGAGTCCGAACCTTGAGATTACATTTTCTTAACCAAGGTCGAGTACGAACCTTGTTATGCTAAGGTCGAGTCCGAACCTTGAGATTACATTTTCCTAACCAAGGTCGAGTACGAACCTTGTTATGCCGAGGTCGAGTCTGAACCTTGAGATTACATTTTCTTAACCAAGGTCGAGTATGAACCTTGTTATGTCGAGGTCGTGTCCGAACCTTGAGATTGCATTTTCTTAACCAAGGTCGAGTACGAACCTTGTTATGCTGAGGTCGAGTCCGAACCTCGAGATTGCATTTTCTTAACCAAGGTCGAATTCGAACCTTGTTATGCCGAGGTCGAGTCCGAACCTTGAGATTACATTTTCTTAACCAAGGTCGAATTCGAACCTTGTTATGCCGAGGTCGATTCCAAACCTTGAGATTACATTTTCTTAACCAAGGTCGAATTCGAACCTTGTTATGCCAAGGTCGATTCCCTTGAGATTACATTTTCTTAACCAAGGTCGAGTACGAACCTTATTATGCCAAGGTCGAGTCCGAACCTTGAGATCACATCTACTTAACAAGGTCGAATTTGAACCTTCAAACAACAAATTTGGGAACTCCTCAGAAGCCCCTTTGCTCTTACATCACTCGGTGCTTGGGGGGCAAGTGTACTGGCCAGCCGAGTTATCGACTTGTCCTTCACCAAACTGTTGACTCGGTCAAAGGTTTACCAGCCTAACCAAGCAGTAAGCTCATTATTGCCGAGCTCCTCAGCTTGACCATGAAACATGGACATCGGAACACCACATCGGCCCAAAAAGGCCACGCCATCAAAACAAATAAAAATACAATCTTGTCGCCGCGCCGCCCACGCGTTATGGGAACGAGGTGACGACTATGACACATGGCATCTCGACAGGCAGATGTATGCGAAGGGCCACAACCACTTGACGAGCTCGGACTTAACTCCTCGACCTACGGTCTTCGGAGCTCGGAGGGGCTAATGTACTATCCGTACTGCCATGCCGAGCTCGAGCTCGGTATCACAGCGTGGAATAACCTCGGGCACGCACTGGGAGAACTCGGCCTAAGCGAGATCCACAATCTAATCAGATCATAACTGATCTCGGAGATCTCGCTCTAGATGAGATCCGCAATCTAATCAGATCATAACTGATCTCGGAGATCTCGCTCAAGATGAGATTCGCAATCTAATTAGATCATAACAGATCTCAGGCCCAAGGCCCAACACAACCCTAATTCACACAAAGGTACGTGCATTATTTATACGAGACTCATACTCCCACAAACACTAACTTTAGCATCGAAGTCTCTTTTGCAGGTACCCCCCCATCTTGGAACACCAGCGTACCCGTGAAGGAGGCTCACCGATCTTACCTGGCGAATCATCTCTACGACAGATTTCCGGTAAGAACAAATATTGTTAATTGTAAGATTGACATGAATTATGGATATGGAAATGATGTTGTAAATTGTATAATTGGTTTGGATTATGATGAATTGAGATATGTATGTGAAATGAGATATGTTAAATGTGAATTGAGATGTGAAGATGATGAATGATTGATATATATATATATATATATATATATATATATATATTTATTTATTTATTATTAAATAATGAATTATGATGAAATTATATTGTGATGTGTTTGTATGTACTTTGCATATAGATATTTTCTTTTTTCACTGTATAAACTGTGGATATTTTAGGTGAAGAAGATCCGGCTACGAGTGACATCTAGAATGCCAACAGTTAAATTATGGGAATGCTCTGATAGTGTGACATCAGGGCAGAGGATTTCTAGGACATAATATTTATATGAATTTGGTATTGTAATAAATGATTTTAAAATTGTAAACTCTTAAATTTTACCTTTCAAGTTTTATTTTTCAGTCATTTTCTTATATTGAAGAAAGAACAATTTTGAAGTTTTATGTGAACCCTTTTACGAACCTTTTGAAAGTTTATTCTTCTTAATTAAATTATATTATATATGTGTTGGGGTAGTAAGGGTGTCACAGATAGCAATGACTAATCTTCTCGCTACATTGGAGGCACCTCAAAAGGTGGGATAGCTAATCCCAAGATTTAACGCGGCTACATATACAAGGCAGAATTCAAACCTCTGACCTTGCTTAAGCGTGCCGTTAGATCACACGCTTTGGAGTTGTACAGATTGTGTTTGGACAACGACAAACAATTATCAGCTTTAGTGTTAACCTATACCGTAAAAAAAGCTAACCGTATGGGTAAAATTCTTGCTAAGACACAGGAGTTAATAATATTTTTCTAAATGGTAATATATCATGAATTTAGGATTCAAACATCATAAAATTTGGACATCTTATCCTTCCCGTCCTGGAAAACTAACTAGAGACTGAATTAATTAGGATAAAAAAAATTTAGTTTAATAAGTAATCTTGATTTCGAACCTTGAATATATAGTTATATAATATAATTAGAGAAAAAAAATTGTTGCCTATAATAATTTTTTTGTTGCCTAAATCCTAAATCCTTGGTCAAGATACATTTATATATATATATATATAACGTACATATTTTAGTTGTCTGTTTTTGTTGAGGTCTTGGATATGGCCCCAAGGCAGTAAATATGAGATGATATTGGGCCGAAATTGTGGACCGTAAATTAGAAGTAGCTAGAAATGGTAGTCAATTATGATTGAATAATTGAAAGAATAGGGAGCGGCAAGGTGGTAGGTAGGTTGGCACAGATTGTGTAAGGAAATGCGTTAGGCACAGCTCAAGATCAAATCATGTCAATCCACTGACTGGGAATTTTGAATTAACTTTAACCACTCACACAACATCGCATTTTAATTTATATCAAAGTAATAGCACAAGCCACAACTTTAATTAAGGCGGCAAACACGTTCATACAGACTCATTACTTTTCGTGTTCTACACTTGCTCAATTTCTGCCCATTTGTCACAACACCTTTCTTCTTTTATCATGGAAACTGTGTTAGAATGATAGTTTTTAGAGTTCGGCTGACTGCGTCAAATATTATAAACTCTTTTAATATAAAGTTTGATTTTAATAGATAAAACATTTGTTTTATTAAATATTTATTTATTGACTTGTGTAGTTTCTATTGGTAATATAAAATTTAGATTGATATAAGATGTAACTTATATAAGATTTAATCGTCAATTTCTTTGAGAAGTTTTAGTGAAATTATGGATCGAAGTGTTAACTAATAGGAACCAACAAAATTTAATTAGTTGTGTCCTCTTGTGGGACATTATGTAAAATAATATAATGTTTCATACATATACACATATATATTTTAAAATAAAATATATTATTAATATGAAATATTTATCAATTTTATTAATAATTAATTTTTGTTAAAAAGTTAATTATAGTATAATATTTTTTTTTTCATTTATAAGACTTAAACATAAACCTTATTTAAGAAAATCAAGTCTAGTTTCACTAAGATTAACAATTTGAACCAAAGCAATCTCTTGTGATTTTGTTTAGTTAGACTTTTGCGAGTTTTCAAATTTCTTATTCAAAAAATTACCTAAAATTTTATAATATTATGCTATTTATTTAAGAGTTTAACATCTAAAATAAGGTTAAAAATATATAAATATTGAAATTTTTCTATCACCAAATATATTTAATATCAATTCTTATCTTATTATTTTTATAAAAAAAATTCAATACAACTTTAATTATTATATTAAATGTTTTCTTCACTTAAAATAAAATTATTCTTGAATGTTTTGAATAATTTACAATTTTTCATTCCAAAGGTCAATTTAATAACTTATAATTCTATAAAATAATTTATTTAAATCAAATATATTATAGTATATATTTGAAGGAAAAAAAAAACACTTTTTATAGTAACTTTGTAAAACACATTTTCTTATTGTGAATGATGTATATATATACTATGCATTTAAAAAATTACGTATTTACATATAAATGTGATTGAATTTGATTTAAGTTGGTCTCACATTTTAATTTGATAATCGAACTAATTCGTGCAATTTTTTTTTATAAAAGAAACAGAATCATTGGTTTGTAAGAGAAAATGATTAATCACCCTTAACAAAAACATACCTTTCAACCATATTTTTCTATATATAAGAATGAAACCCAAAATTTTATTTATGAAAGTTGAACTTAGTAGCACTCAATCCATCATTTTCCCCCTCGAGATCTTACTTACTCGAAGTATAGTATCACATCATGTATTTCAATTTTTTTTTCAAGAAAAATATTAATTATTAATTATTATATTAATAGAATAATTCAAATCGATATCATTCTTATGACTCCAACTGTGCGCTTCCCAGATAAGATCGTAACAACCTTATTTTTTTTGAGGGAAGCATCCGTCAATGACTCTGCACATGGTGCAAGTGTCGTAACAACCTTATTATTCCACCGATTCTAAATAGTAAAATTTTGTTGGATTTTTTTTATAAGGTTATTAAATAAATAAGTCTATAATAATAAGATATTATTTATTTTAAATATAAATTTTTATTATTATTTAAAAAATGTCTTTTTATTATTAAAATAAAATTATATTTTATAAATTATTACTTATTTCTATTTTAATAAATTTGATGTAGATTTTTGAGATGCAAGTACGATTTTTAATTTTCTACGTTGACGATAAGTCTCGGCAGACGCATGTGGGTTTGGTCACAATTTCTCGGACACCGAGTCCTGTTTCCAGTGCTGTGGTATTTACTAATTAACCAACCACCCATTAAGGGTGTGGGCCCCTCACTCCTCCATTATATAAGCATGCTTCTTTCATAACCCTCTTAAGTCTTACCACCAAACAAATCTCTCTATCTCTATCTAACTAAAATTAAGAGACATGGCTCTGGGAAGAGGCAGTGCAATGGTGCTACTACTCTGCTTCCTGCTTCACTCTCACATGGCTCGGGCTGCCACCTACAAAGTTGGAGGCCCAGCAGGTTGGACCTTCAACTCTGTTGGGTGGCCCAATGGAAAGCGTTTTAGGGCCGGTGACACACTTGGTCAGTATCTTTCCTCTATTTTTCTAATGGATGCAGGGGGTTCCTTGTTTGATTTTATCTAAGTTTTGAAGTGATTTTGTGTAGTCTTCAATTATGGGCCTGGGACTCACAATGTGGTGGCAGTGAACAAGGGAGGGTACGATAGCTGCAAGACTCCCAGAGGAGCCAAAGTGTATCGATCAGGGAAGGATCAGATAAGACTAGCTAAGGGACAGAACTACTTCATCTGCAACTTTGTAGGTCACTGCGAGTCTGGGATGAAAATTGCCGTCAATGCTGCCTGACTTTTACTGCTTGCCTTTTCTATTTAATAACTCCAATAGTCCATAGCTATGTGTGTCAACTGTCAACAACAAAAAAGGGTCGCTTTCTAAGCTTCCTATATGTTACTTTATCTTTATCTTTAATATTCTACTGCCAATAAACATTAATTTTGGTTTCTCAATTTTCGCTGTTTTTTAAGTGCAAGAATGTTTAATAGAATATTTTTAATGAAAAAAAATCTGTCGAGCTAGCCCATCGCTCCACTCTATAGTGGGATGGGTCATGGATTCCGATCTACGTTTACTATAAGATGAGTCCATCTTGACCCAATTTTGATACAGACTATTTTGTCACCCTTAATGATAACAACAAGCATTAGTATCAACCATCACTTTGTTCAGAGTTTAAAAAGCCTCTTGTTAGTCAAATTTATTACATTGCCAATTAATAAAATACATGGTAAATTGTATCAAATGACATTATAAAAAACCTTCAAAAAGTTATTATGTATTATTTAATTTATTTGACAATATATATATATATATATATATATATATATATATATATATATATATACCGTTCAATAATTCATGTTCTACATCAAATTTTAACAATCCAACCATTAAATTTAAAGTTCTTAATATATAGATCAAATCTACAAAATTTTTAAAAAATTTGAAAAATATTTGATACTTTGTTTCATTAATTTAAATCAATGTATAAAATAATTTTATTATTATCTGTCAATTCAAGTTAATGAAAAGAGGTATCAAATAATTTTTAATTTTTTAAAAAAATTTGCAGAGTTGACTTATGTATTAAAAATTTTAAATTCAACGGTTAGATCATTCAAATTTGATGTAGAACATGAATTATTGAACAGAATAAGTCTAGGTAGACTTATTCCTAAAGTAAACGGATCCCTCATCTCTCTCTATATATATAATAATACAATATAATATAACATAATATCTATGATAACAATTCAATTTTTATTATACAAAGTATATTTCTTTATTACTATATAACAATTTTTAATGGTAGGAATACATTATAACTAATAAAGGTATATCATATCCACTCCCATTTACAGCCACTGCACGGATGACTTTACGTGTGGAAATGGTCCAATGACGGATGCTTCACAATCAGGACTGCGTACAACGCCATAACAAACTCTCTCCTCCCAACTAACCCTATGGATCTTGACAAAACTTGGAACATTATTAAGAGTCTTCCTATTCCTGCGAAAGTGAAACATCACACATGGAAAGTCTATAAAAATATCCTTTCTACCCGTGCCCAGCTTCAAAAGAAAGGTGTGAGTTGCCCCGTCAGTTGCCCAAGATGTGATGTTGGTATCGAGAATTCCTGCCATGCGTTGTTTGGATGTTATGATGCGAGAAATTGATGGATGGCTAGTAATCTAAAGGACAAGATGAACTCCAGCATTGATAAAGCTAATGGTACTATTGATCTTGTGAACAAAATCCTTAATCTTTGGTCCACTTTCAATGCAGTTGACTTCTGCACGTTGATGTGGAGTATCTGGACTAGCAGGAACAATCTCCTATGGAAAGATATGCCTTGGAATATATCTGAAATTGTCCACCGTGCCTGAAACTCCATACACAATTGGACTTGGCTAACTAGCAGCCTCTTGCTGCTAGAGGTATTCCTGAACCCACCTCGACTACTGAATGGTCTCCCCCACCTCGTGGTTCATACAAGTGCAATTTTGCCACATTCCCTAACCCTGATGAGAATACGTTCGAAATTGGTTTCTGCATTAGAGACAACTTGGGTTCCTTTGTGGGTGCGTGCACCCTCAAGATCCCTAGTCTTCCTCCTGCCAATATTAGAGATGTTATTGCTCTCATGCAAGCCATCATTTTGGCTTCAAAAAAACAATATGCACCCATCGTTTTCGAATTTAGTAGCAGCAGAATTGAAAGTTTTTTCCTTCATCTCAACCTGAAGGATAAAACTGAATTTAGTGACATTATAAATCATTGTAGTAATAAGATAATTTCTTGTGCCAACTTTAATGTAAGTTTCACCCATAGATCAGCTAATTTGATGGCTGCCAATCTTGCAAAAGTCTTCAAATGTTATGTTAATCTTAAGGATTTTATATACATCCTTAATTGTATCTTCTCTCTTATTATTAATGAATTAAGCTAAGGCTCAGCCGTTAAAAAAAAGGTATATCATAATTACCTTACTCTTTTTACAAATGATATATTAGTAGTTTTTAAGGGTATGATAACAATTTCAATTTAAGTTGGAACTTGCATTTCTTATCATGAATATACATCGAGAGATTTATAAAATTAATAATATAAATAAATAATCTTTTACAAAAAATACATGTCGATTTATATGAAAAGATATAATGAAAGGTTATACAACAAGATAATATATATTTATTAATGAAAATATACAAATATGAAATGTTTTGTCATTTCATGGAAGTGGTTACTCATTCATATGATAGAAGTACATGTTCGTTCATGAAAAGATGTAAGTATGAAATGTTATATTGATGGGGTTATTTTATGATATTTGTCTGAGAGGATATTTTATGAGAGTTATTTTTACATGCATATCCATAATGATGAGATATTGTCCGCTCTACTTTGGACCTAATCCCTCACGATTTTCCTTTTGGTCATCATCCAAAAATCCTCTCAATCATTAGAATATGTTTGTGTTTTATAAATTATTATTTTTTCTCTTATTTTATTAATGTGAGACTTGCTGTATCCCAACATATATCCATTACAAAAGTATTTTTTTTTCAGGAAAAGATGCAAGTGTAAAATGTTTGTGATTTGTATATCTTTCACCAAAAGTATGAAGTCATATTCATCACAAAAGTATTTTTTCTTGGGAGTGTTTGTTCATTCATGAAAGGATGTATTTCTTTGAAAGATTGTATCTCTTATTAAAAATCATTAAATGTGTTTCTATGAAAGGTTATATTTCTTCATCAAAAGTCATTAGACGCACTTTTTAAATGGTAAAAATAGAATGTGTATAGAGAAGTCTTTATTTAAAGAGTTGAGTAAATTATACTTTTATGATCTTTGTTTCTCAATTTTTGACAATCAACTAAGAGATATACACCAAAAAGAAACTATTTAACATTATTTTAAGAAAAAGTTAGAAAATAAGTTTTTAAATTTACATTATTTAGACTATTAAAACACATACAATCATAACTACTAGTAACATAATTAGTCATTTAATATTATATCACATCATATAAATTCATAATTAAACGACTATTCGAATAAGTTTACACTTCAAAAATATCTATATTATTTGATCGATCGATATTACAATCACATAAACTCACAATTAAATTATTTTTACCCTCAAACCCACAATTTTACATATTTATACGGATCGATTTGTGAATTAAGGTCCTTGTATCTAATCTAACTTTAATGATAACCAAATTAAAATCATTATGACACTATAGGGCCGGGGTGTAATATATACCTCCCTAAAGCAAAAACATTATGACTCTGGCCCATTCCATGCCCATGAGTCATCATTTTTGAGGCAGATGGGCCCCATCACTCTTCAACCACCCCATTACAATTGCCGGTGTCTTTGGCTATAAAACCATGCTCACTAACCAATTCTTATTACAACAAAGTGTCTTTAGTTTTATGCTTTTCTCAATCTTTACCATTATATTGCAATTAAAAACATGAGCATGGGAAGAGGCAGTGCAATTGTAGCTCTTACACTATCATTTTGGTTGCTAATTCACTTTGAGATGGCTCATTCAGCCACCTACACAGTTGGAGGTGCAAATGGTTGGACCTTCAACACGGTGGGTTGGCCCAAAGGGAAGCGATTTAGGGCTGGTGATACACTTGGTTAGTATCTTTGGATTTCTTTTGACTTTTTTTTTTTTTTTTTTTTTTTTTTTTTTTTTCTTTTCATTTTAGAAAGAAGGTTCAAGAGATTAATGTAAGAAATAATAAGAGAGTTTGTCTAAGGTGAGACACAATGACCATGAACGACTTTCATCCCAGAAGTACAAATTTGGACTAAGGTTGAGCTTTATGTTCAATCATGGGCTTTGCTTGGTAGCTACTATCTAGAGAAGATTTTTTTTTTTTAACTACTTTTTTCTAATTTTAAACATTGAATATTTAAATCAATTAATACGAAGTTGTTTAAAGTTAAAGATAATACTTGTTTGTGATACAAGATTGAAGGAATATGTATAAGATATTTTGTTGTTTAGAAGAAAAAGAAAGTTATGTACCTTTTTTATTTACCCAAGGATTATATAGCTGATGAAAATCATAAGACAACAATCTGACCATTAAATTGTTTATGATTCATTGTTCTGACTTGTTATTTAAATCAATTTTAAACATTATATAATTTAACAATGTAGAGACTGATAAGATCTATCTATTGTAATGGCAGTTTTTAACTACAGCCCTGGGGCTCACAATGTGGTGGCTGTGAATAAAGGTGGTTACAATGCATGCAAGACACCAAAAGGTGCCAAAATCTATAAATCAGGGAGTGATCAGATCAAACTTGTGAAGGGACAGAACTACTTCATCTGCAATTTCGTTGGTCACTGCCAATCTGGAACCAAAATTGCCATTAATGCTGTCTGATTTAATGCATTTCACTTTGGACAAAATGCACTATTATATGTGTTTTTTCTATCAAGGATTTAGCTCGGTTGGTTAAACATGCTACATGAGTGGTGTAAAATTTTATTGATACCGTGTTCGAATCTTATGAGTGGTGTAAAATTTTACATGATAATCAGTACCCGGCCTTATTGAATTCGTTACCAAAATGACATTTCAATTTTGAGATCACAAAAAATATTTAATGTTTTATATATAGGTTTTATCTTTTAATATTAATTTCATATTTCATCTATTCTTTCATTCTAATTTAATTATCATTCTATATTGGTATTTCAATGTGGGATGAAGTCAGAATTTTATTGAGGGAGGCCAATTTTTTTAATAATATTTATATGTAAATATTTTAACTTATAAATAATTTATTATGATTCATACTTATTTTTTAATAATTTATTTAGGAGAGTCAATTTTTTTTCTCAAATAATTTTGATACATTTTTAAAAAAATGAGGGAGGGGGAAGGAGAGAACCATGACGCTTCCAGATCCCCTCCCTCTATCCCTGTTTTCAATGATTAAGAAATTCCCTAATTTTATACTATTTTTTTTATTAAGATTTGTTGGAAAATCTCCCTTTAACTTAACTAATATTAAGAAACGGTTTAAATATATATATATATATATATATATTTTTTTATAACTTTACTTAATTAATTTTAAAATAAAATCTAATAGGATATATACAACTTGAGGGTGTACGTGTATCATTTTTCTTTTAAAACACTAATTTAATTATAATTTATTTATTTATTATGTTTTACCCGTAATTTGCCAATTTCTTTGTCTGCTAATTAATGGTCCGTTGCTCTACCTTTTTTTTTTTAGTTATTTTTTTCTCTAAATTTTTCCGTCCATACATAGTATTATTATATTACTACTCAGTTCAGCAAAAAAAAAAAAAAAATTGCTACTCATCAGGCCAATCAAATAGTTAGGTTCAAAAGTATTCACTATAATTAGTTGGAAAAAAACACCCAGATAAATACTTAAATAGTTAAATTGAAGCCGATAAAAAAAAACAATATAGTTTAATTGAAGTCACACATTGTTTTTAAACTTTGGCACACTCTATACTAAGTTCAGTTACAAATTATTTATATTTATTTGACTTATTAAAAAAGAGTTAAATAGGTTGTCAAAAATAAATTGTTAAATTGAAAGTTTGAGACAAATTCATCCGTTGTTACAATTCAACTTAAAATAAACCACTATATTCGATCTAATAATGAAAGGTTAGAATAGTATATGTACATAATCCTATGTATATGTATTTTATCGTTATCGTTGTTGTTTAATTTTTACTGATAAAAAAAATAAATTCAAAATATTATAAAAGTATTGTATACATACGGTAGCAAGATTGGACATACGTCTATACAATCAATTTTGACTCTAGTTAATAGAATTAGAATTTAAAAGAATATAAATACAATAGTAAAATTGGTACAGGCTTTGAATGTTTCCAAAAATAAGGTTACACGAATCGATATCACTCCAGATTTTTCAAAGAAAAAATCTTACAAGACTCTCGTAAGGAAAAAGTTATACAAAATATGAATTATTGTAATGAAAATATTATCTTTCATATTAATAGAATAGCCTCGTGGTAAGCCAAATAAGGAACAACAAATTAATAAATAATACATCCAAGGTTGTATATGCCTTTAAAGAAAAATAGCTCATTTGGTGATTAATAGAGAAATGGACCAAACGGCCTAAAGCGAAAGAAGTGGGAAGTGGCTTGATCTTCTTTACCTTTCTTCCTCGAGTTAAGAATTCAAGTCATCTTTTGAGGCCTTCCAATCATGCTAAGTTTATAATATATATGAAGAGCACACATATTGCACCTATCTGCATGCTAGCTTGTGGAAAATGTTCTCTGAAACCAGTGAACAAAAATCGTAACAACTAATTCCAACATGTGTCAAATGATCATATATAGACCTTTTTATTTCGAAAATAGTGGTAACAATATATGGATCCCTTGTTGATAATTTTATAGTTATTTGTTTGAAGTGGTGAATGGGGCAAACTGCAAAGTCCCAGTAGAGAAGCACTTTGAAAGGAAGGTAGATGGTAGGAATCAGCCCTAAACACTTGAACATTATTCATGTAGGAATCCCATAGAATGCATGTGTCAATCAGTTTGAATGTCTTAATTAGATGATATCTTTCTTATAATAGTAGTCCTCAATGCATATGTGTCGGTTAGCTTATTAGACAATTTAATTAAGTACCAACACAATTGACAAAAGCTAAAAGGTAGTTGCTATCCTTAGAGATCGAGGGGTTTTGATTCAAAATGAATAATTTCAATTATATTTTTTAATTATATTTATTTAATAAAAAGTAAAATGAAAATATAGAGATTAAAATTATAAGATTTTAATAATGTTATAAAAATATTAAAAGAAAGAAAATATAAATAAATAATAGAAGTGAAAAACTAATTTACGGTATAGAGATTCAAAAAATTTAAGGTAAAAAGATAAAAATATGTTAAAAGAATTATTAAAACTAAGCTATTTAAGCATATAATGATACTATTAAAAAGGAAACTAGAATATATATAATGAAAATAGAATGACTAAATAATTTAGAAAAATAAAATAAAAGGATAAGATATTCAAAAAAAAATACAGAAATAATTAAAAAATATAAAATATAATATAAATAAATTATTAAAAATACAATAATAGAATAAAATTGACAATATTCTAATTATACTAGTATCTCTCACTTACTCTCAATTAATTAAGAAGGATATTGTAAAATTTTCCTTGACATAAGTCAAAAAACAGAATATTCCAACTTTGGTTAAGTGGGTTTTGACCTTAACACTATTTATCAAGAATTGTAGATCTTAGTGATTCTAAATCTAATGTAGTTAGAACTTATTTAAATTATTTACACCCACCTAATAATTTCTTTCATTTCTATTAATTATTTTAAAATTATTATAATTTAATGGATATGCATTATAATTAATTTGTTGGTGTGAAAGTCTTTCAACTATAATTTTATATTTATCCAGCGTTTGTTGAGTTATCATGATTGTCTTTAAAAAGATGTTTTGTATTAGAGTAAATCTTCTAATAGAGGCTAAAGAGTAAGAGTAGTTTAGGCTCACTTTCTAAAGTGTTTAAGGCGTGAGTCTATTGATATTGTTAAGATTATTGTATTTAAAGTATTATTCATTTTAACGCTTATTGGATCATCACGATTCTATCCTTAAAAAAGTGTCTGAGCGTGAAAGAGGAAAAATGTTTATAAATTATGTTTAATTCTGAATGATATGTGACTTTTTAGATATATTAGAATAAAAATATTACACATCGTTAACCAATCAAAAAATTATTTTAATATAATTTTTAGAATAAGTATTGTCAAAGTTAACAAATTTATCATATATATTAATTTGTATTCGGATGATATCATTAAAAACTTTACACCGTAACATTTTTTCTCTCTATTATTTAAGCTACACAATACCTAATGATGAATATAATTTTAAAAGCAAAGTTATATTAATTAGAATATATATATGAGATAATTTTATTCATGATCATATATAGATCAAAAGATCAATCAAAATCAACAAATATTAAAAAAAATAGCAACTAAACAATTTATACATAATCTTTACAAAATTCGTCACTAAACTTTTTGTGATTCCAATATTAATAACAAAAAAGGCAATTTTCGTTTAATAATAGATTCAGTCACTGATTTGTTATTTTTTTTTGTAGTACCAAAACTTACATTACAAGTACCTCAACGTCATTGAAATGATAGTTTTACATGATAACTACATCAACTTATAAATTATGGACATGATTGAATAAGTTTGTGTAGAAATACTTTTCGAGGAGAAAAAAAAAAAACACTTTTTCTCAACTTAATATGCTGTGTATGACTGATTCATGCGCCAATGAAAACGAGAATGACAAATTTGGCCAAAAAAAAAAGCCCAATCTCTAGTTTTTATTATATGAATCCAGAAAACCATAAGATTTAATGACTTATTTATTTATTTATTATATTAGTGTAATTAAGAGATATAATTTCTTTCCACCAGTCAGTCCATTAATTTAAAGATAAAGTTAATGTTTCCAGTTCCATATTTAAAGTTTTTAATTAAGAAATAATATTAAATATTATACTATAAACTTTTATGATGAAAAAAAAGAGAGCAAAAGATCAATAAATACTCGATTAAACACGCAAATTACGCGTAACATTGGTCAAAGTATCAAATCCAGATACAAGTCTCACAAGAAAATTGATTTTTTTTTAGATAAATAATTAAAAAATTATTTTATATTAATCCACAGACTATCATTTCGTCCATATATGTCATTTTTCATGCAGTGGTATCGGATATAAATGAGACAATTGATAACCATATAAGTAACTAATATTAAAATAAATTAACTAACGTAATGTTTGGGACTGAAAAAAAAAAAGATTTTTCTCTAGTTTGCTAGACGGGTCAATATGAATAAACTAGTCATTCGTGGATATATTTTAAGAATTGATAGAAATCAAATTAATATAATAAAAAACGAAATCCATGACTAATTAAAGATAAGGTGAATCTAGACTTTTGAGGTCATTTCCAAATTGCTACCATATAAAATTCGTGAACCTGCCTAGTGGGACCAATTTAGAATATCTTTCAGAACAAATTGGCATTTGCATAATCAAGTAATCATACATAAGGAACTTCCTGCCATTAATTTCTTTCAGGCCTGACCCCAGTGTCTATCAAAATGAAAGCTGAAGTTGGTCCCGCCAATTATATGAAAATGTAAAGTTATAGGAACAAAGATCTAGGAATCATTATGTTAGTTGCATTACATTATACTATTATATATATATATATATAGGTAGCTACACTGAGAAATTAAAACTGATTATTTCTTCTTTGAAATCCTGAACACTGATTCATTATATTGTGGCATCATCTGATGACTGATATGTGTCAGCTCCAAAGGGCACTGATAGATTCCTCTCCCATTTACAAAGATTTTATGAAGCTGACATAATAGACTTTTTGGTTGGTGGTGGTGGTGCTAGCTGCGTGAGTGCATTATGCTGTGTGTGGATAAGTTAGGGTTTTCCATTTGAAACACTACAACTCATAATGTTGCAATATTGCTAAGTCTAAATTAATCATACTCTAATGCTTCTAGGAATCCAATGCTACAAAGGGTCTCAAAGTATTTCTGGTAGCCAGTGGATTTTCAACAAGTGGAGGCGCATGCAATTATCCACAAAGCTTTAAGTTTAAACTTGTGAAAAGGTGCAACCCTACCATCAAAGCCAAGACAAAAGTTTACGACACTAACAAAAGGACAAGTAATAAAAGTATTTACTTGTTCACGTTCAAGTTCAAGTTTGGTGGTTGACTTAAGTTAATTATCTAACACCAACAAAATAAAATAATAGGGTATGAATATGATCAACAAGTTACGCATCAGAGTTATACTATTGACTTCCACCCCCAAGATCCTCTTTACTAGGAAAAATAAAAGCAAAAACTATTTAGTACCTTCAAAGCATATGGTTGTTTTCATCAAGTATTCTACTTGTTGCAATTCAGTTTGGTATTTTCATCAGAGAAAAGGGACATGTTTCTGATAACTACGTAGGAGTAGGAATACTAACCTGCAAAAATGCAAAATAAACCCATCAGACTGAGGCACATATATAAGAAGTTGCAGAGTGCATACCGAGACCAGAATTAAAGGAGACATGGTATATAACTCAATTAACATGTGTATGATATGATCTATTTAGTAAGGAATTATGTGTTTGATGTCCTTCATGTACAAAGACCTTTCGACTGTATCACAAGCGTACGTAATTAGTATCTGACTCAGTGAGATATGTGTATGTGGAAGAAGATAATTGTTCAGAAGAGATATGAAAGATAATCAAGCCCACAAGTGGGTTTCTTAGAGACAGATTCACAGAGCCCGTTTGGCCTAATGGCCACCTCCAATTGCTACCTTTTTGGGAGATTCCAAAACAACAAATTTAATGGAGGTGGACAGAATGCCAAAATGGCTATGGAACAAGGCCTCTGAGAAACCCTAGAGGCTATATATAGAGCAAAGATAAAGCACAAGGAAATGGATCAAATTCTGGCTGAGATTTGAAGAAGAGATCATAGCTAGGTTTTGACTAGGCAATAATGAGGAAGAAATGAGTTTTTTCTGTGATGGGTTTTGATCTGGCTTTTCGAAGAAAGAAGGTGCATAAGCGTGCATGAAGTTGTACTATCTATTGAAATATTTTGGCCTTTGTTGTTTTCAAAGACTTTCAATCCCTTGGTTTTGTCTGTAGAAGTTTTGCATTGAACGTATTTATCTGCTTGGGGGTTGTACATTTATGACAAGAATATCCGCTGCCCTTTTGCAATAAAGACTTCTGTGTCCCTAGAGTGCAACTCTTTGGTGCTAATTGTCTTGCACATGGTCGAAGATATTGAAGCTTTCTTTGACCATTGTTGTTATGTTGCTATTTGCTTGCATTGTGATTTCACTATGCTTTTTGACTTGCTTCAAAAGGAGGATCCAAAATGGGCTGGCCATGTCTCCCACTCAGTTTCTAATTATTTAATTTGTCAACTCACTGTTCATCAGTTCAACCTTTGACATTTACTGTGCTGCATCAGCCTAAAAGAAAACTATATAGTATATATATATACACGTAGTTTACAACTATTAAATTGGCTTGTTTGAATGATATTGGTCAGTTTGGAGCATGAATATTATTTAGCCATAATAAGAAAGTCTTAACAATGGGGTTTGGTATATAAAATAACCACCATGAAAAGAACATAAACATTAACTTTTAATAGATTATACTGTGAACATCATTTAATGTACATAATTTTATTAGCAGAAAGTTTGTTACTTGATTTAAAATTTTCCAATAATCATTTTCTATTACATAATCATTATACACTTTTATGGAGTGTAAAACATTCTCATTCGCATGAATCATATTCCTTTGCGTCTTATTTTTTTATTCATTAAAAGGCAAGAGAACATTTTCACGTATGAACCCACAACTGTAAGAAATTTAGCACAAGTTGTGAAGATTATTATGTGTGTCAAATATCGTAAAAATTAAGTAATTCATTAACAAAAAGAAATAAAAAAGGCTTAATTGCCTTGACAGTGCTTGCTCTACTAATAAGGCATGAAATGGGCAGTGGGAATCATGAAAATAAATAAAACGTAAAAAAAAAAAGATCCTCAATCCCATTTAAAGTCATTGTATCATATAAAAATAAAAGAGATATTTAGTGAGTATTAGTCGGGTTAGGTTGGTTCTTGGGTTACCAAAACTAAATCCGTCACTTAACTTGCTCGGGTTACTTATTTTGCAATATGAATTGACCCACAAATTTGGTCAAATCAAGTCATATGAGTTTAGGTTAAGTCGGATTGGTTGTATTTGTCCAACCCATGTTCACCTCAACTTATAAAGAGTATGTCCTAAGAGCATACCATCTTAATAGTATGAAAACTTCATCATCTTAGGACCCTCAGAAAACTAACAAGGAGTCTAAAAAGTAACATCCTGCAAATTATTCTCTCATATTATAATCAAGTATGCAATTTTTTTATTATAAATTATTAAATAAATAATATTAGGAAATTTGAGTATGAGTGTTAAAAAGTGAGAACTAAGATCATCAGTTAGTTATAAAGGATTAGGATAGTATGACGTGAAGCTTTTGTCTAAAACTTTCCTTAGTGAGTAGTCTTGTGCTATTTCCAATAGGACAAGAGTCGTCTCTTTTCTATTATAAACTTAAACCTAAAGGTTTTTTTTTTTTTTTTTTTTGTTTCACTCCTCTCGGAATTGTAAGTGCCAAATGGAGGAGTACCGCTTCAACTCTTGTTGTGTTTTCATCATTCTAGAGGGAGTGAGATCTTACACTTGTGAGTGTGACTTTAGTCATATGGGTAGAAGGGTTATGTTCTAGACTACAAGACTGTTAAAATTTTTCTTAATACTGATTACAAGACAGTGATCATTGTCTGGGTTGCTTATGAGGTCGGTTACAAATTTGTAATTATTGAGGACTAAGGAAATTAGAATAGTGATTAGTGATACAAGACAGTCATATAAAATGTGAAGATATAAACTTTTGAGACCTTCTAAATGTGCCTAAACAGGTTCTACACAGAAGTAAAGTAATAATAATAACATGGTGACCCAAAAATATTATAAAGATAAAGAGGATGTACATGTGCTAGCTTTGGTTTTGTAGTATTGATTAAATTTTGAAATTGTTAGTGTAATTTTTTTTATAAAAATCTGTTACAATTAAAAATCACTTGGAATATAACTTTTAAAGTAATTAATATAAAAGACAACAATTTTCGATTATATAACGATTCATGATTAAGATTAACTTATTCGAATTAAATTCTTGTTGTATGGTTAGAGAACAGCTTTTTGGATCTTTTTCCAGAGTTTGTGGCATCCCTTTTGCTTGAAAATGAAACAACATTCAGCATTGTTCATTCTTTCTAAGGGAATCAATGTTATAAATGGAACTATGCTATATATTGAAAGTGTTACCCCAAAGAAGACAATAAAATGTGCCAACAGATCTTGGTTCGTGAGGTTGCTTCCCCGGCCCACCTCGTGCCTTTTTCTCTCTTTTCTTTGCAATTGCAGGTCCCATCGCATGAGAAAAGTGAAAGAGTAGCAGTCTGATGTTCCATTGCATTAAATATTGCATTTCTTTTGAAGGCTGGTTTAAAGAGAAAGGTATCTTCCGAAAATAGCTTCATACACATCTATGATTATGCAAATGGAACCTTTTAGATGCTTTATTAGGTTTAAGATTGTCTGATTGGCTTAGCTAACTGCATTCAATTGTCCACTTGATTTTTCTGTTACAAGTCCAGTTATTAGGTGGCTTCTATTTCAATAGTGTTGCAAGAAATGTGCTTGATCCTAAAATTTGCAATGTGCTACATTAACATTAAATTTTCATTAATTGTAACTGTACAATATTGTCTGGTCCTTTAATTTTTTTTTTTTTTATCATGTTTATTGACCTGTCCTCTAGCCAACCGACCAAGATTTGGAGGCACTAACAGATAGAATCCTTGTTCCGCTGTCAGAATGGCCAACTGCTTCTGGATAGCGGACTAGACATGGCACCGAGATTTATTGATCATACACCATAAATCGATAATAGTTATAATGAGATGATTTGTGGAATTATTAAAGGTAATAAGTAATGTTTCTTGGTTCACAAGATTGTAACAAGAAATAAAGGATTCATTTTAGAGGGGTTCTCTACCCAAACAACAACTATTTTTATTGGTCCCAGTTTTCTGTCCCAAAGGAGGGAGGAAGTGATTAGGCCTTCGGCAGCAAACGTGAAACTCGTCGATATGCCAAACATGAATCACTCATGACAGATTTTGTTGTTGTATTGGTTTCAGTTATGCCACTAAGATGTCTTATGACTTATTGTATGAGTCTTAGCTTAGATTGGAAAATAAAAATAGATAAAATTTGAACTTTACAATGTAGAAAATTCTTTACATCACGTGTTAATGCTGGAGGACATCCTCATGTGTTTAGATAAAATAAAATTCATTTAGAAGCATCTTCTCTGTTTGTGTTTAGCTCAAAGAAAATCAATGAACCAAAAAAATGTTAAAATGAACTAATTGATTGTAACAAAGAGAAGACCTTCAATTGCACAATTGGCTAAGATGTGATCCTTAAATTGAGCATGTATATAATTGGGAGCATCAGGACCCACCAGCTCTGAGGAATGGTTTTATAAGCATTTGATTTTGATCCATTACATACAACTTTCTTGTCTTGATAGGAGCATGCTGTCTGATTCCTGCACTCAACAAGAATAATAAAAAAAATAGTGGTGAATGATATGAGGAATATGTCATATAATACTTCTGATGCCCTCAATTATAGATGTGCTCCCATTTCTTGAAACATTTAATTTTTAGGAAAAAACCTACCTTGATCCACAGAATATAACAACAAAGTCTGCTTTTGAACAAGTTATTAAACTTGTTCAAAAGCAGACTCAGATAATAACTTGTTTAGGTTATTAAAATAATGGTGAATGTATCATGTAATATCTCTGATGCACTCACACTCAATTATAGGCATGTTCCTATTTCTTGAAACATTTAATTGTCAAGACCAAACCTACCTTGATCCACAGAATATCACAACAAAGTCTGCTTTTGAGCAAGTTATTAAACTTGTTGGGTCATCAAGTGCAAAACTATATGCCACAGGACACACTTGTTTAAAGATTTTGGAGTAGTTTGAAGGCAAACATGTTGCAGGGTTTCCATAAGTCCCTCTGCAGCAATACTCATCAGTGTTGAAGACGCCACACGCGCTACGGCAAGCAATAACTTTGTCATTTTCCTTTGAAGCTAGCTCTGAGGGGCAATTCTGCCTCAAATCTCCATCACAGCCAGCAATGCTGCAGTTCCCTGTGCCATTCATAGGCTTCACTACAATAGGCAAGTTGAAGCCATCCACAAGGCTAACATCATAGTAATCAATTTCACCAAGGCTAAAGTCAGCACTTGTTGCAGGAGGGCTTCCAGGGCCAGTGCAGTTTATGCTTGTGCCACAACCACCTGTTTGGCACTTGCCATTGCCACTGTTATCAAAGCTGCAGCCTGTTCTGGCCCATATCCTCCCACTCCATCCATCAGGAGCAGTGTATTCTGTTGATTGCCCTGGTTTCAATGTGAAGCCGCCACCACTGTGGTTGTCGCTGCGCGTTATGCCGGGCCATATTGTCTCCTTGCAGTAATTTACTAGAGTGAAAGTCTTGCTGCTTCCACATAGTTCAGGTGCTGCCAACCAACACATCAAATTGCCAAGCATAAAAGTGAATTCCAATCTAAGAAAGCAAATTATGAAAAAGCTCATGTTTTAAGAACTTAGAATTTGATTCAAAACTCTATGATGAGAATTTGGTATGCATGGCAATGGCACAATCAAACAAAACATGAAGGCTTTATGCGTCAGAACTTACATGCAGTTCTTTAAGTATTTTTTGTGTTATTTTCTAATTAGAATTGGAGTTTCGCCTCTGCAATATATATTCGTCAACATAGGTTTTCACATTTGAGCTTTCTAATTAGACTTTAAAGGGTTGTGTTAAAGGTCAATATTAGTTACTAAAATGAAATTCCAACTCTGATCAAAGAACACCACCAAAATTATATAAGAAATTATATCTAAGTTTTGTCTGACTTTAAATGTTACATTTGCTTCACTAAGATTGACAACAAATAAAGCTTAAAGAATGAATTACCTGAAGCAATGACAATGAAGATGATGGTGAGTTTCAGCAGTGCAATGTATGGATTAGCCATCCGCTGATGCTCTTAGTCTCTTACTTTGTCTCTTAGTTATGTGACATTTGATGTGGTGTGAAAGGCTGGGCTATTTAATAGTAAGATTAAAGAGGACAGGGAAAGAATACGTGAGGAAGAGAGTTTGTGAATACTGACAGCCTAGAAAAGCTTCCTTGCTTAATCAGGCAAAAAATACCTTGCTCGCTAATGTCACACTTGTATCCTTAAATTCATATGTTCAGCACCTTTTCACTAATCTTACAAACCTTTTCTTTTTCTGTTTTTCAATTCTTCTCCTGTTTTGATAGAATCAAATTTGCTATGATGGTATTTATTCATTGAGACCTCTTGTTATTTGTCCTACTCTATCTTTGAGAAAAGTGGGGAAAAGTTTTGTTTTGTTTTAACTCACTTGATTGGTTAGATAAAAATCAATTCTCCATCTCATATATTCTTTCCTTTTTTTTTTCCTTTTCATTTATCAATTGTTTCGCTACAATCATGGGAAAATGGCACCACAACTGCAGAATCACAGAATAGACATGAAAAACATAAAAATATTATAATATTTAAAAATTAAATGCCCATGATTAAATCAGCATAAACCTTGTCTACCATTGAAGATTCCTATCTTCCAAAGGAACTTTGCCGGTTGGAACATAGAATCTCAAAGCAAAGCATTCCAAAACTGTACATGTCAGATTTCCCAGTATTACAATATACATGGAGTTGGCTTCACCCCCTAATCGTTATTGCTCTTCAAGTAGTTCCATTCGGATTTGTATTCCCTTTCTATATTTCAAGTCCTTCACAAGAAGAGATTAGCACTAAAGTGCTGTGCCCTTTGCATCCCATACTTGCATGTAAATGAATTAATTATGATGAATTAATTATGATTGGTGTGTCATAAATAAGTAATTGTGTCAATGATGATAAATGAGTTATTATATGGACCGGAATAATTATTTATTAATATCATATTATAGTATAAATGAAGTGTATATGACTAGGTATTGTTGTATGTCTTATTTGTGTTTAAATATCTTATTTACATTCTTATATCGTGAGTTAGGATGAGATGTTTCTTACTCTCTTTGTTTTGTGTTGTTTTCCTTAATTGTTATGCAAATGATTATCAGCTTAAGATTGAAGATGTTGGTGATGAGGCTTAGGTTTCAGTATTGGATTTTATTCTGATATGACATGTGACATTGAAACATAACTAAAATTATATTAGGATATTGTTTTGTTAAATCATTTTGAAAAACATTAGTTTTATTTTCTTGTGATTTCATTTAATTATGTTGTTTTATTAAGTTAAGAATGTGATATTTTTTACTTGAACATATTTGGTTTTATTTATAAAGAGTTATGTTATTCAATTTTCATTATTTATGTATTATAACATGAGAAATTCTATGGTACCCATCTTATTTGAAAGGGTACCGGTACAGTTTTTTATATTTTATATTTTTAATAATTTATTTAAATAATATTTATGATATTTTTTATTCCTTCAATTTTTAAATTATTTAGTTATTTTATTTTTATTTTATATATTCTAATTTATGTGTAATAATATTATTATATATTTAAATAGTTTAATTTTAATAATTTTTTAAGTATATTTTTATCTTTTTACTTAAAATTTTTGAATTTCTATATTTTAATTTTAATAATTTTTTAAGTATATTTTTTGTCTTTTTGTCTTAAATTTTTGAATTTCTATATTGTAATTTTAATAATTTTTTATTTCTACTATTTATTAATTTTTTTCTTTTTTTAATATTTTGTAATATTATTAAAATCTTATAATTTTAATTTCTATAATTTTATTTTATTTTTTATTTTATAAGTATAATTTAGATTATTCATTTTATAATTAAATTAACTTTTTTAAAAAAATTTATGAGTTTACATAGAAAAATGTATTGAAACCCCTCGATCTTTGAAGGTACCGTAGTAACTCCCTTATAACATACGAGGTAGAGGGTGTCATTTTTGAGAATTTGGTAATTTTTATTAAGATCATCACTTAAAATGGAGTTGAAGATAAAAAATAGAAAAAGGCAAGTAAAATATATTATTACAACAAAATTATTTAAAAAAATTACTTAAATGCACGAAAAATTTGTTATTACAAACGATGGAGAAGGGAAAAAAAATACAAGTTAAGCATTCATTTGAAATTTTAATTTTAAAGTTAAACCTGAATAATGTGAGTATTTTATACACACTTTTGGTATTGCATTAATTTTGTTTTTGATTATGTTTAGGTTGTTGTTGTACAAATAAATACGTAAATTAATTGATAAGGAATTATTTTAGTGTAATAAGCAGTCTCGAATTCAGTAAAAGATTCATATATATAAAATCTCACATAACAATTTCAAACTTGAATGATTTTATGCAGCTTCTACTTGCATAAATACGGGTTCTTCATTTTTCTAATTTTAAAATTTTAATACGCATACTAGAATTTCAATTTTTATTAGGGGTTTTTGAATTCTGACAATAATTTTATTTGTATTTTTTGACAAAATAGTTTATCTTTTTTTATAGTTTTATTGCACAAATATTTCAAGACATTAAATGAATGATAAATTAGAATCTTAGTTTCAAACTGTACCTGTCTAAGGGCACACTCCTTTTCTTCTGGGTGAAAGGGGACCGAATAAGAGCTCCAACAGTATCTCCAAGGGATGGGGGAGGTACTTGCAAAGGGTACTCCAACGCTCAAGTCAGTATATGCACGAATATCTAGGGTAAAAATGAACAGTGACATACCTCGTTATGTGTGACCTATTTATAGTGCCTGACGTGGGCCTGAGCATTGTGGGCTTTTTCAGGTGTTTACTAAATTAGGTAATACGATGTTAATTACTTACTTACTAACTTAACCATGCGCTTACCTGCTAATCATGATTAATAACCGCTCTTCACCTATCGGTACGGTATTTCGCCGATCCGATAGGTAAAGGATGGGGCGCTATTATTAATCGGGTTGATCAACAGTTGTCTAGCTATCCTGCCCTACGGGGGACTCTCCGGCTCGGTCTTATGCCGAGCCGTTAGTAAGGGCGCTATTATTAATCGGGTTGATCAACAGTTGTCTAGCTATCCTGCCCTACGGGGGACTCTCCGGCTCGGTCTTATGCCGAGCCGTTAGTAACATTCGT
The DNA here is from genome assembly GCF_000230855.2 of Cajanus cajan. Taxonomy (NCBI): domain Eukaryota; kingdom Viridiplantae; phylum Streptophyta; class Magnoliopsida; order Fabales; family Fabaceae; genus Cajanus; species Cajanus cajan. Next base: position 81,104,439 of record NC_138518.1, read on the forward strand.
CCCGGTCGTTGGCTGGACCGATGTTTCCGACATCATGGCGTAGGTGTCTGACAGAACGGCACGTGTTGGTCAACGTGACCGATAGGGACCTTCCGGTACACAAGCCCCCCAGCCTTGAGGAGGGAAGCGACGCAAAGGGTTAATTGTTCCGATTGGGATACGATGAAAGATTCAGGAATGTGAGGGGTTATGATTAAAGTGCCTCTCTGATGCGTAGCTGACAAGCATTAATTTCTCTGGTGCATAACTGACAGACATTAATTACGCGTGAGGGGTTACAACTGCTGATGGGATGTCAAGGGTTGCCATCATTGTGCGTGGAATAGCGCGTGCTAGGGTTCGCATTAAGTGTGGAACGCCAAAGGTTGTGTCCGTTGGGCTTAGGTGGAGCATACGAGGGGTTGCGTATTGAGGATCGTTAGATTAAATGGATCCAACGGTTTCCTAAGGCTGCGACGTTTGAACGTGCAACTTGCGGGGTCTATAAATAGGCATGAAGAGGGGGCTCCACATACGTGCACACTCATTATCTCCGGATCCGAATTAGTAAATCAGCGTTCGAGTGTTCGTCGAAGGAAGATCTGAAATTTAGCATTCAGGTACGTAATGGCAGATTTAAATATTGTTCATGTCGACTCCTCCGGTGACGAAGGGGAATCAAGGCGGAGAAGATCTTCGGTCCGGGACGCTGCCTCAGCTTCGGCCTCTAATGGCGATCGCACCGAGTCCTTTTCTGGATCTGAGCGGGCCCAGAGCGTTAGTGGAAATGGCTCCGCCTCGGCTATAGGTTCTGATGACCGTCCAAGTGGGGGTGGGGGTTCATCAAGAAGCTTTCCTCCCGTATCGACGCCTGGATTTTCATGGGTACACGGGGAAGTTGGTAGTGTGTACTCCCGGTATACGACCAAGAAATCACTTGTTAACTTCGTATCGGCAATGAAATTTTTAAATTTTCCCGAAGACGAGGAGCCGTCTGCTATCTTTTTCCAGCCATGCCGAGGTGATGGGGTTCCTAATCCGGATTTTGTTTATCTAGACCAGGGGTCATCCAAATACCCGTTCTTTTATGTGTATGACTATATGTTTCGGGATTTGAAGATATCCCTCCCCTTTGATAATTATTTTTCGGGTATACTTCGTCTTCTGAACGTGGCGCCGTCTCAGGTCCATCCTAACACCTGGGCAGCAATGCAAGGATTTAGACGGTTGTGCTTAGCTCTTGGCCTCCAACCTACTCCACATTTATTTTTGTATTACTGTAACAGCCCAAGCAACCCGCATGAGGATATTGTCCGCTTTGGCCCACGGCCTCACGGTTTTGCTCTTGGCGATGACACGCATGCCACCCCAAAAGGCCTCCTCACAAGGAAGGTATCCACACCCATATATATGGCATGCTTCGTTCGCCTTCCTAACCGATGTGGGACTATATCCACCCCCCCTCAAGGGAGTCCAGCGCCCTCGCTGGCACACCGATCCGGGCCCCGGCTCTGATACCAATGTAACAGCCCAAGCAACCCGCATGAGGATATTGTCCGCTTTGGCCCACGGCCGCACGGTTTTGCTCTTGGCGATGACACGCATGCCACCCCAAAAGGCCTCCTCACAAGGAAGGTATCCACACCCATATATATGGCATGCTTCGTTCGCCTTCCTAACCGATGTGGGACTATATCCACCCCCCCTGACTTTCAATTGGATATGACGAAGGACTTCTTTCAGGGGAAGTTGGTGGACTTAAGCTCGATCCCGCCGGATCAAGAGGCCGATGCTGAGGCCCCAGAGCGGCCCGCCAGGCCGAATGAGGAGGAGACGGCTTACGAGGAGCCCGCTGCCGAGGATGATGCGAACCAGGGAGAGCCTGAGGTCGTGTCTTAAAATTTTTATTTTGTAATGCTGGGCCGATAGCGCCCCCCCCCCCCTTGCATGTACTTCTAGGCCTATTAGGGCCTTTTGAATGAAATTTAAATTCTCGCAATTTTTGGGTAATTCTGTTAAATTCGTAACCGAAAGATTTCTCGATAAGGAAGACTTATAATTATTTATTTAAGCCACGTCCTTGGCCGAGAGACTTCTCGGGAGGGAAGACTTGTAATTAGATTTAAGCCACATCCTTGGCCGAGAGACTTCTCGGGAGGGAAGACTTGTAATTAGATTTAAGCCACATCCTTGGCCGAGAGACTTCTCGGGAGGGAAGACTTGAAATTAGATTTAAGCCACATCCTTGGCCGAGAGACTTCTCGGGAGGGAAGACTTGTAATTAGATTTAAGCCACATCCTTGGCCGAGAGACTTCTCGGGAGGGAAGACTTGTAATTAGATTTAAGCCACATCCTTGGCCGAGAGACTTCTCGGGAGGGAAGACTTGAAATTAGATTTAAGCCACATCCTTGGCCGAGAGACTTCTCGGGAGGGAAGACTTGTAATTAGATTTAAGCCACATCCTTGGCCGAGAGACTTCTCGGGAGGGAAGACTTGAAATTAGATTTAAGCCACATCCTTGGCCGAGAGACTTCTCGGGAGGGAAGACTTGAAGAAATAAGTGGAGATAATTAAGAGGGAGATGTATCTTCATTGATAAGAAGGTGCCTCGTTAAAAACCTTGCTAATCAAAAACCTCTTTTCACATTTTTACAAGAGGGAAAAAGATCAGTCAAGGAAAAGAGTGCACCGCGATACAATTACATAGTTCGAGTATTACAAATTCGAATTTAACTGTAGTATGTCTTTAGGTGGGTAGAATTCCATGTTCTTGGAATAACCTTGCCGGACAGCTCTTCTAGCTTGTAGGCTCCATTGTGGAGTGCATGTCGTATCCGGAATGGTCCATCCCAATTGGCAGAGAGCTTTCCTTCAGAAGAGTTTCGCCTGGCTGCCCCCGTTGCACGCCACACAAGGTCGCCCTCGTGAAAAGTTCTTGGCTTTAGATTGGAATTAAAGCGCCGAGTCATTCGCTGTTTGCATGCCTCGGCCACCACCTGTGCCTTGTCCCGCACTTCCTCGAGGACATCGAGTTCGGCTCGGAGTGCGTCGTCGTTAGATTCCTCCTGAAAGCTTTGTCGCCGGAAAGATGGTTCTCCAACCTCAACCGGAATCATTGCATCAGTGCCGTATGTGAGGCGGAAGGGTGTTTCTCTATTAGTGGATTGTGGTGTACACCGGTACGCCCAGAGAACCTCTGGCAATTCATCGGCCCACACTCCTTTTGCCGAGCCGAGTCTTCTTTTTAATTCAGTCAGGATAACCTTGTTGGCTGCTTCGGCTTGGCCGTTTGACTGAGGGTGCTCCACCGATGTAAACCTGTGCCGAATGCCAAGGTTTCCGAGGAATGAGTTGAACTTTTTGTCTGTAAATTGTAAGCCGTTGTCGGAGATGATGGCATATGGGATGCCAAAACGGGTGATGATGTTCTTCCATACAAACTTTTGGACGTTAGCAGCGGAGATGCAGGCGAGCGGCTCGGCCTCAATCCACTTTGTGAAGTAATCTACTGCCACGAGGAGGAACTTAACCTGTCCCTTTGCCAAGGGGAACGGGCCAAGTACGTCAATGCCCCATAAGGCAAACGGCCATGGAGAGCTGATGCTGTGCAGCTCGGTGGCGGAGGCATGGATGAGGTTTCCAGGTCGCTGACATTGTATGCAACGTTTGACGAACTCAGCGCAATCCCCTTTCAGAGTTGGCCAATAATAACCGGCTCGTGACACTTTTGCAGCTAGGGTACGGCCTCCGGAATGGGACCCACAGATACCTTCATGAACTTCCCGCATCACATAATCCGCCTGCGAGTTATCAATGCACTTGAGCAACGGAGTGGAGAATCCTCGCCTGTAGAGGTCGTTAGCCACTATGGAGTACCGAGCGGCCTGAGTGCGAAGCTTTTTTGCCTCCTTCGGATCGGTGGGCAACTCTTGTTGGAGGATGTAGTTCCGAATAGGAGTCATCCAGTTCGGTGTGTCAATATCGGCCGCCATGCACTCGATCGCCACACTTGGGGCAGGGATTTCTAGGTGAATGGTTGTTCTCAGCTGTCCTGGTTTTCGACTACTAGCAAGCCGAGCCAACTGATCGGCTCGTTCATTGGTGCTCCTGGGAACGTGTCGGATTTGCACGTCAGTGAACTCCTCTTTGAGCTTCTGGAAGAGGTGGTAATACTGCAACAAATTAGCATCCTTAATTTGAAAATTGTCGTTGACCTGTTCGGCCACGATCTTTGAATCGGTACAGCATACGACCCTTGTCACACCCATCTCGGCTGCTAGTCTCATACCGGCCAGGAGTGCTTCGTACTCGGCTTGGTTATTAGATGCCCGAAAACCGAACCGGAGTGACTGTTCGACCGTGATGCCCGAAGGACTGGCTAGAATTATTCCCGCTCCGCTTCCCTGCGCATTGGATGAGCCGTCGACATGCATTGTCCACGGCTCGTCGTGAAAACTACCTGCTGGGGTAAGCTCATTGACGAAGTCGGCCAAATGCTGTGATTTGATGGGTCCTCTCGGCTCGAACGATATGTCAAACTCTGAGAGTTCGACCGACCAGGCCATCATCCTGCCAGCGATTTCCGGTTTACGAAGAACTCTCGCAATCGGGCAGTCGGTTCGGACAACCACCCTATGACTCTGGAAGTATTGCCTGAGCCTGCGAGCCGTGTAGACGAGTGCTAGAGCTACCTTTTCAATTAACTGGTAACGCTTCTCGGCTTCTTGCAGTGTTCGACTGGTGAAATATATCGGCCTTTGATCCCTCTGTTCTTGTATTAAAACAGCGCTGATCGAATGCCCTGACACGGCAAGGTAAATGACCATGTCGGAGCCGGCAGCAGGTTTGGACAGTATGGGAGGTGAACTAAGACGATGCTTAAACTGTTGGAACGCTTCTTCACATTCATGAGTCCATGTAAACTGCTTTGCTTTCTTCAGCAGGGCGAGGATAGGTTGAGATATCTCGGCAAGCCGGGGAAGAAACCGTGAAAGCGAAGTCAGCCGCCCTGCCAACTTTTGCACATCTTTGAGAGTGGTGGGACTCTTCATCTCCAGTATGGCTTGGCACTTGTCTGGGTTCGCCTCGATGCCCCGGCTGGACAACATGAATCCCAAAAATTTTCCACCCGATACGCCGAACACACATTTTTCGGGGTTCAGCCTCATTTGGTGTTGTCTGAGTGCTTGAAATACCTCGGCCAGGTGGCGTACATGGGCAGAAACTTCATCAGATTTGACGACCATGTCATCAACATAAACTTCGAGGCACTGACCAATCTGACTATGGAAAATTTTATTCATCAGGCGCTGGTATGTGGCACCGGCGTTCTTCAGACCGAACGACATTACACGGTAGCAAAAGTTGGCTGTCTCGGTGATGAATGTTGTTTTGTCTTCGTCGTGAGGGTGCATGCGAATTTGGTTATACCCCGAATACGCGTCTAAGAAGGATAGGAACCGGTGGCCAGACGCCCCATCTACGAGTCGATCAATATTGGGCAACGGGTAGGCGTCTTTCGGGCAAGCTTTATTCAAGTTCGTGTAATCGGTGCACATACGCCATTTCCCGTTCGGCTTTCGGACCATGACCACATTAGCCAGCCACGTCGTGTAGTGGACCTCCCGTATAAACTGTGCTTCTAACAATTTGGCTACCTCTGCATCGATTGCCGCCTTCTTCTCTTCTCCGGTCTTCCGACGTCGCTGGGCGATCGGCCTTGCCTCCCTACTGATTGAGAGCTTATGGCACAAAAACTCTGGATCGATACCCGGCATATCGGAGGGGTGCCATGCAAATAGATCTCGGTTATCGAGTATTATCTGTTCGATGGCTGCTTTCTCTTGTTCCGTCAGAACAGTTCCCAAATAAGTCAGTTGGGTATCAAGGGTTCCAACTTGGAGTGGTTGTCTCTCTTCAATAGGCTCGACCCTTTCGTCGTGCCCGATTCGGGGGTCGAGGTCTATGGAGGACTGTTGGGTTACCGAGTGGACTTTCTGTGGCTCTTTGATCGTTTCGTCTTGCACTTTCGGTAGCCGCAAGCTGGCAAAGTAGCATTCGCGTGCAGTTTTTTGATCGGCGTGCACCGTGATAACCCATCCTGACTGTGCCGGAAACTTCATAGCTAAATGAGGAGTAGACACGATTGCTCCGAGCCGATTCAAGGATGGCCGACCGAGCAGAATGTTATAGGAGGTGCTCGCATGAACGACCACGTATTTAACCGAGATGTCTCGGTATTCCGCCCCTTCGAACCCGAATCGTGTTGATAACTTGATAAATCCTTTTGTCTTGACTCGTTCACCAGAGAATCCCACCAAAGGTTCATCGTAAGGGACCAGTTCGGACTCTGGAATTCCCAACTGCTTGAACGTATTCCAATATAGTATGTCCGCTGAACTTCCTTGATCAACCAATGTCTTACGGACGATGCAATTGTGAATTTCAACGCTGATCACCATCGGATCGTCCTGATCTGGGTCGATTCCCTTGAAGTCGGCCTCTGTGAAGGTAATAGTTGGCAAACGGCAACGGTTTGTTTCCACGGCGTGCACGTGTCGGACAGCTCGCAGGTGTCTTCGTTGTGCCGACGAAGATGAGCCCCCGCCAGCAAATCCGCCAGCAATGGTGTTAATAACTCGCCGTGGCTGTGTTGCTTGTTGTTCTTCATGCCTATCCCGTGACCGACTGCGCTCTCTATACGAGCGCGTTTCTGCTCTGCGGTGTTCGGAATGGTCACGTCTGTGTGATTGTTCGCCGTGTCGGGGCCGGTCGGGACGGTTCACAAAACCTTGCAACTGTCCTTGCTTGATTAAATCTTCAATTTTGTCTTTCAAGGCTGAACATTCGTCAGTTGAATGCCCACGATTGCGGTGAAATCTGCAGGATTTGGTTGTGTCGGCTCGGGGAGGGGTCGATGCTCTCTTCGGGATAGTCAGCACTTCCGAAGCCAATGCTTGTTCTAGTACTGCTGACCGGCTGGTGTTCAGTGGTGTGTACTGTGTATACTTCGGACCACGGGGTGGCCGCTCGCGGGGTACGAGTTCCTTCGGACGACCGCGAAAATTGTTTTCTATTGGCTTTTCTGTCTTGCTCACCACTTCTGCTCTGGCCTGGTTGCGAAACTCAGCTAGTTCTTCCATCTGCATATACTTGTCGGCCCTGCGCCGAAGGTCATCCATGTTTGCCGATGGCTTTTTACAAATACTGTTGGCAAAGGGACCCGGCTTCAACGCGGTGGTTAGATGGTGTAAGGCGACGGCTGGGTTGAGGTCCCTGATCTCTAATGCCGCCTTGTTGAATCGGCTCATGAACGTCCGGAGAGACTCCTTTTTCTCCTGGCGGATGGTGACTAGTGATAGAGAAGTTAACTGGTGTGGTCGGCTTGTAGCGAACTGGATGGTAAACTGAGAGGCTAAGGTGCCGAATGAATCGATCGAATTGGCCGGGAGCCGAGTGAACCAGCTCAATGCTCGTCCTTTTAGCGACGTCGGGAAAATTCGGCACAGGGCGGCGTCATCAGTGGTGCTTAATGTGACCTGAGTCAAGAACACGTCAACATGTTCATCTGGATCGGTGGTTCCGTCGTACTTGTCGAGAGACAAGGACTTCCAGTTGTCAAGGAGGGCGGACTGCATGATATTGGGTGTAAAGGGATGTCGGTGTGATCCTGCCGGCATGGGCTGTATTGGTCGGCTGGCCGAGGCGTGGGCGGCAGGGGCAACAGAAGTGTAAGGGACCGAGGTGTGCTGGCCATGCGAATGGAACGACCCTTGAGTGTGGGTTGTCTCGGAGGGCTTCCATGTAGGATCGCGGTATTGGTTTTTGAGGGTGGCATTTTCCGCCCGTAGCGCAGCCATTTCGGCCGCATCTCTCTCCCGCTGTTGCTTCATAGCGGCCATCTCCTCTTTCATCTGTCGCATCATACTGTTCAAGTTTGTCTCTTCTGTCGTCTCGGCTCCTGACTGATGCTCGTCCTCGGACAGGTGTTCTTCAACGTTATTCTTTCTCGTCTTCACCATTCTTTCAATAATAATCTCGGAATAGCTCTCGGTTCGGCCCCACGGTGGGCGCCAAAATGTACCTGTCTAAGGGCACACTCCTTTTCTTCTGGGTGAAAGGGGACCGAATAAGAGCTCCAACAGTATCTCCAAGGGATGGGGGAGGTACCTGCAAAGGGTACTCCAACGCTCAAGTCAGTATATGCACGAATATCTAGGGTAAAAATGAACAGTGACATACCTCGTTATGTGTGACCTATTTATAGTGCCTGACGTGGGCCTGAGCATTGTGGGCTTTTTCAGGTGTTTACTAATTTAGGTAATACGATGTTAATTACTTACTTACTAACTTAATCATGCGCTTACCTGCTAATCATGATTAATAACCGCTCTTCACCTATCGGTACGGTATTTCGCCGATCCGATAGGTAAAGGATGGGGCGCTATTATTAATCGGGTTGATCAACAGTTGTCTAGCTATCCTGCCCTACGGGGGACTCTCCGGCTCGGTCTTATGCCGAGCCGTTAGTAAGGGCGCTATTATTAATCGGGTTGATCAACAGTTGTCTAGCTATCCTGCCCTACGGGGGACTCTCCGGCTCGGTCTTATGTCGAGCCGTTAGTAACATTCGTCCCGGTCGTTGGCTGGACCGATGTTTCCGACATCATGGCGTAGGTGTCTGACAGAACGGCACGTGTTGGTCAACGTGACCGATAGGGACCTTCCGGTACACAAACAATGACTTAGTTGACAATAAAGAGAATTCTTGATTCAAATTATTACCTTAACATTTGGAAAAATGATTGATCAAATTCCATCCAGTCCCACTCATGGTGATCATTTATTAAACATATATCTCTAATTAAAAATGATTGAATAATTAAAAATGAGTTAATCATTTATACATTGCTAGTGTAAAGTTTTTTTACACTGACAACCAATAAGATATTTTAATAGTGTCACGTCATTTGCTTATTTAATCAAATTAAAATAAAAAAAAGGCACTATTAAAAGATCTGATTAGTTGTCCGTGTAAAAAAAACTTTACACTGACAGTGTATAAATGATTAACTCGTTAAAAATAATTTACTTATAATATTTAGTTGAAATTCACAAAATGTCACATGTATTTATAAAGTCAGATAGAAGCAATGTTTTAAAAATCGGGACGGACTGGTTGAACTGGAAACCGGTGCTCTAATTGGTCTAAATCTTGAGTTAGATTAGTTATGCATTCGACCCATTTTAAACCAGAGTGAACTGATAAGCTTTTCGGTTCAACTAGTGAGTGAGTTGGTGGGTCAAATTAGTGAGTCAAACTGGTTCAACAAAAAAAAATTAAAATATTTTTTTATTTATTTCTTTATACAAAATAAAAAATATAATTTTAAATAAGATGAAAATTAAAATTTAAGATAAGATATGAATTTATTGAAATTTATAAGTATAAAATATATTTAACATGAATTTTAAAAAAAAATTAATAAAAACCAGGTCATGTGGTTCAATTAATGACTCACCGATTCAACCTTTGACTCACTGATCCGATATCTTAACTGATTTAATGATCGGTCCGATTTTTTAAATTATGAATAAAAATCTCATTCTTATTTATAACGTTATTGTTTTTTTGTTTTGTTTTTTTTATTATAAAAATAACTCATTTTTATTGAATTAACTTTTATAGAAATAAATTAATATTTTCAATCGTAACTTCATTAAAACTTAAAATCAGGTCCTTATAAAATTCAATCATCGAAACAAATCTACAAAGAAGTCACGTGTAAACACAGTTGCTTATTAACAATAAAAAAACAACCTTCGTAGTTCAAAAGATTGAAGTAGATTGAGAAGACGAACAACATCATGGTCTCTGCAAGAAGGGAAGAGACTTATGGAGTGTTGTGTTTTACAAACAGAACGTAGAGAAAATGGTCCAATTTGTTTAGAGAAAAAAATAAAAATAAAAAGAGACTTGTGGTAATAAAATTAATGAAAAATAGTATTATCAGTTAAAATACAATTTAAAAAATATTAAAAAATATAGGAAAAATTAATGAATAATCGTAGAGTTTACCAAAACAAGTTAAGAACTCCATAATATTTTTGCCTTAGGCATCCAATTATTTAGGTCTCAAATTTTTATTTACATTTTTATTGTAAGTCATTTAAGTGTAATCTTACTATTATTTTATATAGTTAAGAAAATTATTTTACATCTATTTTACACTCTACCTCTTTCCTCTTAAGAAGAATTATTGAAATTAAAAATTAGTTTAGAATTTAAATTTAATGAATGAATCTATGAATCGTTATATAAAAAAGATATTTTTATGACAATTATAATGTTGATATAATGTAATATTTTAGGTAGATGAATTTTATTAGTATGTTTGCAATATATATATATATATATATATATATATATATATATATTCAAATACATGGATGACTTTTAAAATATTATCAACAATACTTGTAAATATTGTTATTGCTTAAAATATTTTTTTAAGTTAAAATTACAAAATTTTTGTAGAAATCATTTGTGTCCAAGAATAGATTACTAAAATTATTATGAAAGTTTAGAAATAATTGATTATAAAATGAAAGTGTTCTTAATAACTATTATTTAATAGAAGTGTTTTTAGAAATTTTTATAATTTATTAACTAATTCAATTTTTATTTTTTATATTTATTTATAAATTAAATTTTAATATTTTAAAATAAATTATTATTAATAAAAATAATTTTGTATTACAATATAAAATATTTATTTTAAATTTAAAATATAATTTATATATTTAAAAATGTTTATCTATATAAATTTTAAATATAATTTATATATAATATTGATTTATATATAATTTATTATAAATTTTAATTATATATAATAAGTATTTAACTTATAAAACGTATAAACTTAAATACTAGTAGATAAATAATTGTTATTGACAATTTTTTAAAAATTGACAATTAAAATAAAATAAAAATATCGCATTATACCTTATAATAATTTTTTTTTGGCATGACCGTGATCATTGGAGTAAAATATTGTACTTATGTTACAAAACTGAGTTAAAAAATCATTTGAGGGAGTTAATGTTGGAGATGTTGCATGTCCTAAATTTGTAATGTAGTGAAATAGGAAAAACTTGAGTTAGTGTTTAAATAACAAAGCGAAGTCATGCTTTTCAAAATTTGAAACACCCAAATAAAATCTTACTCCTTGCCTCTTCTTCATACTCCCGCTCCTTCTTTTCTCTCTCTCTCTCTCTCTCCAATTTTAAGAGTGAGAGAAAGTGAGTTGGCTATCGGCACCCACTCCCAATCTAGATCTTCCAATTGGTAAGTTTCGTCAATTCTCACTCCCTTCATTCTTCTCTTTCTTTCTGCATTTCATTCTTGCACTTTCTTTCTACTTTTTCATCATTTCGTTTCTATCTAATCCTTAATTGAATCTTATCTAGTGCAAAAATGTAGTTTTTGAATGCACAACTGCAAGGAATTCATTAATTTCCATCTGGGTACTCTTGTTCTACATTTCGCTGTTCTTCATTGTTGGTGCAGAATCAGAAAAAGATTGTTTTGGAGCTTGGCTTCTTTGTTACCCATAGTTAATCTACCAGTTAAAGTTGTAAAATTTCACTGTTTAATCCATGTCTTGACTTTTATTGATGTTTTCTTGTTATTAAGTCATAGGGTACCAGAAAACTGTGCTTGCCAAATCTGTATTCTTTTTTCGTAATTGCTTGGAGAAAACCATCTTTGGTTGTTCTTGTAACTTGTTTCCATAATCGAGTCATATGATGTTGGGTAATCCGTGTTGGCAACTTCTGGACCTCATTTTGTGATAAGACTTCTTTTGTTGTGTATTTTTTTCATAATTGAGCCAAATAATGCTGTGTGATCCATGTACTTAATTTCACCTACTAAGATAATTTTTTTGTCATCGTTGTGTGTTGTGTTCTCATAACCTAGCCGGATGATGGGGTGTGGTCTATGTAGCCGACCTCACCTAAAAAGGACAAAGCTTTTGTTGTTGTTGTTTGCATAACTGCATGGTTTTGATTTTGAAAGATGGAGTTGAATTTTTTCTTTTAACATGTTATTTGTACAAAGTATGGTTATTGATGACTAATTAGATAGAGTTGAATCTGTGTACACACATTAACAATTATCTATTTGATTCTTGATTCTTACTCAGCTATGGATTCTCTACCCGATGCCATTCTCCAATGCATCTTGTCCCGAATCACACATGCTCGTGACGTGGCATCTTGCAACTGTGTTTCCAAGCGATGGAAGGACTCCACCCCCTACATCAAAACCCTCTACTTTCCTCGCAGCTCCTTTGACAACCCTTCTCCTTCTGGTGAGGATGGTGACAGCATCATCAAAAGAATGGTGTCAAGAGTGGTGAAATTAGAAGAGCTAATTGTGTATAGCCCATTTTCCCCTGATGGCCTTGCATCATGGCTCTCACTAGTGGGGCAGTCTCTTCTACAGCTTGAGCTCCGAATGGACAACCTCGCTGACAATGAGGATCTCCATGAGAGCCCTTCCAAGTTGGATTATGTTGGTGCTGCCAAGAATTTGGTGTCTCTGAAACTGTGGGGTGTGTTGATAATGCGTTCCCCCAAATGGGATGTGTTTCCTAACCTCCAGAACCTTGAAATTGTTGGTGCAAGGTTGGATGACGCTGTGTTGAGTGCTGTGTTGCACTCTTGCCCAGCTCTCACCAGGTTGTTGCTGCTTGGATGTGAAGGGGTTAGATCGGTATCTATTGAGTTGCCATGTTTGGAGCAGTGTAAGCTGGATTTTTATGGCATCGGGAACTGTTCTCTCACTTTGAATTCCCCCAAAATTGAATCACTTGAGGTGCAAGGGTGTAGCTGGATAAGGGTTCCTGAAACCAAGCATTTGAGGAAACTTTCCATATCCAACAGTGCAGGTAGTTAAATCGATAAATTGGTTATTGTGTTTATACATTTATTGTTGACTTGACTGTTGTCCGACAAATATATAGAGATTGTTTGGATACAAATTAAAAGTACTTTTTAAAAGTTTTTCTACCAAAAAGAATTATTTATTTTCAGTAAAGAAGCTCTTAAAAGTGTTTCTAAACTTATATCTAAACAAGTTCATAATGTAGAATCATTCGTGTCTCTACTAGATTTTGGCATGGTTGTTCATGACATAGCATGAGAGCCTTTGGTATTAAGTGCTTGTTTAGTTTGACTTCATTAAGAAATGGACTCAAGTTGCTTGAAGCCGAAGGAAGTAACTTACGCGTGTTTTTAACTTATCTAATGTGAAATTATGACAAATGTACATAAAAATTGCACTAGCAAACACACAGTGATTTACAGTTTGATCCTTGCGTCTCTTATTGACAGTTCAAGCCCAAGGGCTCTTGCTTGAGTGGTGTATTACAGTATTAGAGATATAATATTTGGGATTGTAGGTTCATCACATTGTGACATTGTCCATCTTTTTTTGTGTCCTTGCTTCCTAAATTCCTGAGTTTGTCCTGCACCGTTAGATATGAAAAGTTTTTTTAGCATATTTAAAACAAAATTCCTAATTCATCGTTTTTAACATTTGTTTTAATTAGAATTAGGAGTTTTACTTTGGTAGCCTATACTGATCTTTAATGTAAACTTTTATTACATGTATTATTGAAGTGAAACTCTAATTTTAATAAGAGAATAATACTAAAAGCAATGTTTTCCCCCTTTTTTTCAGTTTAATTTACTTTTCTTTGAATTTATTTGCTTTCAGGGAGAGTATATATGGTTGATTTTGGAAATCTTTCAGCTCTGGAGTTCCTGTGTATGAGGGGAATCCAGTGGTGCTGGGATGCCATATGCAAAATGCTGAAAATGGCAAGTGAGGTGAATCATCTCTTTATGAAGGTTGAATTCACTGGGGACTATGATGCTCTTCAACCCTTTCCAGAGATTGATTTTGTGGACTTTTTCAACACTCATCAAAAGCTGCGGAAGTTTGATATGCATGGAGCCATGTTTGCGGCTTTATGCCAGAAGAACAGTCTCAAACATGTAAGTTCATATTCATTATATTAGCTATCTGATTGAGGGTGTTGTTTAATTTCTCATCTAATGAAGATATTTCACAGGTTGATTCAGAATTTGTGATTCCGTATTTGGAGGAGGTTGTGATCACAGTGAGGTCACCTCTTAATGCTGAACAGAAAATGAGTACGCTTGAATCCTTGCTGAAGTATGGGAAAAGTCTTAGGAGCATGGTTATAAAGATTCTTGAGATGAAGAGCAGCCATAGTAGTGCTGATGATTTTTTTGACGAGATTTGCAGGTTCACATACATGAACCATAACATAGTTCGAATACAATAAAGAGCCTATTATTACTTCTTCATTTCTGACACTTTTCTTGGGATTTTGTTAACTTTTCTCTACTATACCATTTTGTTGTTGTAGTATTCATTTTGAACTTGAAAATTGACTTGTTTCATTGACTTTGATTTTGCTAGAACTCTAATAAGAAAAATTATGTGGATTATGCATAATTTCAAAGTTCTGCTTTATTTTTTTTTGGGTATTTGATATAGTGTTGATTTATTTTAAAATTAGATAAAATTATGAATTACTAAATGGAATTAAAATGTTTTTTTTGAATTAACTTATATCATAAATTCTATATTAAAATATAGAGAAGGGATTTATTTACTTTCGGAGTAAGTTTACTTAGACTTATTCCATTCAACAACTTATGCTCTATATTAAATTTTAATTATTCAATCGTTGAATTTAAAATTCTTAATACATAGATCAAGTTTGTACATTTTTTAAAATTTTAAAAATTATTTGATATTTCATTTTAATAATTTAAATTAAGAGATAATCATAAAAAATTTATATATTAATTTAAATTAATGAAATAAAATATTAAATAATTTTTAAAATTTTTAAAATATTCTACATCTCAATAATACTTAATAGTTATTATTATTATTATTATAAAAATAATATTAAATAAATATAATATTATAATTTTATAACATTAAAATTAAAATAAAATGTTATTTACATATTCTAAACAATTAATGTATACATAAAATTCTAAATTATATATAATATAATATTTGAGTTTAAATTTTAATAAAATATAATAATATCTATTAATAATAACAAGTTTACATCTAGAATAAAAAGTATCAAATTAATATAAGAAAAACTATACAAAATAAAGATATTAAAAATTAACATAAATGATTAAATTATATTTATAAAACAAGTATTGCAAATAAGTTATTCTAATTTACAATTTTTAATTAAAAATATTTTATATTAAATTTAAAAAATTAATTAGATCAACTCAAATCCATTGGATTGTACCAATTCTAAACTCAAACTAATTTAGGATTGATTTTCAATCAAGGATTTTCAAAATTATGCTATTTATATATACACAACATTTAATTTTAATTTTATTATATTATGTCTGATTTATTTTTATTGGTTATTACTGTTTTATCCATGAATGCTATTATTTTATAAACTCAATAGCCACCAATTAAAGAGTCATCAGTAATTTAAAAAGTATCACAACTGCTTTTATGAAATACTAGAAAATTTAAAAAGTCATATGTGATACTACAAAACATATATATCTAAATATAAATTTAATACTCAATTAAATTTTATAAAATATATAGGCTTATAATTTATATAGATAAATATAAATATAAATATTAAATTAATTAAAGATAATATTTTTTTATATAATTATTTATGAACTAGTGAAGAATTGAAAGAATAGTAAATTGTAGATTATAATTACCAATTATTGTTGGAAAAATTACTCGTGGTAAAGGACGAATTTGATAGATGGCAATCAATAGTCACGGTAGTTTTTTTTAAAATAGTTTTTTATTATAGAATTTATGTAAAAGATTGTGTAAATTTTTTTTATTAAATTTTTATTTAATGTATTTTTTTTATCAAAAATTATAAAATTAACAATTGTTTTAAGAATTTTAGAAAATTCTACATAAATTATATATATATATATATATATATATATACATATATATGTATGTATTAAAAATTATTAAATTCCAAATGAGTGGAAAAAATTGTCTCGATTAAAACTCTCCTACTTTAATATATATAAACATTTTAGGGGGTCATCATACAATTGGTGAAAAACATCATTAATTTTGCGAATGATTATCATACCTAAAGTCCTCTTTAATAAAATCTAAATCTAATTTTATTCACACTAACGACATAAACCTTCGATTTAAAATTAAAACTACTACAGAAAAACACTATTTTAGAGAATTTTAATGATAAAATGAGATAAATATAAATAAATAAATAAAAAAGCATAACTTGTATTCAGTTTTCTAAAGATGATCACATTTTCTTTATTTTTGGCGTGGCCTAACAACTTTTCACCAAATAACTAAACACACTATGGGTACATTTGATACACGTTAATATACAAAATAAGAAAAACAGCACAATACAACTATTTAAGTCACAAGATAATTTTTAAATTTGTACATAGTTTGATGAACGACAGACAACACAAGTAAATGAAATATATGAAAAAGCAACTACATGTGATTTTGAATTGTGTGGTTGGAAGTGGGAGCAAGACTGCATCTGCAAGAGTGTGGGAGGAGAGATAATCGGAGAAGAGGGAAGAGAAAAAAGAGTTACAATATTTTAATTTTATGAGTACTTTTTATTCGCGTGACAAAAAGTTGTCACATAATCTTTTAAGTAAAAAAAATAGGAGCTTTTGTCATGTCCATAATTACTTAATTTGTGCTGTCCCACAACAAACATGGAACAAATATAATTTTTCAGTCCAATTCCGTAAATTTCAGGTAATCAAACGCATCTAGATACGCAATTCTAGAATTTTTTTTATTAAAAAATAGTCTTTATTTTTAATGAAGAAATTCTCAAAAGTATTTTATCCTGTAACTAAATTGACTCTAAATTCTATAACCACTAAAGTCGCCCGGTCGAAATCATAGTCTTCTATATAATCTTTTTTACTGATAAAAAAGCCACACCAAATCGCCACAACCGAAAGAGTAGCCAGTAGCGTATGTTTAGATTAAGGATTATAGATATAAATTTGGATAAATTTTATTTTGCAAATCGAATTTACAAATGCATTCTCCACTTTTCTTTCTTTTCAAAACAAAATTATAGCAAAATTCAATTCCCAATCAAACTCAACTAAAAACCAAACTATAGATTGCTTTCAGTGGCACTTTTAAAACCGATGTTGGAAACTCTCAACTGAAAACCAAACATAGCCCCAACGGTGGATAAGATCCATGACGTTGAGCTGCCAAAAAGCTGGTCACCATGTCAGTATTCACATGTCCGTTTGAATAAACACTCAACCATAGTATTGTCAGCAAATTAACCTAACAGACCTTTACATCCTCATCAGCACTAGCAAACACTCAACCATGAATCAACACAATCCTCCTTAATGATCTTATCCTACCCCCTGCCCAAAGATGGTAGCTAACAAGAACAAACAGGTATAAAATCCCACCTTTTACTCGATTTCATTCATTAAAATTCTTTCCCTCTTATCTGCAGGTTATCATATCCCAATCTAAAAGATAATTCATTGTAATAACCATCCGTGGATAAGAAAAGTTGGAAACTCTACTTGTGGTATCAAAAATTTCTGTCTACTACTTGCGAGTAGTGTTCATAAAAATTCTTAAAAGTTTTTATAGTTCATTGCATCACTAATAAAATTAAATTGATACTATCATAATCTAAATAAGCTTCTTCTTCTGGAAGAACCGCTTCAAATACCACAATTGCAAACCTGAAACTGTAATGCAGATACCCAAGGACATAATGCTAAACCATGCCACTCTGGAATTTGTTTTTTCATTCACCGTCCTCATCTCAGCTTCCCTGGAGAAATAACCCAAAAAACAAAATTATACATATGAAAAGTTAAAATAATAATAATAATACATAATTTGCAATTAATTAATTTTAGGGGAAGATGTTGATGTTGATGTGATTAGAACATATGAAAAGTTAAAATAATAATAATAATAAATAAGTTGCAATTAATTAATTTTAGGGGAAGATGTTGATGTTGATGTGATTAGAATTACCTGCCCTTAAGATAGAGCAAATTTTCATGGATAGCCTCT
This sequence comes from Cajanus cajan, assembly GCF_000230855.2. Taxonomy (NCBI): domain Eukaryota; kingdom Viridiplantae; phylum Streptophyta; class Magnoliopsida; order Fabales; family Fabaceae; genus Cajanus; species Cajanus cajan. The sequence continues at coordinate 81,122,616 of NC_138518.1, forward strand.
ACTGCTCCTTCTAGCTTTCTCAGTTCAAGCTCAACTCCCTAGGTATCAATCACATGTAGAGACATAAATCAGCAAAGAGAATCATTCAAGAGCAAACAGAAGAGGGATAAATTTCAACTCAGATTTGGATTCTCTCATGTTCTTATGTTATGAGAGAAAGATACAAAAGCAACTATAGTAACACTAAGCATTATGCGTGCAGGGTCCATCAAACATTCCTTTTAGTGTCTTTTTCTCTCATAGTTTGAAGGGAACATGAAATAAGGAACAAGGGAGGATCCAAATCTTTTCAATTCACATGCAATTACTAAATGCTGTCAGCTTCCGGTGCAAAAGTACTTCAAGGAAACTACAAACCTAAAAAGTTCTCAAAAACTATTTTAAAACAAAGCCTGAACTCAATTCTTGTTATACCTTTGAGTAAATGGCAGGCCTTTGAGAGGTATCAAGTTATATATATGTGATATTTATAGAATGGGGAGATTCAAAATTATACATATCTCTCGGACGCTTACCTCAATCTTCTCTTTTCTAGCAACTGAATCCCAATCCTTGGCTGCAATACCAATTTTCCAATCAAGGTTTACATTAACCTCACCCCCTTGTTGATTATGGCTATCCACCCAGAAGCATGCCAGGTAATTCCCAGCCTCCTGAGTTGTAAATGCGAAATTACCATGTGTTGTGTTCTCCTTGTGATGAATATTGTTTCCATATGGTGACGTCACCTAAAGAAAAATATTACTATTAAAAACCAAGAGACAAGTAATAGATCTTTTCAACAAGCTGATATCAGAAGATACTGATTTACAGCCCAGGTACGCAAGGTTTTTGATAGAACACCAATTGATAATCACTTATTTTATTTGATACTGGGTCACAGACACAAAATTGACACAACACAGCGAAGGGTTGCTGTGTCCGAGTCTTATGACTCTTATGGAGATTATTCTCTGTCCATACTTACAAAATTACGACACACATAACTCCCTAATACACAAAACTACATATAATTTCACCATTAAGCACACAAAGTGCAAACCATGTTTTAAGATGTTTGCCACTTTCCACCACGACCAATGAGCTCAATGACAATGAAACGAATGCACATATAAAATATCACACAAAATATCATGATCAACATTAGATAACAGGATAATAGAGCCCAAAAGATAACACCTAAAATTAGCATATTAAAAATTGGTGGAGGGGCAGAGAACGCAGAAGGGAAGATTGGAGGTGGATTGAAGAAGGGAAAAAGAGTACCTTGACGGCGATGGTGGGGTTGTGGGAGTGATCATTGGGAATGACGACATAGTCGGCCAAAACGACGACGTTGTGTTGGATTTCTTCGGAGACACACTTGGTGCCAGAGATGGGCAAGGAGAGCCATATAGCGAGAGCAGAAGGAACGAGATTGCTTGAGAAAAAGAACAACAGGAGAAACATTCTTAACATACCTTTCCTTCCCATACCTTCTTCTTCTCTCTCTCTCTCTCTCTCTCTCTGTATGCAATGTTAACAACAAATCAAAATGTTCTTTTTTTCCTCTCTCTTTGGATCTCAATCCACACCTCTTCTATATCTCTCCTTTTATTTTATTATTTATATTTCTCTCTCTTTCTGCCTTAACAAAGTACTTGGAGTTGTTTGTGTGATAGGCTTAAATTTTGTTATAGAAAATATTTTTAAGATAACTACCATATTTATTAACATCTTTTTTATAAATTTTAATTAATTTTTTTTAAACATATTTTAAATTTTTTAAATTTAGATTAAAATTTAAAATTATTATTTTTAATCATAAAACTTTTAAAAATATAATTATTATAAATAATATATTTAAAAGATAATATAATATTTTCGCTATCAGAAATATCGATAGATAAATTTTAATATTTGACACATTTCTTAATAAAAGTTGAGTATAGAATTAAGATTTATTTTTGAAATTATAAAATTAATTTTAAATTTTAAATTTTAAAATAAATTTATATTAAATTTAAAATATTAAAAATATATTTAAACATTAATTTCTTTTATTTTTTATTTCTTCATTACTTCTCTTCAAATTTACGTTATGCAGCTGTTTTTGTGTTATTCTTTTTTGGCTGCAGAAGCAGCACCGCCTGGAAAAATCTGTTCTGCACATGTATACATAGATAATTTGGCATTTTGAAACTATTGTATATAAGGGTGACAAGAATTACTCATTTTCTTTACATAAACCAAATAAATAGTATAAAAATAATTATATATAGATATAACTCCTCAATAAGGTTATTATTCCCCCTTCTTAATATTGCTTTGTATATATCCGTAAAAATTTATCAAATTTCAACTAATCCCTTCTCTCTATCTATAGAGATTTATTATATTATCTAAACTTATTTTATTTAATAACTCACATCAAGTTTTAATAATCAAATTATCAAGATTAAAATTTTTAATATATAGGTTAAGTTTGTGCATTTTTTAAAAATTTAAAAATTGTTTAATATTTTGTTTCATTTATTCAAAGAATTTTCAAATTTTTCAAAAATTTGTAGACTTGATCTATAGATTAAGAATTTTAATTTTAACGGTTAGACCAATTAAATTTGATGTAAAATATTAGTTATCAAATAAAGTAAGTCTAGATAAATTTATTACCGAAATAAATAGATGTCTTCTTTTATATATATATATATATATATATATATATATATATATATTAAATACGAATATTTATATTGTATGAGAGTATTTTTAAGGACTTTTCTTCAATGAAAATGTTTGTAGAATTTTTTTAACTTCTTATCTAATTTAATTTTTAATTATCATAATTATTTATGAATTAAATATTAATATCTTAAAATAAATTATTAATAAATAAAATAATCTTTTACTATAATAGAAATCACTTATTATAAATCTAAAATATAATTTATATGTTTAAAAATATTTATGTTTACTAATTTTAAAAATAATTTATATATTTAAATATAATATTTATTTATATATAATTTATTTTAAATTTTAATTATATACAATAAACATGTTTGTGAATTATACAAATTAAAATACTAGTATAAATATAAATATAGAAATTAACTCTTCTAAAAATGATGGATTGTACTTTAAAAGATAAAATATACTCACAATTATTAATTATAAAATAAATTATTAAAATTTATAATAAAATTAAATTCTTATAAAATAAAATATAAAACTAATTATAATATGAACCATTATTTTTTAATTAATAATTATTATAGTATTTTATTTTCTAAAGTGTACTCACTTTATTATTATTATATACTATGGGTCATTTATTTTGGACATATATTGTAGATTATATTAACATTATATATATTAGTAGAAAAAAGAGACACTTTATATCTTTTAATTTTAAAAAATTATAAATAAAATATTTAAAAAAAGATATATTGAATAGATGGTTATTGGTGATTATTTAAAAAATACTAGTAATTATTTCATTTTTTTTAACAAATGAAGAGTATAATAATCAATTAAAAAAATGAAAAATAATTATTTACTGTGTATCTCCTTTATGATAAGTATGGATGCATTATATATATATATATATATATATATATATATATATATATTAATTTATTTATGTTAACAAAAATTTCTATTAATATAACATAATAAATCGTACTACTAGTATTAACTTAGGTATCGTGATTATATTAATAATTTTATCAGTTTTATTTTTATTGAATAAAGTCTATATCAATTGAAACAAGTGCATACATAATTATATGTTATATGGTTTTTTCAATGATGCCTTTCCTTATTTCACTGTCTAATAGACATTGGAATAAAAAAATAAGATAAAAGAAAGTGCTTTCTCTGTGTTTCGGCAAGGTATTGAATTATGAGATAATCATTTGGAGTTGAACCAATCGCAAAATTTTGAGCTTCTTCGGAGAATTGATATTTATTCATTTTCCGAAAGGCACGTTGAGGGTGGCATGTTCATAATATATTAATAAATTAACTGTAGAAAAATATATCTGTTAAAGATATATGTTTTTGATTTGGATTGGTTGGCCTTAATAGAATGTGTGAAAACAATTAAGATTCCTGTACATTATTTATTTTTTGGATCCAGAAATGACGAGACTAGAGGTAATTGAGATTACTAATTCTAGTTCATGAAAAAGTTTTTTTTTCTCTTATTTTATTTTATATTTATTTTCTTTCTGTGTCTCGGTTTTAAATTTTAAACTTCTTGAGCAACGGCAAGAGACAACTAAATACTAAGTTTTTTTTTTCCCTAACCAAAGGTACTAACTTTCTGAAATAGAATGAGGACTAGTTTATTGTCCAATTGAAATAAAATAAAGTTTGAAGACCTCCAAGGTTAGGAATTAATCTATGAAAATAACTTGTATTAATGTCATTAATTAGGCTATCTTCCTAACATTATGTATAAAACAAAATGTCAAAAATTGGTCAAGGTTACGTTACGTTGTAATTAATGTGTCCCTTTGAAAAAATTAACATTGTTAGTACTTAGTATTGCCCTTAGATCAGACACTCAACGGTCACCTGCGTGTGTTCCCCACCTATCAACACTATTTTGCTCGTGAATTTTTCGTGAGAGTAATCGTTAATTACAAAGTAACTGTATCTGGGTTATTTAAAATAATAAAAATTAATGACAAGACATTGTGAGAAGATATGAAAAATTATGTAAAATAATTTTGAACACTTCATGAAAATTACTCGAATTAATCAAAGCTACATCATTCGGACAAAGTCTGCATCACTGAGAAAGCTTATTATTCCTTAGCCTTATTCCAACGGCTCTCTAAGCCTTTTTCACAGCATAATGAAGTCTAGTTAAAGGAACATTATCTAATCATAATTTGGCACTCAAGTTTCTTGAACCTATAAAGTATAAAACCCATTAAATTCCTTTTTCTTGCAACACCCAAACAAAATAAAAGAGCTAATAATTATATCCTATCTTACTAGTTTCACTTCTCATGTCCCACCATAATTTTCACTCAAATATTTAGTCCAACATACGGGTTAGGAGCCACGTGACCAAAAAATTTCTTAACGTTGTAAAAGGTCAAATACATGTCCTTTATATGATTCACCAACATTCACATTTGGTTCTTCAATTCACACTCGAAAAAGAAAAATGGAAACCCTGATCTACCAGTTAACCTTTTTCTCAGATCAAAAGCTGTTAGAGATTGAATCATACAAGGCATGGGTGGCTGTGGAACTTGAGCAAGAGAAAGAGGAGGAAGAAGCAAATGTGACCATGCAACAAGAAGATCACTTTGAAAGTGCCATGCAACAAGCTGCTTCTGTTGCTTCAAAAATAATGTACATTGAGGCTGCAGTTAATTCACCCATTGCTTCTAGCAATTAAGGTTCATCCTTCTTAGTAATTCATTATTGAGTTATTCAATTAATTCATAGTAAATTGTTTTGTTTTTTTATTAGTCCTTAATTTGTATTTTACTTTCTTAGCTAGAAAAGTGGAGGGATTAGATATGAATTGTACCAAAATTGAGATGAGACACTGATTATTCAGTTATTACTGAAAGAAAGGAGATTTATTATTCATGTTTTACATGCATGGAAATGCAAGGCAACTTTTCTTTTTTTGGTGGATCTGAATCTCAAGCAATGGCTTAGGATTTCAGGCAACTTAACCTGTTGAACATTGAGCATTGTATTTACTGGTTTGGCGACCATTTTTGCTCGTTTGTTATTACTTCTATGGTCCTAATTCCTTGACTACAAGTTTTCTAGTATGCCCTTGCTTATTTTCCTCTTTACTGGTGGATGTTTCAATTCCTGCAGATTTAACTGCTGTTAAATGTTTTTCCTCGACTTTTCCAGATTTAAATTTTTTTAATTAAACATATACATGTTATGATATATCTTGATTATTATTTGTAATACATGATTTTGATAATTTATACCAATTGATTATGCATGTTTATTTGAGGTTGAAGGGTACGTTGTTTGGTTCGAGATCACAAAGCATTGGTGATTGCCTAGCCTTTTACGTGATTTCTCTCTCTTCTCTTCATCACTCTCTTTTTGTGTGGCCTTCTCTCTATAAATCTCCCAAATAATTTAGTGGATGGTGATGCAGCCACTGCTCTTGTATAAGGTGATGGCCCAATGCATCTGTGTCTGTGACTCACAATCTGTCTGAATGTGAGTGACATGACATCAGACATTGCATGAGAATTGAAAAATACTTCATATATTTGTCAAAAAAAAGTTAGTAGTTGGCAAGCACCATGTTTTGGTATGTCATCTTTTTTTTTTTTTTCATTCATTTTTAAAACTTTGTTTAGTTTAAACATAAATTTTCGTAATTTCACTTTTAATTATTTTTCATTAAATTTTCATAATTTTACTTTTAATCATTTTTTAAAAAGTTTAATACCAATGATATATATATATATATATATATATATATATTATAAATTCATTTTTTTTTCATTATTTTCATAATGTGAGACTTAATTTATACTCTCAATAATCCTTCCTCAAATAAATAACTATTATCTCCAAATTATCCTTCCCTTCAACAAAAACATCATGGTCCTAAACTTTTCTTCAGCGGATCCCACGACCGCTTTTTCGGTATGTACCAAGATTCACACTTCATTTCTCACGTACAGATGCACTAAGAGGTTCCCAAATTATCTTTTTTTGTATTTTCACATCATTGAAATATACCCACTGTTGAGGATTTATGCTAAATATATATTCCTAATCTAAAAAGGGACTTCACTCTTCAAAATAAAAGATCATTAAAAATGTCATTTTACTTAATGAATGAGATGGAATCAAATGGCACAGATCAAATTAAGTAAAATGACATTTTTAATGATCTTTTATTATATTTTATCAATCATGTTTTAGGGTTCTCTATGTATCATCTTTGCATCAATTAATCGTTCTTTTTTTACAGCAATCAATTAATCGTTTTGCGACTGTTACTTTGAGATGAGTAATCTCTTGAACGAAATGCAGGCCTCTTTTGTTAAAAATGAAAAATAAATTTGAAAGAATTATGTGGAATATGACAAAACCGAATTGATAAAGTAAGATACACTTCCTCAGGAACAATTGATTACAAAGAAGTATCAATATTTACGTAAATATACATAATCAAGGAGTCTCAGGTTCGGGGAAAACTTTTTTCTCCATGAAATTGATGAATCGTTCAGCATAGGTCTTAGGTTCCACCACTGATATAGTCATAGGGTCATATTGCAGTGATTTGCAGGCATGCTCAAGTTTCTTTTTCACAGTGTATTCCTGCAATATATCAATTATTCCCATGTATAGGACCACATCATAAACCTCAAAAAGCTCTACTTCTGATTCCTCCACCTTGTCCTCCTGAACTTTGCGTGCAGCTTGAGCTGGCATGTTTACTCCTAATTGCACTCTCAACCTGAGTAACACTCCATTTCATATATCATACGTATCATTACAATGCAACACAACAAAGCAAATGACTTCTGCTTACAATTGTTATTAAACACAAGCAACTAGGACCAAAGAAGGTACATGTAAAGATGCTAGATTAATGAATACTGAAATGGAAACAATGAGAATAATGTTATAGAGGATACCTTGCAGTACCAGGAAGTAAAAGATCAACTTGCTTGTCACCTATGGAGTATGCCCTCAATGTATTCCCTCTAATGTGGGGTCCAGGTGCAGTGTTCACAAAGCTGGGTTCATGGGCAACTAATAACAAGCCTTTAGGAATGATTAACTGCTCCCCTTGTTTGTGTTCATCTAGTATAAGCAAATTAAAGCAAATCAAAAAGTGCTCAATAATAAGAAAGAAACAAGGCACAAATGCAAGAAGAGAATAAAGAGAATAATATCTAGGACATCATAGGAACGAATGTTTATTGAACTGTATGGTATATGGCTAATAGGAAAGTGCTAGATAGTTTAACTGGTTTGTTCTTTTTCAGCAATTGTATGGAGTATGGGCATAGGGCTAAATTCCCATCCATACCATGGGCTTGTTTGAGTAAACTTTTTCAAAAACACTTCTAAAAGAGAAAAATAGGGAAAAAAATGAAATAAGTGTCTCCATAAGTTAAAATTAACTCACATTAGTTAATTTGTAAAAGTTTTCTTCTATTAACTTCTTCAAAATATTATTTTTAACTTATACATAAGTTAGTTTTAACTTATGGAGAAATTTATTTTGATTTATTTTCTTATTTTTTTCCTCTAGAAGTGTTTCTGAAGAAGTTTATCCAAACATGTTACCTATTGTATAAACCATTCTGATGAATGATAGGTATCTTCTACAATCACTAATTTTTGAAATAAATATCCCATATCATGTTCTAAAATGATATTAGAGGTATTTACCATCCCCAGAAGGTAAGCTTTGTTGAGGCTGCGTTAATCCGGGAGGTTCCACTAAGGCCTTTAGATTCTCCGGAGCTCTAAAATGTAATCCCAACAGAAGGCTGTAATCAATTATATGCTGAGACTGCAAGAACATGCAGTCTAGAGAAATTTGTCTGCACCAGAAAAACAAATTAGTCATAATTAGAAGCTAAACTTACCAACTCTTCAGTCAAAGAGAAGTCCAATAAAATTGTCATGATAAATAATATAGTGCACATACACTCAAACAAACAGCTACAACTCGGATTTATCACGTGCTAGGAGACAAGTACTAGGTTGAAAGTAAATCAATCATAACCCAGAGGTGTTTCGGTAATTGATAGGGTTAGGTGAATTCCATTTAGTACTTACTGAATGTATGAATTATAACTTTTACCAAGATAAAGCTTCTCTTTCTGAAAATAAAAGGACAAAAAAAAATTTACTGAAAGAAGTGGCACCTTCGATCACAACAAATTTAATCACTGAACAATAATTATATCTAATGCAACACCTCTAAGATGGTCATAGTTTGGTTTTCCAATTCTAATGTGAACTTTACTTCAGGGTTAAATCTTTTTAATTTGACAATACGAAGAGACACAAATCTTCCGAAGTATTTAACATGGAAATAAACCAGATACTTGATCACTAAAGCTATAGTAGTAGGATCTAACAATATGCTTGATTCAAACTAGGGGTGATCAAATATATATTTGCCTTCAAAATTTGAAAGGTCATCTATTTTGATTTTTTGGGAATGGAGATAGCAACCAACCATAATTTCATGCAAATTAGTCCCATGACCTTGTGGTTTCAGGGGACCAATGAAACATCCTATCGTTGCAACCATGATGACATGATTAATACTGTAACCTAACCAGTATTATTAATACACTAATAAAGTAAAAAGTTATTGTTGCTAGATGCCTTAAGCATCTCTTAGAATAAAGTGTCAAGCATTCCCTTTGAAATAGGAATTATAAGCGGTAGAAAAACAAATTGCTAAATTCTTGAAATTTGTCAACAGATACTCCTTACTTATACAGAAAAGAAATTGCATACTGGTCACTTTAACAGAAGTAGCTCTTAAAAAGTAGGAACTCACTTGAATAGGGATTCTCGTAATTTTTTATCCATATGAAATTCATATTTTAGATCAAGATCTTTCAATGTGGTATGGCTATTAATTTTATCTTCGTTTGTATATCTTCCTTGAGAAGACCCCTTCAAATCATAACGACGGTGAATATGCAATTCTGTGCAGAACATATTCCCCATGACCACAAAGCGCACCTAATGAAGAAAAGAAGGAAATATTCATACAATAACAACAACCAACCCTTTTCTCACTATGTGGCATCGGAAAAGCAGGAAATATTTATAGCTGTGGTACCAATTGAAAAGGATAAAAAGCTAGAGCAGATACTTGGTAATACCTTTTTCCCACCTTTAAGTGTTATTCGATGGAGACCAAAGAATTTTGTGATGAGAGTATTCTCATAACTTCCTACATGATGGTAATATTTAGGAAGCATATTGAGCAGAACCTACAAGAAGAGAAGAAACATATGTACATAACCATGAACTTTGGAATTGTCATATAACTGGGTAAATCAAATTCATTGTTTGATGTGAGAGATGGAAACATAGGCAATCATTAGAGGTATTATTAGTGTCTATGGAACCACAAGAGTTGGAAAGACAAGCAATAGTCTATTCTGGTCTAGAAGAATATTTTCAACATAAAACATGTTTATCCAGAAGAATTCCATCATAATGTGGCTTTCATTAGATATTTTGGCACAGGATTTCATGAGATTCGTCCTTGAAAATTGTCATCAAATTACTGGCACTAGCAAGTCCTACTGGTGTTGATGGATTATCAAAGATGGACGCATAAGCAATCATCTTTTCTCCATATAACATACAAAAATACTTCTCTCCAGAAAATGCCCATACAAATGGCCTCAATTAGCCATTTCGGCATTGGATTTCATTGAACCTTGTCCTTAAAATTTGTAATCAAATTAGCGGCACTTCAAGAATTACTGGTATCTATGGGCTTGGGTAGTAGGTATCAATGGGATTGTAAAACACTCTATTGTTTATATGCAATCTAATATGCTTATGCATCCAAATGCAGAACTCTTAAAGAGTCGAACTCATATACCAGTTGATGAATTCAACACAATGATTACTATCCATGAATGAAGAAAAAGGGGATTGCAAACCTTTAGTTCGTATTTTTTCAGCGTCTTTATCACGAATCTATCATCTTGAGAAAGAAAGAAGATGCTGCCACTTTTTCCAGGTGAAGATATGTCCCTTAGACCAGAATCACCACAAATGGACATCATGTACTCTGCAGCATCTAATTTGAACATCTCTCTCAAATTCCTGGAAATATATGCTTATGTAATTATGCAAAGAAAGAAGAAAAGAAAAAGGATGCTAGAAAGCTACATGTAGCTAATAAACTAGGAGGCATACATTAATCTAGCACATGACACATTTAATTCATTACACGAACAAATTGTTAATTTGAAAACAAGGGGTTGTCTATGTTGAGTCTGCCAATGAATACATCTTGAATGATCATGTGCATCTAACCATAAACCTGACTAGCACTCTAATAGCAACTATAATCACATATTATAAATAGCTACTATGTTCACTTTTAAAATTGGGCATATTTCCTTCCTTCATTTATACCTACGGAAAAGGGTTGGACTAAACTTCAACATTGATTCTACAGATTGGAAGTTCTTCATGGGGAATAAATTATGATACATCTATAGTTTTGTAATCTAACACAACAAATAAAATGTCTTACTACTTTGAAATAAAGTGATCCTACTGTAGCCAAATGGAAAAGGTTCTAAAAAATGATGCTAAACATATAACTCTTCATGTGTTCATGTAGTTAATAAATACCTGAAGACCATAGGGCAATAATCCTTCCAATAGAAGTCTATAGAACAGTGTGGAGGAGTCAACTGCGAACCCTCCTTGGGGAAGTACATCCTAATCCTAGCTCTATCTCCAAAATCAGATGACCGAACTTCACGTGCAGGCACTGGTGTAATTTTTCCAACAGTGTACCTGAGAATTCAGCTAATTTCTTTAAATTTCATATGAAACAAAATACCAAATGGAATAAGCCACATTAACTTTGATTTAACAAGACCCCCCCCCCCCTCTCCAATTTCCATCATCATACTGCTGCACAATGACAATGTAATTTGTTTGTCATTGCTTTTACTAGTTAACTATTTACACAAAAACTGCAGTAAAAATACAAGAAATATAAATTTATGGCTCTTAAAGAATGAGGTGAAGAGGAAGGCCTTTTGATCTTTTAGATATGTTTTTTGTTGTTGTGGTTTTTGCTTGTTTGAATAAAGTTACAGATCAGCATCAGACAAAAGTGCTACTTTTGCTTTCAACAGAATATATATTTCTGTCTTATTCATTCATCTTTTTGTTTTTTAGCTCTCTGATCATCCTGAATGACTAGCATCTAATAATCACATTACAGCACCGACACTAATATGAGTGTAAAAATACAACTGCTAAAGGTGACTTAAGCCATTCACTTCTGCAAACTAAATAACCTCCCATCTGCATTAAGAATAAGCTTTTCAATGATGACTCTAAAACCCTTGGGATAGTCACTCAATCATCTATATATTCTACCAGAATTCTTTTACTTTAATGTGTTTGCATTCTCTATTTATGTCCAAATATTTCTTTCAGTATTGCTGTGAGCAACATGAAACAAATCATTTGTATAATAAATCATTCCTTATCTTTAATTTGTGAGTCAATCAGCAAGTATGCATCAATACACTCTAATGTATGATCTAACTTCACGGAAACTTGTAGAATAGTTCTAAATCTTTACTTTGTGAATTGAAGTCATCTAATCCATTTGTTGAATCACTTTCTACACATGGTCTTGATTTTAAAATAACAGCAAGTATAATGCAGTAGAAAGGATGGTGATATTACTGGTAACAATTAGATACTATATCAATTGTCCCAAAATAGGTTAGAAGGGTGATGTAAGATCATAAAATTTACCTGATGCCAAGCTGCAAATTAAGCTTCAAATAATAGCTTCGGCGGCCTCCAAAAATATCAATCCATGAACTCTTCTTTACTTGCTTCATGCTAAACTTATTTTGGCGTTTGTTTTTATGTGACATTTCTGAATTGTTCCTAGTTCTCTCCATGATTAGAACTCCTTGCATATATTCCCTTTCAAAAACCAAAGAGTTCACACCAGATGCCTCAGATTGACTTTCACTAAAGGTCTGCGATAATGTGGGGGAGGAATCACGACATATGCAATCTCCAGCAGGATCTTGAAGGTTCCAATTTGAATCCAATGATGAAGTCCTGTGAGATATTTGACGCGAACTTTTTGATCTCCCACTGACAGAAGCCTTTTCAGAAAAACTACGCGTAAATTTTTGCTTTGGAGGTGTATGTTTTTCTGTATTCAATAACAAACCATTATCATTACTGTTAAGAGAGCACAACTTCTTTAGAGATGGTTGTTTACTACCAGTAGGATAGAATGTTCCTTTTCCATCCTTTAGGCCCTTACTCCATGTCCCAATATAAAGCCCCCCATCTGCAAATCTATAAACTCCAGATCCTTGTTTAAGCCCATTTAACCAACAACCATCAAAAATATCACCATTAGCCCACTTCATAACCCCTCTTCCATCTATTTGTCCACTTTTCCAATTCCCAATATACATGTTTCCATTCTTCCACGAATACCTCCCGCAGCCTTCACGAATTCCTTCTTTCCATAAACCTTCATATATATCTGAATTGGAATACTCCTTCTTTCCAATCCCATGATGAGCATCCATCCTCCATCCACCAGTATAAATGCATCCAGTAGAATGTGTAAAGGTGCCATGACCATGAAGGTAACCCCCAGAGAATTCACCCTCATACTTTGCTCCTGTTGGCCATGTAATGAGTCCTTTCCCTGTCATTTTCCCATCTACCCAATCACCTTCATATACTGTTCCATCTGACCATTTGTATTTTCCTTTGCCGTGGGGAAGTATGCCCTTGATTTTACCAATGTAGAACTCCCCATTTGAAAAAGACTTCTCTTCATATCTACACTTGACAAGAGATAGTGATATCATAGTACATGCAAGCAGAACAGAATGCACTCAGTCAAAACAACATTAACTACATAACACAAGAGGATGAATGGGGGCAGAGAAGAAGTTCCTATAAATATTACCTTCCACTGTCCTCCATGACTTGCAGATTTTTACTGTTTTATTTGGAAAACTCCAAGAAAGGTTCCATTTCCCTTGAAAACTTGAACATGTCACTCAGTGATACAATAAGGAAATTCATCTCTGCCTTCACCACCTTTATGACACTATCGTGCACCGTGGTTAACTCTGAAACAGGTACAACCATCTAATGAGTCTCAAAATGCAATACAGGAAAAAAGTCACAGTAAATGCTTTAGCAGGTTTCTGCATTGAAAAATGCTTTTTGGAATGTTCCCAATTGTATACAAATAACAAGACAAGAAGGAAAAGAAAAAAAAAAAAAAAAACTCAGCTCCTACTCAAAATTGTTATGTCATGATCAAATTGAATATTTGGAATTTAAAAGCTTTGTAAAGGGAGACTTCACCCACTTCTGGCAGGAAGGTAGTGAAGTTGGCTAGTAATGTTAAAGATAGTGATTATGATGCGGTACTTGTTTCAACAGGTACAAAAAGTACAAAGTTATAATGTTTTGGATAGAATGATTTCTTAATGAAATAAAGAGGGAGGCAAATATTGCATAATTTGTTTCTTTACTCGCTCATGATTAGCTACAATTCAAACCACACAACCTGCAGATCAACAACATATGATAATATAATCTAATAATCTACGTGGTGTCAGTTTGCGTAAATTTCTCCGGCAGCACTTTTAAAAGAGAAAAATATGAAAGAAAAGTGAAATAGGTTTCTCCATAAACTATGTATAAATTAAAAATAAAATATTTAAGAAAAATTAATAAGAGAAAATTTCTATAAATTAGTTTATGCAAAAGTTAATTTTAACTTATTGAGAAACTTATTTGATTTTTTTTTATATATTTTTCTCTTCTAAAAGTGTTTTTAAAGAAATTTACCCAAACAAACCCATATTCCCTCTTTCTAAATCAAATATCAGGTCAATGCAGCAAACACTGCCTCTGCTGCATCATTGTAAATCCTCTAAAATTTACACCTGAAATGATATGCACATTCATTCTTTCTAGAGGGCAACCCAAGAATTTTTCTGTATTCCTTGTCAAAGGAGCATAATTGACATCATATCATAACCAGCAAAATTAACATCACAACAGTATTCTTAGCATCGTTTTGATGCGCACACGCCACTTGCATACTGTGAATCAATACCCCATTCGCATACTATGAATGAATACCCCATTTGCATTCCACTATCTGCATAAAACAAGCAACTGCACCTATATCCTTGTCTGGGTCAGTTCAACAAAAGGGCATCCAATCCAACAACAGAATCTGCCCTTTATGAGACTAATCCACAACACATGAAATCCTAAAGTCCACAACAACAAAAATTGGAGATAAGAATAAGTGAACTTCACCGACCTTGGATAGATTGAAGTGGCAAGGATGAACAATATCCTGTGATATGAAGCAAATGAAACTGAAAGCAAGAAGAATAAGAAGTGCCCTCCAATCCAATAATGATTAACGAAAAGGTGTAGGAAACAAATGTTAAGGCCTTTGTAAAACAGTTTGAGACAAAGCTCACGAATCCTTGTCTAACTGCCTTAGCCGACAACTGTCCCACCACCTAGAAATTTATTATTCTAGAATAGTTGCAGCTGATTATACCTCCAGCTACTATATATATACTGTGCTCAAATAGAGACACATCACCTCTCTCCCTCTCTTTGCTTTCTCTCTCTAGACTTGTTTCTGTGAAAACAGTAACCTTGAAATGAAACGAACTTGGTTCTTATATGACTTTTCTAACAAAAACATAAGTACTTACAAGTGGCCCTGGCTGTCCTTCCCATGCAAAGGAAGATGCCCCTTTTAACTCACCTGAAAAGCTTGTGGTCTGGCGTTCTTTCAAGTTTGGAATCTGGAACACGTGTCACTTTTTATTTTATTTTAAAAAGATAGGAAAGATTACATTGCAACCAGAATTGAACATAGATCTACATGCTTCTAATTATTCTAATCTTTCTCAATCCAACCACTAGACTAACCCTTGTGGTACACGTGTCACTTCTTTACACTATCATAATGTTTTTTTTATAGGTTTAATTATATTTCTAATTCTTTAGATTTAGAATAAAATTTTTTTAAAATTTGTTTTTTCTTTATAATTTAAAAAAATATTATTTAAAGTTTTGTATATATTTTTTTTAATCTTTTAAATTTAAATTTTATATTTTTAAATCAGTTGATATCATATAACTATCTCAATTTAATATTATCAATTATATTATTTGTAGTATGAATGATTAAAATAAATTTTTTAAAACTTATGAGATTAAAACAACAAATTTTAAATTTAAAAGATCAAAATAATTTTTTTTAATATTTTAAAAACTAAATATAAATTTTTAATTTAGAAAATAAAAAAATATATTTATAAATTTTAAAATTTTAAAATATAATTATTTTTTTCATATCAACAACAAGAAGCTCATATCTCATAGACATTGTTCAAACAAGTAATTAAACTGGACCACTTGATTCAAAATGTGTGTGAAAGGGAAAAAATATAAAAGCAAAAACGTCATGAACCGTGAATTAAATGGGTTTTTGACTTTTTGTATCATAATGGTATTGCATGTTAAAAATTAGATTGATAATTATAACTTAAATTGATCATTTATTTAAATTAGTTTAATTTGGTTGTTTTATTATTAAAATGATTTTTTTTTAATTTTAAAATGATATAATGTAATCTTTTGTTTAATTAAAATTAACGTTAATTTCTTGTATATGTAACACAATAAAATAAAAATGACACAAATCACATGTATATAAATTTAACTTTGTGATCTCACGATAGTGATATAACTAGTTAAATCTCTTCTTTATTATTAAGTAGACCTAGGAGTAAATTTAATTTTTCTTGTAATTTATATCTTTTGATATGGACTTGTATTCAAAATGAAGTAAGTGATACATAATTCTATTAAAAATTAAAAGAGATTAATGGTTGGATCTCAAAAAAATTGGTGGTTGTTTTTAACCTTACATGAATTATACACTAACCTAATATAAACGTTTCATTACTATAAAATTAATTTTAAATTTTTTAATTTCAACCGGACAAAAATAAACATATTAAATTGCTTCTAAAGATTAAGAAATAAATTGACTTATTTATTATAGTAAAATCAAATTGAATTAAATAAATAAAATTAAAGATCAAAAGGATAATTTAGTCTAATTTATTTTTAAAAAATATTTTCTTAAAATGTTTTAGAAAATTTTTAATTTATACAATTAACCAATCGATAAATTAAAAGTGGAAGAAAAAAACATAAAAAGAATAAAATATAGATAGTAGTAGATATTTTAGAAAGTAACTTTTATTTTTATTTTTATGTGTATGAAATATATTCATATTTTATCATGAGAATAAGAAGGTAAAGTAAATATAATTAATTTATGTCCTAGAGAATCAATCATATATACTTTAGGAATATTTTGCATAACTTATACTAAAGATAAAAGTATGATATTCTCATGTTCACTTTCGGGATAATAAATTTTGACACCTCGAAACAAACATAACAAAATTAAGGTAATCTTAATCATTAACGAAAAAATAATATTAATATTGACATTTTAACATATTAATGGTTTAGCTATATAATTAATAAAGACAATTCTCCCATTTCGTGTACATATTTAAATTAAACAATTATTTTTTCCTTTCATTATATTTAACTTCCTCTCTCATTTTATTTTTTATTTAAATAAAATATACATAGATATAAAATATTTATTTTCTACTACTAATTATATATAAAAACAACAAAATTTAAAAGTATATATTATCTTAATTTTTTATTATTAGATGGACGGTAATGATACATTTATTATATCTATATACGTAACATCATCATTGACTGAGATTATATACTTGCATTATATTTATAATCAATCATATAAAAGTTTTCCTTCTTATATTTATTGACTTATATTATAATTATTTTAAAAACATATATAATAATATATCTCTTAAATTTTGATAGCGTAAAAACACTAACAATATATACCTATTATTGAACCGATTTGATAGTGAATGGTTGATTTTAGAAAAGCCAAATGTTAATTATATAATATATAATATATGCGTATGCGTATGCGTAGGCGATTGGCATTATAACAGAAGAAGAAATAAAGTTGTGAGTGCATGGCACAGCTGTCCGTGATGCAAAGTACTAACACTATCTATCACGAAAAGGATAAAGCCCATCCTAATTCAGGCCCACTCCACTATTTACACACATTCTTCCATTACATTTCAAAATAATTCTTTTATATATCTAAACTTCATACAGAGTTGTTTAACAAAAATTT
This sequence comes from Cajanus cajan, assembly GCF_000230855.2. NCBI lineage: Eukaryota > Viridiplantae > Streptophyta > Magnoliopsida > Fabales > Fabaceae > Cajanus > Cajanus cajan. The sequence goes on from NC_138518.1 coordinate 81,140,659, forward strand.
GTTTATTATTTGGAAATCACTAGGATTGTTTTAATAGTGTTCAGATATACCTAAAAGTCTTATATTGTTTAGAAGTTGAAGTTAAGAGTAGTTTATAATCACCTAAAGCAGACAATATCTCGGATGCGGTAACTTTAACTATGACAGCGGGCTTATGTTAGGAACATTTGGCGCTAGAAGGAGGGCCTAGGCCACTATTGCCCCTTAGCATCGACTGGGGAGCTTGTTCCGGTATGCCTAAAAAGTATCACGTCGCTACCGAGGCGCCTTTTAAAGGACAAAACTGTGAAGGCCCAACTAGCGCCAAAGCGGATAATACCTCGGATGTGGTGATCTTAACGATGACAACGGACTTATGATAAGAACAAATAATAACCGAAATAAATATTTGAAATATTTAAATTTAAATTATTATTTTCATTATAATTTGTTTCACTCATAATATATATAAATGTAATATAATTTAGATTACTTGATTTTTCATTCTTGGTGAGTAAAAATAATTTTAAAATTAACATATTAAGTTAAAATAATTTAATTAATTATTAAAGACTATTAGCACGAATGTACTTCTTAATTAAAGATCGAAATTTTGACTTATACATAAAGTTGCAATTAATAGTATATAATGTTATCTCTATAAGAACTGATATGATAAAAAAAAAAGAGGTATATTCTTATTAAACAAGAAAAGAAAAATGGTTTTAATTGCTTAAGGATGATTTTAAAATCTCAAATAATTAATTCTATATGAAATTAAATTTTGTGTTTAATAAAGTCAAACATAAATTAGGTTATCAACTCTTATTTTGGCTCGTGTTGATATTCAAGGCAATATTTGTTTAAGATTATCTAAAACTTAATTAAAGAAAAGCCAACGTTTGTAAGTTGTTGACAATTATGCATAAATTATAAACTTTACATGTGTAAAGTTTAATATTATGCGTATTAGTCTTGTCTTTATTTATTTTTTCCCTCCCTAATGTGCATGTGTACGTAAGAGCGAAAATATCAATTACAATTTAAAATATTTTGCGGATAGAGTATCCAAGAATAAAAAAGTGCAATGATATAATTCTAGGTAGTTTAATGTTTTATGACATTACGTAGTCAAACTATTGTGTTCTTATGGATGGTCATTAATGATTAAAATTTTTTATGTGATATTGAAAAAATTACGACTAAAGTTATCACTTTATTATAGAACTGATTTAGTAACTTTAAGCGTGTGATTCAGTAGTAGGGGTTGATTCAACCTTAAATAAGGTTAAGAGTTCAAATCTTACCTTGTGTATATAGTCGCGTTAAATTTTAGGATCAGTTAAGGAAAAAAAAAAAAAACTGATTCGGTAGAAAAATACTTACGTGTTGATTTTTTTTTTTTTAAACCTCCTTCCTCATCATTTTTTTAGAATGAACTGATTATTGAAACGTTTGATGACAATGTACGTAGTTTCTGGAATTTTTGGTCCCACTTTGAAAGAAACTACAAATTAGGGTTTTTTTTTCCCTCTGAAACATGTAACATGCTCACGTGCTAAATTGTTGGCATTTGGCATCCAACACCATTCTACCTTTCCTCAATTATCACGGAATCAAGGTACGGATTTTAAATAATTAATATTACCTCGTGGAAAAAAAAGAAGAAGAAGAAGAAAGAACTATTAAGAGAAATTAACTGGAGTATGTAAACATTTTTTCACACAATGACCATCTCAATGATATGTTATGTTAAAATACTGAAAATATATAATACAATGATACATCAATATCAATCAAGTACTTGATAACAGTGTAAATCAAAGAAATTTGCATCAAACAATGAAACATGAAAACATGCATATGTAAGTCTGTCAAACTTAATATGAGCATGTGAGTCAACACGAATGCGAAGTTGAATTATCATAGGAACATTAATTAATTAGTATAAGAGACAACAACAGAAAATTGCGTATGATGAATGGAGTGCATGAAGAGATTCTTGGCCTGTGAAGTGGGGCTGTTACACAAATGGGACAGATTGTTTTAAATAGATTGATTTGGTTAGTGCCCCAAACTTGAAGTCACGTTGGAACGAAAATTATGATTAAGAAACATAAAGTGGTTAATCATGCCTTTATTGGGTTTTGACAACTTATGTTATGGGTGTGTGTGTGTATTAATTAATTAATTGGTTGCTGCTGATTCAGAAAGTTAGCTAGCAATTAATAAGCAATAGCTTAAACGTCTTTCTTTATCAATGCACCGCCCACAGCATATAGCATCTTATTCTTCCACAATTGGATGCAAAGCTCAAGATATCTTCATTTTTAGTTCATTAGTTAACAATTTCATGACAAACCCTTAAGTGTGCTCATCTTATTCTCCCACAAAATATATATATATATATATATATATATATATATATTATATGTGAATTTGAATTAATAAAATAGGATATTAAATAATTTTTGAATTTTTAAACTTTTTTTGTAAATTTAATCTTTACATTAAAATTTTTTAATTTAACAGTTAAATTATTAAAAGTTAATAAAGATTAAAATTATTGAATGAATTAAATATAGGTAAATTTACTTTCAGAATAAATAGATCCCTTATATATATATATATATATATATATATATACATAAAAGAATTCACTTACTCTAAAATTCATAGTAGACTTACTCAATTTAATAGCTTATATTTTAACAATCTAACTATTCAATTATTTTTTAATATATATATATATATATATATATATATATAAATTTTAAAAATCATTTGATAGATTATTTTATTAATTCAAATTAACGAATAATTATAAAAATATTTTATACATTAATTTAAATTTATATAATAAAATATTATATAATTTTTATTTTTTAAAATTTATATACTTAATTTATACACTAAAATCTCTTAATTGAATCATTTAAATTTAATGTAACAGATGAGTCATTGAATAATATAGATATACTAATTAAGACTTATTTTTAAAGTCTCCTATGTAGCCAACTTTGATCGGATGCATATATAATACTAACATTTTTTAATAATTCGCTAATTAAAATCACAAAGTTATAAAAAAAAAATATCTTTGATTAGTTTATTATTTTAGTTATTTCGTACCAAAAGAAAATGCGTTTGTGCATGTCACTCATTTAAAAATTCATAAGCTAATTAATTTCAACAATACTATAATTTAAATTTTCTTTCTAAAATATCCATAAAATCAAATAATTTTAAAAAAATATTATATGAAATGACATTACATATATTTCAATAAAAACTTCTATGTTTGTAACTTATATCGTTAATAAACTAATAAATACATCACTCGCTTGGAAAATGAGTACATGTCTTTTTAATAGATCTTACAAGAAATTAGGAGTATATATGAAAATTAAATAACAATTAATTCATATTATAAAGTTTATGTTTTTACAATTAAGACTAAAAAATATTGTCATTTATTTCTTGGATCCGATTTAATAGAATACTTGTTAAGAAATTAATATGTAAAATATTCTAATAAAAAATGTTAGAATTGTCTTAAAAATTAGGCTAAATTGTAGTCTGTAATTTTACTTTTTTAATTTTATAAAATTTAAAATTTAGTCTTAATTACTGTTAGTTCTATTGATTATAATTATAACATTTACCATAACTTATACTAAATAAATAATATTTAATAATACCTACGTTAAATTACGTTTTTAATTCTGTTTTTATATTTCATAAAAAAAGGTAGTAAAAGATAAAATAAAAATTAAATATATAATTTAAGTTAAATATTAATCATTATGTTATTTACTTAATGTAAACATGATCAACATTTTATAAATTTTATAAGATTAAGAAATTAAAATTATGATATTAAAAAATGGGGATCATAACCACGAATAAGATATTATAAAAAGATAAATATAGAATTTAGTCTAAAATTATTATTAGAGAATGAACTGATAATTTATTTTTCAATAAAAGGAATTCCTTGGGGCTGCTACAGATTGAAGCAGGTCGCGTCATGGTTTCTGGTTTATGGATCAAACTTGTGGCCATTAGCGTACAGTAGTGGTCCAACTTTAACCAGGTTAAAAACTTTATTTAATTTTCTTAAAATAAAATTTACCTGTGTAACAAAATATCACTTCTATTGTCATATCAAACACGTTTTCCATTAATGGGAAATACTTGGTTTAATATTGTTCATATATTTTAAATTTGATCATCCGAATGAATCAAATAGACAAAACCAAAGATTATTAGATTAGATTAGTGTTTATAACATTAGTAATTTGAAAAGGGGATGAATTTTAAGGGTCAAAAGATAGCTTTTAGGTAAATAGGTGATGTTAGGATTAAATCCTAAATCCTAAACCCCAAAGTCTAAATAAACAATAGTGTGCCTTTGTCATGTAACCCCGAAAGAAAAAACAACACTTGATATGAAAACCTCCTCGATCGCAACATAATCGTGAATATCTTTTGATGCATTTCATGAACTTATTGCTTTAAGGCATGATACTAGGTCATATATAAAACCCAACATGAGATTGGATATGAAAATTCGCTTCTATTTGTGATCCAACTCCATGATAATAATTTCACCCCTTCCACCATCTCAGACAATTCTTGTTTCTTTAATGCAAAAAAATAAAAATAAAAAATTGTTTTTCCAAATAACTACAAACCATACAACCTGCCTGTCCTGCCATGTATATGATTTTTTATTTGGGCAGCTAAATAATCCCTTAAAATACAGAAAATGTTTTCTCATCAGTCATCAGACATGTTATGTTATGGTGTCCTATATGCTCCCCTCTTCAAACAAGGTGTTCGTATTAGAACAAACACTTCACACTAAAATACAAAATACACCTTGTTGATTCCTACAAACCAGATTCTGCTTTGATGGATATAATCTCCGATGAAGATGAAGAAATAAGAGATATTTTGTACACTTCTTATAAAAGATCCAATGATTTAGACAAGATTGTTGTAATCCAAGACAAGAAGCCCAAGTTGAAGTCAAAGTCCTCAACTTTGGCCTGAAAGATGTGGATAACTACGATGATGATTGAGTAATCTTGGAGGGTAACCTAAAAATATATAGTATCTCTTTGATGGTAGAAGAAGCAAATGAATCAGATGAATTGCTTGACATAGTAGAAAATTGTTAGTTATATATGTCCTCACTTTAGAGTATACATGCATGACCCTTTTTTTTTTTTTTTTTTTTTTTTTTTTTTCTATTACAAGCAATTTATTTTAACTTATTTGCTCCGCTACTATCAAAGAGACACCAAGATTATGCAGTCAATATTGTTGCCATCTACATTTTTCACAACTAAAAGACTTTGGCTTCAACTTAGCTTCTTTTTCTAGATTACAACCACCCCATCTGAATCATGAATCCTTTATGAGAAGTGCACAAAATATCTCTTATTCAATTATAATTTTGAGGGGTCATAGCAGTCAGAGGCACTATTCTTCTTGTCATCATCATGTATGTGGACAAGTTTTAAATACTTTGTCGAGTGGATCGCTTTCACGAACAGATTTTAAAACCTTGATCGTGCAAATCCCTTATTACTACTAGACAAGTTTTAAAACTTTGATCGTGTAAATCGCTTTTTTAAATCTTGATTTTGTTATAGGAAACATCGACAAAAACAAGTGTTTAACATTGTGTATTTGAATCAAATATGTTTTCATTTTAATAGTTTTTTTCTTCTTTTTAATATATCATTGTTATTTTAAGGTTTATAAATGATTTCGTTTGCAACCAAATGTCCTTAGTAATATTTTTTTCATATCGATTAAATTATAATTGATTTTTTAAGGGAAAAATTATAATTGGTTTTATAATTGAAGATTATTTATTACTAACATTTACTAATATGTGATAAGCTTATGGACTGATCTACATAACAACTTTTTTTTAGAAGCTTTGCATAACAACTTGACTGCTTAATTAAACTTTGATATATACCAACAAATTAACGTTTTTTCAATCACATTCTTTGTATATTCTTTTGTTTTTCTCTCATCATATTTGTTCTTCTTTATTATTGTATAAAGAGTTAATTAGAAAATCATATTTGTTTTTCTTAATTATTATAATTTTGTGTTTATAAATTTTTTAAAAAAATAAATTATTGTATATGATAAGGCAAATGTAGTTGACGGAAGTGTCTGGTCCACGGAGTTGACTTGGCGACAGTGTCCTCGTTGGTCCTTAGTTCTTACCATTTTGGTTGTGTTGTGTGTTATGCTCTCAGTTTCCATCATATGGTTCTTCGTTCCATGTTTCATAATTCTTCTCATGTCATCCTTCACCTACGACGTGTTCCTCAGCTTCAGAGGCTCCGATACACGCTACGCTTTCACCGGCAACCTCTACAAAGCTCTTCGTGACAGAGGAATCCACACCTTCATCGACGAAGAGGACCTTCAACGAGGGCACGAAATCAAACCATCGCTCATCAATGCTATTCAACACTCCAGGATGGCCATCCTTGTCCTCTCCCAAAACTATGCGTCTTCCTCCCACTGCTTGGACGAACTTGTCACAATCATTGACTCTGTTAAGGCCAAGGGTCGCTTCATTCTGCCCATTTTTTATGACGTTGATCCTTCTCACGTGCGCCATCAGACCGGGACTTATGGGGAGGCACTCGCCATGCACCAGGAAAGGTTCACACGTGACAAGGAGAACCGGAAGGATAACGTGGACAGGTTGCACAAATGGAAGATGGCTCTTAACCAAGCAGCTAGTTTGTCCGGCAACCATTACAAACTTGGGTACCCTTGTTTTGCGTTTTCTGTCTTTGAATTTTCTATCTTTAGTTCATTCTATGTCTAGCAATCTTAATTCTACTGATGTATTTACTAATTAGGTTTAGTTCATCTTTTGGTATGTATGTGTAAACTTTTTTTTTAATCTCTAATCCCTATAACTAAAATTTTTAGGTTTTATATTGTCTATTCTTATTACCACCGACATGTGAATCAATTAGTGTGAAGTTGTTTCAGTTTAACTAATAGTCCCGAATTTGAGTTTGAATATGCAGTTATGTTAAATATTCTAAGGAAGAACTTTGTTGTCTCTTAAATGATTTTATCCAATTTGAACATAATTGTTTTCGGTAGATGATACATGTGGTATAGACTGAAAGAAGTATTTGTTATTAGTTTTTTTTTAGTTGTGTATAACAAAATAAAGATACAAGAATTAAAACGTGTAGGAAAGTAAACAAAATTTTTAATTATGAAAACTAAAACAAAAGGTTGACACATGTTGTGCACGGGGAGTTCACTCACACATGTCTCTAAATCGTTAAGATCAAAGACATGTTGCTAACAACATAAGTATAGGATTACAGGATGGATTAAGCCTGAATTAACAGTACATGCATACTATGTTTTTAGTGTGACTTGACAGAACTTTTCTATTGGGCAGGAATGAATATGAACATGAGTTTATTGGGAAGATAGTTAAAGAGGTCTCTGACAAGATTAACCGCACGCCATTACATGTGGCGGATTACCCCGTTGGACTGGATTCTCGAGTGCAAAAAGTGAAGTCGCTTTTGGAATTTGGATCTGATATTGGAGTCCATGCTGTAGGGATTTATGGAATAGGGGGAATGGGCAAAACAACACTTGCTCGAGCAATTTATAATTCAATTGCGGACCAATTTGAAGGTTTATGTTTTCTTGACAATGTGAGAGAAAACACAATTAAACACGGATTAGTACATCTCCAAGAGATGCTTCTGTCTGAAGTAGTTGGAGACAAGGATATTAAGATAGGAAGTGTTAGTAGAGGAATTTCAATAATAAAGCATAGGCTCCAGCGAAAGAAGGTTTTTATAATTCTTGATGATGTCGACAAGCTAGAACAATTGCGAGCAACTGTTGGAGGGCCTAATTGGTTTGGTTCTGGCAGTAGAGTCATCATAACTACTCGGGACAAACATTTGTTAGCAAGTTATGGGGTTGATAGAATATATGAGGTGCGCGGTCTAGATGAGGAAGAAGCACTTGAATTGCTTAGTTGGAACGCTTTTAAAGATGACAAAGTTGATCCAAGATACAAGGACATTTCTAACCAAGCAGTAGCTTATGCTTCTGGCCTTCCACTGGCTTTGGAAGTAGTAGGTTCCCTCTTGTTTGGGAAAAGCGTAAAAGAATGGGAATCTGCATTAGATCAGTATAAAAAAATTCCTCACAAGAGTATCCAAGATATACTCAAAGTAAGCTACAATGCTTTAGAGGAAGATCAGAAGAAAATTTTTCTTGACATTGCTTGTTGTTTGAAAGGACCTGAAGTGGCAGAGGTTGAAGAAATACTTTGTGCTCATTATGGTGTTTGCATGAAATATGGCATTGGAGTGTTGGTTGATAAATCCCTCATAAAAATTAAGAATGGCTGTGTGACACTTCATGAATTGATAGAGGTTATGGGTAAAGAAATTGATCGAAAAGAATCACCGAAAGAGCTTGGGAAACGCAAGAGGTTGTGGTTCCATGAAGATATAATTCAAGTTTTAGCAGAAAATATAGTAAGTCTTTCATTTTTAACCTTGATTTATCTCTTCGACTATTATATGCTCACAATCATAACTGTTGTTTTTATGGTTTATTTGTGTTGACAGGGGACTAGTGTGGTTGAAATCATATGCCTGGATTTCCCTTTATTTGAAGGAGATGAAATGTTCATAGAATGGAATGGAGAGGCCTTCAAGAAGATGGAAAACCTCAAAACATTAATTATTAGAAACTGTCATTTTTCAAAAGGCCCCAAACATCTTCCAAACAGTTTAAGAGTATTGGAATGGTGGGCATATCCATTACAGGATTTGCCAACTGATTTTTATCCAAACAAACTTGCCATATGCAAATTACCCAAGAGTTGCTTTACATCACTTGAGTTAGTTAGCTTATCGAAGGCAAGTGTAATGAGTTTATTTCCAAGATCATTTATACTAATAGTTCACTTAAAGGTTATTCATTTGGTTATAATTTCTTTGTTTTCCCATTTTTCTTTTGCAGAAGTTCTTGAATCTGATAGTTTTAAATTTTGACGAGACCGAATGTTTAACACAAATACCTGACATATCCGGTCTCCGGAATTTAGTAAAATTGTCATTTGAATGTTGTGAGAATTTAGTTTCAATTCATGATTCGGTTGGATTTCTTGATAAGCTTAGAATCTTGAGTGCTTTTGGTTGCAGCAAGCTTACAAGTTTTCCGCCCATCAAGTTGACCTCTCTTGAACAACTTGAACTTTCATCTTGCTCAAGTCTTGAAAGTTTTCCAGAGATATTGGGAAGGATGGAAAACATAACACAGCTTGAGTTGAAGTACACTCCTATAAAGGAATTCCCATTTTCATTTAGAAATCTTACTGGACTTCGAGATTTAGTGCTGGTTGGCTGTGGAAATGTTCAGTTACCAAGTAGCATTGTCATGTTGCCAGAACTGGCTGAGATTTTCGCTTTGGAATGCAAAGGGTGGATATTGCCAAAAGAAGATAAAGAAAAAGTGAGCTCAATATATTCAAATGTAAAATGTCTCTGTCTCACAGGCTGCAATCTATCAGATGAATATTTTCCCATGGCTTTAGCATTGTTTGGTAATGTGAAAGAGTTAGAGCTATCCAGCAATAACTTCACATTTCTTCCTGAATGCATCAAAGAATGTCGCTCTTTAACATTACTTAATTTGGATAATTGTGAGCGTCTTCGAGAAATTAGAGGGATTCCACCAAATTTAGAACATTTCTCAGGGGCAAATTGCAAGTCCTTGAGTTTCTGGTGTACTGCCATGTTGTTGAATCAGGTTGTTTTTACATTTTAAATGTATCTTCTGGTTTGATAATTGATAATGTACCTATAACTTAATGTTGTTAAATTTATGCATTATTTATGATTATCAGGAACTGCATGAGGCTGGAAACACCATGTTTTGTTTTCCTGGATCAAGGATTCCAGATTGGTTCGAGCACCAAAGCATAGGACCCTCAATATCTTTCTGGTTCCGTGACAAGTTCCCTACCATGGCTCTTTGTTTTGTTATTGGACCAATGGGTAAGGACTCTATTTTGTTTAGACCCATCATGACCATAAATGGGGTGGAGATACAATTCTTGACTGAAAAAAGAATTTGTTTCGACTTCCCATCTTTAACTGATCACGTATTTATCATTGGTACAAAATACACGAGCTTCGGAGATAATCTGGATGAAGTACTTTCGAAAAATGAATGGAATCATGTGGTTGTTTCCATTGGTATTGGTTTTGAACCAACCCCTGAGAAGATGATGATTGTCAAGCGAACTGGATTCCACATAATCAAACCAGAAAGCAGCACGGGCGATATTGAATTCACCGATCCTTATAATAACCATCCAATTCCAAGCTTGGAAGAGAAGCATAAATTGTTGGACATAGGAGATTGTCATAAACAATTTATACAGCAGCAAACCACTTTGGTTTCATTGGAACCACATGTGGGACAGGGCAGGGAGTCATTTTCATTACTTCATCCTCAAGCATGCCAAAATAATGTGATTTCGGATTCGAATTCAACACGAATAAGTAGCATCGCCGGTATCCAAGGTATCAAATTCATTTAGCAGCATTTGTGCACCATTACTAATTTTATATGAAGCACGGACACTTATATGCAGAATACCATATTTTGTTAGGCACTCGTTTGTTTAGTTGAAGTAAGGTAACAGGTTATACCATAGTTGTGTTTTAAGAAAATTATATTCATAACTTGTTAATATACTGTTAAAAAGAAAGTGGATATATATCAACAAATTCTATAAATATTTGCTACCTTACATGTACTTACTTTTTAGTTGGAATATATTAAAAAGCTACCATGCGAGTGTATTTTAGGATAAACTCACCCCTCTATATATATGAGAATGTTATTTGTAACAGTTGATGTAATGAGTAAACTTGTAAAGTATTTTGACTTCCTCAGTTGAAACAAATATTGAAATTTATCCCCAACAGGGCATGAAATTGCAGCAGGAAATTTACAGTTGGACATGGGAGTTTTGCAATTTGTGCAGAAGCGAAAAAGATTGGCTATTATGGGTTTATTGCAACAACGGCGCATGGCTTCATTGGGTTTACTGCAACGACGGGGCAGAGAATGTCTTTCATTGCTTTGTCCTCCATCATTGGATTACATGAACGATAATCTGTATTGGGATTCAAAGTCGCAGAGGAATAGCATCGTTAGTGTCCAAGGCAGGACACACACACACCAACACCAACCTGAACCTGAACCTGTGTCCATCTCGAGTGTGTCTTGGGATCCAATGGAATTGGAATATCACGTAAATATCCATAACACCAAACGACAAAAACTCTAATTCCACTGCAAGTTACAGCATGGTAAATTCGTAATGATTCCTTTGCATCTGATTCTTCCATTTATGTCATATCATGTAACTTTCTGTGCTTTTTCCTCGTTCTCGCCTTTTCATGATGATTTATTTATAATTCATAACCTTAGGGCTTCCCACTAAGGCAGTGTCATGGGAACACCGTACCCCAACCCGATCTCGCCGTCCGAGACCCGAATCGGGTGGATCGGAATCGGCGTAATGGGCTTCGCGATGGCCTCTCGCCTCCTCTCCGCCGGTTACAGCCTCACCTTCTACGCTCGCAACCCATCCCACCCCAACGCGGTCTCTCTAAAAGCCCAGGGCGCTTCCCAGGCCCAATCCCCGGCCCATCTGGCCCAACTCTCGGACGTCCTCTTCACCATGGTGGGCCACCCCTCCGACGTCCGCTCCCTCCTCCTCGACGGCCCATCCCCCGTTATCCCCTCCCTCCGCCCCAGCGCCGTCGCGGTCGACACCACCAGCTCCCACCCCGACCTCGCCCGCCAAATCTCCCTCGCTGCACGCGGCCGCGGCGCCTGGTCCGTCGACGCACCGGTATCCGGCGGCGACATCGGCGCGCGCGACGGGAAACTGGCGATCTTCGCCGGCGGCGAAAAAACAATAGTAGAATGGCTGGGCCCGGTGTTCTCCGTGATGGGAAAAGCAACCTACGTGGGCCCGGCGGGGTGCGGGCAGAGCTGCAAGATCGCGAACCAGATAACGATTGGAGCGAACCTTGTTGGGCTTAGCGAGGGTTTGGTGTTCGCGAAGCGTGCGGGGTTGGATGTGAGGGGGTTTGTGGAGGGTATTAGAAGGGGTGCGGCGGGTTCTAAGGCGTTGGAGTTGTTTGCGGAGAGGATGATGGAGAAGGATTTTCGACCTGGGGGTTTTGCGGAGTATCAGGTTAAGGATTTGGGGATGGGTATGGATGATGAGAAAGTTGTTGTTTTGCCTGGGGCTTCTCTTTGGAAACAGTTGTTTTCTAGCATGGTGGCTAATGGGCAGGGTAAGCTTGGCACACAAGGGATTATCTCTGTTATTGAGAGGATCAATGGGATGGACTGAAGGAATGAACCAACTGCATTTGCTGGGCGATGCAATAAATTAGGATTAAGATTATGATTTTTATGGTCTTTTTTATGAGCTTCTCTGTTAAAAATAATAAGTTTGTTTTCCACAAAATTGCTTCCAACTTCTATCCAAATGGACTCTTAATCGTGTAAGTGTGTCTAGTTTAGTTGGTTTTGTCTACACTACAACTATGCTTTGCTTCTAGTTTCTTTTTTGTTCGAGTTTCGATTTCAGGCTTGTGGCTTCCTTCAGGTTTTCATGTTACTGAGGGTGAATGTTGCTAATTAAGTGGGAAACATGATGCAGTGGTTTGTGATTCGTTGCTAATTAAGCTCTGCGGCAGTGTTGAGAGTTATTCAATTTTCCTGCGTGTGTTAGTGGTTTGGGTGTTTTAAGCTACTGTTGATAGTGGTTAGCTGGTTGATGTGATGAATGAAGTGTGATCATTCTCTCATTATTTCACTGAAACTCTGTATTCAGTATGTGTAAGTGGAGAAATTATTAGGTGATTCTAGAGCACATGACATCTAACTACTTTTTGCATGTTTTACATAATCATGTGTAATTAATTTATTTTCGTAAGTTGGCTACCTATATCTAGAGGTTTTTTATTTGGGACCTGTGTACCAAAAGAAAAGGTGATTCTGTGTTGATTGAGCTTCTACTACTAGACATGAGAACGGGAATCATGATGGCTCCAATGGTTATTTTCTGGCAAACTTTTCTGTTTTTCATGGCAAGAATTTGGCCAGGTGATGCTGGGATTGTTGAATTATAGCATTCAAGAATAGGAGGATAATTCAATCGAAGCACAGAAGGCAAGTTAGAAGAAGGCCAAGAAGAAAGATTATAAGGCTTTCTCTCTTCTTGATACACCAGTGTGTTGATTCTTGGAGATTTGAGAAGGTAGCCTCTGTCGGGTTGGTGAAAGAGGCCTGAGACATCTTAAACAAATCCAATCCCAGGGGAGAAAAGGTCATTGCAATTCCTGCATAGGAAATATGAATTGCTATTGATGACTAATCAAGAAACCGTAGCTGGAGTATTTCACCCGAGTACTTGAAAGAAAGATCAAGAACAAGAAAGCCAAAGAAAAATGGAAAACAGTTAGGTGAGTTCTGTAGTATGTACCCGTTTCTTTTTTATTTTCAGCTATTGTGGGCTTGCGGCTTCGTTTAGGTTTTCTAGTTACCAAGAATGCTAATTTAATTGAAAACAAAACTCTATTTATGGGTGTAAAACGGAGAGCATAAGCTTCAAAAACATATTTTCTATGTTTCTGATTTGTGAATGGCGTAAAGATGCGATTGCTAGCCAAACTTTATACTCAGAACATGGACATGCTCAGAGAATAAAATGTATCGCGTTCGATGGAGAAATAGGTCCCAAAAAACATACAATTGGACCAATTTGGTTTTCTTTTTTTAGATTTCAATTTGAACTAAGCACAATTATTATTGGGTAAAACGAACTGATATTTTTAAAATGACATTGCATCTAAAAATATTAAAATCAAAATATTATTAATAAATAATATGTACCAGTCAAATTTTGTTAGCTTTAAACTTTTCAAACTAAAACTTAACCCAAAATAAATCAATCATGTCCTTCCTTAAACCAAACTAAATTGTTGAACTAAATTCAAGGATAACATAATAAGTTTTTCAAATAATTTTGATCCTCCCAATTTCTTATAGTTTTACTTACATAAACAATAACGATTTCTTAATAAAATGTCATTCCCTTCAAATCATTTATGCATTATTCATTATCTTCCAAAACATGATCATGATTATAACTCAAGTTTTTCATTTGCAAAATATAATATGCATTTTCAAATTAAACACAAAATAAAATATATAAAGGAAAAAATGATATTTTTTTAGAGAGTCACGTGTTTTTTCTTCTAAATATTTAACATAATTACATATCTATATATAACTCAAATTCTAGAGAATAGATTAAGTTAAAACAGATTCTTTATTGGTTGATAGACTATTCAAAAATTATTTCAAATTAAACTACTAGAAAACTAAATTGAATTAGACTATAAAAAATAATTAACTATTTTTTTTTGTAAAAAACTAAATTGAACTTAAGTTTTATTTTAAAAATTAAACTACTGCAAAAGTTAGTTTCATTAAGTTCAAATAACAAGAAAAAAATTGATTTAGAATACAAAAAATAGTTTAATTCACTACAAAGTATATTTAAAGTAGATGGAACATTGAGTTGTAGTTTTACAATTATTACTTATTTAAGCTTTAACTATTTTGTCTTAGTTTTTTTTAAGCAATTTTGGTTTATTTATCACTTAAATTTTTTTAATTATTTCAAATTAAACTACGTTAAACACATTTTAGTTTATTAGTATAAAACTGAAAATAAAAGTTAATTTAAAATAAAAAAATTATAATGTAGTTTAATTAAATAAAAAAGTTTAGTTCAATTTAAATTATAGTGGAGTTTAAACTTTTAGAACTATAACACACTAATTATAAAATGATTTAGTTTATCTTTTTAATTATTTTATAGTTTAAGTCAATTTAAATAGACTATTTTTATAGTTTAAATTAGTTAAAAGATGATTTAATTTAATTCAACTCTTTTAAACATCGTAGTTAACCACACAATAAATTAGAGTTGTCAAAATGGATTGGTTCAATCCATTTGACTAATCCATCTCAACCCATTTATTTTCATTTCTTTAGTTTTTAAAAAAATTATAGCGACTTTTATACCCTTTTTTGGCTCTTTATTTTCATTATTACTCTCAAACGTTTTTCTCTTTTTTTCTTCCTCTTTGGAGACCAGACACCTATCTCCCTGTGTATGCATAATCTCTCCATGTCCATCATCTATGGATGGCAATGGAGCGAGTTAAATACAGGTTTCATGATATATGTCCTCGGCAGCTTAAAATCATCCTCATTCTCGTATCCATACTCATCGAGTATATAATTTTTATCTCATTCCCGTCCCCGTCAGATATCGAGTATACCTGTACCCGTCAATTTTTTTTTGCAAAAAAATACACAATATTTTTAGCTTATTTATCCATTATATTACAAAATTTTCACATCATAATAAACAATCACACATAATTAAATATTAAAAATTTGTAACACAATTAAGTTCAGGACGAGTATTGAACCGGGGATGAGGACTGGGATAGGTACGAGGTGGATAAGTATATACCCGTACCCGTATCTGATTTAATATATCGGATTTTACCCGTATTCGGTCAAATCAGATATTCATCGTCAAAGTCGGAACAGGTTCAGATATTACTCATGAGTATAAATTTATTTGTCATCCCTAGCATCATCTCTATCATCATCTTTACCAAAATCTTAATTTTCAAATCCATAACATTGATTTAAAAAAAAAAAATAATAACTAATCTTGAACATTCTTTTTCATATGCATTTTTAACAGATGATTATGAAATGTGATGAAATAAATAAAAATTATAATCCACTTTCGATCAAAAGCTGGACGAGAGACTGTCAGTGTTATTTTGAATATGGATTAAAATATACATTTAATTTAATAAATTAATTTAAATATTAAATAAAAATTGTTAAATTTAAATTATTTATTTAAATTTTTATCAATATTGTCCCATGAAGTATTTTTGGGAAAATACGAGATTAAATGTACACCAATAAAGCACCTAAATGATGGTTGGAATCCGCCTGAATTATTATACCTCAATGTTGAGGAAATAAAAGAGGAAACGAAATTAGAGCCACACGTAGCTTATCTCAAATCTCAAAATACGTTGATAACTAACATTGGTCGGTTCCACAAGTCCATCTTTGCCAAATTCCCACCTATTTTTATTGGCCAAATTATTTTTAAAATTTAAATTCAAACTGTTCAATATATTAATTTTAATATTATATATAATTAATGTATAAACTTAAAATAATACAAAATTCAAATTAAATTATATTCTAAAATAAATAATCTCATTATAAATATAATATTATGTTATAAAAAATACTATTAACTAACTAATTATTGATGCTATCATAGTGATAATAGATCAAAATTGGAGAAGAGAAAGAAGAAAGCAAAATGTACAAAAATACATCATAATGAGACTAAAAGAAACTAATTAACAGCCTAACAATTGACCAAAAATAGAAATGAAATAAAAATACATATTTATATCATAAAGACAGTTATATAATTGTATAATCCAATACTAATTTTTATTTTTAATATATAATAATTTAATATTTAATTTTGAATGTACTCGTGTAATCAACTTATAATCTTTTAATTTATTTTTTTAAAGAAATCAAACATATCATTTTTCATTTACTTTTATTTTATTTTAAATTAATTACAATTTTAAATAATTTTAAATATTTCTTCTTCAAATATTCATATTGTTCTTACCATATTATTTTTTAAGTGTTCTAATGATGGAGATAATGTTTTCATTATTTCAATATTTACAGTGAACACATGTAAAGATATCCTAACATTCAAGTTAAGGAGAGTTTTGGTTAAAAATTAAATTAGAATAAAATAATATTTGTGTCCCATACATATATGGAGATCATGCAATTTAAAGATATAATCATATGCGATAATTATGAAAGTTTAGAATATATTATGAAATATCTTATAATTTGTTTACGAAATTTATTATGTGAAGATATTATTTATTTGTTAATTTTTAATGTGTTTTAGTATTTTGATGATAATGTAACATCATTATATCATTTCACTTAGGATTTTATTTCATGATAATGAACGAGCTGGAGAGAGTTAGTTGGTAATTAGTGCGTTCGTGTTCCCACCCTTTATTCTCTATAAATAGTCCTCACTCCTTACTGGCTTACTGCCATGTAATGCTTCTTTGACGCATTTCACCTCTTCCATCTGAGTGAGTTACTGAGTATGTAGCTTTTCATTTTTCAATATTCTAATCTTTATATCCATTACCATTATCATTCAAACAAGGATTGTGTAAAGTTTTCGTCATTTTTTTTTTCTTTCTAATATATGGTGCGAATTGAAATTTCTGTTTTTAAGGTTTACTTGATATCGATACCAATATCAAAAGAAATAATAATTAGCCTAGTAGTTTAATGTTGGCTTGTTGCCCTCTTGACTCCTCTCATTTAATTTCTCCTTACGTTTACAAAACAAATATCGAGCATATGAGTTTTGGTTATTTAATTAATTTAGCATTTCTTATTCTTAATTTCAATGAGCAAAGGTAAAGGAAATCATGGGGTTGGACTTGACACCGAAAACAGCAGAAGCAATGTTTGAGGGAGATGGTGGAGGTTACTACACTTGGTCAACTTCTCAAATGCCGATTCTTGGCAAGACTAATGTGAGTGCAGGTCATCTTGTGCTTCACCCCTATGGTTTTGCCTTCCCTCATTATGCAGATTCTTCCAAAGTAGGTTATGTCATTCAAGGTTAGACCCATATCCTCAATATTAGTATTTTAATATGTAAATTATAGTAATTAATGATTTTTTTTTCTTTCAAATTTCATCAACTGTGTGGCGGCACAAATATATAGGGACTGATGGTGTAGTTGGAATGATACTCCCCAATTCTGGAAAAGAGGTGGTGTTGAAGCTTAAGCAAGGAGATATTATACCAGTACCTCTTGGAACTATTTCATGGTGGTTCAACAATGGAGACTCAGATCTTATAATTGCTTTTCTTGGGGAAACTTCAAAGGCTCTTATTCCTGGCCAATTCACCTATTTTATTCTAGCTGGGACTCAAGGACTTATAGGAGGTTTTTCCACTGAGCTCACAAAAAAAGTGTATGGCTTGAACAATGATGAGGTGAAGAAGCTCACTAAAAGCCAAAGTGGGGTTTTGATTATCAAGCTAGAAAAGGGGCAACACATGCCTAAGCCCGAAATAGACATGACCAAAAAGTTAGTCTATAACATAGATGATGCATTCTCAAACAATGGGATCAAAGATGGCGGATTAGTCACAACCTTAACCCAAAAAGATTTTCCTTTTATTGGAGATGTTGGATTAAGTGTGATTCGAGTGAAACTTGAACCTAATGCTATTAAAGCACCCTCGTACCCTGTCAATCCTACTGTTCAATTGATTTACATTGCTAGAGGAAGTGGCAAGATGGAAATTGTGGACTTCACTGGAAAGCGTGTATTGGACACTCATGTTAAGGCTGGTTATTTGCTAGTGGTGCCACAATTCTTTGTGGTTGCTGAAATTGCAGGGGAAGAAGGGATGGACAGTTACTCCATCTTGACAACTACTAAGTAAGTTATTTGGGTTTTCTTTAATCAGAATTAACATAAATTCATGAGATTCTAAAAAGTAGAAAATGGTTTGTTCAACCATTGAATGGATTAAGAATGAAAGAAGAAAGGAATAGGTAGACAGTGATATATCATAAATAATTATTTGCATGTAATTTACTATGATACTAGTGCATTATAGTTAAAATTATAAAATTATTTGCATTTGTTTTTTTGCAGACCTTTACTTGAAGAGTTGGCTGGCAAGGCATCAGTTTGGGGTGTCTTATCACCTACAGTTCAACAAGTAGCTCTTAATGTGGATTCTGAATTTCAAAACCTTTTTATTTCGAAGATCAAGGAAACCACAAATCTCATTCCCCCAACTAATTAGTTGGTGTTAAGAAAAAATTACGCTGATCTTTCCCATATCTTGAAATTTGAGAATGGAGCAAAAATAATTGTGGACTAATAGCACACACAATATTGATAACGGAGTTCGGCCAATACTGCCTACGTCTCCGGGCTGCTGCAGATATTTTACTGAAAAGGGAAATATAAACAGTGTTTACAAAACACTCACAATCTCTCGAAATACTCACAACCACTCACAACCCACGACCCAACTATACCCAGAAAAATTAAGAACTTCTCTCTCAATTTTTCTATACAAACGCTTTGCTAAGTATTTGCTTTCGTTGGATTGCATAAAATGAACGGAGTGGCTTGCTATTTATAAGGAACGATTGCAGTGTGAACGCTCCATCAAATTGTGAATTCGGTGGCCTCCAATTTGGAATTCGGTTTCCAAATTCAATTTGATTACTGTGCCTCCAATTTTGATTTCGGTGGCCTGCCACTATATTTGACTTTTCAACAGTTGGTTATATGATGCATGCTATTTCAAAGATGTTTTACTAGATGAAATATGCTACTTCAATAAATATCATCAAATCTTTATGATATGGTCGAGTGTGAAGATTTATCCAAAAACATGTATGTATGTGTTTGATATTAATTGACTCTCGAGAAGGATGGAGTGCGAAAACACTTGTTTTCTTTAATGTATTTGTCCCTTCAATTCTTTTTTGACATCATAAATTTTCACACTATTTTTATATACAAACTTTTTTTAATGGTAAAAATAATATATAATTTATACTTTATTACCAACATAGTATAACATAATAAACATAGTCAAAGATTCAATCTTTAATATTTACACTTTTCTCTTATTATTTTTACCATAAAAGAAAAATGATAGGATAATATAAATGATAAATGTAAAAATAAATAAAATTGAAACTCTAAACATAATTATATTTGGTTTAGAGACTCAACTAGAATTTTATCATTTTTTTCTTCTTCACATGGTTGAACTAATCACGTTCAATAGACATAAACACATATTAGAGTTGTTAGAAGGGATTTGTCTATATAATTCTAAACCTAATCAATTATCAATCTTATCCAATCTTGATTACTCACTCAATTTTTCATAAAAGAAAATATAGTTTGATTCAATATCAGACCTAAAACTTTAAATCAGTGGAGATAATTTATTTAAATGACTATTATTATTATTATTATTATTATTATTATTATATATGTGAAAATAAAATAACACTACATGAAAAAAGAGAAAACACTCGTTAGAAATGAAAAATGAGATGAGAAGGAACCAAAATATAATATAAAAAAAAAACTAATAAAAGATAAAAATTAACAATAATTGAGAAATTTAAAACATTGAGTTCATATTATAAATTTAGGGGTAAAAAAACATAACATAAGACACACATTATATTATTCTAAAAGTTTGGAGGTAAAGTTACACTTCCTAAAATACATGTATGTTTATGATTTGATTAACATGAATCTACTTTAGAATCTTTTTTTATTATCGAACTTGATTAATTCAGATTAAATCGAGTTATATCAATTTTAATATTTTTTCTCAATAAATCAAATCTGATAAAATTCAAGTTAGATTAGGTTGAATTATCAAATTATATAGGTTTATTTTTTTAAAAATAAATTATTAGGCTATATAAAAGCATATTGTATTAATAAAAAAATAATAATGAATGAATAGTTTAAAAATAATAATAAAGTTAAGATTACATCTTATTTAAGATTCAATGAATAATTAAAAAGAGATTTAGTGAGAAGAATAAAGTATAATAATAATAGTTAATTAATGATAAATATTATAATTAATTTTAAATTTTATTATACATAAATTTTATCACAATTTTTTATTAATAACTATTATAATAGTTTATTATTCTCTAAAGTACAATCTTCATTTATTGCAAATCCTTTAAAAAGTGTATTAAAAAAATATGAATTATGTAATATATTATTTGATACTCTTGAAAAAAAGAAGAAGAAGATTGTGCAATATATTAAATAACATGGATATAACATGATGTGTCTATACTCTATACAACTTTTACCAAATTAAGATCTTTCGCCTTAATATTCAAAAGAATCAAAAGTTTAAAAGACCTATTTTAGAAAGTCTTGGCCTTGGATGGTATCCATCTTAGTTGAGGCCAAATACTCGTTATGATTATTTACAATGTGGGGCCACTAAAATCTGTCCCACTCGGAGTTAGACAGTAAGTGTTAGTGTAAACAATCACATCTTAGTTTTTTATGTTTTCTTTCACGCGCCTTTGTTTTTGTTTAATTTTAGAAATTTTAACGTCTTTTTCAGAAAGCTGCAAAATAAAACAACTGTTTTTCCAACATAAACCAATCAAAATTCAAACACACACACATATCCATTAAAAAGTAAATGTAATTTACTTGAAACAACTTTTTTCTTTACATTCTCCATTAAAACTGTTGCAAGAAAAGTGAATTAAGGATCTGTTTTGGCGTGTAATCATAATAAACTTAAAGTGACAGAGGGTTTTCAATTCTCCTTCATTAAGACAGATTGGACTTTTAAGTCTTTGACAAATCCAAATCCCTTGTTTGTATTTCTTTCTTCCAGATCACAGCTCTACCTGACTCTTTTTTTTCTTTTTCTATATATTTTTTTTCTTCATGTCTTTACACACTCTATCACTTGCCTTTAAGGGTCAGTTCTACCCTGATCACACGCTGCAACTTTTTTCTGATATTTTAGGATGAACTATATATGAAATTTCTAATTAATTTTACATGCAAATGCAAACAAACTAGCTCAGTTAATGACTTGACAAAGGATATTCTTACCTTAATTAATGACTTGTGTAATTTGTTCCTCTATGTGAGCTTAAAAACATCAAGTACACGGGAAATTTTCGTTTAATTAATAATATCTGGCATATGATTTTGGTTATTTAATTTAGCATATCTTATTTTCACTAACATGAGTTTCATGACGAAAGGGGAATCAAATAAATGGAGTTGGACTTAACACCAAAAACAGCAGAAACATTGTTTGAGGGTAATGTGGAGGTTACTACAGTTGGTGGAGTTCTAACGTGCCACTGTTGGCCAAAACCAATGTTAGGTGCTGGTCGGTTAGTGCTTCAGCCTCAAGGCTTTGCTCTTTCTCTCATTATTCTGATATATCCAAAGTAGGTTATGTACTTCAAGGTCAGAACCTAATCTCATAATATTTTCATCTCTTCCAATAACATCAAGAGTTAAAACGTGTTTCCTATCCTTAAATGTAATTTAATGTGTTATTAAAAAGTTAATAGTTATAACTTTCCTAAAAACTTGATTTCATACTTTTCATCAACATGTTATTAATATCTCACCCTTATATGTCATGCTACTACAAGACTGGAATATTTTCTTTCTAAAGTTTAGATTTTTTTTTTCCATATTCTATCAATGTAAAGTGTTAATTGATAAAATATATATATATATATATATATATATATATATATATATATAATTTAAAAGTAAGTATTACAAATTTTTTTAAAAAAAATCTTATTATATATATTTAATAATTTATGATTAAATGAATATAGAAAATCTGTAATTCTACTAAAAAAATTTAATGATATTGTAGATTGATTCAATAAGCCCTACGATTCAGTTAATTTACATTGCTAGAGGAAGTGGCAAAATTGAAATTGTGGACTCCAATGAAAAACATGTATTAGACACTAAAGTCGAGGTTGGTCATTTGCTAGTCGTACCACAATATTTTATCCTAAAAATTATTAACTCTTTAATTATTTTAAAAAAAATATGTTATATTTTGAATTTCTGATAAAGATTATTGTAAATATTGAAACATATTAATGACCATATATAAAGCAAATTATATTTCAGTTTATGGAGGTTCAATTGAATCTTTAAACCAAATTAAATTATGCTCATGGCTTGGAGATACTTTTATAGTTATATATAAAATTAGAAATGTACTTTCTAACATTATTTTTAATGGTGTAAAAAAAAAGCTCTTTTTTAATTCATTTTCTATTATTATTTAAAGTTTAGTAAAAATGACACGTGTCATAAAGTTCTATCAAATTAAAATAAAGTTCCAGCAAATTAAAATAATATAATATTATAAAGAGAAATTTTATGGTACTCACATTGTTTGAGAAGATATCGGTACAGTTGTAATTATAATTTTATTTTATATTTTATATTTTTAATAATTTATTTAAATAATATTTTTGATATTTTATTTTTTTAATTTTTAAATTATTTAGTCATTTTATTTTTATTTTATATATTCTAATTTTATTTATAATAATATTATTATATATTTAAATAGTTTAATTTTAATAATTTTTTAAGTATATTTTTGTCAATTTCTATATTTTAATTTGAATTATTTTTTAAGTATATTTTTGTCTTTTTGTCTTAAATTTTTGAATTTTTATATTATAATTTTAATAATTTTTTATTTCTACTATTTATTAATTATTTTCTTTTTTAATATTTTATAATATTATTGAAATTTTATAATTTTAATCTCTATAATTTTATATTACTTTTTATTTTATAAATATAATTTAGATTATTTATTTTATAATTAAATTAATTTTTTAAATTTTTTTATGAAAAGAATGTATTGAAACTCCTCGATCTTTGAGATTACCCTAACAACTCCCTGTTATAAAGCACATTGTTATCACTCTTCAGTCAATAAAAAGGTACGATGATTGAAAACTTAAAACAAATGCATTATCAAATACACATACATATACATGCTTTTAGATAAATCTTCACACTCGACCATATCATGAAGATTTGGTAATATATATTTATTTAAGTAGCTTATTCAATCTAATAAATATGTTTGAAATTACATGCATCATGTAAAATCAACTAATTAGTTGGGGGAATGAGATTTGTGGTTTCCTTGATCTTAGAAATAAAAAGGTGTTGAAATTCTGAATCCACATTAAGAACCACTTGTTGAATTGTAGGTGATAAGGCTCCCCAAACCGATGCCTTGCCAGCCAACTCTTCAAGTAAAGGTCTGCAAAACAAAGAGAAACATACAAATTATTTTAAAATTTAACTATAATGCCCTAATAACATATTTTGTATAGTAAATTTATATGCAAATAATTATTTATGATATCTATCATTTTGTACCTATCTCCTTCTTCTTTCATTCTCAACCACTCAAAATGGTTGAACAAATATGATTACTCCTTTAAATAATATAATTCACCATTCTTATTGTTAATCATGCATACCATATTCTACTATTTAAAATCTCGTATGAATTTATGTTAATTTCAATTAAAGAAAACCCAAATAACTTACTCAGTAGTTGTCAAGATGGAGTAACTGTCCATCCCTTCTTCCCCTGCAATTTCAGCGACCACAAAGAATTGTGGCACCACTAGCAAATAACCAGCCTTAACATGAGTGTCCAATACACGCTTTCCATTGAAGTCCACAATTTCAATCTTGCCACTTCCTCTAGTAATGTAAATCAATTGAACAGTAGGATTGACAGGGTACGAGGGTGCTTTAATAGCATTAGGTTCAAGTTTCACTCGAATCACACTTAATCCAACATCTCCAATAAAAGGAAAATCTTTTTGGGTTAAGGTTGTAACTAATCCGCCATCTTTGACCCCATTGTTTGAGAATGCATCATCTATGTTATAGACTAACTTTTTGGTCATGTCCATTTTGGGCTTAGGCATGAGTTGCCCCTTTTCTAGCTTGATAATCGAAACCCCACTTTGACTTTTAGTGAGCTTCTTCACCTCATCATTGTTCAAGCCATACACTTTTTTTGTGAGCTCAGTGGAAAAACCTCCTATAAGTCCTTGAGTCCCAGCTAGAAGAAAATAGGTGAATTGGCCAGGAATAAGAGCCTTTGAAGTTTCCCCAAGAAAAACAACTATAAGATCTGAGTCTCCATTGTTGAACCACCATGAAGTAGTTCCAAGAGGTACTGGTATAATATCTCCTTGCTTAAGCTTGAAAACTACCTCTTTTTCAAAATTGGGGAGTATCATTCCAACTACACCATCAGTCCCTATATATTTGTGCCGCCACACAATTGATGAAATTTGAAAGAAAAAAAAATCATTAATTACTATAATTTACATATTAAAATACTAATATTGAGGATATGGGTCTAACCTTGAATGACATAACCTACTTTGGAAGAATCTGCATAATGAGGGAGGGAAAAACCATAGGAGTGAAGCACAAGATGACCTGCACTCACATTAGTCTTGGCAAGAATCGGCATTTGAGAAGTTGACCAAGTGTAGTAACCTCCACCATCTCCCTCAAAAATTGCTTCTGCTGTTTTCGGTGTCAAGTCCAACTCCATGATTTCTTTTTTCCTTTCCACTTGAAAGCAGTTAAGTATTTTAGATAAACCAATACGTGTTAAGTAAGATAATACATGCTAAGTTAATTAATAAACCGAAAAAATCATACATAATACATTTATTAAGTACTGTGTTGTGTCACTCAAATTTCTATGCCTAAAAACTACGTCAAATGAGAAATTACATATATTAACTTCTGGTTTTTCACGTCTTGAATCCACGTTTTATGGTTCTGACGCAAAATCACACACAAACCTATTAAACATGAGAAGAAATCAAACCAAAGGAGTTATACATGATGGTAACGAGCCAACACATTACTTAAAAATAGAAATTTCATTTCTAGTGTGGCTAGGTTGACAAATCTTAAAGGCTTGTATATTTTATAGAACTTATTTTAACTTGATCACGATTTTTAACTTTCGATATCATGCATGCGTATGTATCATAAAATTAGAAATTTCATATATGTAGTATATATATTCCAAAAGCTATAAGAAGCGGAAATGTGGCACT
Source organism: Cajanus cajan (assembly GCF_000230855.2). Taxonomy (NCBI): domain Eukaryota; kingdom Viridiplantae; phylum Streptophyta; class Magnoliopsida; order Fabales; family Fabaceae; genus Cajanus; species Cajanus cajan. Next base: position 81,166,677 of record NC_138518.1, read on the forward strand.
CAAAAAAGCATTGTATATGTAACTATATCTTGCAACAAATCAAAGATCAGAAAAACCATATTCATATATGTAATGTACCTGTGATAACTAATAATCGAAAGAAAAAGACTAAGAAAAAACAACTAGAGACCTCAGAACAAAGAGGAGGTAGAGATAAAAGACCAAGGTCCCTATAAATAGATATGGTTGTCGACAATTGAATTTGGATACTTTCTTCTGATGAGAAGAGAAGATGGATATGACTTTTCTTCGTACAGTATATATATATATATATATATTATTCGTTTATTGTAAGAGTAAATATATTTAAAATTATTTTATTTAATAATTTTATATATTAAATTTTAACAATTTATTTATTAAATTTAAAGTTTTTAATGTATAGATAAAATTTTTAAAATTTAAAAATTATTTAATATTTTATTTCATTAATCCAAATTGATAAATAATCATAAAATTATTTATACATTAATTTTAGTTAATGAAATGAAATATTAAATAATTTCTAATTTTTTTTTTAAATTTACAGATTTAATTTATGTATTAAAAACTTTAAATTCAACGATTTAATCATTAAAATTTGATATAAAATATGATATTATTAAATGAAATAAAATTATGTAAAATTACGCTTAAACAAATTTCTTCTAATTAATATATATATATATATATAATAATTCAAGTAAATTCTTAGATTAAAATAAACTAAAAGATCTTATTATATATCTTTGTCATCGTAATTTAATTTAGTAAACTAATTTAAATATTAAATAAAAATTATTAAATCTAATTTTCATTTAAATTTTTATGAATCTAACGAAATAAGTCATGTATTTTTTTTTGTAAAAGACAATATTAAAAGTACACCAACAAACCACTCAAATCTAAAAAATGTTGATAATAACTAGCTAGGGCTCAGTATCGGACGGTTCCATAAGTCCATCTTAGCCAAACTTCCACCTACTTTTATTGGCTATATTATTTTTTAAAATTTAAGTTCAACCTGTTCAATATATTAATTTTAATATTATTTATAATTAAATTATAAATTAAAAATAGTACAAAATTTAAATTAAATTATATTCTAAAATAAATAATCTCATCATAAATATAATATTATGTTATAAAAAATACTATTAAGTAAGTAATTTTTTATTTTTAATATACAATAATTTAATATATTTTCAAAAAGTATAATATATACGTGAAATTGAATTTCAAAATTGAAGTCTCTCCAAATCAATTTCCGACCACACCGAATTAACAAACATAGTTGGTCCCGAGACCTAATGGAATAATGACTAATGATACATTTTACAGGCTTGCATGCAATTTACTTACACAGCACGTTATAGTTATAACTTTAGCCTTTCTTCTCATCATCACTTATTTGTCTTTTTCTTCATCAATTATTATTGAAAAAACTCAAGTCCCACATCGACTAGAGATTAAGCAATTGAATAATATATAGTGGAAAGTAACTTTCACCTTACAAGTCAGTTTTGTAGGGTTGAGTTAAGCTTAATCCACTATTCTAACATGGTATCAGAGCCATTTAGATCCACTTTAAAAATGGGTCACCCACCATTGATGCATGCCTCATAGCATAAGCATGAGGGGGTGTATTGGGAAAAACCCAAGTCCCACCAATCCTAGATCATTAAAAAGGGTCACCCACCATTTATCCACGTACCAAGCTCAATAGTGGTGGACGTGAGGGGGTGTATTGGAAAAAACCCAAGTCCCACATCGACGACGGTGTATTGGGAAAAACCCAAGTCCCACCAATCCTAGATCATTAAAAAGGGTCACCCACCATTTATCCACGTACCAAGTTCAATGGTGGTGGACGTGAGGGAGTGTATTGGAAAAAACTCAAGTCCCACATCGACTAGAGATTAGACAATTGATAGTATATAAGTGGAAAGCAACCCTCACCTTACAAGTCGGTTTTGTAGGGTTGAGTTAGGTTTAATCCACTATTCTAACAATTATTTTAAAGTTAATGGATATTAATGATTCCGTACATATTTTTAATCAAATTTGTCATGGCTTTCAATATAAATTTATGGTTATAAATACTACTTTATTTCTAAAATAACTCCATGTAAATGAAAGTGAGTTATACTTTTTAATTAAAAAAATATACTATTTATTTAGAAAGCCTTAAAATAATAATTGCATCGTATAGAATTTTTTTCAGTTACTTTAAAGATAAAATATTAAAATATTGTATCTTCTTTGTAATGTGAAATAACAATAGATTTTTTTAAATTTTAATTAATATTTTAAAGACAAATATTAGCATTTATTTTTAAAAAAAAATCATACATATAACTAATACAAAGAAAGTTAGAGATGAAAATAAGGGAGGTATATTGGTTTAATCCAATACACCCCTAAAATGCATAAAATTTTATATAAGTGAAAGAAATTATCACCTTTGAAAGTAAGATAATTTTTTATTTTACCTCTTTTTCTTTTGGTACTTGACTTTATTGTTAAAAGTATATTCTCTTATATGTTTTATAAAGAATACCCATTCATTTTTTAAAAAATAAAATTTTAATTTAAAAAATTCATTCTAAATTTTGACTTGTTTTTATATTCATAATTCAAATATTTTATTTAATAATGAACTCTCTCACCTCTTTAATGTTATCACATACTCAAATTAATTATATTTAAATTTATGGACAAAAGGAGGGACCTATGATCCCCACTTTTTAAAAATGTGTCAAAATTATTTTAATTTTTTTATTCTCTTAAAATTTATAAAAAATATATTATAAATTGATATATATAAAATATTATATTAATTTACAGTTATAAAAAGAAAAGAGAAAAAATATATAAAACTGATATATAATATAATATAAAAAATATAAAAAATATAAATAATAATAAATTATTTATGATATTAGAATATTTACATATAAATATTAAAAAAAATATTTTTCACCTCTTTTAACATAATGTTTTGACGCTCCACTGTTTAAATTCATTTTTATATTTGAATACACTCGATTGCAAGTAACTTAATATTTTAGTTATTTTTTTTGGGAAGGAAATGAAACATGTCAATTTTTTCTTCTTCGCAAAATTTTCTTGTTCACAATTGTGGTTCAACTAATCACGTTTAGAAGGGATTTGTCTGTATAATTATAGACCTAATCAATCATCAATTTTATTCCATCCTAACGATAAATATTATAATTAATTTTAAATTTTATTACAATTTTATCACAATTTTTAACTAATTTTTGAATTAACAATTATTATAATATTTTTATTATTCTCTAAAGTACAGTCTTTTGCAAATCCTTTAAAAAGTGTATTAAAAAAATTATGTAATATACTATTTGATACTCTTCTTACAAAATAATAATAATAATAATAATAAATTGCGCAATGTATTAAATAACATGGATAACATGATGTGTCCATACATCTTTTACCAAATTAAGGTCTTTTGCCTTAATATTCAAAAGAATTAAAAGTTTAAAAGAAAACAGTGTAGAGCGCCTTTTTTTTATGGACAAATGCTTTGATATTATTACCATTGTCTCGTTGTTATTATCATCATTGTTATCATTATTGTCACTGTCAATAATAATGATAATGATAATGATAACAGAGTAGTAATAAAAACATTAGTAACAACGACGATAATTGTGATAGTGATAATGTTAGTGACTGTGGTGGCAATGATGTGGCAGAAGTGCAATGGAAGAGAAGATAATAAAATTAACAACAACAATAAACTTAGAAGAAAAAAATACGATGATTAAGTATATGATAATTTTATGTATAATTTTTTTAATTAAAATTATTTATTTTAATCTAAGAATTATTATTAATTATTTTCATATTAACAAGTGTTCTCTCATTTTTTATCTATCTCTATATATATGTGTATGTATATATGTATGTTCGGTTGATTGAAAAGTGAGGGAAAGGAAAAAAGTTGAAGGTGAAGAAAAGGTGAAACAACTTTTGTTTTTGTTTTTGTTTTCTTCTAAAAATTAAGTTTTTTTTTTTAATTTTCTATTTAATAAATAAAGAAAACTACAACATTATTTATTTTTTTATTTTCTTTCCTCTCGTTTTTATTTCTTCTAAACATAGTGTCAGTGTAAAAATACACTCTTTTTACACACATTTTTAATTACATTTTTTCATTAGTTACATTTTAGGATGGATAATCATTAAATAAAATGTGTGTGACACATAATTATTATTATTTTTTCAGTAAAATTTAAATGATAAATACAGTGTGTTAAATAGTGTGTTCATTGTATTTCTCTCATATGAGTTTTGTTATAAATGCTTTATATATTTAAAGGGAAAATGACAAGTTTTTAATATTATAATATACTAATTTCATTCTTTATTTCCTTAATTATTTTTAGAACACTATTAAACAGTTTTATAACAAGTTATATAGATTGTTTAAAAACAACTTAAAAAAGAATAATTTCATCACTAATGTAAAAAACTAAAAATACTATTTAAAATTTTCTTTCTATATCTTTTGCGTAATAATCAATATAAAAAGTACACAATGACATTTTTATAATTTAAAAATAATTTTTTACATCGATTCCAGAATAAATGATGTAAAAGGAATTTTTATATTTATTAAATAATAAAAAAGTTACCTAAATTAAATGTGATAATTTTTTCACTCACAAATTTTATTTTTAATATTACCTTTAAAATCACTACTTCGTAAATTATTATTTCTTTTGTTGCGGATATTAGAATTTTTAAATAACTGTCTCTTTTTTTTTTTAACTAGAATTTTAGTTTGTGGTTGTGGAATACACGTTCATGTTTATTATATAATTAAAGTTTATAATAAATTATATATATATATTATATGTTTTAAATATCTAAATTATATTTAAATTTTGTATAAATAAATATTTTAAAACTAGTTCTGACCATTATAACACTGTCAAGTGTCAATTAACTCAGTTAAGTGTTTATTTGTACACTAGGTGCCACAGTTTGTGCTTCTTTAATTTCTCAGTTAAATGTCTTGTAGTTGCTCCTATAAATATTCGATTCTTAGTCTGTGCTCTGCTGCTCTCTTATTAAGTAGGTGTTCATTTTTATGCTCTCTCTCCTCTTAAAATGTCCAGTAATTAAGGATTGAATTGATGGTGCAATAATGAGAACTAGGGGCTATTTTTTTTTTTATGAGTATGAGGAGTGATTTGAAAAATATATTATAGGATTAAATTATAATATTATTATTACTGTGAATTTGAATGCTTGATATAGATGTTTTTCGCTTTTAGAGAGTTGTAGGATTTTTTCTCTGCCAGTCTTTATGAAAATTTGCTCTCCTGATTTGCCATGAAGGACTTAAGAGGAAAAGAAAATAGCTAGAGATCAGACAAGGAATGGCTTTTCATAACTAAACTACCCTTGTTGATATTTTCTCTTAAGGTATTTTGTGGCAGACTAGGTCTTTTTTTATCTACCTTTCATATGCATTTTAGGTCATGGTAAAGTAATTTTATATTATTACACTTATATGCAAACTTTCTATGAGTAGACTGTCTCATTGAAGTTTATTCCCAAGATATTTTTTTTTTGCAATCTAGGTCTATTTTTTAGATCTCATCACTGAGAAGTTATCATTCAGTTCTGTAAGAGATTTGATTGCATAATTTTGTTCACAGATCAATGATGCATTCCTCAACAACCACATTAAGTAGAACGTGTGAAGTGAGGCATCAACTTACAACTGTCAATTTCCATGGGAAGGATCATTTTACTCCAAAATTACTCCAAGAATAAGTATATATATATATATATATATATATATATATATATATATATATATAATTTTATTTTATTATTATTTTTGTTAAACACTGGTAAGTTGTATCTGTATTTATGAGAACCTTGATGGCTGATGCTTACATCGACGAACTCATTCGTTCTTTATAATCATGGTTTGCCTCATCAATCTCATCTAGAAGAAAGAAATTAAAACAAAAAATAAGAGGGAGAAATGAAAATAACAATTGCCTTTTGCTATCTGCTCAATTATTAGATCATGAAAGGCCCAAAAGCATCAATCATTTAACTTGGTAAATAGTAGTGCTGTGAAAATGGATAACGGCCCATGACATAATATGGTGTATCATGGGTTGGAGTCGAATTGAGTTGAAAAAGATTTATAAATTTTAATATTATTGAAAATTTAATATGATTCACTTGAATTGAATCATAATGAATCTGGCTCATGAGCCCACTAATATATATATATATATATATATATATATATATATATATATATATATAAACTTATGGCCCACTTATATAAAGAAAAAGTGAAAATTTCACAACCCACTCAAAAAAAAAAAAAATCTATAATCTACTTATTCATTCAGCCAAATGTTATACTGTGAGGGTTATTTATTGGGTTAAAAACTTATTTTTGTGGAAGAAAAAGAAAAGAAATTAAAAAAAAAAGACAATATGGTTAGACATTAAATTTTTTTTATTTTTTTTAAATAGATTTGAGTGATCAGATATTTAAAAAATAATTTAAAAACATTTTGTTTTTAAAAATGACTAGACATTAGAAAAAAATTAGATTTTTTGTTATTTTTTTTTAAATTTAAGTGAGACAACCCATTTAACCCACTAACTCGTGGTGGATTAGACTAGACTCTTTTTTTGTTAGCTTATTAAAAGGTGAGTCAGGTTGGGTTGGCTCACTTATTAACCAACCCGTGGTGGATAGGGTTGGACAGGACGACTCATTTTGACAGCTCTAATAAATAATTATTGTCTCAATCAAAGAAATAATATATAATTATAATTATTTATTTATTGAAAAAAACTAAATCTATCTCATATCAATTAGAGATAAGTCGAATAAAAAGTTCATGAGAGATAACTTTTATTTTATAAACTAATTTTGTAGATTGAATTAATTTTAAACTCACATTTTAAAATAATATTGAAAAAGTGTATAAAAATAACTTAAGTCTCATATAAAAAACAATTTTTCCTTACAAATGGATATTATAAATTACGTTGAACGAATATTTCATTAGTAGTTTTTCTGAATAGAACTTTAAGCAGTATTATTACCAAAAATATCTCTTTTAAAGGTAAAAGTAATACAATAAACGTCAAGCCAAGAATTTAATTTTCACATGAAAAGATAAATTTAATTTTCACATACATCATCGTATAAAATTTTTACATAAACAAATACACCAGTATGTCACACACTAATATCACTCGTGTGGGACTAAGAATCAGGTACAGGTGGAATGAGATTGGTGGATTTCTTGATCTTGGACATGAACAACTTTTGAAAATCAGAATCAACGTTAAGAGCCACTTGTTCTAATGTTGGTGATAAGGCACCCCAAATTGATCTCCTTCCACCCAGCTCTTCAAATAAAGGCCTGTAAATAATATAAATATATAATTGGTCATTCTTTTTAGCACTCATATTGTATCATACTTTTGGATGACATAATCAATTATTCTTAAAACATGTTTAAATATAAATTTAAAATAATTTTTTTGCTAAAAATAAAGATAAAAAAATTCTTAAAAACACTTTTAACTTATATCTAAATAAGTTTTTAACGTTGTTAATTACATGCCATATTGGCATGCTGGTTCTTGGATTCTCAAATGAATAAATATTAATTTGTGTAAAATTCCAACAACTTACTTTGTAGTTGTGACAATAGAGTAACACTCAATTCCTTCTTCTCCTGCAATTTCAGCAAGGACAAAGTACTGTGGCACAACTAGCAAATGACCAACCTCAACTTTAGTATCTAATGCACGTTTTCCATTGGAGTCCACAATTTCAATTTTGCCACTTCCTCTAGCAATGTAAATTAATTGAACCGTAGGGCTTATTGAGTATGACGGTGCCTTAATGGCACCCGGTTCAAGTTTCACTCTTATCACACTTAGCCCAACATCTCCAATAAAAGGAAAATCTTCCTCCTTCAAGGTTTTGACTAATCCAGCATTTTCCACAACATTTTCAGGAAGTGCATCATCTATATTATACACTAGTTTTTTTGTGATGTCTATTTGGGGTTTAGGAATGTGCTGATGACTTTTGTCTAGCTTGATGATCAAAACTCCTATCTGGCTTTTAGTGAGCTTTTCCACCTCATCTTTGTCTAAGCCATATACTTTGCCTGTGAGCTCAGTAGAGAAACCTCCTATAATCCCCAGAGCCCCAGTTAGAAAGAAATAACTTATTTCACCAGGAATAAGAGCCTTTGAAGTTTCTCCAAGAAAAACAATAATAAAATCAGAATCTCCATCGTTGAACCACCAAGAGACACTTCCAATAGGTACTGGTATAACATCTCCCTTCTTTAGCTTCAAAACCACTTCTTCTCCAGTGTTAGGGAGTACCAACCCAACTACACCATCAGTCCCTGCACATGTCACATATAATTAGATTTGTTTATTTTGTATTCTACATAAAGTCATCAAATAGTAACGAGTTTGAATAAATTGAGTTATGTCAAGAATAATTTTTAATAAAATTATTATATTTTCTATAATAATTCATTATTATAGAAATATATATGAGGTCTGACCTTGAATGACATAACCTATTTTGGAAGAATCTGCATAATGAGGAAGGGCGAAGCCACGAGGGTGAAGCAGAAGGCGACCTGCACACACGTTATTCTTAGCCAGAAGTGGCACTTGAGAACTTGACCAAGTGTAATAACCTCCACCATCTCCCTCAAACATTGTTTCTGCTCTCCTCGGTGTTAAGTCCAACTCCATTGATTTAATTTTCCTTTGCTCATGAAAAGCAATCAAATAATTTATTAAATACGTGCTCCTTAGTTAGAAATGCAATTAATTGTTGCAATTTTGTATAACGTACTCTAATTCCTCCCACTGGGCATTTGATTCAATCATCCATCATATATACAATTATTTCATTAGTACAACTAGCTAGGGAAGTTAATTCTTCTACGTATATATAATGGTTCTGGTTATCATTATCATCAGGTTAAGTAATTAAGGCAAGAACATACGTGTTGTTTTGAATCTTTGAGGTATTGCAGGAGTTATATCTTAACGTATCATACATATACATAAGGTGTTATGACATTCAGTAGTTATCTTAATATATATGGAAGGATCCATGGAAAATAATAACTATACATACGTTAATAAATGGAAAAGTTAAAATCATTTCCTTTTCTTATTCTCGCGCGTTAACTATCTTTTAATCATCCCATTAATTTCCTTTCATGGGGTTGTGATCCAGCCAGCAGTTTCACTTTGGCATTCACATTTGAGAAGATCTTAAGTGAAAATCTTGCACTCAGAAGAGTGCATATATAACTATATATATCTTGCAACAAATTATGTATAAAAATATCAGATAAACCTTAAGTAGTAAGTGGTGTATGTACCTGTGATCTAAAGGAGAAAGAGATATTACCAAGACTTTCCTCAACTGGTCTTAATTTATTTTTGTTGATAACTAATCATAAGAAAGAAACAATGAAAACTCATCAGCACTAAGAGAATTTATATGCATCAAGGGATATATATATATATATATATATATATATAATGAGGAAGGTTCAAATGACACCGGTATAACTTTTACTAAGTATTACACATTCAATAACTTTAAATTAAATGTGAATTTTGAAAATCTAACCGTTAAATTGAAAGTTCATATCTCTTAAATCATATATATCAAATTTTATTAAAATTGAACAACAATTTGAAGGTAATCAAAGTGTTCATATTTTAATATATTTTGAAATGTATATATTACGTCAATTTTGTTTATGAGAATAAGATATCAAATCATCTTAGATTAATATAAAATTTAATATATATAATTTAATAGATATGAGCTTTTAATCTAATGGTTGGATTTTCAAAATTCATATTTAATATAAAATTATTGAGCAGTAAAAGTTATATATTGATAATTAATTTGGAAATATGTACTTTTTATATATCTTGGCGAGAAGAGAAAACGTATATGACTTTTCTTGTCAGTGAATTTAAATTTGACAACGAAACTAAACTATCGCCAACAGAATACGGAACATGCCTAGTTATTAAAGAAATGAAGCAAGAAAAAAAATTATACTAAAATAAATAATATGATACAATAAATAAAATAAATAATAATAATAAATCTATTCTAATAATAAGGGGATAATCCAATTTAGTTTTCACGTTTTTCTTATACTAATTTTTCTTTAATTAATGAAAAACAAACACTTTGCATTTTTATATATTTTATATTAAAAAAATTACAGATAGTGGGTGAGTATTAAAGTATTAAGTCTGTTGGTAAGCAATTAGCTTAAAAGTGAGAAAAAGTTACCAAAAAGAAAAATAAATAAATAAATAAAGACAATTGAATCATTTATAATATAATTTAAGAATAAAATGATCTTAATAAAATTAATAAGATGATTAACTCTATATATATATATATATATATATAACTACATGCTAATACAAAGTACAAACTATCTGTTTCAAGAAATTAACAAAGAAGATTTTTTCTTCTTTTAGCAGGTATATCTATACATATGTAATTTCTTTTTCCTGAAAATATTTAAAGTGATAAAGTGTTTGATTTGTAGTTAAATTTATAAATGAAATATGCGTAGTGATGACCATTTTTTGTTCATAAAGTCAAAATTGGATAACGTGCCACACTTTGGGATACGACGACGGCGTATGTTGCACACTAATGAAAACAATTCTAGAATGGAGTTTTAAATTCAACACGTGGGAATTCATGGGTCTCATTTAATTCAATTAAGACTGATAATTTGATAAAAAAATGAAATTAAATAATTAAAAAAAACTATTTTTTAATATTAAATTTTATCATATTTCGGATTTAATTTTAAAATTCAACTGATCCAAACCCAGAGTATAAATATATATTTTTATATTTTTATTTATAAAAATTATGATATCAGCTTTTTGTTTTAACATTTTTTTTGTATATGTAAAGTTATTATAATTTTTAAGATATTTTCTTTACGTTTTATTTTTACATAAATATAATATATCAAGTTGTGTAAAATTATTTTAATAATATGTAGTTCAAAAATTATACTGCTATTAACTATATAATAATTTATAAGCGAGATATTTGATGTTTTAATTTGTTCTATATCTTACAATATTTTTAATATTTTCTTTAAAAAATGAGATTAATTATAAACTAGTATTATATATAGTTAAAATTTATAATAAATTATATGTACAAATAAATATTATATTTTAAAAAATAAATTATATTAAAAAACTATATATATATAGATATTTTTTAACATAAGAAATATATTTTAGATTTATAATATAATTATTTTAAAAAACTAAAATTTAATTTATAAATGTACTGCCTGTACCAAATATTGAGTTCCACGTCGGTCTTAATTACGCTGCGACATCGATCACGTGCGCGGGCCTATAGTCAATGGGGCTCGCGGCCAATGTTGGTTCGACTTCAACTTCACTCTCGCCTAAAGAGAGAAAACCCTAAAACCATCAAGGTACGTCTACTATAAATACGAGACATTTATACTATCGAAAACTAACTTTAACATCAGAGTTTCTTTTGCAGGTACCACCTCCATCTCGGTACAACCAATATACCTAGGAGAAGAGGCTCATCAAGCTCATCGAAGAGATAAGAGAGATTACTCTCAAGACCATCTCATGTGAGAACAATAAATAATTATGATAAATAAAAATTAAATTAGATAAAAAGTTAACAAAATTTTTAAAAATACTTTTATCAAACAAAAATTCTTAAAAATACTCTTGTATAAAATAATATTTTATATTCAATTTATAAGAATTAATTACTCTTAACATCGACTTTTAAATTACATAAGACTTTTTGCATGCAGAATAAATATTAAAATTAAGACAAAGAGATAAGAGTATTATAAACTCTCAAAATACAAATATTCTAATCTTTAATTTATTAGCATTATTGTAAATTCTGTATTTAATGTATTGTCGGCTTTTACGCAATGGTGATCATGATTTTTATGTGCGAAAGATTTTGAGTGTTTTTATCCTAAACTCTTAGGGGAGTGTATTGGATTAGGATTTTAAAGGACTTTTTTAGTGAAAAAAAATCCTGCGGATTTTAAAAGACTTTGCAGGATTTTCACGACTTTTAAGATTTTGCAGGATTCTACAAGATTTAAAATTAGGATTTTAATGGATTCTACAAGACTTTTAAATCAGGATTTTAATAGATTCTGTGGGATTTTGTGGAGTTTTGACATTTGATAAGATTTAATAAGATTTAAAAAAAAATTCATACATTCAAATTTAAAAAGAGTCAAAGATAAAAATAATTAAAAAAACAATAATGTCTAGATAAATAATAATAATAATTCTCCATAATATTCTATCATCTTTTTATAGTATCCACTATCAATTGTAACAATTCATCGGAATCCTCCTTGGTCCAAGCTTCATAGTTTTCTTTCTCTTTTCCTTTTTCTTTATTATTTCTATGTAAAATAATATATGTTGAAAACCAGTTATATAAATAATTATAGATAAGAGACAAAATCAATAAAATTATATTATTATTTTTAGAAGCACACCAATTATACAAGATCGAATATATCTTGGCTATCCAAATGGATCAAATATCTCAATCATTATAACAAAAATGTAAAAAAGAAAATATAGAAACAAAAGATAATTTTTTATATAAAAAAAATTAGTATATTCGATACTGAGAAAATATTTAGATATATAATCTTTTTATATAAATGGAAGTATTTAGATATAGAGAATATATATATATATATATATATATATTAGTTATATATTATATGATAATTTTTAATGATATTTATAAATGTAAATTATTCTAACAAATATTTTAAAAATATTTTATTTTTTTAAAAATAAGCTAATAAAGGCATAAATTCTAAACCCTAAAAAATTAGATACTACAATGTCTTATGTTAATTTTCTTTTTTAAAAATATTAAAAAATCTTAATTTCACAATATAAAAAAAAAAAAATCATAGTAAAAAAAATAAAATAATTGTTGAGTCATAAAAGGAGGGATAAGAGTAACAAATTCAAGGGAATGAGAGAGTTCATAGTTTTTATGCTGAGAGGGTTCTTCCCCCAACTAAGATCCATTTTCATCTCATTCTACTCACAGAAACCCTAACAAATTCATCTTATATATATATATATATATATATATATATATATATATATAGATTATGATATCAATTTCATCTTTCACCTTTTTCTTTTCTTGATGTGTGTTATAAAAAAATTACCACTTAAAAGTTAAAATTTCAAGCATTTTTTTTTTGTTATATAAAGGAACAAATTCAACTACATAAAATAAAATAAAGCAAGTCAATTAAAAAGAATAAACAGAAAAATAGAGCAACTCAATGACACTATCATTTACATATCAGAGTTTCACAAAATAGGAGAATGGGATGAGAGCGGTACTACAATATTATATATGAGCAATGAATAATAGTATAATATTATTAGTAGAGAAAAAATAGAGAAGACAGGAGCATAGAAAAAAAAAGATGAAAAACTCACTTGAAAATTATTGAAACACTTGAAAAATCACTTCAAACAATCCTTCAAAATCCGTTGGGTTTGGATGGGATTGTTTTATGATTCTGGTATTTATAGATAACACTAGAAAGTCCTTCAAAATCCCTCTCACACAACAATCCTTTAAAATCCTTATATTTTTGAATACCAATGGATTATTTTTAAGTTGTAAAAAATCTCAAACGAATACCAGTGGATTTTAATGGACTCTTTAAAAAATCTTGAAAATCCAGATTGAATACCACTGGATTGTTTTTAAGTGACATAAAATCCTGATTGAATACCAATGGACTTTTTTACTCAAAAAAAGTCTTTTAAAATCCTATGAAATCCTAAACCAATACATCCCCCTAAGTGATGAAAAGAAATATTATATTTCGAAACAATGATATACTATATTTTTTTATTATCAAATCGTCGTAGTTGACAAATTATTAAAGTTTTAGAAGATTTGGCGGCTAATCAAATCCTCGCTCTTTACTTTGATGAATTTTTTAAGAGATTTGATGATTTATCATAAGATATTTTAACATTATAAATGTCACTGTGATTTGATCCTCTATTAAAAATGTGAAAAAACGGTACATATTCAGAGCAATGATTTACAGGTATAAAATTAAATATAAGCAATTTGATTCTATTATAAAACATAACGGACCCACATTGGATTGAGTTCTAACTTCTACGGGCCCAATATTCTAATTTAACTTGCACTAGGGCCCACCCCTCTTTAGTGATCGGATTCGGGGGTACCCCACGGCCCATGCCACCTAAATCAAAAAATAAAAAACATATTTTTAGGAGCGGAATTTATGACGCTAATTACGGAATATGCAGATGCTCCTAAGAACATCTGGTCCTTATACTACATCACTGTCAAATCAGCTTTGATTCACTTTATGAGTTGCTTAAATTTTAGCAGAATTGCTTCTATAAGTAACTTTACTAAAATTTAAGCAACTCATAAAATGAGCTAGAATTGATGTGATAGTGATGTGGCACAAGAGATTATTTATAAGCAACCCCATTTAAGATGCTCTAACACATGCAAAGCCACTCTGTAAACTCTAATGCTTCGTGATAGGGCTGAGGACACAATTTTGGCAGACAAAACCCGTCCAGCCCCAAGCCACAAAATAAGCTGCTGGGCTGTTAAGGTTGGCCCAAAACATTCGTTAAATGCATTTTCATTGGGTAATAATATATTTCTTTTATTATTTATTTTTTACTTAAATATATTTTTAGTCTTCAAAAAATAAATGAGTTTTAATTTTAATTCGTAAAATCAAAATTTACTCATATTTTAAGACTAAAAAACATATTCAAGTAATTATAATATTTTTAAACTTAAAAAAAAAAAAGAATCTCTATTAAAGATAAAAGCAGTCATATTTCGTAATAGAAATTAGTGATTAATAAAACTAATGAATACTTTATATCGATAAAATTGTGTCCATGTAGGCGATTATACAACTAAAAGATAAATAGTTATGGTGATTAACTAAAAACACAACGAAATTTTATCGTTAAAAATTACTAATAATGTCAAAATTATGAAATTAGTCATCCATAAAGTTAACACATACTTTACTGTTAGAAGTTGCTAATAGTGTTAGGGTTATCAAGGTTGGATTTTTTGTTAGAAGTTGCCAATAGTGTTAGGGTTATGAGGGTTGGATGTTTTGCTATGGTTAATGACTCTTCTGCCAAGAAAGAAGATGATCTCCAAGGTTATAGCACAAAAAAAAAAAATCAAGAAAAAAAAGAGGAAATAACGAAATTCTCATCGTGTGAAGGGTCATAAAAATCGTTTAGATGTAAAGTTTAAGGAGTGTTGCACTCTACATTACAATCCATTCCTTAAACGACTCCAACAAAAACTTTGGAAAGAGTACGAGGAGTAACTACGAGAGAGGACTTATCTGGTTCCAAAAATCTCGTTGCAAGTGGCTTCAGTTCGAGATAAGAACACCCACTACTTCCTTGGCACGACGATCACTCGTAGGAAAAAACTGTGTAGAGTCTTAAAAACAAACTGGGGGAATATGTATATAAAAAAAGGACCACATGTTATTATAAATCCTTGTTTGAGGATTCAAAACCTCAGGTTCCTTTCCTCCTAACCAAATGTTTTCCAGAATCGAACATCGAGGATATTAACAATATATGAGCTTGCATTTCAAAGGAGGAGATATACAATACTATTAGACATATGGGGAGTTTTAAAGCACCTTATTGGGAAAAACCCAAGTCCCACATCGACTAGAGATTAGGCAATTGAATAATATATAAGTGGAAAGCAACCCTCACCTTACAAACCGGTTTTGTAGGGTTGAGTTAGGCTTAATCCACTATTCTAAGATGGTATCAGAGCCATTTAGATTACTTTAAAAATGGGCCACCCACCATTGATGCATGTCTCATAGGCACGAGGGGGTGTATTGGGAAAAACCCAAGTCCCGCCAATCCTAGATCATTAAAAAGGGCCACCCATCATTTATCCACGTACCAAGCTCAATAGTGCTGGACGTGAGGGGGTGTATTGGGAAAAACCCAAGTCCCACGTCGACTAGAGATTAGGCAATTGAATAATATATAAGTGAAAAGCAACCCTTACCTTACAAGCCGGTTTTGTAGGGTTGAGTTAAGCTTAATCCACTATTCTAAGACACCTGATCATAGTGCTGGACGTGAGGGGGTGTATTGGGAAAAACCCAAGTCCCACATCGACTAGAGATTAGGCAATTGAATAATATATAAGTGAAAAGCAACCCTTACCTTACAAGCCGGTTTTGTAGGGTTGAGTTAAGCTTAATCCACTATTCTAAGACACCTGATCAGATGGTTTCCAGACATTGTTTTATCAATCTTAATGGAACACGGTGGGGTCAACTTTGTGCCAACTTATAGCTGAGGTTGAGGAAGACAAACAGAAAGTCACTTGTATTAATGATACGCTAATTATGCTCATTCCTAAAGAAGAGAATGTGACATTACTATGACAACTCCAACCCATTAGCTTGTACAACGTTTCCTACAAAGTCATTACAAAAGTCTTTGCTTATAGGTTGCGTAATGTAATGGTTGGTCATGTTTGTCCCCACCAGTGCAATTTCATATCATGGAGGCACAATAGCGATAAGCCGATAACACAATCATAATACAAGATGTTATACATTCCATGCGCAACAAGAGATAAGGGAAAGGTTGGATGATGTTAAAAGTAGATATGGAAGAAGCTTATGTCAAACTTAAATGGAGCTTCATTAAAGATACAGTTGAAGATATAGGGTTCCCTTAGGAATATGTAAGTCTAGTGATGGCATGCATATCAACTACTAGGATGAAGATTCTTTACAATGGTGAAACTCTGTTTGGGGAATTCGTCAAGGGAACCCTTTATCCCCTGTATAATTTGTGTTTTGTATGGAAAGGTTTTTCCATATGGTTAAGATTTCCGTAGATAATGGTTTATGGATTCCCATTAAACTTGTAATGAATGGCCCAAAATTGTCTCGCCTTTGTTTTGCTGAGGATTTGGTCCTTTTTGTGGAAGCAAATATAGACTAAGTTGAGGTTATTCAAACATGCCTTGACCTTTTTTGTAGCAGCTCTGGTCAACTTGTTAACAAGGATAAAACAAAGATTTCTTTCTCCAAGAATGTTTCCTGGCAGGTTAGGAAGCAAATTAGCGATGCCTTTGGGTACCAAAGAATTGTTGATCTTTGGAAGTATTTTGGGGTTCCACTTCACCATAAAAGAGTCAGTAAGACCACATATAATAACATCACAAGCAAAGTTTCGTAGCGTATGAGCTGTTGGAAAAGAAATTGTTTGTCCATGGCTGGACGTGTGACTCTATCCAAGTCTGTGTTAAATGCTTTACCAGCTTATACTATGCAGAATTCTTTTCTCCTCCGCTCTCTATGTGATGAATTGGATAAGAACACTAGAAAAATTATTTGGGGGAGACGACGATAATACCAGGAAGATTCATATGGTTCATTGGGGAACCATTTGTCTACCTAAAAATCTAGGAGGTTTAGGATTAAGATCCATGCGAGAAACCAATTATGCGTTTCTAATGAAAGTGAGTTGGAACTTTTGTAATCAAAGAGACATTCTATGGGTCCGAGTGGTTCGTACCAAGTATCAATGTCGTGGAAATATTAACCTCAAGATCATTATGAGGCAGAATCACTTGAACCTGCGGTGTGTGGACTAAAATCCTTAAAACTTGGTCTAGTTTCTTAAATAACATTATTCGGAGAATTGGTGATGGGAAATCTGTTGATTTCTGGCATGACTTCTAGCTGCTTGGCCTAAATGGTGCAAAAGTTGCTGATTATGTCACGTTCAACAATGCATGAGACTTGAACAAGCTCAATCATACCTTTCAGATGAAGCCTTGAAGGTTCTCCAAGCCCATGCAAGGCCTATTCGTGAAAGAAAGGATGATGAGATGGCTTGGAAAGACTCTCCTGACGAATGTTTTCTTGTTAAATCTGCTTACCTTTCTCTCCTGAATAAGGAACCAGTTCACCCCTTACCTATTTTCCCTACCATTTGGCGTTGGAAGGGGTTTGAATGCATTAAGCTGATACTTTAGAAAGCTGTCCACAATAGCTTACTAACGAACCTTACTCGCAGGAAGAGAGACTTGACCATTGATGATCTTTGCCCCAGATGTCACATGGAGCAGGAAAGTACTTGACATGCACTAAGAGACTATCCTATCATTAAAGTTGTCTGGTGCAATCTCATGAATAGTCACCTTGATTTGACTTTCTTTGATGAATACTACCAGAGCTAGATTATTTATAATCTTAGAGTGCGAGGGATCGAGCATTAGCACTGGTCTTCCATGCTTGCATTTGTGGTTGATGATATCTAGAGAGCCAGAAATAATTTGGTCTTTGAGCACCAACAAACTAATAGCCTTGCTTTTTCCACTTTTGTGCGTAGATGGTGGCAAAATATCTCCAAAGCATACGAGTATTGCTAAGGTACCCCCGATATGATTTTTACAAATTATCTCCTATTAGATGGTCACCACCTCCTTTTGGATACATCAAGTTGAGTTGTGTTGGAGCTGTCCATAACCCAGGAATGGAAGCAGTGTTTAAGGGTGTCATAATAAACCATTGGGGAGGTTTTTTGCTAGGCCTCTCATGTTATCTAGGTAGTTGCTTGGTTCTCCAAGCAGAGCTTTAGGCAATATTTTTTGGTCTTCAAATTATCAAAGACAGAGGCCTCTAAGAGAATATTATCATTGAATCAGATTCGGCTCTAACTATAAAATTCTCAATAGGGATTATTAGAGCACTCATAATTGTGCAACTCTAGTGAATTCAATAATAGAAGTGGCAGATTTGGAACAAGATCTAGAGAGCAATCACATTTTTAGAGAAATTAATGAAGTAGTTAATTATATGGTTAATCCTGATTTTGTTAGTGGGAAGAGTCAGCATGTTTTTATTACCCTCATCTAGGATTTCTTTTACTTTAGTTAGTGATGCTTCAACAATGCGTTTCTTTAGAGGTGTTTAATTTAGGCTATTAAGCCCCTTTCATTCAAAAAATAAAAAATAAATCTAAGGAAACAATGAAAATTCAAAAAAAGAGAGGTTTGTGAACTATGTTAAAAAGGGGTAGAAAATCAGACAAAATGCAAAACATAACCATATTACACAAATAAAAATAGAGGATGTTTAAATGTTATGATGATAAAAACGTCTTTGTGACTAGAATATTTATATATAAAGACAATTCTTTATTTTGATATACATAAAATTTTTGACAAATTTAAATTTTAGCATGAAAAATAAGAAATTACACAATAATAATTAATTAAAGATATAAATATTTTTAATCTTATAAAAATTGTTGCCAAACAATTATAACGACAAAAAAGTATTTTATTAACTTTTATATTCGAATAAAAGTAGAAATTATTTTGTTTCTATTGCTAATAACTTATTATAACTTTTAGTTATATATAATAAATATATAATTTTTTAAATAAAAATGGTATTTTATTTTTTACAATCACAAACTAGGTATTTATTATATATATATATATATATATTTATTTATAATAGTTATCTTATCTATGATAGTTTATATATAAAAAACTATTATCTCACAACATATGTCTCCTACATATAATAGTGTGACAGAAATATATTAAAATTAGTTTAAAAATAAATATAAAACAGTAAATTATAAAAAGATAATGTATTAAGGAAAAAATCGTAAAAGAATATTTACTTGGCACGCTAATGCTTATGACTGGGAAAGTAACGGGCGGGAAAATTGGCACTACCTTAATTTAATTGAATTTGGTGGTTATAGTCTCGTATGATTTGAAATCCGAGTTTTTCAGAAGAAGATGGCGGCGTCGAATTACGAGTACCCGAGGCTCCGGCGGCCGGAAATAGTCTCAATCTTAGCGCAGTTCCAGATCGCCACCGTCACCGAGCAGGACCTCATCAACCCTAACCCTGACTTGATCTCCGAACTCTACACTCGCGTCCTCATTCACCTCGACTTTCTCCTCGAGTATCTCTCTCTTCTCTCCATTTATCTTCCTCTTCCGCGCATTTGTCGCTCACCTTCTTCATTCTCCGCAGGGAAGACAACGAGCAACTCGAGTTCGATGCCCTAGAGCAACTCGAGAACCCCGATTTCCACGTGGACTCCATTCGCGCCATCAAACTCTACAACAAGATCAAGGAGGTCCTCACCGCGCTCGAGTGTCCGCGGAAATTCACCTTCGCCGATCTCCTCGTGCCGGATCCTCAACGCACCGAGTTCTTCCTCGGTGCTCTCATCAATTTCTGCCTCGACAGGTAATAACTCATTTTCTTAAATTACAGCATTAAGAGAAAACCTAATTGTTCATTTTGGAAATCTCAGGGAGGCGAGGATGAACTCCGTGTCGGAGATTGTCGACGAAGTGAATGCTCTCGAGGAGCAGCGGACGGAATTGGAGGAGAATACGATATCGCAGGTTTGTCTTGGACCTCGATCTCGATTCTCTAACTCGTTTTGCGTTTGTTTAACTGTTTGGCTTTGGTTTAGTTGAGAGCAGAGATTTTGGAATGCAATGAGGCGAGGGAGAGGGAGATGCCTCTTGTTAAGGAGGTGGAGGCAAAGGTGAAAGAGCTGAGGCAAACGATTGGGGCGCTGAACAACAACCAGGTGGCGCTGAGGACTAAATTGAAGAAGTTGAAGGAGAAGAGTGTGGAAATGGATGAGAAAGTCAGTAATTGTCATTCATCTAATTCTAGTTGTTGAATCTTTTACCTTGATGTTGGTGGTTTTGGATGGTGTACGGTAGAGGAGAAAAAGAGTTTGTTAGCAATTTGCATAGCCTTACTGAGTTGAATCTTTTGGATAATGTAACTTGTATATTGTGAGCTGCAGTTTTTGCGAACTTGGTGTTCTTTTCTGCATGGCTTTGGTTTTAAGAAGTTGTAGCTGTAGGTCTTTACTCTTTGTGCATGTTACATTGTGGTTGATTGTTGTTAGCGGTGTTTTGAGTTTGCTGATTGAGTTTCCTTTTTTGGTCTGCTTACTTCAACCCTCCTCATCCTCCCTGAAAGTTTGACTACTTGGTGTGTAGATTATATTATTTCTTACTCATTCACCCTATTTTCCTTTTTGTGGCCCAGATTTCAAATGCTGAATTTACATTAGTACAAAATGTTCTAGAAAATGCAAATCTACGTTCAAAAATTGCTCAATCTCCTGATAAAGTACAGGTATTTGGTTCTCTCCAGTCATTAGAATTACTTGCAATTGAAATTCATTCATGTAATCATGTTGTTTATTTGCTATTATATTATGGGCATAATAAATGTTTTTGCTATTATATTATGTAATCATGGTTTTTGGCAACAAAAATGTGGCATACTTGGCATCTCTCCGACCAATCTGCTTGTGTGAAACTGTGAATATTTTATTGGTGATTACTGGACTACCTTGCTTTTGTGTTGGTTCTGCAGTATGATCTGATGCTAATTTTGGAAAACATTGGCACTTGACAGTTTTAAATTGTTGACCTTCCTGCAATTTGTATTGGATTTTTACTAATGTGAGTAAATATTATATTGTAATGCCAAAATATTGTTTTAGGCGCCTAATTAGTTGTTCTTCTCAAAAGTTTGAAACAAAAAACTTTGCCCAACTTTCCATCATTTAGGCATCTACATGGTCCAATTTAACTTCAAATATGAATTATGGTTTGTGATCTATCCCATGTAGTGATAGATTCAGACAAATTACACACTTTCCTGGAAATAAATATCTTATATAAGTTATATTGGGAATAAACTTCTAAAGAACAGTAATGATACATGGATATGTGGAAAAAAAATAAAATACAAGTATGGAAAAGTAAACAACTGAATGGTATAAATATAAGAAATCTTGCGACTTCCAGAACATAGAGCCCAAGCTATAGTGAGTCATAGTTTATTTCTTTCTGCTTTTTGTCTCCCCTGCCTCTCTATATGAATGGCTACCTTTTTTTTACAAATTTTTGTACTAACACTTGTCCCCTCTCCATTCTTCCTCCAACTATAAACTTGCCAAATTCTAGGCCTATTAACTTTTTACCAATTGACCCATATTCCTCTCACATGGTATTCTGTTATCTGCACAAGGCTACTAGTGCATACTTCCTTTAAAAGATCGAGTGTACTTGCATATTTCACACCCATAGCTTTCATCAATAAAAATATGTACCCTTTCCTTTTAGAAATAAGAATTGTGAAGTACTTTAGACAGTGATGTCGAAATGAGATTGGGGTATTAAATTATCAATAAAAGTCTACATTATCATCAGAAAGTAGATAAGTTGGGGCTGTGGTTCTGTCTATATTAAAAGTAACTTAACATATGGTTGAGATTAAAAAATAAAAAAATGAAATCAGTGTTATTTAACTTCAAAATTTGCTTTGATCGTAATTCTGTCCTTGAAGATTGTATTTAAAATTATAGCTTATTGTTTTTCCTGTTTTTCTAATCACAGCATGTGGAAAGGTTATCTTTTTTCTTCTAATTCAAAGATATTTTTGTTTTTAAATAAATGTTGTGGAGAGGAGAAAGGGAAAGGAAGGTTTATACTGAGAATATTCTTTACTTGTTGGCTCCAGGGGATTGCATAAAAGGCTAAACCAAGAATAAGCTTACATCAAATCTTTCAGATATCATGAACAACTTGCAGATGCTTAGCCCAGCTGTATGCATTAATCAAACTTAGTTAAAATAAAATTTTGGTCTTTGAAGTTTCCATTAAGTTTGATTCAAGTCCATAATTTTTTTAAAAAGTTTTTAACTCGGTGCAAACATTTTCAAATTAGTTCCGGCCATTATAACACTGTCAAGTGTCAATTAACTCAGGAAGTGTTTATTTATACAGTAGGTACCACATTTTGTGCTTCTTTTCTCAGTAAAATGTCCTGTAGTTGCTTCTATAAGTAGTCGATTCTTAGCTTGTGCTCTGCTGCTCTCTTATTAAGTAGGTGCTCATTTATATTCTCTCTCTCTCTCTCTCTCCCCTTAAAATGTTCAGTAAGGACTGAATTGATGGTGCAATAATGACAACCAGGGGCTATTTTGCATGTTTATAGATGTTTTTCACTTTTAGAGAGTTGTAGGAATTTTTCTCGGCCAGTACTTATGTAAATTTGCTCCCCTGATTTGCCATGAAGAGGGCTTTAGAGGAAAAGAAAATAGCTCGAGAGGAGGCAAGGAATGGTGAAAGATCAGCAATGCAGGCGTTTCATAACAAGAGTGCCCTTGTTGATGTTTTCTCCAAGGTATTTTGTCGCAAACTAGATCCTTTTTTTTTCTTCTTTTTTTTATCTCCCTTTCATATGCATTATAGGTCATGGTAAAGTAATTTTATATTATTAAACTTCTATGCAAACTTTCCATGAGTAGACTGTCTTATTGAAGTTTATTCCAAGTTATTTTTTTTCCAGACTAGATCTATTTTTAGCCTCCCTTAATCTGCATTTGACTATCATAATCATGAATCTTTCATCTTAAATTAATTAAGATTGACTTTAGGATGCAAGCGAAACAAATTTAAACTTTTTGAAGTCTCGGCCTATTCAGTAAGGGTGACAAATGGATGGATCAAATAATTTTTTAGGCCGATCATAATGGATCGGATAAAAATAATCCATTAATTCATTTAAAATTCATTAAAAAATCACATAAAAATCCAATTCATTTAAAGCAAAATATTCATCCAATCCATTCATTAACAATATTTTTTTATGGATGAATATCTCTATCCAATCCATCGATAAAAATAATGTTTTAAAAATTAAATCATTTTTAATTTTTGAAATATTTTATTTCTCTTTCATTTCTTTATAAGTCATTATATTCTTATATAGTCTTCTAAAATTCACAAAACATTTTTATTGAATGTCAAAATAGTCTTTTCCATTCTCAATCCAATAAATATCTCATATGTAATCTAATGAATTTTGAAAAAGTAGTGGATGCTTAAATGTATGTATTGGATCCGATCCATTTTTTTTTTTATCGTAATTGATGGGTTGAATGAATTTACTTGTGAATGTATCGGATGGATGGATAATGGATAAATGAATCCATTTATATTGTATTGAGTTGTATGGCACATGTATCAACTGAGTTATCAATTAAATGGTGTCACTGCTTAAACCTGATTGGGCTTATGCAAGATGAGTGCCTCTTGTATTGTGACTGGAAGATCAAAAGATGACTCAACATGGATCGACTGATGGAATTTTCTTTAGATAGATATATTCTGTATTTCAATCTTCAATACAATGCTTAAATAATTTATGCACTGGTATTCTGGCCATTTACAATTCATTTCGAAAGGCAAACTACAACGTGAAAAGCTGTAACACTTGGATAAATTCATAATGTTTTGTTATTGTATGTAGATCACTTTATCCTTTATCTTTTATTTTTTTGGTTAGGTGTACAAGAAAATGTCAAAACACTACACGCTGATGCAGACTATACAAGAACAGGTATTAAAATACTCTGGTCAGTTGACTTCAGCTCTGACATTTATCACAATGATTGAAAATTTACTATAAATTCAGTAATTCACCCTGTATACTGGGGAGAGAAGCTTTTTCTTTTTTGTGTCGCTTATTTAAATGGAGCTTATAATTAGAGTGCTGTCTAGACTTAAGAGATATGAGATCTATTATACTTCTTCACGTTCCTTCAAATATTATTACCGTGCAAAATCTACTTTGATGTCAGTTGTGCCTTTTTTAGGTAAATTCTGCAAAATCTGTTGAAAAGGATCTTAAAGCATTGAAAGCAAAACTCAGTGATGAAAAAATATTGGAGAAGTCACTTGAGGCCAAATTGGTCGAAAGACAAAGTAAAGGTACGTTCTTGTTATCTTATGCAAGCAATGCCTTCATTTCTGGCTAGATGGTTTAACTGTTTAAGCACGAGTAATGATAATTTTTTACGAAACACATTCTGCAAAAGCTGATCACTAGTAACCTGGCATGATTTTTGTCCAATAATTTTGTTTTCCTCTTTTAAATGGCATTTGCTGGCTGAATAGCAGCACAACTGTACGTCACATTTTTTTGAATTATTTTGTCTAAAATTTTCTTGGTACATAAAACTGCTTTTTAAGCATGCACATTTTGGCTGTATTACCTTTTAACTTGTACCACTTGTTTTTCCTTCATCAGTTGAGCAGATGGAAGAATTGAGGAAGCAGTTGGAGAAAGAGTGCAATATTAGGTGCGAAGAAGCAACTAAGTACTTGAATAGTACACAATCAGAGGTGGAAACAAAGAGATGTGATATAGAAACAAGGAAGAGAAATGTCGCTGCTATGTTATCTGAGGTGTTATTTCTTAAATTTCATGATAAATCAATTAAATGTGATGAAAGAATAAATTGTTATTTCTTATCTGCAATTGACAGGTGGATGTTATAAATAGTAAAATTACATCAGTGAAAGAAACTGGAGCGGTACAAGTGGAACGGTTAGGTCGCAAATGTCATGAGTTAGTTGATGAGGTAAATGTCCGTTCTCCATATTATGTAGACCTGTGGGATCTACATTCTAATTGCCATGCTTGGCTTAAAAATCTTCCAATTACAACCATACTTTCTCCCTGAAAAAAAAAAATTTATAAAGTTTCTAAAGTTGGGATATGCGGTAACAACTTTCATGTGAATTCTACTTTTATTTTACTGTCTAATTTTTGTGAGAGACTCCTTTCTCTTTAGCACTGCCATGCTGATTGTAAAGTTTACTCAATAATTCGTGCTTTGCTTATTGTTATAGTGAATGAGAAATAATTGATTTATTGTGTGTGCATTCTCGCAGTTTCACAAGTATTCAAACTCGATTGTACGTGTGATTGAATCTGCGCCAGAGAGTTAAATTCATTAAAGGAAGTGGATTTGACATTTCAGATCTGGTATATTATGAACTACACTTGCTCTGCATAGTTCGAGTACATGTTAGCATACAAAATATGGAAGAATTTCTGCAATGGTTATGCCTTAGTCACATCACTATCTTGCTGCAGAATTGTATAGTGCCTAAACTGCCATCCTCGTGCTTCTTCTATTCTTAGTCCAATAGTTATGCGTGCCCTGTAATGGTTTGCTCTAGGTGATTATGCCTCTGGATGAATGAAAGTATGTTATTATGTATCATTCTATTTGGTTTTTATTACATTTTATTTTATTACGCTTGATTTTATTTAATTTAATATATTTTATTAATCATCAAATGTTCAAACATAGCTCTCTTTGCTTTGTTATATTTAATATAAAGTTAAGTGGGTTATTAGTTTAAATCATGATTTTTTTTTGTAAATAAACTAGTGTATTTTAGAAAATTAACGTGATTTTCTAAAACCGTTTTAGCTTCCGCTGGCTTTTGGAAATGAGATTAACTATTAAGGTACATGTTACAAGAAAAAATGTAGAAGCAACTCAAAATAGCTTTGCATTAAGTAGCTTCTCTACTGAACGTGAATCATCATAATCCCAAATTCGATTAAAATGCATAACAGAATTTCTTAAATTCTCAATTTAAAAATAAGGGTTCATATAAAATTGAGAAAAACAATTAACAAGGAAGACTGATAAACATTCACAATCATTTGCTCTAATATCATATATTCATTTGTTTATTTTATTTTTTTACATAAGTATTTTATAATAAAATAAGTTTTTTTCTTTTTTGTGTTTGTCTATTTTTTTAAATAAGTAAATTTTCCTTTTTTCTAAGAATAATTCTTACCTGCTTGTTAAAGAGTTATTTATTTATTTATTTCACTCGGATGCAATTCTTTATTTTTATGTTTAACTTATTGATAAAAAAAGAGTTATTTTTTTTAAAGTACTTGTTTAAAATATTTATTTTAAGTTTAAATCAACTGACTCAGTAATGATTCTTCCAAAATTTTCATTTTTTTTAAAAAAAAACTAACTTATTAGATAAAAATCTTAAGAATGTGTTTGGTATATGAAATCTATTTTTGTTATTAGGAATCATATTTTCTGATAATTATTTTTCTTAAGAATATGATAAATATATTTGATAGAATTAAAAATTCTTAGAAACAAGAGATATTTAATTATAGTTTTTTTTATCATCACGAAATATTCTTACCCGTGCTTCAATGAATTTTAATTTTTTTAGTGGGAATATGAATAAAAAAATAATTACCGAAAATGTATAGTCTGTTTAGCTTTATTTTTCATTTTTACCTTTTAATGTAATTATATATATATATATATATTTAAAAAAATTTAGTATTCTAAAAAAATTATAAAAAAATATTTTATATTTTCTTTTGCTAATATTTTAAAAAAATTGCAAATAAGATTTTAGTTTCGAATTAAAATTATCATATTTCTAATATAAGAACTCCGTTTTTGCACTGTAATTCTTAGGAATAAAAAAAAAAAACCTGCTCTAAAACTTGAGAGAAACATCCATAATTATTGTTTACGAACGACTTCTTTGTTTTAACCCCAAACAGAGTAGTGCGCGCGCGTGTGCGAGAAAGAGAGACTCTATCGTGAATTCGAAATGACAACGGTGGCAGCAGCAATAGCACCTTGGTTGCACTTGCACCCTCGAAACCAAGCTGCATTAGCATCGCCTCTAAACGCTGCGTTTTGGTTCCACCAGAAGAAGCAGCAGAAGAAGAAGCCCATGTCGTGGTCAATTTCTGCTCACTCCTCACCTTTCGACCTCTCTCCTCCTCCTATCGACCACGATTTCCTCGTAATTTCCAACACTTTCTTAGTTTTCGCTTTTCACGTAACATTCCAAAAAAATACCCTCACGTTAGGGCTTTTTTTGGGCTCAATTTAGAAATCAAGAGGGAGCATTAGAAATTATATAAACGGTAAAATGTTTCAGAATAGAGGCCATCTTGCTATGGCGTTTTTAGAATCATCCGTTATCCGGGATTAATAACTTGTTTGTGGCAGTAGAGAACTTGATTTTACATTTTGGTTTAATTATCTTTTTGTTCTCGTAGTTTTATCAACTTTATTTTTTAGTACTTATAGTTAAAATTAAAAACATTTTATTTTAATCATTTATATATATCTGTCTTGTTGTCTTTTAGTGTCTGTCGTCTATTTATATATAAATTAAAAGGAAAAGTTTATGAGACTATAAAAAAAAGAAAAAATGATATGTATAGGAACTTAAATGATTTTTTTTTTTAAATTATAGGAAGTAAAAAGATAAAGTTTATGAAATTATAAGAACCAAAAGGTAATTAAACCATACATTTTTTTTAGAATAAAACAAATAATTTGCTTTTAAATGGTTCAAATACATTTTTGTTCCCATACACATTAGTCATCTTTATTTTGGTTTCTAGTTGAAAAAGGCTTTCAATTAATCTCTACATGTATAATAAATTTCAATGTTGTTCTTGCTGTTTGTTGCCGTTTTATACAGTGAGACTGGTATTCAGTTATATGAAGTATACATAGGGATCTAGTTGAAAATGAGTGTCAGAGCAAAATGATAGTGGGACTGATTCCTATATTTTTTATTTGGTTCTTGCGGTTCATTGTGTTATATTTTTTGATCAACATCATTGTGTTATATACTTATATACACCTCTGACAGACAATATCATATCAACAGTAGACAGTGATTACTAAATTTAAAGGATATGTGTAGGGATTGAATTGAAAGTTTATATCATATGAAAACCAAATTAAAAATGAGTGTTACATATAAGGACTAAAAATATATCCTTTTTTTTAAAATTTTTTTTTTGAAATACCCTTATGATATTGCTCGAGAGAAGAGAAATCAGGTGGCTCAGTGCGATTTTTTGATTGTCAAATTATTATCTTCACTCATTGCAGGATACTGTCAAAACTGCAGGCGCAGAGGTTTCTGGGGAAGGGATTGTTGAGACATTTCATAATGATGATGAAGCACTGGATGCCATAGACAATGGGGTTGTGGTATGTCACTATTTTATTTTTATGCCAGTAGCTTAATGTTCTTTTGCATTCTCTCCGCTTGAGCAACTTCATTTGGTAGAAACAATATAAAAGTATAAACAACAAGAAACAGTTCATTTTATAATTATTTACTTCTTTGAATTGATTAATTTATGGTTCTAGAGATGCTTAATGATATAGGCCAAAGAGCATATAGTAAATCTTCAATGCTCATTTTGTTGGCACATAATTCATTTTTAAATATCATGTGACAAATTGAAGAGTAAAAGATACATGTAGAGTATTATCTTTTTTTTGAAATTGAAGACTTTCTGTCATATGTTACAAGCTGAATGATGGATTTACTTGCAAATTATATCAGTTATAGATTGAGTAATAAAAGTTGCAAACTCATAAAGATTTACAGACTTCAATTTATCAATCTGTAACTTTAATTACTTACTCTGGAATATCTATTATTCAGTCTGTATATATTTTTTTTAAAAGTAATACAGCATACTCTTTTTTGGAGGGAGTACTGAAGACCCCTTTACACACTTACCGAATTTTGTTTCAACCTCTGACTTTGTATTTTCCAACTTTACAAAACTTGAACTAGTCTAAATGGCTTTTGTGGGCTTAGATTAGCTCAAGGCTGTAGATTATCAAATTGTAATTTTAGAGTTTATACAAAATATTATGTGATAGCTTGCTATCAAGTTTTTTGTAAAATCTAATACAAACTTGAAGTCTTACAGTTGCATGCTTACCAATTTATAAAGGTATATTAATATTTTATTAGATAATGTAGGATTTAGTTGTTTGCTTAATTTAACTATTTATGACATCTAATGGTATAGGTTGTGGATCTTTCACACTTTGGCCGGATAAGAGGTACTTGCTTTTCCTGTACCATTGTCTCTTCACACAAGAGCAATGCATTTTCACAGCCATTTTGGGATAATATAAAATAAAACTGCTGCAAACATGTATAAAGGAGCTACTAACAAAAAAAAAACTTTTCTTTTTATTTAAGTGAATCATTTGATGTTGTAAAATATCTTTAAGATAGAATAAATAGGTCAGCTACTGTTTCAGAGTAGAGAAGAGCCACACATGACCCATGTGTCAAGAGAGTGAGCCTTAAGGTTCTCCTAATTTGCAGCTAATCAATACCCAATATCTTATTGAGAACTGCTGTCCATATGAAATACTAAAGCTTGGAGGGAGCTTTGAATGTCTATATACTATAGGGGCTTTAGATGGTTAAATTCCAATACTTGTTCAGCATTTCATATATGTTGTCTACTTTATGGGTTACAAAAGCTGATTCTTATTTTGCCACATTTTTATCATTTGCTTTCAATTAGCAGTGACTGGAGTTTTGATCTTTCAATTTTGCCTTTGATCATTGGTATGGTGATTTTTTAGTTAGCTACTAATAAAGTGAGATATAAAATCAACCATGAGCCTTAGCCTTATATCTTCAGCTATTGGGAGTGTTAGTTCTGATCATAGTATCAAGCCTCCATGAGATATTGGATTTTAGCCCAGGATAGGGTGGGTTTGTGCAACGGTTTTAATTAACATGCTATAGTGGTGTAGCAGTGTGGAGCCCCCTTCCTGATACAGGACTTGCGGTAGCGGAGCAGTTTAGTGTAACAACCGTTGCAGACAAACAGCTGGTGCTATATTAAAAAAAAAAAAAAGCCCCTTTGAACATGGACATTCGGGCTTTCTTTGGGATTTTAATTTCCAAACATGAACTCTATAGATGTAATAAACAAATTTCAGTGAAAATGATAGAGAAGTCTTGGATTTAGAAGATGATAATGATTGACTATTTCTATCTTGGAAACTTCTATTTGACTTTTGTTGGCATTTAGGTATATGTTTGGTTTAAGACACCTATGACATTATAGTTAATTATGAATTTCATTAATTTGGAGTAATTTTTTTTTTATCATTTTAAAGAATTTATGTGTGTAGTATACATTATACAAAAAAATTTAAAATAGTGGCTATCTCACTATATGCTATCTCATATAGTGCTTTTGGGGCCGGCTGCTTTGTGCCACTATCCTGGATTTAAAACATTTGT
Organism: Cajanus cajan; assembly: GCF_000230855.2. Classification (NCBI taxonomy): domain Eukaryota; kingdom Viridiplantae; phylum Streptophyta; class Magnoliopsida; order Fabales; family Fabaceae; genus Cajanus; species Cajanus cajan. The sequence continues at coordinate 81,197,917 of NC_138518.1, forward strand.
TTGTGTACTGTCCATATTCAAGGGGTGTGTTAGAGATATGAGACCATTTATAACCCTTCACTTATCTCTTAGGCCATTGAGAGTTGGTCCTTGACATACTTTCATGTTTTCTTAATATTTCATGCAAATATTTTGGCTCATATGAAACAAAGTAAGTGGAGAAGATCGCATTCAGTTCCTTCACAACCAAAGTACTGCAAACTTTGAATGTCTACATGAAGGACAAGTACGTATTGGGAAAAAAAAGTGCATTGTTTCTACGTTTATGTGTTCTTTGCAAGTTCTGTCAATTTATTTTTATATTTCATATTATAATACAGGATTTAGTAATTGGATCTCTTAACTGAAATCCCTAGGGATGTGACACGGTTTTTGTAACACCAACAGCTCGTACAATAGATATTGCACATGCATGGCTCATGGTAATTTTGTTTTTTCCATTCTTATAACAAAATTCATTTGTGGTTGTCTTTTCAACAGTTGTCTTAATTTTCATATAGCTGACTTTCTCTTGTTGCTTTTTGGTAGAAAAATGCGATATCATTAGTGGTTTCACCAGAGACCTGTAGGACCATTACTGAAATGCTGAACAAGTAGGTAGTTTCTTGTTAGTTGTAATGTAAGGATTTACCAACAGAAGTAAAACTAAAATTATGAAGAGAGCAAACAAATAGTTGTCTTTCCTGATGAAAGTTATTAAATATTCAAATACATTAACTAAATCTTTTACCTGTAATGATTTTTAGGTACATATTTTTTGCTGATAAGGTAGAGATTCAGGACATAACTAAGCAAACCAGCTTTTTTGTTTTGGTGGGACCCAAAAGTGGCCAAGTAAGATACATTATTATGCCTATTTAGTGTCAAGAATGACAGAGTTGGTAATTTTAATACAATGAAATGAGCAGGTGATGGAGAACTTGAACATTGGTGATCTCGTTGGAAAACCATATGGCACACATCAACATTTTAATGTAAGCTTGATTAAACTGGTTATTTTTGGGATGGGTGCTAATTACTTGTTGTCTTTCTCATCACCAGTTTCTCTATACTAGATGCAACTGGTCATGTATGTTTGATGATGACTGCGTAGTTTTATGTCTGCATTTATTTTTCTTATTTTTGTTCAAAAACAACTTACATGATCAATCATGTCTTATTTGCTGGTTTTTAGCTTCATGTATGTGTTTCTCACTAATAACTTTATTACTGTAAAAAATGCATATCTTGGTTGTTTACATTGCCAATGAGTTATAATAACTTCTCTAATAACAATTTTTGCTTTTGGCAACAAGTTCCCATGGTTCATGGTTGCATCTTCTACATAACCAAAATTTAGAATGTTTTAAAGAGGAGTGCTTAAAGGACGCTCCCTTATTGATTAAAATTTATGGAAAACTAGAAAATCATGAGGTTCATTAAATAAGGAGTGGACCTACACAATTTTGCAATTTTCAATAAATTTAAGCATATAGTGGGTATATAGTTTGAAAGAGATTATGTTGCTATCATTTCTTATGTGTTAAATTTATGTTACTTCCAAAGTAGTAAACTTTCAATGGCAATACCAAAACTAGTAATTACTTTTTTTTTTCCAATTGTTTTTCCCTTTTATTGGAAAGCTTAAGGACCTACATAGTCTTGTATTATTCTTGTGAACAAATTTTATCAAATATATTTGTAATTTGTAGGTTGATAGGCAGCCTGTAACTATAGGGGTTGGAAACATCATTTCTGAAGGTGGTTTTTCATTACTGATGTCTCCAGCGGCTGCTCCATCTATTTGGAAAGCTATTCTTACTCAAGGGGCTATCCCAATGGGTTCTAATGCATGGAATAAATTGCGGATTATTCGAGGTACTGAATTGTTTAGATTATGTGCATATTTCTATGTCTATATCTCGAGGTTATTTTGTTTTATTTTCTTAAGGATACGTAGTTATGTGCTGCTTTTGTGTAACAATCTATTTGTGTTGTTATGATAGAAACTGTATCAGTCTAGGAGAAAATAAGTTGGTATGCCGTATTATTCAACTGTGGAAACCAATGGCAGTGTGATATTAGTAACTGTAAGATGGATTTAAAATGGAAAATACAGAGATGACTTATGAACAATATACCTAGGATAGTGCTTTTTCAACTCTCTCAAAATGGAATCTATTCCAAAAATATATACCATGGTTCCTTACCTCAACAGGGTACAAATATCTAAATTTCATATTTTTAAATACTTTTTCAGACCTATTGCCGATACTAAGTAGTAGCCAAAAATTTGTATCCATTTTTCATGATATTATGCATGGGTCAGATATATTATGGCGAATTCGTCAGATTCCATTGTGGAAGACACAATGGAATCTGATAAGTGAGATATGGAATCTGATAAGGACATTCAAGAGGCTCTGTTTTCTCCCACTGACCTTTTTATTCACTCATTTACTGCCCTGTCTCTCTTTCCCTTCCAAACACTCTGATTGCTGTTCTTTCAGTTTGTTACAATAGTACAGCCCATACTGTTGTGGCATTGAAACCCCTGATCCTCTACATCCCATCCCCTTCCTGGTTGCATGCACCTTAGTATCACGGGGTTCTATCAGTGTTAATCACATTTAATACATGTGTTATTAGGAGTTTTCTATATTTGTTTAATGCTGTAAATTACGAGTTATTTTTGGAAGTCTTGGAGGTTAAGCCACGTAAAGTGGATAAATAGAACAAGTCTGCATTTTGAAAGGCTCTCACATTGCTTAGAGCAGGTTTCAACTCATCTCTCTATTGAGCGTTTGAAACCCTAGCCTCCGAACGTGATGTACTGTGTTCCTAATTACATTGCTGATTCTTAGTTCTTAAAAGAAAATTCCTCCAGTTCCATGACAATTACTTTTGGGGACAACATTGCAAACCTTCCACGCAGCATTAGTCTCAATGTTTTCTCTTTCATTCACATATTTCTACATGTCCAGATATTGTATTGTTACATTGTATATAAAAAACAAGGAACTGTAGATTATAATGTTTATATTAGGAATTTAGGCTAAAATCAATTATATCTCCTCCTACAGAAGATGTTTTGGAAGAGGCTGGCCTGTTAAGGTCCAGAGTAGTTGATTACCAGCACATCCTACTGTCAAATTCCATCTCAATATTTTCTGTAATCAGGCATTGAGTGTATTTACTGTATAGTTATTGTTTCTTTTGTAACATAGGAGTTATTTAGGATTAGTTATGGAGACCAAGTCTTGTTATTGGCATAAATATTAGCTTTGTTCTTTTTCCTCGAGAGTAGATTTTCAACTGATGAAAATAGAAGTTACTCACTGGAATTAGGAGTTTTGACACTACTGGAATTCTCACCACGATGTTATTATTAAACATAATTCTTCTGATGTATGTAAAAAAATGCTTCAAGCCCATGCAGACTTTTGGTGCAACAAAGAACACAATCACAGTTAGAATGTCAATTCTGGAGTGAACAATGTCCTTCAAAATTGCCAGTATTACCAATGAGGATCTGATCTAGCGGAAGATAGTCCCCCATTGGGAGAGATGTGTTAGGATCCAATGGTGGGGGGTATGGGACTTGAGTCCCACATTTGAAGTATGGGATTTTAGTGAGGTTTATAAGGCTTTGGGCTCTCCAACAAGGATTCTTATTAGATGTTCATGTTTTGGTTTTTTTACCGTGGCTCAAACAAATTGTTTCTTATGGAGGATATTTGTGTAAAACCAAAAAAAAAAGAAGGATGTGCGTGTTTATAAAATACTAGAAAATGTGTAGACATATAATATTTGTCTTTGGGTTGAATGGCATATTTCTATTGGAAATGAAACTGGGAAAAAACAGTTATCAAATAATTTGAAATATGAGTAATTTATACTTTTCTTTTTGTGTATATATAGTATCATTCCCTATATTTCTTATATCAACTTTTGATCATAACTTGACTTCTTAGGAAGGCCTGCTCCTGGAATGGAGCTTACAAATGAATTCAATGTCCTGGAGGCCTGTCTATGGAGCTCAATTTCTCTAAATAAGGGTCTGTAACTGGTCTATTCCCACTACCCATCTGCATAAAATGTTGAAACTTTCTGGATAGTTAGTCTGATTCTGAATTTTCCAGGTTGTTACAAAGGACAGGAGACTATATCTAGGCTCATAACATATGACGGAATCAAGCAGAGGTTATGGGGATTTCATCTTTCTGCAGCTGCAGAACCTGGCAGCATTATTATGGTTAATGGGAAAAAGGTGCCGTATAATTTCTTTTGAAATAAGTTCAATATTTTTATATGCAATCCTCGTGTCTTTGGCTAAAAAAGAGGAAGATGGAAATTTGCGCGTAGTAATTCCCAGTTGAAACTAAAGATGACAAGTACCTGGTGAAAACTCCAGTTACAAATTATCTATGGACTCTCGAGAAAACCATCTTGTCTTAAAAGTGGATAAATGATAGTGGTTCTCCTAGCGCGTGTGATGTTGTATTGCGTTCGGTAATCTTATTTTCCCCCTTGAATTAGTTGGGGAGAAAATTGATGGTTTTTGCAAGTTGTGCAGGTTGGAAAGTTGACTAGCTACACATCCGGAAGGAAGCACTCTGAACACTTTGGATTAGGTTACATCAAGAGGCAAGCTGCTTCAGAAGGAGACACTGTAATTATTGGAGACAACATCAAGGGAACAATGGTGGAAGTACCTTTTCTTTCTCAGCAACGCCCACCATCTGCTAATTGAATTATAAGGGTGCATGGAATGTAGATATATCGTTGTTGTGCTTCAGTGTGGTGACGATTATTGGTGAATAAATGCATGCATAATAATAGTAATTTTTTTAAACTGTTAATGAAAGGCTTTTTTGTTATATTTATCATGTTTGCGGTACATTAGTGCATCTGTGTAGAACTCTGGTCAATCGCATCAATCTTGGATAATATTAGCATTTTTTTTCCTCTCTCTTCTTGGTGGTCACCTCTTGTTCCAGGGTATAAACTCTCGAATAACCTTGTCCATTCAATATAGGAGTCTCGAAAACTTTCCCAATTTGTGACCATGACTGCCAAACCAAATCAAGACTACAACAGCAACCCTTTCGGTCAAAATGCAACTTGTTTCTTTCCTCTGCTTCTCTTCGTTCTTTATAAATTAGAATGGCATCTTATACAATTAGAATACAAATTCTGCTACATTATTCTTAGTAGAGCATAAAAACTAACCTGAACAAAAACTGTTATCAGGAAATTGGTTGTATGTTGTAGTTTTCTTAAATATTTTTTCAATTACATATTAACTATTCAATAAAATAAATCCGGTTGACATTCATATCTAGGCATGGCAACGGGGCAGGGGCGGGTTTTACGTTCTCTGCCCCTGTCCCCGCTCCTGCAAATTTAAACCGTCCCCATCCTCGTCTCCGATACTTGTTGGGAATAAAATCTAGGTTCTCATTTCTATCCCCGGCGGGGTTCCCCGCTCCTGCCCCCACTCTTATTTTTTTTTTCTTTTTTTGTTTTAAAATAAATATGAATAATTTAAAAAAATAAAAGAAAAGTAAAATAATATAAATTTTTACATATAAATATATATAATTTTGGTTTATATATATATAAAAATAATTTTTTAATGATATTATTAAACGGGGACGGGTATGGGGGCGGGAGCGGGATGGGTATTAACATTCCCGCCTCCGTCCCCCGATTTTATCAATAGGAGAAAATTCGAACCTGATAAACACGAATTTTTCCCATCTAAATCAGGGTGGGCTCGGACAGGTATCTATGAAGACGGGTTAGATTGTCATGCATATTTATTAAGGTTTTGTATTTTTAAATTTTTTATCGGACTGTTAGAATATAATTGAAAAGAGGCCGAAAGTGATATTAAAAACAATAAAGAAAAGGCCTTGTCATAATTTTTTTTTATATATTTAAAATTAAGTTGAAATTTCCAACAACTCAGTTTGATGAACTTAAATTCCACTCTTGCTGCGTACAACCTTTTGATGTTAATTTATATTTTTAAATGTATACATTTAGCACATCAGAAGTGAAATTGGACTCGTCCATCTAGAATATACAAAACAAAAGATTAGTATTAAGGGAGTAGTTATATGCTCAAGGATACTCGTTCATGGTTCCGACATGTTTGACAAAATATGGGGGTTCTTTCTCATGCGTCATTTTGGTTGAAAACTACGACACGAGGCTTGAAAACTGACGACAAATAAGAGGGTTTTTCTCAGGAAATTTCAACGTAAGACAAGAATTTTCAATATTTTTCTTTTATTATATACACAAGAATAATATTTTTAACAATTTTAAAGACACGTGCACTATGGCAAGAAACAATATAACTTGAGCGCGTATGATAAGATATAATAAACTATGTAATTGTACAATTTCTTATAGTTTCTCTTCTCGGGTCAAAAGTCTTAGGTCAAAAAAGTAACTCTTTTTTGATATATAGATCAAAACCATTTCTTGGTAAGAGAAATTATATTATCTTTGTACAAAGATTTCATCAATGTCATAGATATGGAGTCCATTCTCGTGCTTCTTCTGATCTTTGTGGCAGTTTCAGCAGCACCCTCTCCCTCTCCTTCTGCCACCATTTCCCCTACCAACAATTCGACATGCCCAGTGGCAATGAATTATGTGCAAACAGTCCCTTGGAACATCTCTGCCTGCCATAACTTCCAACCCTTGTCATTCCAAAACCAAACACTCACAACCCCGTGTTGCCAAACTCTCCTATCCCTCTTTGGCATAGCACTTGCAAAAAACCTCAAAAAGCACTCTCTTTTCCAACTCCCCAACCTGCCCACCTCCATATCATGCCTCCAAGACTTCCAATCCAACCTCACATCCCTCTCACTCCCCAACAACCTTGTCTCCTCATGCTTTGATCCACTCCAATTTGTCATCACCCCCAACATATGTGCTCACATTCAAAACATACAAGATTGGCTCACCCTCCTTGGTCCCACACCACAGCTCAACACTGCATGCAAACCAGATCTCACTGACACTAACCAATGCAACATGTGTGTGGCAGAAGGGTACAAGGTTCAGCAGAAGCTCAGTGCCATTGATGGTAATGATTCACATTCCCAAGATTGTTTCTACTTCACAGCACTTTACATGGCTGGAGTTGTCAATGAGTTTGGCCCTGAAAGCAAAGGTGCTTTGTCTTGCATTTTGATTTTGCTGGTCAATTCACAAGTTGATTCAAAGAATGGCCATCATGGTCTTGTATTTGGTTTGATTATAGCTTCACTTGCATTCCTGGTGATCATGTTGTTAGGATTAGGGTTTTATTTTTGGTACACCAAGAGAAAAAGTGTTGAAAATTTGCTAGCCTATGGTAATCTACAGGAACAAGGGTTCAGCCTAAGACTGAGACCTAATGCAGTGTTGACTTGGTTTGAATTTGAGGACCTTGTGAGGGCCACCAACAATTTTTCTCCTCAGAACTTCATTGGAAGAGGTGGGTTTGGGTCGGTTTACAAGGGCATTCTACCTGATGGCACTACGGTTGCAGTGAAAAAGCTTGAAGAATCTGATTCTCAAGGAGATGCTTTATTCTACAGTGAGGTGGAGATTGTTAGCAACTTGAAGCACCGTAATTTAGTGCCACTGAGAGGGTGTTGTGTGGTTGATGAAGTGGATGAGAATCACATTCTTGAGTACAGAAGAAGGTATCTTGTTCATGATTATATGCCAAATGGTAGCCTTGAAGACCATCTCTTTCCAACCAAATTGGACAATCAGAATACAAAGAAATCCCTGACTTGGCCTCAAAGAAAAAGCATAATCTTGGATGTGGCAAATGCATTGGTGTATTTGCACTTCGGAGTTAAACCTGCAGTTTATCACAGAGATATCAAAGCCACCAATATACTACTTGATGCAGATATGAGGGCAAGGGTTGGAGATTTCGGGCTAGCAAAACGGAACAGTGAAAGTAGGTCTCATCAAAATACTAGAGTAGCCGGAACTCGTGGATATGTAGCACCTGAGTATGCACTTTATGGTCAACTAACTGAGAAGAGTGATGTTTATAGCTTTGGTGTAGTTATTCTGGAGATAATGTGTGGAAGGAAAGCCCTTGAGGTGTCTTCATCAGGGGCACCGATTTTTTTGATCACAGATTGGGTTTGGTCATTGATGAAATCGGGAAACTTAGGAGAGGCCTTGGATACTTTTATGTTGGGAGATGGAAAGTCTGCTAGAAACATAATGGAGAGGTTTTTGCTGGTTGGAATTCTTTCTTCTCATGTAATGGTTGCTTCAAGGCCAACAATTTTGAATGCTTTGAAGATGCTAGAAGGTGATATTGAAGTGCCACCAATTCCAGATAGGCCAGTGACTCATGGGCATTATGTGATGTACAGTGGTGATTGCTCTGGGATGAGCTCAGGGTTTGTAAGCTCATGAGAAGTTAAATGTTTTAGAATCTATCCTTGATGAGTTGGACAAGATACCAAGATATGAAATGCAAGATACCAAGATGTCACGTCCTTTGAAACAAGAGTGCACCTCTTGTTGGCATGTCTTGCCCTGTGAGATATTTATAACAGATATTTGCCTGAAGGAGATTAAGAAAACAAACTTATTGAAGATTTTAGATTTTAGATAACTTATTTTATTTTTCCTTCATATTTTTCTTGAAAGTGTTTCTGGAGAAATTTACTCAAACAAACCCATAATTTTTGTCAGAGTTTGGCTTTGAGGATTAGAAGGATTGCGGAAGTGCAAAAGGAGTCCATGGCTGTTGAGAGTTAGTTAATTCAATTACTAGTGCAATTTGTAATGACTTGGTTTTTCTGTTGTATAAATAGCTTGCTGTCATCAATGAAATAATGAGTTTCTCTTTCACCATTTATCATCAATAAACTTTCTAATATTCAATTAAGTTCCAACATTTGGTATTCAAATCTTGTACAATCCGGGACCTGCATTGTGACATTGCTGCGCATAATGGCTTCCTCGAATGGAAATTTTCCAGCAACTTTACTGGTTCTTGAAGGTGGCAAGAACTTTGATTAGTGGTGTGCTAAGATGAGAGTGATTTTTGGCTTTCAAGATGTGCTTGATATTGTCAAAGAAGGAGTACAAGAAGTGGATAGTGGAGCAACAGAGGCTAAAAAGTTGCGAACAAGGAGGCTAAGAAGAAGGATTGCAAAGCTTTATTCATCATCCATCAATGTGTGGACATGGGAAACTTTGAAAAAATTTCAAACCTCACTACAACAAAAGAGGCGTGGGAGATTCTTGAGAGGACACATGCAGGGAATGATAAATTGAAGAAGGTTCGACTGCAGACCTTGAGGAGACAGTACGAACTCTTACAGTTGGAAGGAAATGAGGAAGTAGGAGCTTATTTCACTCGGGTATTATCTCTAACAAATTTGATGAAAAGTTATGGGGAAAGAATCTCAAGTCAAATGATTGTTGAGAAAGTGTTGAGATCATTGTCACCAAGATTTGATCACATTGTTGTTGCTATTGAAGAATCCAAGAATCTTGAAATCTTGAAGGTGGAGGAGCTACAAGGCTCTTTGGAGGCTCATGAACAAAGAATGGTTGAAAGAAGTGCTGAGAAGACTGCTGAGCAAGCTTTACAAGTCCACAGTGTGAAGCATGAAGGTGAAGTAAGCAGAAACAAGAGAGGCCGAGGCAAATGGAAGCACAATAGAGGAAGAGGTAATAACAACCATACTGGAGTCAGAGAACAACACGATCGAAGGTTTAACAATAATGAACCAAAAAGAGGTGGTGTTACAAACTTTAGAGGAAGAGGTGGCAGGAAGAAGGTGGACAAGAGACACATTCAGTGCTTCAATTGTCAAAGGTGGGGTCATTATGCAGAAGAATGTTACAGCAAGAAAGAACATAATAATGAGGCACAATTAGTCAAGGAAGATGTCTCAGATTCAGATCAAGTTTTGCTAATGGTGACAACCAAGACTGTTGAAGATAGTGAGAATTTGTGGTATCTTGATACTGGATGTTCTTCCCACATGATTGGTAGAAAGGATTGGTTTGCAAAACTTGATGAATCTGTAAAAAGCAAAGTAAAATTTGCTGATCATAGAACTCTTGATGCTGAAGGAATTGGAGAAGTAGCAATAAGGAGCAAGAATGGGCAACGGTCATTAATTTTGAATGTGTTGTATGTGCCTCACATGAAAAGCAACCTCCTCAGCCTTGGACAATTGTTAGAGAGAGGCTTCAAAATGGTGATGGGAAATAATGGGATGACAGTATATGATAATAAGAAAAGGTTGATTCTTAGAGCACCCCTATCTAAGAATAGAACCTTTAGAGTTGAAATTCAGGTTTTGGAGCATCAATGCTTGGTTTCCGCTGTGAATAGTGAAGAATGGCTTTGGCATTATAGGTTTGGACATCTAAATTTTAGAGATCTGAACCTCTTGAGTAGATACAACATGGTAATTGGTCTTCCTCATCTTCATCAGCCCAAAGAAATGTGCAGGGAATGTGTGGAGTGCAAGAAACACCTTCAAGCAACATGTTCCTATTAGATCAAGATGCAAATTAGAAGTGGTATCAGAGCCGATGGTTTGACCAAGTGACTGGTGATCGGCTCAGACGAGTATTGGTTGGATCCAAGAGTAGGATCCTGAATGGAATTGGTAGGAGACGAATATTGGTTGGATCCAAGAGTAGGATCTTGAATGGAATTGGCCGGAGATCCAAGAGTAGGATCATCTCTTGTACTAAAAAGTCTCTCTAGAGATGTGGAGAACGTGTGTCGTTGAAGTGCAACAATAGTGCAAGTAAGGCCACCATTGAATACTCGTGGACGAAAGAAAAGCTTCCGCTTGAGGGGGAGCATGACCATGTGGAAGGTCCGCTTAAGGGGGAGTGTGACCATGTGGAAGGGATTCACACTTGAGGGGGAGTGTTGGAATTCAAGTGTGAAGCAAAGTCCCACATTGGTTAGAGTTGGGCATGTTGAGTAATATACAAGTGAGAAAGACCCACCTACCTATTGCCTTAAGGTTTTAGGTTATGTTGTGGTGTTAAGCTCACTTATGTGACTTACTCATTACCCATTATGGAGTGCTCCCCAGTGTTAAAAACTCCCTAACAATGGCTAATGCCAGCAATGGCAGAAATAAAAAAAAGGAGTTGGATGAGAAAATGAAAAGCAACTGTGCATTGCGAAGTGGCTGAAGACTGATTTTGAACTCTCAAGATTAAACACATCTTGCTCTTTCTTCCTTCTACCTTGTACTACTGGACATGTTTGCATTGCGTCATTGTTTTCTTATTTTTTGTTCCTTCTGCAATGCCTATTTTTAGTGTGGCCATTGAATTTGAATGTTCTGAGCATTCAAGGTACAAGTCACCTGGAAATTTTTCTGTTGCTTAGAGAGGATCTATTGTGTTATTGAATAACAATTAACAATATGCGTATCCATTCTCTTCTTTTTTATTGAATGCAGTGATGAATGGATCTTCCAGACAAAATACAATCATTTTTAAAATAAATGGACATTAATTAAAAATAATCTTGTGTCGCAATATAAATTATATAACACAAATTTAAAGTATAATTTATATATTTTTATATAAATTTTAAATATAATTTAATATTTGAATATAATATTCATTTATTTATATAATTTATTATAAATTTCAATAACATAATGTACAAGTTAAAATACTTTTTTTATATATATTTTTAAGAAATAAATTAAATATAATTATTTAAAAAATACTTTTTTTATAACCACTTTGTTAAGGTTAAACATACCAACCATAATCTACATCACAAATAAATACTGTAAATAAAACGGGATTTAGAATTTAGAATCGGTTTCCTCAAAAGAGAAGAAAAAAAAAAAAATCGGGTGCCTTCCATTTCCACAATTTACAAATGTTCAAGAATCGCTACTTCGAACATGCTCACAATGTACGATCTTAGCTTATTTGTTTTGTGTTAGGACCTGGATTCTGATTTCTTGAACAAGTTTCGGTGCAACTTCCAAGTTTTCTATTGTTGCAAGAGAAGCCTTATGGATAATCTTTCTTTCTTGTTTTCTTTCTTTTTTTTTAATGTTTTGCATTGTGTATGATATAATTTATGGTGTTCACCTTATATTTCTTTAAATAATATTATGTATTTGTTGTTGTTAATATTGTGGCAGACTGCAGTGTCTAAGGGCAGAAAGTTCAATTTTTGTTTTTATTACTGAGTTGAAAACTTCAGTTGGTTTGTTTGTCTTTGAAATTAAACTACAAAAGTAGCGAAATTGATTCAGGTTTGGATCTTGTCTCTGCCACTTATATCTGGAACCCTAATCACATTTTTTTTAAAATTTTTTTTGTAATTTTCCTGTATTTAGTATTGGGGCCCTAATTCTTGATTTGGATGGGTTCAATATAAATGCAATGCTATCTTATGCATGATTAGGTGTGTGAATACAATCTTTAACTTTTTGTAGGTTAATTCACAACTTTCTATCCGACAATTGGTCATAATGAGATTGAAGCTGCAGCATTTTCTGATAAAAGTGAGTTGGAAAGTGTTGCATCAGAGGGTAGCAGTGGAAGGTGGGTAAGGACTAAGTTCAAATTTGGGGTTCTTTTGATGGGTGGCAAAAGCAGCCAGGCTTGGACACTGTCCAAAGGCAAGTTGCTATTCTTGTAACTTCAGTGTTGAGTATATTGCAAACTGCTTGTCATAGGAGAGCATCCATTATTTGTCCAGGACTATTGGATGATCATTCTGCTTCTTGCTCTTGTACTCATTTTTTCATGCAGCATAATAGAAGGGTCACTCAAAATATTTGTCGATGAAAAGAAAACTCAACTGCTTAAAGACAAAGGCTTGCATATTGAAGTTTGTGACAAAGGAGTGACAGGCCTTTAACAAGTCTGTTCCTTCCGTAAGTCATTGCTCTTTTCTTAGCAATGTTTTTGCTTTGTCCAAGCCTTTGTATATATGTATGTATGAATTGTCATACACTCTGATTTCAGCTTGTAAGTGGATAAAAATGGAGTCCCAAAGTGTCTCTTACAAGTGCAGTATTTGGGACAAAGATAGTTTATCACTGTTTGACTTTGACCTCATGTTTATGACTTTATGTGCATATAGTTATACAACCTGCTTTGATTTGGAATTTTTTAACTTCAAATGCGCTAATGTCGACTTCATTTGGTGTGGTATTTTAGATGCCTAGACATGCATGAGGGATGTCTTTGTTTGTTTGAAGTTCAAAGAATACTTTTTCCTAATTTTGAATTTATTTGTCACTTAACTCTTTTCCCCGGGAAATAGGGGCATGAGTCATTTATTTTTCATATTTTCTGCTGCAGATGTCAAATGGTGACTTGTTCCAGAAGAACAATGATATGATAGACTTAGTTTTGGGGGAACTCTCACCATGAGTCTTGGCTCGTTGAGCCTGCTATTGCATTGTATGTATTATTTTTTACTTTGTTAATATACTTAGTCAAAATAATTAAACCAATCTCCCTCATTTCAAATTTATAGTAACTTTAACCTATTCCTTTAAGTAGCTGTAAGACCTAGTTGAACCATTCTAATGTCAAACTTTATATGTTTGTTCAAATGTATCCTTGTCTTTGTTAATAAAGAAACATTTTATGAATCTGAATCAATACAGTAAAAATGGTGAGAACTTTAAAATAAATAAATAAATAAAGGCGTTTGCAGGGAAATTGACATAATAGGGGAAAAAATTAAATTCCCAAAATGGGTATTCTTTTAAAAAAATCTGGAATTGGGTAAGTCGTGTTTGTGAGACTAAGTTGTATTTCAAAACACTGCTTTTGCCTAGAATTCGTGTTTTTAATCAAGACTTTTTTTTTTTAAGTTCAGGTCAGAGTTGAAAGCTTGACTTAAAAAAAAATTACCCCTCTTGCATCAATTTCCTGGCTTTTGCATCTAAACTTGAATGGGTCTTATACTTAATGACAAACACCAAGTTAGATACATAAATAATCACGTTAAATTGTTGATTTAATTTATAAAATCTGAAGGCTTTGTTTCCTCTGTCAAGTGAAGGTATTCCCTCTGATATTTCTGGAACAGGGGAAATAAATACGATTTTCTCCATGCCTTGGTGGGAGGTCTGTGTAATATGCTTTTAGCATATAATTATAAGTCCTTAGTAATATCTTCCTACTGCAGCAATGACCTGGATAACATTCTTCTTGAGAACCTTGGTGACACAAGGACGTTGCAAGCAGTTTTTGAGCTTGAAGGTCTTGTCTTAATTGGTAAAATGGCATTTTGTTTATTTGAAATACAAGCTGGTGACACTTTGTGATATTACTGTTACTAAATATCACTAATCATTGCTACTTGTTAGAATGCTAGTCTACATCTGTATGTGTAGCAGTCTAGTTCATTAGCATAGTTAACCCTTTTTTGAGAACAAAATTATATAAGGACTTTTTTATTAAGGAAGATATTCTTACAAAGAGATAGGAGGTTAAGAGACCCTCCTTAAATGTAAATAAATAAAAAGAACAGCCAAGAGAGGACAACAACAAAAAGAATCAGTGAAGCAAAGTTCCCTAACCTTAACATATCTGAAATGGACACCATTTTTAAAAACTAGTAGAATTTAAATGCCTAATCTTATCCCAAAGAATCTTCTTGTCCTAAGGGATCCCCTAAAGACCAATATAATGCTCCAACATAATATCAAAGTGTAGCATAGATTGCACATTACCACAAAAATTTGGCTTCTACTTCTACTAAAACGATTCAAGCTAGTCAACAAAATATCATCCATGGAAATAGGGCACAGCCAACACACTTAAACGTCAAACAAACAACTTCATGAAAAAACAGATGCAGAACTACGTAAGAACTAAATGCAATCTTCACTGTTTTTCATATTCTAAAGAATACTCATTGTCCAGTTAAATTCTGGTTCATAAAGAATTACTGCTCTCCTCCTTTTAAGGTTATATATCCACCCACGTTATATGCTTCCATTTTAATTCATTTATATATTGGAACATTAAAGTAGAATGATGAGTTTGCCTGACATCCTGAACTGTGTTGGTTGACTCAATATACAGGACCACATACATTGGCTCCAGAGTATGGTTTTGAATATGAACTAGTCACATACAGATGGCCCACATGGTTACATAAACAGAAAGAAAAGCAGTGAATAATTTGGTCATAGAAAATCCTGATCCTAGATGTCATTTTCCCCCTTCCCTAGGAGAAGGTATCACAGTTTCTTCTTTTGCATCAAGTTCCATGCTTTTGGTTTTTTGTCTTTTAAACTATTAGTTTCAACATCATTATGCAATGCTGTGACGAAGATAATGAAAAATAAAATCCCCGTGCAAGAAAATCTGTCTAAAATCTAGTAAGCTACCAATATATTATGCAGGTCATTTTTGTCGATGTTGATCAAATTGTCCTAGCAGACATGGGAGAACTCTATGACATGGATTTAAGGGAAAACCCCTGATACTCTTTTAGATAATAATGAGGAGATGGGTGGATATCGGTTTTGGAGACAAGTAAATGTCACTGTTTTTCATGATAATGCCCATGCAATTTTAATTATTTTATGTAAATGCAGCATTGGATATAAGTCCTTGTTAACCTTTTTTTCTTGTGTTGTAGGGTTTTGAAAGCATCAGTTGCAGGGAAAACCATACCATATTAGGTTAGCACCTGGTAGCTACTTTTTATATTCTCTTGCCAAAGAGAGTTGGAGCCTATCAAATATAATTTCTACGCTTACTGATTCAATTTCTGTTTTCAGTGCTTAATATGTCGTTGATCTGAAAAGTTCCAAGAGACTGCATTATGAAAAACTTAGCAAGGATCCAAATAGTCTAGCCAACTTGGATAATGTAAGAGGTTTGAGTTTAATAGTTCCTTTTTACCTGCAAAAGAGTCATTATATAAAAGAATAAAAGATCAAGTTGTTAGGTAAGATTGACTGGTTTTGTGGCCCCAATATAACATGAAAGCTCAGTGCATGGTAAATGACTGCTTTATATTAAAACTTCATTAGATGGAGGCATAAGGAACCATCTCTAGACCACTAGTAACACTGTTCAAAATAAAATAGTTAACCTAAAACAGTAAGCTGTTAAACAAGGGCCACAGAATAGTTGTTTTAACTTTCGATGTACATGCCTTGTCAAATTAAATTGTTAAAGAATATTTAGCCCCTCCTCAATCCGCTAACCAAATAAATAGGCATGAAAGGAAAACTGGGGGCTACTTTATGTTACGTTATCTGAATATTTGTCTTGGTGATGATTGATGAGTTATCATATTATAAATTTATAACACGTAATTTAGAGACCTTTTGATTTTAATTATTTCAGTATGTTTATACCTATTGACCAAGATGGTACTTTTTAGAAACAATTGTGCGATCATTGTTGGAAAAAATTGACAAGACTACTCAGGTACATGTCATTGTTGGGAAAGCTTAGTGTTGAACAAATAAGACCAGTGATTTTCTTATCAGATTTCGAGCAAGTTGGAATCAGGTCCTTCCTTTTTAGGGTTTAGGAAAATTGAATAATGATTTCAGAATCGCTGAAAAAGAGCAGCAAGAACAACGAAACCTATTACTGAAAAAGAGCTATTACATAAGTTGTACAAAGGACCAAATGGGATCCTTTAGGACTGTAAAATCAAGTTAGAGATTTCTTAGTATATTTCCTTATTATTATTTTTTATGAAGACGATGAACACATCTTTATGTGCTTCCTATGTATTTCCCATTAGCCTTCTCTTTTAAATGTTTGTTTTTGGTTTGAGGTGCCCTTTTTGTTAAAATTTTCCCTTGATTGTTTAGGATCTTCCTAATTGTGCTCAGTATATTGTGCCCATTTTCTCTTTGCCACAAGAATGACTATGGTGTGGTAATGCTACAAAATATAAGGCAAAAACCATTGATTTGTGCAACAATCCCATGACGATAGAACCCAATTGCTGGTGAATGTTATTTTTTATGTTTTCTGTTCGTGGAGACTTATTTCCTATCGCAGCTTATGTTTGTGCACTCCTCTTTATCTTGGACCATACCTTGATTTTGAAGCAAGAAGATTCACAGCACGAATCTCGGGGGATGATCAAGAATCTGAATGAATGCAATCCCTTAATCAATCCAAGGACTTGACTAGTGAAGATCCATTGAATGAAAAACACGGAATCCGTGAAAGATGTTCTGCAAGTTGAAATTTACTCAAGAAATCTATGATCCTTTCAACATCAACATTTTTTTTTTGGTGATTACTCATCTGTGTCTCTCACACTAAGTTCTTGAACTTGCAGATATAGACTGAAACAAAAGAAAGAAAACCATATTTATATTTATGTTAAATTTTGCTAAGCCGGTGAAAGATTCTAAACTTTCAAATCCATTTTATTAAACTTAATGTGGAGATGAATGGGTGGTGAATTTTGATTTGCAGGTAAATTTTACAAAATTTCGTTACAACTAACTCTACTTTGCCTTCTAATGAGGAAGAATAACTATTTGTTTAATAATATATTATTGTATTATTTAATGTATGTAGTATCTTATGTATTATCAACTACATTAAATAATATGACAACATATTGGATAATAAAATGGACTTGTTCAATGACAATGTATCAACAACACACATGCTCGCACGTGCGAACACACACACTCACACGTACGCACGCAAGCACACAAACGCATACACACAGACAGAGATATATATTACAAAAAGCAACTTTTTCAATTTATTTTAATATTAACTTTAATAAATCTTTGTAAATACATAACATTATCAATTCAATCATTAAATTATTAAAATATTAAATAAGTTAACTTTAAAAATGTTGATACTATAATTTTAAAACTAATTTTTTTATCATTGTATTATTAGTATAAAGTATTCATTAATTTTGTTAATAATTAATTTTCGTTAAAAAAATTTAGTTGACTACTTTAAGCATTTCATCGCAATCACCTTTTTTTTATTATTATTTAAAAGGCTCAAATATGAGAATTTACTTAAAAAAATTGAGTCTAATTCTATTTGAAAAATTATTTGATACTTTATTGTATAAATTAAACTCAATGTATAACATATTTTCTTAAAAATATAAATAAATGCTAATTATATAAGAACATATATAATAAGAGAGCTATTTTTATATAAGGGTGGGAAGAGTAAATCTGGGTTGTACAACCCTTCATGCATATTTAAGATTTAATTTCATGTAACAAGTTTAAAAAAAAATCATGACTTTAATAAACTTACATAATTTGTGTGATTTTTTTTTTCTTATCACAAGTTTATCCAAACCATTGAACTAGAAACTAATTTTATTTGAAGTACTATGATTATCGTTAGTATGACAAATTTTTGCATATAATAAATATTGTATACAAATTTTTCGTTACATAAATCATCTCACAACCTGTGAGTATAAAGTGTCTAAATTATGCTAACTCATTGAATTTGTATGTTTTAATTTTGATACAATGAAACTTAATAATAGATATTTATTATATTTTCACTTTCATATTTGAAAAAAAGAGAGTTCCTCTATCAAAAACGTTTGTATCTAATTTTGCAAAAAAAAAATTGTATATGATGTATGCATGAACTATGGAATAATGGAAAGTGACAATTACAAGAATAAGAAATGCCTAACAACAGACCTCACAATGTCAATGAAAAGAAATCATATATATGATCTAGACAAGTCAATTGTGTGGACACCAACAAAAACAAATCCACATATGAATGTTGTTATAGATCATCTAAATAAAATGAATATGGTCTTAAATTTTGTGTCAAATCGAATCAATTATACGTGGAACTAGCCACACACCTAGGACGATGATGAGTCAATATCAGAAATAACATCCCTAATGCACTTGAATACTCTCAACGAAAAATGATTATTAGTGAGGGAAATTTTCTTAATACAGGACCAATATCTATGAGCATTTAATATGGTTTCCTGCACCCTTAAAATCAGCTAATCTGTGAGAAAAAGCAATATAAGTGTTGTCCTTTCATGATAGATTATTAGCTTGATTTTGCTCTGATGCATTGTCCTTTCGTTAAAATTGAACCATTCAAATGGCTATTCTTAATGTGGGCAATGATTTGGTGAAAATAAATCTACACAACAAAAAATCAGAGAAAATTGAAGTCAACCTTATTATTGAAAGTGTGAACGTCAATACCAAGAACATAATAGTCATTACAAAAATACTTCATATATTAACAAACAAAGCTTGCCTTCATTAATATAATATTTATTTACTATACACTAAATATAACTGTAGACATTGGGGTGTATAGTTGTATGTTTTTTAAACCTTACTCCTAAGCCTAATAAGATTCCACTATATCTTATTACATCATTTATTATATTTATCACTTTCTCTTTTTTATTTTCTTTTATGT
Organism: Cajanus cajan; assembly: GCF_000230855.2. NCBI lineage: Eukaryota > Viridiplantae > Streptophyta > Magnoliopsida > Fabales > Fabaceae > Cajanus > Cajanus cajan. The sequence continues at coordinate 81,217,360 of NC_138518.1, forward strand.
ATTTTCTCTCTTTTTTTCATTTATATGTCTCATTTTCGGAGTGTACGTTAAATATTTTCCTTTAATTTAATGCTCGGAATAATATGTTGGGTGCTAAAGGAGAAAGAAGAATCTCCTATCTTCATTGTTATGTGTAAATTACTGGCATGGCACAGAACCCTGTCATTTATTTCTCTTTTCAGGAAAACCAAAATGGACTACGTACCACATTCCTTTAAGAATACAAAAAAGAAAAAAGGTGCAGAGTGTGCTCATGTGGAAGAGGTCAAAAAATGGCCCAGGAAGAAAGAGAAAATAAAAAAATAAAAAGAAGCCAAAGGGAAGCACTTTAAATGCAACAATGAGCCGAATCAAAATAGAAGAATGAGAAGTAGAATCTTAGTCAAAGTAGTCAAACTTTTATATCCAAGTAGCACAATCCAATCTTGTACCGAAACCTCGATGGAATAAAGAAATGAAGAAAAACTTTTGCTAATAAACAACGATTATTTTTTAATATTCATCATGATAAATTTGTTAACTCTTATATTAATAATGATTTTTTTATTGAGCAACAAACTGTTAATACTAACATTGTAAATTTATTAAAGATTAGGCTCGGTGTAAAATAATTTTATAAACCACAATACGTAATAAGTTTATCAATTTTATAATAATTATCTAAAAAAATTACATCAATAATGATTTCTGCTCAACTGTGGGTGTAGTAGAATGGTGCTTCTCCTTTAAATCCAATAAGTATTTGTATAGTTTTGAATTTTCATGATGCACATTCTTCTAATCCTCTATATATGATCCAACAGTACTATATATTCTCAAGACTACTTTCTTTTCATTTTTCTCTTTCTCTCTCTTAAGATTTGTTCAATAGGAGTCCGTTTCACAATAAAAAGTAATAACAGCAGATTCCCAATCATCCTCTCCACTCTATAGGAAACAGCCATAATTGCACCCAACAGTAACTTTCACCATAAAAAAGTTAGAAGCCTCTAAGCTACACCCACTTCCTTGATTGCTTCATCCCTTTTCAACTTAATCTTCCAATTATATAAATCCATCAATCTCCATCAACTTCCCTTCAACCACACTCCCTTTTTTTTCTTCTCTTCCAACCTTTTCATGATGAGTTCTTCATGCACAAACTCTTCTGTCAATGGCTTCTACAACTTCCTCACTCAAGGACTCAATGAGCTTCACCAATCCTTCCTCTCCCATGCCTTCATGTCAATCCAATTCCTTTCAGAGGTCCTCTCATCCCTCCAATCCTTTCATTCTCAGTTAACCATTTTGGTCCAAAGACTTTGCTTGCCAGTTGGAGGGAAATGGTTGGATGAGTACATGGATGAAAGCTCAAGGCTTTGGGATATATGTCATGTACTCAAATCAGCCATATCTGGAATAGAGAACTATTCCTCAACTGGCTCCAATATAGCTTCCTCACTTGATGGCTACCTTCATTTGACTCCACAGCTTTCACATCAGGTTGGTATATACACATATCAAATTCTGTTCCAAACATGTTCAGATAATATGCACCAGGTCTTAGGTTTAAACTTTATTGTTATCATTGTAAATTTTACTGATAAAAAAAAAAATTGTTCCAAACTTTTAGTCAACTCCTTTGTGCTTCACAAAACTAAATCATGTTTATTTAACGAATGAGTCTAATAGTGTGTTTGGTTTCAAGTTTCTGATGTGATTTTTCACGTTTAATCAGAAGAGCTAATAGTTATAGCTTCTGCGTGATTCTTTGCTTTTGATGAGTTTCCAAACCTGCACTAAATTCTTCTAACACACATATATCTATGTATGCAGGCTATTAGAGCTATAAATATTTGTCAAAGGGAGAGTCTAGGAATGGTGGAGGAAAACAAAGGCTTGATGGGAACAAGAATTCAGGCATTGTCTCAATGTCTAAATCAGAACATGTGTATGGAGTCAAAGTTAAACGAGTTCAATGGCTTCCGAGGTGTTCTTTGTGCAATGAGGAGTGTTAGTTCATTGCTTCTGATGATTTTGCTATGTGGGGTGGCATATTGTTGGTCTTCCTCTTGCTTTGACCAACAAGGCTATGAAGGGCACATGGTTTTTGGATCAAGTTTTGCGGTTTCTATTGCGAGATTGCAGCAGAAAGTTGCACAGGAGATTGATCAGAATAATGGGCAGCCAGGGATTCTGCTACTTGAATTCCAACAAGCAAAGATTGCCATGGAGGAATTGAAGGAGGAGTTGGAGAGAATGGTTGGTTATGATGCACAATATGAGATCCAAGCAAAAGTTGACAACTTGAAACATTGTTTTGGGTTATTGAGATGTGGGGTTGAGACTATAACAGGGCAACTTGATGATTTCTTTGATGAGATTGTGGAAGGAAGGAAGAAGCTTTTGGATATGTGTAGTCATAAGTAGATGTATATAATTTGGTTTAGTGAAGCCATAGCAAAGGGGAAAAAATACTTGAGAGCAAAATGAAGCTCTCTAAGGAAAAATAAGGAAAAAAATGATAAAATTATGTTGAAAAATGGAAGCAATGTCATAATTTTTTTTCTGATCTACCTATTTTGTTTTAATTTGCTGAGTTGATAATTAATTGGTTTACAAGCTGGCTTTGGTGCTGAGGCCTTGATGAAGCTTTTACAATGAAAACCCAAGAAAAGAAAAAAATTTGCAAAAGAAGAGAATGTGATTCTTGCTTTGAAGTAAAGCAACATTACTCATGTCATACATGAGAAACCAGAATTTTAAGATGCCACATGCCTTCGAGTAAGAGAAACATCTTTCTATACAGAAGAGTAGTATTCTTTTCCTGTATTCAGTACATGGGAAAGAAATTTAAAAAAAAAAATCAAAAGAAGATAGAAGATATATTATTTGTTAAAAATAAAATGATGCTTTTTCTTTATCTATGGTTAGAATCTTTTGTCAAGCATAACTTGGGATCACCGGATCAATATGCTTTTGTGTGAGGGAATTTCCTCTCATTATCCCAAAATTGAATAAAAAAATTATATACTATAATATTGTCAATGTATTGAACAGTTTCATCTGCATTTTATATCAGATGTAAACCAAATGTGTTAAAAAAATTCAAGGAAATAAAATATTGAAAAAGTTTTATTAGTAAGTCACGGATTAATTATACAAGTGAATTTGATAATACTACTTATATTGCTACAATAAATATAGGATTTTTACTCATACTTAAACCCTAATTCTGGTAATTTATTAAAGATAACCTAGTAGTAAGAAAAATTAGAATAATAAATAAAAGATGTTAGATTCAAATTTTAGTGTTATTATTGTAATTTTAAAAAATGAAAAAAAATCTAATACAAATTTATCCTTACAGTAAATTCATAGCATCTTATCTAAAACCTTATTAGGATTATAATTTTTTGTTGAATTTATTTATTGACACTCAATTGAGACTTCTTATTACACTTTTAATCCAACAAAATTCACAAATGTACTCAATGCCCTTTTGCGGAGGTTAAAGAAAATTCAGTTTGTTAGATTACATTTTTAGTGTTAATGTTGGCAATCTGTATTGGCTTTAAATGGATAGTTTATAGCGTGTAAAGAAGAGAAACAAATTATGCAGTGAAAATAATGTAACCTTTTCTGCAAAGGCTAACGGTATCTGACATGGTTAAGAGAGAAAGAGAAAAAGCTTCTCCCCTGTAAAGCCTAAAAATATACTATGTGAAATCTACCTTTCAAATAAAGCACTCTAGTCCCAAGGGTGGTTGATAACTCAACAACAAGAACAGATCTTCTTCCTCTGTTAAAGTTAAATTGATTGTCTGGGAAAGGAAGAAAGTAGATATGATAATGATTTGTAACATAGAAAAAAGGATTGTGCTACCTTCTTACTGGACAAAGGGAGAAACTTAGAGAACAAAATTATATTTTAATGAAATAATAGCAAAGTTTCTTTTTCACCTTGTTTGTTTGACAATCTCTTTTTACCATCTTTTTGGATATCAAAATTTCTCAATTAATTTGGTTACTTTAAAGTAAGGATAGATGGCCTAGTGCTGATTTAATTAAATAACGTGACGGCGGGGAAATCTTGTTTTCATATGCATTTAATTCTCATGTTGCTCAACGGTTGGGGAATGAAAGGAATTTCTTCTCTAGATTTTTCTTTTTTAAAAGTCTAGGTTTACTTTTGAGCAAAATCCACACATCTTAATCAAAAAAGAATTCGTTAGCTTTTTGATGATATGTTTGGTTTAAAAGAGAAAGCGAAACAGTAAGAAAATGAGAAGATTATGTAAAGTTGTTTCATTATAGAGAAAATGAAATAAAGTTAAACTCTTTTTTTTCTTCTGTTTATTTGGTTGGATAGAGCATAGTATATATAATAAAAATTAAAAAAAATAAAGAAGTGATTTAAAATAAAAATAATTTAGTTGTTTATTATATAAGTCTTTCCCTTTTTGAAGATACAGTATAGGGATGACAAATAAACCTCTACTCGTGAATAATACTCAAACTCGTCCCGACTTTAACGAGGAATACCCGGTTTGACCGGATAAAATACAAGTAAAACTCGATATGTCAAACCGGGTACGGGTACGGGTATGTATATACTTGTACCCGTACCCGTACCCATCTCCAATTGAATTATGTTAAAAAATTTAATATTTTATTACATTTATAATTGTTTGATTATTAAGAAATTTCTTAATTAAAATATGAGATAGGAAAATAATTTAATTATAATTATAATATAATGAAAAAATAATTTAAAAATATTGTGTATTTTTTTTTGTAAAAAAAATAATTTTTTACGGGTACAGGTATATCCGATACCCGACGGAGACAAGGATGGGGACAGAAATTACATACCAGTAAGTATGGGTACGGGTACAAGGATGGGTTTGAGTCGCGAGAAAGGGAACGAGTATCATGAAACCCGTACCCGACCCACCATGTTGTCATCCCTATTATAGTAATGCCAAACTATGGAAGAATTTTTTTCCAAAAAAGTTTATCATCATTCATGCCACTTTATAGTGTTCTAAACATACGTTTAATAAATTAAAAATTGTTAACTTATATAACTTGACACTTATATTTTTTAATTAAAGATCAAAATTTAATCTTCATTTTTAACATGAAATTGCTATTGAAATTTGGAAGTACCATTTTACTCTTGTAGGGATATATTGAGTGACAGATATTTTTATAAGTTTAATTTTAATACATTGTAAGTATAGTTTACATTACACTATCAATCAATTATAAATCATCTTAAATATGGCTTTTATAATAGTAATAATATAATCCAATAATTTTTCCATGCTTAACAATTAATAATTAAATGACATTGCGAAAAACTTTTACATTATCATCACATATATTTCAATGATTTTTTTTTATAATCATTCCATCTTTTTAATAAATTCCTCTCTTTTAAAGAATTTTAAAAAATTCTCTTGATCAAACTTTAGTAACGTAATGCTGGAAAATCTAAAAAGAAAAGTAACAAGAAAGATTAAAAAAAGAGTAAATTAACTTGTTTTAAATCAACAACGATTGAAGATGGGTTAGTACTTTAGCCTCAAGGATTAGGATATTAATTAACTAGCTTTTCAATTTCGTTTGAGTACGTGAAATAGTTTAATTAGTATTTAGTTCTAGTATTAGCTAGTATCTTGCAATGCACATAATGATCTAAAGTCAAATCCTAGCTCTCTCTCTATATAAATATATACCTCAGCATTTAGCAGGCAAAGATTTTGTTACGGGATTATAGTTCATCTTTTGCTAATTATAACTTGCATCAACCAAAAAGAACTCTCGTGTGCACACTGCACAGCGAATTGTACATTCATAATTCGATCGAATTTAGCAGCCTCATAACTTAAGGTCTAATTATATTTAAATAAAATGCATAAACGACGACAAAATAAACTTGGGTTAAAGCTAAGAAAATCAAATTAAATCTCAAGCATGGAAGAATAGATATGACATATTCTCTCATCAGTTATGACAAAGAGATCCAAACATAATCCCCTTAATGTCGAGTCCATGATTCATTTGTAAATAATACGCTTGTCTTTATCAATAAAGGTCCCTATCTACTGCAAGCAAGTAAATAAACTAGTGGAAAATTGTTCTAATTTAGGAAGTAATTTGGAGTTCAAGTTTAAATAAGTAACTGTACTAAATATTTAATGAAAAAGTTTTGTCATCTATAATAATCTTACTCAATAATGAGATTGTTTTATGAAAGATACATGTAATCTTTATATAATAATAAAAATAAATAAAGTGTCACTATCAAAGTCACTTGGTGGCTCCGTTGAAAATTTGTAAAAAGTGCTTCATTTGCGTTGCTATTACCAGGATTGGTGATCACTTTTGGTGAAAATACATTGTATGTGGCAAAGGAAGAGGTTGACGTTTCAGATGTTCTAACAGAGTGTGCCACCACTCCCTTGTGTTTTTCTGTGTTTCTTGCCGTGAATTCAGATTAATCTTCACCGTCTAAAAGCAGAACTAACGTGTCACTAAATTACACTGATGTGGTAAGAATGATGAACACGTATGGCTACACTAGCAATGCCTAACTTGTGAAGAAATATGCATGAATATGAGAATTAATGAATTCAAGGGGGCAACAACTAGCTCATTTGCACATTTTTGTTTCAAACCAATTAAATAAGGTAGGGTCGGATCAGGTTGATTTTTGGAAAGTTTTATCTTGAGTCTGAACTGAAACCAGGCAAATAAATTTAAGTTGTAGTGATGGGTGTAGTTGCATGAAAATTGAGTCATGGAATTTAAGGACACTTTATCCTTAGTAAGAGAGATTAGTCAAGTACACAAATCTAGATCATAAAAAAATTAAAGAGAATAATCATAAAATGTAATGATCATAACCCACTTCCAATCTCAGTTTCCTATTTCATTCATGTCATAACTCTGCTTTAAAGGGGAGAAAATAAATGCCTCATACTTAGTACTTCACAATTACAATCCCTTCACAGCTAAAAACAAACCTTGTATCACATATACAAAAAAATGTACAGTTCAACTTTATGTCATAAAACTAAATTTTATACATAGATAAGGCAAAGCACTCGCCTTAAGGAAAAAATTGAACAAAATCTATTTAATTATTTCTTCTATTTACCAACCAAACCCTCATAGAATCAGATCACTGGAAGCTGCAGGTGTAGTTTTTGCCTCGTTGACAATGTTCATGATCTCTTCTATGCTTTGAAGAGAAGATTTTGCATTTTCTTCACTGTAGTAAACATCTTGAGCCTCTTCTCTCAATTCCTTTGGCAAGTTCTTCAAAAACCATGGATGTGACTTAATTTCCTTCATGGTGATTCTCTACATTATAATTATAAAGCTTAGTTACAACATGCTCTAAGTAATATCACGGTTCATGTCATAATCACAAGTGTTTTTTCTAATATGTTAAATAGCAATGCTCATATACATACCATTGCTGGATTTGCCACAAAAATGCGAGATATCAGATTTTTACAGTCTAGAGATAAGCCAGCTTTGTCAGGGATCTGGTATTGAACAGCCATAACTCTCTGGATAGGAAAAATATATATAGGGAATTAAGACATGATGAATCTATCAACAGAGGTAGGTAGTTAAAAAATAAAGCAAATTACTTGTACGGTTTTCTTGAGATTCCGGTGATCATCTTTGTCCTCAAATGGCAACGTTCCTACCAGCATTGTATAAAGTATTACTCCACAGGACCATAAATCTACCAACTGAATAGTTACAAAATAGAAACACATCAGCAAAAGAAACAAAACTAGCAAAAAGTACAGAGAAAAAGAAAAGGATAAAATTGGTGTTGTTCTCTTATTAGAATTGAAGTTTTATTTTACTGATATACATTGTTTACATTTAATGCAGATACATTGAAGTACAATTCTATTTCTGATTGAAAAACAACACTAATTGTACCAATGATACTTAATCGAAATTTTGTCTAAACAAAAACTCATCAAGTCAAAGTTAACTTAAGGCATTTTAAGTGCTTCATAGTCATTGAAATATATTGTTTTGTATTTCACTCTGACAAATAAACATCATTGTGTGTGCTAAGTGACTACAGAACAATTGAACCAGATTGGAAGTGTGACTACTTTTATTCTTTTTCATGGTTGGAATTTAGAAATTGAAATATTACCTTTCCATCGTAATCTTTGCCAGAAATGACCTCTGGTGCAATATAGGCTGGAGTTCCTATCATTGAATGAGGCCTTGAATGGAGTAGATATGACTAGAAAAGTAAAGCTTATCAGAAGCAGAAATCACCAAATAATGTGCATTTAATTAGTTCTTTGTTTAAATCATTCAAGATTGGTAATAATGAATTTCATAATTGAACCTTAGAATAGCCGAAATCACAAATTTTGAGACGATTAGCAGGGCTTCCATCTAATAAGGTATTCTCCAGCTTCAAGTCTCGATGACATATTTCCTACAATAAGAAAGATAAAAATCATGTTACTACCAACACTAACACTCACTGAAACTAACCATCCATTCTCAGAAATATGTTTCACTTACCATTTTATGACAATAACTAACTCCTGAAATCAACTGCTGGAAGAAATATCGAGCCTGCAATTTACAAGTCACAAGAAGAATGAGAAACAAACTGTTTAAACATTTTGTTATATGAACAGTGGCCATGACTTGTAAACATTGGAGTTGGTGCTCTTCTTAAGTCATTTATTATAATTTATATTTTTGTAGAGGAGAATTGCTGCAAGAAAGTGTGAGAGAGCATATATTGTTGGGAAAGAAAGCAGAAACATGTTAATAAAACCAGCCATTTAGGCGGATCCAGCCATATAGGCGGCAACAAATAAATAAAACTAGCTAGATGATGATAGACAAAGAAAGAAAAGAAAGTAGACCACAAGAATTTTACGTGGTTCACCCTTACACTAGGGCTACATCCACGGGACCAACTCCGAAAATATTTTATTACCACCTTCCACAAATTGTGGGAATACAGAACTCTTCACTCAACAAACACTCACTCTACAAGAGGAAACTTGTGTTTTTGAGTAATTTCTGAGTTAATTTACAAGTGAAATGGGGAGGCCTATTTATAGTTGAAGTTCCAAGGACAATCTCGTAAATATCCTAAAGCTTAGGGGCAAAATCGTAATTTTCCCTTTTGATTTTTTTTCACCAGCACCGAAAGTTGTTTGGCTGGTTTTGGTGGCTGGATTCTTCTACAAATCTCCCCCTCCAGCCACAGTCATCCCGACAAGCTCGATACATCGTCTGAGCTTTTCTCTGGTCACATTCTTTGTTAGCATATCAGCAGCATTTCTATCTGTATGAATCTTCTTTAACTGGAATAACTGCTTTTCAATGGCCAATCTAATCCAGTGATATCTTACATCAATATGTTTGGTCCGAGAATGATACATAGTGTTCTTGCTCAAGTCTAAGGCACTTTGACTATCGCAATAAACTATGTATTCCTCTTGCTTCAACCCTAATTCTTGAAGAAATTTCTTCATCCACAACATCTCCTTTCCAGCTTCAGTAGCCGCAACATATTCTGCTTCAGTTGTGGATAAGGAAATGCATTTTTGCAACTTAGATTGCCATGATATAGCTCCCCCTGAAAAAGTAAATATATATCCTGAAGTGGATTTTCTATCATCAAGGTCTCCAGCCATATCTGCATCTGTATAGCCTTCAAGAATTGGTTTGGCTCCTCCAAATCTTAAACACAGTTTGGATGTTCCTCTCAAGTATCTCAAGATCCATTTTACTGCTTCCCAATGTGTCTTCCCGGGATTTGATAAATACCTACTCACGACGCCAACAGCATGAGCGATATCTGGTCTTGTACACACCATAGCATACATTAAGCTTCCGACTGCTGAAGAGTATGGAATTGTTGACATTTTCTCCTTTGTTATTGGACATGATCTCTTGCTGAGTTTGAAATGCCCAGCAAGTGGTGTAATGACAGGCTTAGCATTTTTCATATTGAACCTCTCTAGAACCCGTTCAATATATCTTTCTTGTGATAACCACAATTTTCCTGCTTTCCTATCTCTGATGATGTCCATTCCTAAGATATGCTTTGCTACGCCCATGTCCTTCATGTCAAATGCCTTTGACAATTCTACTTTTAGATTTTTGATCATTTGAACATCTTGGCCTACAATTAGCATATCATCCACATATAGGAGAAGGATAAGGAATTTACCATTTGGATATCTGTTGATATACACACAAGGATCTGCATCTGTTCTTTTGAAACCTTGACTTTTTATGAACGAGTCAAACTTCTTATACCATTGTCGTGGAGCTTGTTTTAATCCATACAAGCTCTTTTTCAACTTGCAAACCATATCCTCTTTTCCTTTGACCTCAAAGCCTTCAGGTTGCTCCATATAGATCTCTTCATCTAAATCACCATGCAAAAATGCTGTCTTTACATCAAGCTGCTCCAACTCCAGATCCATGCTTGCTACTAGTCCTAGTATGACTCTGATAGAACACATTTTAACAACTGGAGAAAAGATTTCTTCAAAGTCAATACCTTGCTTTTGGCTGAAACCCTTTACCACGAGTCTCGCTTTATGTCTGACTAGCTTATCACCATCTTTCTTTAGTTTGAATACCCATTTATTTTTGAGTACTCTTCTTCCTTTTGGCAGCTGTACTAATTCATATGTATTGTTCCTTTTTAAAGAATCCATCTCCTCTTGCATTGCCTTCACCCAGCAGCCTTTGTCTTTATGAGACTGCACTTCTTGGAAGCTTTCAGGCTCTCCCTCATCAGCAATGAGGATGTATTCAGAACTGGGGTACTTTGTAGATGGTTGGCGTTCTCTGGTAGATCTTCTTATTTGTGGTTCTACTTGCCCAGAGGTATAGGATGGCTCCCCCTGCTCATTAGCCTCTGTATCAGGTACAACAACTTCTTCATCTACGCTTTCTTCATCCCCAAAAACTGGCTCTTCTGTCTCATGTTCTGGTTCTTGGGTTTGTCTTCCATCAGTGGCACATTCTGATGGAACATGAGATGTTGGATTAACACCATCTTCCATAGGTTTTGCAGCTTCCCCACCTTTTAGATCTTCTATCGTCTCGTGCTCATGGAATATTACGTCTCTGCTTCTGACAATTCTCTTCCTTTCTGGATCCCATAGCTTGTAACCAAATTCCTCATTTCCGTATCCAACAAAAACACAAGGAATGGCTTTATCATCCAGCTTTGATCTTTGTTCCTTTGGCACGTGCATAAATGCTTTGCAGCCAAAGACTTTCAGATGAGAGTAACTTACTTCTTTTCCTGCCCAAACTCTCTCTGGAATATCAAAACCCAATGGTACTGATGGTAATCTGTTGATGAGATAGACAGCAGTCTGTACAGCTTCTCCCCAAAATGGCTTTGGTAGTTTAGCCATTCTGAGCATACATCGTACCTTCTCCACAATTGTACGATTCATCCGTTCTGCAATGCCATTGTGTTGAGGTGTGCCAGGAACAGTTTTCTCGTGACGAATACCATACTTGGAGCAATAATCTTTAAACTCCTTTGAGATGTATTCTCCACCATTATCTGTTCGGATACACTTCAACTGTTTTCCTGTTTCCCTTTCTACCATGGCATGAAACTGCTGAAAACATTGGAATACCTGACTTTTTGCTTGTAGCAGGTATACCCATGTCTTTCGTGAAGCATCATCAATAAATGTGACAAAGTATTTATTGCCACCAAGTGATTCTACCTCCATGGGACCACATACATCAGAATGTACTAGCTCCAACTTATTCTTTTTCCGATTGGAGCTCTTTTTGAATGATACTCTATGATGCTTACCGAATACGCAATAATCACAAGGGTTCAAAAAATCTCCTTTGGCTTGAGGAATAAGGGACTGCTTGGCCAAAAGTTGTAATCCTTTCTCACTTATGTGCGCCAGTCGTCTGTGCCATAAATTAGGTGAAGCATCATTTTCCACTGCATTTAGTTGTCCTTTACACACCTTTACATATGTCTTGTAAAGCGTGCAACATAACTTCCCTTTTGCTACCACCAAGCTTCCCTTGGTGAGTTTCCATCTGCCACCTTTCATGGAATGTTCATATCCTTCCTTGTCCAGCACATTCACAGAAATCAGGTTCAAACGTATATCTGGAATATGCCGCACATCTTTTAGTATTAATGTGCACCCAACACCAGTTTGTAAGTGGATGTCACCAATTCCCACTATTTGTGAAGTACTTTTGTTCCCCATGTTCACGTGGCCAAAATCTCCTTTTCTGTAGGTGGTAAAGTATTCCCTCTTGGGAACACAATGGTATGAGGCAGCCGAGTCGATAATCCATTCCTCATCTGGTTCTGCAATATGACAACACTCTCCTTGATTACATAAGAGTGTTATTTCATCATCACTGGCTGATGTTGCTGCTGCAGTGTTTCTGTCATTTGCCTGATTCTTGTCCTGGATTTCCTTCTTCAGGAATCTACAATTTTTCTTGAGATGGCCTGGCTTGCCACAGTTGTAGCAACTGCGTCTCTCCCTGGACTTGGAATGATCTCTATGCCCTCTTGGTGTTCTGCTTTTACTTCGACTCCTGCGTTCTGTGACAAGAGCATGAGTCTCATTTTTGGCAGCATCTCTTCTTCGGATCTCCTCATTGAGTATGCTATTTCTTACCATATTCAATGATACTTTGCCTTCTGGTGCAGAATTACTTAAGGATACCACTAAAGTATCCCAACTGTCTGGTAATGACCCCAAGAGTAGCAATGCTTGCATCTCATCTTCAAGCGTTAAGCCTGCTGAAATTAGTTGCATGACTAGGCCTTCGAAGTCATTCAGGTACTCCGCTACGGCTCGTCCTTCTTGTAGTTTCAAATTCATGAGCTTTCGCATCATGAATATTTTTGATTGTGCATTCTTTGTCTCGTACATACTCTCTAATTTCTGCCAAAGAACTTGGGGATCTGTTTCTTTGGACACTTGATTATAGAGAGTAATATCTACCCATTGACGAATGGTACTTAAAGTCTTCTTCTTTAATTTCTTCCAATCACCATCGGACATCTTTTCGGGTTTCGATCCATCGCCTTCAATTGGATCGTAAAGGTCCAATAAATTAAGACGATCCTCCATCATTGACTTCCACAATGAATAATTTGTTGCCGTCAATTTCACCATGGTGCCTGTGTTGCTCTCCATGACTTATCTGCTTCTTCTCGGATCGCTTCTGCACACTTCCGCCAAATTGGTGATGAAGACCAATTTGCACTATTCACTATTCACGTAAATAGTATTTTTTTTTTTCACAAAATACTATTTACTTGAACAGTACTCTCGCCAGCTGTTTAGCAGAAACAACCGGCTCTGATACCAGTTGTTGGGAAAGAAAGCAGAAACATGTTAATAAAACCAGCCATTTAGGCGGATCCAGCCATATAGGCGGCAACAAATAAATAAAACTAGCTAGATGATGATAGACAAAGAAAGAAAAGAAAGTAGACCACAAGAATTTTACGTGGTTCACCCTTACACTAGGGCTACATCCACGGGACCAACTCCGAAAATATTTTATTACCACCTTCCACAAATTGTGGGAATACAGAACTCTTCACTCAACAAACACTCACTCTACAAGAGGAAACTTGTGTTTTTGAGTAATTTCTGAGTTAATTTACAAGTGAAATGGGGAGGCCTATTTATAGTTGAAGTTCCAAGGACAATCTCGTAAATATCCTAAAGCTTAGGGGCAAAATCGTAATTTTCCCTTTTGATTTTTTTTCACCAGCACCGAAAGTTGTTTGGCTGGTTTTGGTGGCTGGATTCTTCTACATATATATGGCAGAAATATGAACTTTATACTTTCACGTTCCGAGAGTAAGTCTAATTCAATTATGCAAAATTAACTTGTAAAAAGAAAATTTCTCTAGAATTGAATGTCTAAAGTATGAAATTTACGAGACTAAACATTTATAGGTGATTGATAAATGCATGATAATAGATCACATCAACAATAATTTATACATTATTTGTTATATTTATCTCCATCTTACATTATTTTTTGTATTTGTATCTCACACTTTTCTTTTTCTTTAGTAAAAAACTTGTTGTACACTATCTTATACAAATATGAATATAATTTATTTATATAATATACCTCGTCTTCACTTATTGGTCCTCTGCAAACTCGATTAAACAGCTCTCCACCTGCTGCGTACTCCATAACTATTGCAAGATGTGTTGGAGTCAAAGCCACCTGCAAAGTTCAAATTCCATATTAAACAAACTAGTTGAACATAATAATATATAAGCATATATTAATAACAAGTGTTAATTACTATTTAATATTTTATATTAAATATTTCTAACTTTTTGCTTATAGTGGTATTATTTAAAATTTTAACTTATATTCATTATTTTACCTTTCACTTACATTAATTGTAGTCATATGCATGCTCAATGCTATTATTTCATAATAGAAGTCAAGCAAGTACTTTCAACTAAAATGGACCATACCTCCTTGAACCGAACAATATTCGGATGGTGAAGAGATCTATGGTTTATGATTTCCCTTGCCACCTTCTCATCAATCTGCAAAAAAGTATTAAGTTTGCTTAAGCAAAAAAAAAAGTAAATGTCCTCAATTGTTGGTGCTTAAATAATTAGTGCATAGGTGTTTGTTTGTAGGAATCTTCTATAGAGTGACAAAATGTAGTTTAATTAATAACAAAAATACTTAAAATTTTAATAAAAAAATATAGTTAAATTTGTGATAAAATCAAGTATATATAATAAAATATAAATTAATTAAAATCTCTATTTTTGTTGTTTTTAATAAATTTATTAATGTGTTTTATTTTTTGAAGTAATTCTCTTTATTTTAACATAATCAAATATCTGTTTCAACTTATGTTTTCCTGATGATTCTTTGACAAAAAAAAATGACAGTTTGAATATTTTGAATGGTAATAAAAATCATCAAAAAATCAAATTTACTTAATTTTAAAAATAAACATATTGAATTAGTTTTTTTAAATTAAAAAAAAACAAGAAAAACTCAAACTACAATTAAGTCGTAAATTCATCAACGTGAGCATAAAAATTATTTAAAACTAATATTTTGGTCTTATTATGCTCAGTATAAATATCTTATATAATTAAAATTTATAATAAAAAATTAAATAAATATTTATATTATAATTAATTTTAAAATAAATAAATACAATAAATTATATGTTTTATAATAAATATTTTTTAAAAGAATTATTGAAATTTAATTTAAAAATAGAGCTAAAGGAGGATAAATTGTGTTACCCAAAAATAGAGGATAAGTTAAAAGGAAACAAGGAGTTGAAACTTAAACACAGAGGATGTTTGTTTCAAATCATCTTTCTCTCTATCTTTATGAATGTGAAAATGAGAATATTTATTCACACGTTTGTCAGGTCATACAACAACATTTTTTTGTATCTTTATAAGAATTCTAGAAAATAACTTCTAATATTTTCATGAAAATATTATTTTTTATATAATTTATTACAAATTTTAATTTTATATAATAATCATTTAGTTTATACATTGCACATGTCATAATACTAATACTTTTATGAGAGAGAAATTTTAAAATAAAAAAAAACACTATAATGAGTGTTTAATACATGAAAAATCTTTTTATACATACCAATTATGATTCTTATAAATGACTAAAATTCATTTTGTTAACCATAATTCTTTTTTAGAACATTAATATTAATTCAATCAAGGATTTTTTACCGAATTAAAGAAAATAACTATATATTAATTGATATTTTATCACATTAAAACTTTCTTTTTAATTTAAAAATATTAGTTTCTTACCTTTTTTATTGGAATAATTTTGTAAAAGATTTCTATAAGTAATATTCTCAAGATTCTTAAAAAATGTTATTTTTTAAATAATAAACAAAACACGAAATACTAATATTCTTAATTTTAAATCTCCAAAAAAAAATATTTTTGTGATTTTCAAATACACTTTCATTAAAATAATTATTTTAATTTAAATACAAAAAAAGAAATAGTAAAACAATATATATGTGCATAGAGCAATCTCAAGCGTGTGGTTCAGCGATAGGAGTTGATCCACGCTTAAATAAGGTCAGGAGTTTAAATCCTGCCTTGTGTATGTAGCTGCGTTAAATCTTAGGAACAGCTAAAAATATATATGTGCACAGAGCACCAACAAGTCTCTAGTTGTAATGAAATTAAATTCTCCTAAAATAAAATCTTGAACTTGATTTTATACATGAAAAAAAAAATCTCTTAAAAGAGATTTCAAAATTGAGTACCATTGATTTGTATTAGGTACCTCGGGGCCCCGTGGGATGTGTTTGACGGCAACGAGGTGTCTGGTGTTTTTGTGACGCATACGCTTCACCACTGCGTATCTCCCAAGTCCTATGTCTTCCTCCACTACCTCGTACTTCTCCATCACTCTCTTTGTCTTTCTCTTTCTCTTTCTCTTTTCTTTCTCTTTCTTTCTTTCTTCTAACACCTCAATCATCAATCATCAATAACCAAACTCTTAAATAATACCTAATTAGATCAGAAAACGCGGGAGCAAACCAAAATTTCACCATTAGAGGGACCAAACTTTTAAACTTAAATCAATTTTAAAATATTAATATATCTAAGAGATCAAAATATATATATTATGATTATTATTAGATGATAATCACGTACCTTGATAAAGGGATAAAAGATATATTTATTATATAACGATGAAAAAACCATTTAAATAAATATTAAAAAAGCAAAGAGATAAGGGTTTTTGGATTTTGAGAAAAAAATTACAGAACTAATTATTTAAAAACAGTCGAGATATATATTATAGAGATAAAGTTGTTTGATCTAAAGATGAGGATATGCTAATCAAATAAAAAAATAATCTAAATATGATTTTTTTAGAGAAATGTGAAAATTTGAAAATAAAGATAAGATAAAAGTGGATTTACTAGTGTTATTAACTCAAGATATATTGAGATTATAATTGTTGATAAAAAAAAATCATAAATTAAGAAACGCCATAAAATCATAAATTAAGAAACGCCATAAAATCAATGTATGTATAACAAAAATTAAAGTTAGTTCCAATCTTAACTAGTGTCAAAAAATCTTAATTAATAATTATCAGTGGTGTAAAAGAAATAACTATTGGCCTTTATTAATTATTAATATTTAGTATGTGTATTACACAAACTAAATGTAAATTTATATATTAAATATCTATTATATATAACTAAGATTTATAATTAAATTACATATATGAATAAAAATTATATTTGTATATAATGAGTACATGAATCAATTAATAAGGGAATTTTCACTTAATTGTATGCATAAATAATTTATATGCTAAATATATTTTTAATTTCTATAAAATGAATGAGTTATAATTTTGCTTCATGCAAAATTTTTTTGATTTTTATCTTTTTAAAAATTGTAAACATTGTTTTTTATGTTTATCAAATGAGCAAGAATTGATTTTAATTCCTATAAAATATATATTTTTATTTTCATATCTTTAAATTCTAATGTCACTATTTCTCGTCACTATTAATCTGCACACTCAAAAGTTCATATTCACTAGCATATAATATTTGCATTAAATTTAGATGATAATTAATTATGTCATTTAATTGAATCATTAACGATCATTATTTCGCATTAAAAAAGGTTATTGTTATTTCATCAATATTATTCTTCTCTTTGAATTTTATTTTTTATTCTTTGGCAGGAAATTTCACATTAATTAGAAATAAAATCATACTAGTATATATAAATGTGAAACAATTCTTATCTTATAAATCAAATTTTGTAAAATTAAGTTATATTTTTAACACAGTTTTTTATATAAGTGAGAAATAATTCTCACCTAACAAATTAATTTTTTTAAGATTGAATTAAACATTTAATCTACTTTATTAAAAGCTTTACACTTTTCGAATGCATTTTTTTAAATTAGATGACGCTTCTTTTTCTTCCCAGCAATTCTCTCTTCTATATATACTTTCTCTTGCTTAATTTCCCCCTTCAGAAAGGGAATTTATGCTTTTTTCACTTTCCTCTTCTATGTAATGTGACACATGTTTAAGTAACGGTGCAACCTTTTAGCAAGAATTGGCCACATTATATGTTTTATAGCTACCACTTAAGCATTTTATATATGATGATTTTTGTGTTCCATGTTGTCCAATATTGCAGAAAGATAGCTTTTAGGTTTGTCTAGTGTTTATATTATGTTGGTAGGTTAATTTGTAAACACCAATATTACGATTACCGTTTTAAGGTTTGTCCATCATTTGACTGTTGTTAATTATCAATTATTAATCACGTGACCTACCTTTCTTGTTTATTTTTGTTTCTTTATTTTCATGTGACATATTTTTGTTTACCATGAATTGAGAGTTATTGAACTTCCATTTCGTTCCATTATTGAAACAACCAAACACTCGTAACACAAAACAAAGGAATATTGTAAATTCTTTTTGTCCTTGTTTTACATGTTTTTCTTTATCTTTGCCACAGAAGGCACTATTTTCAACTAAAAAATGTTAAACTCTGTCTCCTTATTGCATCCATGAGATGGCGTAATCCATAAGGAAGAAAGGTGAGAAACGCTTCTTCCTTTAATTTACGTTATTACCTGAGATGTTTTTCACATAATCTGTATGTCTCTGTGTGATGTTTTTGTTGTTGATTTTTTTAATCAAATATAAACCAACCTATGATTAGATTTAGTTATATTTATCAACTTGGGTTGGTAAGAGTGGTGAAGGACTTACGTTGTTTAATCAAGTGATTAGGGTTTGTATTCTAACTAGAAAACTTAAGTCGAGAAAATTTAAACCTGTGTGAGAGTGATGTTTTGTGTTCTAAGAAACACTTGATAATGAATAATTTTTTTTTATAAATAAATATATATTTTTATTAGAATTTCACGTATTTATTTTTGTATACAATTTTGAACATATTTTATTCACATTCATTTTACACAAAAAAGGTATGTTAATTATAATAATGAATTGTGTTTGATATATATATATATATATATATATTCGATACTTGTATTGCTTGTATTTTGTAGGAGTTTAATTATTTTTTTAGAATTTATGTAATTCTTTTTTTTTTTAATTTATTTAAACGAAACTTTATAATGGATAAATTGAATGATTTTTAAATTGAGTTATAATGAATTGAAAAAAAAAATCATTTAGATCTACTAAAAAATTATTTAAAAATTTAATCTATTTTATCTATTTAAGAAAAAAAAATCCGATTTATCTATTAATAATTTTTAATAGATGAATATCCAATTCCAATCTATCCATGAAAATGTGTTTTAAAACTTAAATATTTTTTTTGTAAAAGTCTTTTAAAAAATGTCACAAGTTATTACCATCCGTAATATGTGTTTAATATTTCTTAAATGTTCTGATGTATACTGATGTCATTTTTTTGTTTATGATGTAATAATAATGGACTAGTTTTCTATTTTTGTTTTAATATATTGTTCACTCAATATAAATGCTGGCATAATGTGTTTTGTTTTCTCTATTAAATATATGTTCTCCTTTAAAATTATTTAATATATGTTTATCATAGTAATGCTACTAATATCTTATGGGTAAGGTAGTGTAATAGGTTAAATATTCAATAAAATGACATGGACAGTTGCATAAGTACAAAAGGATATACGTGTGATCATATGGAGAACTGCCTTCTCATAGGTTCAATATTCTAAGTTATAAAAATCGAATTAATTATTCAATTCATCCAAACAATGGTATGATGGTTTAGTGGTCAAATTAGGATTCACTTTTTAAATTGTTCTGTATTAAAAAAATAAATAACTAATAATATAATTAACATAATTTAAAATTATTATCAAATACCACATGTAAAAATTTCAAATTTAAAATGACATGTTCATAATAATACTATTTCATATTTCAAATTTAAAAAATATTGTTATTATAAAGTATTCAATATCTAAAATAACAATTAAATTAATGTTTATAAACATTAAGATCAAATTAACAAAGTTCATAAACAATTAAATTAAACTTCTAGTTATCTAAAATTTGTTCTCTAATGATTTGGTAGGATTAAAGAAGATTTAAAATATTTCAAGTATACTGACTAATATATCTGTACTTAAAGTTTGAAATCTAAAATTATAAAAGTATTAAAAAATTAATTTAAAAAAATTTCTCATTCTTATAAACCAAACAAGAAAAAAAAAAGTAGTTTCTCTTCTCATTAAATGTCTTCTCCCCTCCATAAAATAAAATATCTGAACCAATTGTTTCCCAGTAATCACTTCCTGTGTCATCTAAACGACACAGAGCTTAATTATTGTTCTAATTATTTTTTTTAAGAAATGACTTTTGAGGCATTTAATGGCTACTAATAGCTGGCCTTAGCTTAGTTTATGAACGGGATTGAAGGCAACGTAAATTTTCAGGAAATGTCGTGAACTCGTTTTAAAAAAAAAAATAAAAATCATAGCAATTAAAAATTAAGAAAAAAATCAATTTTATATATTATTAATAGAAATACTTTTTACATTGTTAACTAATTAAAAATTACTTTAAGCTTAACTTTTAATATAACTATTGTAAAAATCAATAACTTTACATATGTAAGAAATCTCTCTCTCTCACTCTCTTTATTATATATATATATATATATATATATATATATATATATATATATATATATATATATATATGGTAAGCACAGTTTTTAATTAACAAACGAAATTAATGTTTTCAGAAACAAATATTAAGATTGAGTATATCAGAAAGTTGTGTTTCCAGTATTGATAATAAAAATAAAAATAAAACGGAATTGTGATGAAATAAAATGATAGTACTAAATTACTATGTCCTGATTGTTAAAAACAAAAATCATTGAAAATAGCCAAACATGATAGAATGATCGATCCATCCAACATTTTCTTATATTCTAGTCCAATTTTTGCATACAAGATGGAATCATTTCTTTATATATTTCACTCCAACAAACAGAAATAGAAGAATAAGTTAAGGTGTTGTACCTGTATGAATGTGTTTGTCAGACTGAAGAACATGTTAGAACTTCTCTCATTCTTAATATACCCTCTCTTCTATTCTCTTTTCGATGTTGTCTTTCACTTCTCACTGCTACTGACTCTGTCATGTTTCTCTTTTCTATTCTCTCTCTCATATTGTAATGTTTTCTAGATATATATATTTTTTTTTTTATGGCACATCTTTTAATTTTAATTTAATAAAAGAGTTTAAAAAGAAAAAAAAATCATGATATATACATCTCTTTAGTTTTTATAAGTACATCCCTTTTTCTTTAAAAACCCCACGCATGTGATTCAGCAGTAGGGGTTGATTCACGCTTAAGCAAGGTCGGAGGTTCGAATCATGCATTGTGTATGCAGGTCGCGTTAAATCTTGGGGCCAACTATCTCACTTTTTGAAGTGTCTCCAACGTAGCGAGAATATTAGTCACTGCTATCAGCGGTGGATACTCCAAGGACGAACCAAAAAAAAAAAAATTTAAAATATCTTTAATTTTTTGATTATTTTTAATTTTTTAATTTTACACTTCTAACATTTTATTTAACACTTTTTTATATACCTCTTTCTCTTATGTTCACATGCACCTCCTTAATTTTTCTTCATCACCACCTATTTTGGTAGGTAATTTTAATTCTTTTAGTTTTATATTATTCATTTTTCCGTCCTCTTTCAATTTTTTTTGCTGATTTCACTATCCGTATAGTACTCTAGAATAGTAAAAATGTTTTTTTTATAACACTAAACTTAATGTTAAGATTTTTGGAAGGATGAAAGAAAAGGAAGTATCGGAAGAAAAAATGTGTCTCTAGTTTGATAGAAACTGTCGAGAAAGCTATACGTATCTATAATGTTGTCGCCTACCAGTTTTATGATTTGGGTGTATGTGAAAAAGTGAAAGAGGTGAGAAAATAAGAGAGAAAGAACTAAAATTACTCACTGAAATATGTGAAAAATTAGAAGAAGACAAGATGATGCATGTGAAAACTGAAAAAGAGAAGGAAGGAGGTGTGTGAGAAAAAAAATAGTAAATTGAAAGTTAAAAATAAAAAAATTTATAAATGTTTTAAAAAAAATTAAGGAGGTGTACTTATATATATAAAAAAAAAAGTGTATATATCATTACCCAAAAAAAAAAAAAGATGATAGAAATCTTTGGGTTTTGGGTCAGACGTGGGAATATTAGAGGCCCAAATAATAGAGGACCCATAGAAAAGGGGAAAAAAAAGCCCAAGACGGAAAGTCACCGTGAGAGAAGAGAGTTTGAGTTCGTAAACAGCGTAATCAAAATCGAATTGAAGGCATCGTGTTTGGTTGCTCTGTAGTCGTAACGTGAATTACCATTATAGTCTGCGCTTTCTCTCTCCTCGTCTTCCTTCTTCCATCTCCGCCATGTCCCGATCCCTCGTCTTCCCGCTCCTACTTTCTCTCTTCCTCTCTTCGGCCCTCGCTTCAGAGTCAGATCACAAGGTAATTCCCCCTTTCCCTCTCTCCGATTCGATCTGCACTTTCTCTGCTGCATTGTCCTTTCGATCTGCTCTTACTGCCGCTCAATTTCAATGTATTGCGATGCTTGGGCTTTCCGACTCTTAGATCTCGGCTGGGTTTTTGCCTCTGCTCACACCTAGGTCTCTCCGCAATGTGGCTGTTTGCTGTTCGATATGTGCCGTTTTCTTCCGAGATTGGATTCAATTTTACTTCTTCTTACCCTTTTACTCGTATCATTAGTTCATGATCTTGGATCGTTTCTTGGTTTTTAATGTTCAAATCTCCCTTTAACGCTCATGGGCTAGTTTTAGGCTTCGAGTTGAGCTTCGTGGGTTTTGAAACCGAACTCTATTGTGAGGTGGGAACAGCTCACGGGGTGATTACTGATTAGGCTTTGATTGTCGTTGAAGCCATTAAAGGGTCCACGAAGAGATTTTGCAATGAGGGTTGACTCAAATTGGACAGAAAAGAAAATTTGTCGGTGCTGGATTGTTTAGAAGTCTTGGCTTACACTCCTGATGTTAGTATGGAAGCTAGGTAGGTTTTTTGTTGTGGTTTGTGCCACTGTGTGGAGATTGATGTATAGCACGGCAACCCTATTTGTTTACCTTATTTTCAGGTTAAAAGTTTCTAGTAAAGTGAGTTTGACAGTTCCTAAGTATGTTTGCAAAGTTTGACAGTATCACAATGAGAAGGATTGGTTTGAAAATAATTGAGTATGTAGGATTGGTATGGGCATTCTTGAGGTTGTAAATTGAATATTATTATATTAACAAATGAAGTTTTGTTGGTGGATTAGTTTGATTTAGTTATGCTTTTAAAGTCCTTAAGGTAATGTTTAAGATCAGGGCATCATCTTATGTGTTTTTTACTTCATCTAACAGCATTGTTATCTGGTTCTCCAAATAAAATTGGCTTCCAAGACAATGATTTTGGGTTTTGATTTTCTAAGAGTGACTTGATGTGGACACCTATTACATGTGTTGCTAGTTGGTTTAAAGTAGAGCTTTATATTAAAACATTGTCACTGTGTGGCGTCTTAGTATTTGTTCCAGAAGACTACCATAGATTATCTAAATGATTATCATTCACTGAAATCAAATTATGAATCAATTCAATAAATTGGTGTTTGTTGTTGTTCTCTTTTTCTTTACCTAATATTCAGTGTTATGATTCAATTCATGTTTCCTTGCTTCCTCAATAGAGGTGATTGTCTACTTCTCAATATCCTTAATCAGTTGTAACTTTTAAACAAACCCCTATACTATATCTGTTATCCCATTATTTTTTTCCCTCTGAACTGGTGAAACAGATTAAAATATGTATATTCCATTTGTAGTATGCAGTGGTGTACAGCTTTTGTTTTTAAAAGGATGTATTTTATGTTATTGCAGTATCAACGTGATGAAGCAGTTACCCTTTGGGTGAACAAAGTTGGCCCTTATAACAATCCACAAGAAACATACAACTATTACAGCCTCCCATTTTGTCATCCATCTAGTAGTGCTAGTGCCGCACACAAATGGGGTGGTCTTGGTGAGGTCCTGGGTGGCAATGAACTCATTGATAGCCAAATTGAGATAAAGTTCCAAAGTATGAAGTCTTCTTTTGTTTGTATTTCATAGAAGAGCTGTCAGTTGACAAACTGGCTTTAATGGATACTCTTATTTTCAGGAAATGTGGAGAAGACTGTCTTTTGCCAGATAGATCTCGATGATGCAAAAGTGAAACAGTTCAAGGATGCAATTGAGAATAATTACTGGCTTGAATTCTTCATGGGTATGTTTTGATTTGTTTCTAAACTTACTAGCTTGAGAACTTATAGAATGATTGTATTTTCAAGAAATGTTGGAAGCTTGCAGTAATTATTTCTTTGGTCATTACAGTAACTTGAAGGATAACATAAACACAACATGAAAGTGTATAGCAGAAGCAACCAAAGAACACCCAAAAACTAAGAAACTCACATCGCTAGACTCATGGAAAAAACACCTGTTTGACTAAAGAATACAAACCAAAGAGGCCGAGATAAATCATTCTTCCTTTCAATGGGACACCCCCCTCACCCTTGCTTGTCGTCTGAACTATCCAATCTACTGCATTGTTTTACTACCTTAGAATCATGAGACCTTCTATACAATTGCTGAGAAAATGTGTGTTCATTACCACACATGTAAAATCCTCTATTTATAGTGAATAAGGATACAAAATAAGGAAACAAAGAGTAATGGGTAATAATTACAGAATCCCTAATTTCTGCTATACAAGTTTCCCTAATTACAGAATAATAGATCATAGTAGTCAATAGTGGTTGTCGCGGCCGCAATCGCGTCAGAGCGGAGTGGCTCCGTGCTGCTTCAAAAAGTTTGTTGCGGAGCGCTTTGAAGGAGCGGGCGGACTGGCCGCGAAAGCGGCAGAGCGTGGTGGCGCGATCGTGGGTGGGTGACGGATCTTCTCTTCTTTTTCCGGCAGATCTTTGCCGATCTCTCTTCTTCGCTGACGAATCTTCGTCCATTTGTCTTCTCTGGCAGATCTCCGTCAATCTGTCTTCTCTGATAGTGGATCTGTCTTCTCCAATGGTGGCTCTGTCTTCTCCAGCATCTACAAACTTGTCTTCTAAGAGGGAAGGCAGCGCACAACTTGAGTCTCACGATCAGAAGGGTGGAAAAATAATTAGGGTTGGAAAAGTTGGGCAAATGAGCCAAGTTTTATTTTATCTTTTGATTTGATTAAGGGCCTTTTACTTCACTATTTTTTTTAGAACGGAACTTATCTTTATTATTAATTATTATTATAATTCAGATAATATTTTAAGTAATAAAAAATTTAATATAAGACCTTAAATATTTTGTTTTCTTAATTTTTTTTATTTAGTTTAACTATTATAAATTTTTATAATTAAAAATATTTAATGTATAAATTAAGTTATGTTTCTATTTTTATATATATATTATTAATTATTTAATATATATAAATTAATATTAAAATAGCGGTTATCCCGCTCTGCGTCATCCCGCTATCTCATTTTTAGGGTTGATCATTCCGCTCAGTTATCCGGGATTGACTACTATGTAATAGAGCATATCAAATCATTGATTTAACACCTTCCAAATTCCAGTTAACCCCATAGTAGACTGAAAGCTAAAGTGGTTGAGAATCAGTTTCAAGAAATGCTGGAACAGGGGAGAAATCATGGCCTGACTGTAGCCAATTATGCCTGCTTTTGGTGCAAGACTGCAAGAGGAGTTTCTGCCTGGATCCAAACCTGGGTGTCACTGTCTCATTCAACCACACTGATAGCTTATTGTTACTCTGTCCCAAATCTTTAGTCATTTAAGGTTAATGCACATAGATTAAGAAATATTTAATAGAAATAAATCTGGATGATTTAATATCTCATTGTCTCAACTCCATTAATTTGATTTTATAAAATATAAGCGAACAATTGATGGAGAAAATGCCTATTAAATAGGGGTGAAATTGAGAAATCCACTCTCATGGGTCATTGGTGTTCAATGTGGTTTAATTGGTATTTAAACATGCACTAAGTTTGATGCATGGTTCAATTTCGTTTATCCCCTTGAGTCACCCCTTTAGCCTCAAGGGTTGATCCTTCTGTTTGATGTGTGTTATGAGGGATTCTGGTGCGTGCAATAAAATCCTTCGCCATGATTCCTTATGTTTGACTTTTGAGAAGACTTCCTGGATGGAGGGTAAGGGTTTTCTACCTAGAATCTGTCCCCATATTACCGTACCTCAGCCAAACTTCAATCCAGACCAGTGGGGGAAAATATACACTAATCATTTTCTTCCCTTTTATTAAATCATGCTGCATCCTTGGAATTTTCCCAATCATTGTAATACTGATCCAACTCTTGGCAAAGGGTTACCATCACATGCAATAAGTGATAACATCTCAATCACCTTGCTTGTATTGCTGATGCTAATATCCCAATAAAAATCAAATAATTGCTAATAATTCATGACAGAGATGACATGAACAAGTAGACATAAATTGAGTTAAAGATTGTGGCATTTCTTGCTTGGCTTTCAGGTAGTTGGCATGTAATTTAAATTATGTGAATTTTTTCCCTATGTTCTTTTGCAACCAAGACTAATGTTTTTTAAAAATAAAAAACTAATTACATTACCTGGTTAGTTATTGATGTCAATTGGAATGGATTCTTTGGTAGATAGGCTGTCATTTTCATTATGAGAGTATGATTACTGATGACATATATGATTACTGATGTTAGTTTTCACATTGCCTGAAACACTGACTACATATATACTTCTGCCTGGATGCAATGCCTTGCTGCATTTTAATTCTTTAATTACTGTGGCCTGAGAATCCATGGGCATCTTTTGATATTTAAGGCTTGTTTAGTGGACAAGATAGGATAGGGTCAACTATCTTTTTTTGTTTCCCTAGTTGTTTGAGAACTAATTTTATTGTGAGAAATGAAAACTATAAACATAGACCATTATATCATATTTGCACAGCCAAGATTAAATGAAAATACACATGACTTTTTAAGTGGTCATGCAACCTAACTTTTAATTTTGATCATTCGTGTATGACTGGATGATCCAAATTTATAGTTGTCATTTCTCACAATAACAAGAGTTCTCACTTGATATGTCTGATATATATATATACACACACACACAATATTTAAATATGGAGGAGAGATCAAATTGCACTAGTGTAACTTTGAATTGAATCATTATTTTTCAAAATTTATCGATAGATTGAAAGTTTATTTCTCCTAGATCATATATACAAAATTTTATATTAATCTAA
The DNA here is from genome assembly GCF_000230855.2 of Cajanus cajan. NCBI lineage: Eukaryota > Viridiplantae > Streptophyta > Magnoliopsida > Fabales > Fabaceae > Cajanus > Cajanus cajan. The sequence continues at coordinate 81,244,785 of NC_138518.1, forward strand.
ATTTTTTGATGCCACATTTATATAGATCAAAATCGACGTAATATATACGGTTCAAAATATACTAAAATATTAACAATTTAATTGTCTTTTATTGTTGTTCAATTTTAACAAAATTTGACGTATATAAGCAAAGTAAGATAAAATTTTAATTCAATGGTTAGATCATCAAAAGTAATTTTTTATATAAAGTTATTAAAGAGTGTAATAATTGTAAAAGTTACACTAGGGTAATATGATCTCTCCCCTTAAATATATATAAATTCTGTATTAATTATTATATAGATAAAATAATAATTTGTATTAGTTATTATATATCTAACAAAAGGTTAATATTGTTATTTACATTTATATTTTATATCATATCCTAATATTGTCTGATCCACCTCGTACATATGATAGGATAATATATATATTAGCCAACATATTATAGATAGCACTTCAAACATCAGATAGTATAAAAACATATTTGGTCTTATCCTATCCTATTGTTATCCGACTAATATTGTATGCTGACCTCCAAACAAGTCCTTATAGTTTTTCTTGAGTGTTAATTTCCATACTATGGTCACTAGAACTGAAAGAAGTATGAAATTAAGAATTTTGTGTGAAGTAATTTCTGAAGTATTTTTCAATAACTTAGTGTTAAATAATTATCAATATTATTCTGTTTTGATTGTCAATGTTGTGAGTGAGATTTGTTTTGAAGGATACTCCTCTTTGTATGTTAATTTAATACTTATCGAGTTTTCTTTTCCTTTTTAACTGAATAACTTACTAGCATCTGTTCTTTACTTCTTTTTTTATTTCTTTTGGTCTGCTCCGTGATGCGCTAAACACAAGTTCAGATGATCTACCTTTGTGGGGTATGTCCAAAACTGCCTCTTCTCCTTTCTTCTCCTTATTTGATATGGTTTTGTACTTCACTTGTTGGCTATTTATCTAAGATACTTCTTTTTCATTTTAAGGGTATGTTGGTGAGCTACATCCTGATAAGAACAGTGATAATGGCAAGCATGTTCTTTACACACACAAAAACATTATTGTTAAATACAACAATGATCAGGTCAGAAGTTATTTAAATATCTTACGTCATCTTTTGACAGGTTATGGATCCTTGGAAGTTTTATATTAAGGTCCATTTCCTTGCAGATTATTCATGTCAATCTCACTCAGGATATCCCAAAGCCTTTGGAAGTTGGAAAACCTTTGGACATGACATATTCTGTCAAATGGATTTCCACCAATGTCACTTTTGGGCGTCGCTTTGATGTCTACCTCGACCATCCTTTCTTTGAGCATCAGGTACAGCTTTGTTTTTAAATGTGAAATGCTGTTGTTTTTTGTTTCGCAAATTGCTATGTATTCATCCATGTTAATCCTCCCTTACATCTGACTCTGAGAATTTTGCTCCTCTTGTTTTTTCCTAGATTCATTGGTTCTCCGTTTTTAACTCTTTCATGATGGTCATCTTCCTTACTGGATTGGTGTCAATGATATTGATGCGAACTCTGAGAAATGACTATGCAAAATATGCTCGGGAAGATGATGATTTGGAAAGTCTGGTAGATGGTCACATTAACTTTTGCCTTTTCTTAATTATTTGTGGAATATGGGTCCTTTCCTCCTAGAAAAATCATTGTTCAAATTGTCAAATATTTGGTCATTTCTTCCTTGCTATAGGAGAGAGATGTAAGTGAAGAATCTGGCTGGAAACTTGTGCATGGTGATGTTTTCCGGCCTCCTCGCTACTTGGTTATTCTTTCAGCTGTTGTTGGCACAGGTGCTCAGCTAGCAATGCTGGTTCTTCTGGTCATCTTGTCAGCTATTGTTGGGATGTTGTATGTTGGGTATGTTCATAACTGACTGAAACAAGTCTGAATAATGAATTCAATGGTATTCTAGTTGTGTACAAATTTTACTTCATGCAACAAGTATGTGGTGATATTTGCATATCTCAGCTATTTCTATCTCAACAATAATAGTTGGGACACTTTGTGTTTTTTGTTCCTTGCTCTTTTTGCAATTGTCATGTAAGTTTCCTTCATTGCATGTCTCAGGCGAGGAGCAATTGTCACTAACTTCATTGTGTGCTATGCTCTCACATCTTTCATTTCTGGTTATGTAAGTGGGGGAATGTACTCACGAAATGGGGGTAAGAATCTCATTTAATTTTCTGTATGTTCGCTGCAAGTATGTTTGAGTGGCTTTGTCTCAGATTTGTCTTTCTTGGTTTTGAATGATTATATAACTATTTTTATCTGTTTGTTAGGTAAAAACTGGATTAAATCCATGATCCTTACAGCTTCTCTGTTCCCATTCATGTGCTTTGGAATTGGATTTATCTTAAACACAATTGCTATATTCTATGGATCTCTAGCAGCAATTCCATTTGGCACAATTGTGGTTGTGTTTGTCATTTGGGCTTTCATCTCTTTCCCTCTAGCACTTCTTGGCACAGTTGTTGGAAGAAACTGGAGTGGTGCTCTGAATAATCCATGTCGCGTAAAGACTATTCCTCGTCCCATTCCTGAAAAGAAGTGGTATCTCACTCCCTCTGTGGTTTCTCTGATGGGAGGACTGCTTCCCTTTGGCAGCATATTTATTGAAATGTATTTTGTATTCACTTCCTTCTGGAATTACAAGGTGAATTACAGCACTATGACTTGTTTCAGTGATTAAGTTTCTGTTTACTTATTGGTTTTTGGTTATGAAAGTTGTGCATGTTTATCAAAGTCGAGCAATATCAAGGAAAATAACTCTTGAAACTGGTCTTTTTAAGTAAAAATATGTGCATATTTAGTGAAGCTGTCACTGCACATTGGCTTATATATTTTTCCCTCCTTTGTGGCATACAGGTGTACTATGTATATGGCTTTATGCTGCTAGTCTTTCTGATTCTTATCATCGTTACTGTGTGTGTGACAATTGTGGGGACATACTTTTTGTTAAATGCTGAGAACTACCACTGGCAATGGACTTCTTTCTTTTCAGCTGCTTCAACAGCTGTTTATGTGTATTTGTACTCAATATACTACTACTATGTGAAGACGAAAATGTCAGGCTTCTTCCAAACCAGCTTCTATTTTGGATACACTTTGATGTTTTCTCTCGGACTAGGAATTCTATGTGGTAAGTCTTCAGTTTGATTTAGCTTTTCACCCTGCTTATATGTAACAGGATATCTTATTGTGTGCTGAATAAACCACATTTTTTCCTATTTTCCTGCAATTGCATAAATCCTTGGGTCCTTATCTCCTGAATTGGGTTATAATATTTCTTTAAATGTGCAGGAGCTGTGGGTTTCCTTGGTTCAAATTTGTTCGTGAGAAGGATCTACAGAAACATCAAGTGCGATTAAGGTTTTTTGAGTTAGACCTGAGCACTTCCATAGGTTTGTTGCTGAAGACAATAAATTTTTGGAGGAAGACTCTGGTCGTGGGGGAACCTAACAATGTTTACAGGTAGAATCACAGGGTTTTGAGAATGAGGTTGTATTCTTTTTCTATATTGGGGAAGCCCTGAGATTTTTTCCCCGACTGTAATTGATTGTCTTTTATAATTTTAGATAATTAGTACAATATCCAACTCTCGTGATTACTGTTTCATCCCCTTATGAAATAGGGGGCCATTGAAGGACTGATATCTAATTCCCCAACATGTTTTCAACTATTCAATGTATGTAAAGTGGGGATCGAGTCGCGGAAATGAATTTTGTGCGTCTGAATTTTGTATGAAGATCTAAATATCATTCTTATCTGTTTCCTTAACAGTTAATATTGTTGTGTATGTACTCTTTACCAGTTAGCTCCTTTTTTTCCCCTCTTTTTTACCGGCTGTGTAAATATTTTGGCATTGCCTTGGAAGAGACCAAGTAATTGTGAATGGAACCCGAGTACGTGCCTTTATTAATCTTTTAATATGCTGCTTTTAATATGGTGCATAGCAGGTCTCATAATGGGACGGAGAGAAGGGACAGAAAATGAGGAAGGGACGAAGTGTAATGTGAGAAATATTTTATCTATTGTAGTTTAACCAATCAAGTTGAGTATGCTTAAACTATGTTACAGTGGTTTTGGCAAATAATAATAGCAATTAGCTAGACAATATTTTTGCTGCAGTACTTCTGGACAGCGCCCGTTTTATTTCTAGTTTTGTTCTTACTCTGGTTTTCAATGCAAGCATAAAGGCATCTTTGGCCTTCCCTGTAGAATATTTCTTGAAACAAGAAACGTTACAATTCTTGTATGCAAGCTTTCTCAATTGCTGTTATATTTGTATTTTGCAAGAGTTTAAACAATTTTTCTAATTGCTAGTGTGATAGGATTTTTCTAGAAGTATCAGATAAACACGGGTATTATTATTATTATTATGGATATGCAGGTTTGTATAATAAGATATAAGATAATTCTGTAACCACAAATTATTGTTTGAAACAAGTTGTCTATTCGTAGCTGCCCGAGAGTATGGTTGGAACAGATGTCTTGCTGGGGGAATCTTAACAGTTCTTTTTCTTCTCGCTTTCTTCGCTTTAATATATTTTGTTTTGAGTTTGTAGGCATTTGAAAATATCTCGTTGCTGCTGTGACAACTGAAGTTGTTATTGCTAGCTGAACTTTGTGGTGCTAATATGTTCGTAATTCCCTGCCGGTAACTGAAGTGGGGTTTTGAAAACCATTGTATTTGTAGTAGATAAATCCCTTGCATCGAATGGCTATAGATTGCGCAAGTTCCAATCAACTTTTGAGTGGCCAAAGTTTGTTCCATTTGGTCATTTATGGGGCATGGTTTGTGCCAACCACAATCGTTCGGTGGTGATAAAGGAGATAAAAAAGTAACCTTTAAAACACTGCCACGTGGCAGATAGGGTTACATGCCAGTTTACGTCGTGACTTGTTGCAAACACACTATTTCCACAAGCTCACCCCACCCTTTAGTTATCAACAACACAAACAAGTGATTTATTTTCCATCCACTCACTCTTTGCCCCATCTACCACACTTGTGCAATGGCCACCACACCAGCTCTCTCCGGAACCATGGTGAGCACCTCCTTCCTGAGGAGGCAACCCATGACCACAAGCCTAAAGGCATTCCCCAACGTGGGTCAGGCTGTTTTTGGTCTGAAAGGTGGACGTGGTGGTCGTGTGACTGCCATGGCCTTGTACAAGGTGAAGCTGCTGACACCAGAAGGACCACAGGAATTTGAATGCCCAGATGATGTTTACATTGTTGACCATGCAGAGGAACTAGGTATTGACCTTCCCTACTCTTGCAGGGCTGGTTCTTGCTCTTCCTGTGCTGGAAAAGTTATTGAAGGTAAAGTGGACCAGTCAGATGGTAGCTTCCTTGATGATGAACAAATAAATGGTGGGTGGGTTCTCACCTGCGTTGCTCAACCTAGGTCTAACGTTGTCATTGAGACCCACAAGGAGGAGGAGCTCATATGATCGTGTCACCACAAATTTCTATGGCATTGTTATTGCTAGCTTCTAGTTATTATTATATCTTGCTGTTCTATCGATCTCGTGTTTTAATTTTGTTATAGTGGGATTGGATGGCTAGCTAGCTGAACTCATGATGACTACTAGCCCCTTCTCGGGATATGTAAGTTCTCTTAGAATGATTGATTGATCATTCATTCGTTTATGGTAACAAATGAAAACTCTTGCAGCTTAGCTTGGTGATGCTTTCCTTAATTACTGTTTCTATACATGTTGTCCAAGACAATTTGGGAAATTTATTTAGTTTTTCTTGGTCTACTTCCCGCTTTGACGAGTAAGTTTAATTTTGATTTTGGCAAGTAATTGACAGGCCCAATTGTAATGCTTGATATGAGTTTGGTGAATAAGTGTGTGAGTTTTGACTGTAATTGAACAAAATATGCGCGAATCCTAGCTAAGCTCATTTGTGATAGTTATTATTTAGTAGTTATTAATCAGGGAAAGGGAAAAACAACAGATGCACCTGGTTGCTGAAGGAGCTGGCTATGGTGGGGGAAGTGAAGGTTGTCGTGAAGGGAACTTATTTTTATGTTTGCAGCAAATTAATCTAAATTGCCTTATTTTTTTATGATGCAACACCAATGACTACAGGTTAATAGATCCCTAATAATCACATTATTCCGTGGTACATGTTAAAGGATTTTTAAACTTATACTTATTTTTCATCAATCAAATTATAATTTTTAAGTTCAGTTCAAGTGAAATATTGAGCTTAGAATATCTTAAATATTTTTAGCGTATCTTATATATCAAATGGGTAGAATTATTCAATCAATATATTAATTAGCAAATATTCCATTTCTCAAATTTGTTTGTAAATATGCATAAATATAAAATATATATATATATATAAGAAAAATAATATTATTAGTTAAAAAGACTATAAATTATAAATAAAATGAATTATACTTTTCTTTGTTGAAAGGTGTGGACATATATTTATTTTACATTAACATTAGTTGACGCAAATGATAACAATTTGTATCCTTTAATCAGATTATTCAAGTTCAAATCTTAACTTTGATTATAAAATAAATTATGTTGTGAGAAAAATACTTAATTTGTGTACATTTACGGTCTCAAACAAAAATTAATTTGTATCAATAATATGATATATATTTATTTTACTGTCATTCCGTTTGGCTTAGACTTTTTAAAAAAAATTTTTTGCATAGTTTTAAATTTGTTATAATTGAACAGATCATAAATTATATTAAATATTAACTTTTTTATTAAAAAAAAAGTAATTGTATAAAATCCTTATCTTGGTCCTCTCCTTCATTGTTAGTGTATCAGAGTGAATTCAACATATCTTGCACACCACCAAGCTAAAGATCCAGTAAATTTATAGCCAAATAATTTCGATTGATTTCATTTCCACACAAAATCAATCATGCAACACTTTCACCCGAACGAAATTAAGTGATTTTACACTTAAATCATTTCGTTTTCATTGCAATGCACCAAAATTTAAACTCACTCCTTCATCTTTCATTCTTGCAATAGCACAAAGGAAAAGAAAAAGAAGCACACCACCAATAATTTATTTGAACAAAACAACTGCAATAACATGAGGACCGAAATTAATCGCCATCATTAAATTAGGGAATAGAAAAAAAAAAATCACAAAGCAATTCCCCCAATTTCCAAACAAGGAAGAAAAACAACAAAAATCTCACATGTGACGGCCCAATAATCTGCTTGACAGGCTAAAATTTTTGGTTTGTCATGTTTAATACAGGTTAGAATAATCTAGTCACCTCTATTTCATGGGTTAAAATGATGAATTTTCATGTTAGAAAACACAAGGAAGCATTTATGATACATTTATATTAGCTATGATTGAGCCATTGGATTTTAATGGTGCTAAGCACTAAGGTCCATTGGTAAGTGCGACAGTGACTAAGTTACGTGTGACACTCTTGGAATATCATATAATTCAGTCATGTTTTATTATTTATTTTTTAGTATGATACCTTATACTTACATCAGTTACATATGTAACTTTGTACTAACATTGAATGCTTATGAATTATTAGTCTGATTAGGGTGAGTTTCTCTGCTACGCTTGTTTAAGAGAATGTTAAATAAATAAGCCTGCACAAGTTAGGGTAAAATAATTTTAGTGTGCATATAAGCTTGTAAAGGCTCAAGGGAAAAAGAATATTGGTATAGCTAAGAGTGACAATAAAAAAAATACTTGTATAATTGTTAACATTTGTGTGTGTGTGTGAAACTTATATTGCTATTTGAAATAGTGAAAAATCTCTGTTGATGCGAAGACTAAACATAATCCAAAGATTATTTGGGATGACAAAAAATAAGTTCAGTTAACAGGAGGCTAAATACAATCTGAAGAATATTTTATGCAAATAAAGATAAATCTCTATACATCTCTTATTTTATTTTTTATTTTGGTACATTCTATACATCTGCTATTCCTTCTTTATTTACGAATTTTATTTAGATATAAATTTGTTAATTTACACTTAGGTGTATTTTAAGCAAATTATAATTATAGTTTGCTAATATACTCCTTCTAAAAGGAAGTGGATGTATTTAGCAAATTCAAAAAATATTTGTTACCGTACACCTAGCTATATTTTAGTTTAAATAGGTTAACAAGTTGCAAATTATGTATATTTTAATATAATTTTAATTATAATTTACTAACTCACTCTAATTAAAAATAAATAAATGAATATAAGTTAGCAAATCATATATAGATATATTTGTCTATTACTGATTTTTTGTTATACACACATCTTAATAATACAGGGAAAAAAGACAGGTTTCACTTTTTCTTGTTGTGTAGACATAACTACAGTAATTTATACAAGTTTTTTTAATTATTTCTTTATCATATTATTTATTATATTTTAAAATTTTCTATCTTTTTTCTCAATCTCTCTTTACTATACAAATAAGTATATATAAATCATTTCTCTCTAAATGTTTTTTTAAAGTAATTTTATTATGGATTTAATTTTTGTTCCATCTGGTTTTTACTTACATAATTTATCATTTTATCTTTTTCTTCTTCTTAGTAAGCACACCAACTTTACACATATATTATTAGACTTGATATATGTATAAATAGTTGGCGATCCCTTTAATAAGTCTAATATAAACTTGAAAATAACTTAACTTTATAAAAATAATTTATAAAATAAAAATTATTCTTTATTTATATATACTTTATTTATCTTATTTCTAATAAATAAATCATCATCTTTAATAATTTAGATAAATATCTTAAAATATAAACTTAGTTCAATTCCATCTTACAAAGTTAATAAATAATTGTTTTTAGTAATTTAAATAACTATAATACCATCTTAAAAAAAAGAAATTCACTGTAACTTAACCTTAAAAATATTGACTCACGTAAAAAAAAAGTGTGTAAGAAATGTTTATACAAGTAGTCCTTTTGAGATAATGGCTGAAATCCACTTTGATCTTCCTCTCTATATGGTTCTTCCATTCACCCAATTCGTTTTTTTTTTTTCTTAAAACATTTCAATGTGTATAGGAGCTAGAAGAAAGCACGAAGTCCCTTGGTTCCATTCCATGCAAATTCTATGAAAATCATGTCTCCAATCTCTCAGTCACTCCATCAGCTTCCACCTCACCAATCTTTCTCCCTCTCTCCTGTTTTTACATTTGTTTTATTATTTTTATTATTATTATTTTCTCTCATGCATGGTTTTCGTTTGGAACTTGCCAATTCTGGAACTGAAAAACCAAGAGAGAGATGGGTTCCAAACTTCTAAACCAATGAGATTTGCCACCATTTTCGGCCCATGAAACCTCTCTCCTGCTTCTTGTGGACGTGGTGTTGGACCATGCTCTGAATTGCTCGCAACATGTTACATGAATCCATGAGCATGCAAAATTCTTTTCTTTTTCCTTTTTTATTTTTATTTTTTGCCATTGCTTTCTTCTCCGTCTCTCTTTTCTCCAGGGAATCATTTTTCTTTTTCTCTTTTTGTTAAAAGAGACTCTCAGAATTTGTTGAAGAGACATGTTGACCTTGGCTTCATGCATGTCTTCCTTACAACCAAAAAGATGATGATATGAGATAACTGAAAGGATCTCAAGGTGATTAACATGTTATATTTTTTTAAACCATTGCCAATAATGCTACGCATAGAGACTTTTTTTTTAATAATGTGTGTAATTTAGAAAGCTTACATCCTTTTGAGTTCTCAGGTTGAAATGGATTGTGGCAATTTCCAAAGCACTCCAAACAAGGAGTATGATGGCCATAAGGAACCAATTTTCTTACATGGTGACTTGGATCTCTTCATAATAGAAGCTAAGTCTCTTCCAAATTTAGATTTATCTAGTGAAGCAGTTAGAAAATGTATCACTATGGGCAGCATGTGCCATCCTCCATTTATAAAAGGACTAAAGACACACTCTGGAAAAGATAAGATGATAACTAGTGACCCTTATGTTTCTATATGCATAGCTGGGGCCACCATAGCTCAGACTAGAGTGATTCCTAACTGTGAGAACCCTTTGTGGGATGAGCAATTTATTGTGCCTGTTGCTCACCCTACTCAAAAGGTGGAGTTCCTTGTGAAGGATAATGATATTCTTGGGGCTGAACTCATTGGAGTGGTGGAGATACCTGTTCACAAGATAATTTCAGGAAATGTTATTAATGATTGGTTTCCCATCATTGGTCAGTATGGAAACTGCTTAAAACCTTATCCTGAGTTGCATATTTCTGTTCAGTATAAGCCAATTGGAGTGATCCGTGCAGAAAGTATCAGTAATGGGGATCTGAATCTAGAGGTTCCTAAAACATATTTCCCTCTCAGGAAAGGAGGGAGTGTGACTCTGTATCAAGATGCACATTTACCAGATGGTATGCTACCTGAAATTCCACTTGAGGGTGGAAAAGTGTTTCAGCACACTAAATGTTGGGAGGATATATGCCATGCAATTTTGGAAGCTCATCACATGATATACATTATAGGATGGTCAGTTTACCACCCAGTGAGGCTTGTCAGAGAGCCAACAAAACCATTACCTTCTGGGGGAGAGCTTTCACTTGGAGAGCTGTTGAAGTACAAGTCACAAGAAGGACTCAGAGTCGTTATGCTAATTTGGGACGACAGAACTTCACATGACAAGTTTCTTTTGAAAACAGTAATTCTCATTACCTTCATTAGAAGTTAGCTTTTTTATTTCTTTTTCTTTTCTTTATCCTAAATGATTGATCTGCTTTGTTGTTAGTTAAATTTAACTCATATCATAAGACATTAAATTCATTATATTGCTTTCATACCATGAAATCATTTAAAGAAAAAGTCCCAATTAGGATAAAATTTGGGGAGTTCTGAAGTAAAAGATAGTTATGTTTCTTTTTATGGTGGTGGATTTGCTTAGGCTGTCTTGTACAATGTGCATTATTAACTTTCAGTAATTAGATGCTGTGCTCTAAGATTCCCAAAATATAAGTTTTACTGAATATTTTCCTTATGGATTGTTGTAATGTAGTAGATATGGTAGCATAACAACTTTCTGTGTCACTAGATTTATAATTAATGCACATCATAATATTTGATTTTCTTGTTTGCAGGATGGTGTCATGCAGACTCACGATGAAGAAACTAAGAAGTTTTTTAAACATTCCACTGTTCATTGTGTGCTATCTCCTCGTTATGCAAGCAATAAGCTCAGTATTTTCAAGCAACAGGCATGGAGTTCTTGCATTTGAATTTAGGATTATGTTGGATAAACTAGCTATTTTACATCACCACCAATGTCATTATTTCCTAACTGGAAAATTTGCATTAAGTATTAATCATAGATGTAAGATCTAGTAGTGTGCTTTTTTCCTTTTTAGCTAAAACTTAAAGCAATACTAATTTGATTGAATCATTTCGTCTAGGTTGTTGGAACCCTCTTTACGCATCACCAGAAATGTGTGATTGTAGACAGTCAAGGTTCTGGGAATAATCGGAAAATAACAGCTTTTCTTGGTGGTTTGGATCTGTGTGATGGAAGATATGATACTCCTGAGCATCGTCTTTTTAATGATCTAGATACAGTATTTCATAATGATTTTCACAATCCTACATTTCAAGTAAGTGTTTTTTGTGAACTTTGAAGAACTCACAACTATGCCTTCTCTTTTATTATACTTGGAAATTTTATAAAATGTGTCTTTATGTGCATACTCCACCTTTTTCTTGTGCATGCATGGAAAAACAGTGGAATAAAGATAACACCAATTAATTTCTGGCATGTCTGTTTGCTGATTTTTGTCAACAATAACAAGAAGATGCAAGCCTTACCCCTGGGGTGGGGTTGGTACATGGATCAAAGAATGATATTGTGCTCTAAACAAAACCGATTGATTTAAAGGCCATTTAGAACAAGGTCTCTGTCTGTCTCTGTCTTTTTTACGTTTTTAAGATTTTGCTTAGAGTTTTCATCAATCTTCCTCTTTGTTAATTTTTGATCAACTTCATTCGCTTGATTCCATTGGTCTTCTTACATGGCTAAACTACCTAAGAATATGTTTGAGAGTTGAGTTTTAGAAGGAAGGAGAGAAGATAAATATGTATACCTTTATTGGTCTTGTCATGCGTGCCTTTATTTCATCCTCCCATTTTGAATCCTAAGTTTTAGATGTGGTAATTTTTGTCACATGTTTATCATCTACTGGCCTTTTCAGTGTTTCTGAGTTGTTCATGCATAAATTTACTTTTAGCAGATGTAGAAGCCAATAAAATGTGCAAATCAATAGGTACTACTGGTCAATTAGGTGACTCATTTTGTCATTTGGTGATTTTGCATTATAACATTGTAAAATCAATTATGACAATGTTGCTCTTCTGTCCACATAGTATCTGCTATAGTGTGATATTCACTGTTTGGTTGGGTGAAAGAGAGAAAGAAAATAATTACACACATCAGCACCAAATAAAGGAGAGAAAAAATATATCATGTGGGAATTTGCTGAAATTGTGTGCTATATGAAACAGTTAAGTTCGCATTCGCATGCACATGCACCAAGGCAGCCTTGGCATGACTTACATTGCAAAGTTGAAGGTCCAGCAGCATATGATATATTGACCAATTTTGAACAAAGATGGAGGAAGGCCAAAAAATGGCGTGACTTCAGGCTCAAAAAGGTGACAAACTGGCATGATGATGCTTTGCTAAGGCTAGACCGCATTTCATGGATTGACAAACCTTCTCCTGGTTCCAATGATGATAGAGCCGGTCATGTAACTGATGAAAATGATCCTGAGAGTTGGCATGTGCAGGTACGAAAATATGTTGATAGACTCTGATGACATGTGCCATCCTTCCTGATAGAATTCAGTAAAGATTATGAACTAGCTTTAAATACAGGTATTTAGGTCCATAGATTCTGGATCTGTGAAGGGATTTCCAAAGGATTGTGACAAAGCTAAGGCTCAGGTGAGAACAAGGTCGTACGTGATACCCCTTTGTGTTCTGAGTGCTTAGTTATTTTCAATAAGTTTGCATTGTGGTATGGTTAAGTTATATTGTGATAAATTAGTCCTTAACTTCTAACGTTAATTTTTTTCAGAATCTTTTATGTGGAAAAAATTTGAAAGTAGATCAAAGCATCCATACTGCTTATGTAAGAGCAATAAGATCTGCTGAGCACTTTATATATATTGAGAATCAATATTTTTTGGGCTCCTCCTATCATTGGCCTTCATATAAAAATAATGCAGGTAGATAAACTTAATTTTCCAATATCTTCATCTTTATAAGGCATTTGCTAGATTTTGCTTTGTTATATCATCAAAATTCTGAAGGATCTATAAAGGAACAAACATGACAAGTTAGTCTGAGTTAGTCAATACAACTTGTTTTGGAATAAGCTCGGGTGATCCTCATATTTAGACTTGGCCCAACAATGGATTTAGGATAAGCTCCAATACCATTTCAGAATTTAGTCTTAAGACTAACTTAATCCTACAAAACTAATTTGTAAAATGAGGATTGTCCAACATTTATAAGCTCTATTTTAATTATATCTCTAACCAATGTGAAACTAAAACAGCCCCCAAAGAGACCGCAATTAAGGCATTCTAGGGGTGACTGCAATTTATGCGTCTTTCCAATATGCATTATCACTCTCCTGTTCTTAAGTTTTAGTAGCATTTGAATGTTAAGTTAATTTGTGACTGACGGACACATTGCTGTAGTTTTTACCAATCCACTGCAAGTGTAAGGTTTTTATTTCTTTTCTTAACAGGTGCAAATCACTTGATTCCCATGGAGTTGGCTTTGAAAATTTCCAGTAAGATCAGTGCAAATGAACGTTTTTCTGTGTATATAGTTATACCAATGTGGCCAGAGGGTGTTCCAACAAGTGCTTCAGTTCAAGAAATTTTGTTTTGGCAGGTCAGACCAATTTTAGTCCGAGTTCCCTTGTTAAATTTAGCAGAGTAACATTTTCAGTACTCTTCATGCAAGTCTGTCTAAATTAGGAAGTGAGTTTGGTAGAACATGTTTCTTCCACAAACTTATGTATATTATTTAACGGAAATGAGTGCAATGCTTTAAAGCAATATTCCAACACCTACACTGGACATTGGCATCAGCAAAACACGGCTAATGTCTAAAATATAGGATACTAGGACACCACACGCATAATTCTGTTTATATTTATGGATATTGTTGAAATGTCTTGAATTTTATCAATGAGTTGTCCCAAATTATGACTTGATACGTTGGAGCTCAATGGACCAGGCCTTTTTTATGTACTTCTTTCGAATGTAAATGAGTTTAGGGAGTTGCAAGTCAGAGAAAAATAGGGATGCTCAATTATTAATGTTTGAGATTCTGTATCTATTCTCTGAAGCAATAAAAAAGCTCTCATATTCTTGTGATGTAGGTAACATTAGCTGAATCACATTAAATCTGTAATTCTGTATGTGTATTCTTTTTTTCAACTCAGCATGTTTTGTTTATTCTCGTCTTTGGCATAACAAATATGATTGAAGGGTACTTATTACAACCTTCCTATTTGAAATTTGAATGACTATAGGGACAGACAATGTCTATGATGTACAAGATTGTAGCTGATGCCCTTAAAAAAGCAGGTCTCTCTGGTCAGTATCATCCACAAGATTATCTCAATTTTTACTGCCTTGGAAAGAGAGAACCTCAATCCTCAAAAGTTCCATCACCGCCAAATCAATCTGAAAACCGCCCTTTGGTATGCTAAACTACAATCCTCTGTTTCCTTAACCAAATGTTAGCATTGAGTGCAGTTTGCAATGATTATTGAATGTGTATGTTTTGATTACCATTTCAACCCTTTCAAAATTACTTTCAACCCAAAAGTAACAAAGTCGCACTTTTAACACGCGTTCAACACTGCAAACACCAAACGATAATCCAATCATAGCTTTATAATTTCTTGATGTGTTCATCATGAAACACAAGCAGTTAATTCTTGTCAGAGTTTGCCTTCATCTTTCATTAAAAAAGTTACTGCAGCATTTGAATTTTTTAAATTGACTAGAACTTCTATGGTAGCTGTAACACAAACAATTTGATCTGTGATGAGAAGCTCCCCTTCTATCATCACTTTGTGCCTGTTTTACTTCATGTACTTGTGAGTACTGAGGCTTGGACACATAATGAATAAAAGATCTTGTAACTGTGAACGGGATTAGTCTCTGGTCAGTGGACTGGAGATACCTGTGGCCGGACTGAAACAAAATAAAAAGAACAAAGGCAAGGAAGAAGTGTGTCAGCATTATATAATGGCAGTTACACTTGAGAAGCAATCAGTTGGTGCATGCAATTCCATTTGCAGACCTTTTCTGTTTATGTGGTGATAGTTTATGATCTTATTCTTATTTGTTCCCATTCTTTAATCAGGTATCAGTTAAAAGATTCAGACGTTTTATGATTTATGTTCATGCAAAAGGAATGATAGTTGATGATGAATACGTAATTATTGGATCAGCAAATATAAACCAGAGATCATTAGATGGTTCAAGGGACACAGAAATAGCTATGGGTGCTTCTCAACCAAAATATACATGGACAGAAAAGAACTCTCATCCACATGGCCAGGTTTGAAGCTCCTGCTATGGTTGTTAATTTTTTGTATATCAATAGAAAAATATTACAATGACAACAATAATGTTTGAATTTAATACTTGTGCACATTACCGTATCAACTATGTTTGTTAATGAACGAAATTAATCTAAGACGAAAGTAAATATCTATTCACAATTTCTCGTTAATTAGCTTGTTTTATAGGACATATTGCAAACACATGAAATAGTTAGACACGACCAAATAGAAGCTAACTAAATGTGTAATATCTGCCACGTTAAGACATCTCAGTTCTTTACATTTATTTTCTAAGTTTACGTCACATTCAAGTGTTAAGTAAAACAAGACCAAAGCCTGACCCAATTAACATAAACTTGTGGGAATGAGACATCACAATTTTTTGTTTAAAAAGTGATTACATTCTACCTTGCACCAAAACGCAATAATCCATACCAAAGCAAACAAAATATGAAAATACAAAGTCCTTAGTATAGATGGTAAAGGTCACCAACAATCACTAGATACTCATACAACTGAAATTGGTATAATATTGGGGTTTCAATCTTTGTATCTGCCCAGATTCGGATTCCTTGCAGTCAGGGACTACACACATTCATACATTCAGTCACCAAGAATAGTTGGATGAAATCATCTTCGTAAATCCATCTTAAAATACACATTTGAAATACAAACCATCTGATCATCATCCAACGGCAAAGTCTTACACTGCCAACCCATCATTAAAAAGTATATATCTTTTTTATTTATTTATTTACATCAAGGATGTTTCTCAATCAATAGTCAGAGACTAATTCCTTCAAGGCATAGAGATTACCGAAATAGATATTACTTCTTTCAAACATGTTTAAAGAACTCAACTACCCACTGGTCTAGACTTCGTTAGTTAAATATTATATATCTTTTGGATAAAAAATTTATATTAATTTATCAGATAAATCATTGTTAGCATAATTGATGACAGCCTCTCATAGTAGCACAAACTCAGATATGTGAATACTGAATAGATTCTGGCTATGTAATTTCATCTTTTCTTTTCTCAGTAATTGGCAATTCCCACAAAGATTGTGTTGGTGTAGGTGTATGGATACAGAATGTCACTGTGGGCTGAGCACCTTGGTATTCTTGAAGATGTTTTTGGTGAGCCTGACAGCCTGCACTGTATTAGACAAGTCAACAAAATAGCCAGACAAAACTGGGACACATATGTGTCTGATGAAGGGAATCATTTGAGGGGACACTTAATGCAGTATCCAGTTAAGGTCAGCAATGATGGAAAAGTTAGTGCACTCGATGATTATGACTCCTTTCCTGATGTTGGTGGCAAAATTCTTGGATCACCAAATTCACTTCCAGATGCACTAACCACGTGATTAACCAACCGAAATCTTGGAAAATTCCCCAACAAATATATAGTTGCTAAGAATTGCAGCTCAAAAAATGGTAATGATGGTAAAACCAATTTATTCACTTAGAGTCTATTTAGATAGAGAGTTAGAAAAACTTTTGTGAGTTTCTTTATCGGGAAAAAAAAATCTAATCAAGAAACTTTCAAAATTTTGTCAAATTTGTATTAAAGCAGACTCTTAAAATTATTTCAAGAAACATGATATGTAACATTATGGGATGGTCCTAATGCAGCTAAATGACTACCTTTTGTATGTAAAATTCTTTATTTGATAGTGAGTGCATAAATCTCTAGTTCTCTATGTATTTATGAAGGACTGTGAAATACACTTCTCAGGGGATCCTCCTTTATTTCCTATAGCTACTGAATATCAGTTTTCTTCTTTTTACAATAAAAAATTTTGACAATGAGAAGAAACAATACCAGAACCAAACAAAAAATGGTTTCATGTTTGCTAAGGTGATGATTGATAAACGTCTGGGACTGTAGCTTTCCTTGGCTTTTCTTGTACATCCCTTAAAATATAACCATTTTTTTCTTCATATTCTTCATCAGAAAAATTAGTAAAAGACTTGGACAAAACTTGAAAAAGTAACAGCATGTTTCGGAGAGCTGAAAATCCACATTTCAGCTGTTTTCTTTGAAAAATAAGCTCTTTGAAAAAAAAGTTTTATGTTAATAGCTGAAATTTACAAACATTTTTTTTCCCAAAAAATATGTTATTTTTATGAAGTTGAAATTTAAAGTTTAGGATTATTTCTTTAAAGTTTCTTTCTTTTTAAGCTAATTTATTATATAAAATGTGATCATTTGTTGTATCTAAATGAAGTTAATTATCTCAAAAAACACTTTTCATCAAATTTATTCAAACAAAAGATTATTATGATTATAACTGATTATATATATAATTGATTATTAAAATAATTTTAATTTTTACTAGTTTTTTAAACACACTCTAAAATAAGAGTGTATTTGTATCCACATCAAAGACGTGATTTTTTCGGCTAATCGAAGTTATGTTTTGTTGTTTTTGCGTATTTTTCTATTCTGACATGAAGAGAGAGGTAGGATCTACCTTTTCAACTCAATTCCAAACATGGACTTGTTTTATATGGTAATTGTTATCCTACTAATTGGACAGTTATGGTGAATGTGATCATGGAAATTTGCATTATGAAGAATAAACTGAGAAAAAAAAAGGAGGGTTAATTCTAAATGAGAATTACATAAAACTTTCTTAAAAAAGAAAACAACCTAAATTTAATGTTCAACCTCTCGTAAAACATAATGTCCAACCTAAAATAACATGCTTAATATAAAAACAATCTTGATTATTTTAAAATATTAATTATTTTAAATAATATGATATTAGTGGTGTGCTAGGGAAAAACTGAGAAGAAAATGGGATGAAAAACGAGATTAAAGACAGAAGTAATTGTATGAAAAAATATATTAAAAGTTGTACGGGTATTTTGGTTATATAAATTTGTTAATTGTTTTTTTATATGTAAGAGTTGAACTTAGTACAAGAGGTTAAAATAATTCAGGAAAGCTATTCAACTAACTGAGTTAGACTCTTTAGTATTTTTTTTTTCAAACTAAATTTAACATTAAATAAGTATTTTAAAGATAATTTATTTTTGTTACACAATATATTATTTATATTATGGATTAAATAAGCTAAATGACTTGGTGATTTAAGTGGTAAAAGAGATTGGAAACGTCATGGGTTCAAATACCTTGTCAAACTTTTACCATTTTTGGAATTATAATTGGGATAAAAAAATAATGTAATTTAAATATTTTAAATATCAATTATTACGTTATCTAATAATATCAAGTAATATTTTCAATAATATTGAGACAATGAAGAGATTTTTGTACTAATTGGATAGAGCAAAAACAAAATTTAAGAATTCAAGAAAATTTTATGATAAGACGACTCATTTTTAATTAACGATAAGTGTAAGTGGAAGAATAATTATATATGTAGCTTAGATATCCTAACATGCCAATAGACTTAAATTTTATTCTTATAATTTAATCAGACACTCATCTTCTATTTTTATTGTTCATTTTGATAAATTTAAAAAGAAAAAAAGAAAAAAAAAATTGCCTCTCCTCTCTATCAATCAAAGGGATGGAAGAGAAGAAGTCTACAGAGTCTCATCCAGTTGAGAATTAATGACTCACAGTATTATGCAATTTATTACAATTTTAATGGTGACTACATTTAATGATTAGGTTAAAATCCCATATTTTACAAAATTGAAGAATCAAAATTACGAATTAAATATTAGAAAAGAAATGCAATTTATCGATTTTAATTCCAAGTCAAATAACTTATGTGATAAGATAAACTAAATTTGTGGTTAAAATGTTTTACTTTGTAATTTTATGTAAATGAAATTGTTTGATATTATGTTGAAGTTATTTTTGGTGGTCGTAATTTCCTATGAGCTTACTGAAAATATGTTGTAATTATCTCTTAAATATTTTATTTATAATTATTAATTCATGTCCGGTCAAAAAAATAACTATTAGTTCATGCATTAATTAATTTGGTAGTTTAATTTAAAATCAAAATTCCAATGTTTATCTAGTTACACATAGGGATGGCAACTAGGCATGGCAATCTAACCCGTCCCCGTGGGTACCCGTCCGAACCCGCCCCGATTTGGACGGGGAAAACCCGTGTTTATCGGGTTCGGGTTCGGGTTCGGGTTTTCCCCGATTGATAAAATCAGGGGCGGGGGTGGGGACGGGGATGTTAATACCCACCCCGCCCCCGCACCCATACCTGCCCCCGCCCCCGCCCCGCTTAATAATATAATTAAAAAATTATTTTTATATATATATATAAACCAAAATTAAAAATATTTATATGTAAAAATTTATATATTTTTCTTTTCTTTTATTTTTTTAAAATTATTCATATTTATTTAAAATAAAAATAGAAGAAAAAAAAAATAGGAGCGGGGGCGGGGACGGGGAAACCCGAACCCCGCCGGGGGCGGGGATGGGAACCTAGATTTTACCCCCGGCGAATATCGGGGGCGGGGGCGGGGGCGGTTTAAATTTGCGGGGGCGGGGGCGGGGAACGTAAAACCCGCCCCCGCCCCGCCCCGTTGCCATGCCTAATGGCAATAGGGCGGGGCGGTACGGGTTTCATGATACTCGTCCCCGTCCCGAGCTAAACTTGTTTCCGTACCCGTACCTGTACTCGTCAAGTATGTGATTTTCATCTCCATCCCCATACTCGTATCTGTACCCGTCAAATTTTTTATTTTTTATTTTTTAAAAAAATATAATATTTTTAAATTATTTTTTTAATTATATTATAATTATAATTAGGTTATTTCTTTATCTCATATTATAATAAATAATCACACATAAAAAAATATTAAAATTCTTTAATATAATTAAATTAAAAGTCGTTATTAAATTAAAAATGGAAACGGGGACGGGTAAGAGTACTGGTACGAGGCGGGGTAAGTACATACCTGTACCCGTACCCGTACCCGATTTAATATATTGAATTTTACCCATATTCGTACCCAGTCAAACTGGATATTCCCCGTCAAAGTCGGGACGGGTTCGGGTATTACCCGCGGGTGTGGGTATACTTGTCATCCCTAGTTACACATTGTTATTAATGATATGAGTAACGACAAATTTTTCAGCCATACTAAAATAAAATAATGCTTAATTTTATTAATTTATTATTTAATTAATTGTATCATAATTTAAGGCAAATTATATATATAAAAAATCAATTTATTTATGATTTTTGAATTTATAATTTATTAATCATATAAATAATTGTTTATTCAAAAACATCTCTTAGATATATTTTTTAATGAAGGTTATATTAGTCAAAATAACATTTGTTTGACTTTTGCAGTTAATCAAGGACTTCTTAATCATTTTAGACAATTTTCATTTTTTTTTCAGAAAAAATGAATAAATTTATATATTATTATTCTAAACATATTTTTAAGCTTTAAATTATTTTTTTATTATTTTCACATTACTAGATTTTTTTATATTAAATTTTAAGGTTAAAATAGTCATTTTAATATTTAACGAGTACTCTAAATGAACATTTAAAATCACAACTAACTCTTAGTATTCAGAGTTCACCACCCTTAAATATTTTAGATTTTCATTGTTTTTTAAATACAATATCAATCATCTAAAAAAATTAAAATAAAATTCACGTTGTGAACAATTCTCTGTTAGAGATTGAAGTCAAAATTATATACTAAAATTAGGAGAGTGGATACGACGTCGTTGCATGGGGCGAAATGAGTGAAAGAGTAAAACTCGACCACAGTGGGAGTCGAACCCACGACCTTCTGATCCGAAGTCAGACGCGCTAATCCACTGCGCTATGCGGTCAACTACGATTTTATTGGCTAACTTAAACTATATAAAACAATATAATGTATATGGTAAAGAGAGGGAAAGAATGAAGTGTTGCGAACAAATGATTTCAATATGGTTAGTAACTCGTTTGAGAGAATTTTTTTTAAAACAATAGAAATTAAGTGAATTGCGGTTTCCGAATAAATTGGGTCATATGTCATACTAAAGGTCATTTTATAATTCATAAAGAATTCAAAATCACTTTACAATTCTATAAGAGTCATCAAAAGTTATTTTCTAAATTCATAAGTTAGATTTTGAATTTTTGAGTCACATGTAAAATAATAATTGTTATTGAATTCATTAAAATTTCAAAAATCAATTTGCAATTCTGTTAGGATTATCGAATGTCATTTTTTGAATTCATTATAATTTATATTTTAACTCTCATTGAGAGATATTTTGAAATTCATGAAAAAATTAAAATCACTTTGCAATTTTTTTGTGATCAATGAGGATTTTTTTTTAATTCATAATAATATTGATGATCAGTTTTTTAATTCATAAGGAATTCAAAATCTATTCGCAATTTCATTAGGGTTGCCAATGATCATTATTTGAATTCATAATAATTTATATTTTGGTTCTCATTTGAGATTCATTCTTGAATTCATAAAAAAATTCAAAATTACTTTGGAATTCTCTTGTGATCAATGAGGGTCATTTTTTGACTTTATAATAAAATTGATGATCAACTTTTTAAATTCATAGGAATTCATTACTTGGATCAAAATTCATTGAGAGTAATTATTATAATTATTAAAAAAGATTAAAATCATTTAACAGTTTATGAGGATTACAAAGGGTCATTCTTTGAAATTTATAAAAATTAATATTTTGAATCACGTGAGGATATTTTTTTTATTAATATAAAGTTCAAAATCACTTACAATTCAATTAAGGTCATTGATTATCAAAATTTCAATTCATAAAAATTCATATTTTTTGTCACATGTCACATTGAGGGTCATTCTTGTATCCACGAAGAATTCAAAAATAACTTTGTATTCTAGTAGGGCCATTTTTAGAACTTGTATTATATTTTGGGTCACATGTCACTAAAGAACATTTTTGAAATTCATTGATAGTTCGATACTAATGTTTTCTTAAGCAGCAAGTTTTGCAAATCATTGTCTAATCCTTCGCTGCAATTGTCAAACTATATGAATATACATCAAAAATAAAACATAAACAACTCAAACATTACAAAATATTGTAATAAATTATATACCCATCAATTGTAAAATAACTTGTTTTCACGTAAAAATGTTAAATCAAAAGCACCATCAGTCAAACCCTTGTTTTGAACACGCAAATGAGCTTACGTCCATGAAAAGATTGTAATTTTGCTTCTCTTTCTTTAGCTTCTTGGTTAAGGAAGATCAACCTAGGTTGTTACAAAAACATCTTTCACCAATGAGAAAATAGAACAACACATGAAAATTAGGATAACTTTTAATACCAACATTCATTTTTCAAATTAAATTTTGAATAAAGTAGTAGTCAAAAAAATATTGAAAGTTTAATTTCAAATTATTTACTTGACACAACAAAAAAACTCTTGAATTCGATAAAGAAAAGGAGAAAAAAAATTATTCATTTACTACAATCTGAGTCACAGAGAACCAAACATCTAATTTGTATTTAAATTTGGGTGATAGATTTCTCCTACCAAATAAATTCATATTGCAAATACCATTTTGACTACCTGAAATTAAAATTACCCAATAACAAACAAATTTTGGAACCCAATTATGAATCACAAATAAAAAAACTTTCCAATATTCATAAAGATTCACCAAGTTTGAGCAATCAAGTTTTGCAAATTTTCACAAGCAATATCAATATTAGAGGATTTAGGATACTCAAGATTAAAAAAATGAGCAAGAACAATAAATTCTTGCCTTAAAACAGAAAAGACATTTCAAAAGATTTATGACAAAGTTTATGGGTCAAAACCCAATTTAGTAAAAAAAATGCTAATCTCACAATTAGACAAGTACCTTGCATATAGTATTATCTTGAATCCAAGAAATAGTAAAAAATTTAGCCATTTGTATCGAGAAGAAAATAAATTGAAACAAAGATTTGTAAGAGAAGCATTAACAACCATAGATTTGTACCTTATATACATACCTAATTCAAGGTCTATCAAGAACCATAGGTGTATTCATAAAGATTTATCAACTTTGATATGCGCTCATCGTCCTCCGTCACCACTTTCTACCACAAAACCTTCCTCATCTTCCATAGCAAACATCCAATACCATTTTACAATTGAAAAGCATATTCACACATTAAAACAACAAATGAAAGAAAATAAAAAGAGTGAACAAATAATGAATAATAGTTATAAACATAGAAAAATAAAAGAACATTCATCTCCACCATTGTCAAATCGATTTATAGACATTGTGCGTCCTCTTCCTCGATGCTTCCTTGGAAATTCTTAATGAAAACTCATAAACAAGGACTTCTATAAATAATAAAGAATGGTGGTGTAACTTGTATCATTTTTACTTTAGTTTTAATTTTAATCACCTTTCATTTCTTAAATTCAAAAATTACTTTTCATTGTTTACAAGGTTAAAATCTTATTATTTTTTTTATGTGTTTTTGGTTTTGTGATATGTCAATTTCTTTTTATGAAATTTTTTTTTTTTAAATATTGACAAATTTCTCTTTTTTTATTTATGTTCTTGTTGTTTTTTTAGTCATTGTAATATGTTTATTTTTAATTTTTTAAAATATGTGAATAACTTTATTTTATTCTTTACAAATTTACTTTTAAACAAACTAACTCAAGATGAAATAAAAAAAATAACAAGGAACAAAATATAAATAAATTGATTTTGTAATGAACATTTTAATTTTTTTTAATATATATATATATATATATATATATTACTTCCCATATATTCCTTTTAATAATTTTATTAAAGTAATTATTAAATTATACTTTCAAAGATTTTTTGAACATTTTTTTATTTTTAAAATTTAATATCACAATGCATTTTAAATTTAATATTATGGTGCTTTTTTCAATTTTCTATTATAAGTATAAAAAATATGTATTTTTTTTTTAAATATAAGCGAATTTTAATCATTTATGTCTCATTTAAGAATAATTTTTCTATCATTTGTATTACTTCTTTTTGTCATTTATACAAAATAGTTTATAAAAAATATTGTCAAATTAGTAAAATCTAATATATATATATATATAACTATTTTTTTTAAGTTAAAATATTTTTTTAATCACTATTATTTTACTTATTTTATATTTTAGTCTTTATAATTTAAAATATATATTTTTAATATTTATATTTATGTTTTTTTTAAAGACTAATTTTACGATGTATTTTAAATCTAATACTAAATTACTTCCTCCATTTTGTATTTATAAGTATAAAAAATATATTTTTTTAAAATATAAGAAAATTTTAACTATTTATGTCTCATTTAATAATATATTTTTCATCATTTTCATTATTTCTTTTTGTAACGACCCGCCATGGTTGTCACACTTCGAACAATACTACACCCTACTGAAATATATATATATATATATATATATATATATATAATAGTATAATAAAATATTTACAACACAAGTTGCTAATCAAGCAACCAACATCAATCAGTTATACACAACAAAATATACTACTACAAGGTAGCCTACAAAAAAATATCCATCTCCAAGCACCTCTGGTGGCCTCTAGCAGCTATTTCCAGTCTATCCCTGCCCTGCTCCTATACAACGTATGATCATCGCAATCCAAACCACATGGAAACATGCAAGGGTAAGCTAGAGACAATAAACAACTCATAATAATTTAATATGCAACATAAAAACTATACATCTAAACATCATTTCAACTTTAAACAACACAATCAACTAACAGCTTATTAGCTCAACTCATAATAATTTAATATGCAACATAAAAACTATACATCTAAACATCATTTCAACTTTAAACAACACAATCAACTAACAGCTTATTAGCTCAACTCATAATTTACAACTCAATCATCATAAAATAATATCTTTTCAACACATGGCATATAGCAACCTTATCAACTTAATTTCGACTAGCTTCAACAATATCATAGATTAACACAACTTGTGAACAAATAAGTAACTTATAACATAACAACACTATCATCATCCTCAATAAGGTCAACATACAACACAATTACAGATTAACAACACAACAACGTATGTACTACTCATATCAACAACAAATCAACTCATTAACAACTTATGCGTCGTCACGTATTTTGACTCAGAGATCTCCTACAACATGGTAAGTAGTCTAAGTGACTAGGTCCTACCAAACCGACAACACAACACATTTGGATATCAATCCACAACACGATAATGGTTTCTCAGACTTTGCCACTTAAACAAGGAAGTATAGTACTCGGTTAGGAACTAAGTTCCCGACTTCGTACTTTACTCAAATTGGCCACTTGTAATCGATATAGGTCGACCTGACCCCTATACCGTGGTCGCTTTATAATCGGTATAGCTCGACCTTGTCCCTATACCGTGGTTGCTTTATAATCGGTATAGCTCGACCTTGCCCATATACCTTGGTCGCTTTATAATCGGTATAGCTCGACCTTGCCCCTATACCGTGGTCGCTTTTTACACGTGTGCCTCGACCTTGCCCACACACGGGATCAACTAAGTTCTAGAGGAGAACAACACAACGACCACTCTAAGGGATAACTTCCCAAGGAGGGTTTTTCAACAAATTGGGCTCTCAGAGCACCACAACTATCTCAATCCACACAATGGGATGAACAACTTCGAAAACATCTTCCCTAGTCCTAGTGATCAACAACTTATCATCACAGCTTAATCAGCTTACAACTCAACAACACAACTTTACAGCAATAGGCATCTTAACAGCTTACAACAATAGGCATCTTAACAATTTTACAACAATAAGCAACTTAACAACTTTACAACAATAAGCAACTTAACAACTTTACATCAATAAACAACTATAGTCATCAATCTCAACTTTTAACAACTTTAAACAACATAGCAACTTTTCAACTCTATACTCAACATGCATCTCTTCATTTCACTTTCTACTCATCATACATCTCAATGTAATTATACTTCTTATTCAATTATACAACTATACAACTTTAATAATTTTAACAACATGCAAACAACTTAATTAAACAATTATAGTCATTACAATATCAACTTAATGCAACTTAACAACTTTATAAACAACTTCAACAATATACAACATATTTAAAATTTATCTATCATGTCAACTTACACAATATAAATAGCATAAATCAACTTAAGCACCTGACAACTCAACTATTTCAACAAAAGAACATCATGCATAAAGCTTCCCTAACTCTCCTGAAATTAAACAACCTACATTCTAGCTTTCCTCACCTGAAGATTGGCTCAAAATAGCCAATAACTGAGAAGAAGTAGAATTTCCTTCCGAAGCTCAACCCGGAACTTCAATCCTCCCAAAGCAAGCTTGCTAAACCAGAGTCCTTCTCTCTAAAACTTTTCTCTAAAAACTTCCCTTTCTCCTCAACCACCAACCCCTATTTATAGAAGTTTCGGAGTGGGCAGAACGACCTGTTCCAAATCCGGAACGGCCCGTCCTACACTCTTTCACCAAGTACAAAATTTACATGCAGAACGTCCTGTTCTGAAATCAGAACGGCCCGTTCTGAGACTCATCCAAAACGGCTCATTCTCCATCCAGAACGGCCCGTACCCCCTCCGGAACGACCCATTTTGGGGTTTGGAACGACCCGTTCTCCCTCCAGAACGGCTCGTTCTCAACTACGTTTTACAAGTCAATTTAGTAGTTTGGAACGGCCCGTTCTGGACTACTAAATCACACATATTGGACTTTTTGAGCGCCTAAAACAACTTGCTACGTTACACTTTTAGCATTTATAACAAAGACAAAATAAGAGAGATATTGTCAAATTAGTAAAAATTAATACCTACAACTAATTTCTTAAAGTTAAAATATTTTTTTAATTGATATTATTTTACTTATTTTATATTTTGGTCTCTGTAGTTTAAAATAAATATTTTTAATTTTTATATTTATCTTTTTTAGTTTTTTTAATTACTATAATTTAAAAAATATTTTTATTCTTTGTATTTATAAATTTTTTCAAATCATTCTAGTTAACATTCATTAATGTGTAGTAAATGACATTAAGTTATCATATAAATCTACTAGTTTTGCTTTGTACGTGAAGAATCTCCAACTTATCAATTTATTTGATAATTTATTAGGTGTCCATGTACCTCATATCATTTTACTTGGATTAAAGCCATGAACTTTTTGAAATAACACAAAATTTTGAAAGATTTATTTAGAGCAATTTTAATAAAAATAAACTCAACATTAAACATATTAAATAAAATGTGACAAAAATACGAAGTGATAAATAACCTAATTTAAAATAATTTTAACAAAATTAATTTAACATAAAGCACACTTACTTAAAAAGATTAAAAAAAAATCTATCAAGAAACAACGTAATAAAAAGAAATAACAACAAAAACTAAAAAAATCTAAAAATTACTAAAGACTAAAAAAATGTTATCTTAAATTATCATCAATTAAAAAAGATTTAAAATAAATAAATATAAGATTAAAAAAATCTATTTTAAAATACATTGATTAAAAGATTAAAGTAAATAAAATTATAGGACTAAGGAGATATTTTAACATTTTTTAATTGTAAAATTAGTTTTTTATAATAAAAAATAGAGGAATAATCTTTTATTTTATTTTTTAAGAGATATTTTATTAATTAAAATTTAATAAAGATTAAAAAATTTAAAAAGAAATCCGTTAAATAGGACTTAAAACTACAAAATTTATAAAGTGTTTTTTTTTTTTTTTTAATGAATTGTATCTAATAAGGAGAATACGGATGAAAAAGTGTTGGCAGGATATATCATTTTCGTATTCTGATCGGAGGGAGAGAGGGTGTCGTGTATGGAGGATCAAAGCGGAGAAGCTGAAGGACAACAACAATCCTCACTCTCCTATTTTTCAATTTCAATTTAATAATAACAATAATTCTCTCCACCAATTATTATTATTATTATTAATTAATAATCATGGGTAAGGGCCCCTTCTCCTTCCGCCGCTCCGCCTCTCGCCGCCGCCCCAAGAAGGCCGCCGCCCCGCCCCCGCCCCCGTCTCCGCCGCAACCCGCCTACGCCGCCGGAATCGCCGCCTCGCCCGACGACAACCCTAACAACCGCCTCGTCGCAGCCGCGGGCGCCACCGCTTTAACCAAGCCCAAGAAAAAAACCGGTGGGGCCCGGTTGTGGATGCGGTTTGACCGGTCCGGCCGGTCGGAACTCGTCGAGTGGGAGAAAAACGCCATCATCCGCCACGCCGCGATTCCCGCTAGAGACTTGAGAATTCTGGGTCCCGTCTTCTCCCACTCCTCCAACATCCTCGGTAATCAAAATCGTATTTTTAATCTCAATTTTCGATTTCATCGTATGTTCGAAATTAGGGTTTCTCTGATTGCCCCATCATGTTGGTTCATGTGTTGCGTTTGTTTTGGATTGGATGCTTATGCTACGGGTCCATTGGGGCCCGGCAGTAATTTCGCTCGTGGTACTGTGACTATCTAGGCTAGAATCGAAAATGCTGAATTTTATGATGCTATTCTATTATGATGAAGAATGGAATTTAATGGTTTATTTTCTTCTTTTTTTGCAGCTAGGGAGAAAGCAATGGTGGTTAATTTGGAGTTTATAAAGGCCATAGTGACTGCTGAAGAAGTACTATTGCTTGATCCTCTCAGGCAGGAGGTTCTTCCCTTTGTTGAGCAGCTCAGGCAGCAGCTTCCTGTTAAAAGTCAACCTAAACTTGCTGGGGCATCCGAGGAGCGTGAAGGTGAAATGCAGGCTTCCAATGGCAGGCAGTGGTTGCCTGTGCCGGAGCTGGCCGAAGGCTTGCAGTCTGAGCTTCCATTTGAGTTTCAAGTTCTCGAGATCGCCTTGGAGGCTGTGTGTACTTATCTAGACTCGAGTGTGGCAGACCTTGAGAGAGGAGCTTACCCCGTGTTGGATGAATTGGCTAGGAACGTTAGCACCAAGAATCTTGAACATGTGAGGAGTTTGAAGAGCAATCTCACGCGGTTGCTCGCACGGGTGCAAAAGGTATGTTGCATGAGTACCTTGTGGGTCTTCCTCTGGTTGTTGCTATGACTAAGTCAATGTTAATAGTCATTTCCTTGCGTATAGATGACTGTGGAAGTTGGGAATTGCAGGATTAACCTTTGGGAAAAAGAGATGTACTAAATCTAATCTGCCAATGGGTTTAAAATTTTGCACAAGTGTGATTTCATTTTATTTAATAGTCCCATGACAGGTGTAAATTAATAAAAGTGCCAACAGAATTCTTTTATAGTTATTGTGCATTGAGATTGTTGAAAGAAGTAATATGTAATTGGACTGGATCCAATTATGCAGTCCTTGAATAAAGCATGAAAAGCTATTTTTCCTAGTTTGTGATGATGCATTCCATCATCTTTGAGATATTATACTTAGGAATTGTATGACCCCCTTTTACAGGTGCGAGATGAAATTGAACATCTATTAGATGACAATGAAGATATGGCACAACTATATTTGACAAGGAAGTGGTTGCAGAATCAACAATTCGAGGCTCATATGGGTGCCACAACCTCAAATAACCTTCTTAGTATCTCACATTCTGTTCGTCGACTTGGTTCCACCAGAAGTGAAAGTCTTGCGACCAGCCATTATGGGGAAGATAATGATGTGGAGGACTTGGAGATGTTGCTTGATGCATATTTCATGCAGTTAGATGGAACCCGTAACAAGATATTATCTGTAAGTGTTCTTGTGACAAGATTCTGGTCCACTTATGTTTCTATCAAATTTTGAAGATTGAAACTATCATTTTTCACTCTAATTCTATTATCTATCTAATTTATACCATGATCTTGTACTTTAGTCGATAAAATTCATATATTTCATTTGCGGACAAGAATCGCCCTCACAAACTTAGTTGTGATTTGTGATACTTTTCTGTTGTTTTGAGGATGGAGGGAATCGATTATTGCTAGTTTCAATGTGACACTACTGGGAGCTTGTCCTTGAGGATTCACAAGCTCCTATACTGGGAACTCGTAATTTTGTCCAAGTTTGTTGCAATTTTAGGAAATTTATTAATTTCTGTCTAGCTGATTTGAAAATAAGTGGTGGTGACATATTGCTGGTTTCCTTTTCTTGCTTAAAATAAAATGATAGCAAGAATACTGTTAATGTTTTGGGCAGGGCGACTTAGTCTTTGTTTCATGGACCAAGTTGTTGAGCTTTTGGGAGCAACATTCACGGTCTTGAAATGTCAGCTGAATTTGTTATTGTTTCTGGAATGCCAATTATATTGATAATTGACTGGTATCTTGAATGCTGTTACTATTTATTGTTCTTGAGAAGTGGTACCGGGTCTACACTCTTACTTCTTTATGGCTACTGATATGCAGGTTAGGGAGTATATTGACGACACTGAAGACTATGTCAACATCCAACTTGATAACCACCGAAATGAACTTATTCAGCTGCAGTTGACGTTGACTATTGCATCATTTGCTATTGCTATTGAAACTTTGATTGCTAGTGCATTTGGTATGAACATTCCTTGTAAATTATATTATATAAATGGAATATTTTGGCCCATAGTTTGGGTCACGTCCGGGATTTGTGTATTGCTTTTCTTGCTTATTTTAGCGTATGCAAGATGGAAAAAGTTGCTGGGATCATAAGTATACTTCATCATACGGTGTTGTGACAATTGCAACTTTCAATCTCTGCTGCGAATGATCTGAAGAACAGACAGAAACTGGTCACTGGAGAAGTGGCTTATGAACTATGAAGGGTGTATCTCAATTTCTTGCAATATACTTTATAGTTGATGTATAGGATGTTCCAACACTGCTTTTAGCATCATGTGCTTTATAGCTGATACTATTCACACCATTTTTCATTTGCCAACTTTATGGTGTAGTGGGCGTGCATGTGTTGTTGCCTTTTTTTTAGTCCATGTGTGATATGTTTGGCTTGATAACTTTATTTGTGCATGACAATTGCATGAGGAAAATGAATAGCCAACAACTCCGTACAAGAGGATTCACTTTGTAAGGAGACAAATGGACAAGTATCAAAAAATTGGGACCTTCTCAATTCTCACAAGAAAATGTTTGTAGAGTCGTTGTATCTGTATATGTCCCAATACCTGTATTACTCAGCATTATTTATTTATTCTTAGATTTTTTGTACCAATACAAGACATTACAGTAGTATCTATAATCTATATTAATATTTAAATATTTTAAAGAATTGGAAGTTTATATTGCATATTTGCATTGTGTTATATTTCGTTTTAAATATAATTTTCAATGATATATAAATTATTAATTTATTGAAGAATTCTTGTATAAATTGTTGAAAAGTTTTTGTTGAATAATTACTAATCACTGTATGAGTGTTTAAAATGCTGTAAAAAAAAGTTATTAGGACTTTTAGCTTATTAAACTTGCTATTCTAACATCTAACGTTGTTTCCTATTATAAAATCTTTAGCCCTTTATCTGGAACTAAATTTTCGGTTTTTGCAGTAGCTAAAACAGACAATATCGTACGTTTTTACACTCCTAAAACCCCGGACTTTTACATAAATATTTATCAACAATTTCATGGGTAATTATTTATAGATTTTAGGTACTAGATGGCTCTACTTAAACTCAAGAACACAATCTCCCTCTCAACTTTCAGGTGCAACAAATAACAACTAAAATCATGCTAAAACATATTTATATGCATAAGCATAACCAGGTAGCTCATCACAAATTTTGTGTAGCATAGGTATCAATAAGATGACCAAACAAAAGTTCTATAAGCACACAATAGAAAATAAATTTCGAAACCACCATATCTAATTTTTATAGTTAAAATAAAGAAAATATGTCAAGATAACAAGAGCTTAGTGCAATGAAAACAACCTCTCAACAAGATTCCAATCATGGCAAGTATTACAAATCCAACAAACAACCAATCTATATAAAATATCGTAGTTCCTCATATTCATGTTAATATTTAGAAAAAGAGATATAATCTCCCTTACACCTTAGGGCAAGTGATGAAGCTTTAAAGAGGAATCAATCTACGGTTTCAGCTGCTACCACAAGATATGCAATCTATTTTTTTTCTTTCTTTCTTAGTTTGACTTTTAAAGACAAACTTAGGTGAGACCTAAATCTAGTGGCAAATAAAGGTTTTAATACCTAATGAAAATTGTAGCATACTGAATGTTTTCATACGAAATTGTCACACAATTCATACACAAATTAATCTTATCTTATAATTAACTTCAATCCCTTTTCAATTCATTAGTCAAATAAAAATGTAAAGCTACACATGGATGCCCACACTATGGTCCATGATTAACCTTTATCCCAACACCAAGAGTCCTTGACTGCATTCCAAACCACCTCATGTGTTTGGCTGATGGGAAGTTGGGAACTGCTAACTACTTGTCCCAACTTCATACGTGGATTTGGCTGTCTAGAGACAACCCTTAATCTCTCTCCTCACTTTACACCTCACTCAATTCCACATTTTCACCACCAAATAATTAACCAACGCATTCTATTCTACTAAGTTTTTGTTTTTTCCCTGTGATTTTTAAATATATACAACAAATACTTCAATTTTCTTAAAAAAAGTTTGTGAATAAAAGTTTTGAAAGTAAGAATAAAAAAAGGCTAATGGAGAAGGATCATATACTAAATGGTTTTGCAATTTTAAATGATTATTGTTTGATCTTTATCACAAATAAACAAAAAATTATGACTATAATTTCACTGGGTTAAGTTATATGAGAATTCAGTCAATCTGCAAACATAAATATGAATCCAACGTTAATTCCTTTTTATTAGTGTAAAATACGATTGTTTTCAAAAACACCTCAATTCAATTCATAGTAAAGTTACTCTAATGATTCATTTCTCCACTAAACAACATATTGCAATTTGCAATGTATATGAGCAAAGCAAACAAAAATCACATCAAATAAAGGACACAAATATTAATGATTATTTATTGTTTTCTTCAATCTACTCCGTCTCGTATTACCTGTACTTTCTGTATTCAGTTTAAGAGATATAAATCTTCATGTGAAAATTGTCGCACATTCTGTAGGCAACTGTACAAAATCTGGCAAATCATATAAAAAAATAATTTGATAATTATTTATTGGTATATTAAAATGAGTTTAACTTCCGTATAATTTTTTTAAAAAATGTTATATACAAAGTCCATTAATATCATGATTAGCAAGAGAGTCCAACTCATTTGATTGACCGATAAAGATAAAATTTAGATAAATTTCTTAAATGTGGTTGATATTATTTTTTTATTAGAATTTGAGTTTTACTTTAATAATATACGTAAATGTAGAATTAATCACTTATACACTGTTAGTATAAAAAAAATTTACACTGGCAACCAATCATATCTTTTAATAATGTCATGTCAGTTGCTCATTTAATGAAATAAAAATAAAAAAATAATTTAAAAGATATGATAGAATGTCGGTGTAAAAAACTTTACACTGAGTGTATAAATGATTAACTCTTAAATGTATATTAATGAGACTTATATTAAATGCACTTGCATAATATTGAGATAAAATTCTAACTTTGATTAGAGAATAACATAAATGACATCTAAAAAATAATACTTAAGTTTTGTCCTATGTATAAAATGTTATGTGTGTTTAATAAATATTGAGATACAAAACAAAGAGAATAACACGAAACAAATATTTAGGTCTAGATAACTTTTTGTGTCTTTAAATTATTTATTGAATAATGAACATCACAAATAAAATAATGTTAAATCTATTATAATATTATTTTTAATATCTATAATTTTATAAAGACGATACTTTGATTTAGTGTACACAATTTATTAGACAATTTTATCTTTAAGACAACTTCTAAACTACTCTCTCCCACTATCTCTCTCACTAAATTTTATTTATATTTTTTTGCTTTTAGTAAACTTCTAATTATTCAATAATTATTGTAAATTCTAAATAGTAATTTTGATTTTTATGGACAAAAACAATCATGATATTTGGTATGAAATACTTATTGTAAAAATTAACAAACTTACTATATAAAATAATTTATTCTTAGATAATAGTGTAAAAATAATAGTGTGAGTGCATAAATTATGTTTTTCTTAAATTATATAATTTCAAATGAATATTATATCAATAAATAATTTATATATTGACAATGTAATATATATATATATATATTCTATATAACTGATTGAATGTGATATTATATTGAGAAAAAAATAATTTTATTTAATAAAGTATAATTATTTTTATAGTATAAATAACTTATAAATTTGTAATTTAATTAATTTTATCCAACAAAATGATTTTTTTTTTTATGAAAATCAATTAAACCTACCACAGAATTAATTTGTCTACCGTAATACTAAATCTAAAATCAACAGCGCATTTATTGTACAAAAGTACCGTACAACTTGATCTTAAATCACGCTGGCCTCTTAACCAAAACAGGTACTACTAACTACTAAGATTCGATAATAAAACAAACATTTTTCATTAATAACATTTATTTCTGCTTTTCTTCTTCTTCTTTACTACATATGACAATTGTTGAGTTGTTATAAAAATAAAATTAATAATTAAATATTGTATATAAGAATAAAAGTTATA
This sequence comes from Cajanus cajan, assembly GCF_000230855.2. Lineage (NCBI taxonomy): Eukaryota > Viridiplantae > Streptophyta > Magnoliopsida > Fabales > Fabaceae > Cajanus > Cajanus cajan. The sequence continues at coordinate 81,280,036 of NC_138518.1, forward strand.
CTTTATTTTTTAAAATAAAGTATCGTACTAATGATATAATTAAAAAATATTGAAATCTATATTATATTTACATAATAATTAAGAATTTCATTAATCAAGTTTACATATATTGGTAACTATTTACAAATTCATTACTCATATTTTAATTAAATTTAATATGATTTATTATTTTATATTTGTTTGATAAACTGATAAAACTTAAATGAAATGATTTATTTACATATATTGGTAATTATTTACAAATTTATTATTTTATATTTGTTTAATTAAAACATTTATAATTTAACTAAAATTTATTTTAATTGAAACAGAGTTCAGAATGAAATGATTTATATTAAAATCCTTTTAAAATGTTATATAATTAAAAAAAATGATTACTTTATATTTTTGTACAAAAATGTATATTTTTATTTAAGGATACCATTCTTTTAATTACTAATAAGGATGAACTAAAATGAGTTTAAAACAATTCTGTGATAAAATAAAACAATATAATGACTAAACTTAAAATTAAAATTGGAGAAGAAAAAACTTAGGGGTATATGATTTTATAGGAAAAATTTTGTAAAAAAAAATCTTATAGATTTTAAAAGACTTCGAAATAATGTAATGACTTTTAAATTTTATTTTAAAATTTTTTGTAGAAATTAATGATTTTTAGGATTTTATTTTAAAAGATGTTTATAATTAAGATTTTGTAATATGATTTTAATGGATTTATATCATAATGTTTCAAAGAATTTACGAGTTCTCGAAGAGCGTTTTTGAAAGTTGGATATCTCATCATGCAAATATTGATGTGATGCTTTACGAGCCTAGTTATTGAAAATTATTCTTAAGTAATTGACTCTTAAAGTGGATAATTGAATTTCTTTTATGACCTTAGTCGATGTGGTATGTGGGTCAGGTCAATGCATACTGACTATAAGTGACTACAATATAGAAGTGAGGTCGAGTTATATTGATCACAAGTGACTAATGTTGGTCCATAAGTAGATTGGTCCATATGTAGATAAAGTTGAGTCATATGTATATAAAGTGACTAACCGAATAAAGTACAAGGTTGGAACTTAGTCTTTAACTGAGTACTAGAAGCTTAATTATACAAACTAATATCATGGTTGACTTATATCCAAATTATTCTACCCTTGACTAAAATACTAGACTTTCTAATTTAAGTGGTAAAATTCAAGAAATCATGTTATTATGGATTGGTATCCAAATTGGTTGTTGATTTAATAGGTGTAAAAAAATCATGTAGGTTTAATAGGGTCAAGTTACTTAATTTGCTCACCTTTGTTGTTAGAGATTTTCATAAGAGAATGTGTGACACATATAATTAAGGTGTTATGCATGTGATGTGTTGTTTATTGTGTTGTTCATACACTATGTGAAGTTGTTTGTTGAATGACATGGTCATGACTTGTGGTGTAAGTTAAAATAATTAAGTTGCTTATCTTTCAAAGTTGTTTGATGCCATGACGAGTCGTTGATGCTATGTTGCTAGATTGTTAGCCATGATGGGATTTTGTGGTGTGGTTTACGTGTTAATGTGGTTAGTATATTTGTCTTTATCCTCTTATACTTGTTTTTTGTTTATTCTTTTGAAAACTAGCTTACTATTACATGTTTTTTCTTAATTGGACTATAATAATCGTGTTTACATGAGAGTAGGACAAAGATAAGTTGGAGGCATTTGGAGAGTGAGAGTCATGTTGGATGGTAGTGTAGTTTGATGCTACTTCTGTAAAGTTGTTTGATCGACAGCCTAAGTTTATACATTATAACTTTTGGATTATTGTGTACACATATATACTTGTTTATTATTTCAATTGTTGATGCAAATATTTGCACATGCATGTATATATTATCATTTGTATATACATGAACGGTTTGTATATTAACCTAGGTAAGAACTTGTATTTTTTGCTACTCATAGTTGATTTTTTAAGTGTAGAGACTATGATAGATCGTTATAAAATGAGGAAAATTAAAAGTTGAGATGCTTGATATCTTGATTGATTGGATAATTTAATTTAAATTTCTTAAATTTCAAATACTTAATATATAAAAATATTTTTCATATATGATTAAAAATTTGATATTTTAATATTAAATTTTATTAAAAATAAATTGTCAAATTCTAATAATCTAAAAATTTAAACAACAAATAATATTAATTAATTTTTAAAAGCATTTTAAATATTTAATAATTAAAAAATAAATATTGATAAATTATATATCAATTTTGGACAGATAAAAAAAATAAAAAAGAAGAAAAACAAAGAAGAAGAGTATAAAAGAGAAAGAAAGGGAAGGGCATAAAAAGAGGAAAAAAATGAGAGATGATATAGTGAAAAGAAGAAAAAGAGGGAGGGAGAGAGAGAGAAAACAAAGCAAAAGAGAGAGAGATATAAGAGAAGAAATCTGGGAGGGGTGAGAAAGAGAAAGAAGTAAGAAATACAAGAATTATGATTTAAGAGAGAGCAAAAAGAAGAAAAAAGGAGAAATAAAAGAAATTTTTTTTATGTAAAATCTTTTTTTTATTTTATGAAATTGTTATATGAGTGAATTATATGTTAATTTTACTAAAAAAGTCTTACAAAATTTATTATTTAAAATAATTTACCAAAAATTTTATATTTTTAAATATCAACAATTTTTTTAAGTATAAAAAAACTTAATCGAATATTACCAGATTTTGATAAATTATTAAAAAAATTATAATTATTATAATTAAATATCACCATATATCTGTGTATTCTTAAAAAAAAACTCATATTATTTTAATTAAATATCATATGATTTTTTCTTAATCCAATAGGCTTCCTTAATTTTTTCTTACAACACAATTTCTTCTCCAACTAGTACTATATTTATGGCAAAACAAAAATAAATTTTTCGTATAAGTTCATTGTTAAAAACACAATCAATTATGTATAGTTGTTTTTTCCCCCAAAATTAATGTTCCAACTTTTTTTACAAAATAAACTAAATCTGGCATTGCCATTTATTAGAGAGAAAAAAACTCAATTAAAAAAAATCAAATGGACATTTTCATTCAGATAGGATTTAACGTCTTACCTCAAATTAATGCGATGAAATGAAATTTATAATTAAGTTAATGGACAAAAAGTAGCATGACATGAGACTAAGAAATTAAAATTATGAGCCGTGACACTTACATCCAAACTTTTAAGGCATGCTACATTGCTACCTGTTTCCACCACCACAATATGCCTTTATTTATTTTTTTTGGCTTACATAAACCCTTATAAGGAAATGAAAACATTGAAATTAAGCATGATCAAAAAATTCAGCTCCCCGTTTTGTTTTCACACGACAAATTTTAAGGATTGTTAGTTGTTTTTTTTTTTAATAGTAAAGATAAAAAAAATTAAAAAAATAGTTGCAACGAGGATTGAACTTAGGTCTTCATGCTTTTAACTACTCTAACATTTCTCCACTCAATCACTAGGCTAACCCTAATAGTCTAATTGTTAATTGATTTAGATAATGTAAAATTTCTAAACTAAATTAATTTATCAATTAAATTGATTGAATTAAATCAAATCAGATTCAAATCAAATAAATTTGAATTTAATTGATTTGGACCATAAATTTGCATTTTACTAATCAAATCATTCAAGAAGTGAATAAAATTTTAACCTTTATTATTTTATAATCTTATTTTATTATAAATTAATCACACATTAATACAACTTATTCAATATTTTATCATTGATGATCTCACTTATTGTATCTAGTGTCACATTAATATAAATAACAGTTTATTTTATCACACATTTAACGTTGTACGTTATACTATTTTACCTGGTACCCGTTATTTAATTATATTAGACTATTTTTATTTGAAACGTTAGATTATCATAATTTTATAACTTTAAAAATTGATTAGTTCCAACTGAACAAGTGCATTTTTAATAAAATTGATTTTGTTTGGATTTCATTTTTTTAAAATATGAACTGAATCAAACCAATAAAAAAAACTTCATTTTGACTTTATTTATTCAAAATTTGATCAAACTAGTTTATAAATTTGTTAAGTTTTATAATAATTATTTTAAAAATTATATTAATGATGAATTTTTATTAGTTGAGTGTGTAAAATTATTTATAGTAATATCTTTTTTTATGCTAACAATGCATTCAACTGATTAGTCATTCATTTTTAGATGAGATTTAGAAAGAGTTTAAAACCAACAATTTTAACCATAATATTTTAACATTATTTAGTATCTCTTGGGACCCATTGTATTTTTGGGTCAACTATGGTAAAGTGAATATTTAAATTTATATTTTCACTTTAATCTAATTACTGGAATCTTGGCATGTTATGGATTTATTTAAAAAAAGAAAAATATGGTGATTTTCCATGTGTGTAGACAAGTTGGACAGCGATATAAGAAGGAGTGTATTATTTTAAAGTTGATGGCATGGTAGATTTTGGAATAAGGAAACGTTATAGGGGTGAAAATGTTAAATAGCAAAAGTTTTAGGAACAGTATTTACTTATCATAGTTTTACAATTAAGCCCCATTCCCAGCTTCAACAACAAGACAGAAGAGAGAAGAAGAGAAAGAAAGAGAGGTTGTTGAAGAAACGAACCCTAAGAGAGAGAGAGAGAGAGAGAGAAAATATTTGCTTTCATTTCAAGCTCCTTTACCATTGCATTTCGGGATCTCGAATCTTCAATCTGCAAAGGTTTTTTTTCTTCTCTTCCTTTTGGTGTTGTATTAATTTTTTTTGTTTGCTTCCCAAAACGAATCTATCTTCGTTTTCATGCCCAATTCGTTCGATCAGCTTGAAATCATTGCGCTGTTGATGCCTCAGTGTCGCACATTGCGGCGTGTTTGGTTTTTCAAATGATAATTTCCGTTCCGTGTTGGTTTTTCTTCCTCTTGTTTTCTGAATGCGCGCGTGTGTATGTTTTGGGGCAGATTCTATGGGGAAGGTATAAAAGTGAAGTTTCTATTTTTGGTTTTTCCCTCATCTGGGTCCTGGAGAATAAAAGTATAAAACAGAAACTTTGACAATTGGGTGCTACGTTTTGTTTTTCTTATATTTTAATTTGTTATGATTAAGTTTATCTCTGTGGATTGGGTTTTCTTTCCCCCAGCTGTAGCTGACTATTTATGGAGTTTTGTTTCTGACAATTTATTTTTGAGGATGATGTTATTGAGTTTTCTGTTACATTGGTAGTGAACTGTTGCCTTTCCAGGCTTGTTAGATACATGTGTTTGGGTTTGATTTTTTAATTGAAGAAAATTAAGATGGTAATTTGTTCAGCAATATGGAAGTGATTTTAACTTGGAAATTGGTGAATAATACGTGTGATGAGAGTGGTATTGTGCTTGGTGTACTATTCATACGATTTGTGCATTGCTTATGATGAAATGGTATAGAACAACTGGGGTGTGATGCTCCCATTCTGTGTGGGATGGAAGGGTTGACAATGTTGATCAATTATCTGGAATAATATATATGTAAAGGAAACTTTGATATTGCTGGTGAGATGGCTGGAAAAATTTAAGAATTAAATTCGGGCAAATAAAATAAAGATAAATCTACAAAGCTGCCAACTTGTTGTGAACTTTTATCCGAGGAAATATGTTGTATCATGGAGACAAGGAGATCTAAGATATTTAGTTCTTAGGCTTGAGATTACTGCGATGCTTTATTTTTTCCAAAGCTGCCTTTGTTTCATGCGACTTCTTTGTTGTACTATATCAGTTTTACTTTTGGTTCTGTGAGTGTGAGTACATTTGCATATTCACCAGATTTCAATTTTTGGAACATTTTTCAAGGATGTCATCCGATTAACATGTATTTGTGGTTTATGCTTTATAATTGAGAACACATGCATGTCAGATCATAATTGTTGAATCATGGATATTATGTTTAAATTCTCATTAGATGATCCTTCCAAAATTTTCTATTGTAATGTTGTTTTGATCTTTTAATGTTGTATTTACATGGCCATTCTTTGGTAATTTATAAATTGACAGGTATTATTGATTCTGCTTCTATGGCAAATTCAAAGGGTTCATCGGGTGTGAGAAATTTTATGTATTCTGGAAAGCATGCTCTGCTTCCTCCTAAAAGCCCATTTCCTAGTGTTTCCCAAGCGTACAGTGATTATGTCCCAAATTCTGCTGTTGGTTTAAAGGCTGGTAACAGACCTAGAGAGGGAAACTCACACCACCAACGTACTTCATCTGAGAGCCTTGTTATAGAGGAGCAGCCTTCATGGCTTGATGATCTCCTTAATGAGCCAGAGACACCTATCCGAAGAGGTGGCCATAGGCGTTCATCAAGTGATTCTTTTGCATACATAGATGCGGTTAATGCATCTAACATCAATTATGCCGATCAGGATGAGTATAAATACAAAAATTTGATGTCTATTCCATCTTGGACATCTCAAGACTTTGACCACAGCAAAGATGCTCGTCATATACCTGTTTATCCAGAAATGAACTTAGCAAAACTGAAAAATAGGTCATGGGACTCCTTTTCAAATGTCATGACAAATCCAGTTGGTGTTCCCTCTGGAAAAGACACTGCTGCTTTTCAGGGTTCAGGATTGCCATGTACACCACATGAAGCAGATGGGGTTCCACAAACTGCAATTGAAAAGCATGATTCAGTAGAATCTGGTTTACAAGATGCAAAATCATTTTCTGAAAAAAAGGACAGCTCACATGGAAAGCCATCTGCCTCTGAAACTGATACAAAACGTGCTAAACAGTATGTAGCTATTTCTCTGGTTTCTGAATTTATGGCTATTACAGTAATTGCTTATTTTACGCCACTGATATATAACTTGGGGGCTTGAAGTTCTGAATGGTTTCTTGTCGCAAACCCATAGGGTTGTGTCATACCCTATTGTTGACCCTTTTAAACCTTTACCATATAGACTGGATATGATTTTAATATCTACATGTGTAGCATATGATGTCAAAATAATATATGTAGAGGGGAAAAAATATAACAAATATTGGTGGCACAAAGTATTATCTGTGTTACTAAAGCTGTTATGCTAATTCTAATTTAGAGAATGCAGTTAAACCATGTTTCTCACTGATGATGAATGTGACATTTTTTTTCTTTTTGGTTAATTTTTCTATTTCATATGCAATTTTTTTTTTTAAACCAATCAATTCATATATGGAAAGGGATAAAATTCTGAAACTTGTAATGCAGGCAATTTGCTCAACGTTCGCGAGTCCGGAAACTTCAATACATAGCTGAGCTGGAAAGAAATGTACAAGCTTTACAAGTAAGTTTCAGCACAAGGCAATGTTTTGCATGTTTGTAGAGTGTCTTTTTTTTTTTTTTTTTTTTTTTTGAAAATGCATGTATATTAGTTGAGGAAAGTTGAAAGTTCTGATTTGGTTTCTTTATATGACCACATAGGCAGAAGGTTCGGAAGTCTCAGCTGAGCTTGAGTTTCTTAACCAGCAGAATCTTATCCTGAATATGGAAAATAAAGCACTCAAGCAACGTTTAGAAAGTATAGCACAAGAGCAGCTTATCAAATATTGTAAGTTTCTATGATATGAGAATTAGCCATTTTCAAATCACTAAAGTTTTTTAGTTTTTACTTGGAAATGTCAATTTGGGTACTGCATATTTCAAGAAAGTTGCATATATTTGCTTAGATAGCTCAGCTGGTGAAATCCTTGTGAATCTATGATGCACTGTATTGTGTAGATTAATAGAAAAGAAACATGTTAGGTTTATTTAAGTTCAATTATATCATATAAGTGGCATAGAATTAGAAAGTTAATCAGGTTCTATCTTCTGTGTGCCTGAGCATGATTGCTAGAAGAATTACTGTAATGGGATTAAAAAAAGGGAGGTTTGATCTTTTAAGGGTTGTGTTCAAGTACAAAAATCATAACTGTAGCTCAACGACCTTCAAATTCCTGTGGTGAAAATATAGTTTCTTTGCTGAAAATAGAGAAATGAACTGGATTATAAAGTAGTTTCCGTGTCATTGGATATAGCTTTGGGCTTTGTGCATCTCATTTTATGTATACAAGGAAGTCCTTATTTAATTATATAAATTAAAATCACTTTATTATATTCTTTCAATAAATCAAATTAATATAAAAATAATACTTAATTGGATTTAAAATTTAAATAATATAATTATAAGAATAACATTTTAAAGACAATAGGATTTATTAGGAGTTTTTTTTTTACTCCATTGGATTTATTAGAAGTTAAAGTAAACTAGATTTTATTTGAATTTGAAGATAATAGTATAGTCATAGAAGGAATAATTAATACAATTTAATTTAAAATAAAATATGATTTAATTTAAATTTGAAAATAATATCATATCATATACATAATAACAATAATTTAAATTTGAAAATAATATTGTTGTGTAATGAAAGAAGATAAAATATAAAAAAGTGAGTTAATTGAGAGATTGAGTAACATCTTTCTAGTTTAGGAACAATTAGTTGGCAGTTAACAGTATTTAAAGAATGATTGATTGGTTAATCTTATCATAACTTAGTAACGAGTAAACGACATATTTAGTTTTTTTGTGCTACACCAAAATACTTTCCTGGAAATAGTTAATCTCTTCTAATTATGTGGCATTGTATGATTGATATTTTAAAAACTAACTACGCTGCCTCAGATTTGACAATAAGGTTTTCTCCTACTGGTTTTGCTGGTTTACCATATGTTTAAACCCACTTTAGAATCTAGATTGAAAACTAAAAATAAGTTTGTGTAAATTTTATTTTCGAAAAAAGAATTTTTTTTTATAAAAAAAAAGGTAATGTAGTCTTGATAACAACAAATTCATCTGCCTCAAGGCTCTGAAATTTTAAATAGTTTTTTTTTTTTTAATTATTTGTTGTCATTACTAAACTTTTACATGGTATGGCTCCTTGCCTGGGCATTCTATTCTTGTTGAAAACTATGCATACTTGATTTTGTGCCAATTTGATGTTTTTTTGGTTTTCTTATTCTTTGCATATTCGGCATTTTCTTATAGAATTGCTGTAATGCTGCATTATGTCTTTGTTTGTATGGAGAATAATTGTGGAACTGAAGATCTTTTCCTACTCCTATTGTATCTATTTAATAAAATTAGAATTAGGGACCTACACAAATATACAATCTGTTGTAGCTTTTTATATTGAAAGAATCTAGCAATATAGAATAGTGATGGAAGTTAAGAATTAATATTTGATTTCTAGCTCAGTTGGCTACCTAAGCAACTGTGTCTTGTGACCAGAGCCATGCCATCAAAAAATCATGATCCCTTGAGTTCACTTTAGGACCCACTAGTTCTTCTTCAAGCATTTTTAGATGTCACAGGAACATGTTTTGTACACTAAAAACTATGAAATGTGAAATTCAGTGGAGCAGGAAGTACTGGAAAGAGAGATTGGAAGATTACGTTCATTGTATCAGCAGCAACAACAGCAGCAGCAACACCCGCAACAGCAACCATCTGGTAGTCATAGACGCTCAAACAGCAGAGACCTCGAATCTCAGTTTGCAATCCTTTCTCTAAAACACAAGGACACCGATTCAGGGCAAGACCCTGCTCTCAGAATTTAGATTTGCAGTAGCTGTAGCCTTCATTCAACTGGTGTAGCCACACCCATCATAGTAGAATTGTTTCCTTCCCTTCCCATGCATGGGATTGTGCAGAGATTTCCAACATATATGCCCTCTCTCTGCCAGCTTTGCTGATTTCAGCCTTCTCTTAGTCTCTTCCCGTTTTCTATTTACTTATATTATTACCATTTAATGTGCACCTGGTGGTCATTGCCGAAATCTTATTCCATTTCAGTTGACCTACCAGAGGTGGTAACTCCAACATTTTCAGGCTTTCACCCCCCCCCCCCCCCCCCCACTGTATTTTCAGTGAATATGTAGCTGTATACCCTTGTGAATCTCCACTATTGTGGAATTTGGCCCAGTGCAAATAGAAAATATCTCAGGGCCATTTGAATGTGCCTTATTTGTATGGATAATGTTAAGCTAATGTTTGTAATGTGATTTTAATGAAGTTCATGTTTTCTCAACACATTGTTTGGTGGCAGTGAGAAAGTTGATCTTGGACATTATTTAAGTCACTGATTTCTACAAATTTCGCTTTCACTTGTAGGCCAAGTTAAATGTTATTTATCGCTTTTAATTTTTGTGGGGTCCTATTAGTCAAAGCAACTTAACTTTTCATTCAATGAGCCATGTCCTTGTATCAAGGAAAAAGATCATCGTACATATGATATTCCTCCACTTGATATCCATCTGAAAAATTGGTTAACTATATATATAAATATGAATAATTTTCTTTTTAAGTGGTAAACAGTAAATTAATATAATTATATATAACTTATCAATAAATGACAAATAGTGATATCTAAAAGTGACTAATTTTTGTTTCACAAGTGATTAATCATATTTTGAGATTATTAATTGTCATTATTGTATATATGTTTCACAAGTGGATAAACATAAATAATCATAATTATATATACTTATTGATATATGGTTAATAAATGGTATAATAAGGTTATTAAATTTTTAAATAATGACTAATTTTGTCTTATAAGTGATTAATACTCCTTATGATCCCTATTATAAGATTTTTTTTGTTTTTAAATATAAACAAAGTTAATAATTATTTATCTCATTTAATGATTTTTTTTTAATTGCATTACCTTTTTTAGGTATTTATAACAAAGAGAATTTTCAAAAAAAAATTATGAAATTAACAAAATTTAATGTAGATAATTAATTTTTTTATGTTTGAAATTATTTCTTTTTTGTTTATAATAGATAACAAAGGGAGTACTCCTCTTGGGACTCATATAAGCAAAATGACCTAAATTCCCACATATTAAGAAAATTAGTTAAGTTAATTTAATTTTATTGATTTCATATAAAAATTAAATTTAACTTCCTAAATTACCCTTAATAATATTTATTGGAGAGGTTAATCACATTAAATTTAATGATTATTTTTGAAACTATAGCAATAGTATTAAGTTAATTAGAATTTATTTATATTTAAGTCTAAAAATATTAGGTACTATTTTTGTTTATATGAGTCCAGAGGGAGTAACATTGTGAGGTTATTGAGTATTAAGTTAATTGCATGAGTAAATATGGTTGATTTCCCTCGCAAATGGATATAAATAAATGAATGAGAATTTATAGTTGATATAAATAAATGAATGAGAATTTAATAATTATGAATGCGGTTAACAATGTCATATGGTTTTTAAAACATCTAACAGTGGTTAAATGTGTTTTACAAGTAATTAATAGGGTAACAAGTATATTGAAATGTCTAATATTAATCATTTGTTATATAAAATTAATTATATATTTTTTTATATTTTTTTAGTAAGCTTAAAATTAACTATATTTATACATGGTTAACAATACTCGTGTTCAAGCACAGAAGATATGTGCATTTTTATACATTATTTTTGTGTATGAAGGTAAGGATATAAAAATGGGGGGTCAACCGTTTTGAAAGTTGGATTAGGCGTACTCAAAACTAAAACCGTGGTGTGTCCTCCAAAATCACAAGTTAATAAATCTTAAAATCAATACTAAAATAGTGAGTTGGTTGTTGGTGATGAGTTAGCATTTCATTGTAGATTGCACGATTCATTTCTCATTGATTAATGTTATCCTGATTTTTAAATTTCAAATTTCTGCCGTCAATTTTTTTTCTTCGAAATTTCTAATGTTGTTTATACTTGCACCAAATTACATGTACAAGAGCATATATCATAATTTACTTGAAGAAAAAAACTTTTTCTATACAATCAAATGAAAAAAGAAATGCACATTTTCTTCTTTTCACTAAGTATGACTTTCACCAATTTGACTTATTTAAAATAAAAAAACACAAAAATATATTGACTAACAACCAATAAAAAAAAAATTTGTCTTACTAAATAAGAATAGTTAAATTAAATGGACCACAACACCATTAAAATGGGTCAAAAATCAAATTATCAAAGATACTATTTTGAGATTTTTAAAAGTAATATTCTCAAATATCTCAATTTTCATCTACTTTTTGTAGGAATAAAAATTAAGCGATATATTTTCCTTATTAGTGTCTCAAATAGTCTTTTTCGCACGTTTAAATCAGATTAACAAACTTTCTATTGCATTCTCTTCTTTATCTTGTCCTTTCCTATGTAATCTTAAATTTATTTTAATATTTTCATTTCTATTATCATACTTCTCCCGTGCCATATGATAATGTGATCAAACTTTTCTTTAAATTTTTGGAAGTATTTTTTAATCAAAACTGACCTGTAATATTATTATTTATTCCATTTTAATTACCTAACTTGTATCCAAGTATGACATCTTTATAATTCTGAATAGAATCAAAACCACTACTTTAAAAAACAGTAGTTAAAAGTGCATTTTTGAAATATGTTTCCACATATCAACCATATTTTCTATTCATTTTAATCAACTTATTATAACTTATTTTATTAGCTTGTATTTTTGCTTGACAACTAAAGATATTTAGTGAATGAGTTTAACTTGCAAACTTAATGTTTTCTTACATTATTTATTTGGAAGAACGTTTAAATTTAACTTGTAATGTGTGACTATTTTTACTTTCAACTCGAAAACTTTATTGCATATTATTTTTCTTCATTTTTAATATAAATTTGTGAAGACCACATATATATTCTACTAAATATACTATTTAAATTATTATAAACACAAAATTTATCCTCTAATATATAACAAAGTTTCGTGCACCACGTTATTTCATTTTAGTGGTGTGACGTTTTAATACATATACCATGTCTCGGCAAAAGATTTTAGTCATCTGAAACCGACCAGACCGACGGTTAGATTGGATGAAGCAAATTAATTCTCAGGTATTTCAGATTTTTTCGGATGCAACTTTCGGGTTCAAACGAATTTGAACGGTTGGATTCAGCATTGGAATTTTCTTATCCGATAAACCGGTTGGATTCAGCATTGGAATTTTCTTATCCGATAAACCTGAATCCGACTGTTTATCTTCTTCATCTTCATCGTTCCATCTTCAGTTACTTCTTCTTCTTCTTCTTTCTTCTTCTTCTTCTTCTTCTTCTATTTCACTCCGTAAACATCCTATTCTCTTCAACCTTTCCCTACAGCCATCGTCGCTGAGAAGCCCCCTATTCCTTGCTCTGGTTGACGGGGGTAGCGATGCGAAAATCTGAAACTCAGCGATTTCCCCCAACAAAGCAGTGACGGAGACCGGAAAAGGGTGACGATGAAAGGCGGCACAAAACGCTAGAAGAAGCTTCTCAAACTGATGAACCCATAACCCGCACGGATTGAACCCGCCAAAACCTAAGTTCTTCTCGATCAGAAATAGCCCTTGATTCTTCTTAATCGATTTCAGACAATTTTAAGAATTTTAGTCCGAAACCGGCAGGCGTCGTAAGCATATTCGCAGTTAATTTTGAGAAAAATCTTCTTTCTCGCATTCACAATATCCATTTTTCTCCAAAAGGTTGTAGAGCACCCCTTATTAATATTTTTTTAATACTATCCCATTTATTTTAATTATTATACTACTTATTTTAACTTTTATGAATTTATTTTTATTTAAATAAATTCAGTTAAGTGTTTATGAATAACTGAAACTTAAAACTATAATTGCCTAGAGATGTTTTACATTTGCAAAATAAAAATTATATAAAAAATCACGTAGCAATTGTTTGTTTTACTTCATATTTATCAACTAATTCAATATTAATCTTGCCAGAAACTAACAGAACCAAGGACTTTTTTCTTTCATCACTTAAGATGAACCATATTAAACCTCTACTATATTCTCTAACGCACACCATTTTCTTTCATTTTTCTCCAATTTTCACATTTCATCCAAACGGTTGAGACAATTTCCCGACTCGAGAGGATTACTAACAAATTTAACAATAAAATAAATCGTGAAACATAAAATAAAATAATATGATAGGCCATAGACACTGGAGGAGATTGAACGTACATGAAATACATTGTCGACAATTAGAATCAATTGATTACTTCAGATACTAGTTACAGGTGTCACACAATTAATCATTCCAATTTTGCAATTTATCCATGCTTTATACCCATTTCTAGAAAAATTATGAAGGATGGAATTTTCTCATGCATTAAATCAAATTCAGTTCAGGAATTGGTGGATAAAAATTGCATAAGCAATTTTAGCCATCTTAGATAACTCCATGCAGCTGCTACAAGAAATCCTTTACTTTTTGTCATCCCTGTCCTAACATAAATACTTCATACAAAAATCTGAAATCTTCTGGCCGAACATTTCTCTTATACAACTGCATAATTTTAGAAGTCTAGAAGCTGGGTTTTGCTTACCAGATTCCCGTTATTGCATTCAATTATCATTTATCTATGCCTACGCCTTTTAGCATTGTCGTCAGTAAACAACTCCCAATTATGATGATCAAGGTTGCTCAAATCGTCGAGTTCTGCAATGGCTAGCAAATACTGGGTGAGTTTCACAAGCTCCTGGTCACTATCCCGGTTAGCATGAGCCTTCCTGAATGGTTTAATTGTCAAACCATTCTGTGGGTTCATCACAAAATTTCTTCGAAGGTCATCAAACATGATGGTATTTGAAGCATTGTAGAACTGAAATAAAATAAGAAGCCACCATAAATACAAATGCATCATGGGCATGGCTGCTTGGTGCAAAAAACTAAAACAAGACATGGAAACCAGATATAGATTACAACAATTTGAAATGTCAAATAATTTCATTTTTCAATTTTATTTAAACTCGAATTTGAATCAATAAGCTCTATAAGCCATCAAGGTTTATCTCACATTCTCATTTATAATTAACTCATGAGCATTAAACATCTTTTCAGTTTTTCAGGAAGAGTAAGTCATAACCAGTGTTTATTGGGTGTTGCCCTATATAAAATATAAAGTCTTAACAAATATGCTAAAATAATTCTACTAACTTCACTTTAAGAAGACGAATGGCAAGTTAGTTTATAGTGTATTCATACCTCAGGGAACTGAGCCCAGATCAAACCAAGAGGCTTGCAATCAAAGACCCCACGAGATGGCGACTGAACAGTGATCATTGCCATATGGTCAAGAAGGGCGGTGATTTTGTAGTTAGGATTATCCAGAACCCCAAGTTGTCCCATCTTGAGGTTAATCCACTTCATGCTGCAGGAAGTGAATGTAGCAGTCATTCCATCATTCCATTACATAGAAACAGAACAAAAAGAGAAAAATGACAATACCTGGTTGCAGACCATATCATAATATCATACTCAGCATAAACTGAAGTAAGAAACTCATGAAGGTCTGAAAAAGAAAACAAAGGACACCTTAGAAACATTAGAAAGAAAGGAAATAATAAGTCTAATTGTGGAAAAAAAATATAAATGTCCACCCCCATTTTGGGATGAAAGGTGAGAGATAGAAAGAGAATAAAAAAAAAACAGGGATTGAAAGTAATAGAAATAGTAATGTGATAAAAAATAAGAAAGAAATAAGACAAGAAGCAGAGTAAACATGAACTAAAACTAAGAAAAATTCAAATACATTCCTTAAAGTGCAAATTGACAATCAAACAAGTCCGAGTGCATATTGAAAATCAAAATAGTCCAAAATTCAAAAAAATCATATGACTAAAATGATAATATTGATATATATATATATATGATATATACATACATACATACATATATATATATATATATATATATATATATATATCCAGAGACTAAAATAATACTAAGTAGTTAGGTTAAGAAACTTATTTGACATTCGGATTTATTTAATATTTTCTTAGTTTCGCGAACTAATATATCAGCGCCCACGACTTTCAGGAACCAAAATGACTATATATAATCACTCTTAATTGTCATGCACCAAGTGTGAAACACTCTATCCTATCAACCAATCAAAAATAATCTTTCACACGACTTATTCATCAAATTAGTCCCTGAAATCATGAACTCCGATTAATTTAGTCCCTAACATCAGAAAAAATGTAACAATCATTTTAGTCTCTGAAATTACAAAGTGAGTGACCACAAATGGCAATTATGTAATTCTAGTGGAAACAAGAGAGAAGGAAATTACAAGGTCTCATGAGTTGAAGAGGATTCTCGGCGGTGGAGCGGTGATCGAAGAGAGTGTAATCAATATCCAGCACAAGCAGTTTCTTCCCTTGGCGACACGGATTTCGAAGCTCAATCTGCAGGAACGGACGCAGGTAAGCATAAGATAAGAATAAATGGATGAAAGAAAGAAAAGAAGAAAGGAACCTTGATTTGATGGATCCGTCTGGTCAATTTGAGCTTATTGACTTCCATATCCTTGATGTCAACAGCTTCGTCCTTAGGAAGCTCCAAATCGTCGAGGATCTCGGGGGAGTCCACCGGATCCACCAGCAAGTCCTCTTCCGTGGTCCTGCATGAACAAAATCAGCGACAAAGCGAAACGAAACGAAACCCTAGAAATGAAAAAGGCGAGGACCCACCCGATCATGGTCATTTTGAGAGAGGAGTTGAGAGGGAGCTGAGAGAGGAAGAGGGAGTCGTCGTTGAGTTTGGAAGCCAGTTTAGGGTAAAGAAGCTTCTGGCGAAGGGGTAAGACGTTGGTGAGTTGGCAGATTCGGCGCTTGAGTTCGCCCACCGTGTCGTCGCCGCAGACGCGGACGGTGTACTCGTTGCCGCTCCATTTCACTTTCAGCGTCAGTTCCTCCGACGACGCCGAAGTCGTGGCCATGCTCACTCACTCAACAAACGTTCCTGTTCCTAATGCTGCCTAAATATTTCTGTTTCTTTTCTTATGAGCTTTTCCTCATTGTGAATATAAATAGAGTATTTAATGCTATTTATTCATGCATCATTTATATAAATAAACAAATCGTTTTTTCTTAAATGGACTTCATCATTACCCATAAAAAAAATAATTAAAATAGAGTTCATTGTTGTATTTTTTTTTTTGGGAACATTCTTTATTGTATCTTTTATCTTAATATTAATAAAAGGAAACTGGTAAAAAATATTAATAAAAGTAAAATAATTCAACCAGGTATACCAAAAAAAAAAGAGAATGATATACCAAAAATAAATAATTAGAGAGCAAGTCTTGTGGAAGGATTGAGGGTGTTTATGAACCTGTTCACCCAGTTAATTCAACTTAATCTAAATGGATTTTTGACAAGTTTGAATTAACACAATCAACATGATGAAACAAATTCAGATTATTCTTTAGATTATCTCAACTCGCTCCAATATCATAAATTTAATAATTTTTAAATAATTATATATTAATAATGTAATTTTTTAAATTAATAAATAATATTTTCACATAATATTATATTTATATTAATATCAATTATCTTATAATATATTTTAATTTTTAGTAAACTTTTTAAGTTTTATAATTTGACTACATGCGATGTGAAATTATATCCAAAACTCTCTAAATGTACCCAAACTCAACATCACTTGACATAGTTGACCGTATTTAATGATTTGCACGAACTTATTTTAATAGCTTATAATTTATTTTATAAATTACTTTAACAAAATTTTGTAAATAAGCTAATTTTTAAGTTGCTAATTTCTTATTTTAAATTTTATTCTCACTAATTTATTTAAAAAATATTCCAAATAATTAAATATTATTTTATATTTAGCAACTAATTTATTATTCCTTTTAAATATTTTTAATTCAATCGATCAGATTAAAATGTTTCAATTTTTCAATTTAGAATATAGCTTGTAAGCTTTAACAAACTTGTACACTAATTTTATCAATCGCACCATAAAATTATTCATTTGTTTTTCTGTTTTAGCCTTATACAAGAATATATATATATATATATATATATATATATATATATATATATATATATATATATATATCAATTTAAATAATTAATTTAACATTTAAAATCTTTAAAAGATTGTTGTGACGCTTTAAATATTTAAAAACAAACCTGATGAAAGAATATTTTGAAGAAATATATCTGTGACGGTGACAGAATTATACTATCATGCCAAAAAAGACCTTATCTAAAGCCTACAAAATTGTCAGAATCTTACGTAGCCAACGGATGACAATTGAACCAAGAGCATTTTAAATCACATTTTATTTATATAAATTCTTCCTAATGCTCGTAACATCTAACACACAGTTGACAAAGACGATGCAATTTGCCTAGCCAAATAAGAAAGAGACAACTGAATTTTTTTAGTAGTTAAAATATATTTCTTTAAAAAAAAAAAAAAAAAAAAAGTAACTTCCGCAGAGGACACCATACTGATTTTCAGTCTTCATATTCTGTTTCTTCATCATCCTCTTCATTGTTTCCTCCTGCATATCTCCAACCATCTTCAACATTGTCACGATCCTCTTCTGTTTCTTCGCTGTCTTCCTCATCGTAAGGTTCATCTTTCACGGACCAAGAACTTTTATTTACAGTTAAAGAGGGAGTGGAAACTTTGCGTTTTGCAATTTTGGAAGGAGGCAACTTGAGGTTTGGCTTAGGCTTACTTTGCTTCTGAACTTTACCATTTGACCGTTTCCCAACATAGGCATCTTGGTCACTTGCTTCATCCATTTCATTCTCAGCATTAGCCTGAGCATGCTCTGCATTTTCTTCAGGCATAAGCTCCCCCGGGTGTTCCCTCTTCAAATGGAGTCTAAGCTTGTATTCATGGATGTATGCCTTTTCACACCCGTCATAAGGACATGTATAGGGGCGATCAGATGATGCAGAACCATATGCCCCTCCAGAAGGTTTTGTAGTTTTTGTTTGCTTCTCTGAAGGTGGAGTGTACTTTGCCACATCCACAGTTGCATTCTGTAAGATAAGGTTGAAATTGCAACTCAGAAGATTGTTCAAGAAATGTAAAACAGTTCAAAAGGTTGTTCAAGAAATTGCAAATCACATCCACTGTAGTAATTCATCAGTTTCAAAATGGAGACATGTTTCTACAGATATCCACGATATACATAAGAAAAATAATGTATAATTGTATTGAAATGTATTGTTAACATAGCAAATGAAACTATTGTACGATAACCATATGGATAGATTAAAAGAAAAGAGATGCTTTACATGATAACATGCACCATATAATATGAACAGACCGAGTGGTCAAAAAAATAAAAATGTATAAGCTACATAAACAGGAAACACTATCCAACCTTTTCGTGATGAGATGAAATGTGATTCTTAAGTTTGTATTCGTGAGCATATCTCTTTCCACAATCTGGGTACGGGCAGATATGATAGTTCTCTTGGGAATGTGTCTTCATGTGAGACCTTAAGTTGAAATCCAAGGAGAAGGCCTACAGCAGATTGACAATTTTGGGTCACTAAAGATGTTCTGATTACAAGCATACACTCATTCAAGGCAATATCCAAACTTCAAAGCAAAAAAGAACAATAGCTAATCAGAGAATGAAATAGTGGATAATGATTGAAGATAACATCATTCAAATAGTAATTTATCCACTCAGAAAAGTTTAGTGTAGCTTTGAAGAAGGTACATTCACAATTATACTAAAGAAAAAATCGAAATATTGTCTGGATTTATTATGTGTGTGTGTAGAGAGAGAGACTTCATGACATATTCATCAATAGGGTTGTTAAAGTGACAAGTTTAAATTATGGAAAGATATTTTTTTTGTACCATGATAAAGATGATAACAGTGATTTAATTGCAATATAGTCAACTAAATTTTTTTGTTACCCTCTATATCAACAATTTAATCACTAGGTCAGCATAAGTATCATCACCAAGAGCTCAAGCCTTGCTGCTTGAATATCTCTAGTAAGTCCAATGAAAACACAGACAGATTCAGAGTGGACGGTAAAAGACTGAATGGATTATGATCGTGATAGTAAGAAATAGATGGAAAGCATAAAGCTAATTGGAATGTCACAAATCCAAATGTGTATATCATATAGAATAAACAGAACACGCAACACCAACTAGGGAAAGGAAGCCATCATAGAAAAGAAAAACAAACCCTTAAATGGATCGATTCATCACCTTACCACAGCCTTCATGAGGACACACAAAGTCCCTCTCCCCTGTATGAATGAGAAAATGTCTTTTCAACTTTGAACTGTCCAGAAATTTCTGCAATGTAAACAAAATGACAATAAAGTAAACCACAGCAAGCTATTATAACTTGAATGATAACAAAATGTGAATTATTATTTCAAAACTTGGCAATACAGATGGCACATATATAATGCGTGTGGGTGTGTGCATGGAAGTAACATCACTACCTTTCCACATCCCTCATAGTGACAAACATATTGCCTCTCTCCATGGATGTGAGAGTGCTTCCTCAATGCACCAGCATCTATGAATGTCTTTCCACAGCCATCATAGCTGCAAAGAAAGAGTACTTCAGTAGTTGGCTCTGGTTCTGGCTCAGGCATTGATGGCTCTTTTGTCTTTTCTTTCAAGGTCTTCAAGGTATCCTCTGAAGAAAGTAAAGCAAAGAGAAATGTAAGATAGAAACCATGATAAAATAGCATCATACACACAATGGTCTCTTGGTTGCAAACCACCTAAACTTCAATTTGTTGCATGTTTAACGATTATATTCTTTATTGAATCAGTATTAAGCATTAAAAAAATAATAACTGCTGTATTAAACATTTATGATTGCAAGCTATAAACCAATAGGGAAATGGACAGATTTGACACCGACTAGCAGATCTGGATCCTATAAGTTTCTCTTCATAAAGTCCTTAACCACAATTTTTCTTCTTACTAAGAGTCTTCTATTCCTATCCTGGACTTCAAGAAGCTCTGATTGACTCAATGGCCAATGCACATTGAGAACAATTGCAAATGATGTAAACTATAATTAAGGGGAAAATCTCGGTGCTTAATTTGTGGGATTTACTTCAACTCATTCAATACTGCATAATGATTCAGTCCCCCTCCCCTTTTGAGAAAAAAGAAACAGAGGTGTCATAACCAGTGTTGTCCTTCCGGTGAAAGTTTAAAGGCAATTCAACATTAAGCAATGCATAAAAATTCAATGTTCAGCTTTGATGTGCTACTTAACTAGAGACCCATAGAATAGCCAAATGGGTACAAGATGTAAGCAGACATAGAATGGCCAAATGGGGGAAGGAGTGTGAAGAGATGTAAGCTTGCCAGATAGCAAAAATAACCAACCTGTTACCCATTTTAAGAGCATGCACTTCCCTCCAGTCGTTACAAGATCCTGGGGAACCCTGGCAGCAATATTGATCTGTTCATTAGCATAACACTTCACAGAATAAAATAAGAAAAGACCGAAACAATCAGATGACAAAAAGAATGGAAACAACATATGGCGAGTAAACTCGTTTACAATCATAAACCGATAAAATTATAAAACTCGTTTAAAATAACAATAAGAATCATTCCCTTATTATAATTTCATTCCACTCATTCGAAAAATAAAAAAATCTCAATCACGGAGAACGCTTGGTTTAAACGAACCTCCCCACCCCCCCCCCCCCCCTTCTTTCCAAACTCCTCCATCGAACTCAATTGTTTTTCCGCAATCAAACAACAAAACCAACCAATTTCCCGAAGCTAATTCAACAAACACAGTAATTAACATATAAATTGAGCCTCGTTACACATAGCTACAGTACCACAGAGAGATAATTTAGCGCGATGCTGAAATCCCTAAAACAGAAGATCCAAATTATGAGAAGCGTGAAATCGAGAATACCATTCTCTGACCCATTTAACTGCGGGAGCCTTGGACTTGAGGATGGGGCGCCTCTCGAAGTAGCTGTTACTGTAGTGTATCTCCATCTCCGATTCACCGCCGCTACTCTCTCCCCTTCGGAAATTCTTCGAAGCTTTTTCGCGTTTTAGGGTTTGGTGTTTTGAGGGGCCATATTTTCTCTCCAAGCGTAGGGATAAAATACTTTGATCCTCTCTTCCTCTTCACTAACACGAACGAACGGGTTAAAGGGACGAAGACACTGTTTTATTTTAAAATAAATAAATAAAGGATTATATACACTTAATAAAAAAATAGTATATTTTTAGTCTTTTTAATTATGATAAAATTATTTTAATGTTTAGAAATAACACTTTTTCACTGAAAATTTCTCAAGACATGTGGTATGCAGTTTTCTTGAACATACAGAATACACGAGAAACTATTTTCATATCCTCTTGAAAACATGAAAATAAATATTTTCGTAATTACATATATGAAAATACAAAAGAAAAAAAAACACGTTAAACAAACACTTTTTATGTTGAACTTATTTTTCCATGATTATAGAGAAAGGTGATATTCTTGTTAAAACATGAGAAGTTATTTTCTGTATTTTGTAGTTTCTATTCTCTTCCTTATTTTCTATTTGATTTTATTTATATTTTAAAGATATAAATATTTAAATATAGTTAAGCATTTTTGAAAATATATAAGAATAGCATTCTTAACTATTATTCCTAAAAATGTAATTATAAAAAATGAAATCTAATATGGTGCTTTAAAATAACACTTCTTATTTACAAAGTGAAAATATATATTCTTACATTCATATTTTTATAATAGAAAAAGGATCACTAGTATGAGTGGTAAAGTGAGTCGTGGCCACCTGACAATCCATTAGCCCATTTATTTATTTATCTTATATTTTATAGTGTATGTTATTTTGTATTATGGTATAGTTTCATTATCAAAGGAATATCAATACTTTTATTGTAATTCTAAGAATTATTGTAATTTTATGGTGTTAAAAGACTATTGATGGTAATCTTGATTGAAAAAGAAATACTTTTAGTAATTTGTTATTTTTGTGTTGTAGTCTTGAAATTGAAGGAAAAATTTATATAATTGGTCATTTGATTAAATTTATCAATTACTATAAAAAAATTGTCAATTAAGGATTCGATTCAAGCTTGTGTTCCTTATAAGATGGGTTCGACACTCTTACGACCATTAAAATTCTACTTTGGTTGACATACCTACTAAGGTGAAATTCATGTAATAGACTTCTATACTAAATGAAAAATGCTGCTTGATTTGAGAATTTCTCGCACATCATTGACTCTCTATCCGATAATCATGAAAAAATTATTAGATGGTCCTAAACCACATGATCTTTAACTAACTCTATATGACATGTAATATATGTCATTAAATTTTTCTCACAAATTTAAAAACTTAAATATATGCCATATAGTGATTGATTGAGGTCATAGACACTTTGTAGTCTTTTACCACCTAATAATTTCTTGTAGTTAAGGAGTGTCATCCCTCATATATCACTTTTATAACAAAAAAAAATATAAAATAATAATAATAATAATTTTGATGGCCACTAGTTACCAGCTTGCCCTTAAGTAGGATGAACCAAGATTTTCAATTTGCTTTCATCAAATAGGTCAGTCCGTCCTACCCCATTTTTTGGAACACAAACATACCGGATTGACTTATTTTATCACCCTTAATCACAAACATGTACCCATATAATAATACAACAATCACTTATAATTATTTCATTCACTCTAAAATTATTCCTATAACATTTCTAAGTGAGAAACCATAATCAACATATCATGACTCGTTGTGGCCATTCATGGCACAATCTACTTATAATCAATCCATCTATGGCAACAATCTAATCTCAATTCCATAAACTATTTTTTCTGTTTTAGATAACTCAAAAACCTATATCGGGAGGAGGGGGTAAAAAAAGGGTGAAAGTGGTAAAAACAATAATAAAAAAGAAATCAAGGGCAAGGGATGGAGTAGGCTAAGAGACAAGTTGTGGAGCTCGGACACGTTTTCTTTATCAATAGTAATCATTTAAAATAATTATTCAAACATTTTTAATATCAATTTGTCGCGCTATAAGCTGTTGGTTCATTTACCAAACCGTGTTCCTTTTTCCTCTGTTCTGCTACACGATGCATGCAATATGGAATGCCAGAAACCAAGTTGTGCTCCATGCTCATGTGCCTTATGCGTATGTTATCCTTGTAAGATCTAGAAGGGAAGCTAAGGCCTATGTGCGAGCAACCCATGGTGAATGGCAACAATCCTAATTGACCCCATTGGGGTACACAAATGCTAACACTATCATTAAGTGGTTGTGGCCTCCTAGTGGGGTGTAGTGGTGTCGTTAGGAACTTCCAAGGAGCTTTTATACAAGCATTTTCTTCCTACCTAGGTAAGTGCGGGGTTTTGGAAGCTGAGTTGTGGGGAATCCAAACTGGGCTCAAGATGCTTCAGAATTTGGAATATTCAGATATTATCGTTGAATCTAACTCTTTGAGTGCAATTTGCTTGTTAATGGATGGATGGGGACGTGAACATGCTTGTTGGTGGCATACATCTTGTGTCTTTATGTATTTACTCTGCTATGCTTTTCTTTATTTCGTTTGCTGTTAAGGATGATGCTTCTATGACTGGTTTCCCACATGGATTTTAATTTAGCTTATTTTTACCCATTCTCTTCACACAAAAAAAAAAATCATGAAATAATTTTCAATTTTAATATCATGACATAATTTAGATGGTTTCCTGGAATTGATTTAATACTTGATTGATGTAACGACCTGACTGGTCACTACACACGGCACAACACACCAGAACACCACATAGAGAGGAACAAGTATATACATATAGTGTCTAGAATATATATATATATATATATATATATATATATATATATATATATACAAGGTTCAAATCTGGCTAGAGTTAGACTGTACAAAATACATCCAGCAATGCTACACTAAGTAGCTAAATACAACAACAAAAAATCAAACGCCATCTGCCAGCTGCAGACTCTCCTCGGCTGCACCAACCTAACCTTGCTCTGCTCCCATACATAGTATGATCATTGCAGTCCAAACCACATGGAAACAACAAAGGGTAAGCTAGTGAAAAAAAATCATCATACATATATATAAATACATGAATGGTAAACAGCTACAGCTATCAGCACATCAACCAGCTTAACGACATCAGCTTATAATATAACACAGCTTTCAGCAATAACAGTAGTAAGCACAAATGCGTCGTCACACATATCAGTTAGTATTGGTCACTTGTAATTGGTATAACTCGACCTGACCTCTATACCATGGTCGTTTTGTACACGTGTGTCTCGACCTTGCCCACACACGGGACCACTAAGACTTAGAGGAGAACAGCAAGTTACCACTCCAAGGGTCAGCTTTCCAAGGAGGGTTTTCAACAAATTGGGCTCTAAGAGCACCACAGCCGCTCAATCCACACAATGGGATGAGGAAATTTCGAAAACATCTCCTCTAGTCTTAGTGATCAACAGCTCAACCTTACGGCCTACAATAGCTCCTATCAGCACGGAGCACAGCACTGCATAGCAGCAATAACGGTACTGCATAGTAGTAATAACAGCATTGCATAGCAGCAATAACGGCACTGCATAGCAACAATAACGGCACTGCATAGCAGCAATAATGGCACTGCATAGCAGATAACAACATACAGCTTAGCATTATACAACACAGCCAAACAACTCACAACTCAACTAACACAGCTCACAGCACAGCACAGCTAAACAACTTACAGCACAACAATTTACATCAACTACGTCTTAACACCATAATTCAGCAATTATCATCCAACAACATAGCAATACAACCACATCCGTCAACAATTGCAACAAAATTTAACACATAACAACCTATAAGTACACATCACATCTGCGCCCGACGCACTCATGGTCGCGCCCCGGCGTGACACAACCAGAGAGCATAAGGGCTCAACGCGCCCAACGCAATTTCAATTGCGCCCGGCGTGATACCCAGCAGCAACCCTCAAACTTCAAAAATTTCTCCAAAACTTGCACCAAATCAGCTTTCCAAACATATGCAATCGGCCCAAAACGTCACATTTTCATCAAACAACCCAAAAATCCCAGCTTTTCCCACATGCAACCACAATCAAGAAAACCCCAAGATTTTCATCAACCCCGGAAAACCCGAAAATGAAATTTCTTTTATCTCAGCCAACAATCATCAAACATTAGACCACAAATGAGTTTCTAAACTCATTTTCCCCCACAATACAGCCAAGAACTAACTTCCCTTACCTCGGTTAAACGGCTCCGAGCTCCGAAAAGAGATAACGAAGAAGGAAGAAGGAAATCCAAGCGTCCGCAAGCTTCTCAAAACCTACTCAGCACCTATGCTCACCACAACCACTACCAAGAAGAAGAAATCAGCAACAAGGAGAAGGAGAGAGTGAGAGTTGGGTTTGGGGAAAAAGAAAAAAGAGGGTCTCACAATTGATGTTGTTTTAAAGGTATTTATTATTATACCACCAAGCACATGAAAAACCTGTCTATGAAGTTATTTCAACTTAATGATCTTGAATTAAAGCCTTATATATATGTAGTAGTATTAAATTATCCAATGAAAAGTTTTGTTATTTTTAATAGTCTTATTTAATTTGAATAAAATTGTCACTAATGATAAATAATAATTTTCGACTCCTTTTTTTTTATCAGTCTCGTTTTAATCACTTAAAATTTTTTTACAAGTTATTTCAACTTAATGATCTTGAATTAAAGCCTTATATATATGTAGTAGTATTAAATTATCCAATGAAAAGTTTTGTTATTTTTAATAGTCTTATTTAATTTGAATAAAATTGTCACTAATGATAAATAATAATTTTCGACTCCTTTTTTTTTATCAGTCTCGTTTTAATCACTTAAAATGTTTTTACCAATTATTTGAGTTGCAATTATTAATGTATTAATAAATAATAAATAACTATCAAAAGATAAAAGAAAAATCACAATTTAGATTTTTAAGCTATTTTTTTTTATAATTAATTTTACATTTTTAAAATTTGTTTTATTTTTTATCTTTAGTTCACGGCCTAAGCATTTTTTTATATAATAATATTTTTTTTTATCATTGTATTGACAGGAATATCTACTAACTTTACCTCCCTTCTGCTTTAATTGCATTAAAATTATATCTTTTAACATTATTTTTTTTTTATCAAATTCAAGACTCTTACTTGATATCTTAATGTTTTGAAGAAAAATCATAATATCAATTGATATAGATTGAACCTTTAACCGAGAGTTATGAGAGAAAATACATAATAAAAAAAAATTTGTTTATTATTCGTACCAATAAAAACAAAATTAATCCATTAAAAATGTATACCAATACAAATGAATTTTAAACGATTCCAGCTGACCATATACCCATATCTAACATGTTTTACTAATTTAAGAGTTGTCTGTCTAGTGGTGAAGAGCACGTGAACTTGGAACGTAATGTGGGATAAAATAATTTGTGATTTCATTTCTGCAATTAATTCTGTACAAAATTATAGCACAAATTGTTTCAAATTACTTTTCACTTATAGTTCAATTACAAATTTCGGTTTTGGTTCTACTTGTTTGCATTTGTTTTTTTTTTTCTTTCTAAATTTTGAGGTTCAATTTCTGCTTAATTTTTATTTCAATTATAGCCGGATGATTATGCTCTATTTATTCATGTTTTATTTTTTATTTTTTGTTATGACAATTTATTATGCTTTATTATTTTGTATATGCAGCGACGTAAATGATTTTTCAAACACAATCTAAACGGTCCAATTTGATCTAATTAGCCCGTTGGGTTAGATAAAATTGGTCCCTTTCGTTTTTAGAGTTCGACCCATCAAGCAATTTTTTTATTTTATTTTATTTTATTTATATTTATTTTAACAAGATAGTTACTAGATAGCTTGTGCATGTTATGATTCCATATAATTTGGTTGACACCTCACACCAGCGTACCATTACTTATTTAGAAAGCAACTTAAGATACTTAAAGGGAACAAATGTACCTTGTTACAACCCTTAACACCCAAGTTCATATATATATATATATATATATGTGTGTGTTTTTAATTTTTAATTTCTATAACTTTTAAAAACTTTATTTTATTCTCTTATAATAACATATCTAAAATAATATATAAAAATAATTATGCAATACCAGTCAAATTTAATATAATATTTTTATTAATAAAAACACTAATATATTAATTTTATGTGATAATATTTAAAATATATTTGAATAAAATTTAAATATAAAGAGTAAAATAATATTTTTAAAAATTATAAAGACTTAATAGATTAATTTTAAATTTAAAGACTACAAATAAATTTAATTTAAATTTAAAACATTAAACTAATATTTGTTTTTTAAAAACCAACCCTCGTACTTTTGAAACTTCTCGATGCTTTTTAGGGTTACAGAATTATAAAATCCAGGTGGAATATTAATTTTTTGTTTACCGAGCTTTCAATTCAAAGATGATTGGGATCGTCATATATTTGTTTATTGGTTATTTATTTATTGTCAATGAAAGTGACAGAGGATGAAAGCGTAAACATATACATAAAATGTAAACACGATCAATAAAATAGAATACAACTCGATAAGAAAATAAGCCAAATGGCCTCGTTTGTTAGTGAATTAGTGGGAGGTTATAGATTTAAAATTCATTTTTAATATCATATATTAATAAACAAAAATACACTTTGTAACCCTTATATATATAATTTTTAAAAGATTTCGAGAGAAAATAATTATTAAAATATATAGTATAAATTTAGGATCATTAATGTATGTTTAGATACTAGTTAAAATGTTTTCTTTTACAAGTTAAAAACTACATTTAACATAAAAAACACATATTTTTGAAGAAAAAAAACACTTGCGAGTATATATATATATATCTTAAAAAAAATACAACTATTTTCTCTAAATTTTTTAGAAATAAATATAAAGAGACCGTCTTTTCCATATATATCCAGTTCCATTTCCATCAAACAACTTGTTCATAATATCTTCGTACGATATAATATATTACGGTATAAATTTTCGTCCAAGAATATACTTTACTCTAGACAAAAGATATTCTACATTAAAAATAATGTTCGTTTCAAAAGAAGCAAACAATCATTATAATATAGTCCTATAAGATTATGAAACTCTATCATAGTAGTGTTTAAATTAAAAAAAAAACGTCAATTTAAAATTGTTAATCACATTATTTCTCACTGTCAATTCCATTATCAATTATAATATTTAATGATTATGTAAAAAGTTGACCGAGCACATTTATTGCGATATTTTTCTGTCAATTACGTTTTTTATTCACAAGATTATAAAACGTTATTAATAGTTTCAAATTGAATTCCATTTCCATCAACAATTTATTCATAAGGTATTGATTTCATTTTATAATTACTAACGAAAAAAAAAAAGAAGAAGGTATTTTTGTAATAAAAACGTGTAAGTAATTATTTTTTTTAAAGAGAACGGTGATTTTTTATTATTTATATATATATATATATATTGTATTAATTTCATTTTATAATTATTAGTAACGAAAATAAGGTATTTTGTGCCTCTTGAACAAAAGTAAGTAATTATTATTTTTAAGGAGATTTTTTTTATTTTACCTTTAAAAGATATATTAAAGAAAAAGTTAAAATACAATAAAATAATGTAATTATCTTTAAAAAATAAATATAAAAAAGTTATATATAATAAACATATTTGGATAGAAATACAAGAGTTTCAACATAATTTCTATTAAAAAATATTATTTATTTTCTATTTTCAGTACAGAAATTATTATAAGCATTTCAACATCGTAATTAAATATGTTCATTATTATGAATGATCTATATTTATATTATTAATCTATATCTATTCTTATATATATAACCATTTTTCATCTCTATCTTTTTTAAATGACTTTACCTTTAAATTATTAAATAATAAAAAATGATATTAGAAATTAACTATTAATTTCCTCAAATATTTATATTTATAATCACCTTTATTATGTAACTTCAATTTTATTTTTAATTTTTAAATAAAATATCTTTATTCACTAGTTATTAATAAAAAAATTATTTTAATGTATAGAAATTATAGATTAATTTAATCATATAGCTATTTATAAACCACTTTTTTCCCTAATCGAAGGATATCCAGTTTCCAAATTATTCTCTATAAATAACCATTTATTTTTAAATATCTAGTAATTATAAATTTATAATAACAGTGAATTATATAAGAAAGTAAGAAAGTGAGAAAGTGAGAAAGTGAGAAAGTGTGGTGTGTTTCAGAGTCACAGCGATTATTATTCTTTTTTAAAAGTGTAGTGTAGTGCAGTGCAGGTCAAGGCGAGGGTCGAGTCCAGACTCCAGATCCATTTCTTTTCTCTCTCTCTAATCAAATCAAATCAAATCGAATCAGTTGGGTTGCGAATTGCGATTGTTCTTCCTTTCTTATTTCCAAAAAAATATAAAACCCTAAACTAAACTAAATCCCGTTTTCGGCGAGATCGAGATCGAACATGGATGAAGAGTACGATGTGATCGTGTTGGGCACGGGTCTCAAGGAGTGCATTCTCAGCGGTCTTCTCTCCGTCGATGGCCTCAAGGTTACTACTAATCACTCTTTCTCTTTCTCTCTTTTTCCAATCCATCAAATCTCATGCTCATTTTTTCGATTCAGGTTCTTCACATGGATAGGAATGACTATTACGGAGGAGAATCCACTTCACTCAATCTTATTCAGGTCTTTCATCTCTTTATATTTTTCTCAGCACAAAAAAATAAAATATAATAATGAAACTGCGACATCACGGTTTCTCTCTGTCTATCCTCTTCAGCTTTGGAAGAGATTCAGGGGAGATGACAAGCCTCCTCCACATTTGGGCGCTAGCAGGGACTATAACATCGATATGAACCCTAAGGTTTATTTTATTTTATTTTATAATAATTATAATGCTAAATAAATCTCGGTGGAATTGGATGTGAACATATGATATGATATGATTCTCAATTTGTCTGACGTTGTTTGATTTATTTTATTCTAGTTTATTATGGCTAATGGCAATCTAGTGCGGGTTCTCATTCACACCGATGTTACTAAGTATCTCTCCTTTAAAGCTGTGGATGGGAGCTACGTGTTTAATAAATCAAAGGTATGCTGCTGTGTTCCTTGTAGGGTGTAAATGAGTCGAGTCAAGCCGAGCTCTTGAAGTCTGGGCTTGGTTTGTGAGAAAATTTGATTGTTTAAGCTTGATTCATTTATTTAATTGACCCTAATTGAAAGCTTGAGCTTGTTTAGCTCATTTTCAACTTAATTTTTTTTCCTTAATGTTGAGCTTTCAAAGCTTGGGCTTAGCTCATTTAAATATCAAGCCTGTGTTTGTTTAATTAATTGAATGAAGCAACTTGAACGAGTAATTGACAAGCCGAGCATGAATAGTTCACTAATAATGGCCTGACTCATTTACACCCTAGATTTTCGTGTATCTTTATGGGAGGTTTCTTTTGGTTTAGGTGTTTTAATTTTTTTTGATGGTTGTTGCAGGTTCACAAGGTGCCCTCAAACGACATGGAGGCCTTAAAGTCCCCACTTATGGGGATATTTGAAAAGCGCCGAGCACGCAAGTTTTTCATTTATGTGCAAAACTATAATGAGAGTGATCCCAAAACCCACGAGGGGATGGACTTGACTAGAGTCACTACTAAAGAGTTGATAGCGTATGGGACATCTATACACTTGTTTTCTTGCTGTGTACATTATTTTTGTAGATTTAGTGTTTCAGGCTCTCAGCTTTGCATTGCCTTCATAATCTATATAAACATATTGAAATTGATTGAGTAATAACTAATGTGGCTGGTTGGCCTTGATGCTATGTGATTCAGTCATGTAAAGTTGGCGGGAAAATGCATGTATATGGTCAATTCTGTAATTCTTGTATTATTGTAGATGTGTTTATATGTGACAATTTACTCTTATTTGGCACCTTTTTTGTGTGTAAATATTTAATAAATTTATTTGGATGCCATGATGATCGTACATTTACTTGTATTATTTCATATATGTCTCTTCATCCCTGTAATGAGAAGAAAATTATTTAGAACTTGTGTGGATGGTCACAAGGAGTATTTTAAAGTTTCTTTTGCTTTTCTTGTTGACCTATGACAGAAAATATGGCCTTGATGATAACACTATAGACTTCATTGGTCATGCTTTGGCTCTTCATAGAGATGATCGCTACTTGTCTGAGCCAGCATTGGACACTGTGAAGAGAATGAAGGTAAGTTTAATGGGTTATTATGCACTTGTATTTTTGTTCTCAGTCATGGATTCTAAATTGAAAGCTTTGTCTGTGTTACATTTGGTTGCAATTAGCTTTATTTATTTAACCATTCATGCTTATGTTTCCTACTTGTAGTTATACGCGGAGTCTCTTGCACGCTTTCAAGGAGGGTCACCTTACATATATCCTTTGTATGGTTTAGGAGAGCTTCCCCAGGTATTCCACTATCTATTTTTTTTTGGTCTCTTTGTCGAATGTACTGTTGGAATTTGTTTTGCTCAAGGTTCTTTAATTTTTTTTTTTCCAGGCATTTGCACGTCTTAGTGCTGTTTATGGTGGAACATACATGTTGAATAAGCCTGAGTGCAAGGTATACTCTATTTTACATACATACACACAATGTCTCTCCATCTCTCAATTGACACCAGTGTAAGACTTGGCACACCTGCACAATTACAACTTTGATAGAAAATATTTTAATTGATCCAGTCTTCAAACTATAATTATTATTTAGATCTTGAATGCCTCATTTTTGAAAAATTTAATAAAACTATGTTGTCAATTTGTCATCAAGTAGTTGATGTTTTAGTTTATTTGAAAACTATGTTAAATGCTAGTTTGAAGACACTTTTATTCAGTGGAAAACAATATTTGATCCTGAAAAAAATTATAATGAACTAATACTAGCATTGAAAAATTTATTCACCAGTGTATATTTGGTTATGAAACTTGATACACGCCACTGTCAGTAGTTCCTAACCCATTATATATAACCTCTTAAATTCGTTGAACTTGTTATATATTTTGTTAATTGCCCATCCCTATTTGAAAAAAAAAAATCTTCACCAGTGTATATTTGATGTTCTTTGAATAAAATTATTATTGTGAGTTAAATTTGTTTTAGTTTATCTGGAATTGCAATCCTTATTTTTGTATTATAATTGCTATTGTGTTTTTTTGATGTGTATTTGAAGTTTGAGTAGCATGCTGATATACATTCATACTTGTGCAATTTTTACTTTTTTGCTTGAATGGCAGGTTGAATTTGACGATGAAGGAAAAGTTGTTGGTGTCACATCTGAAGGGGAAACTGCAAAGTGCAAAAAAGTTGTTTGTGATCCATCATATTTGCCCGGCAAGGTATCAGAAACCATTCTCTAGTTTTGACTATTTTGCAACCAGTTTAGGTGATGGTGAGTGAAAAATTGTTTGCTTCTAATGTCTTGTAGCCATGCTAAGTTACCAGTTTTGTTTCTGAAGGATGTTTATTTACTGTTGATAAAAAAGTTAGTGGCAATTGGTGAACTGACATTAATTTCTTAAATGACTTGATTGGGAATTGCATCCTTCTTTTAAACAAAATTGTAATCATTTCAACAGGTGAGGAAGGTTGGTAGGGTTGCAAGGGCAATAGCCATCATGAGCCACCCAATTCCCAGCACTGATGAATCCCATTCAGTGCAAATTATTTTACCACAGAAACAGTTAGGTCGGAAGTCAGACATGTAAGTTTCCATGCAGCATATTAAAGAATGTATATTTAGTTAAATTTGTAGAATCTGTTACAATACGGGTACGATACATATCATGCTGTTGGTACCATTAATTGGCGTGCATAGTGGTTTCTTAACTGAAGTTAAATCTTAGTTTCATCTGAATTCTTTTCATTATTTCTTATCAGGAAAGTAATCAAATGGTTTCAGCATGAATTAAGTTTGCTTCTATTTTATTTATTTAAGAAATTGCTAGCAAGATAATTTCAAAAATTTAATGTACTGGTAAAATCACTGAACCGTGCAGTAGACAAGCAACAAATTTACATATTCCACTAAAAATGAATATTGCAACCATCCTCAATACAGAAGATATATTGAAATTCTAAGATTTGATATTTAAAACTTGGAAAAGTTACTTAAGTTTTTGAGCAAGTGATGTCAATTTTAAATTGTGTTTTCCTCTTTAAATTGAATGTTCTATTCTGTTCTCTTGGGCAGGTACCTATTTTGTTGTTCATACACTCACAATGTTGCTCCAAAGGGAAAATTTATTGCGTTTGTATCAACCGAGGCAGAGACAGATCAACCAGCAATTGAACTAAAACCTGGAATTGACCTACTAGGACCTGTTGATGAGATATTTTTTGATATCTATGACAGATACGAACCGGTCAATGAATGTACTTTGGACAACTGCTTTATTTCAACGGTTAGTTTACTGTCTTATGAATATTTGTGCCATATGTTGATAGGTTGACAGTACTGTATTTAAAACTTTTTGACAGAGTTATGATGCTACTACTCACTTTGAGTCAACTGTGGATGATGTTCTCAACATGTATACATTGATAACGGGAAAGGTAAGTTTTATGCCATGGTGACCACTTGTTTTCATTTCTTGAATTAATTTCGCTTGTCACAAATTGTGTCTGACATTATTCTATAGTAGTCATTTGCTCCAGAAGTTAAGACCGACATTTTTAATATCTTGTCACGTATTGACAAGTCTACATACTGTAGGAAGTAAATTATGGAAGCACATGCATAAGACCAAAATAGTCACTTAGAGCTACAAGTAAATGCCTATTAGTTAAACCATGTTGATTAAAAAGTAAATTATGGAAGCACATGCACGAGCCGTCAGTTTCACACTGACTTAGGATTTTGATATGGCTTTTGGTTCTTGTAAATCAATTTTCTGCAAAGAAAATGTTTGTTGTAATTAAAAGTGAAAATAATAAACAAAAAATATCTATGAAATATTTGTTCAGGAAACATCTTTGAAAATATCACTTTGTTTTTTATTCTGTTTAGCCTCACCTTTGTTTTCTACTTTCAATGGTTCCCGAACAAATCTTTGAAAATGGAAAATAAAATGATAACAAAGTGACATTTTTGTAATTAAAAGTGAAAATAATAAACAAAAAACAGAACATTTTCTCAAAGTAAGAACCCCCTTAGATTCCCTTCTTCCCGACTCCCAAAAGCTAAAAATGGCTGAAATAAGTTTTAATTAACCTGTTTAGGATGAGTGGGATTTCTAATGGTCGTTTTGCCGAGTTCTTTGGGTAGCTGTTGTCAAGTTTACCTATTTGATAGAACTGGCAATATAATGTAACAAGAAAGAAATGAATCTTTTATTCTTCAAGAATGAGTGATGGGAGTGTAGGGTTCCAGGATATTGAGGAGACCTGGACTCTGCACAAACCAATTCCAAATTTCTTCCTACCTCGCTCTTATTCTGACTAATGTTAACTCTATTCTTTAACGGTTTAACCTATCATTTTCTTAGTATGAAGAATTTATATATTCCAAAAATGGTTGTTTTTCATGAAACAATATCCTTTTGATTCTTTTAAATACATTAACTCTGTAGACTTGCTACTAATGTGATTGAAGAATGGATGTGAATGAAAAAATTGAAGAATCTAGTCAATTTTGTAGTTGTTGCAATGAGAATTGCTAGTGTTATTCTTTCTAAAGCTTTTTGGTCAATATTCTTTCTAACATTGGTTGAAATTGAAAATCACAAATTTTGGTGGTACCTATAACTAAATCAGGCATTCAGGATAAAGGGTCATTAAATGAGATGCGGGATCCAGAAAATTTGTGATTTCTAATAAACTTAAGCCAGGAATGAAGTCTTATAAATAGTTTGTCGCAAGCATTCCTGTTGTCGCAAATGTGTTTGTGGATGGACTAGCAACCTGATCTTTGTGGCCTACTGTTGGGCATGGGAAACCTTGAATAATGATTAATGATATTCTCTTGATAACTTCTTGGTAATTGGATAACATTCTGATTCTTGTACACCTAATTTTGAACAGGTTATTGACCTGAGTGTGGATCTTAGTGCTGCGAGTGCTGCAGAAGAGTAAAGAAAACTGGGATATCTCCTTTATGATCTGTTGCTGATGGTGAATGTTATTAACGTTTATAATAAATTATGGTATAAAATGTTTTCGTTTTTAAAAAAGATTTGTGTGGCTGGGGAACTTTTCCCATCCAGAAGCTCTGTCGTGCGTATTAAATTTATGTTGACATACATGATATTATGCCTTCTGCAGTGGTTTTAGTTTTTGGTAATGTAGTCTTATTTTCATATTGTTAATTGCACGTCTCTTCTATTATTTCCGTTGCTCCCATTGCAATTCGTGTTTGGATAAATAACCTAGTTTAACACACTTGTTAAATATAATGGTTTAAATAAATATGGCAACCAAAATGAGGACATTTCTTTTCTGTTGCGGTCCCCCGTATATAAATGAATGTCTTTTTACTTTGTTTTTGTATGTTCCATTTTTTTTCTAAATAATCGGAAACTGACTAGAATTTAAAATTAATTAAATTTAGATTTCTTTTGAATAATACCTTTAAAAAGAATATCGTATTATCTTACACAACAATCACTTCCTTTTTTAATCTTTAACAAGTTCGCCACTGGACCGTAACCCCAAGTTATTTTGGAAAGTTGAGAAAGTTATAGGTTGAGTTTGAAAAATGTTAGTAATATTCTCTTTATTTTTTCCTGGAATTCATGTGGGTTTTATTTAGGAATGTAATATGTCAAATACAAAATTAAATTTGTATCATAAAGAAATATGTTACTATTAAAAAAATTATGAAAGTAATGTCTGTTATTATAGTTTTGAACTACTGAAATTATATTTATGACAATAGGGTTTGGATTTAAAATTATGTACTTGTTATCTTAATCTTGCATCACTAGGTGAATTCTAATAGTTTATAGTGTATAGATTAAAACCATAAAATACATAAATTGTTAACATGCGAGGCAAAGCAAAGGGGATGATTTGGAAGGGTCATGGTTATCATCAATTTTTTTTAGTGTAATTAAATGACTACAATAGTCATTTTCGGGTCTTCCTAAATTTTATTAAAAAATATTGGAAAATGGTACATGAACATCACTGTGCTAGTTGACACCTAGGGAGAAAAAAAATAAAGGTACGATATATAATCTGATAGGAGGGACAGAAAGAAATGATACTCAAAATTATTATATCATCTAATTTATCTTGTGCTAAATATTATTATGTATATTTTGTTTATAAAAATATATATATATATATATATATATTAAAAAAATTGTATATTTTATAAATTTGATTTGAATTTTTTACTAAATCATATTATCTTAGTCCTGACCCCTCAAGTCGAATCCTGGCTTTGCCGTAGTCCACATGGTAGGTATATTTACCCACAAATATCACTTTGAATATATTTCAAAAAAATACAAGAAATTCACTAACTTTTTGGCGATAATGGTTGAATAATTTACCTTCAATAGGAATGAGCAACATATTTAAAACTTATTGGCCCTTCAACAATGTGGGCGTGATTTTTATTAAATATTTTTTGCACCACAATAATCAAATATGACTCAACCAATCACGTCTTATGATTTATAAACTTTTGTTTTACAATAATACATTACTCGGTAGTACAACTGAACATGTAGAAGCTAAAAGAATATATCGATAATTCATTTAATATTCAACTGTCATTTCATATAATTCTCATAATATTATATTATTAAAAAAATTACCTTTTTGTTGGCTGATACGTTATCCATTTTAACGGATAAATTTCATAAAATTGATTAATCAATTTATATTTTTTATTCTTCTTAATAATAATACACGACTATTATGGAATCTCCCATTATTTTGTATTAATAAATATAATACGATGTTGCTACCTTCATAAGGAATAATTATTCTTCATTAAAAAATTTAACAAGAAATTAATACGAGACAATATAACTAATATGTTTGAAAACATAATAATTTGCATTAACGTAATGAATTTAACTTTGAACAGCTAAAAGTAAGAAGCGTCAATATTTTGATA
The DNA here is from genome assembly GCF_000230855.2 of Cajanus cajan. Classification (NCBI taxonomy): domain Eukaryota; kingdom Viridiplantae; phylum Streptophyta; class Magnoliopsida; order Fabales; family Fabaceae; genus Cajanus; species Cajanus cajan. The sequence goes on from NC_138518.1 coordinate 81,318,132, forward strand.
TGTAAAAATTTATTCTCGTCTATTTTTTTTTATAAAAAAAAAAGAGAGAGAAAGATATTCACGGGACCAATTATCATAAGAAATTGCAATGATCCACGATATTGTTGAACACAACATAGATGCACACAAATATACCAGAGAGAAACTGATAAAACTGAATATACTTCCTTATTATTATGTCTTGCTATATGAATATATAGTAACAGAAAATACAAGTAACAATTAAAACTGTCTTTCTAAAGTAAACAAACAAACTAACTTTGAATTATATCTAACACTCCTCCTTAATTCAAAGTTTCATTTACACAAACAATTCCAATAGATTCCCTCAAGTATCTAAATCTATCTATAGCTTCAAAGCTTTGGTTAAAATATCTGCAAACTGAATTTCAGTTCCGCAATGCTCAATTTCCAACTTTTCTTTACTGACTTGCTCTCTTAGGTAATGAAACCTTGTTTCTATATCAGGGACGGAGCCAGGATTTCAATACTGGGGGGCCGAGAATAAATAATATATAATTTATAATAAATGAAAATTAAAGTATCAAAAGCATATTATCTGACAAAACTAGATAATAATTAACATAATTTAATAAAAATTATTTCTCATATTTACATTTGATAAATATATCGAACATATTGCAAGATCAAGTTATTCAAGTATGTACCTTTATTTCTTAAGTTGTGCCCGTCGTTGTTTCATGAAGTAAAAATCATCAATTATCATATCAGTTGTAAATCTTCGTGCAATCTCCTTCTCAATATAAACAATCATGTAGTCAGTAAGAAAACCATCTTCCACATAGCAGGCCGTACCAGAAGTCCAAAAGTTGAATAAAAAAATAAATTTGGGTTATTCATTTAATTATACATATGAGTTTATATTAAAAATAGGGGGTGCCATATAGTAATATATATGTATATAAAAAAAAATTAAAATTGTTGGGGGGGCCGTGGCACCCGTAGGTCCCCCCTTGGCTCCGTCCTTGTCTATATGCTTGCTCCTACCATGAACTGTTGTATGCTTTGCTAGATCAATGGCAGATTTGTTATCTACAAGCAGCTTCACTTTGTTCAAGTGTTCCACTTGCAATTCCTTCATCAAAGCATCTAACCAGACTGCTTGACATGCAGCCTCAGAGGCTGCAATATATTCTGCCTCACAAGATGATAGCGCCACAACTGGTTCCTTTGAAGAGGACCAGGAAATTGGAGCTCCTCCATAGAAAAATATGTATCTTGCAGTGCTTTTCCTATCACTTTTGTCTCCACACCAATCTGAATCAGAGTAAGCAACCAACTTTTCTTCTATTTCACCTTTTCCCTTTGGAAATAGGATTCCAAAATCAATTGTTCCTTGCACATACCTGAGTATTCTTTTAGCAGCCAGCAGGTGTGACTTCTTTGGTTCTTGCATGAATCTACTAATCAACCCAACACTAAAGTTTAAGTCAGGTCTTGTGTTGCACAAATACCTCAGACATCCAACTATTTTCTTGTAATTAGTAGGATCAACAAGCTCTTCATCAGTTTCTTTTTTCAAAGCAATCCCAACCTCTGCTGGTGTTCCTGCTAGATTAAGCTGTTGCATATTTAGTTTCTTCAGCAAATCCCTTGCATATTTCGATTGATGCATTATCATTCCAACTTGAGTCATTTTGAATTCAATTCCCAGGAAATATGAAAGGGATCCAAGATCACTCATCTCAAATTCATTCATCATTTGACTTTTGAATTTAGTAATTGCCTTCTCACTTCTGCCAGTAATCAGCAAATCATCTACATATAGACATATCATTAGTTTTTCTAATTTTGCAGACTCATTCCAACATTTCACATAAACACCATGCTCTACTGTGCACTTCTTGAAGCCAACATTAGACAGGAAGCTATCTATTCTTCTATTCTAAGCTCTTGGAGCTTGTTTAAGACCATATAATGCCTTTTTCAATTTATATACCTTTTCTTCTTTTCCTTCAACAACAAACCCTTGTGGCTGGAACACATATACCTCTTCTTCTAATGGGCCATTTAGGAACGCAGACTTCACATCTAGCTGCTGCATTGACCAATTAGCTTTAGTTGCAATAGCTATAACCAACCTGACTGTTTCAATTCTGGCTACTGGTGCATACACTTCACCATAGTCAATTCCAACCTTTTGCAAAAATCCTTTAGCCACAAGTCTGGCCTTATGTTTCACCACTTCTCCTTTTGGATTAGCTTTCACTTTAAAAACCCATTTCAATGCTATAGGTTTCTTATTTGAAGGGAGGTGATGGAAGAACTTTGGAGGAGGCCGGATTGATGTAGCTTCCTTCAAGTCTTTCCCTAGATCTTTGGCTCCTAGAATCCTTCCAATGCTTGTGTAAGGCTCCAATGGAGGGAGGAACCTCACGGCCACCTTAAGATGGTGGGGGAAACCTCTCAAGAATGCGCCACTCTTGGTGAAGGGATAAGCACTCTTCAATCCGCCACACTTGTCTTTGGAGAAGTGATAAGAGATTGGTTTTGCACAAAGAGATTTAGGACCTTTGGGAGGAGAGAAATCGGATCTCTAATCTGAATACTCAATTCTCATTAATGCCAAAAGTGTTATACAAGTGAAAATTTGAGGCTATATAGGCGTGGCCACCTAGGGGTTAAGCTAGACTAGACCATGGTTCACTAGGAACCATGGTTGGGTCCGTCCAACTTAGGGAGCAAGAAAAGGCTAGACCATGGTTCACTAAGAACCATGGTTGAGCCTTCCTAAACCGCCCTTGTGTAGGAGAGAAAAGAGGTCCAAGCATTTGGCCAAGTGTGCACCAATGTGAACACAAGGTGTGAACACAAAGGTGTGGACGGTTTTGATTGGTTTCATTTAACTCCACCCGGTTTGAAAATGGTTCATTTGGTTTAGTTAGGTTCATTCAATGTGAATGGAACCTAGCTAAATCAAATCTATGAAAAATTAGGAGTTAAATGAGTCCAATATGTAAAACCTTTATCCTAAGACCACATTTGGCTAAAATGCTAGGAGCACACTTTAGTCTACTAATGCCACTCCTATGCCTACTTCTAAAAAGAAAAAGGTGCCTCCAAAATACAAAGGCAAAACAATCCTATACAAAGTCTACTATATACAATATATACAATGGGACTACTCAAGATACTACTAAGGAGAAAAGTACACAATGCTCATGGTGAGCAAGGGTCTAAGAAGCACCTCCTCCTTAGATGTCTCTTCTAGCTTCCTTACCATGGACCTTGTCAAAGGTCCAATGGCCTTCATGTATTCCTCTTCCTTGGATGGTCCTCCATCATACCCTCCTTCTTGGGAAGGATCTGTCCTCAGATCTACCTCTTCATCATCCATGTTAGCATTCCCTCCTCTATAGAAGCCTCCTCTAGCCTCCTAACCATAGACCTAGTTTAGAGGCCTAATGGTCTTCATGTGTGAGCATCCTTGGATCACCCTTCTCCCTTCTTGGTCTTACTTCTTCCAAAGGGATCCTTGGGGATTAGATTTCCATCATACCCTCCCCCTTCGAAAGGATTTGTCCTCAAATACAGTGGTCCTTCCACAAAGATAGCATCACCTACAATGAAAATAAGAAATAAAGCATTAGGGATGACATATTCATATAACATATGTGGAAAGTGCACCCTATGAGGAATTCCTTCTATAGTCCTAGCAAGGGTCCTTAGACTAGGAAGGATGGGTTCTATAAGAATAGAATCCTCACTATAGTGTAGTCTGAGTGTAAAACTGAATCCTAAAAATGTTAAAGTGCTAAAACTATAACAAACTAATGAAGTAGTCCTATATACCAAGATATCTTGCCTAAAGTACCCTATGTAGTAACCTAGGCTTCTACAAGAAAATAAAGTGAATTTAATAAGGAAACTACCTAGACAACCCTTGATCATATTATATGTTAGATACATCAAGGAAGAGGGTGTAAAGAGTTTAGAAAAGTCATAGAATCTAATTTGGTCTTGAAGGGAAGTAGTAAAATTAAGTTCAAAGAAGTTTGAACTTCCCTTAAGATCAAAAGTAGAAAATAAGACACCATGAGATGTATCTGATAAACAATATAAACCAAAGGTTGGGTGCTTTATTAGAACAACTAAAGTAGGAGAAGTCCTAAATAGACAATGGCCGTCTACTTTGGGCACCACCAAAGTAGTAGCATAAGAAGTAGAACTAGGTGAAGTCCACTTCTTCTTCACAAGACTAAGAACTTGAGATCCATTATTTTCAAAAATATTTAGGTGGTGGATCTTAAGCTCTAAGGTTGTGGCAGCAGTAGAAAAAGAGCTAAATTCTTTATGAAGAAGAAAAGTCTTTTTACAATTATTTTGAATTAAAAAGTGACTTTCCTTTTGCATAAGATTTTTGGAGGAGACACTATCCTCCTTACTCTTTTCCAAGAGTAGTGTCTTTTTAGTTTTAAGAAGGTGAAGAGGTTGTTCAACTAGAAGACATTTCTTGATAGAATGTTTTATTAAAAATTGACTTCTAGGAACAATTTCCTTGGGGGAGACACTACCCTCCAACTCTAGAACCTTCTTTTTCTCCTCTTTTCTTTTTTTTTGATTTCATAAATACTTGATCTTCCAACACTTGTGAAGGTGAAAGAGGAGTCAAGGTATGTTTCTTGCCTAGGTGAACTAGGCGGATTTTGTTTGTAACACCATCATGAATGGCCTTCCTATCATGTTGCCAAGGCCTTCCAAGTAAAATGTGGCTTGCATCCATTGGAATTATATCACATAAAATTTCATCTTTATATTTTCCAATGGAGAAAGGAACATTTACTTGATCCTTAACTTCTATAGGTCCATCCTCATTAAGCCATTGAAGTTTATAAGATTTAGGATGGGCTATAGTAGTTAGGTTAAGCTTATCAACCAACCTTTGGCTTACAAAGTTATTACAAGATCCACTATCAACAATGAGAGAACAAGTTTTCTTAAAAATTTTGCATCTAGAATGGAAAAGGTTCTCTCTTTGTGATTGGTCTTGATCATTGGGTTGGTTGGTAAGTAACCTTTGGACAACCAATAGGTCACCTTCACATGGTGCTTCCTCACTAGAACTAAGACTAGCATCTTCTTCACTTGAGGAGGATGAAGAAGATGAAGTGCTTTCTTCACTTAGGATCTCATTACCCCTAATGATCATGGTCTTTTTTGTGGGGCATTGGGAGGCTATGTGTCCCCTCCCTAAGCACTTAAATCACTTAATAGAACTAGTTCTAAGCTCATCGGAAGGTTTTTCTTTTTGTTTTTCTTTTAGTGGCCTTTCTTTTGAATAGGAGGGTTGACCCTCCTTCTTGAAGTCCTCTCTAGGGTATGAGGTAGATTCCTTCCTAAGGGTAGGCTTCCTTCTAAGTTGATGTTCTACTCTCACACAAAGTTGTACTAGCTCATTTAGATCTCTATAGGGTAATAGTTCAACTTTATCCCTAATCTCTAGGTTTAAGCCACTTTGAAACCTAGCTATGGTGGTTCTTTCTTCCTCCCTAATTCCCGCTCTCATCATAAGCAACTCCATTTGTTGCCTATATTCCTCAACACTCAAATTTCTTTGTTGGAGTCTTTGGAGCTTGTCCATTAACTCCCTCTCAAAGTATGGAGGAATGTGCCTTCTCCTCAAGGCACTCCTTAGCTCATTCCAATATTGGATTGGAGGCTCATGACGAATTTGTTTTTCTCTAACTAGGGAAGTCCACCAATACATGGCATACCCTTGAAAGCTAAGGGTAGCCATGGGAACCTTTCGGTCTTCACCTACATTGTGGCAAGTGAAGAGTTGTTCAACCTTCATCTCCCAATCTAAATAGTCATCCACACTATCCTTGCCATGGAAGGGAGGAAGGTCAAACCTAGGTTCTTTAGGAGTTGTTTCATGCCTAGGCCTATGGTGCCTAGGGGGTCTTTGGTAGTAACCATCATCATGATGACTACTATGCAACCCTTCACTTGTTAGTGAATGTGTGTGCGAGTGATAGCCTTTGGGCCTAGAAGGTCCATGACCCTCATGGCCGTGGGGTTTGCTAGTCTCACCCACAACAAGTTTATTTAACAACTCTCTAATTGTTTCATTGTTTTTTTCATTTTCTAGTTCTTTTTTTCTAAGGTATTCCTTAAGTTCCCTAAGTTCTTCCTTAGTACTCTTATGGCTCTTAGGGGAGTGATGACCATGCACACTACTATTATGAGAATGATCACTCATTTTTGCAAGGTAAAAGGTTTTCACAAGTCTTTGAAAATTGCAAAGTGAGTGATAAAAGTTTTCACAAAAGCTTGTAGTCTTTTTTTGTTTTGGTGTAGTACTAAGTACTTAGAGGTCTAAGTATACAAGTTGCACTATCAAGGGAGGTGAGCTACCAAGAGCCACTTAATAACCAAGCCTCTTCAAGTGGAAATTACTAAACCCCTTTGTACTTTTCTTACAAAACAAAGTTCCACACAAGACAAGTAAAGTAGTGTGTGTGTGTGCACGAAACCCCTAGTAGGCAATAGAAGCCTTCTAAACGAACCTAGGAGCTAAACAATTAAAATGAAAGCAAATAAAGCATATACTAGTCGCTTATCCTAAGGTGAAAGTCCAAGTAGCACCTAAGGCTTTTTGGGACACTTTCACCAACCTAGAAATCCGGTTTATGAAAGCTAAAACTAAATCTAGCCGGTTCCTAGTGGAAGCCCAAGGTGGCACTTAAAGCCTTTGGGGACCCTTCCACAAGCACTAATTGAGGCTAATAGAAATTAAGTAGGACTATTTAGGAGGTGGTGGATCTTACTTAATGTCCAAACAGCCACCCCTAAATGCAAGTTGAATACAAAGAAAATTGACACAAAACTATTCAAGCTAAGTGATGTAATTACAACTCAAATAAGCAATACAAAACAAAAGTTCTTCTTGGCCACTCTTCCACCAAAATAGCTGGACAGTTTGGGACAGCCTCTAGTCCAGGGATGTGCCCCAAATTGGCTGGAATCAAATCCTTTTCAAGGTCTTCAAACAGCCACAAAATTGCCACTAAGGCCGCCACCAAAAGGCACCAAAGCCGCCACCAAACTCCACTCAAAACCGCCACCACTTTGCACTAGAATGTACCTGAAAATTCAAGCAAGTCTTGGCTGCAAAATGAGCAAACAAGTTAGCCTCCAAAAAGGTGTTTCACTCAGCAGTTTGTACCTCAATCCTCCTTCAAGGCTAAGCTCCTTTGAGGTCAACCAATATGCCTCAATTATACCTTCCTTCCAAGTGTAATAGATTGAACAAGGCTTATAGTTTCACCAAGTTTAGCAAGCAACACAAGAGAGGAAAGAAGCCAAAGAAGTAAAACTGAAAAGCACAATTTAGGATAGGCAAAACTCTCATGGGAATTGATGTGACAAACAAAGAGAGCCAAAGAAGACACAAAGCAACAAATAAGGCTAATTTCAAGGCTAGCACTCAAAAGAATTGCCTAAGAATGGCACTAGATTTGATTACAAAAACCAAAATAAAATTTTGTGCAATGCTATGATGATTTAAAAGTTCTTTTCAGCCACTGTAAAGAGAAGGAAACCGCATGAAAAATTCACACAAATTCACTAGGCCAAGTGCTACAAAATTGTCAAATTTTCAGCTTGAATTTTTCTAGTTTCTTTTCTTTTGCTTTCTTTTTCTTTTTCTTTTTCTTTGCTTTTTGAAATCTTTTTCTTTCTTTTCTTTCCTTAAACACAGAATGTTAAGCACTTTAAACAGAGGCCAATCACAAATTCAAAGGTTTCCAAGTGGTGGAGAAAAGAAGAGAAAGAAGAGGAGAAATTCCAAGTGCACTTAGGCAAAATTTTCAGCACTTTTTAGTACTAGTTTTGTTCCATTTTGTCACTTCTTTTAGCACACTTAAAGAACGTTTTCTAGGCACTTCTTTCTCTGTTTTCTTTAATCAAAGCAAGCACAAGACACACAAAAGAATTGCTGGTCATATATTGCTATAAAACTAATAGCAAAGAATTTCACAAAAATGACTCTAGAACATGTTAGGTCTAATAACATGCATAGGAATTAATTGGTGAGCACTCTAAGAATGATTTTAACATGCAACCAGCAATGACACAACTCAAGTTCAGAGATTAATATTTCAAGATTCAAAAAGAAAAAAGGGACTACACGGATTTAATGACAAGCAAAGCAACTACACATGACTCTAAGACAAAACTAGTAGATTAAGAAATGTAAAAGATTTGTTTTCTTGATTCTTTCTTGGAGTTCTTTTTGGACCGAAACTTGTAGGGACACAAAAGAAAATAAAGACAATCCTAAATCATAGAGAAAGATACACAAAGATTACCTACAGCACATACCAAGATTGATTCACAAGGATTAGCAAAAATGAATCAAGAAAGGCAAGACAATGTGAGTGAGTTCTATAGATTTATAAGTGTGACACAAGAATCACTCAAGGCACATACCAAGACTCAAAGAAAAGGAAAAGAAGACAAGGAGAACAGAACAAGACTCAAGCAAGATTATGCAAGATTCACAAAAAGAAAACAAAGAAGCAAGGGAATTCGGATTACTTGGAGACCTAGCTCTTGATACCAAATGATGGAAGAACTTTGGAGGAGGCCGGATTGATGTAGCTTCCTTCAAGTCTTTCCCTAGATCTTTGGCTCCTAGAATCCTTCCAATGCTTGTGTAAGGCTCCAATGGAGGGAGGAACCTCACGACCACCTTAAGATGGTGGGGGAAACCTCTCAAGAATGCGCCACTCTTGGTGAAGGGATAAGCACTCTTCAATCCGCCACACTTGTCTTTGGAGAAGTGATAAGAGATTGGTTTTGCACAAAGAGATTTAGGACCTTTGGGAGGAGAGAAATCGGATCTCTAATCTGAATACTCAATTCTCATTAATGCCAAAAGTGTTATACAAGTGAAAATTTGAGGCTATATAGGCGTGGCCACCTAGGGGTTAAGCTAGACTAGACCATGGTTCACTAGGAACCATGGTTGGGTCCGTCCAACTTAGGGAGCAAGAAAAGGCTAGACCATGGTTCACTAAGAACCATGGTTGAGCCTTCCTAAACCGCCCTTGTGTAGGAGAGAAAAGAGGTCCAAGCATTTGGCCAAGTGTGCACCAATGTGAACACAAGGTGTGAACACAAAGGTGTGGACGGTTTTGATTGGTTTCATTTAACTCCACCCGGTTTGAAAATGGTTCATTTGGTTTAGTTAGGTTCATTCAATGTGAATGGAACCTAGCTAAATCAAATCTATGAAAAATTAGGAGTTAAATGAGTCCAATATGTAAAACCTTTATCCTAAGACCACATTTGGCTAAAATGCTAGGAGCACACTTTAGTCTACTAATGCCACTCCTATGCCTACTTCTAAAAAGAAAAAGGTGCCTCCAAAATACAAAGGCAAAACAATCCTATACAAAGTCTACTATATACAATATATACAATGGTACTACTCAAGATACTACTAAGGAGAAAAGTACACAATGCTCATGGTGAGCAAGGGTCTAAGAAGCACCTCCTCCTTAGATGTCTCTTCTAGCTTCCTTACCATGGACCTTGTCAAAGGTCCAATGGCCTTCATGTATTCCTCTTCCTTGGATGGTCCTCCATCAGGAGGTCCACCAATTCCCAAGTTTGATTCTTCTCTATAGAATTGATTTCTTCCTTCATGGCCTTTAACCACTCCTCCTTAGTTACTGCTTTGTCAAATTCAATTGGTTCAGCTTCTGCCATCAGTGCAAAGTGAACTAATTCTCCCTCTGAGTTGATTTCTGAGTCTTGAAGCAGTTCGTAGTCTTTCAAATGTGAAGGCAATTGACTTGTTCTGGATGATTTTCTGACAATTTAGTCTTTGTTAACAGTTGGTGGGGTTGTAGTTTTCTCTTCTTCAAATAGTAAGCTTGGTTGAGCTTCTTTAGTTGTTGAGTTCTAGTTCCAGTTCCAGCTTCTAATTTCATCACATATAACATCACGAATGACAGATACTTGACCACTTTCTGGTTCATATAACTTGTACCCTCTTGTTGAGTGATAACCAATCAGAATGTGTGGTGTGCCTTTATCATCAAGCTTTCTCCTCAACTGATCCGGTACATGTTTATAGAAAACTGACCCAAATATCCTCAAATGAGTAACGCTTGGTTTCACTTTAGTCCAGGCTTCTTCTGGAGTTATATTTTTCAATCTTTTAGTGGGACATCTATTCAATATGTATGCAGCAGTTACCACTGTTTCTCCCCACAAGAAACTTGGTAAATTTTTGCTCTTCAGCATGCATCTCACCATGTTCATCAAAGTTCTATTCCTTCTCTCTGCTGTACCATTGTGCTAAGGTGTGTATGGTGGAATAATCTCATGAATCAGCCCCTCTCTTTCACAAAATTCATGGAATTCATTTGAAACATATTCACCTCCACCATCTGTTCTTAGTGTCTTAATCACTTTCCCACTTTGTTTTTCAACAAGGCATTTAAATTTTTTAAAGACATCTAGAACCTCATGTTTCCTTTTAATCAAATATATCCAAATTCTTCTAGTCAAGTCATCAATGAATGAAATGAAATACCTGCTGCCTCCAGGGGTTTCTGTCTGCATTGGGACACATATGTCAGAGTGTATGACTGCCAGTTTCTCTTTAGCTTTTATGGTGACAAAACTGCTGAAGCTGCCTCTAGACTGCTTGCATTCGACACATTCTTTGCATATCTCTTCAGGGATCACAACCTGAGGCATTCCGTCTACCATCTTGTGGTTTGTGAGTAGGTAAAGGTCCTTAAAATTTAAGTGACCAAACTTGAGATGCCACAGCCATTCTAACTTGTTTTCTGAGGTTGCAAAGCATTGGTGTTTCAGGATGTGCATTCCAATTCGAAATGTCCTCTTCTGAGATAGGTTTTCTTGTATAACCAATTTTTGATTTTTGTCGAACACCTTGAGACAATTGTCCTCCATTATCATGCAAAAACCCTTCTGTAGTAACTGACCTAAACTCAAAAGGTTAGTCTTTATACCAGGCACATATAAGACCTCATCGATGATTGTTTCTCTTCCATCTTCACCTTTGAAAGCCACCCTCCCAATGCCTTCTGCAATGAGACTACTATTATCCGCAAATCGAATTTTGCTCTTTGATGCATCATTCAAATTGATGAACCAATCCTTTCTTCCAGTCATATGAGTGGAGCAACCAGAATCCAAATACCATGAAGTATCATTTGATGATCCACTGCTAGTGGTTGCCATTAGCATGACAGGTTCCGAATCAAACTCTTCGTCTTGTGCCAAGTTTGCATGGTTGTTTGGCTTGTTTTTGGCACCTTCTCCATACCAACACTCCTTTGCATAATGACCATGTTTTTGACAGTTATGACATCTTACCTTTTTCTTGTCAAACTTCCACTCTTTGCTGCTGCTGGAATTGTTGTCCTGCTTCTGTGCTTGGCCATTTTTCCCTTTGAACCCACTAGTTTCATTAGAATCTGGATCTTGGTGTTTTTTACTCCCTTTCCAAGATCCTTTACCTTTTCCTTTGTGATTGGATCGTGCATGGAGTGCATGTTCTTGAGTGGATCTCCTTTCATTAATTCTCATTTCATGCGATTCAAGAGAGTGTTGCAATTCTTCAATCTCCATGGTGTCTAGGTTATTTGACTCCTCAATTGCAACTGCTACATGATCAAATCATGGTGGTAGGGTCCTCAATATCTTGTCTACCACCTGCTGATCTGAAATCTTTTCATTATAGGCCCTCATAGCATTAACCAATTCTTGAATTCTATCAAAATAGTCAGCAATGGTTTCTTTTTCTTCCATGCTCAGAAGCTCATATTGTCTTTGCAACGTTTGTAGTTTAACTTTCTTGTTCTTTTCTCCATCACCATATGTTTTCACAAGAATCTCCCATGCTTCTTTTGCAGTGGGTGCCTTGGAAATCTTGTTGAAAATCTTTGAACTCACACACTGGTATATCAAAAATCGTGCCTTGCTGTCTAGCTTTTGTTGTTGTTTGAAGATCAGTTTCTGCTTCTCAGTTGCATTTTTTTTTCGAGTTTTTCAAGCCCAACTGTTACTACTTCTATCACATTCTATGAACTAGAAGTTAAGATGTGGTTGAGATATATAATATTTGTGTATCTTACCATTCATACCTGTTAGATAGTAAACAAACAAACTGTTTCTAAAGTAAACAAACTAACTAACTTTGAATTATATCTAATAGGTATGAATGGTAAGATACACAAATATTATATTTCTCAAACATATCTTAACTTTTAGTTTATAGAATGTGACACAATAATATAATATAGAGACAAGTTAAAACAACATGATAATTTCTTTTACATAAGATAATAATTTTAATGTCATGTTTATCTATTTAAATCAACAACATATCTTTACAAAAAAGAAAAAAAATCAACAACATATTTTTTTTCTTTCTTTTTGCTAAAAAAATAACATATATTCTAAAACTTGACGATTTCCTCCAACTTGGCATTAAATAAAGCATTATGTGTGAATTTATTGTTGTCTAATTAACAAGATAAGTTACATGTTAGTGTATATGGGTTACAACAAAAGGGAATATTTGTTTGTTTGTGTTTTTTGCTTTTTGCATTCTGTGATATCTTTAGGATATCTTCAGAATCTTTTTAGTGGACAGCTGTCCTGCCACCTCTCTAATTTTTCTCTCTCTGCTGGTTGCTTTTACAACCGTTTTCTCTCTTTTCTCTCACTGTTGTTTTTAGAAAAGGTTCCCTATATATTCAGCTCTCCTTGTATTCCTTCAAAAGCATCAATGATAATAAAACTTCACTATTACATTTTACCTCTCTTGATTTTATCTAACATGGTATCAAGAGCCTTTTGATCCTGTACCCGGATCTTAATTTTTCTTCCTCATCTCTTCTATGGCAACTTCAAATAATTCCTCTCCCTTTTCACAATTTTTCTCCAACTCCATAGCTGAAAAACTTGATGATTCAAATTATCTTCACTGGAGGCAGCAGATCGAACCAGTCATCAAATCCCACAAACTTCAACGGTTTGTGGTTAATCCGCAAATTCCACCCCGGTATCTGACAGATGCTGATCGTGATTCTGATATTGTTAATCCAGCATATGAAACCTGGGAGGTCCAGGATCAAATGCTTCTCACATGGCTGCAATCGACGCTCTCGAAGTCTATCCTTTCCCGTGTCATTGGCTCCGTTCACTCTTATCAAGTGTGGGACAAGGTTCACGAGTATTTTCATACTCAAACTAAAGCTCGTGCTCGACAGCTCCGCACTGACCTGCGTTCCACCACACTTGATGGTCAGTCTATGCGTGATTTTCTGACTCAAATTAAAACTATTGCTGATGAACTTGCTGGAGTTGGGAGTCCTGTGTCTCTTGAAGAATATGTTGATGCTGTTCTTGAAGGTCTGCCTCAGGAGTATGCACCTGTGGTCTCTGTTATTGAAAGCAAGTTTGTCACTCCTCCTATTGCTGAAGTGGAAGCTCTTCTTCTTGCTCATGAGTCAAGAGCTAACCGGTTTCGTAAGCAATCCTTTTCTCCTTCAATTAATTACACTCAGGGTTATTCTCGTGGCAGTGTTAGTGGTGGTCACAGTGGGCGTCGTGGTGGTCGAGGTTCGGGCAGAGGCCGTGGTGGTCGTTTTGCTAATTTCCAGTGCCAGATTTGCTTCAAGTATGGCCATACTGCCAATGTTTGTTTCTATAGAGCTGATGTTAATTATCAACCTGCAGAATCCCTTGTTCTGTATGATCCTACCACACTGCAGCCTGTGCAGGTCACTTCTTCTTCAAATCTTAAAGGCTCCAACACTTGGGTGAATCCTAATTCGAAACAGCCCAGCCAGGAGGCTCGTGTTAATGTCACACCAAGTGCTATGGTTGCTAATACTTCTCAACCAGGTGCTAACTCTTCATGGATTTTTGATTCTGGTGCTTCATTTCATGTTACTGGTGAGCCTCAGAACATTCATCAACTTGAGCATTTTGATGGTCCAGACCAAATTTTCATAGGAAATGGTCAAGGTTTGCAAATCAATGGTTCTGGTACTTCCATTTTTATTTCTCCTATCAACTCTCAATTTAAGTTTCACCTGAATAATCTTCTCCATGTTCCTCTTATCACCAAAAATCTGTTGAGTGTCAGTAAGTTTGCTAAAGACAATTGTGTTTTCTTTGAGTTTCATGCTAATCATTGTCTTGTCAAATCTCAGGACACCAATGAGGTTCTTCTTCAAGGTGTTGTTGGTGCTGATGGGCTTTATTCTTTTCCTCATCTAAAGCTCCAAGGTCCCTCGGCATTGGTCTCTTCTTCAGCTCAAATACCCTCTCAGTCTGCTGTTTCACCTTCTGCAGTCTTAGATAGTTTCAATTTCAATAAAAATTCTGATGTATCTAGTTCTTCCACTATGTGGCATACTAGACTTGGTCATCCTAATTCTCATGTTCTTAAGCTTGTTCTTACACAATGTAACCTTCTCTCATCAAATACACATGTTACTGAATTTTGTTCATCTTGTTGTGTTGGAAAATCTCGTAGACTTCCTTCTTCTGCATCTCAAACTATATATTCTGCCCCCTTGGATGTAATTTTCACTGATTTATGGGGACCATCTCACATTACATCTTTTTCTGGTTATCTTTACTATGTTGCCTTTATTGATGCTTTCTCTAAATACACCTGGATATATCCCTTAAAATCAAAGGCTGAAACTCTATCTGTTTTTCAACAATTTAAGGCTATGGCTGAATTACAATTCAACACCAAAATTAAAAGTGTTCAATCTGATTGGGGAGGGGAATACCGAGCTTTTACTTCCTTTCTTGCCACAAATGGAATCCAACATAGAGTGATTTGTCCCCACACACATCATCAAAATGGTGTGGTTGAAAGGAAACATAGACATATTGTTGAAATTGGTCTCACCCTTCTTCATCATGCCTCCTTACCTCTAAAATTTTGGGATTTTGCTTTTACCACTGCTGTTTATCTTATCAATAGATTGCCTTCTGCTGCATTAAACTTTAATGTTCCTTTCACTACTTTATTCAACAAATCACCAGATTACAAATTCTTAAGAACCTTTGGTTGTGCTTGTTTTCCTTTCTTAAGACCATATGCCAGTCATAAACTTAATTTCAGATCCCAGGAGTGTGTTTTTCTGGGATACTCAAACTCTCACAAAGGGTATAAATGTCTCTCTTCTTCTGGCCGAATTTACATTTCAAAGGATGTCATCTTTAATGAACATAGGTTTCCTTACACAGATTTGTTTCAGCCAAGCCTTACACAAAATGTCTCTCCATGTCAATATTTCAATCTCAATCCAGATTTGTCTCCTCCTTGCACCACTTCAACTGTTCTCTCCCAGCAGCCTCCTTTGCCTTCTCAAATTGGTGATTCAAGTGTATCAATCATTCCTTCCGTGTCTTCTTCCCAAAATGTATCTCCTTCATCTCCTGAGTCTTCCTCACAAAATGTCTCTTCTCCTACCTCTTCCACTGCCCCTGCCAGTATACCAAGAACCATTAATAACCATCCTATGCAAACTAGGTCTAAATCTGGCTTTCATAATCCTCGGATACATCCATCCCTGTTCTTAGCTCACAGTGAACCTAAAACTGTTAAGCAAGCTCTTGCTGATCCTAACTGGTTCTCTGCTATGCAACAAGAGTACAATGCCTTAATGCTCAATCATACTTGGGATTTAGTTTCTCTGCCATCTGATCGCAAAGCAGTTGGATGTAAATGGGTTTTCAGAGTCAAGGAAAATGCTGATGGCTCTATAGATAAGCTCAAAGCTCGGCTAGTTGCAAAGGGTTTTCATCAAGTGCATGGTTTTGATTTTCATGAGACTTTCTCCCCTGTTATTAAACCTATAACTATTCGCATTATTCTTACTCTTGCTCTCACCAATAATTGGAATCTATTTCAGCTTGATGTAAATAATGCTTTTCTGAATGGCACTTTGGAAGAAACTATTTATATGGTGCAGCCTCCTGGATTTGAAGCTGGGGATAAGAGTCTGGTTTGCAAGCTAAACAAGGCCCTCTATGGCTTGAAACAAGCTCCTCGTCAATGGTTTAACAAATTAAAATTGACTCTAACTCGGTTTGGCTTTCAAGCTAGCAAATGTGATCCATCTCTGTTTCAGTACCAACATCAAACTCATACCATTTTTATTCTAGTTTATGTGGACGACATCATTATCACTGGCAGCTCTTCTTTGCTCATTCAACAAATCACCAACCAACTTGACTCAATTTTCTCTTTAAAGCAATTGGGAAGCTTGGATTACTTTCTAGGTATTGAGGTTAAACACTTGCCTGACAAGTCTCTGGTTCTGACTCAAAGCAAGTACATTCGAGACCTTCTTTTTAAAACTAATTTGGCTGAAGCTCATGGTGCTCCTTCTCCTATGTTCTCTAACTGCAAATTGTCCAGGTCTGGGAATGACTTCTTTCATGATCCCACTTTTTTTCGATCTGTTGTTGGTGCCTTACAGTATGCTACACTTACAAGACCTGAAATCAGTTTTGCTGTTAACAAAGTTTGTCAATTTATGGCTACTCCTCTTGACTCTCACTGGGTGGCTGTCAAACGTATCCTCAAGTATTTAAAAGGCACACTCTCTTATGGTCTTCATATGCAACCTGCTGCTGTAAACGGCCCCATCTCTCTCACTGCCTTTTGTGATGCTGATTGGGCCTCTGATATTGATGACAGGAGGTCCACTTCTGGTTCTGCTATCTTTTTTGGACCCAATTTGATATCTTGGTGGTCCAGGAAACAGCGTGTTATTGCTCGGTCCAGCACAGAAGCTGAATATCGCAGTATAGCCCAAGCCTCTGCTGAATTAACTTGGATTCAAGCCCTTTTGCAGGAACTTAAGGTTCCCTTTTCTACACCTACTTTACTCTGTGACAATCAAAGCGCGGTGGCCATTGCTCACAATCCTGTTTTCCACAGCAAAACAAAGCACATGGAGATTGATGTGTTCTTTGTTCGTGACAAAGTCCTATCCAAGCAACTTCTAGTTTATCACATACCAGCTCTTGATCAATGGGCTGATCTTCTTACTAAGCCTTTGTCTGCTGCTCGGTTTGAAGTTCTTAGGAACAAACTCAAAGTGCAAAGTTTTTGTGTCAAAACTTCACCTTGAGTTTGAGGGGGGCTGTTAGTGTATATGGGTTACAACAAAAGGGAATATTTGTTTGTTTGTGTTTTTTGCTTTTTGCATTCTGTGATATCTTTAGGATATCTTCAGAATCTTTTTAGTGGACAGCTGTCCTGCCACCTCTCTAATTTTTCTCTCTCTGCTGGTTGCTTTTACAACCGTTTTCTCTCTTTTCTCTCACTGTTGTTTTTAGAAAAGGTTCCCTATATATTCAGCTCTCCTTGTATTCCTTCAAAAGCATCAATGATAATAAAACTTCACTATTACATTTTACCTCTCTTGATTTTATCTAACATTACAGATTATTTATTTTTTTGTAAAACTATATGAATATTGCGAATATGAAAGTTAATATTAATAATTTATAATATAGTAATATAATTTCAATTTCCATAAAAAGCAAAGCATGACCACATTAAAGAAACTTACGAAAAAAATATCATGAAAAAAAAAAATATTCTTCCCTACAAAGAAAGGCCAACAAAAGAACATTTATTCAATTAAAGTCATTATTACATGTGTTTAACCGCTTGTGGTTTCGGTATGATCATTTTTAATACCGTCAACTATCAAAAATCGTTTTTTATGGCTTTCGAAATAATTATTATGAAAAAACTACTATTTTTTCATACATGAAAACCTCTTCTATTATTAACTTTATTGCTTTACACTAAGAATATTTTTCAATCGATAATTATAAACTAATTTCTTTTGAAACATAGATATCACTAATGTGAATTCAACTTTTTCTAACAATTTTTTTTATACAGATAATGATGATTCAACTATTTGCTCTGTTGGGTTGTACGCTCTCTTGGGTGCAAAGGGTGATAAACTGCGTCCTCTAGGCTTCAGGATCTGTGTGAATGCTTCCTGTCATCTCTTTTACTGCTTCATCTGAATCTTCTCTTTGCTCCAACAGTGTGGATATCTCCACATCGTTTCCTTTGGGTAGATGGTGTCTACCAATATCCTTGTCCTTTGGAGCGACTGAGTGTTGGGTTGTATGCTCCGTTGGGTGTAAGGGTGGTAAACTACACCATCTAGGCTTCTGGCTTGATGTAGATGCCTCTTGTTGCTTTATGTCCTATATTTTCTCACGATGAATACAAAATACATCCAATAACAAAATCTGAGGAACATATATAGGACTTTATTACCCTATATTTTTTTCATGATGAATACAAAATGCACCGAATTACAACTATCTCTACTTTTCGACATCCAACTCGGGCATAATCATAAAAAGGATCATATATCTTATTCATCATTTGCCAATGAAAACACCCATCGTGTAAATGCGATCGATTTTTACCGAGTTTAGGGACAAAGACAAATATATAGGATTTTAATACCCTATGTCTTCCCATCAACACTACTAAATGCATCAAATCATAACCATCTCTAATTTTTCAACATGAGGATCAACCATAAAAAGATCATATACCTTTCTCATCATTTGTTAACTGGTAGAATCATCATGTAAATGCAACCAATTTTTATTACGATGAGGGACAAGGACAAATAAATAGGGTTTTATGTCATATATTTTCTCACAATGAATACAAAATGCATCCAATAACAACTATCTCAATTTTTCGGCATTAGGATTAGGCATCACCATAAAAGAATCATATAACGTTTTCATCATTTATTAATTAAAAAATTAATCATGTAAATGCAATCGATTTGTAACAAGTTAAGGGAAAGGGACATTAATGTACAGATGTAGCATGCACCACGTGCACTATTTTCAAATCCCCCAAGTAGCTCAAAGAAGAGGTATGGGTGAAACAAGCCTTCAAACGACATGAATACCATGTAATATGTAGGCAACACGGGTACCCAGCACATCCCCAAAGCCATGAAGGCCAGAGGAAACTATGAAAAGGGACACACGTGAACTGTTCGATGAACGAGCATGGAGCCAGCCAACAAAACATTCCAAATACCACTCATACACCCTCACGTGCGCCAAACTCAACACCACCGAACGAATCACACCCTACATTGCCAAAGGTATGCAAGTAGATGGAACATCAAGTGATGTCAAGTCTAACATCGTTAGGCATGAAAATCTAAGGGACGTATATAGGACTTTATTACCCTATACTTTTATCATGATGAATACAAAATGTATCGAATTACAATTGTCTCTAGTTTTTTACATTTGAGTGTAATCATTAAAGGATCATATACCCTATTTGATGGAAACCTCTTGGAGAATCCGGAATGGTGTTGGCTTATCCTCCATGTTTCTCCCTAGACCTTTGGCTCCTTGACACTTCTCAAGCTTCACCAAAGCCTTCAATGGTAGAAGAAGCTTCGGATTTCACCTTAGTAGTTGAAGACCACTCTTCAAGTGATGTCACTCCTTGGAAGAAGATGAATTACTTCAATACTCACCACACTCTTGTATGAAGAGGATAAGAGAATTGAATAAAAATCAAAGAGGTTTAAGATTTTTAGGAAGAGAGAATGAAGAGAGAATTTAGAGAAATGTCTCGGCTATGCTCTCATATATCAACCAAAATTGTTTACATAGTGAAGGAAATGCCTTATATAGAGAATAGGTAGCTTATGAAGTAAGCTAGTCTAATCATGGTTCAAGTAGAAATATGGTTAGCCTTCTTACACTTAAGCTAATTGACCGTTTGTAGTTACCTTCCTAGAAGCTTGTGGAGCAAGCTAAGCTAGAAGCTTGGGGAGCAAGCTAAACTAAAGCTTGTGGAACAAGCTAAGCTAGAAGCAAGTGTTTTGGAGAAGCTAAAGTGTAACTTGACCAAGTAGAGAGCTAGGCGGACTTGGCTTGTTTCCTTCACTTAATCCAATCCAAAAATGTTGGAAATGATTTAGTTAAGTTCACCAAAGAGTGGGGAAACCTAGCTAAATCAACTCCTTAGGAATGATCTGTCCTTAGATCCAACTCTTCATCATCAGTTTTAGCATCACCTATATAAGGCATAAGATCACAAACATTAAATGTATTGCTAACACCATAATCAAAAGGTAAATCTAACTTATTTGCATTATCATTGATCATTTGGAGGACTTGGAATGGACCATGTCCTCTTGGACTTAGTTTGGGCTACCTTTGTGTAGGAGACCTATCTTTTCTTAAATAAAGCCAAACTAAGTCTCCTTCCTTAAATATAAGTTTCTTTCTCCCTTTGTTGTTGTAATCAATATATTTTTGAATTTGTTTTTTCAATTTGACTTTTAACCTTCTCATGAAGTTTCTTTATAAAATCTACCTTAGATACTCCTTCTTTAAGTAAATAAGAAAACGTACTAGGCAATGGCAATATATCAAAAGGAGTGAGAGGATTAAAGTCATAAACAACCTCAAAAGGAGAAAGATTGGTAGTCTTGTGGACTACCCTATTATATGCAAATTCTATATGAGGAAGATGTTCATCCCAAAACTTCTTATTGTTTTTTAAGATTACCCTTAATAGTGTAGATATTAATCTATTTACTAATTCTGTTTGCCCATCTATTTGTGGGTGACAGGTAGTAGAGAATAGAAGTTGGGTTCTTAAACTCTCCGAAATTGTTTTCCAAAAATGACTAAGGAACTTAAATCCCTATCCGAAACTATTATTTTAGGGATTCGATGTAATCTAACA
This sequence comes from Cajanus cajan, assembly GCF_000230855.2. NCBI lineage: Eukaryota > Viridiplantae > Streptophyta > Magnoliopsida > Fabales > Fabaceae > Cajanus > Cajanus cajan. The sequence continues at coordinate 81,338,956 of NC_138518.1, forward strand.
TCTTCTTTAAAGAAGAGTCTTGAGATATGGCTAACATTATCTATTTTGTGCCATGGTATAAAGTAAGCCATTTTTGAAAATTTGTCCACTACCACAAAAATAGAATCATGTCCCCTTTGGGTTCTTGGGAGACCAAGTATAAAATTCATGCTTATGTCAACCCAAGGGGAACTAGCTGTTGGTAGAGGTGTGTAAAGTCCATGAGGCATAACATTAGATTTAGCTTGTAAACAATCTATGCATTTAGAGCAATACCTTTAGGTATCTGCTCTCATGTGTGGCCAATAAAATGATGGAGCTAAGTTGAAGAAGATTGATGAACTTCAACTCCTCTATGCTTGGACCGAATGTTCTTGAGGTTAATCCTTTGGAGAAGCTTGAATCTCCATGAAAGAAGCTTCCATGGAGGAGAAGCCTTGAAGAGGAGGTTCGGCCACTTCCTAAAGCTTGTGAAGGAAGCTTGAGGAACCAAAGCAAAGTTGGAGAACTTTGCTAGAAAACCTAGGAGAGAACTCTCTACGGTTTTATGACTCTTGAGTGGGAGAGAAATTCAGATTTTATTTCTCAAATTTGTCAAAAGTGAGTACAAGTGTAGGAAAATCAAATATATAGGGTAAGGTAGCTTGTAGGAGAAGCTAACCTTAACCATGGTTCACTAGGAACCATGGTAGGGTTATCTTAAACTCCCACGGTTTAGCTAGCTTCTAGGAGAAGCTAACCTTGACCATGGTTCACTTAGGAACCATGGTAAGGTAAGCTAACCTTGCTTGAGTTTAGAAGCTTGCAAGACAAGCTTCAAACTCAAGAAGGAATGCTTGAGAAATTCGGCCAAGGAGAAGGAACAAGCTAGGCGGCCCATGGTTCAAAATGCTCCTTGAATTGATTTGAAAATCTTTGATTTGGTTTAGTTAGGTTCATCATTTGATGATGAAACCTAGCTAAATCAAATCTATGAAAAATTAGGAGCAAAATGAGTCCAATATGTAAAATTTTGCCTAGGCCCAACTCAGGCCCAATTTCTAAGCACACCCTCAAGTATTGCTAAATGTCACCCCCTTTTCCCTACTGAAAAAATACAAAATGAAAGTATCAACTAGGGAGGTTAAATGGAGCTAAACTCTCCAAGTAGCCTACCTTAAAAACAATATACAATCACTAGGAAAAAGCAAGTAAAGTGCCTCACAAATACAAAGGCAAAATAACCTATACAAAATACTATGCATAAACTGTACAATATAAACAAATAGAACTAAGGCCTTCTCTTCATGATAGAGCATTCCAAGTGAAGATTACCTTGGGCCTGACAAGCCCATTAGTCTTCTCAATATCCAGCTCTTCCTGTATCCTCCTAGTCATAGCTCTGGTCACTGGGCCCTTGGCCCATGGTCTATCATCCCCTCCTTCTTGAGAAGGATTTGTCCTCAAATCTGTAGGCTCTTCTTCCTCATCATAACCTGCAAAGGGAATAAGATCACTTACATTAAAAGTGTTACTTACTCCATAATCACTGGGAAGATCTAACCTGTAAGCATTATCATTAATTCTTTGGAGGACTTGGAAGGGACCATCTCCTCTTGGGTTGAGTTTTGACTTTCTTTGAGAAGGAAACCTTTCCTTTATCAAGCGAAGCCAAACCCAATCCCCTTCCTAAAAAATGAGGGCTTTCTTTCCCTTGCTTCTATATAAAGCAGTTCTCTCATTTTGTTGTTGTATCTGAGTTTTAACCTTCTCATGCAATTTTTTAACAAATTCAGCCCTAGATACCCCTTCTTTATGAAAATAATGAGAAGAATCTGGTAGGGGTATTAGGTCTAAAGGAGTAAGAGGGTTAAAACCATATACAACCTCAAAAGGTGAGATTTTGGTAGTCTTATGGACTACCCTGTTATAAGCAAATTCAATGTGGGGCAAGTACTCATCCCAAGACTTATGATTACCCTTAAGGACTGCCCTTAACATTGTAGATAGGGATCTATTAACTACTTCTGTTTTCCCATCAGTTTGTGGGTGACAAGTAGTAGAGAAAAGCAATTTAGTTCATAGCCTACTCCAAAGAGTTTTCCAGAAATGGCTAAGGAACTTAGTATCCCTATCTGAAACAATAGTTTTGGGTAGACCATGAAGACTAACCACTTCCTTGAAGAAGAGTCTTGCTATGTTGCTTGCATCATCTATTTTGTGGCAGGGTATAAAGTGGGCCATTTTACTAAATCTGTCTACTACCACAAAAATAGAATTCATGCCTCTCTGGGTCTTGGGCAAGCCCAAACTAAAATCCATACTGATATCAACCCATGGAGAGTTAGCAACAGGCAAGGGTGTATAGATGCCATGAGGCATTACTTTAGACTTTGCTTGTAAACAAGCTATACATCTAGAGCAAAACCTCTCAACATCCCTTCTCATATGGGGCCAAAATAATTTTTCTTTTAGAAAACTTAAGAGTCTTTTCAACTCCAAAGTGCCCCATGAGACCACCCTCATGACTTTCTTGAACAAGGAGTTTTCTTATAGATCCTTGGGGTATACAAATTCTTCCTTCTTTATACAAATACCCCTCAGAAATATAGAAACCTCCTTGAGGCTTTGCTAAGCATTGGGTATAATTTTCTTTGAATTCGAGATCATTAGTATACAATTCCTTAATGTGATTAAATCCCAAGATTTGAGATCCAAGGGAGACTAACAAAGTGTGTCTCCTAGAAAGGGCATCAGCCACAACATTGTTTTTCCCTTTCTTGTATTTAATCACATATGGGAATTGTTCTAAGAACTCTACCCACTTAGCATGCCTTTTGTTTAGCTTGCCTTGGCCCCTCAAATATTTAAGTGACTCATGGTCACTATGAATGACAAACTCTTTGGGAATAAGGTAATGTTCCCAAGTTTGAAAGGCCCTAACCAAAGCATAGAGCTCTTTGTCATAGGTAGGATAGTTAAGGGAGACACCTTTGAGTTTTTCACTGAAATATGCAATAGGGTGCCCACCCTGTAACAAAACCGCCCCTATGCCAACTCCAGAGGCATCACATTCTAACTCAAAAGTTTTTGAAAAATTTGGTAGAGCTAGAAGTGGTGCATGGGTAAGCTTATGCTTCAAGGTTATGAAGGCATTTTCTTGTTTCTCTCCCCATATAAATTCCACATTCTTCTTGACTAGATCATTCAATGGGGAGGCTAGTGTGGAGAAATTAGGAACAAACCTCCTATAGAAGCTTGCCAAACCATGGAAGCTCCTAATATCTCCAACACTTTTAGGAGTGGGCCATTCTTGGATGGCCTTGATTTTCTCGGGGTCCACATGAACCCCTTTTTTACTAATTATAAACCCTAGGAAAACAACACTATCTACACAAAAAGTACATTTTTCTAAATTTCCAAAAAGTTGATTTTTCCTAAGAATATCAAAAACTTGCCTTAAGTGTCCTATGTGATCACTTAGGCTCCTACTATATATGAGGATGTCATCAAAATAAACTACAACAAATCTACCTATACAATCCCTAAGGACATGATTCATGAGACGCATGAATGTACTAGGAGCATTGGTGAGCCCAAAAGGCATCACTAACCACTCATATAATCCAAACTTGGTCTTGAAAGCGGTTTTCCATTCATCTCCTTCTTTGATTCTAATTTGATTGTATCCGCTTTTAAGATCAACTTTAGAAAATATGATGGCTCCATGAAGCTCATCTAACATGTCATCAAGCCTAGGAATGGGATGTCTATACTTCACAGTGATGTTGTTGATGGCTCTACTATCACAACACATTATCCACTTGCCATCTTTCTTTGGAACCAACAACACTGGAACAGCACAAGGACTTAAGCTCTTTCGAACCAGCCCTTCTCCAACAACTCTTGGACCTGAGACTCAATTTCTTTAGTTTCTTGGGGGTTGGTCCTATAGGCAGGCCTATTAGGTAGGCTAGCACCAGGCACCAAATCAATTTGATGTTCTATTCCTCTAGAAGGAGGAAGGCCCATTAGACCCTCGGGAGGAAATAGATCATCAAATTCTTTTAAAAGTGTTTTTACCCCCTTAGGTAAAGTCTCATGTCCACTAGATGTGGCAGTGCAAGAAAGAGTTCCTTTACAGAGAAGGATATAAGAGGGTTGTTGAATCAAGAGGTTTTTTTTTGAAGAATTATTTTCTTGAGTAACAACCTCTAGGGAGGGAACTCCTTTTTCCCTAGATTCCTCTCTATCCTTATGTTTCACAAACTTTTTTTTTCACTCTTTTCTTCTTTTTTTTTAAACCTTTTCTCACTATCTCTTTTTAGTTTCATTTGTGCTTGATCCTCAGCCACCTGTTGAGGAGAAAGAGGATGAAGCACAAATTTCTTTTCCCTATGAGTAAAGGTAATCTCGTTAGTAAGGCCATTATGCATAGTTTTCTTATCAAATTGCCATGGCCTTCCTAATAAGATATGACAAGCTTCCATTGGTACTACATCACATAGCACTTCATCTTCATAATTCCCAATAGAAAGCTTGACCTTTACTTGTTGGTCAATTGCTAAGTCACCATCCTCATTAATCCAATGGAGTTGATAAGGCTTAGGATGGGGACTAGTAGTTAAGTCCAACTTCTCAACCAGCCTAGTGCTACAACAGTTGCACCATGAACCACTATCAACAATGAGAGAACATGCATTGTTTGAAACTTTGCATCTAGTATGAAAAATGTTCTCTCTTTGTGATAGAGTATCACTAGGTTGGTTGTTGAGGAGTCTCCTAATCATTAAGAGCTCCCCTTCATAAGGAAAAGTAGACTCTACACCTTCCTCTTGATCACTTGCTTCTTCCTCACTATTACTAGAGGAAGTAGTAGCCTCATCTTGGCTACTATAAATGTCATGCCCCCTCATGATCATGACCTTCTTTGTGGGGCATTGGGAGGCAATGTGGCCTCTCCCTAAACATTTAAAGCACTTAATGTCACTAGTCCTAGAACTAGTGTGTGTAGTGTCCTTTCCTTTTCCTTTTTCTTTTTCTGTGGCTAGATTCTTGGAGGGTTCAAAAGTTTTCTTCTTTTCAAAAGTTTTTCCCTCCTTCTTGGAATCTTTCTTTAGAAATGAAGAGTTGGAGCTATTTTTGTAAGATTTCATCATTCTTTGTTGTTCTACCCTTACACAAAGTTGGACCAAGTCATTTAGGTCCCTGTAGGGTAGTAGCTCCACTTGGTCTCTTATTTCTAAATTAAGACCACTTAAGAATCTAGCTACAGTAGTAGCTTCCTCTTCCCTAATACAAGCCCTCATCATTAAAAGCTCCATTTGTTGCTGTAGACCCCTAAAATTGTCCGGGTCGGAAATAAAGCTTGAAGACTCTCGAAGACTGAAGGATAATCAGCCAGAAGGACTCCTCGAAGGCCCTAGGAGGGTTCTCTGTAGGTCCAGAGGTCTTAGAATAGCTCAAAATAAAGAAGTGGAGGGAAAAAGCCCAATACGGCCGTACTGAACTCAATACGGCCGTATTGAAGCTTCAATACGGCCATACTGAAGTCAGTACGACCGTATTGACACTTCAATACGACCGCAGCGAACTCAATACGGGCATATTGAAATTTCTGAACTTCAATACGACCGTATTGAACTTCAATACGACCGTATTGAAGTTCAAAAATTTCAATACGGCCGTATTGCCCCTGTAGGCCGTATTGCGCCTATTCCCTATAAATATGACGTCAATTGGACGTCATTCCACACTTTTCAACATAGTTTGAACCCTCTCCTTGAGTATTCTGGGGTTTTTGAGCAGTGTTCTGCCCTAGAAATCACTCGGAGAGTTGATCCGACGAAGTTCTTGAGCCCCGAGCCATTTTGCTTGAGGATCGAACCTAGTCGAGGGGAAATCTTTTTGATTCCCTTAGTTAAAATTTTGTTCTAGGAGAGCGAGGAGTGGGCTTGTAGAGCGAGGGAACGCCAAAACGCTTCCCAGTTCATTTTTTATAAAAAGCACGCTTCAAGAGGTTTCCCTTCAATCCTTCCTTTTACTGCTTTCTGTGTGCATATTTAAACTGTCATCATGTAGATAGTCAATTCATAATTGTTTAGAATAAATAGGGGTAATTTAGTAATTTTACGCTGTTATTTTAGAAAATAATCTGTCATAGGGAACCCGAAAAGGGCGCTGTGGGGTGCTAACACCTTCCCCACGCGTAACCGACTCCCTTACCCAACTCTGGTTGTAGTGGCCAAAGTTGATTTTTAAATCAATTGCCTTATCCCTTTTTCCAATGTTTTGAGTAAAACATTGGTGGCGACTCCACGAACCCTCCTTTTATGAAAACCTCTAATCCATGGAGGGTCCCGCTTGGGATTAATATGGATTAGTGAGCCTTTTAATAAAATTGCTCGTTTGACGAGGTCTCAGTTTGAGAATAAGTCATTCTAGCAATCCACTATTTTTAAACAAATAAACGAGTCCAACCATCCTTCGCGAATGCCGAAGGCCCGTTTCGGGCCGGTGGCGACAGATGGCGACTCCACTGGGGAAGCCTCGAGAGTCAGTCCCATTTAGTGACAGATTATTTTTAACAAATAATAGTTAAAATTACTTCATTACCCCTTGCTTGTATGATAACATGTTTATCTATTTGGCTTTAAATAACTGTTGTTTGTTTAAATTTCCGCAAATTGTTTGGAATAAATTGCACACAAACCTTTGCACACAACAGTTCCCTCTATACCCGGGGGCATGAGTGGTAATCCATAGGGAGTGGATGTTAGTACGGCCGGTTGATGGGTTTATAGGAGCCTATGAGACCGTTGTCGAAAAGCATCACTCAAGGTGATAACCATGAACTTGAGTCCGACGGTGCGTTGGAGCTTTCCATCGACCTACGACGAGAGGAATTGGGTCCCTATAATGGGGGCACCTTGGGGGCCTTTGACCAAGTGAGAACAGTTAGATCCTCCTTGAATATGCACTTTTCTGCAGGAGACCCCTACCTCGTAATTCGCTCGTGACTGTTCGTGGATGAGTGAATTGTTTGTGCATTCGTTATGTGACATTGTTTGTGCATTAATAAATAACCTCGTGATAAGGTCTAAAAATAATCCCCATGCATAAAAAACCATGACATGAGAGGAAAGACCATGTGTGAAAATATAATAAAAGTGAGGAGCATGTACATCATTACCAATAAGACATCATGCATCCTCATGAAAACATACATTTTAGGATCACCAATACCTCTTGACATGAGTGAAAGAGACCCATGACTATAGAGATTCTCCGTTGGGGGAGAAATCATAGATAAAGAAGGGTGGTAAACTTCCGTCTTAAAAAGGCAGCGCCTTAAAGATGGAGGTTTATCAAGCTCATGTTAAAGAGTGTATTCATTCCATAAAATAAACTAACTAAACATTCATTTTAGAAAGTGGCTGGTCATCTCTCTATCCTTACGCGCGCACGGAAAATCAAGAAAATGGAAGCATTGGAGGAGCAAAACAAGAAGCTCACAACCGAGCTTTCACAGCTTAAAGAGCAGATGGCGCAAATGATGGAACTCATGCGTCATCACAACATCCATGATTCTCATCATAGTGATCATGGGTCCCATCATGAGGGAGAGGAGGAAGAGCATGAAAAAGATCCTCCAAGCGTCGTACCCCTTGGGGCAGGAATTATAATAAAAGAGCCTGAGGTCTCAAAGGAACAATTCCATGCCCTCGAGGATCGGCTAAGGGCTATGGAGGGGCATGACTTTGACATTAAGGATGCCGCCGACATGTGTTTGGTGAGGGACATTCAATTCCCTCCTAAATTTAAAGTGCCAGATTTCCCAAAGTACGTGGGATCGACTTGCCCTAAAAGTCATCTCACCATGTACTGTCGCAAGATGGCTGCATATGCCACAAATGAAAAGCTCTTGATCCACTGCTTTCAAGAGAGCTTAGCTGAAACTGCACTCAACTGGTATATGCAGCTAGATGGAAATCTAGTACACACATGGAGGCAGTTGGCCGACGCCTTCCTCAAGCGCTACAAATACAACATCGACCTAACACCCGATAGGTCTGATCTTCAAGCCTTGAGTAAAAAGAACGATGAATCCTTCAAGGCGTACGCCCAACGTTGGAGGGAGTTGGCGGCACAGATAGAGCCCCCGCTGTCGGATAAGGAGACGGTGTCCTTATTCATCAATTCGTTGACTGGTCCCTATTACGATAAAATGATAGGGAACACAACGACACTCTTCTCGGACATCATCACCATAGGAGAAAGGGTGGAACAAGGACTTAAAAGTGGGAAGCTGGCTAAACCTTCCCAATCATATGAAGCTAAGAAGGCCTTTGGGAAGAAGAAAGAAGGAGGAGTCAACGCTGTAACCATTGCTCCGTCTTCTTCCGCTTCGAAGTCAGGCAAATCGCAAAACAACTCTGTGAAGAAGTTTGATAGACTTCCGACCACTTACAGCGATCTCCTGCCGAAGCTAGTGGAGGCGCGCCTTATAGCTTACATTCCACCAAAGAAGGTGAATCCACCCTACCCCGATTGGTACAATCCACAAGACAAATGTCTATACCATTCGGGGGCACAGGGGCACTCAACGGAGAACTGCCGAGCTCTCAAGTACAAGGTCCAAGACCTTATCGACGCTGGGTGGGTCACTTTCGATTCGACGGCGCCCGACGTGAGCAAGAATCCTCTACCGCAGCAGGAGTAGAGAGAAGGGCAAGCCATGATAGGGCCCCTCCACATTTTTTTTTCTTTTAGGGACTCATGATCAGTACCCGAGATCATGAGGACCTTTTCATGTAAATAAAGGGTTTTGTACAGTTTTACACTCATATATCAATAAAAAGGCATTTTTCACACATTATTCTCTCATTTTGTTCTATTCTCTCTCTCTCATTAATATTAATAAACTCTAAACCTAAACAGAACCAATAAATAATTATGTCTGTGATTGCTCGCTCTGACCGGGATCCGAAAGCCGAGGGTGAATGGGTTGAGTTGGACAGTGATGAGGGGACCATCTCTCCGGACCTGCAAAGACTGCTAGATCAAGAAGCTCGTCTACTCCAACCGAATCAAGAAGAATTGGAGACCGTGAATTTGGGGCAGGGTCAAGAATTGAAAGAGGTCAATATTGGAACCCGTATCAGTGATGGAATAAAAACGCAATTAATTCAATTATTGAGGGAATACAAGGACGTATTTGCATGGTCGTACCATGATATGCCCGGGTTGGACTCCAACATTGTCGAACACAAGTTGCCCTTAAAAGAGGGGTTTCGACCTATTAAGCAAAAGCTTCGACGAATCAAGCCCGAATGGTCGTTAAAGATTAAGGAGGAGGTAGAAAAACAATTGGACGCGGGATTCTTGGTTGTATCCCAGTATCCCGAATGGCTGGCTAACATTGTGCCAGTCGTCAAAAAGAATGGGAAGGTTAGAGTGTGTGTTGATTATAGGGATTTGAATCGTGCCAGCCCAAAGGACGATTTTCCCTTGCCACATATTGATACACTCGTGGATCACACCGCCACAAACACACTCTATTCCTTTATGGATGGATACTCGGGGTATAATCAAATCAAGATGAATATAGAAGACCGCGAGAAAACTTCTTTCATTACACCCTGGGGAACTTTCTGTTACAGGGTGATGCCTTTTGGACTTAAAAATGCGGGTGCCACCTACCAACGAGCGATGGTGACTCTATTCCACGATATGATCCACAAAGAAATTGAAGTATACGTGGATGACATGATCGCAAAGTCAAAAGACGAAATGGACCACATCCAATATTTGAGAAAATTATTCAATCGGCTTCGTAAGTATCGGCTTAAGCTAAACCCGGCTAAGTGTACTTTCGGAGTTCGGTCGGGTAAGCTTCTTGGGTTCATCGTCAGTGAAAAAGGCATCGAGGTGGACCCCGATAAAGTAAAGGCAATAATGGAAATGCCTCCTCCTAAAACTGAGAAAGAAATTAGAGGATTCCTCGGCAGGGTGAACTACGTCGCAAGGTTCATCGCACAGTTGACTGACACGTGCAAACCAATATTCAAGCTGTTGCGCAAGAATCATTCCGAAACTTGGGATGAGAATTGTCAACGAGCTTTTGACAAGGTCAAACAGTGCTTGGCCAATCCACCAGTATTGGTGCCACCTGTCGAGGGAAGGCCATTAATCCTCTATCTGACAGTGCTTGATGAGTCCATGGGAGCCGTGCTAGGGCAACAGGACGAAACTGGAAAGAAAGAACAAGCCATCTACTACCTGAGCAAAAAGTTCCTTGATTATGAAACTCGCTACACGCCATTAGAAAAGACTTGCTGTGCGTTAGCGTGGGCAACACAAAGGCTCAGGCAGTACATGATAAGGCATACTACTTGGTTGGTTTCCAAAATGGACCCAATTAAGTACGTGTTCGACAAACCAATAATCACTGGGAAGATTGCCCGATGGCAAGTGCAATTATCAGAATTTGACATCATACATGTCACACAAAAGGCCATCAAAGGCAGTACCCTAGCTGATTACCTAGCACATGGGCCGACCAATGATTACCAATCCCTTCAGGATGATTTCCCCGACGAGCACATAATGAGTATACAACATGAAGAACTAAAAGACGATGCGTGGACCATGTATTTTGATGGAGCCTCCAACATGCTTGGACAAGGGATTGGGACAGTATTAATTTCCCCGCAAGGAAAGCATATCCCCTTAACGGCAAGACTCAACTTTGACTGTACAAATAACATGGCCGAATACGAGGCTTGCGCGTTAGGAATCCAAGCAGCAATCAACAATGGTATCCTAAAGCTCAAAGTATTTGGAGATTCGGCTTTAGTCATTCACCAACTGCGAGGTGACTGGGAAGTCTGAAATCCTAAACTGATACCATATGTTGAGCATATCAAAGATTTGACACAATTTTTCCAAAGTGTCTTCTTTGAATACATTCCAAGGGAGGAGAATCAGTTTGCTGACGCCCTTGCTACACTATCATCGATGTTCGCCTTGGATAAGGAGCATGAAATGCCCATCATCAATATCCGGCGGCACGATAAGCAAGCGTTCTGCCTACTGATAGATGAAGCTGTTGACGATCATCCATGGTTCCATGACATCAAACAATATCTGTCAAAAGGGGAATATCCTGATATGGCTAGTGATAATGATAAAAAGCATATCCGAAGAAGGGCCATGGGATTTCTGTTGATTGGAGAAACCCTCTACAAAAAGAATTATGACTCGGTCTTGTTGAGATGTATAGACCAAGTCGAAGCTCAAAATGTAATCAAAGAAATACATGAGGGGGTTTTCGGTACCCATATTCCCGGGCCTGCAATGGCTAAGAAAATCCTCAGAGCAGGATATTATTAGTCGACCATTGAAAGGGATTGTTACCAATACGTCCGGAAATGCCACAAGTGTCAAGCATATGCCGACAATATTCATGTCCCACCAACGCCACTCAATGTTCTGGCTTCACCATGGCCATTTGCAATGTGGGGCATGGATGTTATTGGACCCATCGAGCCAAAGGCATCCAATGGACATAGGTTCATCCTTGTGGCCATTGACTATTTCACCAAATGGGTAGAAGCGGCATCGTATGCTCATGTGACCCGAAAGGTGGTAACATCCTTCATCAGAAAGAATATCATATGCAGATACGGTATTCCCGATAAAATCATCACTGATAATGGATCCAATTTGAACAATAAGATGGTGGAAGAACTGTGCAAAGAGTTCAAAATTCAGCACCATAACTCTTCCCCATATCGACCAAAGATGAATGGGGCAGTCGAGGCAGCCAATAAGAATATCAAGAAGATAGTACAAAAGATGGTTGTCTCATTCAAAGACTGGCATGAGATGCTACCCTTCGCTCTCCATGGTTATAGGACTTCAGTACGTACATCCACAGGAGCTACTCCATTCTCCCTTGTTTATGGAATGGAGGCAGTTCTGCCGATTGAAGTCGAGATACCGTCTCTGAGAGTAATCATGGAAGCAAAACTTTCCGAGGCAGAATGGGTTCAAAGTCGATACAACCAATTGAACCTTATCGAAGAAAAACGACTGAACGCCATATGCCATGGTCAAGCCTACCAAAGGAAGATCAAAAAGGCTTTCGACAAAAAAGTCCATCCTCGAATCTACCATGAGGGAGAGCTGGTGATGAAGAAATTGCTACCAGCTCAAAAGGACAAGATCGGAAAGTGGGCCCCAAATTACGAAGGACCATATGTGGTGAAGCGAGCTTTCTCCGGAGGAGCATTGATTCTCACAGACATGGACGGAGAAGAACTTCGATACCCAGTCAACGCTGACGTGGTAAAGAAGTATTATGCTTGAAGACGTTGCTTGCATCAGCCCGCTGGGATGAAAACCCAAAAAGGGCATCCTAGGCAAAAGTTAGGGCAAGACAAAAAGCCCGCCAGTACAAGGGTACTAGGCAAAACAAAGGCAAAATTATCCCCGCTAGGACACGTCCTAGGCAAAAATTAGGGGCAAAAGAATAAAATGCAAAAAGTAAAGCAAGCAACGATCACTTGAACCGAAAACCAAAAGGCGGTTCAAGTGATAATCTTCTAGAAGCAAGCGTCTTGCAGTATCTACACTCCTGGCTCAGGCATCTCACCCGAAACAACTAGGGAAACGGGAAGAGCAGCAATTACAGATATAATTGTTTAAGCCAAAAATGTATAGCCTACCTTGGCCAGCCATTCTTCAGAAATTCCCTTTGTAAATCTTTCTGTATAAACATTTGTGAATATCAATAAAATATCCATTTGTTTCTTTTCTTTCTTGACCATGTGATTATGCCTTTAAATTGATGTTTCTAAAAATTGTACGAAACTCTTAAATAATCGGCCAATAAAAGAAAATTGGAGGGGTTCCCGTAAAATCCATAATCTCCTGCATAAAGGCTCACAAAAATACTCCCTCGCGTCAATGACAGAAAGTCCTCCAAGAAGAAGAGGATAGGGAGAGCCACTCACTTTTCTAAATAAATGAACAAAAATAAAAAATTGAATTGCATTTGTGCATCACACACACATTAGTTGCACATTCAAAGACCTTATCATGAGGCAACTGCATAAAATAGAAAAATAGAAAATTGCTTGTGTATGACAGCAGCAAGCAAAATACAAAGATTCAGAAAATCAACAGCATCACACAGAATAACTGAGCCTGGAGAGGCTTGCCGAAACAATACTCCTCATCCCCCACATCTCAGAATAATTGAGCCTGGAGAGGCTCGCAGAAATAATACTCCCCAGAGAAACCTCAACTCACGCTCTTGGACTCAAAATCCCCAGCAAGAGCTATCAAAGCAAGATCGACGACATTCCCAATGGAAGTACGATCACCCAAGCAGAATATCCAAGCCAAAGGACTTAAACTTCCTCAGTGAAGATAGCTCTCCAACTCAAGTGTCGAGTGAGGCTAAGCCTGTAGAGGCTTCCTAAATAATACTCTGGGATACATAAGATCCCCAAATCCCCAGTCGCCTACTCAAGAGGCATCCCTGCAGAAGGAGAAGAAAATAAAAATCAATAATCATTCCCCAAGTGGAATCTGGCTCTCAGCCAATCATTGAACGTCAAGCTAATACGCCTAACAGAAGAGGCTAATCAAAATCAACGACAAAATCCCCCAGTGGATAACAGCCTACACAGAGGCAGCAAAATCAAAAAACCAAAAGAGACACCCGAACAAGGATAACCGGGATACTCCACCAACGTCGAAAGGACGTCAGCCAATCATAAGGCACCGCTCACATCAGAAAGAGCATCTTTGTGTCTACACCCAAAGGAATCAGAAATTCCCCAGCGGGAACCAACTACGCTATAGAAAGTTGGGGCACAAGAACCTATGAGTAACTGCACATCCCCTAGACGGATCCCTGCGTTATCCAGCCCTTAGTGGCACAAAATCAGAAACAACCGTCGAAGCAGCACCGTGGACTGTGGAGACAAAATCATCACAAATCCCTGGAAAGGAGATATTCACGCTACCCCGTCGTCACAAACACGGAAGTATGCAGCTTCCGGCTCGGACAATGAGCGAAGCTATCTCTGGAAAAGGGGTACTCACCGCTTACCGTTGTCATAAAGGTACTCAACTTCCGGCTCGAACAAAGAGTGAAGTTAAGCCTGGAGAGACGGTACTTACAGCTTCCAGCTTGGGCAACAAGCAAAGCAAGGCCTGGAGAGGCAAAACTCACACTGCTTACCGTTGTCACAAGGGTACTTAGCTTCCGGCTCGAACAAAGAGTGAAGTTAAGCCTGGAGAGACGGTACTTACAGCTTCCAGCTTGGGCAACAAGCAAAGCAAGGCCTGGAGAGGCAAAACTCACACTGCTTACCGTTGTCACAAGGGTACTTAGCTTCCGGCTCGAACAAAGAGTGAAGTTAAGCCTGGAGAGGCGGTACTCAACCATCAGCGTCATCAGAGGCGCGTTGATGTCCAACTTCCGGCTCGGGCGTCGAGTGAAGTTGGCCTTGGAGAAGGTAAACTCAGCTACCGAGGATGTCAGAAGCGCCGAGGTATGCACCCACCTGGAGAGGCTACTCAACATTTTCCCACCGGAAGACGCTACAAGTCAGAAGGTCGGCACAATACCCGGACAATTGGGTCAACTCCTTTACTTGTCAGCCGATACACCAAGAGGTCGTCCGACTAAGTAAAGGGGGGGCAGCTGTAGACCCCTAAAATTGTCCGGGTCGGAAATAAAGCTTGAAGACTCTCGAAGACTGAAGGATAATCAGCCAGAAGGACTCCTCGAAGGCCCTAGGAGGGTTCTCTGTAGGTCCAGAGGTCTTAGAATAGCTCAAAATAAAGAAGTGGAGGGAAAAAGCCCAATACGGCCGTACTGAACTCAATACGGCCGTATTGAAGCTTCAATACGGCCATACTGAAGTCAGTACGACCGTATTGACACTTCAATACGACCGCAGCGAACTCAATACGGGCATATTGAAATTTCTGAACTTCAATACGACCGTATTGAACTTCAATACGACCGTATTGAAGTTCAAAAATTTCAATACGGCCGTATTGCCCCTGTAGGCCGTATTGCGCCTATTCCCTATAAATATGACGTCAATTGGACGTCATTCCACACTTTTCAACATAGTTTGAACCCTCTCCTTGAGTATTCTGGGGTTTTTGAGCAGTGTTCTGCCCTAGAAATCACTCGGAGAGTTGATCCGACGAAGTTCTTGAGCCCCGAGCCATTTTGCTTGAGGATCGAACCTAGTCGAGGGGAAATCTTTTTGATTCCCTTAGTTAAAATTTTGTTCTAGGAGAGCGAGGAGCGGGCTTGTAGAGCGAGGGAACGCCAAAACGCTTCCCAGTTCATTTTTTATAAAAAGCACGCTTCAAGAGGTTTCCCTTCAATCCTTCCTTTTACTGCTTTCTGTGTGCATATTTAAACTGTCATCATGTAGATAGTCAATTCATAATTGTTTAGAATAAATAGGGGTAATTTAGTAATTTTACGCTGTTATTTTAGAAAATAATCTGTCATAGGGAACCCGAAAGGGGCGCTGTGGGGTGCTAACACCTTCCCCACGCGTAACCGACTCCCTTACCCAACTCTGGTTGTAGTGGCCAAAGTTGATTTTTAAATCAATTGCCTTATCCCTTTTTCCAATGTTTTGAGTAAAACATTGGTGGCGACTCCACGAACCCTCCTTTTATGAAAACCTCTAATCCATGGAGGGTCCCGCTTGGGATTAATATGGATTAGTGAGCCTTTTAATAAAATTGCTCGTTTGACGAGGTCTCAGTTTGAGAATAAGTCATTCTAGCAATCCACTATTTTTAAACAAATAAACGAGTCCAACCATCCTTCGCGAATGCCGAAGGCCCGTTTCGGGCCGGTGGCGACAGTTGCATGTACTGTTCTACAGACAAATCTCTTTGTTGGAGCCTTTGGAGCTTATTCATAAGCTCCCTCCCATAGTAGGTGGGAATGTGCCTCCTTCTCATTGCACTTTTGAGATCATTCCAATATTGAATTGGAGGATCATTGTGGAGGCGTCTCTCTCTTTCTAGGGCTGTCCACCAATACATGGCATGCCCTTGGAAGCTAAGGGCAGCCAAAGAGACTTTTCTCTCTTCACTTACCTTGTGGCAAGCAAAGAGTTGCTCAACCTTCATTTCCCAATCTAAATATGCCTCCACATCATCTTTTCCAAAAAATTTTGGGAGGTCAACTTTGACTTCCCTAGGCTTGGGTGTCCTTCTAGGAGTTTGTTGGTAGTGATCCCCTTGATTCATGCTTTCATTAGGGGATGTGTATTGGGAATGTGAGCTCCTACTCTTTTTCCTATGTTTCTTCATATCTTCTTTTAATTTTTCTTCCTCTTGCCTTAAAATTCTCAATTCTTCCTCTAAATAAGCAAGTTGTCCTTCTCTTTCAATTCTTTCCTTCTCTCTTTGAATGGACTCTTGCTTTTTCCATAGTTTAAGTGATTTGAGCTCTTTAGTGATGTAAGAAAGACTTTTTGGAGAGCCATCACTTTCACTATTGGAGGAATTTTGAGACATTTTAATTCAAGAGATTTTTTTTTCACACAAAAATAGTTTTTTATGAAAATAAGACTTTTTTTTGAAGTGCTTAGACTTGGCACTTGGAGGTCTAAGAGTACAAATTGAACTTTGGAGGGAGGTGAGCTACTAAAGAGCCACTTAATAACCAAGCCTCTTCAAGTAAAAATCTCTAAACCCCCTTGTACTTTTGTGTTGCACAAAACAATTTTCACAAAGAACTTTTCTTAAAGGGAAAATAACAAGCAAGTGCCTATGTGTACAATTTATATATTGCTTGAAAACATAAAGAGCAAGAAAACTTAAATTGCTTAAAAACTTAAATGACTGAAAACATAAATTGCTTAAAACATAAATGACTTGAAAACATAAACTAGGCGTTGAAAGCAATTAAACCTAAGTGAGAGCTTGAAAGGCACCAAAGACCTTCAAGGACCACTCTCACAAGTACTACACGATATTTACTATGAAAATTCTTAAGGAGAGATGGAGATACACCAAAGGCACTCCAAGACACTCCTTAATAAAGGCCTTGTACAAAAATTTAGAAAACAAAAATTACAAGGAAAATGAAATTCAAATTTGCTTCAAATGAAATGCAAATTCACACTCCAAATGAAATGTAAATTCACTTTCAAATGAAATTAGTGGCTGCACTTAATTTCAAGGAAAAAAAATTAGCCACTAATTGAGAAACAAATTTAGAGACGAATTTTGTAAGGAAAACAAGTTTTAGAAACCAAAAATTCCGTCACTAAAATTTGTCACTAATTTTCACAAAAATTTTCACAACTAGCTTTCTTCCTTCTTGCTCCAATTCAGCCACCAAGTTGCAGCCTCACAAGGTGTTTCACTCCTCTCTTAGAAGCAACCTTGACTTTGGTCACTTCTAGGTGTTCTCAAGAGCCTAGCCACCAAGAGAGAACAAACTCCCTAAGCAACCACCAAAGCCTTCAAGTGGATGTCCTTTGCCTTGGCCTCCTACACCTTTTAAGAAGCACTCAACCACCTTCAAGACTAGAATATTAGTGTAAAACTGAAAAAGAACAATTTAGAATAGCTACACCAATTGGTGGAAAACAAATGAGACAATACTAGAAAGAATTCCACAAAAATTGACAAGCAAAAATTAAGGCAAATTTAGAAAGCTAGCACACAAAAGAATAACCTAGGAATGGTACTAGAATGGATTAACAAATCAAAAGCTAAGATTAGAAAACAAAATAAGACTCAAATATATTGCTGGACCAATGCAAACATGTCACAAAAATTTTCCAAATCCGAGAGCACACAACACCAAATTTTCACTCCTATGGCTTTTTCTTTTGCTATTTTCTTTCTTTTTCTTTTGCAAAATATTTTTCTCTTAATTTTATTTTGATGTTCAGGAGTTTCAATGCCTTTTAAACACTTATAAGTCTCGGATTTAGTGTAAAAATACTGCAGCAAAAATTTCACACAAAACAAGAGGTGTTCACATGCATTTTGTAACTAGTGCTTCACTATTTTGTATTATTTTGAGAGAAAATTTTTAAACACTCATTCTTTTGTTTTTCTCATGCATTTAAGACACTCACACCTCTGTTTTGGTTCTGTTTTAAGGTTAAAAAAATTGCACAAAGTTTCAGCCACAACACAAGACACAAGGAGACCTAATAGGAAAGTGTTTATGAACTTTTCTTTGACAAACTTTTAACAAGACATAATAGAAACCTAACTCTAGGAAATTTGCTAGAACTAATAGCAAATTAGGAACTCAATCATGTAAAACAAAAGCACATATAGTAAGGTACAGATTTAATAAGAAAAGACACAACAAAGTCAGACACAAAAATGCTAAACAAAAATTAGGTCAAACAAGCTAGTCTAGGAAGTTTCAACATACAAAGGACTACACATGACTTTCTAGGACAAAACAAGAGATTCAAAAACAAAATCTATGCTCAATGAATGTTGTCCAATCATGGACACATGTGAATGAATGGAGAAGACTCAAGCAAATATCAAAAGCACAAGCACAATAGTACCTAAAGCACAAAACCGAAATTGATTCACAAGAATAGGAACAAGCAAACATGAATCAATTACTTCATATTAGACATATATGATCATCAAAAATTTTAGAAGACATAGATCCATTCAGCAAACACAAGTTTAGACAAAAATAAGGAAGGAACAACATGGATTCAAGTAGAAAAAGTTTGGAAACAAAACCTCAAGAGCACTAGGCTCTGATACAAAAAATGATGGAGCTAAGTTGAAGAAGATTGATGAACTTCAACTCATCCATGCTTGGATCGAATGTTCTTGAGGTTAATCCTTTGGAGAAGCTTGAATCTCCATGAAAGAAGCTTCCATGGAGGAGAAGCCTTGAAGAGGAGGTTCGGCCACTTCCTAAAGCTTGTGAAGGAAGCTTGAGGAACCAAAGCAAAGTTGGAGAACTTTGCTAGAAAACCTAGGAGAGAACTCTCTACGGTTTTATGACTCTTGAGTGGGAGAGAAATTCAGATTTTATTTCTCAAATTTGTCAAAAGTAAGTACAAGTGTAGGAAAATCAAATATATAGGGTAAGGTAGCTTGTAGGAGAAGCTAACCTTAACCATGGTTCACTAGGAACCATGGTAGGGTTATCTTAAACTCCCACGGTTTAGCTAGCTTCTAGGAGAAGCTAACCTTGACCATGGTTCACTTAGGAACCATGGTAAGGTAAGCTAACCTTGCTTGAGTTTAGAAGCTTGCAAGACAAGCTTCAAACTCAAGAAGGAATGCTTGAGAAATTCGGCCAAGGAGAAGGAACAAGCTAGGCGGCCCATGGTTCAAAATGCTCCTTGAATTGATTTGAAAATCTTTGATTTTGTTTAGTTAGGTTCATCATTTGATGATGAAACCTAGCTAAATCAAATCTATGAAAAATTAGGAGCAAAATGAGTCCAATATGTAAAATTTTGCCTAGGCCCAACTCAGACCCAATTTCTAAGCACACCCTCAAGCATTGCTAAATGTCACCCCCTTTTCCCTACTGAAAAAATACAAAATGAAAGTATCAACTAGGGAGGTTAAATGGAGCTAAACTCTCCAAGTAGCCTACCTTAAAAACAATATACAATCACTAGGAAAAAGCAAGTAAAGTGCCTCACAAATACAAAGGAAAAATAACCTATACAAAATACTATGCATAAACTGTACAATATAAACAAATAGAACTAAGACCTTCTCTTCATGATAGAGCATTCCAAGTGAAGATTACCTTGGGCCTGACAAGCCCATTAGTCTTCTCAATATCCAGCTCTTCTTGTATCCTCCTAGCCATAGCTCTGGTCACTGGGCCCTTAGCCCATGGTCTATCATAAAATCTTTCTTTTATAAAACTTAGAGTTTTATCAACTCCAAAATGGCCCATGAGACCTCCCTCATGACTTTCCTTAATTAAAAGCTTTTGGATGGATCCTTTGGGTATGCATACCTTACCCATCTTAAATATATACACATCACAAATATAGAATCCATCAAAGGCTTTCTTAAGACATTTTGCATAAGTGGATTGAAAATCTAGATCTTGTTCATACAATTCCTTAATGTTATCAAATCCAAGAATTTGGGAAATTAAAGAAGTAAGTAATGTGTATCTTCTTGAAAGTGCATCAGCTACCACATTACTTTTCCCTTTCTTGTATTTAATAACATATGGGAATTGTTATAAATATTTGACCCACTTAGCATGTCTTTTGCTTAATTTACCTTATCCTTTCAAATACTTAAGTGACTCATGATCAGTGTGTATAATGAAATCCTTAGTCACTAAGTAATGTTCCCAAGTTTTGAGGGCCCTAATAAGAGCATAAAGCTCTGTATCATAGGTGGGATAATTCAAGGTAGGACCACTAAGTTTTTCACTAAAATATGCAATTGGGTGGCCACCTTGAATTAAAATTGCACTTATTCCCATACCACTTGCATCACATTCTAGCTCAAAAAAGTTTGGGAAAAGTTTTGAAGAGCTAGAACGGGTGCATTGGTAAATTGGTCCTTTAAGTTATGAAAAACCTCTTCTTGTTTCTCCCCCCATATAAAAGGCACATCCTTCTTGACCAACTCATTAAGAGGAGATGTTATGTTGGAGAAGTCCTTAACAAACCTCCTATAGAAGCTTGTTAAGCCATGAAAACTCCTAGTGTCTCCTACATTCTTAGAAGTAGGCCATTCTTGGATAGCCTTAACCTTTTAGGAGTCCATTTTGACTCCCTTCTTACCAACTATGAATCCTAGAAAATTTACATATTCTTGGAAAAAGGTGCATTTCTCTAAGTTAGCATAGAAATGATTGTCCTTAAAAATGAGTAAGACATTTCTAAGGTGTCCTATGTGTTCTTTAAGGCTTTTGCTATAGATAAGGATGTCATCAAAATAAACAACTACAAACCTACTTATACAATCTCTTAAAACATGGTTCATTAACCTTATAAAGGTGCTAGGAGCATTAGTCAAGACAAAAGACATGACTAACCATTCATACAATCCAAACTTGGTCTTAAAAGTGATTTTCCATTCATCCCATTCCTTAATCCTTATTTAGTGATAACCACTTTTAAGATAAATTTTAGAGAATATGAGTGCTCCATGCAACTCATCTAGCATATCATTTAGTCTAGGGATTGGATGCCTATATTTTACAGTCATATTATTAATGGCTCTACAATCTATGCACATTCTCAAAGTTCCATCTTTCGTTGGAACTAGAAGAACAAGCATAACAAGGGCTTAGGCTCTTTCGAACTCATCCCTTTTTCATCAAGCTTTCAACTTGAGTCTCTATTTCCTTTGTTTCTTGGAGGCTGGTCCTATAAGCTAGCCTATTGGGTAGGCTTGCCCCGGGAACCAAATCAATTTGATATTTTATTTCCCTTAAGAAAGGAAGTCCACTTGGAACTTCTTTGGGAAATAGATCATCAAATTCCTTTAAAAGAATTTGAATCCCCTTAGGTAGAGACTTGAGTTCAAAACTTGTGGCAACAAGTGTCTCTTTAACATAGAGAAGGTAAAGAGGTTGTTCATCTAAAAAAACATTGTTTAATGGAATGATTTATGGAAAATTGACTTCTAAGAAAAACTTCCTTAGAAGGGACACTACCTTCCAACTCTATCACCTTCTCTTCCTCCTTTTCAAGACTTGGGAGGTTTTTTTTTATCTCTTCTCATTTTTTTCTTCATCTAATTTTTTTTCATAAATACTTGATCCTCCAACACTTGGGATGGTGAAAGAGGAGTCCAGGTATGTTTCTTGCCTAGGTGTACTATGCGAATCTTATTAGTCACACCATCATGAATGGCCTTCCTATCATATTGCCAAGGTCTACCAAGTAAAATGTGGCTTGCATCCATTGGAATTACATCACATAAAACTTCATCTTTATATGTTCCAGTGGAGAAAGGAACATTTACTTGGTTCTTAACTTCTATAGGTCCATCTTTATTAAGCCATTGAAGCTTATAAAATTTAGGATGGGCTATAGTAGTTAGGTGAAGCTTATCAACCAACCTTTGACTTACAAAATTATTGCAAGATCCACTATCAATAATGAGAGAACAAGTTTTCTTAAAACTTTTACATCTAGAACGGAAAAGATTCTCTCCTTGTGATTGATCTTGTTCACTAAGTTGATTGGTAAGTAACCTTTGGACAACCAATAGGTCACCACCACATGGTTCTTCCTCACTAGAACTAAGGTTTGCGTCTTCTTCACTTGAGGATGATGAAGATGAAGTGTTTTCCTCACTTAGGATTTCATTACCCCTAATGATCATTGTTTTCTTTGTGGGGCATTGGAAAACTATGTATCCTCTTCCTAAGCACTTAAAACACATAATAGAACTAGTCTTAATTTCATTGGAAAATTTTTTCTTTTGTTTTTCTTTTTATTTTTCTAGTGATCTTTCCTTTGAATAAGAGGAGTGACCCTCCCTCATGAAGTCCTTCTTAGGGTATGAGGTAGATTCTTTCCAAAGGTTGGGCTTCCTTCTAAGTTGTTGTGAAGTTTAGTGGAAAACACACATAAAGGGGGTTGAATGTGTGTGAATGAAGGATTTTAAAAAATGTTTTTGTAAAGGTGCTACTTTCCGTCAGAAAATAATATTTCAACTATGTAAGGAAAGTGCAAGATTGGTTAAAAAGAACTTTGCGTCTGAAAATCTATCCTCTATTTGAAAATCGTTTCCTCAGTCAAACAAATATAAGTTCGTCTAAATATTGTTTAGAAAAATAGACAGTAGTAAACGAAGTTTTTCAGAATGATAAGTCAATGTGAGTAAAGCAGCGCTTCTAAATCAAATGACAGTGAACATAGTTTTTATACTGGTTCACTCGTTCTGAGCTATGTTCAATTTCTTTCAATCTAAAGGGTTCCACTAATCACAACGGATTACAAGTATTCTTAACCACTTCTGGTTCGTCAACCTCACTTGCTGACGCTAGTATTCTTAAACCACTTCTGGTTGTTCAAGTATTCTCAACCATTCCTAGTTCGTCAACTTCACTCGCTAACGCTAGTATTCTTAAACCACTTCTGGTTCTACAAGTATTCTTTTGCTAGCCTCTTCAGGCTTAACAAACGATAAGAGTTTTAAGTGTTTGTAACTCTCACAGAGAGAATGGGATGGTTTCAACACTCACTAAGGTTTTCAACCCTAGTTTTACAAAATGTGTTTAGAGTGTGTATGTAACTCTCACAGAGAGGATAAAAATATTTCTACACTCACTAAGATAAACTATCTTAGTTTTACACGGATATTCAATTTTTGCACAAGAAGAAAGGTAAGATTGTTTTGACGCTTGTTTTTGCTTATTGCTTGTTGCTTATCTTCTTCTTTTCTTCTCAGGTCTTGCTATTTATAGCCTTGTGATAGATCTGCCCGTTATTTGAGTTTGAATGTGTTCGTTGAGGTAGAGCTTTCCGTTGGTGCAGATAAACGTTCGTTCATGGCTACAAAGATCTTTTTCATTTAATGCGTTTGATTTTGCATTAAATGTTTTTCTTGCTTAATCTGTGTTACGTGAAGTCCTTTGCATAATTTGTCTCCTTTTATTTCTGACTTCAATCATGACCTAGGTATGTTTGTCCTTTTTCCGTTATTGCAGCTGCGGAGGCGTTGCCTTTCTTTGAAAAGTAGGTGTACTTGCCCTGACACACGCAACTTTGACTTGTGAATTCGCGCTCTTGCATTTTTCTTCTTTCTTTTCATATCTTTGATAACTCCGTGCGCTTTTCTTATGAATGTAGATGATGTATGATCTTTTTTGTTGTGACTAGTAGACTCTAGACGTTTTTCATCATGCTTCGTTTGCGTCTAGAAAATTGAGTCTCTGCCTAAGGGTTAGACTTTGACTTTTTCATCTTATCTGATTAGTCATGAGGGTGAATAACTTTTATTCTGTCTGGAATGTTTCTTTGTCTTGTGTTATCCAACGACTGATGATTGTTTTGTTGACTTAAATATATATGGTTGACCCTTGAGCTTCGTCTGATGTTTATTTGGTGCTTGAGCCAACTTTGTCTTGGTCTTGCTTTGCTCTTGTTTCTGATTTCTTATATTGCACTTTGGATTGTTCTTGGCGTATCTTTGTTTGGTATTCATTGTCGTCTGATACACAAGCCATGATCCTTCTATTATTTGGCTTGTTTTGTCGGATCCTTGTTTTGCTTGACCTTGCTTCATGCTTTAGTTTTGCCTGTTCTTATACATATTTGAAAGACTACTACACAGATTAGTAATAACAATATGTATTATATTTGTCATATTCAAAACCTTGCTGGGAATTGCTTCGTCTGACTTAACATGTTGTTTAACCCTCACACAAAGTTGAACTAGTTCATTAAGGTCTTTATAGGGTAATAGTTCAACCTTATCCCTAATTTCTAAGTTAAGACCACTTTGGAACATTGCAATGGTGGTCCTTTCCTCTTCTCTAATTCTAGCTCTCATTATGAGCAACTTCATTTACTGCCTATATTCTTCCGCACTTTGACTTCTTTGTTGGAATCTTTGGAGCTTTTCAATTAACTCTCTCTCATAATAAAAAGGAATGTGTCTTCTTTTACACAAGGCACTTCTAAGCTCATTCCAATATTGGATTGGAGGCTCATGATGAATTCTTCTTCCCCTTTCAAGGGAAGTCCACCAATACATGGCATACCCTTAAAAGTTAAGGGTAGCCATTGGAACTCTTCTCTCTTCACTCACATTGTGACATGTTAAGAGTTGTTCCACCTTCATCTCCCAATCCAAGTAATCCTCAACATTATCCTTTCCGTGAAAGGGAAGAGGGTCAACTCTAGGTTCCTTGTAAGAGTCATGCTTAGGCCTATGTTGCATAAGAGGTCTTTGATAGTAGCCATCATCATGGTGACTATTATAAAACTCTTCACTTGAGGTTGAGTGAGTGTGTAAATGATGGCTCTTAGGCCGTGAACCTCCTTCCACATGTTTGCCTCTAGAAGACTTGGAAGATCCCTCACCATCTTGCCTTTTGGTCATTATCCTCATGGACTTTGGGCTTGCTAGCCTCACCACCCACCACTAGCTTGTTTAACAACTCTCTTATTGTTCCATTATTCTTTTTATTTTCTAATTATTTTTTTCTAATATAATCCCTAAGTTCATAGAGTTCATCTTTAGTACTCTTATGACTTCTTGGGGAATGATGACCATGCACACTACTATCATGAGAATGATCACTCATTTTTGCAGGAAAAGTTTTCCCAAGTTTTCAAATGAATTGCAAAAATTAAATGATAAAGATTTTCACAAAAGATTTTCTTTTTGGTGCAAGACTAAATACTTGGAGGTATAAGTATACAAGTTGTACTATCAATGAAGGTGAGCTACAATGAGCCACTTAATAACCAACACTTTTCAAGTACAAATTACTAAACCCCTTTTACACTTGTCTCATAAATTTTTTTTGCACACAAGTCAAGTAAATGTGTGTGTGTGCACGAACCCCTAGTAGGCAAAAAAGCCTTCTAAACGAACTTGGAACGTTCCTAATTACAATTAGAAAGTAAACTAAATGGAAAAAAAAATAAAGAAAGCAAGTTAAAACATATACTAGTCGAATGCCCTAGGGTAGAAGTTTAAGTGACACTTAGAGTCCCTTAGAACACTTCCACAAGTACTAAACGTTCTAAGAAAGCAAGTAAACTAGACGAGTCCTAATGGAAGCCCAAATGACACTTAGAGCCCTTTGGGACACTTCCACAAGTACTAACGGATACTAGGTTTCAATTAGAAAACTTAGGAGTGGTGGGAGAGCACAAACTATGTTTCCCAAGTCACCCCTAGTAAGTTTATATAAATTTAAAGTAAAGAATATAAAAGGTCCATCAACCAAATGAAACACAAATGAAATGAAAATCCAAGCAATTTGGTGACAGATTTTTGCAAAGGATTTTAGAGATGGATTTGCTTAGTCATGGAAAATTTTGCCTCTAGAGTAGTCTCTATTCCAGTAAGAATTTTGTGTAATCATCTTCGACCTACAAAAAGAGCAAACAAGTTAGCCACTCCAATGGTTGTCGATTAAAATAACCATCATGTGAATGCAACCGATTTTTACCGAGTTTAAGGATAAAAACACAAATATAGGGTTTTAACAAGATTGCATACCTCTTACATCATTTGCGGACAAAAATAATCATGTAAATACAACCAATTTTTACTAAGATTAGGGACAAAGACAAATATATAGGGCTTTCATGCCCTGTATTTTCTCCCGAGGAATACAGAATGTATCTAGTAACAATCGTTTCAATTTTTCGACATCGAGGTCAGGCATAAAAAGACAATATACATCTTTCATCATTTATCGACTTAAATAACCATCATAAAAATACAACCAATTTTTACCGAGATGAGGGACAAATGCAATATATAGGACTTTCACGCCCTATATTTTTTTACGATGAATATAACATGCATCTAATAATAACCGTCTCAATTTGTCGACATCAGGATCAGGCATAAGAAGATTGTATACCTCTTTCATCATTTGTCGACAAAAATAATCATCATGTAAAGATAACAAATTTTTACGGATATGAGGGACAAAGGCAATATATAGGACTTTCATGCCCTATATTTTTTCACGATGAATACAACATGCATCTAATAATAACCGTCTCAATTTTTTGACATCAGGATTAAACATAAGAAGATCGTATACGTCTTTCATCATTTGTCGACAAAAATAATCATGTAAATACAAATAATTTTTACCGAGATGGGAGACAAAGTCAATATATAGGACTTTCATGCCCTATATTTTTTCTCGATGAATACAACATGCATCTAATAGTAATCGTCTCAATTTTTAGACATCAGGATCAGGCATAAGAAGATCGTATACCTCTTTCATCAATTATCGACAAAAATAATCATCATGTAAATACAATCAATTTTTACCGTGATGAGGGAAAAACGCAAATATATAGGACATTCATGCCCTATATTTTTTCACGATGAATACAACATGCGTATAATATTAACCGTCTCAATATGCCGACTTCAGGATCAGGCATAAGAAGATTGTATACCTCTTTCATCATTTGTCGACAAAAATAATCATCATGTAAATACTACCGATTTTTATGAGACTAAGGACAAATGCAATATATAAGACTTTCATGCCCTATATTTTTTCACGATGAATACAACATGTATCTAATAATAACCATCTCAATTTTTTGACATCAAGATCAGGCATAAGAAGATCGTATACCTCTTTCATCATTTGTCGACAAAAAAATTCATGTAAATACAACTAATTTTTACCGAGATGAGGGACAAAGGCAATATATAGGACTTTCATGCCCTATATATTTTCACGATGAATACAACATGCATCTAATAATAACCGTCTCAATTTTTCGACATCAGGATCAGACATAAGAAGATCGTATACCTCTTTCATCATTTGTCGACAAAAATAATCATGTAAATACAACTAATTTTTAACGAGATGAGGGAAAAAGGCAATATATAAGACTTTCGTGCCCTATATTTTTTTATGATGAATACAACATGCATCTAATAATAACCGTCTCAATTTTTTGACACCAGTGTCGCCACCGGCCCGAAACGGGCTTTCGGCATTCGCGAAGGATGGTTGGACTCGTTTATTTTGTTTAAAAATAGTGGATTGCTAGAATGACTTATTCTCAAACTGAGACCTCGTCAAACGAGCAATTTTATTAAAAGGCTCACTAATCCATATTAATCCCAAGCGGGACCCTCCGTGGATTAGTGGTTTTCATAAAAGGAGGGTTCGTGGAGTCGCCACCAATGTTTTACTCAAAACATTGGAAAAAGGGAGTTTAAGGCAATCGATTCAAAAAATCGACTTTGGCCATTACAACCAGAGTCGGGTAAGGGAGTCGGTTACGCGTGAGGAAGGTGTTAGCACCCCACAGCGCCCCTTTCGGGTTCCCTATGACAGATTATTTCTAAAATAACAGTGTAAAATTACTAAATTACCCCTTTTATTATGAACGATTAAGAATTAAATATCTACATGATGACTTATTAAATTATGCAACAAACAGAAAGCGGTAAAAGGAAGGATTGAAGGGAAACCTCTTGAAGCGTGCTTTTATATATTGCAAAAAATGAACTGGGAAGCGTTTTGGCGTTCCCTCGCTCTACAAGCTCGCTTCTCGCTCTCCTAGAACAAAATTTTAACTAAGGGAATCAAAAAGATTTCCCCTCGACTAGGTTCGATCCTCAAGCAAAATGGCTCGGGGCTCAAGAACTTCGTCGGATCAACTCTCCGAGTGATTTCTAGGGCAGAACACTGCTCAAAAACCCCAGAATACTCAAGGAGAGGGTTCAAACTATGTTGAAAAGTGTGGAATGACGTCCAATTGACGTCATATTTATAGGGAATAGGCGCAATACGGCCTACAGGAGCAATACGGCCGTATTGAAATTTTTGAACTTCAATACGGTCGTATTGAGTTCAATACGGCCGTATTGAAATTCAGAAATTTCAATGCGCCCGTATTGAGTTCACTGCGGGTGTATTGAAGTGTCAATACGGGCGTATTGACTTCAGTACGGCCGTATTGAAGTTTCAGAAACTTCAATACGCCGTATTGAGTTCACTGCGGCCGTATTGAAGCTTCAATACGGCCGTATTAAGTTCAGTACGGCCGTATTGGGCTTCATTCCCTCCACTTCCTTATTTTGAGCTATTCTAAGACCTCTAGACCTACAGAGAACCCTCCTAGGGCCTTCCAGGAGTCCTTCTGGCTGATCTTCCTTCAGTCTTCGAGAGTCTTCAAGCTTTATTTCCGACCCGGACAATTTTAGGGGTCTACAGCTGCCCCCCCTTTACTTAGTCGGACGGCCTTTTGGTGTATCGGCTGACAAGTAAAGGAGTTGACCCAATTGTCCGGGTGATGCGCCGACCTTCTGACTTGTAGCGTCTTCCGGTGGAAAATTGTCGAGTAGCCTCTCCAGGTTTTGCTATGCTTGCTGCCCAAGCTGGAAGCTGTGAGTACCCGCCTCTCCAGGCTTAGCTTCACTCTTTGTTCGAGCCGGAAGCTAAGTACCCTTGTGACGACGGTAGCAGTGTGAGTTTCGCCTTTCCAGGCCTAGTCTCGCTCTTTGTTCGAGCCGGAAACTAAGCACCTTTGTGACGACGGTGAGCAGTGTGAGTTTTGCCTCTCCAGGCCTTGCTTTGCTTGTTGCCCAAGCTGGAAGCCGTAAGTACCGCCTCTCCAGGCTTAGCTTCACTCTTTGTTCGAGCCGGAAGCTAAGTACCTTTGTGACAACGGTGAACGGTGAGTACCCCCTTTCCAGAGATAGCTTCGCTCATTGCCCGAGCCGGAAGCTGCATACCTCCGTGTTTGTGACGACGGGGGTAGCGTGAATATCTCCTTTCCAGGGATTTTGTGATGATTTTGTCTCCACAGTCCACGATGCTGCTTCGACGGTTGTTTCTGATTTTGTGCCACTAGGGGCTGGATAAGGCAGGGATCCGTCTAGGGGATGTGCAGTTACTCATAGGTTCTTGTGTCCCAACTTTCCATTGCGTAGTTGGTGCCCACTGGGGAATTTCTGATTCCTTTGGGGTGCAGACACAAAGATGCTCTTTCTGATGTGAGCGGTGCCTTATGATTGGCTGACGTCCTTTCGACGTTGGTGGAGTATCCCGGTTATCCTTGTTCGGGTGTCTCTTTTGGTTTTCTGATTTTGCTGCCTCTGTGTAGGCTGTTATCCACTGAGGGATTTTGTCGTTGATTTTGATTAGCCTCTTCTGTTAGGCATATCAGCTTGACGTTCAATGATTGGCTGAGAGCCAGATTCCACTTGGGGAATGGTTATTGATTTTTTTATTTTTTCTCCTTTTGCAGGAATGCCTCTCGAGTAGGCGACTGGGGATTTGGGGATTTTATGTATCCCAGAGTATTATTTAGGAAGCCTCTACAGGCTTAGCCTCACTCGACACTTGAGTTGGAGAGCTATCTTCACTGAGGAAGTTTAAGTCCTTTGACTTGGATATTCTGCTTGGGAGATCGTACTTCCATTGGGGATTTTGACGATCTTGCTTGATAGCTCTTGCTGGGGATTTTGAATCCAAGAGCATGAGTTGAGGTTTCTCTGGGGAGTATTATTTCTGCGAGCCTCTCCAGGCTCATTTATTCTGTACAGTTGGGGGAGTATTATTTCTGCAAGCCTCTCCAGACTTTAGTTATTTTGAGGAAGTATTATTTCTGCAAGCCTCTCCAGGCTCAATTATTCTGAAAGAGTATTATTTCAGCAAGCCTCTCCAGGCTCAAATATTCTGAGAGTATTATTTCTGCAAGCCTCTCCAGGCTTTAGTTATGATGAAAGAGTATTATTTCGGCGAGCCTCTCCAGGCTCAATTATTCTGAAGGAGTATTATTTCGGCAAGCCTCTCCAGGCTCAATTATTCTGCGGGAGTATTATTTAGGCAAGCCTCTCCAGGCTTTAGTTATGATGAAGGAGTATTATTTCGGCGAGCCTCTCCAGGCTCAATGATTTGTTGGATTTTCTGTATTTTGCCCTTTTTTCGATTTTGGCTTTTTCTGTGTTTTTGCCTTTTTTGTTGAGTTCGGCTTTTTCTGTATTTTTGTTGATTTCTGTATTTTTGCCTTTTTTGTTGGTTTTGGCTTTTTCTGTATAGAAATGTCTCAGTTATTCTGAGAGAGTATTATTTCGGCGAGCCTCTCCAGGCTCAATTATTCTGAGAGTATTATTTCGGCGAGCCTCTCCAGGCTCAGTTATTTTGAGAGAGTATTATTTCGGCGAGCCTCTCCAGGCTCAGTTATTCTGAGAGTATTCTTTCGGCAAGCCTCTCCAGGCTCAGTTATTTTGAGAGTATTCTTTCGGCAAGCCTCTCCAGGCTCAGTTATTTTGTATGACGCTGTTGATTTTCTGAATCTTTGCATTTTGTTTGCTGCTGTCATACACAAGCAATTTTTCCTATTTTTTCTAATTTATGTAGTTGCCTCATGACGAGGTCTTTGAAAATTTCTTTATGGCCAATACGGCCGCATCCATTTCAGTATGCCCATGTTGAATTGAAAATTTGTTCATAACCCTAATTTTGGTACGGGCGTACTGAACATGATACAGGCGTATTGTTTTTTCTGAAGTTTATATATTTTTTGTTTTTTCAATAAACAGAGAATAAGTGATCTTCCAGTACACCTATCATCTGTATGCATGTATGCAGTATGATGCACCTAATTCTATTTGATTCTTTTTTCAAAAGAATTAACCGATGCGTTTTTGTGTTTGGATTTTGCCATTCCTCCAGACGGACTGTGCTCTGCCGATTTCTGTTACCGAGGAATGATGCGTATTTGATTTTGGTGTCATCAACCAAATGATTCTTCCCTTTCTTTAGAAGATGTGTCAACCCTCCTATTGACCACTATATCTCCATGTTTCCACTAGATTATTCAAAAATCGTTGGGACAAGAGAGAAAAGAAGGAAAGGATATATTTTCAAAAGTTTGTGTTTTAGAGGGGATTATTTTATTTTTTGAAAAATGGTTTTTGTAAGAATGGCTAGCCATGGTAGGCTTATGTGTTTAGGCTTGTTCGATTAAACACTTATGAGGTTAAGCACATCTTTGTTATTAATGATTGTGTTTTGACAACTTGGATAGCTTTTCTTGAGCCCCTTGTTGAATTCAATTGATGGTACCATCATGGATTTATTTTGTTTTTTCTTTTTTGACGGCCCTAACTTTTGCCTAAAACACCGTGATGTCTTAGCGGGCTTTTGTTTTTGTTCATTATTTTGTAACCCTAATTTTTGCCTAGGTCACCCTTTTCGTGGGATTCCTAGCGGGTTTTTGTCTTCATTTTGTAACCCTAACTTTTGCCTAGGTCACTCTTTTGTGGGATTCCTAGCGGGTCTTTTGCTCTTATTTTTGCGCAGTCCCCTTTTTGGGTTTCCTGCCGAGCTTATTATCTTTAGGATTTCTTTTATCCATGATGGCACTTATTGATGCCAAGAAAAGGTGCTCCAAGCTGTCATGCACACTTCCACATAAAAATGATGCGGGTTTATTGATTATTAAGACGATTTTAACCTCACTTATGTTCATTCAAACAGGGTTAAATAATGTGGTTTAGAATTTTATTGCAAGCAAGAAAAGAAGCAATAAGAAATTAATGAAGAATGATTTTATTATAATCGCAGCGGAAACATGTGCCCTATCGAGGCTCGGGGGTCGGGCTGTCCCCGAGGAGTGATCTCTAATAGTCACTGAGTCTATACATCCCTATTAGAAGGAAAAGGACACTTGATGACGACAGCTGGCCTTGACGTTTGTGAACCAGCCTTCCTAAAGATCTGGCTTAAAGAACGTCGAGAAGGATCTTGATTCCTCTTCGTTCTTTGATCTTTAACAGGGTTGTATCTTAACCCTTGTTTCCCCGGATTGTCCTTGATAATAGGTAGCTCCGGGATTCCTTGGGAGTACTTGCCCAATCCTTGTCCTGGCAAGTATCCGTTCTTGGTGAGCATGGAGCTACCTTCTTCATTTCTCGGGGAAACGTTTCAACATTGGCAATTTCCAATGCTTGGAAGGCGGTTTCTAAAGCTTCCTCTGCTGCATCCACATAAGGTATGTTGGATGGCTTGCTGATGAGTATGTCATCTTCAGCTTGCACGGTCACCAGTTTGTCACCCACGATGAACTTGACTTTCTGGTGGAGCGTAGAGGGTACAGCTTTCGCATCATGAATCCAAGGTCGGCCGAGGAGACAACTGTATGCGGGAGTAATGTCCATCACTTGGAATTCGACATTAAAGATAGTGGGTCCAATTTGGATTGGAAGATTGATCTCTCCCACTACTTCTCTTTTAGAACCGTCGAAAGCTCGAACGATCATGTTGCTCGGGTGCGTTTGGACTCCCTTGATTGCCAATTGCTTGAGCGTTCTTTTTGGCATCACTTTCAAGGAAGATCCATCACCTACCAAGACTTTAACGATGTGCTACTCCTTGTACTTTGTAGAGATGTGCAAGGGCTTGTTGTGGTTTGATCCCTCGGCGGGAATTTCTTCATCGATGAAGGTGAGGTGATCATTAGCCATGATGTGACTAACAATCCCCTCAAACTCGTCTTGGGAGATAGTGTGCGACACGTATGCCTCGTTCAAGACTTTCAACAGAGCTTGCCGATGCGGTTCGGAGCATAGGATCATCTGTCGGATATATTTTAACAGCTCGTCTGTCTCCTCCTCGGATTCTTTATTTTCCTCGGTTTTCTTTTCTTCTTTTTCTTTCCCTTTATTCTTGGGAGCTTTGTCATGAAGATCTTCGGGAGTGTAGATCCTGCCACTCCTAGTCATGCCCCCAAGTCCAGCGATGTTGGAGATATCGCTGTCGGCAGAAGAGTGGATGTCGTATATCCACGGCACAGCCTTATTTGATTTGTAAGGGAAAGGCCTTGGGACTGTGATCCTTAATGGTGTCGGACCTTCCCCTTTATTCGTCTTGATTACCAACAACGGAGTTGATGTGCGCTCGATTGGCACGGTTGTTGGCTTACACTTGATGACGAATGGCGTGCGATCCATTTTTGAACATACGCATCGATTTAATCCTTTCTTTTTATTTATGTTTATTACTGAATTACTAGGAGGGATGTATGAAATGAATGATTCCTAGATCCCTCCATGATCTATATGCATGATATGAGATGATGGTGGTGGATATGCATGCATAGTGTTTATTCAACTAAGCATTATCATGTTTTTAGGATGTTCCTAAGATGATGCATGATATTGCTTGGTTTGGATAAATAACCCTTTTTTTCTTTTTTTTTTTGGGTATTTTTATTTATTATTATTATTTTTTTTTTTGTATTTTTGGGTGAAAAGGGAAACTACCTATATGAATGCAATGAAGGTAGATGTTAACACCATGTACTAGAAGATCCTTATTTCTATTTATTCTTATTTTAATAGAATAGGAATGTTATTTGTTTAAAGAATGCAAATGTATGCTCATACAATGTCACATAACGAATGCACAAACAATTCACTCATCCACGAACAGTCACGAGCGAATCACGAGGTAGGGGTATCCTGCAGAAAAGTGCATATTCAAGGTGGTTCTAACTGTTCTCACCGGTCTGAGGCCCTCAAGGTGCCCCCATTATAGGGACCCAATTCCTCTTGTCGTAAGCCGATGGAAAGCTCCAACGCACTGTCGGACTCGAGTTCATGGTTATCACCTTGAGTGATGTTTTTCCGACAACGGTCTCATAGGCTCCTATAAACCCATCAACCGGCCGTACTAACATCCACTCCCTATGGATTACCACTCATGCCCCCGGGTATAGAGGGAACTGTTGTGTGCAAAGGTTTGTGTACAGTTTGTATTTCAAACAATTGCGGAATTTAAACAAACAACAGTTATTAAAGCCATGTAATAAAGCATGTTATAATACAAGCGAGGGGTAATGAAGTAATTTCAACTATTATTTATTAAAAACAATCTGTCACTAAATGGGACTGACTCTCAAGGCTTCCCCAGTGGAGTCGCCATCTGTCGCCACCGGCCCGAAACGGGCTTTCGGCATTCGCGAAGGATGGTTGGACTCGTTTATTTTGTTTAAAAATAGTGGATTGCTAGAATGACTTATTCTCAAACTGAGACCTCGTCAAACGAGCAATTTTATTAAAAGGCTCACTAATCCATATTAATCCCAAGCGGGACCCTCCGTGGATTAGTGGTTTTCATAAAAGGAGGGTTCGTGGAGTCGCCACCAATGTTTTACTCAAAACATTGGAAAAAGGGAGTTTAAGGCAATCGATTCAAAAAATCGACTTTGGCCATTACAACCAGAGTCGGGTAAGGGAGTCGGTTACGCGTGAGGAAGGTGTTAGCACCCCACAGCGCCCCTTTCGGGTTCCCTATGACAGATTATTTCTAAAATAACAGTGTAAAATTACTAAATTACCCCTTTTATTATGAACGATTAAGAATTAAATATCTACATGATGACTTATTAAATTATGCAACAAACAGAAAGCGGTAAAAGGAAGGATTGAAGGGAAACCTCTTGAAGCGTGCTTTTATATATTGCAAAAAATGAACTGGGAAGCGTTTTGGCGTTCCCTCGCTCTACAAGCTCGCTTCTCGCTCTCCTAGAACAAAATTTTAACTAAGGGAATCAAAAAGATTTCCCCTCGACTAGGTTCGATCCTCAAGCAAAATGGCTCGGGGCTCAAGAACTTCGTCGGATCAACTCTCCGAGTGATTTCTAGGGCAGAACACTGCTCAAAAACCCCAGAATACTCAAGGAGAGGGTTCAAACTATGTTGAAAAGTGTGGAATGACGTCCAATTGACGTCATATTTATAGGGAATAGGCGCAATACGGCCTACAGGAGCAATACGGCCGTATTGAAATTTTTGAACTTCAATACGGTCGTATTGAGTTCAATACGGCCGTATTGAAATTCAGAAATTTCAATGCGCCCGTATTGAGTTCACTGCGGGTGTATTGAAGTGTCAATACGGGCGTATTGACTTCAGTACGGCCGTATTGAAGTTTCAGAAACTTCAATACGCCGTATTGAGTTCACTGCGGCCGTATTGAAGCTTCAATACGGCCGTATTAAGTTCAGTACGGCCGTATTGGGCTTCATTCCCTCCACTTCCTTATTTTGAGCTATTCTAAGACCTCTAGACCTACAGAGAACCCTCCTAGGGCCTTCCAGGAGTCCTTCTGGCTGATCTTCCTTCAGTCTTCGAGAGTCTTCAAGCTTTATTTCCGACCCGGACAATTTTAGGGGTCTACAACCAGGATCAGGCATAAGAAGATCGTATACCTCTTTCATCATTTGTCGACAAAAATAATCATGTAAATACAACTAATTTTTACCGAGATGAGGGACAAAGGAAAATATATAGGACTTTCATGCCCTATATTTTTTCTCGATGAATACAACATGCATATAATAATAATCGTCTCAATTTTTTGACATCAGGATCAGGCATAAGAAGATCGTATACCTCTTTCATCAATTGTCGACAAAAATAATCATCATGTAAATACAACCAATTTTTACCGAGATGAGGGACAAAGGCAAATATACAAGACTTTCATGCCCTATATTTTTTCACGATGAATACAACATGCATCTAATCATAATCGTCTCAATTTGTCGACTTCAGGATCAGGCATAAAAAGATTGTATACATCTTTCATTGTTTGTCGACAAAAATAATCATCATGTAAATACAACTAATTTTTAACGAGACTAGGGACAAATGCAATATATAGGGCTTTCATGCCCTATATTTTTTTATGATGAATACAATATGTATCTAATAATAACCGTCTCAAATTTTTGACATCAGGATCAGGCATAAGAAGATCGTATACCACTTTCATCAATTGTCAACAAAAATAATCATCATGTAAATACAACCAATTTTTACTAAGATGAGGGACAAAGGCAACTATACAGGACTTTCATGCCCTCTATTTTTTCACGATGAATACATCATGCATCTAATAATAATTGTCTCAATTTGTTGACTTCAGGATCATGCATAATAAGATTGTATACCTCTTTCATTGTTTGTCGACAAAAATAATCATCATGTAAATACAACTAATTTTTAACGATACTAAGGACAAATGCAATATATAGGACTTTCATGCCCTATATTTTTTCATGATGAATACAACATCCATCTAATAATAACCGTCTCAATTTGTCGACATCAGGATCAGGCATAAGAAGATTGTATACCTCTTTCATCATTTGTCGACAAAAATAATCATGTAAAGATAAAAAAAATTTACAGAGATGAGGGACAAAGACAATATATAGGACTTTCATGCCCTATATTTTTTCACGATTAATATAACATGCATCTAATAATAATCGTCTCAATTTTTTGACATCAGGATCAGGCATAAGAAGATTGTATACCTCATACATCATTTGTCGACAAAAATAATCGTCATGTAAATACAACCATTTTTTACCGAGATGAGGGACAAAGGCAAATATATAGGACTTTCATGCCCTATATTTTTTAACAATGAATACAACATGCATCTAATAATAATTCTCAATTAGTCGACATCAAGATCAGACATCAAAAGATTGTATACTTCTTTCATCATTTGTCGACAAAAATAATTATAAAGTAAATACAACTAAATTTTACTGAGATGAGGGACAAAGGCAATATATAAGACTTTCATGCCCTATATTTTTTCAGGATGAATACAACATGCATCTAATAATAACCGTCTCAATTTTTCGACATCAGGATGAGACATAAGATGATTTTATACCTCATTCTTCATTTGTCGACAAAAATAATCGTCATGTAAATACAATCATTTTTTACCAAGATGAGGGACAGACAAATATATAGAACTTACATGTCCTATATTTTTTAACAATGAATACAACATGCATCTAATAATAATTCTCAATTTGTCGACATCAGGAACAGGCATAAGAAGATTGTATACTTCTTTCATCATTTGTCGACCAAAATAATTATCATGAAAATACAACTAAATTTTACCGAGATGAGTGACAAGGACAATATATAGGACTTTCATGCCCTATATTTTTTCAGGATGAATACAACATGCATCTAATAATAACCGTCTCAATTTTTTGACATCAGGATCAGACATAAGATGATTGTATACCTTATTCATCATTTGTCGACAAAAATAATCGTCATGTAAATACAATCATTTTTTACCGAGAGAGGGACAGGAAAATATATAGGACTTACATGTCCTATATTTTTTAACAATGAATACAACATGCATCTAATAATAATTCTCAATTTGTCGACATCAGGAATAGACATAAGATTGTATACTTCTTTCATCATTTGTCGACCAAAATAATTATCATGAAAATACAACTAAATTTTACCGAGATGAGTGACAAGGACAATATATAGGACTTTCATGCCCTGTATTTTTTCAGGATGAATACAACATCATCTAATAATAACTGTCTCAATTTTTCGACATCAAGATCAGGCATAAGATGATTGTATACCTCATTCATCATTTGTCGACAAAAATAATCGTCATGTATATGCAACAATTTTTTACCGAGATGGGGGACAAAGACAAATATATAGGACTTTTATGCCCTATATTTTTTAACAATGAATACAACATGCCTCTAATAATAATTCTCAATTTGTCGTCATCAGGATCAGGCATAAGAAGATTGTATACTTCTTTCATCATTTGTCGACAAAAATAATATCATGTAAATGCAACTAAATTTTACCGAGATGAGGGACAACGACAATATATACGTCTTTCATGCCCTTTATTTTTTCACGATGAATACAACATGCATCTAATAATAACTGTCTCAAATTTTCGACATCAGGATCAGGCATAAGATGATTGTATACCTCATTCATCATTTGTCGACAAAAATAATCGTCATGTAAATACAACCATTTTTTACTGATGAGGGACAAAGGCAAATATATAGGACATTCATGCCCTATATTTTTTAACAATGAATCAAACATGCCTCTAATAATAATTTTCAATTTGTCGACATCAGGATCAGGCATAAGAAAATTGTATACTTCTTTCATCATTTGTCGACAAAAATAATTATCATGTAAATACAACTAAGTTTTACCGAGATGAGGGACAATGACAATATATAGGACTTTCATGCCCAATATTTTTTCAGGATGAATACAACTTGCATCTAATAATAACCGTCTCAATTTGTCTACATCAGGATCAGACATAAGAAGATTGCATACCTCTTTCATCATTTGTCGACAAAAATAATCATCATGTAAATACAACCAATTTTTACCGAGATGAGGGACAAAGGTAATATATAGGACTTTCAAGGCCTATATTTTTTCACGATGAATACAACGTGCATTTAATAATAATCGTCTTAATTTTTCGACATCAGGATCAGGCATAAGAGGATCGTATACGATTTTTATCATTTGTCGACAAAAATAATCATCATGTAAATACAACCAAATCAGGCATAAGAGGATCGTATACGATTTTCATCATTTGTCGACAAAAATAATCATCATGTAAATACAACCAATTTTTACCGAGATGAGGGACAAAGGAAAATATACAGGACTTTCATGACCTATATTTTTTCACCATGAATACAACATGCATCTAATAATAAACGTCTCAATTTTTCAACATCAGGATCAGGCATAAGAATATCGTGTACCTCTTTCATCATTTGTCGACAAAAATAATCATCATGTAAATACAACCAATTTTTACCGAGATGAGAGACAACGACAATACATAGGACTTTCATGCTCTATATTTTTTCACGATGAATACAACATGCATCTAATAAAACCGTCTCAATTTTTTGAAATCAGGCTCGAGCATAAGAAGATTGTATACCTCTTTCATCATTTGTCGACAAAAATAACCATCATGTAAATACAGCCAATTTTTACCTAGACGAGGGACAAAGGCAAATATATAAGACTTTCATGTCTTATATTTTTTAACGATGAATACAACATACATCTAATAATAATCATCCCAATTTGTCGACATCAGGATCAGACATAAGAAGTTTGTATCCCTCTTTCATCATTTGTTAACAAAAATAATCATGTAAATACAACTAATTTTTACCCAGATGAGGGACAAGGGCAATATATAGGACTTTCATGCCCTATATTTTTTCAAGATAAATATAACATGCATCTAATAATAACCGTCTCAATTTTTCGACTTTAAGATTAGGCATAAGAAGATTGTATACCTCTTTCATCATTTGTCGACAAAAATAATCATTATGTAAATACAACCAATTTTTACCGAGATGAGAGACAATGGCAATATATAGGACTTTCACGACGTATAATTTTTAACGATCAATACAACACGCATCTTATAATAACTATCTCAATTTGTCGCCATTAGAGTTAGGCATAAGAAGATTGTATACCTCTTTCATCATTTATCAACAAAAATAATCATTATGTAAATACAGCTAATTTTTACTGAGGTGAGGGACAAGGGTAATATATACAACTTTCATGCCCTATATTTTTTCACGATGAATATAACATGCATCTAATAATAACCATCTCAATTTGTCGACATCAGGATCAGGCATAAGAGGATTGCATACCTCTTTCATCATTTGCCAACAAAAATAATCATATAAATACAACCAATTTTTATCAAGATGAGGGACAAGTGCAATATATAGGATTTTCATGCCCCTTTTTTTTCACAATGAATACAACATGCATCTAATAATAATCATCTCAATTTGTCGACATCAGGATCAGACATAAGAAGATTTCATACCTCTTTCATCATTTGTCGACAAAAATAATCCTCATGTATATACAACCAATTTTTGCCGAATTGAGGGACAAGGGCAATATATAGGACTTTCATACCCTATATTTTTTCACGATGAATACATGCATCTAATAATAACCTTCTCAATTTGACGACATCAGGATCAGGCATAAGAAGATTGGATATCTCTTTCATCATTTGTCGACAAAAATAATCATCATGTAAATACAACTAATTTTTACCGAGATGAGAGACAGACAAATATATAGGACTTTCATGTCCTATATTTTTTCACAATAAATACAACATACATTTAATAATAACCGTCTCAATTTATCGACATCAGGATCAGACATAAGTTGATTGTATACCTCTTTCATCATTTGTTGAAAAAAATAATCATTATGTAAATACAATTAATTTTTACCGAGATGAGGGACAAGGAAAATACATAAGACTTTCATGGCCTATATTTTTTAACGATCAATACAACATGCATCTTATAATAATTGTCTCAATTTGTCGACATCAGGATCAGGCATAAGAAGATTATATACCTCTTTTATCATTTATCGACAAAAATAATCATGTAAATACAACCATTTTTTACCGAGGTGAGGGCCAAGGACAATATATAAGACTTTCATGCCCTATATTTTTTCACGTTGAATATAATATGCATCTAATGATAACCGTCTCAATTTGTCGACATCAGGATCAGGCATAAGAAGATTAAATACATCTTTCATCATTTATTGACAAAAATAATCATGTAAATACAACCAATTTTTATCGAGATGAGGGACAAGGGCAATATATAGGACTTCCATGCCCTATATTTTTGCACGATAAATACCACAAATATAATAATAGCCTTCTCAATTTATCGACATCAGGATCAGGCATAAGAAGATTAGATACCTCTTTCATCATTTGTCGACAAAAATAATCATGTATATACAACCAATTTTTACCGAGATGAGGGACAAGGGCAATATATAAGACTTTCATGGCCCATATTTTTTAACGATCAATACATCATGCATCTTATAATAACTGTCTCAATTTGTCGACATCAGAATCAGGCATTAGAAGATTATATACCTCTTTTATCATTTATCGACAAAAATAATCATGTAAATACAACCAATTTTTACCAAGGTGAGGGACAAGGACAATATATAAGACTTTCATGCCATATATTTTTTCACGTTGAATATAACATGCATCTAATGATAATCGTCTCAATTTGTCGACATCAGGATCAAGTATAAGAAGATTGCATACTTCTTTCATCATTTGTCGACAAAAATAATTACCATGTAAATACAATTAAATTTTACCAAGATGAGGGACAAGAACAATATATAGGACTTTCATGCCCTATATTTTTTCACGATAAATACCACATAAATTTAATAATAACCGTTTCAATTTATCGACATCAGGATCAGGCATAAGAAGATTGTATACCTCTTTCATCATTTGTCGACAAAAATAATCATGTATATACAATCAATTTTTACTGAGATGAGGGACAAGGGCAATATATAGGACTTTCATGCCCTATATTTTTTCATGATAAATACATGCATATAATAATAACCTTCTCAATTTGACGACATCAAGATCAGGCATAAGAAGATTGGATACCTCTTTCATCATTTGTCGACAAAAATAATCATCTAAATACAACTAATTTTTACCGAGATGAGGGACAAGGGCAATATATAGGACTTTAATGTCCTATATTTTTTCACGATGAATACAACATGCATCTAATAAGAAAAGTCTCAATATTTCGACATCAGGATCAGGCATAAGAAAATCGTATACCTGTTTCATCATTTGTCGACAAAAATAATCATGTAAATACAACCAAATTTTACCGAGATGAGGGACAAAGGAAAATATACAGGACTTTCATGATCTATATTTTTTCACCATTAATACAACATGCATCTAATAATAACCGTCTCAATTTGTCGACATCAGTATCAAGCATAAGAAAATTGTATACATCTTTCATCATTTCTTGACAAAAATAATCATCTTGTAAATACAACTAATTTTTATCTAGATGAGGGATAACGGCAATATATAAGACTTTCATTCCCTATATTTTTTCACGACAAATACAACATGCATCTAATAATAACCGTCTCAATTTTTTGACATCAAGATTAGACATAAGAAGATTGTATACCTCTTTCATCATTTGTCGATAAAAATAATCACCATATAAATATAACCAATTTTTACCGAGATGAGGGACAAAGGCAAATCTATAGGACTTTCATGTCTTATATTTTTTCACGATGAATACAACATACATCTAATAATAACTGTCTGAATTTTTTGATATCAGGATTAGGTATAAGAAGATCGTATACTTCTTTCATCATTTGTCGACAAAAA
Source organism: Cajanus cajan (assembly GCF_000230855.2). Taxonomy (NCBI): domain Eukaryota; kingdom Viridiplantae; phylum Streptophyta; class Magnoliopsida; order Fabales; family Fabaceae; genus Cajanus; species Cajanus cajan. Next base: position 81,381,794 of record NC_138518.1, read on the forward strand.
TAATCATCATGTAAATACAACCAATTTTTACCGAGATGAGGGACAAGTGCAATATATAAGACTATCACGTCCTATATTTTTTCACAATGAATACATGTATCTAATAATAACCGTCTCAATTTTTCGACATCAGGATCAGGGATAAGAAGATCGTATACCTCTTTCATCATTTGTCGACAAAAATAATCATCATATAAATACAACCAATCATAAACAAACATCATAAAGACTGGATTCAAGTAATAAACAGAGCTAGCTGGTGCAAAAACCGTAGTCTAAAAACAAGGTTGAACCATCCAGTTGGGCCCAATCCGATTAATTTCATTATATAGTTATTATTTAATCTATACAGTCACAAAAATACTTATTCATTGTGGTATATTTTTCATATATATTCTACAGTTTTTATATTTTAATAAAATATATATACTCAAAAATATAAATATTACTCCTTTGAATACTCAGTATTTTGTTTTTGAAATAATGTCTATCAGTGTGCTAACTGCTTAATAAAATCAACATTGGCATGTAGTTTGCTATAAGTGAGGTGTGCTAACTGCCTTAACCAAGAACATCTTTCTTTCCACCAGTATTCTGGCTTGTTAAACAATGGAAAACGTCGGAACAAAATAAAAGAATCTAAATGCACCAAATTCAATTCTGGAAATCTATGGAATAAGGTATTTAAACAAATCAACTGTCTTAGCAAAATATGACAAGGTGAAAAGACTTATACAACATACCTCACAAATGCCATATGGTTCTAACAATCTCTGCAATGCAACCATCTTGTCCAGGTCTCCGGTAAGCTGGTGCAACAACATATCAATTAGTTCCGGAAACAATTTCAAAGCAATACAGGATCTGTCAATCTGAAGTAACCATGGCAGAAGTTTCAAAAGATGCAAATACTTGGAAGCAAATAAATAAATACAAAAAAGAAAAAAATCTAATTTCCAATTTTGTTTCATCAGCTTAACCTTTTTAAGCAAAAAGAAGTAATCTGCTGCCTTAATAACCAAAGTCTAGTTGGAAGAAGAAAATAATTATTAATTAACCTAGCAGCAACCCAACAAATTTGCATCAATATGGTGTCATCAGTTGTTAACTTCTACTATATTACACTTTTTTTGAGGAAAAACATCATCTCAGGGCCCCAATTTTGTCAATAATATTAATTTGAAAGAAGGAAAATATAGATCTATAAAGGTTAGGGTACAATTGTTATTTAAACCTACAATTGTATTTGTTAAGATTAGAAGAAAACAAACACTTCTGTTGCTGACTGATAGCTGATCATCACAATAAAGAGAGAAAACGGATGTGTAATGCTGCAGACAGTGGGCATAGAATGATTCTTAACACGTTAGGATGCTGGATAAATTGCTTAATGGTATCTATTTTCATGACCTTGAAAAAACTATATGATAGCAGCTCTGATCCCCTGCCTAATTGGTGGTAGCTTTGTTGACTGTTGGGACAAATTTTCATCCAATAGACATTAAACTAATAACAATGCAGGATCCTACGACCTCGTAGCACCGTATTATTCAGCTAAAATATATTGGTTTAAGTGCAATTTGTAAGAACCCTATAGTCACTAAATAGGGGAAAGCAGTATTCACCATGTTTGAGTATCAAATAAGTTGATGTTAAATAAGATACTATATCACTTGGTTGAAAAGTCTACATAAAATTCACCTCTAGAGTTATTGTGTGATCAGATACATCGACAGCTTTAGCCCGGAAAATGCTGGCAATATCAAGGACATCGCGCCGTGCAGCAGCATTTACAGCAATTTTTATTAGCATCACCTATCGCTCAGCAAATGGCAAGTGGGTGATATCACGAACCTGAAGAAATATCCGTTAATGGAAATGTATAAAATGGCCATATTTTTTTAATGTTAAAAATGGTCAAATATTTATGCACTCTATCAATCTTTTTCTCAATGGTAAAATACATTAGGAAGAAACAAAGAAAGGAAGATAAGGATTTATGCAAATAAGACCTGATAGAAAGTTTTTCGATTGGAATTCTGGAACAAGTTAGGTTTTTAAAATAAGGCTAGTGCAAAATAGTCGAGTTTCAGAATACTCTTTATTATTCAGATACTACTAGAGAACACAAAATCCACTAAATATTTAGCTCTCCACTTGTGTCCAAACCAACAAAGATGTCCAGTGGTAGCCAGGTGCACAAACAATAAAAAAAGAAAGGATGTAATGCGGTTTGAACTACAGTGAAGTATAGGCTATTGTCAATGGGCAAAAACAACGGAAAAAATTTATTTGAACTACAGTAAACAATAGGCTTATTGTCCATGGGCAAAAACAAGGGGAAAACAAGGTTTGAACTATGATCAATGATTTCAAGCAGTACATGCTCAATGTTGAAATCTGACAATCTGTAGTTAGAGGAATATTCTAACAACTTTGACAAATTCTTTAGTCCAATACACCTAAATCTTCACTGTAGCCAAAATTTAGTACAGCCTATGAGGTAACTACTCATTTTAGAATATAATAGGATATACCATGGGGAATTACTATTCCAAGCTTATCAGGCATTAGCCTGTTCCTCCTCCACTTTCACAGTTTCACCCCAAATCACAAAAAAGCTTAGTTGGGTTACTTTCTAGACTTCTCAGGTTCACATGTTTGGCTAAGCCAGATATGTTCATTTGGGTCCATAGATGGAGACCTGCCCTTACAAGGTTTGTGGGAATAGTTTTTTTTTTTTTCAGAAATATATTTTAATGCAAAATAAACTTAATCAAACAAGCACTCAAACTGCTACAGCCTACGGGACACTGAAAACAGTAATACTTAAAAACAATTATTGCTAAAATCAAATAATTTATAGGATATGAGGTATTTTTTTTTTTTCGAAGAGAATTTGAACCTCATGTAGCTCTACTAGCTTATACAGTTGCTGCACCAGCTTGCCGATTGACTCATCTGTCCCAGGAACCATGGTTGTAAGTCGAGAAAGTCCTTCAACTTCTGCATGTCCTACAGCTAAACTCTGGAAATAACAAAGCAGATTCAAGAAGATAAGAAAACCCAAAAGATTAGACTTATATGCTTGCACTTTGTACACATTAAAAAAAATGCAAACCTGAATGTTATAGTCCCTTCTAGCAAAAACTCCTGTAACAATGTTTAGAAGTCCGGGAGCATCAATCACAAGCATGGATAAAGTTTGTGATCGAATTCCACTAATCTGAAGGCATTTATCCCAACAGTGAGATAGTTCCAAACATGCCAGTCAGAAAATTGATGAATATTACATGCTAATGTGCAACTAGCATTATACTATATTTTTGGATCTTTATAAGCATGAAATATTTCTAATTATAATAATTAAGACTTCACAGTTGAAAAAAATTATGAAACACTTTTGAAACAAAATTTTTTGTCCCAAGCCTTTTAATACGTGATTTCTGAAAACAAAAATCATGTTAGCTCAACAAAATTAAAGTTAAATACAACTTTTGTCCCAAGCCTTCTAACTAAATTAAATTTAATCATTTTACATTTAAGGACATAAGCAACTTAGATCTTCATCATTGAGGACACCCCAGTGAGCATCAAGTATTTGATTGAATGTAAAACCATCTGAAGGCTCTATTGGATAAACATCTCCCTTCACACGAGAAAACATATCAAAAGAAAAGGTCAGAGAAGGGGGCAAATATTGAACATGAAGTAATGGACTGCATTTATGCCAATGTTAGCTTTATTCTTTGCAATAGTTACTGATTTGTTCTCCTTTAACCAACCAATCATTGAAATTCTATAAACTCAAATTAAAACAGTTGATGCTAAGCAAAGACAATATAAGTCCAACAAGAATATATTATGATGCTCAAGACTGACCTAGAATGTATCATTCAATTTCTACCAGAACCAGAACGTAGCTAGTAACAAGAATCAAATAATTGCTCTGAATTTTGGTGTCTAAGGGAAGGTGGAGTCAGGGAAAGAAAGGTATATGGATAATCAAGTCACAATCAACAATACAAAATCAATTTGATGGACCTAATGGCCTCTTATGAGAAAAAAAAATGAGAAAGGAAAAGAGTGAGTACAACTGTGTGGAGGATAAAATAGTCTCCAAAATAAATGGGAAAAAAGATGCAAGAAATTTTTTTTTGGGGGGGGCGGGGGGTGGATGAGAAGATAGAGAGCCTGCCCAGGTAAATGTCAGAAATGACAACTCATTTAAAAAAGAAAACAGCATAATAACAAAGTCGATACATAAACACAATCCTGTCCCATATTTTGCTGAAGGAAAAAGCTACATTCTTAAATATGAGGCCGTTATACTGCAGCCAGGCACACAAAAGAATTCCATAAAGTGCAAACTGCCATAAAACTTCAGCCTGTTTACCAATCCTTTCTAATATAATATTAAAATATGTTCCAAAAGCACAAGGGACAAAAAGTGTTCAGCTGTAAAAATCATTAGCTGGAATGTCAATAGTGTTTTGAAATATGCATAAGAATTGAACCATTTAGCAAAATTTGCCAAATTAATACAGGAAACTAAGTTTGTTCATGATTTCTAAATTTAAAATTTTTGATAGGATATGCCAATTATTTAATTTCAGGCTAATATATTTCAGTTTTAAAGTTGAAGTGTTCAAACATAGATTTAAAAAGGAAATGGTAGGGTTAAAGAGTATATAAGATCATACCCCCACAGGCACATCATTTTTGGCAACAGGAGTCATATTTTTTGCTCCCACGAGGGCATTAACAGGTGTTTTTCCTTCAAGATCTGGATACAAAGCAGCTGAATACCGCCAAAATGGAGCAGATGCACTTATCTTTTCCCTTCTTAATGCAATCTAAGTATAGTTACATCCAAGATTGTCAATCTCGAGAGTTTACGTAATCTCGTGAAGGCTCCGTAAACTCGTATCGTAAACTCGTAAGAGATTACTCAATAAACAAAATTATAAAAATAATTAAAAATTATATAATAATTAAACATTTTAACTTTATATTAAAGAGTAAAATAACAAATTATATTAATAATAAAATAATTTATTAAATATAGCAGGATTACACTATTCTAATTTATTTATATATATATATATATAAATATTAGATAATTTATAATACAAATAATTAATAATATACATATAAAAATAAAAATATAACTATTTATACATTAAATATTTTTAATAATAAAAATTTATAGTAGTTAAACAAAATAAAAAAATTAAGAAAACAAAATATTTAAGGTCTTATATTAAATTTTGTATTACTTAAAATATGATCTAAATTATAATAATAATAATTAATAATTAATAAAGAGAGGTTACTTTCTAAAAAAAATAATGAAGTAAAAACCCTCTTAACCAAATCAAAACAAAAAATAAAACTTGGCCCATTTGGCCCATATTCCAACCCTAATTATTTTTCCTGCAATGCAACCCTTCCTCAAGCCGTCGCCGCTGCCTTCCCTCTTAGAAGAAGACAGATCTGCAAATGCCGGGGAAGACAGAGCCACTGTCAGAGAGGATAGATCGGCGGAGATTCGCCGGAGAGGAGAGGAGACTCGCGGAGGTGTCGCGCGGAGAGGAGAGGAGACGCGCGGAGGTGTCGCGCGAAGGAGGTGAGGCGCGCGGAGGAGGTGAGGCGCGAAGGAGGAGAGCCGTGGAAGAGGCGCTACGGAGGTCTGGAGTGGAGAGGAGAGTAGGAGACGAAAGTGCCCTAACACACAACACAAAACGTGCGTTTTGTGTAAGTGGAAAAAAAAAAACGGTGATCTCTTAATATCGGAGATAGTCTCGCGAGTTTACACGAGTTTACCCGAGTTCACCGAGATTGCTCCGAGTTCACTAAAAAACGATTTTACCTCCGAGTTGTACAGGTAAGCTCTTGTAAACTCGTACGAGTTTACGAGTTGTCACTAGAGATTGACAACCATGGTTACATCATTAGATAATAATGAATTAGTTAATTTTGCACAGCCTACGATATACTAGTAACACTCAACAAAGTGGACAAGATACAAAAGTTAAGGAATTTCTTATCTACTCAACCTTTCCAGTTCTGGCTATTTCTTTAATTCCAAACTTGCCAAAATTTCTTTGAACAGCAGCCATAAAAGGAAGTGGGGTATGCAACCAAAAGACATAAACAAGAATTAGGTTGACCAAGAAAATTTGGAGTCTAGCTCCTTACCATAGAGGTAAAATCCTAAAAAGAAAACTTTAGAACAAAAACATGCACATAGATACAGTAGCTATGCAGAATCCTAAAGTGCTCCATCACTTTATCTTTCCTCTTCCTTGCATTTTGGTGTTATACAAGAATTCTATTCTTTTTTTCACTCCAAGTATACCAGCTAGCTTGGTTTTTATTCACAAATTTCTCTCAACATATTCTACCCCTTATTCCTCCTTTGGCTTTCATACACTTGCAGCCTAGTAAGCCCACTCCTCTTCCAAGCATAATATAATACATATATATATATATATATGTGTGTGTGTGTGTGTGTGTGTGTGTATATATAACAATGATTGACCACTGTGAAACAGGATAACACTCAAAAGTCAAAAAATATTTCAGCCACAACCTTAAACAATATACCTTCAACCATATATCCATCATCATTGACTTAGCTTGTCAAATGCATGCTTCAACAAATATACATTTCTTGCAATCATTTTTGGATTTCTATTCGCAGCCACAGGCTATTTCAACTTCATACTGTATATTTTTATGATCATTCTTTTCACATCACAAGTTTCACAAATGCTGAAACAATATAATTATAATAGAAGTTTTAAGCATAAATAGGCTGCAAGAATTAAATTAACTCAGGGCTAGATTAGCCTCACCTTTCATGCATTCCATCTCATCTCCCTTCACAACTCTGTCAATTATTGTTTGGTTCAAATTTTTGGGGAACCAAATTCCTAACCTGTAAAAAGCAAACAATGCATCAAGGAAGTAAAAGTTCCAAGTTCAATTCTCATCCTAAAAAGAGCAAGGAGTGTAAAATTAAACACACATAAAAGACAAGAAGAAAAAGCTAGCAAATGGCTATTAATATCTAAGAAATAATATTGATAAAAAAAATTAAGGAAATCTTGTAATGAATGGCATTAGAAACAGATCTGGCTTAACTCACTCCCAAAAGGCCAACTCAAGGGAAGATGATTGACAAATTGCGATAAGGAGTAGTCTAGCCATATTCCTAGCCAATGTAGGGCTTTTAACAAACACGTCTTACACCCAGAAGGAATGAACATTTTCAAGTGGTCCAATACTAGCTTGAGGGAAGAGGATTGTCCAAGTCTTGAAAGGAATATTCTAGCCATATTCTTAGCTTGAGTGGGATACAAAACAAGATTTTAAACAAAATTCATATATTTGATTTTGGGTTGATAAATTGATTTTGAGTTGAAGGAACTTTAGGTAGCTTTTGTTTTCGATAAAAATATTATACTAAATTTTCCTACTAACTTCCTTTAAATAAAAGGTCAAAAAATAAATCACATTCCTTTAAATTTAATTTTGAATAAAATCAATTTTGCAAAGACTTGCTATTACATTTTACCAAGAGATAAGCTGCATTCAAGCACTCAATCTGTTTTACCATTTACCAAAGAACAAACTCTTTTTATCAAGTCCTAACTCTTGAAGACGCATATCAACACAAGGTATTTGAACAACCAGCCAAGCATGGTAGTTTTAAGAATTTTGTACAATACAAACCTAATTTTATACAATAGAAATTTTTCTCAACTCAAGATAAAACATCAAGCTCTTCAGCAGAAAATCTATAGAATGGAAAGAGCAAGGAAAATTGAAAACAGACTTCAGGAAAACATTTTTAAACAGAGTTAAGACACTATATAGCATAGCAAACAACTTCAAAACAGAAAATGAGTGAAAACTGAAAACAGACTTGAGGAAAACATTTCTAAACAGAGTTAAGACACACTATATGGCATAGCAAACAACTTCAAAACAGAAAATGAGTTTACTTTTACCGTCATTTATTTTTATAGAGACACATATTAATTGTTTTTCTTGTGACCCTTTCTTGCAATCAATTAACTGATTTCCTTTACATTTTTTTCTGCTTCAATTTATAGCTACCTAACCAGTTAACTACTTAAAAAAATTCCTTATAGGGCCTAAATAATGACGGTTAGATCACTTGATTACTTGGGTGACTATCCCCTATGAAATAATGTTCTACATCGAACCTTTAGGCTTAGTTTTGGACCAGGCCTAGATATATTGGCCCTCATTTCATTGTGGTTGATCTTTCATTCTTGTGGGCTCCCTATTTCTCTCTCACAACTATGTTCCTTAAAAGGCATAAACATAATTTTTCCACTCTTCCAAAAAATTGCAAACAAGCCTTTCATTTTTGCGTCACCCTCTCAAGTTGTCTGCAGAAGAACTATTTAGCTAATACTTTAACCATGGAAAAAATAATATTATAAATTTTATAAAGCACCTAATCATCTGTGTGACAAAACTTTCTTAGACAAAAGAATGTATGATAGAACTCTTAGGCTCAAACAATAAAATAATTTTTTTAAAATAATGAAACTAATAAAAATCTTGGAACTTATTCTTCAGCAAGAGAAGTTAATAAAGATGCTCTAAAGGCTAAAGCTGTAGAACTGAAGAAAAAAATTGAAAAACCTTGCCTCAAAACTCAAGAGGCCCTGCCATTTTGAGTTAAGACAAATAAAGGCACACATCGAATAATAAATACAAAAACTATGTTCATATCTTATGAGACAAATGGATTGAGTATGAGGAAAACAAACCATGCAAACAACAACCGTATTAGGGAAAAATTTGGAAAATAATGTCATACTTGTAGAGATTGGAGATTCATGAAACAAGAACACGGAATCAACCCAATTTGGAAAATAATGTCACACATATAGACAATCAAAAAGAAAGGTAAAGAACCGAAAAACAGAAATAAAAAAAATATATATCTTGAAACAAGAACATGGAATCAGCCAAAATATTAAATGTGGAAATTATCCAAAGAAGGAACAACATTCACTTCCAATTTCCTCCACATAGACATCTTCCTATATTCATTTTGATTTAATTAAACTTTCTCAATATACCGGTTTTAAAAATGAAATTAAAAATTTGAATTATAAAAACTAAATTGAAATCTTTGCTAGTCCTCAATAATACAGAGGGCAGAAAAAAATTCACAGAGCAATGAATAGAAATATTGATGGTTGAGCTGTAGGTATAGCCAAATCAGCCAATAATTCGGTAATATGCACCGGAATTCAGAAAATGACAAACCCTTCAACAAACAAACATACAGACACATATACAACTCTAAACACATCTTGAGAAAGAAGTGTTTATACATACATAAGAAGGGTAAAATACATATATGTACTATAAAAGAAACATTACATAACCTGAGAAATTATTAATAAATTATATGAAAGCTAAAAATGACAATAAGAAAGAAAGCCAAAGAACTGAAAATTAACAAAGATCGTGATATGAAAACATGGAATTGGTAAAATTAAGCAGAGAATCAAATTCATGAAACAGAGTTAAAGTAAAGAACAAGTGAGAGATAAACATGCAATCATTTCAAAGCCAAAAGAAACAATCAAAAAGAGAGTCAAAGAACCGAAAAATTTAAAAAGAACATGAAATGAGACCACGGATTTGACGAAATTAATCAAAGAAATAAAAATGTGAAAGAGTGAAAGATAAACATGCAAGAAAATAATGTTAGAAGAAAGAAAAAGCTAAGACCTCAACCGGGAACCCGTTCATGCAAAGCATAACCCATGGCCGCAAAACCCTAAAATCAGACATGACCCGGTAATGTGAAGGAAATGAAAATTTTAAAGGGGAAAAAGTGTGCAACGTCTCACAATTTGGCTGTAGCAGTTTAGGAAAAATCTAACCTTCACTATCTTTTTAATAAAGAGTAAATGTGAAATATTTCTTATTAATATTTTTCATATTTTAAGTCGATAATATTTGTTAATTCTTTTCTCCTTTAATTGTTTTTGTGGATAATATATTTTTTCTATATCTTCAAATATTTTAGGGATGTTAAGTAATGCATAATATTTTATCTCCTAATTTCATTAGATTTTTATTAGTCAATTTAATTCATATTTTATTATATATAAAATAGTTGTAATTAAAAATAAAAATATTAATAAATGATTGATATTTAAGATAATTACTTAAACTCTAAATTAATTAAAAAACTATTTGTAAAATGATAAATGATAAATATAATTATAATGAAATTAAAATTGAAAGTGTTTATTATTTTAAAAAAAATAAGTTTTAAGGATTAATCGAGATAAAATTAAATTTTATCATATTAATTTTAAAACAAGATAAATTTTTAAGATTTATTAAGATAAAACTAACGTTTAGGTGCCTATTTATAAAAAAATAATAATAATAACATTTAGGATAAGTGAATACTTTTTTCTTCCTAATTTTATTATTTTTAGTTGTAATTTTTCTTGGCTAATATTTTTTAATATTTGCTTTATATTATTAATTTTATTCAATTCTTTTCTATTTTATTATAGGTAAAATATGCAATTTTATTTTTTTCAATTTTAAAACCGGTATATTGAGAAAGATTATAAACTAAGAAAAAGTGTGTTACCAACAAATCACCTTCTTTGGTCTGTCGCTCCTTTTGTGCCTATTTGAACGATGAGATGTTTCATGCTCACTATCAGAAGAGGTTTCACTTCTGAAGTGATATAGTGAACAAAATGGATTCCATTTTCCGATAAATTTTCATCAGTCGTAATTATGAATATATTTTCAATTTTTTCATAAATATATCAAGTCTTTCATTCATATTTTCAATTTTTTCTGTAAATGCCATTAGAATATATTTTTTTACCTGTAGTTTAGGTTTCTGATTTATAAATTTTTAAATACAAATATTTTAGTAATTGAATTCCTTTAAATTTTTTCATAAATCTAATTTGATATTAATTAGTTAAACCTTTGAATATAATTCATTCACCTTAATTGTTTAACTTATTCATTCATTTGTTGGAAAAGTTATATTATTTTCTATTTGAATCCAAATTTACTTAGTAATTATTGTAAGTGACACAATAAACTTGACAATTAACACACAAAAAATACATTATTTAGTGGGAGACTATTTTCTGCTACATCCAAAAATATAAGAAACTTATTAAAAAAAATTACAACTGAATAATACTAACTAAAACGTGGCAATTAAATAGTAGAGAAATCAATTTGATAATACTATTTTTGTCTTTTCTTCCTTAAACTTTTTTAATTTCAATAGTGTAAATTAGTTTTTCACATTTATTATTTATTTATTATTTTTGTTTAATTCTTTTTGGTGGATAAAGGAAAAAATTGGATTAAAATATTATAATAATTAGTAATAATTATTAGTTTTACAATAGTATAAAATAAATTGTTACTAAATATAAATTAAAAAACAAATGTATAAAAAAAAATTATCGAAATAAAAGCAAAAAATCAATATATAAAAAAATAATGAAAATAATTAGATTAAAATAATTTAATAATTATTAATGAAAATTAATTATCGATTTCATCTTAAATTTATTAGTTTTAATAATATTTTTATATTTTAAGTGGATAGTATTTGTTAATTTTTTTTAACTATCTTCTTTCTTTTGTTGTTTTTGGTGGATAATATATTTTTCTATATCTTCAAATAATTTAGGGATGTTAAGTAATGGATAGTATTTTATCTGCTAATTTCATTAAATTTTTATTATATCAGTTTTAATTCATATTTTTAAGATATATAAAATATTTGTAATAAAAAAAATAAAAATATTAATAAATGATTGACATTTAAAATAAATAATTAAGCTCTAATTGATGAAAATAAATAAATAAAAACTATTAATAAAATGAATTTATTGATAGAATTGTTAGGTTTTAAGCATAAGAAATGCCCATGATTAGCATGGTAGAAACATTACAAGATTAGCATAGAGGCAATACATCTTTAACATTCTAAAAAACAGGGAAAAAAAAACTGAGAAAACTAAAACAAAACAGGTGAGCAATGCAATTCAGTATGATTTATAAATAATTTTAACAAAAAATTGTGTATGCTCCAATTCCCCTTAATGGATAGATACTATGTTCAAGTTAAATTTAGAGATGGCAAGAAAATCATTATGGAATTTGGCACGTACCTAGGACAACTAAAATAGTGTAATCTTGTGAGACATCAGGTGGGATCTCAAGCCTTTTTCACTTCAAGCCAACAGCTGCCACAACCAATAGGAAAATATGCATGAATATTTAAGTAAAATAATAAATATGAAGTATAAACTTATAATATGTGAAGAGAAAATTTGGAGTTTGCTCCTTACAATAGAGGTAAACCGCCTAAAAAAACAACTGTAGAACAAAAAACAAATGCATTTAGATGCAGCAAATATGCAGAACCTTTATGTTTCCTCCTCTAGTTCCATCACTTTATCTTAACTCTTCCTTCCATTTTGGTCTTATACTAGAATTCCATTCTTTTATTCACTCCAAGTATACCAACTAGCCTGGTTGTTATTATTCACACATTTCTCTCTTAACAAATTCTACCCCTTATTCCTCCTTTGGCTTTCATACACCTGCAGCCTAGTAAGCCCACTCCTCTTCTAAGCATCACATAATATAATATATATATATATATATATATATATAACAATGATTTACCGAAATCCAGGTAGCTTATTATCAAGAAACGAGGGGAATCCGCAAACATGAAAAAGCTTTACAAAATGCTACTTACAGAAGAAATGTAGTAGCAATATTACTTTTTACGGGATTAAACACCTAAAGAAAATGGTAGGTCCAGATTCTTTTGACAAATATTCATGGGTCTATTTGTAGCAAAATTAAATAAACAATTGACAAAGTCCAGTGCTCTTGAAAGCTTCAGCTATTAAGTGAATGCACTGTAATAGTTTTATATCTTTGAGATGAGATGTCACAGGCCCCTCATGCAAGCTTTATTTGGGCAGCACCCTTTACTTGATGAAATTTAATTTAATTATGAATAATTGGGCATGTTAATGGATTTACATCTCTAAAGCAACAGAAGTTACAGATAATGTTAACGTCAATAATCAGTATGAACTGACCTGGCCATATACTTGGCCTTCTCAGCTTCCTCACATGCTACTGCGCGTGCTTCAATGACACTCTTAGGTGGTTCTGCTTTTGTTTTCAAGGAAGTGGATGCATCCTTATCCTCCTCTTCTTTGCTACCCATGCAGCAATGTTCATTTTACCTAGTATCTAATAAAAGAATCAAACCCTATGGATCTATATATCAAGAATTATGTAGAAAAAAAAATAAAGGAAAACTTGAGACAGGAATGTGACCGTGAAATCTTGTGACAAGAAAAACTCAAACTACTAGACGTGCAAAGAAATTAAGATATTCAGAGTTTAAAATCTGAGAGTCAAACAATTTACCTTCAAAGTCAGAACCTGAGTCAGGATCATAAACTATATTCAAATATGAAGATACAATAGAAACCTGCCATTAGTTTCATCTTCAACAACAACATCATCCCTAGGCTGCTCCTCCTTCCCTGCTTTCCAATCCACACAATAAAATGTTAATGCCTTTTTGGTAAAAAAAAAAAAAAAAAAAAAAAAATCGAAAGTAGCCCGTACAGAAGACCATGGAACAGTCACTACTCACTACAGAATACAAAGAAGAGGAAAATGAGGAGTTTGAAGACAAGACTACAGAAAAATTTAAGCAGAAACTTCTTATCACTTCATTAGGAATTAAACTAAGGATAAGGATAAGGACAATTACAATTAATAGTCCAACACATCAAGCAGAAAGAAACCTATTACAATTTACACCACAAGATCAATCACATTTTCAATGTTTTACTTCACTTATATCCTCTTGACATTTACTCATGTCATACGGTTTTTATTAACCAGGCAAGCGCGTAGACAACATGCAATAGAAGTATTTGCTTTTGAAATTCAGATATGGAAACACCCTGCCAAATAAACGCTAGTGTAACCAAATGTAAGATCAAAGTCCTTTTGATAAGAGGGGAAGCTAACTTAAGGCCTATTTGGATAATCTTCTCCAAAAACATTTCTAGGAGAGAAAAAAATAGGAAGATAAAATGAAATAAATTCTTCAAAAAGTTGTAATTAGCTTATGTATAAACTAATTTGTAGAATTTTTCTTTTATTCGCTTCACCAAAATCTTATTTTTAACTTATGTATAAGGCTGATTTTAACTTATGGTAAAGTTTATTTCAATTTTACTTCCTATTTTTTTTCCTTAGAAGTGATTATGCAGAAGTTTACTCAAGCGTAGCCTTAAACTTGTTCCAATAAAAGAAACTCAAGCCTAGACAATTAGTCAACCACCCCGTGCAAAGTGCAACACAATTATGTCCACAAAATGCCTCTAACTTAATCTACAACACATCCTATTATTTATTCGAGCATTACAATCCACAGAACAAATACACTCAAAAGGATAAAGCATTTGACATTTTGACTAGTCAAACAATAGTAAATCAAGATACAACGACCCTGAAGGCTGAAGCCAAACCTTAGACCTTCCCTAAACAAAATCTATGGCAATGTTATTGGCTTTTGTCACACGAAACCGGAATTAACAACACAACCAAACCATGCCAATAGCCAAACATCAAATCACAAATTCACAATCACTTACGGTACTAAACCAAATCAAAAAAAAAAAAAGTGTAGGTATTACCGTGCTTCCCCATCGATCCTTGGCGTCAACTTCGGCACCTTTCTGGATCAAAAACTCAACGACCTCAGTGAATACCTCACACGCGGCAACATGAAGAGCAGTGTGATAATACCCTGAAATTGACACAGCGTCTGAGTCTTCTTGTTTTCAAAACTTCAACCGATCAAAAATCTCGAAATCGCGCTTCGCATAAACACAAAAAGAAAAATAGCACAACCAAAACAGATTCAAGTAACAAACAAGAAAAATGAAATTAAGAAAAAAAAAAATGGTTCATGAAAAGGCCTGCGTCCAACTAGAGAGTAAAGAAAATAAAGAAGTTCCGAAATTGTGAAAAAGAAAGTAAAAGATAAAATCAGAAAGATTACGTCTACCAGAAACTATGGGATTGGAAAGTCCTCAACCAGAACGAAGCTCCATCGACGCACGTTAACTTAGGTTAGGGTTCCGGATCGAAGTGCGGTTTCAATGTGTTTCGGATCGAAGTGCGGTTTCGGAAAGGGTTTTGGAAAAGGGTTTCGGATCGAAATGCGGTTTCGGATCTTTATCTCACTCTCTTTCTGTCGCTCTTTCTTTCTTTTGAATATCTTGGTTCTCTTGTGTAATCCAATCTATCAAATTCGGTTTTTAACCTCTGTAGGGTTATAAATAATTAGTTTTAGTTTACACGGTTATATAGGTTAGGCTAAGTGCAGGCTAAAATAAAATAAACCTGATAAGACAAAAAAAATATTTTATATCTAAAAACACATGATAATACAAAGAAATGTGAAAAATCTTATTACTCATTTTTAAGGAATTTAAAACCAATATTAAGACTTTTATGTAATGACCGTAATTCAATTTTTTTCCATTGTAGATCAGTTAGTGTTTTAATTTAATTTTTTTTCATCATCCATTCTTTTTGTTTATAATTTATAATATCTAATATAGAACAATTATTTGTTAATACCTAACATTGTTTGTTTTTGTTATATATAAGACTGAATTTATATTATTTTATGTACTAATTATTTTTAGATTAAAATATTTTTAACTAAATAAATTTACTTAATTTGATAAGATATATTAATTTAAAAGACATACATTATAATTGGTTAGGAGAGAACAATATTAATTATGAAGAAAAAAGTAATATAGAGATATATATTGTAATTGATTAAGAGAAAAAAGTATTAATAAAAAAAATAATATAAAAATAATTTTTTTAAAATTATAAAAATAAAGGAAAAGCATGACACATTAGACCAAATTCATAGTCCAGTTACATTAGTTATAAAAATTTCTAATATTTAGTGTTTACTAGTTCCAACAAAACGTGTATCCTTGAAATTGTTCAGCATTTTTATGCCTGAATATTAGTTAAGTAAATTTTTTATTTTCTAAAAAAATAATTTCACATTTTGAACTCTTAAAAGGCTCTTACCTATCAAAATACTAATCGATAATCTTAATTAAAATTAACCGGTTATAAAAATTGTACCTAATCATATTCGACCAATCAAAAAATATACATAACGAAATTTTAACTTAAAAAATAAAAGTTAATTTTTTGCAATAGTTTTTAATTAACCAATTATTATAAAACTAATTAATTTTGGTTATGGTTAAATTTTTTATAAGATCACCCTTAATTTAGGGTTTATTTTTCTTCTCACAATTTTAGACTTTTAGATGTACCAAAGAAACCAAAACCTTAAAAAAAAAAAAAAAACACAAGAATATCCTCACCAGCATATGAATTTTCTAACAAGAGAAATACACTAGCATAAAATAGTTGATAAAAATTTAACATTAACCCTTTCTTTATGTGTCTCTCCTACTGGACAGGATCCAGTAATCCACGCGCTTAAAAATGCTACCAAGACATATATAATAGCTCTGGAATTGGTGATCATTAATCATTAAGTCACATAACAGAGACTATAAAATACTCTTCAATTAAAAAAGATCATTATTATTAACAAAATGAGTAGTTATTTTTTCTTCATTTTTTTTTCGTATTACATCTTTAAATATATATTAATGAGAAAAAAGTTAAAATATAGAGTAAATTACATTATTCTCACGAGAGATAAAATATTACACCGCTCTCCCCTTTTACGTTAAAAAAAATTATTCTAATATTTAAAAATACTTTTAATTTAATTATTCATAAAAGTATTTTATTTTTTTTTTTGAGAAATTCCATGATTCAAGGAATATGCTCATCTTTTTCTGATGCAAAATATGTATTCCTTCTCTTTTGTAATTTGTGGGTGCAAAAGAAACTATTTCACTTCAATCTACTAAGGAATCATGTGAACAAAGATTGATTTAGTTATTAGACATCATAAATAATATGAATTCAAAATAAGTGTCTTACAGATGAAATGTTTCATTGGTTATACTTAATATCAAGATAACCAATCATTTTAATTTATTCGTCTTATTAATTTATCTATAAAAAAAATCTCTAAAAAAATGTCTATATTTGTTATCATTAAAACTTAAAATCTATAGAGTCTAAAATCATTTGTCCTAACATATTATATATTTATTAGTTAAAGAAATACATATATATTAACCAAATATATTATTTTTAATTTTCATTTATATTTAAATAAAATATCATATAATTTCTTTAAAAAATAAATAACCATATTATCTCAAACAAATCATATTTGTAATTTAAATTAAAAATTAAATTTGTATTTAAATGTATATAATAATATTTAATTAAGCAAAAAATAACAATAAACATACATTTAAATATAGTTATATTTTTACATTTTTATATTATATATTTGAATAAAAATTTATCATAGACTTTCTTAAAAAAAAACCATATTATCTCATACACAAAATTAAATTTGTAATTTAAATTAAAGATTATATTTGCATTTAAATGTAACATAACAATAAATATACATTGAAATATACTTATTTTATTTTACATATTATATATATATATATATATATATATATATATATATATATATATATATATATTTTCACTTGCCATTTGGGATGTATAATATCCAAATTCATAACCAACATAAAACTTGGATTTATATTAAATGATAGTTGAATTGAGATACAAATCATGTATAATTTTTTTTTTTTAAATCACGAATAGTATTATGAATCTTGCGATTCATGAAGAAGTAATTTATATAATTAGCAAAAATATATTAAAACACATATTCATTATTAATAACTAAAAAATATGTCTTGAATCATAAAATGCATGATTAATTTTAAAATTTGTTATAATAGAATAATATTAAAATTTATCATAAATATTTTACAATTAAAATTATTTTATATTTTATATATTAAAACTAACAAATTCAATAGAAAGTGTGTCTGGAAAAGACGATTTTTCCAAATTTCAGCTATTTTGGAGAATAAGCTGATTGTTTGAAAAACTAATTGAAATTTATAAACAATTTTTTCTAGTTTTTTTTAATAATGAATTTGAAGATTTGAAACTTGTGATTATTTTTCAACAGTTTTTTTTTTCATTTAAAATTCATTTACTACATAAAAACTAATTTTTGTTATATCCAAACGAATTTAAATATCTAGAACCCACTTTACAGCAAAATTAGTCAATCCCAAGCCTAGATTTGCAAATAGCTGAAAGACTTAACATGGTAACTTAGAAGGCAAATGGCATAAGGGAAAGTACAAGCTCTACAAGCGAAGACTTAGAAGGTCCTTCCACCCAGGTGAAGAGATTATAAAGGAAAAGAGTATCCACGCAAGTACTTGGAGTCCACACCTGACTCGCGGACTAGAGCAATGCGCCCAGTTCGTGCCACCTCAAACAATCATAAACAAACATCATAAAGACTGGATTCAAGTAATAAACAGAGCTAGCTGTGCAAAAACCATAGTCTAAAAACAAGGCTGAACCATCCAGTTGGGTCCAATCCGATTATATGTCACAAGACTCAAAGTGAATAAGTGCACTATATTAACTCGATTAAATTTAAAGTGCATCATGATCTTAATTTACTAAAATTTAAAGGTTCATATACCTCTGCTTGTTATAAAGACAAAATCATTTAGACTTCAGAGAAGGTTTTTACGAATTTCAGATATAATATAAATATCTTTTTATACAGTGTAAACAAATATTAAAAAATTATTTAATATTAATTTCATTATATATTTATTATTTAATCTATACAGTCACAAAAATACTTATTCATTGTGGTATATTTTTCATATATATTCTACAGTTTTTATATTTTAATAAAATATATATACTCAAAATATTACTCCTTTGAATACTCAGTATTTTGTTTTTGAAATAATGTCTATCAGTGTGCTAACTGCTTAATAAAATCAACAATGGCATGTAGTTTGCTATAAGTGAGGTGTGCTAACTGCCTTAAACCAAGACCATCTTTCTTTCCACCGGTATTCTGGCTTGTTAGAGCATCTGCAATAAGGTTGTTTATAAGCAACCCTCATTGCAGATGCTCTTAAACAATGGATAATGCTCTTAAACAATAGAAAACGTCAGAACAAAATAAAAGCATCTAAATGAACAATCTTGGACAGAATCGAGAGATACATTTAAGGCAGCAAATGCACCAAATTCAATTCTGGAAATCTATGGAATAAGGTATTTAAACAAATCAACTGTCTTAGCAAAATATGACAAGGTGAAAAGACTTATACAACATACCTCACAAATGCCATATGGTTCTAACAATCTCTGCAATGCAACCATCTTGTCCAGGTCTCCGGTAAGCTGGTGCAACAACATATCAATTAGTTCCGGAAACAATTTCAAAGCAATACAGGATCTGTCAATCTGAAGTAATCATGGCAGAAGTTTCAAAAGATGCAAATACTTGGAAGCAAATAAATAAATACAAAAAAGAAAAAAATCAAATTTCCAATTTTGTTTCATCAGCTTAACCTTTTTAAGCAAAAAGAAGTAATCTGCTGCCTTAATAACCATAAGTCTAGTTGGAAGAAGAAAATAATTATTAATTAACCTAGCAGCAACCCAACAAATTTGCATCAATATGGTGTCATCAGTTGTTAACTTCTACTATATTACACTTTTTTTGAGGAAAAACATCATCTCAGGGCCCCAATTTTGTCAATAATATTAATTTGAAAGAAGGAAAATATAGATCTATAAAGGTTAGGGTACAATTGTTATTTAAACCTACAATTGTATTTGTTAAGATTAGAAGAAAACAAACACTTCTGTTGCTGACTGATAGCTGATCATCACAATAAAGAGAGAAAACACATGTGTAATGCTGCAGACAGTCGGCATAGAATGATTCTTAACACGTTAGGATGCTGGATAAATTGCTTAATGGTATCTATTTTCATGACCTTGAAAAAACTATATGATAGCAGCTCTGATCCCCTGCCTAATTGGTGTTAGCTTTGTTGACTGTTGGGACAAATTTTCATCCAATAGACATTAAACTAATAACAATGCAGGATCCTATGACCTCGTAGCACCGTATTATTCAGCTAAAATATATTGGTTTAAGTGCAATTTGTAAGAACCCTATAGTCACTAAATAGGGGAAAGCAGTATTCACCATGTTTGAGTATCAAATAAGTTGATGTTAAATAAGATACTATATCACTTGGTTGAAAAGTCTACATAAAATTCACCTCTAGAGTTATTGTGTGATCAGATACATCAACAGCTTTAGCCCGGAAAATGCTGGCAATATCAAGGACATCGCGCCGTGCAGCAGCATTTACAGCAATTTTTATTAGCATCAACTCTCGCTCAGCAAATGGCAAGTGGGTGATATCACGAACCTGAAGAAATATCCGTTTATAGAAATGTATAAAATGGCCATATTTTTTTGATGTTAAAAATGGTCAAATATTTATGCACTCTATCAATCTTTTTCTCAATGGTAAAATACATTAGGAAGAAACAAAGATAGGAAGATAAGGATTTATGCAAATAAGACCTGATAGAAAGTTTTTCGATTGGAATTCTGGAACAAGTTAGGTTTTTAAAATAAGGCTAGTGCAAAATAGTCGAGTTTCAGAATACTCTTTATTATTCAGATACTACTAGAGAACACAAAATCCACTAAATATTTAGCTCTGCATTTGTGTCCAAACCAACACAAATGTCCAGTGGTAGCCAGGTGCACAAACAATAAAAAAAGAAAGGATGTAATGCGGTTTGAACTACAGTGAAGTATAGGCTATTGTCAATGGGCAAAAACAACGGAAAAAATTTATTTGAACTACAGTAAACAATAGGCTTATTGTCCATAGGCAAAAACAAGGGGAAAACAAGGTTTGAACTATGATCAATGATTTCAAGCAGTACATGCTCAATGTTGAAATCTGACAATCTGTAGTTAGAGGAATATTCTAACAACTTTGGCAAATTCTTTAGTCCAATATACCTAAATCTTCACTGTAGCCAAAATTTAGTACAGCCTATGATGTAACTACTCATTTTAGAATATAATAGGATATACCATGGGGAATTACTATTCCAAGCTTATCAGGCATTAGCCTGTTCCTCCTCCACTTTCACAGTTTCACCCCAAATCACAAAAAAGCTTAGTTGGGTTACTTTCTAGACTTCTCAGGTTCACATGTTTGGCTAAGCCAGATATGTTCATTTGGGTCCATAGATGGAGACCTGCCCTTACAAGGTTTGTGGGAATAGTTTTTTTTTTTTTTCAGAAATATATTTTAATGCAAAATAAACTTAATCAAACAAGCACTCAAACTGCTACAGCCTACAGGACACTGAAAACAGTAATACTTAAAAACAATTATTGCTCAAATCAAATAATTTATAGGATATGAGGTATTTTTTTTTTTCAAAGAGAGTTTGAACCTCATGTAGCTCTACTAGCTTATACAGTTGCTGCACCAGCTTGCCGATTGACTCATCTGTCCCAGGAACCACGGTTGTAAGTCGAGAAAGTCCTTCAACTTCTGCATGTCCTACAGCTAAACTCTGGAAATAACAAAGCAGATTCAAGAAGATAAGAAAACCCAAAAGATTAGACTTATATGCTTGCACTTTGTACACATTAAAAAAAATGCAAACCTGAATGTTATAGCCCCTTCTAGCAAAAACTCCTGTAACAATGTTTAGAACTCCGGGAGCATCATTCACAAGCATGGATAAAGTGTGTGATCGAATTCCACTAATCTGAAGGCATTTATCCCAACAGTGAGATAGTTCCAAACATGCCAGTCAGAAAATTGATGAATATTACATGCTAATGTGCAACTAGCATTATACTATATTTTTGGATCTTTATAAGCATGAAATATTTCTAATTATAATAATTAAGACTTCACAGTTGAAAAAAATTATGAAGCACTTTTGAAACAAATTTTTTTGTCCCAAGCCTTTTAATACGTGATTTCTGAAAACAAAAATCATGTTAGCTCAACAAAATTAAAGTTAAATACAACTTTTGTCCCAAGCCTTCTAATTAAATTAAATTTAATCATTTTACATTTAAGGACATAAGCAACTTACATCTTCATCATTGAGGACACCCCAGTGAGCATCAAGTATTTGATTGAATGTAAAACCATCTGAAGGCTCTATTGGATAAACATCTCCCTTCACACGAGAAAACATATCAAAAGAAAAGGTCAGAGAAGGGGGCAAATATTGAACATGAAGTAATGGACTGCATTTATGCCAATGTTAGCTTTATTCTTTGCAATAGTTACTGATTTGTTCTCCTTTAACCAACCAATCATTGAAATTCTATAAACTCAAATTAAAACAGTTGATGCTAAGCAAAGACAATATAAGTCCAACAAGAATATATTATGATGCTCAAGACTGACCTAGAATGTATCATTCAATTTCTACCAGAACCAGAACCTAGCTAGTAACAAGAATCAAATAATTGCTCTGAATTTTGGTGTCTAAGGGAATGTGGAGTCAGGGAAAGAAAGGTATATGGATAATGAAGTCACAATCAACAATACAAAATCAATTTGATGGACCTAATGGCCTCTTATGAGAAAAAAAAAATAAGAAAGGAAAAGAGTGAGTACAACTGTGTGGAGGATAAAATAGTCTCCAAAATAAATGGGAAAAAAGATGCAAGAAATTTTTTTTTTTGGGGGGGGGGGGGAGGGGGGGTGGATAAGAAGATAGAGAGCCTGCCCAGGTAAATGTCAGAAATGACAACTCATTTAAAAAAGAAAACAGCATAATAACAAAGGGGATACATAAACACAATCCTGTCCCATATTTTGCTGAAGGAAAAAGCTACATTCTTAAATATGAGGCCGTTATACTGCAGCCAGGCACACAAAAGAATTCCATAAAGTGCAAACTGCCATAAAACTTCAGCCTGTTTACCAATCCTTTCTAATAAGGGCGGCCCAGTGCACGAGGCTCCCACCTAGTGGGGTCTGGGGAGGGTAGATGTACGCAGCCTTACCCCCGCAAGCGGAGAGGCTGTTTCCAGGACTTGAACCCGTGACCTCTTGGTCACTAAGCAGCAACCTTTCTAATATAATATTAAAATATGTTCCAAAAGCACAAGGGACAAAAAGTGTTCAGCTGTAAAAATCATTAGCTGGAATGTCAATAGTGTTTTGAAATATGCATAAGAATTGAAACCATTTAGCAAAATTTGCCAAATTAATACAGGAAACTAAGTTTGTTCATGATTTCTAAATTTAAAACTTTTGATAGGATATGTCAATTATTTAATTTCAGGCTAATATATTTCAGTTTTAAAGTTGAAGTGTTCAAACATAGATTTAAAAAGGAAATGGTAGGGTTAAAGAGTATATAAGATCATACCCCCACAGGCACATCATTTTTGGCAACAGGAGTCATATTTTTTGCTCCCACGAGGGCATTAACAGGTGTTTTTCCTTCAAGATCTGGATAAGAAGCAGCTGAATACCGCCAAAATGGAGCAGATGCACCCATCTTTTCCCTTCTTAATGCAATCTAAGTATGGTTACATCATTAGATAATAATGAATTAGTTAATTTTGCACAGCCTACAATATACTAGTAACACTCAACAAAGTGGACAAGATACAAAAGTTAAGGAATTTCTTATGTACTCAACCTTTCCAGTTCTGGCTATTTCTTTAATTCCAAACTTGCCAAAATTTCTTTGAACAGCAGCCATCTTCCCTGGGTCTCCAGTTACCTGTAACATTTGCAGAACTCACCTAAAATTATAACCTGATTTTATCCCTAAGAATAGGTAATGATGAATTGCAAGTAATGATGGTAATGGTGGTGACCAAGTAATAGATGGAAAATAAAATATGAAACAAACACTTCAGCAAATAAGGTTAACAATATCTACCCAGTTCATATCAGCACACTAGTTATTCCAGATATTTTTTAAAGATGAGAAAAATCCTATTTGAGTAAAAATCAAAGACACTAAGTCAATAAAAGAAAGGCAGTCCAACCAAGTCAACAATACAGTCATACTTCAACCTTAGTTTCCTAATTATACCATTATTATTTATGCAATGAAAGGAACAGTATATGAACACTAGTATGTTCCCAAAATAAGCCACAAGGCACTGTACTCAACATAATTTACATCCAATAATAAATAATTATCCTAATGAAACAAGAATGATATTTTTCCCCACTTTACAACTACAATCCAATTGTTTAGAAGCCCACGCCAATTAACCATACCAACGCAAGAACAAAGGCCTAGCCGCAAGATACCAGAACTTTGATGTTGGCCATACAATGATTTCCATTTGCTTTCACCTTCAACTTTTGTCAAACAGTCCTTTGTAATGGCACAGGCAGCACTGTTGAATCCATTGACACTTAAAATATTTGAGCCGCATCAATGATTGAGCATTGAGCACTTTGCAATTAAAAATCTAAGCCTACTATTGACTATTGAGTAGTGTTGTAACGCATTCAAAAGACTCTCTCAAAATTTTCTATACATAAATACACAAATATAGCCAGAAAGAAACCTTCATGAAGACATTATGACCTCAAACAACAAATATTCTCAATTCTTGGTCCTAGTATAACTAACTGGTATAAACTTCACAGAGAATTCTACAGAATCCGAGAAGTTTTAGCAATATATATGAATAAAGGTGATAGATGATAATGCAACTCAACCAGCAACAACAAGAAATACACTAAAACATGGAAATTAAAAATTAAAACATAAAAAATTAAAACCTCAATTGTCACTGAATGTTCCGAGATATCCACTATCTTAGCTCTGAAGATGTCCACCAACCACTTCAACTGAAAACATCCAATCAAATAAATAACTAAACAAATAGAAGCAAACAAACGCATACATATACAACAACCACCAACCACTGAGCAGGTACCTCCGCATGGTGTTTCGGATCTGCATGCACTTTTATAAGCATCAGTTCACGTTCCACCTGCGGTTCCTTCGAAAGATCCTCTACCTGGACAGAAACAACACCAGCAGCATCAAGCAGTCAGTGCAAGTTTCCTTAAGATTCATTTTCTCAAAATTTTCACATTCAAACACTTTCCCCAAATAGCACATCACACAAAACACACAAGTATCGCGCTAATTACAAAACTCGCACGCTACGAACAAACGGTGAACCTTCAAAACGTTGACGAGCTTCTGAAGCTGTTCCATGACTTGGCGCAGCACCTTGTCGGTTCCGGACACGACGATAGTGAAGAGCGCCTTGTCCTCATTGAGGCCAACGGCAAGCGATTCGATGTTGTATCCTCTTCTCGCGAACACGCCGGCAATCCGGTTTATCATTCCGCTCTCATCGCCGACGAACACCGAAATCGTGTGCCGCCGAATCCTGCATTGTCATTTAAAATCGGTTACTAACGAGTAACAACGAATCGGAAGAGTAACTAAGTGAAGGAGTCGCGGAAGGAACGGAATACGAGACGTGCTTTGAGCGGGAGGGAGAGGGAGGAGTGGTAGGGCCGCTGGCGGAGACGGCGGAGGTGGCGGCGGAGGAGGCGGCGGAGAGGTTGAGTTTGTTGGCGCGGAAGGTGTGAGGAGTGGAGATGGAAGGTGGTTTGGGAGAGAAGAGAGGTTTGGGTTTGGGAGAACGGAATTTGAGGGTTTGGATTGGAGTGAGTGTGGCTGCCATTCGAAGAGGGGAAGCGAATTGAAATCAAAGGTGACGGCACCGGGAGTGCGTGTGTGTGGGCTTGCGAGAGTAACTCGTGTTCTTCTGCTTCCACTGCGTTGTGGCGGCGGTTTTATTTATTTATTTATCTATTTTTTAGAAATGATAGTACAAAAACAAAAACACTCATTGATTTTTTCAAATTGACTATGATAATATGCTACGGTTATTAAGACCGGTAATGAAAAAGGCATTCCATCTTACGATTAAAAAAAATTTAAAATATAATTTTTATTTTGTGTAATATTTTTTTTATTTTATTCTTAGATATATTGAAAAAAATAATATATAAATATAAAAATATAATTATCATTAAATAAGTGAAGAAAAAGGTATCCCGTTGTTATAAATTTTATTACATGAAAATGGAAATTTATGACGAAATAAATTTGGGATAAAACACGATGGAGATTCGGTAGAATAAGTTTTTTTTCCCATAACCGAAAATCGCATCATGAATCATGATTTATGTGTATCATAAATTTAGATAACGTAAAAATCATGATTTGTAACGATGATTAAAATATATTTAATTAATCGTAAATTTTTTTAACATATATATATATATAATATTTGATGTCTAATTTTTATTTAATTAAATAAAAGTAATATAATATTTTTATCATATTAAAAATAAAATAAAAATGATAATTTTTCACCTCTTAATGAAAATATTTTTTTATAAGAATTTGATGTAAAAAAATAAAAATAAAAAAAAATTCATGAATGGCATTTTTAAAAAATAATTAACTAAATATGAAAAACAAATATTTTCCTTCATAGTAATTTAAAATTTAAAATTTTAAATGTGATACTATAACATAAGAAAATACATAAATCACAAGAAAAAAAATATTTGGAGGTAAAATTTGTTAAAATGCGAAAGTTTCTAAAATATAAAATGTAATTAAGACTCTATCAATTATTTTACATTATTAAGTTTATTCATACATATAAAACTAGTATCGCGTTAGTATTTTCATGAGAGCACATAATTTACTAAAATCTAAAAAATTTGGACCATAATTTGTAACAAAAAAAATTTAGGACAAAATTTGCCAAAAAGAAATGAAACCTTGGAACATAAAATACAATAAATCTAAATATTTCTTATTTTATACTCATATGAGGTCATATCTTTGCTTTTCTATCAATTTTATAATTCTAAACTCTCTTCCCTGCCTCAAATATGATGTTACAGTGTTTGTATATGTGAAAATTTTGTTATGGTCTAATTCTGAACAATAATAGATACCTTGACTTGTCAATATTTGATTTACAATTTTTTATTTTTTTTGTGCATATTTAATTTCACACTTATAATTTATGTTTAAATAAGAATCACGTTAAAATTTATACAAAGTAACTAAGTGAACGTTTAGATTTGTGTTTACGATCTACTTTTGTCAATAAATCTGTCCAAAATACCAAATTAATGCAAGAGCAAGTATTGACTAGTTCAAGTTGATCTACGACATATTAATATTGACATTAAATCTAATAGATACTAATTGTTGCTTTCATCGGTTTACATCAACATTTATCTAAAATGTTTTCAAACATGCTCTCGATATAGTATCTTCCAAATAATTCATTAGGGAAATGTTTTTATTGAAAATAATTTGATCTTGTATGTTCTTACTTTTTTTTTTCTTTCAAATTAATCACAAGATATGTAAACGATTAATATACAATATTTATTTCATTTATCGAGAGTTTTAATAATTGATATATTTTTATGAATAATTAAAATTCAATAGCTTTATTTGTATTCACAATTTTGATTATATTTGAGACAAAGTTAATAATTGATAATTTTGAATTATTAATTATATTTTGATTACTGTATAAAATTATGTTCCTTTATCAACCTTTTATTTAAAAAAAAACAGTTTTTTGTAATTTTTTATTTATTAATTTATTTTGCACTTAAATTTCAATTAAACAAGGTATTTTTAAACAAGTTTTATTTAATTTTTAATTATATTTTTCATAATTTTTTTTAAATTTCTTTCTTCATTAATTATTTTCTATGAGACAAATTCTTTTATTTCTCTCTCCTATTTTCACTATCTCCTCTTCATTTGTATCTCATTTCATCTGCACTAAATAGAGTGCATAGGTGAAAAAAATAATTTTGAAATTATATATATATATATATATATATATATATATATATATAATTTAACCAGTTAAGCCAAATTGAGCTAAAATGTTGACCATTTGATTTACTTTCTTGCAAATGTGATATCATTGACAAAGACTCCTTCATCACCAAAGTGAAGGATTTAAGTAACCAAAAAAAAAAGTTGGATAAGATTTGTTACAAATGATTATCAAGATGTTGGATTTCTGACTAAGAATTGGTTCTATAAATAAAAATGTGATGTCACAAAATTCATGAAATTCGTGATCAAATTACTTTAAACCAATCGAAATGCTCTTTAATTATATACTAATGACTAACGAAGATCTTAATTGAATTTAGAAGAAAAGGTTAAAATAAAATTGACATTAAAGATAACTTATTAGAGTTGTCTCAGTGATAAATAGTCTAGGTAGTTTAGTCAAAGTTCTAAATTTAAGTATCATTTACATTATTTTATATAAAAAAATGTCATTAGAGAATTAAAGAGAATGCGACAGAACATGTTTATATATAAGGTTAAAAAAAATTGAGAACTTTTTTACAAAAAAAAAAAAATCTTTATTTTTTCAGTAAAAAAGTTCTTAAGAAAAACGGTTCGTAATAAGCAAGAACCCAAATAGGCATGACCGAAGCTGCTCCTACTACACCACCACATGCACCAATTCGGTGGAAGAGTAGACCATCCAAATTAAATTGGGCCGAGAAACAGTAGAGGCCTCATTGGTGGGCTTTGGGTTATGGGCTAGGTTGACGATTTGTTGCTCTTTTCAATTTTTTGTTAAAAAATATAATATAAAAAGCCAGAAAGAATATATTAGAAAATAATTTTTTTAAAAAAGAAAACAAGGAGTCACACACAAATTATTTACCTCAAACATAAGATAGAATAATGTATTCATTATCTAGTATATATCTAATGCATATCAAACATTAGATAATATTATTCTATTTTATTTTTATCCGACTCTCATATCTAAATTATAATATTTATTTTCTTTAAAATAAAAGGTGAAATGAGAAAATGATAACATTTAAAAGATTTTTTTTATGAAAAACTGAAGGTTAAAGACTAATCTCCCACTATATTAAAATATATTTAAGAGACCTGTCTCTTTTAATTTACAGTGAAATTCCTGAACATATATTTAAAAAATAATATGATCTGTCAACAATATTTGAAAAGGATAAAAACATTTTTGATTCGTTTTTAAAGGAATAAGTTTACCCAATATATTTTTTTTAACATTGAGATGAGATGATATTCCTCCACAATTTTGTTTATGAGGTCAATGCTTGACTTGTATGGACCGTGTATCACGAAAATATTGCATTATCTCTTACTC
Organism: Cajanus cajan; assembly: GCF_000230855.2. Taxonomy (NCBI): domain Eukaryota; kingdom Viridiplantae; phylum Streptophyta; class Magnoliopsida; order Fabales; family Fabaceae; genus Cajanus; species Cajanus cajan. The sequence continues at coordinate 81,411,228 of NC_138518.1, forward strand.
GTTGAGATCAACTGAAACAAACAAAATGTTTAGCTTTCAAAATGAAAGCATGAAACGTTGAAGAGAGAAAAAGTTCACATGGACACTAACAATACTTGTTGGGTGTTACATTTCAATTGGATAACATTACTCGGGAATCCGACCCGCATAAATTTAGTGACTCTCACACAAAATGCATTTGCATAGGTGTCCATTTTTTTGTCTCTTGCTATAAAGAAAGGAAGCCTTTCATATCATCAATGATTTATTATGGACTGTGGCCTACAAGGACTATGGGTGTGGCTATCTTTCTATTATTTTTTAGGTGAGAAGTGATTCATTTTGGGGCTATTTGTAGGTGGATGAAAGAGAAAGATAAAAACAATAATATATGAAATTAGTGAGGTAATTAAAAAAAGATAATAAGAAAATAAAGTGAAAAAATAAGGTAAAAAGTGTATAAGTATAATCATTGATTTTAGGCGTATGTTTTGGTTGGAAACCCTAAACCAAGTGATGTTACCCATCAAACAATCTAGAATGAGAATTATGACATAATTGTATAATTGTTCAATTAATTAGAGCCGACATGATTTGTCCTTTTTAACTCAAATGGTTAATTATCTTGTTGTCGCTGACCCTATTAGAATCATTTCGATCGATTTCATAGTTTCATCTTTTGGGAGCGAATTAATTCCATGTACTTGCAAAATTGCTTTGGCCTTGTGCATGAAAATATATTGTTTTTAGGTTTGTAAGGAAAAACTTGTAAAAAGACGAAGTTTCATGTGCAGCTACCTAAGCTATCCAAAGGAAAACGCTGGGCTAGTTTGTTCTTGCGTTGGAATAGTTAAAAAAAATTCAAAATTTTGCACACAATAATACATGTCGTTTTATTTTTCTTATTGTGCCATGTTTATTAATTTATTAGTTTTAATTGGATAAAAAAACTATATTGCATTATTTAAATAAAATTAAATTATTTAAATTTTATTTATATTTTAAGTCATCATTCATAGGATTTTTCTTTTTATATTTGAGTTTGGAAGAAGGTAAAGAAATACAGTATGATACAGTATATATAAACTTAGTTTTTATCTTTATTTATTATTTTTAAGAGTCACGTTCTTTTCGATTAACTCAATTGACTTTTTCTTCTATCTTTTTGTTAAAAAAAGATAAAACAAGACAAGGTACAATTTTATATAATATTAAAACCAATCATCAATTTCTTTGACAATTTTTAATAGAAGTATGGATCATCTACCTCATTTAAACACAAGTCTATAAAGGAGGATATAAAATAATAAAAGAAACAAATTTAATCATAAATTTTAATTAATAAAAATAAATAGATTTAACCAGTTGCACTACTCTTACAAAATCATGAGATATTTTATATTAGATAAGCTTAATTTTAAGATTATTCTAATATTAATATAATTTCATATTCAGATTTTAAATTTTAGCACACCAAATCATGAAATCAATAAAAAAAAATGCTTCTTGATTTAAATAATTTACGTTTTATAGCTTTCTACTTAATTTTTAAAAGTTTTTTCCCTTGATTTTTTTATTTAATAAATAAAATGTATTATTAGTAAAAATATTTTATATTCTCATTAATTATATTTATAATTTTCACTTAACTTTAAAAATATTCATACATATACGAAACACTTGACAGTTATAGTAATTATTTGATATTTAAATATTGACTATATTAATAGGATAAGAAAGGGAAGACTTTGAATCCAAATGTCCGTTAGAGCAAGTCATTTTTAAGTTTTAATTAATTAGCACTATCTAGTTTGAAAGCATGTTTAATTATAATTTTATTAAATACACATAGTTATGACTAAATTCTTCTTTTAATTATTTGTTTAATTAGTTTAATTTAATATTTTACTATTAAAAGGTATAATTTTATCTTGATTTTTATAAATGATACGATATTATCTAATCCATTCAATAGAGATTAATAACATTAATTTGTTGTACAAATTTTGAATACATTTTTTTTTTAATTATATCACAAATACAAAGTGATAATGTCAGAAAATAACATTTCATTGTTTTTAAAAATTAAAGAACTAAATTCAATATTTTAATGACAAAAAATCAAATTAATCAATTAAATAAAATGATAAACAAAAAGGTCTATTCTTATACATGTGATAAGTTAATTATTAATTATAAAGTTAAAACTAAATTATATTTTTAATTTTCATCTTATTTTAAGGTTTATTTTACTCTTTTATTTGACATATATTATCTGTGTAAACATTTTTATATTTTGAATAATTAAAAATAATGAATGATATATTTTTTAAAATAATTATAATAAAAAATTAACAACCTTATCTAATATAACACTAATTAAATTAATTGAATAATATATACAATACAAACGATTTTTATATTATTAATACTTGTATTATTATTATTTTTTTATATGGCGGTCAAATCATATAAAGAATTAGTCAAACTACGCGAATAATCAATCAGAAATATCCACGTTCCTGAAAACATGCATCACTTAAATTAAATATCCATTAAAAAATTTAGTCACTGTTTAATATTAGTATATCTTTTGCATACGAGTATGGAGTAGTTTTTAGCTGGGTATGGCAATCAAACCTGACTCATGAGTATTTGTTTGATTTGGACGGGAAAAATTTATATTTAACGAATTTGGGTTTGAGTTCAGAATTTACCTTATTAATAAAAGTGGGAGTGGGAACATGGATGTTAATACACGTTCTCTCCTTATTTTACTTAATAATATAATTAAAATATTATTTATATATATATATAAATTAAAAATATTTATATGTAAAATTTTGTATTATCTTATTTATTTTATTTTTTTAAAAAAAATTTATTTATATTTATTAGAAATAGAAAAAAAAAAAGTTCAAGAACGGGAATGGGGTGGAGTGAAAAAACTCGAACTTGCTAGAAATAAATTCCCGACGAATATCAGAGATGGTTTAAATTTGCGAGTGGGCTAGAGAACATAAATTCCGCCCCGGCGGTTGTCATGCCTAATTTTAGCGGTGCAATTAATCAATCCATGTTGTGGGCATTTTATTAAAGAAATTAATGCTGCTGACAGAGATAACGTGAGAAATGGTGTGAAGAAAGAAAAATCCTCCAAAATGAGCATCAAACGCGTAGGCGTAGATATAATGATATATAATGTACACTAGTCTCCTACTATACAGTGTAATAAATTTCTATAGTCAATTGAAGACAGATTGTAGCAGTTATTTTACTATAAATTAATCGCTGGATCCTTACAGGTTGCTTGACTTCAAAGTTTTGGATTGAAATTGTCTTTAAAAAGAGACAAACGGGTAGTTATATTACATTTTTTTATTTAGCAAGTTGCGACTAGCTAAATTATCAAACATTTATTACTACATGTTTACTTAAATAATAAAAAGAAATAAAAATTGATAAGAAAAATATATTTAACTGTGTTTTTTGGCGGATATTATTCTGTTGTGTCAGCGTGCGTATATAATTTATTTTGGAGAAAAAGAAGAAGAATTTATTTGAAGCCAATGAAAACGATGCGAGTCCCCGTAAGTCAACCAGACGGGTCTAATAGCGGGAAAGAGAGAAGAGAGAGAGAGAGAGAGAGAGAGATGGGTGCCTTGTTTGGCGCAAACGTGTAAATGATGCATAGATGAAGGATCCTCTCCCACCAAAAAAAAGTGCTATTATTATGATAATTAATTTGGTGGTGAGTGGGCGCTAATAGTAATAGTAATTTCCGTCCGTGGCTCCCTCCCCGCAATTGGATTTCATTTTTGATTGGGAGCGGAAGCAACATGTAGAGAAGTTGTGGCGAGGGCAGGGCGAATCCAAAGGCACGTGCGAGACGAGAAGTTGTGTTTAGGGTTGCGAAAGTCTCGGGCAGCATGGAAAGCATTGCCGCGCAGCTGAAGCGCGGCATCTCGCGCCAGTTCTCGTCGGGGTCGCTGCGGAAGAATCTGAGCCGCCAGTTCACGCGCCAGGCCTCGCTGGATCCGCGCCGGAACAACCAGCGCTTCAGCTTCGGCCGCCAGTCCTCGCTCGATCCGATACGCCGGAGCCCGGGGCCGGACCACGCCGAGCTATCGGTGCCCGAGAATCTCGACTCCACCATGCAGCTGCTCTTCATGGCCTGCCGCGGCGACGTCAGGGGAGTCGAGGACCTGCTCAACGAAGGCATCGACGTCAACAGCATCGACCTCGACGGCCGCACCGCCCTCCACGTCGCCGCCTGCGAGGGACACGTCGAAGTCGCCAAGCTCTTGCTCACACGCAAGGCCAACATCGACGCTCGCGATCGCTGGGGCAGCACTGTAATTTCACTCTCTCTCTTTCATCAACCTCGCCTTTTAATTCATTTATTGTCTCATCTTATACTAATTCAATGAAGTATGCTGCTAGATAGTATCAATTTATCATTGTTATTATTGTGAATTTAATTTAGATGTACTAATGATATAATGAATGTCATCAAATCATGTCTTGTTGTTAATTTCTATTATAGGTTAATCAATGAGTGAATCTTGATTAGTTGATAATGTAAAATCTTCGTCATGATTAAACTGTATTAATTTTGCAAGCTTAATTTAAAAAAAAAAAATACACAATGAGTTAATTTAAGGTCTGTTATGATAAATATTTTTTTAAAAAGAAAATAGGAAGTGAAATAGTAAAAAAAAAATTATAAGCTAAAATTATTTTGTACATCTGTTTAAAATATTTCTTTTTTGGAAAAATTGAAAGGTAAACATTTCTACAAATTTGCGAAAACTAATTTTACAAGTGTGTTTAGATTAGATTTAATTTTTTCATTTCTGTTTCATGTCCGAAGTTGATAAATAGTTATATCTACTTTTTTTTCTTTCAATTTTTTACTATGATTTCGGGAGTCAAAATTGATTATGGTAGCTATCCAATCATGCTATAAATAGTCAGAAATCTTGATTTATTTCAATTTTGTGATCGGATGATAACGGAAAAATCATTTACTGTGTAATTGCATTTTAATTAAATGCTATTATTTTTGTAGTTATTTTTTTAGGCTAAAATTGATTTGATTTTTTGTGGTAAGTGGTGATGGATGTGTGGATGTGCAGGCGGCGGCGGATGCCAAATATTATGGGAATACAGAAATTTATTACATGTTGAAGGCTCGAGGAGCGAAAGTGCCGGTATTGTGTCACCTTTCTTTGTTTGTTATGGGTCAGTGAATATGTTGGATATATTGAATTAAGGGGCTTACTGGTTAATTATCTTTGACGTGGTCAGAAAACCAGGAAGACTCCAATGACTGTTGCGAATCCTCGTGAAGTTCCGGAATATGAACTCAACCCGTTAGAGCTACAGGTTCGGAAGAGTGATGGTATTTCAAAGGTATGATGCTTCTCTTTCTTTCATTTTTTATTTGGTTATTTAATAGTTATGGCTATTTTTGGCATATTATACAACTTGGATTTCACCTGGACATGGTATTTTTTCATGGAAATGCATGTTGATACTTGCAACTGACACAACTATTCTGATTGAGGGAGCTTTTTTGCTTTTAGTTATGTAATTTGCATGGCTAGTAATGTAGTACAAGATGTTTACTACCGCCTGTTAAATATTTGCTTTGCCATATTTCGCAACCGTCTGATTTTTTATTTTGTCTCCCCAATATTTTATATTTCCTGTTAAATTTTATTGTTTGGGTTTATTTCTAGTGAATATCAGCAAAGTGGTACTTGTTGATTCCTAATGTGCTGGTGCTTCATGCATAACAAAAGTTGCTGATACTTGTTAGGATTGTGTCCATAGATCTACAAACATCTGACATTATTAAGCTAAATAATGATGCGTGTTAAACTTGCTTGCATAGTTCTTCACTGTTGTTTGATCCATCTATTTGCAGGGAATATACCAAGTAGCTAAATGGAATGGCACAAAGGTTGCAGTGAAGATACTTGACAAGGACAGTTATTCAGATCCTGATTCCATGTATGTATACATCACAGCAATTGAACTTGTTTGTGTGATATGATATGCTTCTTGCCAGCCAACCGGCTTGTTTGATGCTGCTTATCTAAGTTCTTGTCTGACTGCAATTGCATATATCATTACTTTTCACTTTGATTTTTGGTCAGAGTAGATGCTCTAAATTGCTGTTTGTTTTTATACTTTATTACTCAAACTTGGCTCTAAATTTTAATACCATTTCAATAATTCACTCAGAAATGCTTTCAAGCACGAGCTCACATTATTAGAAAGGGTGCGACATCCGAACGTGGTCCAGTTTGTTGGAGCTGTCACCCAAAATATACCTATGATGATTGTTCGTGAGTACCATGCTAAGGTAAGCTAACCCCCTCTGTTCCTTTCTATCTTTGCAAAGTAATTTTCTTGTATCTAACTCAATTTTCTTTGCTCATATTAATGTTGATTTTCAGGGTGACCTGGCAAGTTATCTTCAAAAGAAAGGGCGTTTGTCCCCATCAAAAGTTCTACGGTTTGCTCTTGATATTGCTAGGCAAGTAACCATTTCAAGGAACTACGCTGTGCGAAATCTTTGTAAACGCATCTTTTGAAAAAGCTTTCATCCCTTTTCTTAATTTTATTATCTCTAATATTGTCATTGGTTTCTATAAGGCGTCTCTGGTCATTTTCTTTGCTTGCTAAGTTTATAATGTAGCAAATGATTATAAATTTGTTGAGCATTTTACCAGATTGTTTATAAAGATTTATTGATAATTTGTTGTTGGCAGGGGCATGAACTATCTTCATGAATGCAAACCAGATCCAGTTTTTCACTGTGATTTAAAGCCAAAGTAAGACCACTTAATACAATCTGATGTTTATTTTATGACCGAGTGCATTTTGAATTAGATTTTTTCTCATGGGATTACTGTTCCTTTAATATATGAAATTTTGGTAAGGTGCCAGAAATATTTTGCTGGATAATGGAGGGCAATTGAAGATAGCTGGATTTGGCACGGTGAGACTTACACTAATCTCACCTGATGAAGCAACACTGGTACAGCCTGAGCCTAACATTGATCTTTCAAGTAAGTTTTTTGACTATTTCCATTTTAATTGTCTTGGATTTTGTCTCCTTCCTCATTGATTGGAAGATTTTTATTCTCCAGTGTCCTATTTTCTTGCATTAAGAATCAGTTGAATTATAAACTGGTTGAACATATAAGAGTTGTGAATGCAATAGGAATTTGCTTTTCACGGATGAATTAAGTATACCCGTTAAAATTGGGTATGGCAACTTTCACTAGCTGCCCTTAGCTTGGGTTAGACCATGAAAATGGTAAAATACAGTGCTGGAACTTCTGTTAATTCTATTACATCTTAAGATCAATATATTATATTTATATATTTAGAACTCTTGGTCAAAACTTGTTGGGCACTTGGGCTTAATGTTAAGGGGGTAGAGAGGGAAAATTTATAAGATGGTTCATCGTTTGGGATATGGAGATTTTTGATCATGCACATACCTTACTTCCATTTGATGGTGTTACATAGGTTCAAATTGTTTTAGGGGTTAAACCTTTTTCTCTCAACTTTCCTTACTTCAGGATATTGCCGACATTTAGGGTATGCTATGAAAGAATGTATCTCTATTATTCCCACCTTTATTCTTGTTTACATTATAAGTCTCGTGCAGACATGCAATGGTAAAATTCAGTTCAGGACTAGTGAATCTTGTCAATAGAATTTCAGTTTGACAATATGTACAAGTTTCCATTTAACAGAGAATTGTATTCTTCATAATTAATATAATTAACTAGGATATTAAAGAGTCCTGTATTTTTTTGTTGAGAAAAAATAGTAATAAAGCGTGCCTGAAGTTAGTTGCTACTACATATTGAATAACTGTTTCCATTTTATTTTTATATTTGTTTTAAATGTGTAATTAATAATGTTATTTTGGTAAAAGCAAAAATTGAATACGAAAGTAGGGAATTTCCTTTAGTGACTGTAGAGATTGCAAAAGCTGAAATTGCCATCATGATTTAAAGATTTACATACAAATAACTTAAGGTTTGTAGAATAATTTCTCCATTAAGATATTCATTCCATCTCTAAATGATGATCCCTTGGTCCAAACAAATACAAATTTTAAGAGAAAATGGACAAGCATTTTAAGAAAGATTGAGTAGTATACTGATATAATATTATTATACTTTATAGTCTAATAAAAATATTTGAAGATTAGAATTGCTAAAAGCGTCTTTCATGGTTCAATTAATGATTTGGCTGTATTCAGGCGTGTACGTGGCACCGGAGATTTACAAAGATGAAGTATTTGATAGAAGTGTGGATGCATATTCTTTTGGTCTCATTATATACGAGGTACCACATTTTTGCCACACCTATAATATTGTTAATCTGTTGTGATGTTTCATATATCAGATTAATTAGTTTTCAAGTAGTTTTTTCTGCGTGACTCTTATTTTTTGTTGCTTTGGGCAAAGCTTCTTGCCTTCGGAACATGAGTTTGAGTTACATTGAACAGTTATGCAGGCTAAAGCACTCAAGTGGAAAAAGTTGTGCTCTAACTATTAGCTATAGTTTTTAGTCTAGTGATAATCTACTAGTGTTTTTAGAGCTGAGATCACAAGTTCCTTAAGATTACTGATTCACTTAGTTTTCATGAAAAAACTTTGTAGCTTTTCCAAATTCATTTAGACTTTTTAAATTTACCACTCCAGTCTTCATATATTAATTGTCAATTAGTTGAAATTCAACTTTTTTTAATTTTATATTTCTTTCATGGACCCAGATGATAGAGGGTGTACAGCCCCTCCATCCCAGGTCCCCTGAGGAGGCAGTGAAGCTGATGTGTTTAGAAGGGTTAAGACCACCATTCAAGATCAAAACAAAACATTACCCTCCGGATTTGAAAGAGTTAGTCTATTTTAAAGTTGAAAAGAGGTCTTCAAGCTTCAGTTTATATTAAAAACGGTCTAACTATCATGTTGTATACAGGTTGATTGAGGAATGTTGGGATCCACAACCCGTTGTCAGGCCAACATTTTCTCAGGTCATTGTACGGTTGGACAAAATTGTTGCGAATTGCTCGAAACAAGGATGGTGGAAAGATACTTTTAAACTTCCATGGTATGTTTTCTAGATTATAAGTATGTTTAGATAGAAGGGATTTTGAGAATTTTATTACTGAAAATAAAGAGTAGTTTTTTAAAAACACTTCTAAATTTGTATGCAAATAGACTTTATATTCTTATAAAATTTTAGTTTCTATGGAGGAATTCAAAATCAAAACGATGAAATGTGATACCATGAAATGCTAAAATAATCACCCTTATGGTATGTGTCTGTGATGGGGATGTTTACCTCGGGCCATTTTAGTTCGATTTGAGTAACGCTAGTTTCAAAAAGATTGATATTACTGTTCTACTTGTTGATGAACTTTCTTTGCCCTTCTAAACTTGGTATTTACCATGATACGTTTCGATGCGTACAGGAAATAAATTGCAAGGTACATCTCACATGGCAAGGAAGACATCAAATTCAGGGTTGCATCATCAAAACCAATTTGTGAGCACATGTCGGTGTACTGTTAATAGTTTTGGAATTCGAATAATATTATCTTGAGCTTGAATTTGAGCGTGAAAAGGAAGTTACACGGTTCCACCTATGTTATCTGTCCACTGGAGGGTCTGGAACAGCTCTCTGTAAAATGTAACCATAAACGACATATAACATTTATTCTCAGAAAATTTTCTAATAAAAATGTGTTTCTGTACTTAAGAATAGACTACCATGGGCTACAACTATTAGCGCCTTTTTACACGATATATGTTATGTGGCTTATATGGAATCTGGTTTTTGTCCCTCAACACTCAACAGTCAAATTGTTGTTGTGGCACGCGGTGAGCGTTTAGCAATTTGTTAGGTCAGATTAGCAATCAATTAGTTTTTTTAGAAAAAAGTTAGCAATTAATTAGTTAAAATCTGAAAAATCGGTCGAGCTTAAAAATATTTCAGGTTCAAAGGATGGGAAGACAGGGATCGAATTTTAATAGAAAGGAGTGAAAAAAGTGAGAAATTTTGTTTGATGGATAAGAAAAAGAAAAAAAAAAGATTTAAAAAACCAAATTATTTTTGCATTATTATAATTTTAAAATTAAAAATACAAGTATATTTTAGACATTATATAATAAATGTTTTAAAATTTCTCCCTTCTAAATCTTCTAATTTGAAGTGAGTTTAAATTACATGAAAATAAGTTTTATTCCCTTTCATTTCCTTCCTAAAAATTGAACTAAATAATAAAAGTTTATAAAAATTCTTTTTTATTCCAAACACTATGAAAAGTTAATATGAAAAATAGAAATACCATCATGTTTCCTACAAAATGGTTGTCTCAATGTAATATCCCAAAATTTTATTCAAATGAAAAGAGTTATTTATTATGTGAATAAGTATTTTATTCCCGTATTTTACTATTCATGTATATGTATTTTACTATTTATGTATACGTATTTTACTATTTATGTATACGTATTTATGAATAGTATTTTACTATTCATATGAATAGTAATTTTGAAACGGAAAGAATCCAGTCCACGTTTCAGCCGCCCCAATTGCATAGTAAAATACTATTCATTAAAATAATAATATAATTACTATTCATGAATAGTAAAATACTATTCATCCAAATAATTTTGAGTTTTGCGTAAGCGCTGACGTTTTTTCAAAATTACTATTCATATGAATAGTAAAATACTATTCATAAATACGTATACATAAATAGTAAAATACGTATACATAAATAGTAAAATACATATACATGAATAGTAAAATACGGGAATAAAATACTTATTATTCAAATGAAAAGAGTTATTTATTATGTGAATAAGTATTTTATTCCCGTATTTTACTATTCATGTATATGTATTTTACTATTTATGTATACGTATTTTACTATTTATGTATACGTATTTTTGAATAGTATTTTACTATTCATATGAACAGTAATTTTGAAAAAACGTAAGCGCTTACGCAAAACTCAAAATTATTTGGATGAATAGTATTTTACTATTCATGAATAGTAACTTATAATATTATTTTAATGAATAGTGCATAGTGCATAGTAACTTCAAAATTTCTATAAATAGGGACCTAAGGATTTTGAAAATTCATAACTAGAGAGAAGAAAAGTTTAGAGAGAAGGAATTCTAGAGAGATAGAAAGAGAAAATAAGAGAGAAGGTTCTGCCTAGGTTGTGAAAAGAGGAGGAGAATAGAGAAGGTTCTGCTCTAGTTCCGGTTCCGGTTTAAGGAGAAAGAGAGGAGATTCTGCCCAAATTCCTATTTATCCAGGTAAGGGGGGAGTGGGAAACCTTGCTTGGGGGTGTAGAAATAATTGTTAAATAGTCTGTTTGTTGGATTGGCTCCCGATCCCTTGTCTGTTGTTTGATTATTTGAATATATATTATTACTGTGTTTTGTTTGTACTACTTGATTTTCTTGTTGCGGTAATTAATAATTATAATTAATGGATAACTTCACTTTTACTATTCTAAAAATATTTTCTTTTCTTGTGTAATTTAATAAATTATAAATTGATTCCTAACTAGGAGGCACTGCCACCTTTACTGGGATTAATTTATAATCTTTGTTTTATAATAACTTCTTGAGTTTAATATTTATGTGTATGAATTATGAATGTGCATCTTCTACCTTATGATACTTATTGTTTTATATCATTCTATAAAAATCTTTTATAAATATAGTTTATGCACTCCCCCCTTACCTGGATAAATAGGAATTTGGGCAGAATCTCCTCTCTTTCTCCTTAAACCGGAACCGGAACTAGAGCAGAACCTTCTCTATTCTCCTCCTCTTTTCACAACCTAGGCAGAACCTTCTCTCTTATTTTCTCTTTCTATCTCTCTAGAATTCCTTCTCTCTAAACTTTTCTTCTCTCTAGTTATGAATTTTCAAAATCCTTAGGTCCCTATTTATAGAAATTTTGAAGTTACTATGCACTATGCACTATTCATTAAAATAATATTATAAGTTACTATGCACTATTCACTATTCATTATTATATTCAAATTAATTAAAATTTTGAAACGGAAAGAATCGCAGTCCACGTTTCAGCCGCCCCTTCACTGTGCAATTGCATAGTAAAATACTATTCATTAAAATAATAATATAATTACTATTTGGATGAATAATAATGAATAGTATTTTACTATGCAATTGCACAGTGAAGGGGCGGCTGAAATGGGCTGCGGATTCTTTCCGTTTCAAAATTTTAATTAATTTGAATATAATAATGAATAGTGAATAGTGCATAGTAACTTATAATATTATTTTAATGAATAGTGCATAGTGCATAGTAACTTCAAAATTTCTATAAATAGGGACCTAAGGATTTTGAAAATTCATAACTAGAGAGAAGAAAAGTTTAGAGAGAAGGAATTCTAGAGAGATAGAAAGAGAAAATAAGAGAGAAGGTTCTGCCTAGGTTGTGAAAAGAGGAGGAGAATAGAGAAGGTTCTGCTCTAGTTCCGGTTCCGGTTTAAGGAGAAAGAGAGGAGATTCTGCCCAAATTCCTATTTATCCAGGTAAGGGGGGAGTGGGAAACCTTGCTTGGGGGTGTAGAAATAATTGTTAAATAGTCTGTTTGTTGGATTGGCTCCCGATCCCTTGTCTGTTGTTTGATTATTTGAATATATATTATTACTGTGTTTTGTTTGTACTACTTGATTTTCTTGTTGCGGTAATTAATAATTATAATTAATGGATAACTTCACTTTTACTATTCTAAAAATATTTTCTTTTTTTGTGTAATTTAATAAATTATAAATTGATTCCTAACTAGGAGGCACTGCCACCTTTACTGGGATTAATTTATAATCTTTGTTTTATAATAACTTCTTGAGTTTAATATTTATGTGTATGAATTATGAATGTGCATCTTCTACCTTATGATACTTATTGTTTTATATCATTCTATAAAAATCTTTTATAAATATAGTTTATGCACTCCCCCCTTACCTGGATAAATAGGAATTTGGGCAGAATCTCCTCTCTTTCTCCTTAAACCGGAACCGGAACTAGAGCAGAACCTTCTCTATTCTCCTCCTCTTTTCACAACCTAGGCAGAACCTTCTCTCTTATTTTCTCTTTCTATCTCTCTAGAATTCCTTCTCTCTAAACTTTTCTTCTCTCTAGTTATGAATTTTCAAAATCCTTAGGTCCCTATTTATAGAAATTTTGAAGTTACTATGCACTATGCACTATTCATTAAAATAATATTATAAGTTACTATGCACTATTCACTATTCATTATTATATTCAAATTAATTAAAATTTTGAAACGGAAAGAATCGCAGCCCACGTTTCAGCCGCCCCTTCACTGTGCAATTGCATAGTAAAATACTATTCATTAAAATAATAATATAATTACTATTTGGATGAATAGTAATGAATAGTATTTTACTATGCAATTGCACAGTGAAGGGGCGGCTGAAATGGGCTGCGGATTCTTTCCGTTTCAAAATTTTAATTAATTTGAATATAATAATGAATAGTGAATAGTGCATAGTAACTTATAATATTATTTTAATGAATAGTGCATAGTGCATAGTAACTTCAAAATTTCTATAAATAGGGACCTAAGGATTTTGAAAATTCATAACTAGAGAGAAGAAAAGTTTAGAGAGAAGGAATTCTAGAGAGATAGAAAGAGAAAATAAGAGAGAAGGTTCTGCCTAGGTTGTGAAAAGAGGAGGAGAATAGAGAAGGTTCTGCTCTAGTTCCGGTTCCGGTTTAAGGAGAAAGAGAGGAGATTCTGCCCAAATTCCTATTTATCCAGGTAAGGGGGGAGTGGGAAACCTTGCTTGGGGGTGTAGAAATAATTGTTAAATAGTCTGTTTGTTGGATTGGCTCCCGATCCCTTGTCTGTTGTTTGATTATTTGAATATATATTATTACTGTGTTTTGTTTGTACTACTTGATTTTCTTGTTGCGGTAATTAATAATTATAATTAATGGATAACTTCACTTTTACTATTCTAAAAATATTTTCTTTTTTTGTGTAATTTAATAAATTATAAATTGATTCCTAACTAGGAGGCACTGCCACCTTTACTGGGATTAATTTATAATCTTTGTTTTATAATAACTTCTTGAGTTTAATATTTATGTGTATGAATTATGAATGTGCATCTTCTACCTTATGATACTTATTGTTTTATATCATTCTATAAAAATCTTTTATAAATATAGTTTATGCACTCCCCCCTTACCTGGATAAATAGGAATTTGGGCAGAATCTCCTCTCTTTCTCCTTAAACCGGAACCGGAACTAGAGCAGAACCTTCTCTATTCTCCTCCTCTTTTCACAACCTAGGCAGAACCTTCTCTCTTATTTTCTCTTTCTATCTCTCTAGAATTCCTTCTCTCTAAACTTTTCTTCTCTCTAGTTATGAATTTTCAAAATCCTTAGGTCCCTATTTATAGAAATTTTGAAGTTACTATGCACTATGCACTATTCATTAAAATAATATTATAAGTTACTATGCACTATTCACTATTCATTATTATATTCAAATTAATTAAAATTTTGAAACGGAAAGAATCGCAGCCCACGTTTCAGCCGCCCCTTCACTGTGCAATTGCATAGTAAAATACTATTCATTAAAATAATAATATAATTACTATTTGGATGAATAGTAATGAATAGTATTTTACTATGCAATTGCACAGTGAAGGGGCGGCTGAAATGGGCTGCGGATTCTTTCCGTTTCAAAATTTTAATTAATTTGAATATAATAATGAATAGTGAATAGTGCATAGTAACTTATAATATTATTTTAATGAATAGTGCATAGTGCATAGTAACTTCAAAATTTCTATAAATAGGGACCTAAGGATTTTGAAAATTCATAACTAGAGAGAAGAAAAGTTTAGAGAGAAGGAATTCTAGAGAGATAGAAAGAGAAAATAAGAGAGAAGGTTCTGCCTAGGTTGTGAAAAGAGGAGGAGAATAGAGAAGGTTCTGCTCTAGTTCCGGTTCCGGTTTAAGGAGAAAGAGAGGAGATTCTGCCCAAATTCCTATTTATCCAGGTAAGGGGGGAGTGGGAAACCTTGCTTGGGGGTGTAGAAATAATTGTTAAATAGTCTGTTTGTTGGATTGGCTCCCGATCCCTTGTCTGTTGTTTGATTATTTGAATATATATTATTACTGTGTTTTGTTTGTACTACTTGATTTTCTTGTTGCGGTAATTAATAATTATAATTAATGGATAACTTCACTTTTACTATTCTAAAATATTCATTGAATGGAAGACTAAGTCTCCTATTAACTTATAAATTAAAACTTATTATCTAAATAGAAGGCCGAGCCTCCTTATTTTCATTAAGCTTCCTATTTTACTTAAGATATAATTATACCAGGAAATATAAATTATATGATCCCTAAAGACCTTTGAACTATTGGACCCTTGACTTAATGACCTTGGACTATTGAACTGTTGGACTGTTGGACAATGGACTATTGGACTATTGAACCTTTGGACTATGGGACTATTGAATTATTGGACCTTTGAACTATTGGATTAATAAAATATAATATAAGTATGAATTATGCTTATGATATGGTATATTATAGGAAATTCTGTAATATGTGAAATGTTAAGTTTATGATTGTATGACATGCATCATATGCATATATACTCCAGGTGTGCCGCTGAGGCCGCATACCCACGACTAACAAGGTGTGCCTTTGGGTCACCAATGATGTAACCAGGTGTTCCTTTGGGTCACCCACGATATGCTAACTAGGTGTGCCTTAGGGTCACCAATGATGATATGTGAACTTCCGTATGGCGCCACATGCATATATTTATGAGTTGAGTCTATGACATCATTGCATGATAAATAATTATTATATATGATAATGATTATGTGTGTGTGCTATTTAACTTTTATTTCTTCATCTACAACTGAGTGAGATGTTTCTCACTCCCTTGTTATTTTTTTTGTATATGTTTAAATTTATGTTGCAGGTGATCATCATCATGAGGATGTTGGTGATGAGGCCTAAAGGCTTCTTGGGGCATGCTCTGATAGGATGTGACATCGGGTTTAGCTAGGATTTCTCTTATGTCTTTATTGTTCTAAAAATATTTTCTTTTCTTGTGTAATTTAATAAATTATAAATTGATTCCTAACTAGGAGGCACTGCCACCTTTACTGGGATTAATTTATAATCTTTGTTTTATAATAACTTCTTGAGTTTAATATTTATGTGTATGAATTATGAATGTGCATCTTCTACCTTATGATACTTATTGTTTTATATCATTCTATAAAAATCTTTTATAAATATAGTTTATGTTTATTAATGATGTTGGGGTAGAGGGTGTCACACTCAACACAACGAAGAGTGTAGGGTTAATCTCAAAATTGTTATTATTAATGGAAGAATTAACAATAATGAGCCCTTATTGATCCTTATTATTGTATTACTCGTCAAGAGTGTGCCTAGGTAGTTGTTCAACTGTTAACTCTTTGAGATTTTCTCGTCACTAGAGTGAGAATAATTTGCTTCACACTCTTTGGCTAGAATTTGTTATCTTCATTTTCTTTTTTACTAATTAGTCTTTGTAGTTTTCTCGAGCTCTAGATTAAGAAAAAGTTCTTTTAATCCTTTACTTTAGCATAATCTGAAGCAACAAAAACTGTAAGAGGGTATGATCAATTAAGTAGTCAACTAGTTGTGTTGTTATTAGAAACATAAGTGTGTTGATCATATAATAAGCAATAAAGAGTGAGAAGAACATTTCATTTAGAGGATTACAATATAATAACGACATAATAAACCAGTTACTCTTTTTATTCAAGAATCAAGAAAGAATCAAACTTAGACTATTAGTTTTTAATAAAAAAAATATATAAACACAAAATAGTTAATCAAAATTCCCTAATCTAAACTTTTAATTATAAAAACAAAAGTTAACAAACAACAAATTCCCCAAAACAATATAATGGTTGGACTCGGACCACTTCAATTGAAGAAACTAACAATAGACTAATTCAATTAAAAATGCTCTGACCTTAATAAATGTTATGAATGTCATCAATCATACTCAAAATGTCACGAATCATACTTTAAATAATATTTTATAACTTTTCTTGTGAATACATACTACCCATTTTTCCTCGAGTTTAAATTTACCCCTTTTCAAACATGAACCCATATTTTAAGCGTTTAACACTAGCAACAATTTAATTACCACAGCAGAATTAAAATTTACATTTTACAGCATAAAACTATTTTTTAACACAATTTACATTTATTTTTGAAGGGTTTTATAATAAGATGGTTATAACGAATAAATAAATATTCAGATTTAAAAATAGACAACTATTCGTGAGAGTATGCGATTTATTTATTTATTATGGAGGGTGAGTAATTTTTAAAATTATAGTGTGTGTGGTGTGTAAAAAAAGCAAAAGTATCTAATAAAAATGAGAATCAAAAGATAATTATTGATTCATGCGTTTCTTTTATAACGTAGGTTAAAACCCTAATTTGGTCTCTTATAATATTTTAATGTTTCAATTTAGTTTCACTTTAATTTTTAGTTTCAATTTGGTCCCTAATAATTAAAATTACTATAATATTAGACTTTCCGTCCAAATTTCTTAAACGGAGTTAACTGTTGGCCACGTGAATGTCACGTAGATGCACATGTGGATGCCAAATTTATTTAATGCATCTGGAACCAGAACGACCCGTTCTGCTGCACTCGTAGTGTGTTAATTTTGCATCTGGAACGGCCCGTTCCAGATGCATTAATTAACACACAACGAGTTAAGCAGAACGACCCGTTTACAAAAGCTGAGGAGACTCATTTACAAAAATGAAAATCTTTATATATGTATAGCATTTGATGACATTTTAAGCAAACATTGATATTTAAGAAAAAAAATGAGATAGTGTTATTGCTATTTTATGAAATAGGGATTAATATTAATTTTGAAAACATTCTTCTATTTTTAGTACATGTTTCGTAATATTTTTTTTTCAAAATAAATACCCATTCTTTAATCTTCTATGTAAATATTTGTTTTAATCTATTTTCTAAAATAGTCTAATTTTTGTAGTAGTTTCCTAGATGATAAAAAAGGACAAAACTGTGGCAAAAACAAGCAAATAGAAAAAGAGTACTCCCTAATATGCATCCCATTGGTTAAGTTGAACAACTAGTTAACCATTCAAATTTGGTCACACTGTGGGTAAATTTATTTTAATTATTTAAATAAGTAATTTTACAAATATTTGGGCAACGTACTTGCAACTTGCAAGTACGAAGTATTTAAGCGATGTTTTAGCTTCATTTTTATTTAAATAATAATTTTTTTTTCATTTTGTTTATACTAATTATACTTTACTACGGCTTAAGAAGTACTTAGATTTATATTATAGGCACAAGTTATTTTGCTTATTATTTTGTTATTTTTTTTTGTAAAAGTAACAAGTTTTCTGTATATTGCATTTTTTAAATAAGTAAAATTTAAAATAAAATAAAACTATAAGAAAAAATGTCATTAGTTTTAAATAATGGAAAAATAGAGTATACACACTGTAATTTATTTTATTGTATCATTTAATCAAAATTGTTATATATAATAAATTTAATGACTTTTACGAAAAGTACTTAAAGAATTATACGTACCAGATTAAGCTTATAAATAATTGTAAAATCACATATTTTAAGCATACGCATATTTTTTTAAGCATAAAAACAATCACATTTTAAAGACATAAGATATAGTAAGCAACGAATTCCAATCCTCAAGAGTTTAAGAAAATATGCAAGTATAAAAACTTATAGTAGTTGATTAAGTAAAGTGTGTAAATATCGTAAAATTTTTAATATTAAATTTGATTCTTATATATAATATAATTTTTTTTATAGGCGTGAAGTTATGCATCCGGGCATTAAAATTAATAAGCTTTATTTTTTTAAAATTAATATATTATGTTATTAAATAAATTGAATGATGAGATTCTTGTAGTTTTAATTGTAAATCCGGTAAGTGATATATTCATCTTCGATAATGAAGGTTTTATTATTTTATAGTATAATAATAAGTTAAAGATATAAAACTTTTGAAATTAATGAGAAAATTGTGAAAGTAAGATATTTGTATCAAGACACAATTTTAGTATTTATTAATTGGACGGTGTGAAAAAAATATTTATTAATTTGATATCGATATGATGTGTCGAAATTAAAATTATATAATAAATTTAAACTAAGATCGATTAAAGTTGAGTTACATGCTCAAAATTTAATTTGAAATTAATTATATTAAAGAAATACTATTTGAAAATAATAAAAATATAGAAACAAGTAAAATAAGATACTTAATAAAATGAATAAAACAAAAAGTTACTTAAAAATATATCAATTAAAGAATAAATGTAATTTAAATTAAAAAATATAATTGAGTTAATACTCCTAATTTTTTATAGATAAAATAATTTTGACTATTATTAACACAAATAAATTAAATAAATTTTTGGAAAGACAAAACTCACTTGATAAATAATTATTTTTGATATATCTTAAAATTTCATAGTTTTGTGCATGATTAAAATAGACATGAATTCTAAAAGATCTCTAAAGCAAGCAAAAATGGTGAAAACCACCTACCCAAGCAACTGGAATTCAAAGGGTATAAATGGAATAAGAAGTAAGTAGGAAGGAGAAAATGGTAAAAAGACCATCCTGGCTGCATAACAAAAACACCTTAAACCTCTCGCTCCACTTTCCTAACACCCTAACTCTTACCACTCTTTCTTTCTTCCTTCTTCTTTCTATTCTTCCTCCGTTTTCTACGCTCTGCACAAGTAAGCTCAATCTCCGTCTCATTTCCGAACCACTAACTGAATTCTCATCAACCATGCAATAAAACAAGATCTAACCAATTCGCAGTAATAAACCATTTCGTTTCTCTTTTTTTTTTTTTTCTTGTGCATTTTTCGAGGTTAGTTCCAGAATGGCATCGCGAGCGATTCTGAGAAGGAGAAGGAGTTTTGTTCAACAATACGTGAATAACGGTTTCTCCGCTCCGACTCCGAGTAACCGCTCTCTGCAACGTGCGATAGCTACGACTTCTCCTCCGTCTCCATGCAAGCACGGAACGACGCCGTTCGGAGACGACTCCTTCGATCGTTATGGATTCGGACAACGCGTTCGCAGATTCGGGAGCTTCGTTCCTCGGGACGGCTTTTCGGGATTGAATGCGCCGATAGGTGTGCGGTGGCTGTCGCAGATGTCGTCGGCGGCGAAGAAGCATGAGCCGGAGGATATTGACGAGACTGTGGCGAAGAAGCGGAAAGAAGCGTCGCCCGAGGAGTGCGATCAAGCCGTTGAAGGCTTGAGCACTGCGAAGGCCAAGGCCATGGCGAAACGGGCGCAGGAGTCGCAGAAAGAGGTGCAGAGTGTTTTGAGGAAAGTGTGGACTGCGTTTTTGGGAATCGGTCCAGCGTTGAGAGCCGTGGCTTCTATGAGTAGGTCCGCAGTTACGGTTCCGAAAATCATGCGAAATTGCATTTACTTTTGAGAGTTGCATTTGATTTTAGATTGAAGATACGTTTGTGTTTCGAGAGTAGAAATTGCATTAGGCTTTTGAAATTGTTTTGTTGTGTCTACGGTTGCAGATTTAAATATAATGAAATGTTTGCTCGTTAGAGGTTGGTGATTTGGCGTGTAGGTTTGCTAATAGTTGCATTTACTGTTGAGAATTGTATTTGATTTTATATTTTAGATTGAAGTTACGGCTGTGTTTTGCGTATATAAATTGCAGCTGAGGCTTTTGAAATTATAGTTTTGTGGCTGTAATTGCTGTTGCAGATTGAAATATGAAACAGTGACAGGTTTGTTCGTTAAGGATTGATGATTACTGATTTCACATTTAGGTTTGCTAATTGTTGCATTGACTGTTGATAATTGTATTTGATTTTAAATTGAGGTTACTATTGTGTTTCAAGTATAGATATTGCAGCTGAGGCTTTTGAATTTGTTAGATTGAAATTTGAAACTGTGAAAGTGATTTGGTGTTTTGGTTTGCTAATTGTTGCTGCTGCAGGGAGGACTGGGCAAAAAAACTGGTTCACTGGAAAGGGGAATTTGTGTCGACATTGCAGCATTATTGGTTGGGTTCGAAGCTGCTGTGGGCTGATGTGAGGATCAGTTCCAGGTTGTTGTTGAAGCTTGCGGGTGGGAAGAGTCTCTCCAGAAGGGAGAGGCAGCAACTGACACGGACTACTGCTGACATCTTTAGGCTAGTTCCTTTTGCAGTATTTGTTATTGTTCCCTTTATGGAATTCCTCCTGCCTGTGTTTCTGAAGTTATTCCCTAACATGTTGCCATCAACATTTCAAGACAAGATGAAAGAACAGGTAAATGCCATGAATTTTTGGGTGTTTGCTGTTATCTTTGCTAGCTCAAAATAAACTGTATAAAAATCTTTTGTTCCATTTCATCTAGGAGTTGCCTTCTCTAAAATGAGTGTGGATAAAATATGTAATTTTAGTTGATGATGAGAAAATCAACAGTTTATATTTTAACATATCCTTGATTTGTTATGCATGTGCACATATTAATAACCATTGATTTTCTTGTTAATGGCTGAGATCACTCACATTACTTTCTAAAGTGGGTTGCTCACTTTACAGGAGCTGGATCCTTCCATCTAATACCAAGGGAAATACATTTTTATTACTAAGCCACTGTAAGGTCTGTCCTAGCCCAATGTAAAGAACAGCTCCTGGGATTAATATCATTATATCGGAATGTCCACTTTTTTCCTAGGGTATGTTTGGGAATTAGGTTTTGGAGGGGAAGGGAGAGGAGGACAATATTTTATTTTATTTTTCTAATTAAGAGATATATATAATTTTTAAAGATAAACAAAAGATTAATATATTAAGTTGATGCTAATCTGTCATTTTATTTCTTTTATTATAAAAAAACAAATTAGAGAATAATTTTTGAAATAAAAAAGTTGTTCTTCCTTTCCTTCTCTACCAAACCAAACTTCCAAAATACCCTAATAATCAGTTCCTTTGGTCACAAATTGAACATAAACTAGTGCTAATAATACATTGTGTTTTCTAGCAGCCTCCGGTATCAAATACTGATGATCCTGATTAGAAACCATTTTTGTGTATCTGTATTTGGAATGCGCGTTACTTTTTTATTCAGTTAGCATGAACGTGTGGGATTTGAGTGTCCATTGTAGGGTGTTTGGGTGACTCAGTTGCTCAATGTGTAGGAAGCATTGAAAAGGAGACTCAAGGCAAGGATAGAGTATGCACGGTTCCTTCAGGATACTGTCAAAGAAATGGCAAAAGAAGTTCAGAACTCCCGTAGTGGAGAATTAAAGAAAACAGCTGAAGATCTTGATGAATTTTTAAACTTGGTTAATAATTTAATTCAAAGAATTGTTTATCAATTTTGCTTTCCAAATTTTTTTTCCTTAGTTAGTCATTTGTATGCTTTATTTTTTTTCTGCAGATTAGAAGAGGTGCAAGTGTATCTAATGAGGAAATTTTGGGCTTTGCTAAGTTGTTTAATGATGAACTTACTCTTGATAATATAAGCAGGTTGGTCTCTTAACCCTGCTTGACTTCAATGTGCTGTTTTTCTCAGTTGTGAGATGGTATCATGACTTCTATTGTGTCTTTACTGCTCTTAGGCCACGGTTAGTCAATATGTGCAAGTACATGGGAATCAGCCCTTTCGGCACTGATGCATACTTACGATATATGCTAAGAAAACGTTTACAGAGGTAAGATTCATTTTATCATAAATGTTTTTGTAACCTTTTTTCTTTTCTAATTGTAATTGCAAGTTTAGGTTTTATCTAGATGAATTGTAATACAATTTGGAAAGTAAAAGAAAATCCTCTGCAAAAAGATACCTTGTTATTAGAAAAGATTACCTCTCCTTACGATGTCATTAGGTGTAAAAACAAGATAACAATAATCTTATGCAAATTACAATATTCAAATATAATTACAAAAGGATCAAATACTATAAGACCATTCCTATATCTTGTAGCTACAGCAACATCCAAAGCCTTATCTTGATAGACAGGGTTGACTTCATGAATTAAACAATTTCATCGGGCTCAATCAAAGATCAAATTCCCGATAAATCCATTGATGCTGCATTTGGTGCCCAAAATTGGGATTGGAATTGGACATGCTAATTTATATTTTATGTTTGGGTTGGAGTTGAATGCTCTTTTAACTTTTGAAACTGCATATCATCATGCATGATTAAATTATTACAAGAATAGTTTCTTTCTATTTATTTAAGGTTGAATGATCTGGGGAGGAATTTTATTTAAGAAAAGAAAAAATTGAAGAGGAATTCTTTTCTTTCCTCATCTTTTTGGTCTGAACACTTTAGAAGACATCTATTGCATTCGTCTTCTGGCGTTATTACTATTACTAATTAGCATCATTAGTTACAAAAACTCACCAAAGTAGTTTTCTTGTTCATCACCTTTTAAGATTCTATACTTAAATTTACCATTTAATTTGACGAACCTCGTAATTCTGTTACTTCCAAATGTCCTCTTTTGTCAGGATTAAGGAAGATGATAAATTGATTCAAGCAGAAGGTGTGGATTCTCTTTCAGAAGCCGAACTACGGGAAGATTGTAGAGAGCGAGGCATGCTTGGGTTATTTTCTGTTGAAGAAATGCGCCAACAGGTTGTGTTGGGAACAATTCATGATTATTTGTGTTCTGTTTGAGTTTTGGATCTTGACTGGGATATTGAAACCTTAGTTTTCTTGAATATCAAATGTTACTTTGGTATTTCTATTCTAAAATTTGTCAACCTGCCTGTACAGCTTCGAGATTGGCTGGATTTATCTCTGAATCACTCTGTGCCATCATCTCTTTTGATACTTTCAAGGTAATTCTGGCAAGGTTTCCTCCTTCAGTGGGGCCAAGTAGAAAGTTAAAGAAAGAACCTGCTGAATATGCATTTTGAAATCTCACTTGGTATCCTTTATAGGTCATTTACAGTGTCTGGGAAATTGAAACCAGAAGAAGCTGTACAGGCTACACTTTCTTCTCTCCCCGATGAGGTTGTAGATACTATACAGGTTACATCTCTACCCTCCGAGGATTCTGTTTCAGAGAGAAGGAGGAAATTGGAGTTCCTTGAAATGCAGGAAGAACTTATTAAGGTAAAATATGGAATTGCATTGCTCTTGATACTTATACTGATAGAAGGTCTCTTTGTTGCGTTACATTAGGATGGCATTGATAAAGTTATTCTGTTTGATGGTGTTTGATATTTGCTCTACTTCATATGAGAAGAATCTACTGAAACATACTAAATGAACAGTGACACAAGAATTATTTCATTATTTTGTTTGACAGGATTCATTTGGAGTCTGATTAGTAAGTTCAAGGAATAAATGTGTTAGGGTCGTTGATATGCTGAGTTTGCCATAATGTTCATTTTGTAGGTTTAAATAACTATTGATGAAAATTAAGTAGCTTTCTTGAACCAATATTCCATGTTACAAACAAGTGTGATATGTAACAGTATTATAAATCAAATGCAGGAGGAGGAAGAAAAAAAAGAGGTGGAGCAAGCAAGGAAGGAGAGTAGTTCTAGTCAAGAGGATAAGGCCCTGAATGAGATGAACATTTCAACAGCAAAAGAAGCTCACCAGCTTGCTAGAGACAGAGCAGTGGAAAACAAAGAGCAACTGTGTGAAATCAGTCGTGCATTAGCTGTTTTAGCATCTGCATCGGTGAGAATTTTTTAATTGCTTTTGATTTTTTATGGCATGTACTGTTTAACGTGTAAGCAGTTTAATGTGTGCTTATGTCTTTTACTCTGGTGGCAGTCTGTAAGTACAGAGCGTGAAGACTTTCTTAGGCTGGTTAATAAAGAGGTATATTTGAACTTACAAAATTCATTTGCTTTTGCATCTTCAATAGATTTTGGGTAAAGTTTTCATGCACTATATATAATGTTATTTGAAATTTGTTATGCATGCCACACACATTTTTCCACTTTTTTTATCCTTCACTATTTTTCCTTTTGGACAAATATATTTAGTCTTCGAGTTTTGATCAATAAAACCTACGGGGTCTTTAACACAATTTCATGTTTGATATTAATATTGTTATTATTAATACTGCTATAATATGTTTCCTCTCTATGTAATCTGACAATCATTCTACAAACACTTCATTTGAATCATTTCTGACATTGTTAAGAAGCATTTTTACCCAGTAATCTGATTGTGGAGCACGTGCCACATGCCCTGTAATATGCATCGTCTGTGTATGAAAATTGTGACACTGTAAAATGATCCCCCATCCTCTGTGTGTTCTTGCATGCATATTTAATCTGTTTGCCATCCTTGTCATTGGCTGTTTTGCATGTGTCCAGATAGAACTCTATAACAGTATGGTAGAGAAAGAGGGTTCAAATGGTGAAAAAGATGCCTATAAGGCATATAAAGCTGCCCGAGAGGAACATGAACATGCCACTGAGTCGGGTGAAGAAGGGGATAAGGTGTCATCAGCACTCATCGAGAGAGTAAGAACCATATCATTTTATTTAGTCTTGGGGAAAAGCTAGAAACTAATTTTACATTTTTGAATTTGTAATTATTTGTAATTTGAAAATATGTCAGGTTGATGCTATGCTTCAAAATCTTGAGAAGGAAATAGATGATGTGGATGCCAAAATTGGTGACCGTTGGAGGCTGCTGGACAGGTTTGCACTAGCTCTTCAACATTGGTCTTTAATTTATTTATTTGGCGTGTGGGGGTGGAGGTGGGTGGGTCCCAAAGGAGATCTATGGTCTGGTGTTGGGAGGGAGAGGTCTGCTATAGTTTAGGCAAAGTGGCCTGGCTGAAATGGATCCTGTGGTCAAGCAGTTCTTAAAGGGACTCGGTGCCTTTTTAGCAAAGGCTTTTTGATATTGCATTTTTTTATTGGTCATGCTTGTCCTAACCTTATCATATCTCTTTAAAGTGTAGTATGTAGTTTCCTATCGCATTTGCACAATATCAGTTTAGTTAAAGTTGAACTATGATAGCCACTTCGTGCTTGAATTTGCTACTTCAAGTTTACTGAATAGGAATCGTTTGACTTAATTGCTATTGCTCACATTTGGTTATTGGTGGAATTCTCGGTATATTCTGTCAATAATTTGATGTCATAGTATGTTCTCTTTTGTAATTGAGTTCTTACTAAAGGAGAGCGATGGATAGATTGAGGAACATAATGTAATTACTGTTTGAAGCAAGTTATTGTAATTATGTGAGAGGGGGCCTTTCTGGGGCCAGAACCTGAAATTATAGCAAGAATAAACATCTTATTGCGTACACAACCTCGGTAAAATGAGCACAGAAAGAATTCAATGATTGACCATAAAAGATAACAAGCTTATCTTTCTTCTGCATCATTTATTTACATAACTGCTACGTGAGGCTGTTTTAAATTTCCATCAAGGTTTTTAATGATTGATAAATTTCACTGGTGGCACTATTTTGTTGTGCTTTATAAACTATGAAGGATTTGTGTTGTATTACAATTTAAGTTCACAAGTACCAGAGAAAGATGTGAATATATTTTCATTTTATAGTGATTATAAGGTGCACACATTTGAATGGCAGAGGTATAATACTCTGAACTCATGTTCCAAGTTGTAAGCTTATCAATCAACTCCAAATGGGAGGAATACATTTGCACGTTTGTTTTAAAAGTTAAAACTTGTTTTGGATGTCAATGGGTGATAAATTTGATCGGTCATGTGCATGATATATTCTTGTTTTCCATTTATACAAGTCAAGTACTTTATTGGGACAATATATGTTTGTAATGACTTCTGTTTATATATTAAAACTTGAAGTTATTTTTGGCCTTTGCAGAGATTATGATGGGAAAGTAACTCCTGAGGAGGTAGCCTCTGCTGCAATGTACTTAAAGGATACATTGGGCAAGGAGGGTATACAAGAACTCATTAGCAATCTTTCCAAAGATAGAGGTCTGTCATTTCTCTCTCACACAAATTTAATATTTTCTTTAATCTTATCATTCTGGATTTTGTTTGCTCTGTTGTGCATTTAAAAATAGTTTTGTTCTTCTGTAATAAATTGCAGTGAAATTTTCATGGAATTTCACCTGTATAGCAATATAATATAAGTGAACAGTATCTCAGACAGATCAACCAAAATTATTCCTCTATGAAGTTTAGCGGGATGGTTAGAACATTGAAGTATAATTTTTAGTGGGTTATCAAAATTACTTTTAAAATGACTGCTTTTGGGAGGTTTCTTATTCTAAATCAGTATTTTACCACTTCATTCAAATCTCGTGTTACCTTTTTTTTTTCTTTCTCCAGTATGTGCCTTTACAAGTTGGTATCCATCAGTCATAAGTTTGAACAATTTCTAGGACTGTTGAAATTTCCATATCCTATATACTTTAAGGAACGTAAACAACAAAAAAATCCATTTACTGGTAGCAAATTATATATGTTTTCCCTCCATTTCTTTTGGGGTTGCAAAGTTGGACCGAGAAATAAACCATTTTTGGTGTAAAAATTGTTTTGATATGATGGGACACTGAAGCCTGACAATTCTCATTGCTCCCTCCCCTTCGGCGTGGGATGTGAGGGAGGGGAGAATCTTAGTCGAATACTCTGGAAACTTGCAATGTTTCTGAGTAATATATTCCGGGACTAAATTTATCAAACTTACCTATTATTTATGAAGATTAGTTCATGAATACTACTGATATCATGTTTTATTGCTACAGATGGGAAAATATTTGTTGAGGACATTGTTAGGTTGGGCAGTTGGAGGGAAGATAGTAATTCACCTGAAGATGGGAGCGGGGAGAGGGTATGATCCGTCATTTGACTTCCAGATACATTCGAATTCCAGTTATTGATTTTGTATTCAACTAATAAGTAGTAGTTCAATTGTAGCAGTCAGATGAAAATCAAGTGTGTGCAAGCTCTGTAAATTTATGACAGCTGAGCACACAAATATACTTTATATTTACACATGATACGCCTTGTTGGCTATTGGGATGCATCATTGCTGTACTAAAATTTAAATTAATTCCGTGAAATATAAGTGAATACAAAATATTATTTTGATAACTTGTTAAAGAAATAATTAAAGAATTGCATTTAATATAACAATCTTCACACGTGCTTTTCTCAATGTCCTTGTTGGTCTCTCCTTTTATAGGATTAAAAATTATGTTAACTATCTTCACACGTGCTTTGTTACTTTATATTTTTTTTTGACAATCTTTTTTAAATTGGTTCCGTCTTTTTTTCATCTATTATATCAATATTATATATATATATATATATATATATATATATATATATATATATATATGGTGAGATATTCATTTATTTTAAAATAAAGTTCATCTAGATTTATTCTGTTTAATAATTTATATTTTATATTAAGTTTTAATAATCTAATTATTAAATTAAAAAATTTTAATGTATAAATAGTTTGTAAATTTTGAAAAAATCTGGAGACCATTTGATCCTTATTATTTCAAATCAATACATAAAATATTTTTATGATTATTCATCAATTTGAATTAATAAAATGAAGTATTAAATAATTTTAATTTTTTTTAAAAAAATTGTAGACTTTCTATGTATTAAAAACTTTAGTTTTAACAGTTGAATTGTTGAAATTTGATATAAAATATGAGTTATTAAACGGAGTAAGTTTAAGTAAATAGATATATCTCTCTCTATATATATATATATATATATATATATATATATATATATATATAAAGAGAGTTATGATAACATTGGTGTAACTTTTAATAAATATTATATTGTTCAATAATTTTATATTCAATGTAAATTTTATAAATTTAACTGTTAGATTAAAAGTTAATATCACTTTATATGTTTATATCAAATTTTGTTACATATTTTCTTAAAAGTCTTTTCTGTATTAGTATTTTTTTAACCCAAGCCGTTATTTGGGCATAATAAAGGGGAAAACATACAACTAACAATTAGAAGGAATAAATTGAAATGTAATGATCTAACGCTCATACTATAGTCAACAAACAAAAAATATATTAGATATAATTTTTAGAAGTCATTATAAAATGGATTAACTATACATGACAATTTGCTATTTTTAATTTTGATGCATTAGAAAAATAAAGCGATATTACGTACAACGAGGGAAACGAACCCCTAGGGTATCAGCAAGAAGATAGTTCTGAAGCCCTGTAGGAGGGTATGACAATTTGCTATTGGATGCGAGTATAATTAAATTCCTTCACAATACACAGACTAATTACTTAATCTGGAATGCAATCTAGTACAGCTACATGTTGTTATCAAGCGATAACCATGTAAGTTTCATTTAATAATAATGTATTGAGTAGAATGTTAAAAGAACGTGTTATTAGGTTTTTCTTGTGTATAATTCAGTCTCATGTTTCCATCAAGTTCAAATTCAGAGCATAGAAAGAGAAGATATATAATATCACACACTATGATATAAATATATAATGTCGTCTAGAAAGACAGGAGGAAAATAAATTATCACACAAGTCAATTCCAAAGACTCAACTGTTTAGGATCTTTTCAGATTATTTATAAATTCATTGATGTTGTTGTCTGTAGTGCCACCCTGACTCACTGCTTCTATTGCCAATTTCTTCCATTTCTTAGCATTAATCCTCATTTCTCTTCCAAGGTCCTTTTCCATCACTACCCTGATGGAATTCTCAATCTCTTCTCTTGTTACAATCCCATTCTCCTTTACCCTGACTCTTATTCCCACTTTCCACACATCCTCAACAAATTTTGCATTTGTGGGCTGATCAGTCCACTGTGGTAGTGCAACCATGGGCACCCCCAAGCACAATGCTTCAATTGTTGAATTCCATCCACAGTGTGTGAAAAAGCAACCAACACCCTTGTTTGATAGCACTTCCAATTGGGTGATCCAATTAACTATCAGACCCCTTCCACATGCATCAATTTCCTTCCCCAACTCTTTTGGGAGATTCTTTTTCTGCAGATCAGGGATCACCCACAAGAAGTTGAAACCAGTTCCCATTAGGCCCCATGCTATCTCCTCCATCTCCTGTGAGCTTAAGCACACCATGCTGCCAAATGATACGTATATAACTGACCCTGCAGGCTTTTCTTGGAGCCAACTAATGGCTGATGAGTCTAATTGAAAAAGATTCAAAACATTGTCTGTGTCATTTGGGACTGCCTTGTCCAAGTGGAAGGATGGAACTGTTGGCCCAATTGTCAATAATGGACATACCTTCGACATGGAATCCACCACCTATTACATCATTAATATGGAAAATGATGAGATAATAGCTTGTTCAACCAAAACACAGTCACATTTCTTTGTGCTTCATGTTTACTAGTCAACGGCATTAACATGCATATTACCAGTAATTTAGTCATTTTGGTGAACAGAAATGATACTTGTTCAACAAATTTTACAACTACGAGATATTGAGAAGTTTGAAATGTGACAAATCATGTAATGAAAATAGATAAACACAAAAAATGTTGTATAAATTGCTGCTAGATTTGTTGTATATATATCATGCCCCTTCGTATATACGGATGAAATTATGGTTTTCACCAACTCTACAGCCCTTCAATATTTTTACATGGCTCATTATACCTTTTAAACATCATGTTATGACATTTTTCGCTACACAATCCTAGTCATGAGAATTATTTATAAAATGAATCATAAATTGCTACATTTAACATATTCTTCGAAAAGGAGTTTAAATAATATGCAAGTTTGATAAGAATTGTTAAAGTAATCATTTGGTCACTACAATTGTCCTCTATTAAAAATGCGTAAAAGTTGAGTTTTGGTCTCTATTGCTAAGACAACAAACAATTTCTAAGAAAGTAAAACTCTTACAAAATTTTTTGAGCAAATGATTAAAAGTTATATTTTTTCGTATAAGGATTAAAACTTAAAAATGAGAAAAACTATAGGAACCAAATGAATAGTTATTTTTTTATATATGAAAATGATACACATTATTTCAAAATCCACAATTAAAAACTAATTTATATTTGGAAGATCTGATTTTTACTAATTAAATATTATTTTAATATTGACAAAATGGATCTTGGAAGCCAGGTTGACCTGGGACACCAAGAACAAATGAATAGTTTAACTAGCAAGAAATATACCTGATCCTCCAGGTGGTAGAAGGAATTGACAAGAACAATATCTGCTTTGTGGATGTTAGAAAATTGATTCATGACCAAGTGAAAGTAAGCTGGATAGAAGCCAGGATCATAAACAAAGGCTGGTGTGTCATTTAGATCAAGCAAAGGAAGCCCTGGAATAGAGATAGGTAGTGATGAAATGGGAACCTTCAAAAGTCCATGGTAGACATAGTAATATATGTAATTGACTGCACACATTTGAGTGAAAAAAGAAGCTCCTAGTAACCCAAATTCTTTGGCAACATCCAATACCCATACCAAAAAGGAGTCATAAACCACACAATCTATAGGGTGATCAGAAGAATTGTGTTTTTGGATGAGTTCCCTCAAGCTGTTGGAGCCTACTTCTTGCATGCGAGACAAATAAGTTGATATGCTATCAGCTTGAGCAAAGCCACCTTGGTCATAGCCATCTGATATGAAATCAAGTTGAACAGGGCCAAGTAAGGAGGAAGATTGAAGATGCATGGACTTGGAAATGAAAGTGGTTGTGACCATTGTGACTCTCACTCCTTTGCTGCTCAAGCGCTTGCTGAATTGGAGCATTGGGTTTATGTGGCCCTGGCTTGGGTATGGAATCATTAACACATGCCTACATCCACTCTCTCTCTCTTCCATCTCTGATTGATTTCTGTAGCTTCACAAAAGCTACGCAACAAAATTAGCGATGGAGGTGATGATCATAAATAGCTCCACTACTTTACATCCTAATACATTTTTATTATTTTTCCTCTTTCAATGGATAAGACACCACCACACATTCATACTAAGAAGTAAAGAGTATTATGAGCTTGAGTTTTGACTTAATATTACCTCTCGCTTTAGCGGGACCAATGTTAATTTTAATCACAGAATTAATGGTAGCCACTAAATAGTTGGATATTTATCTATACTATAATAGGAAACTCACGTGCTGATGCAACCATCAACCAACCATTCATCTTACACCTAAAACAATTCCAAACTTGATGGGACGGAATTCTTTTGTCAAAACACTAGATTTCATCGTACACAAATGCAAATACAAGTATACTTAATATTACCTGAGACTTGTTTATTTACACTTTCACCTCGATACTTTTTTTTTTTACAAGTTACATGCTTAAGTTAAGTGGGGTATGCAACTATGGATAAGATTAAGAAACACTTTGAATCTTCTTTTATCCTACTGTATTATTTTTCATTATCAAATGTTTGTATTTGAAAATAATTACATGATGACAAAACTATTAATGATAAACATTTTTCATTTCTATTTAACAACATACAAATAGGTCTATGATTGTTATTCGAATATTCTTCTCTTATGTGAAGATTAACTTTATACTTTTAATGTGCATCTAATAATTTCCCTTGTATTATTCGTATTAAATGAATGATATATTATCCAGTAAGTAACTGAATATTAAGTAGAAATATATTTTTTATCTTAAAAATTTAAATATTATCTCTTTATCTCTTTGTATATACCATTTTTCATATTTATTTCAATACTTTGTAACCTCTTATCTCTTTCAATATATATATTTTTATATTTATTTAATTTTTAAAAATATTGTCTTAAGAATAACTTATATAATCATATAAATTATTTATTATAAATATAATTTATTTTTCTAAAACTATTAATTTATAATTAATTTTAATTACAACACTATATATATATATATATATATATATATATATATATATATAATGTCAAATATATTTCTTTATTATGAATTTTAATTATATAAAATAAATAATTATACTAGATGTTCCACTCGCTAAATTGTTAGTTTAGAATATTTTACATTTGACATTATAATTAGAGTTAATCACTTATACACTTTCAGTGTAAAAACTTTTTACACTGACAACTAATTATATCTTTTAATTATGCTATATCACTGTAAATCACATAATTATAAGAGTATAGGTAATTACATAATTATAAAAGTTAATCACTTATACACTGTCAGTGTAAAAAAATTTTATACTAGCAACCAATTATATCTTTTAATTGTGTCATGTCATCGTTAAAAATAAATGTACTTACAGTGACATGACATAATTAAAAGATCTAATTGATTGCTAATGTAAAAAAAACTTTACACGTATATAATTGATTAACTCTTATAATTATGTGAGCAAAAAAGATAATTTGACAGTTGCACGCCACAATTTGTTTACTTTGAAAGAAACAAAAATGTGTTTCGCTTCTTCCAGACTTGGGGTTATTAGCAAGTGAGTAGAATCTGAAGTATTTTAAAATCGAACTCAATTAAATTTAATTAGGTTAGCTTATATAGATTTATAAGCGTTTTTTTTTAATGATTCAATTCAACTTGACTACAATCAAGTTGAGTAAATAAAAAATAAATACATTTAAAATTTTAAAACAAATAAAAAATAGAAAAAAAATATTTAATCTAATTTTAATATATGATTCAAAATATAAATATTATTACAATAATTATACATAAAAATCCACAAATATTCCAAAAAAAAATATTACGTGACTAATATAATAAAATTTAAATTATATAATAAGTAGAATTAAATTATTTTTTTATTCTATATTTTTTCAGTTTAATCAATCAACTTATTATTATAATATTTGGTGAAAAAGAAGTAAACTTACATAAATGTTGATGAATGTATTATGCATTGTGTGCAATATTTTTAATTTAGTTTAATAATTCTATTAATTTATTATAAGTCACGTTAATTAGGATTCATCAAGTATTAAATCTCTTGATGTGCATTGAGTAACATAAATGATCCAACCTAACTGGATGTCTCAACCTAATCCGCAAAAAAGTAATCGACTCGACTGATGTAAACTTAACTATGTGATTTATGTCACCTGTCAAGGTAACGCTGTTTATATAATTCTTCCACACTCATTTTACACGAGACTTCATTAAGCAACCTCTACAATCCGCCTGCTATTGATTTTTTTTTTTTGAAGATCTAATTCATATGTAAACTATTCATAATTTTAGTCAATAAAAATTGAAAGATAAAGCATTTTTTGTCTGCGCATTTTTCAGGCAACTTACCTTCAAAACTTGGATAAAGCTTTCTAAAGTCCTTACTCATTTTCAGATTAAGAATCGGAATATTTTATATCCTTTATCTAATCAACAGGAAACCTGATTATTAGTATTTGGTGTTCAACCATATAGAGAAATCTATTTTGAATCAATCGAATTTTCAGCAACTCCAATCAAGAAAGGAAAAAAGAAACCTATGAATCGTGAATGCTCCTTATCTTCTGAAATAAAATTAGATTAGAAAAACATTTATACAAAATTTTCCCAAATGGCAATAAATGATAGGAATTGATAATCGTTAATGTTTGTACAATTTTTTGCAATTGTCAAAACGGCGGCTGAATTTACAATCAGTCACTCAATGGTTGTTACTATACCTCCTCACACCCTCCTTACCTTCATTTGAACCAGGTGTTAGTAATTTCCTACTTATTTTTCAGCTATTTCTTTTCCAACTTTGCTAAAATGGTTACAAGTATACTCCTATAATTGCACTTTTTATGTACACAATAAACACCCCGAGAGCCCTCTTCAATCCCGGCAGAAGCAGAGTTCAAGATAATGAATCATCAGATTCAAAGACCAATTGTTCATGCGCAGCTATACCTCATCCATCTTTCGAAAAGGAATAGTGTCCCAATGCTGAGGCTGTCCAACCTTAAATAGTTACATCAACACGGGCTGTGAAAACATAACCATCAATGTTAGATGACGTGTATATGAAAAGAAAATTGTTGGGAGAGGGGGAAGAGAATTACCCCCAATTCTTGTATGCAGGGCTCCAATAGTTCAAGTATATGATACCCCGAGAACCCAAGCAGAGAAACTTATCAACAGGACAAGATACAGGTAAGCTATATGACTAGGCACTACAAAGCTTCCAGAGTTATAGATGCCTTGGTGAAAACAGAAAGTACAAACGGTGCTTCTTCGCCGGGGTGTATAGTAGTAGGGACTATTGTGTATCCCTTTGGCTCAGGTTCCAAAACCATTTCACATGATATTTCTCGAGAATTAACATAGTCTGTCCCACCAACTGATTCGTGCAGGTATATATTGAAAGCAGCACGTCTGCCACGAGTTTTGAGTATTCTCATACCGATGTAGAACATCAGTGAATCATGGCTCGATTGATAATTTCTAAAACCAGCTGTTGTTCTTGAAAATCCCACACCCTATAAATATGATGAAATGAAGTTATAAAGAAATTCAAGGGATATTTCCTTTTAATAAATGCAATACTAAATATGCAAATATCAATAGTACCTGAGTTAATGTAATAAATACATGAATTGGAAATGATGCATCTTGCCCAGTTGCAGTCAATCTAAACTGCGGATTTTGATTCCATGTATCATAATCCTGACACCCACCGGCACTGTAACCTCGCCATTGACCATGGACAGAATGGCGCATCTCTGATGGATAGACACGACAAATATATATTGATCGAAAATGAATTTGAAAATCTTGCCAGGACATCCAGAATATACCATCTTTTGACTGTCCAAAAAAGTGAAAATAAAAATTAAATGGTTACTTGATGTCAGCAAATGTTAATAACATTTGGTGAGAGCATATAGTCTGCTCATTCATAAAGAGACGCTAAGGAGTCAAGGCGTATGATTAATCCCCGACAGGAAAACATAGACAACTACCTGCGGAACATGCTTCAGCTTGTGCTTTATCCTATCTGTCCATTCAGGTGATGAGTCAGACCAGGGTCCATTCCACTCAACTTCATTGGCCCATGGATTTCGGATCTGAACAAGTTTATGACCATCCACCTCTCTTACCTAAAATTGAATGACAACAGAGATAATTAAGTATCATTACGATTGTCAAGGACCAACTCTCTGTAAGGCTTGAATTGCTGGGTGGTTGAGTCATGAATGACTACATATCAAATCACTCCCTCACACAATACAGTTCCACTCTACCACATGCTGAAATTCACTTTAAAAAAAATAGAAGGGCAGCATGGATCAAACTCCTGACTCAATCACAAAAGGCTTTTTTCCATGTCAAGGATCAACTCTCTTAAAGCTTATTAAGTTATCAGGTGAAGGTTTATGAATGGTTGGTAATACATCTAACAGTGAGATGATACTATAATCAATAAATATAAAACACTCTCCCATTACCTGCAGTATTGAGTATGCATGTCCTTGCACAATGCCACTAGAAGATATGTGCACATCTGAACCTGAAGGACTCCCTGTGCCTAGGAGAAAACCTTCTTGCTTGAAGCGCAATAGTTGAGACCACAACCTACCACTTGCAAGGTCAATCTGGGCTTCACCACTCCTCATGTCAATTTCCTCCCCTGCACCCCCTGTAAGATCCACCAGAGCATCCTGAACAAGCCCACCTTCTAGCGCTTCATAAGAGCCATGCAATTTAGCATATGCCTTCTCCAATATAGACACCCAAAGTTCATAAGCCTTCTTACTAGTAGCAAATGCAGGTTTACCCGGTAACTCGCAAGGAATCCAATCATCAACAACCACAGGGATCCACTCACCCTAGATATCATTAACAAAAATAAGCAAATAACTAAGATGCCAAAATAATATGAAATCATGGCATATCATATATATATATATATATATATGCACTAGAAATAACATGGAGCCAATATGACAGATGTCATTATCAGGTACCTCAGAACAAGAAATCATATATATAGAATATCCAATTTTAAGACATATTTTCAATATACCAAGTAAATTGAAGCAAGCCAAAGTATGCATCAGCAACAATGGACAACAGAGTCTTTATATTCTTATTATTCCATGTTATGTAAAGACACCCTTTGAAAGAGGATTTTTATTCTTACTAGCCCATGTTATGTCTTTGTTCACAAGCTATGCATCATTATAAACACAAATGAAACTCATCAAACATGTTACTGGCACCGTCAAGTCTCCTCTAGAAGTGGATAGAGATCATATCTTCTAAATCTTGTCAAGTGAACTGCAGGTGATTTGTATAAGTGATAAAATATATATATATATATATATATATATATATATATATAAGACAACTTGCTGTTGTAACCATAATTTATCCTCACAACTTCTAAAAAAAGACAAGTGAACTCTAGAATTGGATGGAGG
The DNA here is from genome assembly GCF_000230855.2 of Cajanus cajan. NCBI lineage: Eukaryota > Viridiplantae > Streptophyta > Magnoliopsida > Fabales > Fabaceae > Cajanus > Cajanus cajan. Next base: position 81,448,721 of record NC_138518.1, read on the forward strand.
TATAACCATAATTTATCCTCACAACTTCAAAAAAAAAACAAGAGGAAAGAAAGAACTTGCTGTTGTAACAAATTATCGAATATTTTCTATCTTATAATCAAATTCTATCATGAAAATTAATAATCGACATAATAGCGCCCCACCCCCAATAGAAGCTTAAGCTAAAACCTGATCCACAACCAGAGTTTGTTTAGGTTTAGCAGCTATACCAAGAGAACCAAAAGAAGACTTCAATTTGCTTAAATAATTTTTCCAATCAAAGGCCAACATCTGAAGTTACTAGCCTCTCTAAGAACATAGAAAATGCAAAACAAAGCTAAATAGCTACCAATTGAATAGTATCTTAATCACTAAGACATCATAATAGTTGCCATCTACTTGGAAAACATGATCCAGTTACAGCATGAAAAAGAGAAGTAAAAAGAGGTTGAGGTAAATCAGACTCTTTATATGCTTATTACCTGAACACAAAAGCGAACAGTATAAATTCCCTCCTCGTTGTACTCTGGAGTGATGATTACCTCTGATATACGTGAAACCTCTGTCAGAACAGCAACAGCACTCAAGAACCAACAATCGCCCAAACGGCCCTGTTAAATATACATAACTATGAACATAAATTGCAAAGCCCAAATACAATCAAAACATACGTGAACAAGCATTCATTTCCAAATCTAGCAAACGATGTGTCAAACATAAGACCTGACAAACATCTGAAGGATTTGGAGCTCCTGAAAATAAGCATGGATGACAGTCAAGATGGTTTTGTCTGGAAATTTCACCTGGCCTCAACCACTCAGAAACAACCTGTATATATGAAACAATACTAAGTTTGTAGCCAAAAACATACAGTAAACTAAACGTTAATAATAAAGAGAAGTACTTGTAACTTTGCAGGGGGGTTTGTCGGGTCCACAAACAATGAGTGATCATTGGGAGGAAATTCCTGATCTGTAAAACGTGTCTCCCCTCTAGCATACAAAGCTTCTTTGATGGCTAATTCTACAGATAGCATCCGCTGATTAATCTCATCTTGTGTTTCTATTCTAGGTTTTCTATACTTCCTTGAAAAGGAATCAATATCCACCACCATGCCATCACGTTCTGACCTTCTTTTCCTCCCACTAGAATACTGTCCATCCCAATCTACATCATCTCTGTCATACAAATCTACATCAGCAGGATCACTGTCCCAACCATCAACCTAGGCACAAAATGCAATAAGATTAGCCAGATGTGCAAAAATACAGCTTGTTATAATATTTGTATTTTTTAATTGTAAAGCAAACAGAATAGTATGATGATTAGTAAAGCATAAAAAAAAATGTGCTAGATGTTGGATCATTTGTAGTATTAGGAGGACATCTTATTCTGTTTATGTAATTTATATATTGTTTTCAAAATTTTGATAATGTCTTCTTCCATAGAATAAAGAGAGGTGGGAAAGGAAGAAGCAGCAACATACCCTAGAAGGTGAATCAGCCCACTGCCAATTATCTTCAGGGAAATCAAGTGCACCAAAGTCCGCTGAAGCCATTGCAGTATAAAGAGCAGAAACCTCGTCATCAGTTAAGCACCTTCCCCAGAGAAAAGCATCCATAATATGCATCTTAGATTCAACCCCTTCACTATCTGACCTACCAAATGCATCAATATCTGTTGGTGGTCTAACACCAACCCATACTTCTGTCCCCTGTTCCCAAATGCTGCTACCCACACACAATGGTAATCCATTCTGGTAGCCATCAAATCCACCATCTAAGTAACACGTTGCTTCACCTAGATCAGCATCAATTGTCATTGTTACAATATGCCACCTGCAATAATTTCCACCACAGAAACATTACAAACTACAACAATAGTTTACTGTGCATTGAAATAACATGGCCTAGACAGAACTATCCAAATAAATCATGACAAGCACTAGCAATTGAGCAAATACTATAAATACTTTGGTTCTCAAATCTTCTGCATTTCAAAATAGACTCGAGCAGTATATATTTCATTCATAGTTGCAAATTTACTATGCCAAAATAGCAAAAGTCATTCATATCAATCTTTAAAGGTAAATCTAGTTATCTAAAGCATTTTGAGAGAGCTGGCAGAGGGATTGAAATCTTTTACTTTTGAGTTCATAATAATTGATAAAACCATGAAACTTAATCTGGAGAGAAGAATTGCAAAACATGTAATAAGATTGAAACCATGTAAACACAACGCTTTTGGACTAAATTAGAATAAAAGAATGCTAAACTAAGATTTGTGATACACATCTGAAGACAGCCCCTTAAAATGTTGCTGACTTCAAATGTGAACCTGAATTTTAAAAAACCAAACATATGATACATAAAATAAAGAGAAAGACCAAACCTTCCATCTGCAATACTGGTTGCGCTAATACTCCACTCCTTTGCAACAGTTGTTTGCCTATCACCTTTTGTAATCAATCTAAGCCCAACTTGTCCAGCCTCAATACCTTGCTCAGATCCAGCCACAAGAATTTCCCAGCAAATCTTCTTCTGAAACTCAGTGCCCAAAAGACAAACAGGACCAGACTCTGGCTGAATCATCAATGCAATGGAGAAGCTAACTTTTTGACTTTGACATAAACCGGAATCAATTGGACCACAGTGCCTGCCACTGGCAGTTGGCTCATCATCAACAACACATATCGCACCTGCCACTCCTGTCTGTCAAAGATACCAAAAACTCACTGTTAAAAAGTAATCTCCAGAAGAGTTATCCTAATTAATTAAAATATGAAACCACAATTCAAATAAATAAAAAAATTTAGACTTTGGCAATCAAGTGTTTTATAAACCCAAATAAAAAATGAGTTCAACTTTCATATAATGACAGTGTAAGGGTTTTTATACTATCAATCAAGTAAAAAATACTTTATATAAGACTTAAAAAGTAATTATTACAAAATCAACAAATTTACGATACACGGTAATCTTTAGTTTGATGACAATCTGATAGAGTATGGGTGTCATAGGCCTGCATGTAGCTTAGCCTACTCTCTAATTAGTTATGGCAGTTGTTGAGTCTGTTACAACTGCGGTCAATCTATTCTAGCTAGAGTGCTTTAAGATACAGGAAGAACAAGAGAAGAGAAAGTCGAACGAAAAGTACTGGGAAATTCAAGAATTGTTGAGCAACTGTTAACTTGGGTTCCTCGCTTAAGCAAAGCATTATGGTCGCTTAAGCAAGGCTTGGCAGTGAGCATCCCTAAGAGAAACTGCTCAATCAGTGTACTCCATAAAAACTCGATTCTAAACAGGATTTCATAATAATGAAAAAAGTGACTCAATACATCCTCTGAATAGTCTCTAAATTCTAGCTATCCTTTAAGTTTTAACACAAGACGGTAAAAAACCTATAGACTATCAGTGCATTCTAATTAAATTCTAAAAAATAATTTTCAATCTTTCTTCCAATGAGTAATCCATCAGTCAAAGACAAAGGTTTGCATGAGCAGAAATTTTAAATATAGATGATTATTATAAAGAAAATCCAGTTAGCTGACATGAGCTGAAGAGTGGAATGAGTATGCAATAAATCAGAAGTTTACTGAATACTTTGGAAAGGAATAATAATGCAGCCACAAGGCCCCATGATCATTAATGTGTACGTAAGAACTAAGGAAAGGCAAAAGGAGCGATATACCAACTACCAAATCAGTTTTAGAAGAGAGAACTAACAGCCAACCTGGCACCATAGCATGAGGGAAGTGCAAGTGGGCTTGTTGTAAGGAGAGAGAATATAAGCCAAAAAGGGTGTGTAAATGGTAGGTTTGACTTAGGCTTGGGCTGGGAGGGACTAGACACTCTTGAAACAGTCCAGCAGTCTTTCTCATTTTTGTACCATTGTACACAGAATATACCAAGATCTGAATTCCCTTGATTCAGACCAGTTACTGGAATACAAATATTGTCATACTTAATTTCTTCCTTTATGTCATTCTTGCTTGCATGTACTTATCAAATAAATTGGTTTAATTAACCAAAAAAAATTATTCAAAAACATATCTGAATAACAATGTTATTATAAAATTAAGACTTTCTTTTACCCACACAATTCAAAAAATATATATTTGCCTTAAAAAGATATATTTGCATTTATTATTTCATCAAATGGACTTGTTTTGTTTAAAAAATTATTTCCATAAAATAACATCAGTTTAATCATTTAATTTTTAAATAAAATTCCATTAAATTAAAAGCTTGTTCTAAAAATATTTTACTACTTTAAAGACTCAGCGCTATTATTTACATACTTCAAAATAATAAGGGCTAATACCATAGTTAAAAATCAAAAATAAATATTTACTTCGTAATACATTTTACACTACAATCTTGCTAATTATTAAAAAACAAAAATGGTAACGGAAACCATTCCATTGTTAAGTATTAACTACATCACAGATGAAAAATAAAGAGAACGATCATTCCATTCCATGTCCCACTGCATTACATGCAAATATTGTTGTTCTCTTTAACCAATTCAATGGCTTGATCTGTGGTACACAACAGAAGACAAACAAATGGTTTAATATATGGTATGCTATTATTTGGGTAATATGAAGAGAAGGAATAACAGTGTTTTTGTTGAGGCTGATACAGATTATCTTGTGTGTATGCTATTATCTTTTAGCTTATAAAATTATTATTTGCCTATTTTAAAAAAAATCCCATTCCATGTCCTTTGCCAATTACCTTTCTATTCCCACTAGAAACCCTCTATTAAATTAAACAGGTTGTTAGTAAACCTGAAAAAAGATCCTACCAGTTGCCATCTGAATTCAAAATAAATATCAATGACAGTTAATGAACCTGAAGTGCACGCCGAGATAACTGTGAAGCACGAATCCTGCGAGCAATGCTTGAAACCCTCTCTCGAGCAAAAGAATCATCCAGAACAGAATCACCTCCAACAGCACGCACTGCCGCTGCCATGGCAGCAGCCTCTCTGCTGCTAGCATTAGGAATTGAGGAGAGCAGAGAAGCCTCTATCTCCTTCCATTTGCGTTCTTCTTTTTCAAGTAGAGCCTTCCTTCTTTCTTTCCCTCTCCCCTCCTCTTCACGCCTCTGCATGAAGACTTCCTCTTCCATCTCCTTTTCTCTTATGTAACTAGAAAATTCACACAGCAAAATATTTAGATGGAAAAAACTTCGTAAAGGTTTTACACAACATACATGTTAATGTCGTATATTCAAGATAGTACCTCTCCTGAATGATTTCAAATTGCCTGCGATCTTCTGGCATCCACTTCTTTATTTTCTTAGCACTTAAGTCAGAGAATCCAATGCTGTCAAGAAAGAGTCTCAATCGAACCTCATCCTGCCAGAGAAAATGAACTATCATTGTCAGAAGAGAAGAAAAAATTAGATATCATCCATGATAGGCAAAACAAGATATCCATTACCTGTGCTTGTTCTGCCTTAGATGTCAAACCAAGCAACAAAAGCAAATAACCACCAAACTTGTCCCACATGTACACCCACTCAGTATCAATGGCCTCTTCTAGAGCCAGAATTCGAGCATGAGCACACATTACTCTTCTGTGATCTACATCGCTGGTTGGCTCATGGCGAAATGTTCTTTGATATCTTAATCTACTAAAGAATGAACCTGCAACTAATTCTTCATTTCTCAAGCGGTCTCTCAATTTCATCACATCAGCTCTGGGAAGCACAAAATTCCCTGCCCTATCACGCATAATTGTGGGGTCTCCAATCAAAAGTGCAGCAGAACTAGCCGATCTCTGTGGTGCTGAGTAGGTTCCAGATAATGCATTTCTTGTCTGTAATGAAAGTAAATATAAACTTTCAGTTGAATTACATTGACAAATGAAGACTGGAGAGTTCTTTTCCAACATTAACATTCAATAAAGTAATCAACAGATAAAGGCAAACAGATTCATCAAAAAAATATGATGATCAAGATTAAAGAGAACTACACAAGCAGTTTAGTTAACACATTTCCATTGGTTTCAAGGTTAGTTATATTAATTGTCAGGGTACTACTCAGTGATGTTCCTAATTTTTTTTTTCAAAGCAAAGATGAATCCACAAGAAATAAAAACAGACTGATTGGTTGATGTAATTTTAATTTATTAACAAGTTTCTGATTCAAATGTAAATCTGTTTGCTCCCTGTTGAATACGAATCTAACAAATTTCTTCAGACATGTTTAATTGCTCAGAATGTGGGAAGCAGAGGGTTAAACAACAAAACAAACCAATAATTGAGTTTTAGATGGAGTGAGAAAATGGCATGAAACCGAGAGACACTTCAAAAGGATTTCAGTATATTCTGTAATTCAATTCACCAAATGAACTCTGGACAGAGTTCTCATCCTTATACAAACAGTTGAGAATCAGAAACAGTTGTTACTTTTTATCAAGTCTGTTGAAACAAAATTATCTGTTAATCTGTTGAAATAGATTTGGATAACAGAATTAACTAATTGTTACTAGTTTAACACATTGTTTCTGACACAGGCATTCAGGAAATTGTTCACAATAAAGTTTAGGTTCCAATGGGTTATTAATTCAAAAAGCAACAATTCAATCCGAAATAACATGTTTGAAGCACGTCCTCAAATAGAGTTGACAATGAAGCACTTTCCGAAACTGTTTAAAAAATACAGAATACTATATGATAAGACATGGACTAGCTGTTAAAACTGGAAAAGCATGAACTATTAAGCTAAATGATAGTGCAGAAGATAAAACAAATTTCTACAAAAGCATAATTTTTTTCCAAAACTCAGAATGATCGAGTATCAAGTACTATAAAATAAGTACAGTCATACATCAAGAGTGTATAGTTACAGAAGTATAAACTGCAGAACAAACAACCAAATTATCATAAAAACTCTGTTTCCATAAAGGAAGAGTTTTTCAAGCAACATACAACCGGGTAGAACTCCTAATACTCCAAAGTCCAAACAATGCTAATAGCATCAGCATAAGCATAAAATACAGATATTGGCACAATTGGGTCCTGCAATCTTGTCAATAAATCTACACACCTTTGTTGCTGATCTAGCAATTGCTTGAATGACAGTTTCCTTACTGAGGAAATGTACAGCATCTTCCATCATCTGTACATTATACAAATGTTAGAACTTCAATTAGAAGGTATTTTCAGAAGAAATAAGTAAGCACATTATGATTAGCCATTTTACGAGTTTTCTGGGTATAAAATGAATCCAATCATTTAAATTTTGAATTAGCTTAAATGTTCTGCATCGGTCACAAATACTTCACAGACCTTAAGAGTTAGGCAAGGACGAGATACAGCAAACCCAAATGAAACAACTAGAGTAATTGCTGATACAGCCGCACCAGCAAAGGGTGGATAAATCTTTAAACTTGCAACAACCCCCCAGCCTTCAGTTGCCAGGGCAATCCCATACAGCATGAGAAATGCCACACTATAAATAGCAGAAACAAACATTGGATACACAAAGTAATATATCAGATAACATGTAAATTCAAAAAAAAAAAGTCAACATATTTAAAAAACAACAATAATCAAATTTAGAGTGTGGGGATAAACCTGACATTCTTCCCACAATCTGCATGAGCATCATATACATACACTGGCAAAACTCGAGGAGAATATACAACAATGGGATTTGAAAGCAGAACCTGGGGCACAGAAAAAAAAAATCACAAAGGAATAAAACCTGAGTAAAACAAAGATGAACGAACTGATGAAAGCATTAAAGCATTTGGGAAACAATAACATGCTGCTTTTATATGATTGAAAACTAGAATGAGTAACTCACTGTTAATGCCCGTCCAGCAAGAAGAAAAAGAAATGAAAAATAACCAACTGATGCTCCAACAAATGGTTTACCTGGAAAACAAAAAACAGCAAAGAAAAAGATACTGTTAGCAGATCAGCCATTTTCTACTTAAGATATGTAATCATGCCGATATAATGGACTTGGTTAGCACCTTCAAACCATCCAACAAGAAATGCTGCCAAAGCCAACAGAAAGGCAAGGAAGCAAACAAAGACCATCTGTGTCCGGCTCAAATAAAAATTGTTTGATGCCCAGTGGTGAATGGCACCAATTGCTAATACCATAAGTAGAAGAACCAAAAGAAATGATACCCCTATCTGCAATAACGGGAAGGAAAAGGTTCAACCAAAGAAGTTTGAACATGGGACGGGAGAGTTAAATAGACATTGAATTCAACACACAGAATTGAATTGCACTTACAGTCCAAGGCTTGACAACAACTATCAAAGCTGAAATAGCACCAAGCAGAAGCAAAAGACCAATTATAACAAAAATATATACACCACGAGAAAGTTTCCAATCATCATCCTTCCTGCAAGTAGAAATTTTTAAAAAGTAACAGCTGTGTCAATTTACCATAAAGATAAATTGAAAAATACAAGAAAGTTTTACTGACCATTTAAGTAATCCACAGCAAAGTGACAGCACTGCTGGAATGCAGACCAAAGGAAGTAAAGCGGCTAAAAAATCACCCTTTGTTGGGACTTGATCATCCCTAGATTTGATAACTTCTAAATAAGACACACCACAAAATGCTACAAGGATAACTGCCGCCAGAGAAAGTTATATAGATATAGATAATTAGATATCATCAACAACAAAAGCAATCAGAGATTCATAATGAATGTGAATGTGTGTGGAACATGTGAACACAAAATCAGAAAATACCTGCAAAAAGTCCAATAAAGATGGCAGAAGAAAGTGAGAAACGATATGTTGCAAACCACGAAATTATTGGAAGCACACCAGTAACAACTAAACCAATTGCAGATGCCATTGCCCAACCAATAAAAACAGATGATGTGTACGGGGAGCCCATGATTTTTGGGTCAACATTCCATCCCTTGTATCTTAAATCATCTAAAGGCTTCACAGAAACTATTGCTCCCAAAGCCAGTACAGATCCAACAAATACTGACATAGAGATTATAAGAACAATGCCCTGTAAAAAGAAACAAGACAAAATTATTTACTGGAAAGAAATTTAACTTGACAGAAAAAAGTGCAACAAATGAATAACACACCTCCATCTATGCAATGAATTCATGAATTAAAATTTTCCATCTTACAAGTCTGATAAACTAGTGGATGTGCTTCATTGTAAATTAACAGCTAGCAAGTATTGGGTGAAGGTCATGACAAGATTGTATAATAAAAGTCAATCAAACACAGAAATTATTATATAATTACCGGATCAGACAATCCATCATCTTAAAATGTTACCAACTGATATTTCAGATAAGATGATGATGATGCTATAGTAAAGGACATCATTTCCGAGGCAAAATCTTCAGGATGGGAATCATGTCCTCTCTTGGTGCTCAGCTCATGATTGCTTTAGGGATTTCCTAGAGATTGAATTGATTTTATTTGAAAAAACCCAAGTCCACATCGATAAGAGATATGGCTAGAATAGAATATATAGATGAAGAGTAATCATCACCTTAAAAGCTAATTTTGTAGGATTAAGTTAGGTTCAATCCTACATTCTTAAGATAGTATTAGAATTTATCCTAGATCATTTTAAAAGGGACACCCTCCATTTTATCCCTTTGACATATTCTAACACATAAGGTTATCAATAGCGGATAACGGTCTATGGCGGTGAGGCCGAAAATCCTTTATAACTCTATGGCGGACGCCATAACGGGAAAAAAAAAAATACATCTATATATATATATATATATAGATATACTTATATACAAAGAAAACAACAAAATAAATAACAAGCAACAAAACTAAATTAAAAGCAACATAATATCAACTTAAATATCATAACAACAATACCATAATTCATTAAGAAAGGATTCAAAGGAGTAGGAAAAACTAAAAGAAGAAGAAGGATTAAAACTGAAAAAAAAAGGAGAATTAAAACTGAAAAAATAAAAGATAGAGGAAGATTAAAACTGAAAAGTAAAAAAAAGAGGATTAAAACTGGAAAAAAAAAATGAGAACTAAAACTGAAAAAATAAAAGCAGGAGGAGGATTAAAATTGAAAAAAAAAGAGGATTAAAACTGAAAAAAAAATGTTAAATTTTAAGTTTATCTATGTCGCCGGAGTTGCTCGCCGGAGTGCTGGGCCACCACGGTTCAAGTCGCCGACCAGCAAGGGGACCAAGGGACGGTGAACGACAGTGGTTAGGGGTAGTTTCAACTTCCGTAAGTGTTGTTCACGCGTCGTGGACCCATGGTTGCTCGCCGGAGTGGTGGGCCATCGCGGTTCAGATGGTCGGTCGCAAAGGTGATCGGAGAGCGGCGATCGAAGTTGAACGAAGGTGACCAGAGAGGTTTAAAACCTAGGGCAGATTGTGCGACTGTGCGTGACCTCTTCCAAGTGCAGAACTTCGCGCTACTGAGGGAGAAGTGAGTCGAGCCAAAAAAAAATTAGGGCTCACTCTATTTGGGCCTGTTTTGAAGCCCAAAAATAGGTTTTTTTATAAAAAAAAACCCTTCATGACCTCCATAAAGCTTCACGGCGCCATGACCATGGCGGGCGCCATATCGGAAATGGCAGACACCGCCATAAACCTTCATAAAACGGATGGCGAATGGCGGTTTGGACCTGAACCGCGACGTTTTTCCTTTATAACGGCGTTATAACGGATATTTGACAACATTGCTAACACATACCCTCAAGCTAATGCTTACTCAGCATCCAACCTTGATATAATTATTAAACAGATAAAAAGACCATAATCTAAAATATAATCCATATAAATGACAGCTGGACAGAAAAAATCAAGGATGCTGGAAAAGACAATAGGAAAAATGAAAGAAGAGCAGTTTGACATTATCTGGGCAAGGAGAAAACAATATTACTAGAAATTCATGATGCAGAAGACCATTATCGTATTTATCAGTGTTTAACTCCACTAAGTTCTATTTGAGAAAATACCTGCTCTGTATATCTTGTTTCCGCTACCAAATATGATATATTAGTTTGACATATAAAAGGGAAAAACAGATTTTACCAAAAACGGGAGGAAATTTTTTTTGTACTCCAGCAACAAAATACTAGTGGTCTATGTAGATTGTGACAGGCTAATTTGTTCAACACATATCATTGAATGCTTTCATCCGTTTGGAGCATAATATCTTTACATACAATCACACATTCTAGCAATGGATTTTTACAATTACAAAGTTATTATTTGTTTTATTTTTGTTATTTCTTTCTCAATCAGAACCTTGTTATTCAACTTAACAGTTCAAGGACTTAGCACAATTTCCCCACGACATATACTTTAAAAGCCAAAGACAACAAAAGCCTTATCCCACTAAATGAAGTTGGCTACATTATTAAGACACACCAGTAAACATAAAATTATACACACACGGAAAGGATAAGTAGGAAAGGCATTAGAACTAACCTCCTTTGTGCGAGGAATTCGATCATTTCCAGCACTTCCAGTACAATTTACACGGGGAACCCAAAATTGGTAACCATTACAAATCCATATGGGAATGGCAACAGAAAGGCATGCCACCATTAGTGGCACAGTCAAGGATAAACCGAGGAGAACAGAAGATTTGCTGCCAAAAATACGACAAATAGTTAATCAAAATGAATACAAAAACAAGTAGTTATGCTGGTGGAAAAAGGACATTCACATAGAACAAGCTAACTTACATGACATTGGATGAACTACATTACATGGTGACCAACAAGACTGGATTATAATGATGAAACCATTCAAAACAAAAATTTGGTTTGACTTTGTGAGGCCACTCTCCTAAATTTTAACAGGTTCTTATTATCTTGTATCATAAAATAAATGAAATTTTTATGTCTCACTTTGACATGTATTCTATTAAACATTTTGAGCCAATGAACATGAAAAAATCTTAAATGACATATTCCCTTCCTTGAATAGTTAATAGTTAATATCAACCAAATCCTGAGTATTTAAGTGGACAGAAAATTTTGAATTTTGCATTTTAAAACACTGTATATCAAATATTTAGAAGAGAATAGTTAATTGGACACTAGAATGGCTTAGCATTGTGTGACATTGCCTTGACACAACAGAAATGCTGTTGCTTCATGTTATTGTGAGGAGGCAATAGCAGTTTAAAATACAGGAAACTAGCACATTGAGATCCCATGTTGACTAGAGATATAGCCAATGTAATCCTTATAAGGCTTGGGCAGTCCTCACCATACAAGTCAGTTTTGTGAGAGGTTCAATTGAAGACTAAGCCCAAATTTTAAAATGGTTTCAAAATCTATCCTAAATGCAGTAGTAGGATACCCATATTTGTCTCTAAATGTTTATTTCTAGGTGTAAGGAAGGTTCTTGTTATTAGGGCACCAGCACCACATTTGTCTGCACTCCAAAATTTCAGTTCTAGGCATAAGGTGAGTGGAGATCACAAGCCCACCAGATATGACCAATGTAATTCTTATAAGGCTTGGCAGTACTAACCTTAAAAACTTATTTTGTAGGATTGAGTTACGCAATAAATCCAAATTATAAGATCAAACCAAAGCCCATCCTATAACAGTTTGGTACACTCGTATTTGTTTACAATCTAGATGTCTATTCCTAGGCATGAGGGAGTGACATTATTGGGCCCCTCACATTTGTCTAGTCTCCATATATCCATCCCTGGGCATGACTGGTTAGTGTTGAGATATCACATCAACTAAAAATATGAACTATGAAGTTGTTACAAGACTTGGACAGTCCTCGCCTTAACGGTCAATTTTTTGGGGTTGATTTACACCCTAAGCCCAAATGCTAAGAACAATAATAAATAACCTGTGTACATCGTGAGTACACAGTTAAGTATTCAATTGCAATGATAAGAATAAAAAAATAAGAAAATATATAAAAAAAATCATTATAAACATCTTCAGTAGAAATGAGATCAAAATTTTAAAGTATAAACAATTTTACAGAATAGTAGGACTTACCTCAAAAAGGAGAGCAGCAGTCCAACACAAGTGCTGAGTAGCCAAGCAATAAAACCATACTGAAGACAGTGGATTAGAGAGAGAGAATATGTTATTAGTTATTCATTTAGACTTCAAACAAATACTCTGTCAGAAATTATCCTGAAATAGTAATCCTTAACAGAATACGCAGCAACAGACATATATAGCAAGTCAAACAGAATAATTGATGAGCCTGAAAAGAAAACACAAGAGCTAAATGAAATCGCTAATTCTAGTTAACATTACAATCACCAAGTTAAAAGCACTCCCAAGGCAATCAGTACCCATGAGCTATAGCTACCCCTCTAAGGAAGGACATCGAGACAACAATTTTACTAGTAAGATTGTTTAAACCTAACCAAAGTTATTTTTAACTATTCCCGGTATTGGAAAAAACTCAAGTCCCACATCGACTAGAGATTAGGCAATTATATCGTATATAAGTGGAAAGCAACCCTCACCTTACAAGCAGGTTTTGTAGGGTTGAGTTAGGCTTAATCCACTATTCTAAGACCCGGGAATAACATTCTTGGTTATATCATTCCCAGAATCATATTCCTAGGAATACAATATCATTCTGTGACACAAATACCTCCTAAGTATATGGATCTGAAATTGGTATCATGATAGCACCAGTAAAGTTAGCCCTCTAATCTAAAGCTAATACATTTGCTCTATAAGAGTGTATTCCACAAAAGACTAAAACTGCCACACCAAAACCAAAAACATTATAAAGCAACAGAAGTACTTCCAATATTAAAAATTAGAAATTTACAACAATTAGTAAAATAGACATAGCATATATTAGTCAGCTCAGCAAGATAAAAAGTAAACAATTAAATTCATCCATTTTATCAGAACATTTTTGCTTTTTAATCCAAAAAAATACCAAGCCAGTACCTTCCTTGGTTTTGATGTCATTGACATTTCTTCTGCCGTAAGTGATCGAAGGAAAGCCATAATTGAACATATCACTGGAACCAATAGGAGTACCGCCAAACCAAACTCAAACTACAAACAATAAAGGTTCAGAAAATATCAAGATGAGCACTGTAACATTGGCAATTACAACCCCGAAATATAAAACAAATGAAAATTGTGTGGATGTGTATAATTCATTCATCCAAAACAAACCAGAAATGTTCCTGGGAGAGAGAGACTCAGCACTCACCTGCTGGTGCGTTGCATTAATAATTTTGATCGTTTTTGGACGAAATATGCCAATAATGATGGTTTCAAGTACGAAAATAAAACTAAAAAGAACCCATGCTCGTTCTGGAGTACCCGTAATGTGATGCAATATAAGTCTGCACAACTGAAGCCACTTTTCAAGCCCATGAAGCCTCAGTTCTTCAGATAATGAAATTTGATTAGGCATGGCATTGTCAACACTGGTATTATCAGTATTTTCATTATGATCTCTATCTGCATCCAGGCTACTCCTTTGCAACAATGCAAGGATGGTTGGATCTAATTCTAAACTTTTTTCTTTTAACATCATAGCAAAATTTGGATCCAATCCTTTATCCTGTAATAAGCTACTCAGCTCTCGATCACCTTGTCTTGTCCTTCTTTTCAGCATAGTTGCAATCCTAGGATCATTCAACCTTTCTTGGAAAGCAAGAGCCAAATTCATATCCAATGTTTGTTGACTAGCAGAGTTTGATGCACTAGAGTCATTCCCTTGACTATCAAGACCACTACTGGAACAAACCACCAAGGAATTATTGTGATCCAAATTTCTATCATCAGAAGTTCCAACTTCTGGCTCATGAACTGCTGAACGACAAGAGCTGCTATGTAATGCTAAACTTGACCTTCCACTATCTATGCTTTTATCACTATTGATTCCATCTGGCAAACTAGCAGTTTGACACAAGACATTATTCCAATTGCTCCCATCGCCTGCAGCCATACCCCTGCCAGCTTCAATGACATTAACAAGATTACCGGCTTCAACACTACTACTACGTTTCATACTTGAGCCACAGCCTTCAGAAAAGCTAGATGAACTGTTGTGCTCCTTTCTACGGAATCCTTCTCTCAGGCGAACTACAGTGCTTTGTAAGGCATCTCTCCTGGCAGCCAATGGGTTTGTGGCTGATAAATGGCGAGAAACAGCCGCTCCAAGCAGTACAGATGCCATAACAGCATAGCTGATACAGTGCCCTAAATACCTGTGAGATGAAAGTAGAACCAAGTCAACAAACCAATAAAAAATACATGCAAATGTGGTGAGAAAAAGGTCATTTGTTTCAATTTAAGAGACTAACCAGTATTGCACCCCAAAACAAATAAGAAACACACGAGATGTTCCAGCAATAAACAATGCAGCAACTCGACTATCAAGAAGTTGAAAACCATACAGGCAAGCTCCCAAATTCCAATCTACATGACAAGTACACAGAGCAAATCAAATAAACAGAGCTGAAAAAGTGCACAAGGATTTTTTTAACAATAATATAATAATATTATAATAAATAAAATAAAAACGAGCTAATTAAATCACCAAGAATAATAACAGCAACTGATGTAATTGCCCCAAGCCAGTTCTCCTCCTTTGCTGTTAGACCATACAAAATGGAGTATACTAACAGAACAAATAGTGAGCCAAGATAGAGCAGTACAAGATGGGAAGCCCTACAAAGACAAACAATAACAATAAGAACTTGAACGAAAGCTCAATGAAGTAGCATTATATTCAGAAAAATATATGAGAAGCAAAATTGGAGATTCATTATTCAGCTAAAGTAATTAGACCCATTAGTGAAATACATGGAAAAGTGGTACAAAAATAAGAGCAAAATAAATGTCAGTCTGACTAACAGCTAGTACTGAATGCTATAAGAATGCCTTACAATTATTTTGTCAACAATGAGATCAAGACATAAAATATACCTTCTAGATTGACGAGGATACAACTCATTAGGGTCTGGGGGTTCAGGTAAACATGCCACAGGACCTACTTCAATACAATCAGAATAAGCAAATTTGTATGCCCTTCGCACATATTCATCCACATCCAAGCCATTCCCTACAACGAAAATGGTTATAATAAGAATCAAATAATGAAAAATGAAACAAAAACAAATCGAATTGAACCAAAAGCAGTAAGTACAACAGGAAACCATCTACATCATAAAGGAACATCATCTATTACTATTAGAATAATATCTACTGTAGTTATAAACACAATGAAGAGTACCAAACTAAAAATGACTGTCGTGTATATAGGGACCAAAATAACTATATTCTTGGTTACTACATGACAGTCATTTCTAAATCTGATCCTTATATTAATGGCAATAAACAGCAGGAACAACATTGAAAAGGATATGAATAGGAGCTGATTGAAAACTTTCCTCACAGAAAGACTACATTGAAAAAGAGTATCGTGTACAACAACCAAAAACAGATAACCATTAAGAAATCAGGAATAGAAATTTGTAAATGAACTGAGTGATTTGAAAGCATACCATTAAATACCATTCTGCAAATAAATAGCATGTTGATTGCTAAAGCAATTGCAGAAACTCCAAAAAAGAAACCAGAAGGAGAATAACGGTCAGATGCTCGTGACCCAGTTGTAACATATACTGCACAAAGTTCATATGCACAGAGTAGAGCAACAGCCAAAAGGAGGAGGATTGCAACAGCCCCTGTCAAAGAAGAATGTGGATATTGGCTATAGCAACTATAACATCAAATAACATGAAAAAGAAACTAAATAAACCAAATAAGATATCCAAACAAACTACAATTTTACATAAAACCAAGTAAATATACTTTCCATGTCTAATCTGTATATCATCACTGCTTCTTGGCCATATCATTCACATAATACAAATCTTGGACACTGAAAAAAGCAACATTGAGGGAAAAAAAAAGTTGTGCAACTGACAAAAAAGTTTCCATCAATAGCTTTGACAGAAGACTAATATAAGAGCATTTTCTGTTGCTTGTTCTATTATATGTAATAAAATACCCATTTATAAACAACTTATTTCACTGGTGTTCACTTAAATGTGTTCTTCCATATTCCCAACTACAAAAGGTTATATGAGATAGTTCATATTTATTCTCTGGTCCTTCCTCTTGGTTCAGAAATCATGTCACTCCACTAATTGAATGGGACATCTTCTCATCAAGATGACAAGCAGTGATTGAAGAAATATTTGGCTACAATATAGTGGAACAGAGGAATTGATGAATAAATTACCCTTCTTGAAGGCAAGTTCTCCATTGGCTGCAAATATATTTATATTGTTAAAATTGGTCCAAATGGTTAATCATCTTAAAGAATGACTAATTCACAAAGACCCACACTCGAATCTTTGACCTAAATAAAGGACATACATTGTCCACAGCTCCTAAAATAACCTGTCTCTAAATCTTTTTATATGGCTCTCTTAATGAACTTTATACCAAGAATGCCTTTCATGGACAATTACAGGAACTAAACTATGTACAGAGCAACTGCCAAGCATAGTTGCAAAGGTGTATTCTTTAGGACCACTATGTTGATTACAAATATCTTTTTATTGCCTCAAATAGACTCTTCAAGCTTGATGGGTCACTCTAGCATTGTTAAGCAACAGATTGTTCTCACTTTTCATGAAGCAGGTTGCCCAATTTAATGTTAAAATCACTACACTTCTCAGGTAAGCACATATTTGGTTGCACATGTTAATGAATTACAAATAGTGATCATCATAGCATTCATTGCTTAAAAAGTATAAATAGTATTTGTCAACTTTGAACCAAAACTAGGGAAAACACTGGTATTTCTTGGGAATTGAAGTTACTCAATCAAAGGTCCACATTACTATTTAACAACCAGTATGCCTTAGACATACAACGGAAACATGCATGTTGAATGCTAGACCTATACCCATTGATAATCCCAGTGTTTATCTCCTGATTTGCAATATTAGTAAGTGTTTCATAATTAGGGCCATCCAAGTGTTAGATGTAAAACATGCCATATCAATCAAATCTTATATTATTCAATGATTCTTGTTCTATTTTACATCTTTTCACTTAAACCCTATCATTTCAACATTGTAGCAAGGCAATACCATCCGTTAAAAACATGATCGAGGTATTATTTTTAGTCAATTTCTAAACTGTGAAACTTCTTTGTTTGGCCCCTTTGAAGATGAGGCCCTAGGCAGTTGCCCACCTTGACCGTGCTCAGGGCCGCCAAAGACCACCTGCCAACACATCCAGCAACTTTTTGACCAAATTTTCTTTAGACCAGGTTTGCACTGATTCCATTAAACCATGTGCAATTTGTTCCATTTTACTAATGAGAATGAAACAAATTTAACCTCCCTCCTCTGTTCACTTTTCGGAAAACAGAATACATAATCATCACATCCAAAGGCTGTCAATAGCTCAAATGACGGAAGATTGTTGACAGAAAACAATCCACAACAGTTATACCATATATAATCTCTATCTAAGTTACAGTATTTAGAAATTTTGGCTTCATATTGAATAAATATATGAGCTTAATAATAGTGAACAAGACACAAAGTCAGTTTTGTTAAATAACAAAGGCCGGAAAATACATACTTGAGCTTTGCCACTGAGTTCTCCACCACAGCATAATTGAATAAAATGCCAATAGAAGAGCAGTGCCAGCCATAATTACAGCCAATCCAATCAGGTCTCGACCCAATATTACAATCAACCAGGAGCCCCACATGATAAGCACCAGAATTGGAGAAACAACAACAACCCATGCAGAAAGATTCAGGAAACCACAGAGCAAATGGAGTTGAGGACCTTGCAAGATATTTGGCCATTTCCGAGCAAAGATCCAACTGGAAAGAGGCACAAATAAATAAAAATTAAGATGCAAAGAAGCCCAAAACAATGCCAGAAATTCAGAGTACTTTAACTGCATGACAAAAGCAGCATAAAAATAACTTGCATTTCTTCTCAAAATATATGTTATGGGACAATAAACAAAGAGCCATCAATGTAGCAAAACTTTAACTAAATTGTTCTTGAAAAGCAGTCAGCAGAGCAACATTATGTGTCACATTCAACAATCCAGTTGCTATCACTGTGGATTCATCAAATATTTTTAAAATAATCATAACAGATCACACATTAAAAAAAAGAAGTGCAATTATCAATTTTCTGTAACAGGTATAGAGATTAGAGACTCCTGTCAAATAAAGTCGATCAAATCCTAGATATCCAAAAGGGTCTTAATTAGATAGAATATTGAAATTTGTAATATTTTTAAGCCAATAACTTTATTTCCTAATAAAAATCCATCAATAATATCAACATAAGCTATGGAATATGGATTGCTAATTTGCTAATCACAAAAATAATATATATTATATATATATATAATATTCAAATTCAATTACAGAAAAAGTAGTCAATTTCCTTCTTTTTTTGCTTTCTTTCCCTAAAATACAATTGTGCTGCACGACAATGATAAATTCATATTTCTTTCCTTCCACCCAATTATACCACTAAAAAGCTCAGAAAATTCTATTTAACAATATAACAAACCATATACACACACAAGAAGTCTGACTCAGGTAGAAAATAATTTCACCTCAACTTTTATGAGACATCCTTTTTTCCTTAGCTTCATAGGTTTCTTTAAGGGAGTGTTTAGGTCAAACATGCAATGGGATTGCATTATTTTGTCAAGGATCAACTCTCCCGAATGCTTAAGCTATTAGGTGAAGACTTGTGAATGGCTTTATGTCTAAAAATCAAACACAACCCCTCGCACAAGAGCCTTTAGGCTTGACTTTCAAGCATATAAAATGTACAGGTCTATCTTGTGCTGAAATTTAACTTTTTATTAAAACGAATAAGGGTAGAAAGGTTTGAACTTCTTTCATAGATTCTCTAATATCAAATTAAAAATCAAATCACTCAAAAGCTTAAGCAATTTGGTGAAGGCTCCTAAAAGGTTTTATATCCAACATAGCCTTTTGAATAATGCATTTTCTTGTTTCTTTTTCCATCCATTGTTATCGCCCTTTTTTTAGAAGGATTCCAAATCCTTGTGATTCGTACTTTACCCTTAAATGAATTTGAGTTTTATCCAATCAAAGAAAAAAAATTCAATGAGGATCTAATTCGAATATTCCTGCAGAATTCAGATCCCTAAAGATGCAAGTAAGAGCCAAAAGGGAAGTCCAGCGTATAAGATCCCACAATTGGGGAAGATAATGAATTGATATACACAACCCTACCTCCTTCAGGTAAGATGTTGTTTCCTTTACTAGAACAACAATGACTACAAAATTGCTAGGCAGCCACCTTGTCGTTGTACTAAGGCTTACCCCCCAAAAAATAAGTGAATAATCCGATGAAATTTGGACAACTAACACTAAATAAATTTTGGATAGTACTTTCAATGCAAGACAAACACCAAGGAGGCATTCAGTAGAAGAGAATTTTTTTTATGCCTAAAAATCATGATTCCAAAGAGTCATAAATCCCGGTAAACACGATTTCTAAGAATGATTAAAAAATGTTTGATTGGTCATAAATGTTTTTGAGAAATATTTATATATGTTACATGGGAATTAAACATTTTTACTGCATTAAATAAGCTTATAAAGGTAACGTGATTTTTTTACGCAACAAATCTTTCATTCTAACTCGGGAATTAGATTCTCACCTCCCCCAAGGGAACAATTTTGTGAGAAACCTATGTAAATAACATTCCCGGAAACGTTTACTAGGAATGTTCTTTTCTAAATAATAAACCAAACATGGAAAACTAACATTCTTGACTTTAGATTCTTAAAAAAGTCAAAACTTTCCAAGTTTCAAACGTCCCCCAAAGGTGGAGAAATGCCAATAAAATGGAACTATATACCCCATCCAGCAAACCTTCCAAAATTTTATGCAATAACCATTGCTTACCTTTAGAGGAAGCGGTGACGTAAGAAATGCATATATTTGGGAAATTAATTTTCAATAACTCAAATGAGTTGCAGCCAGACAAAATGTGCAGATTTTTTACATCGACAGATACAAATATCAAATGAACATGTGTACTCTCAAATTTAAGATATTCCTTAAACCAGGCTATCATTTCTTCAGATCAAGACCGTTGTTAATTAAGATTCCAACATCCATACTAAAATTATAAACCTAATATATAAGGAATATAAGTTTCATGACAATTTCCACAACTCTATTCAGATAGACCTTTTTTCTACAAGGAAACAAATGGAAATTCAGTTAAGCACCCATTTTAGCACAAAACATCAATAGATACAAAAGGATATTTTCTAAGATGTCGATAAATATATCACATTGAATGTTTAAAGTTTAAGGTGCTCATTTGGCACCAATCCCACGAGTAAAACATCTACTTGTAACACCAGCCATTACGGCTTTACCGACACTAGGCGTTACAGCTTTACCAACACGATCTTCGCACAGAATCCGACAAAATCATTTAAAAATAATCACAAAAGCAAAAGACAGCAAAGCACTCAGTACAAGGAAGCAACAAACTCATAACCTCCAACCAATTTCCCATGTAAAGAATTCCCAAGTTACCGGCTCGAAAATGGCACCAAACCGCCACACTTACCAGAACATCACAAAAACCCAATAACTACCCAAACAATTCACACTTAATTCCCAAATCGTTATACAAATGTAGCTCATCCATTACACATTTCGGCGCAGTACACAACAGCCAATGCCAGTCAATATCAATCACTTCAAATTTCAAAACAAGTACCAATTTAAGTAACAAAAAACAATACTGCATAAAAATCCAACAGCATTTACAGTTTAGCATGACAATCCAATCTCGAAACAACAAGCTCAAAGTACCAAGTCCAAATAAGTAAACAGATTCAACAACAACAGAGAATCTGGATGAGATACCTATAAATTCTCCAGGGCCTCCAGTTCACAGTCCAGAGGATGAAGAACGAAGCCAAACCTAAAACCGAGAAGAGGATCCCGCAAATGACGCACGCGAGGAGAAGCGCACGGTCCATGCCTCTTCCTCCTCCTCCTCCTCTCAAACAACGCGCATGCACCTAATTACAAGCACAGAAAAAGTGACAGTGATGATTGCGATGATGCATGGAAATGCCGAAACGGAATGAACAGTAGCTTGGCTTACCTCACTGTTGCGAAGTGAAATGGCAGCTGCATAGTGGCGAATTCAGCGGAAATGAGGCATGGCTGAAGCAGCTAGGGTTTGGGAGTGAGAATTGAGGAACGCTAGGGTTAGTAACAAGGAAAATTGCGAGAAGAAAAAAGAGAATGAAAAAGGAGAAGAAGAAGAAGAAGAAGGGTTTGTAGTTTCGTTAGGTTCTCTCTCACACTCGGATTGTTTTGCCAAGGGAAACGGATTAGTAAAGATTAAAACCCTACTCTGCCCCCTTCTTCTCTTTGCTCAACCCACTGTCAACTCAACTATGTCAAGTAAAATAAATATAAATAAATACAATTTCTTTTTCTTTTTCTCTTTATTTATTTAATTTATTCGTGTTTACACACCAGCGACTCACTTTTTCAACACTCCTTCGTCATTTATATATTTTTTTAATTTTATAAATATAATAGATCAAATATAAATAATTTATTACATTCTTTGCTGCTAATTAAATATTTGCGTTAACAGTGATTTTTAATTCATGTGCTTTTATTCTAACTTCTTGTTTTTTAAATCCCAAGTCTTCTAAATTATTGGAACTCCCAGATTCTCATTTCTTTATCACTTCACTATAGATTAATTAGATAACAATCGAAGATTTTTTGGTTTATTTAAAGATGCTCCTGTCCTAAGTTATATCATTAAGAATGTTGTAATTAAATGTTTGTTTAAACACGCTGGTATTAATTATGATTTGACTATGTGTCAACCATTGAATTATGGATAATCTTTTGTTTCTTATTTGTTAAGAGTATTGAGCTTTCAATATTATCTAATCAAACATCTAATTTTATTTAAACCACGGATTATTATCTATAACTTTCATAAAATATAGTTTTTATTTTTGTAAAAATAACACAAGTTCTCTTCTCGTGCATTTGATATTCCCAATAATAACAATAACAACCACCTTTCAATTACTAATATGTGTTGTTTTTCTTTTCATTTTATTGTATTCCAAAATTCTCTCTCATTAATTGATATCTCCACCTTCATGTAATCACATTTTTCTTTTTTATTATTATATTATTCATGCATCTACTTTAATGAGAAAATGAAAATGGACAAAATCTATAGCAGCCGATTAGACTACAATCCACCTCATTATCCAATCCAAAAATAATCTTTCCATTAAATATTAACGCTTTGACACTTTTAAAATGAGAATTTTTCTATAAAAATAAAATGAGACATTGGAACAAAACTTTTATTAAAGACACTCATTGGAAACACTAAGTTTCCTACTCTTGAAACAAAATAGTAAGAGCACAAGGACAGCCTAGTGTACAAAGCTCTCACACAAATTCAATGCGTTTAAATATTGAATTGTAGTTGCAAACTAATTGCAAATGCCAAAAACGGGGAATATGACCTCAAAATACAATCAACAATAAATTCAAATATCTTCAACATTTTTATAAAAAAAACTACAAATCCAAATAAAGCATCCACAAAATCATACAAAATGGAGAAAAAAGTAAACTCATTAACTTAACAGTAAACCAAACATCTCCACCTTAATAACTAAAACAAATTAAATACATCAGAATTTTAATGGCTAAGTGTTAAATATGTATGTGATAAGTTGAATTACTCATGTGTTGTATTTATAGTTCATTAATTTTTTTTATCTAGGATGATGGTTGTTGATATTTAAGTTGCTTAAAGATGCAAGTTGATGAGTTAAAAATGTAGAATTATTGCATGTTGTGTAGTGTTGAAGGTAGTTGTGTAAAGAATGCTTAAGGTATGGTGTTGAGTTGTGTTCATTGACTTGAGATTAAAAGATAGTAGTTGTTTTTTAAAAAAATTATGAATATAACATTGTGTGGATATGGTGTTATGGTGTTTTGCAAGCCTAGTTGTTGAAAAAACCTTCATGAGAAGTTGACCGTTGAAGTGGAGTTTTGAGTCTCCTTTGGGTCCTTAGTTGATGCAATATAAGGGTTAAGTCAAGTTATACCGATTATAAGCGACCAATTGTAGATCCGTATGGAAGCTAAGTCGAGTCACACATGTAATCATGTATAAAATAACAAAAAATAAAGTAAGGTACGAGGTCAGGAGCCATGATCCCTAAATAAGTACTAGAAGGAATGTAATATTTAAAGGGTAATCGATGAACTAATTCCACAATAGACTCAGTTATGCATGCTAAGGTCGTGGTAGACTCACACTCAAATTGTTCTAACTTTAAAAGGAATACTGAATTTTCTTAGTTTAAGTGACGATTGTGTTATGAATTTTTATCCAAATTTATTATTATTGATCTAGTAAGCCCAAAAAGATTGCATTGTTGAGTTGTTTCAATAGGATCAGGTTGTTTAGATTGTTCACATGTATTGTAAAATATCTCTTAATTGAAATGTGTGACGACACATTAAGTTGTTGTGTTGATAAGTTGTATGTTGTGTTATAAGTTCCAATGTTGTTATGTTGTTTAAGTTAAAATACATGTATGAGTTGTATGGTGTGGCATATATCTTGGGTTGGCATGAATGCATTTTACAAATCAGAGTGTTGTGTTAATCTTATAAGTTGATATGTGGATGTTGATAATATAGTTGTACTTCACTTTAGTACTTGATATGTTATTTTCTATAAGTTTATTCTTGCATGTTTTCTTATGGTTGAATTATTATGATGATACTTGATATAAGAGTAAGACAGAGATAGGTTGGAGAAAGAGCACGTTCAGAGAGTCTTATTGGAGGATGACATAGTTTTTTTGGTGTTGTCTTGTGATAATTATTTTGTAGTGTTACTTGACCAACAACATATGTTATGTTTCAGTACTAAACTATTGTATTTATATACTTATATAGTTATAATTATAGTCTCACCAGATGATTAATTTTATTATCTCAATTATTGATGAAAATCTTACACATTTATGTATTACTACATGTATATCAGGTACTCTTTGCATGTTAATCCTAAGTAATTAGATTTATATTTTCCACTAGTATTATTATTGAATTGTAAAGTATAGAGACCTAACAGATCGTTACACCTTTCCAATAAAAAATAATGGTTATTTAAATATTATATCTTAAATAGTTTATTTTATAATTTTAATTAAATAATAATGTATTTTGGAACTAGTGAGATGAAAGTGGATTTTTATAACTAAAAAAAAAAGATAAAAAAATAAAGAAAAACAATTTACGAAAGTAACATTACATAAATTTATTGCCCTAAAGTCGTTGGGACAATTGAGATTCTCGTGTTTTTGAATAAAAATAATTAAACTTTTCACCACTTAAGGGTCAAAATCCATTATGTCCTAGATCGTTATGGAACTTCATCCTCATGAGAGCTCTGTAAACCTCATCCTTTCCTCCTCTTCTAGGATAAGTATAGGTGATTAAAATAAAAGCTTTTGAACATCCTCAGTCTTTCTAAATAAACCCTAGAAGAAACAAACAACCTCATTTTGTAAAGTTACATCATTTGTACACCATTCAACAGAAAGAAAGAATGATCCATGAATTTTATCCCTTTTCCACCTCACCATTGATTGACTATGGAAAAATGTAGTATTTTTGCTTTCAAGTTTAATCAATTGTTCCCTAGACTTTTGAAACCATGGAGTGTCTTATTGGAACAACATTAACACCCCCTTATTTTGTTTCTCTTTGAAACTCTCAAATTGTCAGAAACACAAGAAAGCACAATTATAATAAAATTTGTTTAATGCTTGTTGACCTTTGTTCCTGTTAGTAATTTGCTATCAATTAAAAATATCTAGTTAATATATATATATATATATATATATATATATATATATATATATGTGTGTGTGTGTATATGGGCACGCACATGTGTCATGATCTAATTTTATATTTCACTATAGGTCATCAAACAATTAACATAACCCTACTTTATTTCCTTCAATGTTCATAACTCTTCTAGTCATATACATAAAAACTTACAAAGGCTTGAGAATTACCTTATTACCCACAATTCTTATACACGCCACATGAGAGATAAATCAAGGTGTGACTCACTAATCTAGAACATTAAATACATAATGAACCTAACTTAATTTCAATATGTATAAATTTTAATTAAGCAAAAAAAAAAGACAAAAGGTCAACTTAAACCAATTACTCAAACAATCTACTCATTAATACACAAACATGTTACCATCACTCTTTTAGAGTATTCATAACACTTCAACTTAACCGAGTCCATTTGTATTATTTTTCTAAAACCACTTTGATTTATTTTAAAAGCTTGTTCATTAAATTAATTAAAAGTCACCTATACCTTATAATTTTATTATTTTTTATTTATGAAAAATAGGATATTGAACATCATTTATTTAAAAGCAAGAAAATCAACATCTTAAATCTTTACAGTTATGAAACCTAGCCACAACAACCAATTACATCAATTTTTATCATCCACTCTTGGACCATTTGTGCTTATAGTTTCACACTCAAGGTTGTGATTGAATCGAGGAGTCGAACTTTGTTTATCCAGCTCCAACAAGTGATCACTCATTTCCTTTAGTTGTTCTTCATTGACATCTAACTCTGGCCAACACCACCAATCTGATGGGTTTAGTTTCATCTCGAGACCCCTAGCAGCAAGAAACATGACTCCAGCCGCAATCTGATGAGGCTTGAATTGCAAACAAAGCCATGACCGAAGGCCATCATTCACCAAATGATATGCGACTTGAGTGAGAAGACTTTTACTCTCAATACTAACATCGAGTTTATCTATTGCCACACTAAGAGGCCTATAAGGATGAGCCACATCAATCTCAAAATCAATAGTCACAAGAACAAGCTTCTCTGCCAACAAAATCAAATCTTCATACTCCTTAGTACACAATTTTTCTCGATGCAGGGTCTTTTCATCAACCCCAAGCTTGACTCCACGTCCAACCATGATAACATCTTGTAGCCAGTTAATGGTGCTCTCAACCTTGCCAGCAAGAAATATGCATGCAATTGCAACAATCTCCCAATCGTTCTTTGCATGGGACTGTCGCAAAAAAAATCGGTGACAAAACACCAATGCAGTTGCTATAGTCATTTGGGGTAAAACAAGTCTCCTACCCATCTCTTGTAAAAAATCACTGTATGATTTGCGTAACATGTTTTCTGAATTCCAATCTATGTTGTCCTTTCTCGATGGTGAGTTTTCTTCCAATTCCTTCCTCGAAAAGTACCATCTTGGACCATTTTGTACATTTTCTTGAGAAAACGAAGAACTCCCAGTAACACCATCTTGTACATTTTCTACATAACACAAATAACCTCTAACATCATCAACTTGCACATTTTCTTGTAGATTGGGAATAATAACTTCATTATCATCTTGCACATTTTCTTGAGGATCAAGAACACTACCTACATTATCATCTATCATATTTTCTTGAGGAGGATCAACAATACAACCTATATACTCAAAAGAAGTTCTAACATCATCATTAGCTATCACATTAGTTTTATGTAAGAAAAATCTTAATGATCGATTATGATAATTTAAAAATTAACATATAATATGAATTTGTTAATTCAAAATATAATCAACTATTCTCAAATAATTATTAAAAAAAATGATTTACAAAACTAGAAAAAAGGATACAACCTTACTTTTATTCTTCTAACAACTTAAAAATTACAGTCTTCTTATATCAATGTTATAAAAAATATTTTTTTATATTAACAATTATTATATATGCACATGTCCGTACATATTTCAAATTTTATATGAGTTTGATATATAAAGAAAAGTGCTAAAAATTACGTAAAAATACAATTTAAAAATATTTAAATAATAAAAATACATGTATTTAAATAATTAGTAAATATAAGAAAAAGCTAAACGACTTAGTAAAAGGAGTGGTAGGTGCATCGCCATCCACCAGGAATAACAATTGAATAGAAGAAGGACAATGAGCCCAATAATACATATAAAACTTATGCACCACACTTGTCACAAATATTTGTTTTTATGTAGACATGAGTTAGGGTGACAATAAATGAGAAATTTGAGAAATATATGTATAATTTAACTAAAGTAATTGAGATGTGAAGAGAAAGATAAAGAAAATAAAAATATTAAAAGAAACTAATTTTAAATAGTAAACTTTTGATATTAAAATTAAACTTAATATAAAAATTAAAATTAATTAATAATTTAAAACTCATACAATACTTTAAAATAATATTAAATAAAACACAAGAGAAGATAATATACTAAAATATGTTTTAAGTCAAAAAGTGAAGAAAATATTCTTATATATAATATATTAATCTAAAATTCAAAACGAATATGATTAAATAAATTTATTGTTTAAATATCAGATAAGACATATGATCAATTAATAGTCAATGTTAAATTATTCAACTTATATTATTAATTTAACATTTTTTTATAAATAGATAATTAATCAATTAAACTATTAAATTATTTAATATTATAGAAGTATATATCTTATATTGTATATAAATTAATCATTTGTTAGTACGTTATTTATTGATAAATAATTACTTACATTTTAAATGATATATTATCCATTAAAATAAAACAGTACAAAGAAGTTTGCAATTATTTTATTTTTTTTTTTGAATTTTAAAACTATGTATACTTTATATTTTTATAAACTTTATATGCTTTATAATTTTATTTTTTTATTTGATAGTTAAATTAATCAACTTCATATTTTACAAACAACAAAATATAAAGAGTAGGTATAAAAGTTTATACATGTTGTTAATTGATCTCGTTTCATAAGATGATTAATAATTTTATTTAATATCTATAATATATAGCTATTAATAAAGAAAGTATCTCTTTAAATTATCAATTTTGTCTCTTTTTTTTTTGAATTTTTTTTATCTATTCAGTTATATAACAATTCTTTATGAATAGAGGACAAAATGAATAAAATATACATAAAAAAAATAATTATCTATATAATTGTTAAGTGCATAAAATGTTTTGATCCCTGTAATAATCTATAATTAATTTTATTATATTCTAATATTTTTTATTTATTTTTATACTCATGATATACCCACACATATTTACATTGATTTCAACAAAGATCTTAAAATTGGAGTGAAGTCACCATTTTGACCCAGAGAACCAACATAGTGATCGATTTATTGACTCTGAAAAAAATTTCATTTCAGAATTGATGAAGAACCAATCAAACTAGTCCAATATTGGTTTAAAAAATGCAGAAAATAAAAACAAGCATTTTTTAAAAAACTTTGCAAGTTTTTTAATTTAAAATAGTTTTAGGATAAATAAAAACACATTCAATAAAGTTATACATAAATATATATTATTTAATCAATTACTATTAATTTGTAGCCTAAAAAACATATAATTTAGTATTTATTTTAGTTTATAACTTTTATATATTAATTTCAAGTAATTAAATATTATATTAATTTTTTGTTTTATTTTTAAATTTATATGTAAATTTGTTATTGTTAATCAACATTGCTGTGTTAAACTTATATATTATTATAATTGTGATTTGGACTTTTGTGTTTATTTTAAATGTTAAGAATTTATAAAATGATATTTTTATTTTAGCTTTTTAATTATAAATAGTGAAATTACATTTATTTAATATTATTTAATTAATATTGGCTAAACACTCATGATTTAAAGTTATTTTATATTTTTATTTGATTATAAATCATCATGTAGAATAAATTTGTTACTTTTATAATATTAATTTTAAAATTATAACAATAATTTTTTTTAGTGATGATATAAAACTTTTACATTAGTTAAGCCCTTCTAAAAATATTCAATTTCAGCATCAAAATACATCTAAAGTTTTTCTTTAAGGTACAAAAGATTATAAAGATGATTTCAATGAGAATTGAATCTAGGTCCTTATACTTCTAATTACTCCAATCCCTCCCTATCTAATTACTAGGCTAATTTTAGTGATTAAAATATAATTAAAGTTTAAATAGTATTTATACATCATTGCATTATAATATATTTCATAAAATATGTAGTTTCAACTTAAAATTTAAAATATATCTCATAAAATATGTGGTTTCAACTTTATTATTAATTATTATTTCAATATAACTTATTTAACTAATAAAAAATCATTTATAATCTTAATAATTATAAAAAATTAAAATAAAATTCTAACTATTTTAGACATATGGCTAAATACTCAAATTCACCATAAAAAACCACATATTAGTGTTGGTGTGAACTTGATGCTAAACATTCAAAATTGTTATTAATGGTTACTTTGACATTTAAAGTAACAATTTCAAAACTGACACTAATATGTTCGTCTGAGTCAAAGTATGTTTAATAATGACAATTTTGTTAATATATAAGTTGACATTCATATGTAACGACAAAAGAAAAATGTTACCATTATTAATTGTATGTATCATTCTTTGTCGAAATTAGGTCATTATCGTCGTCGTCGCCGCCTTCTTTTTTGTTAAAGGAAACACTTTATATATATTGTTGTCATTGCACACTGTAATACATTTCTTCGAACCTAAATATGTCACCAGCAACTGTCGCCATTAGACCTTTAACCTCCGATCAAATCCTAAATTTTAACCATTTTGTTTCAAACTCTCATAAATAATTTAAAAATTCAATAATCAAAAATTCATTTACAAAAATAACAACTTAACTTAGAATTACCATATGGAAGAACTTGACCCAATTCCTTTTCAATAAATATCAACAATGATTCTTGCTCCCGATTGCTCCAATACAAAATTTAAAATAGGCATAGAATCAACTTGATCTTGGTTTGCAATAAAGAAAACAAAAGTTGAAAAAAATGAAAATCAATGTCCCCAAATGCATAGAAGGCATAGATGAAAGTGAAGGGTTGGGTAGAGGATGAAAGTAAAAGGTTGGAAAAAGATAGTGAGGGGTTGGAGTTTCAAATTAAATATTAAAAAAAGTTTCAAAGAGGGGGGAAGTGAGATAGGATTTTTCATTTCAGTTATAATTTAAAACCTAGCGCCGCCATACTAATAATAACAAAAATTAAAAAAGGACTAGCCCTTTGTAATAAAATAGAAGAAAAATTACAAAAGATAAATTTGTGTTGATTTAGCATCAACGACTGGTGATCATTGTTATTGAATCAAAGCTAATTTGAAATTGTTGTAGTAGAACATGTTCCTAATTTTACAAGTCATTAAAAAAAATTAAACTCAAACCAAATCCCAACAAAATCACTCATAGGTAAAAAATCAATGAATTCAAATTTAATTATTATGTCTATTAGTATTAGTATCCCACTAACCTTTCTAACTCCGAGCTTTGAAGCCCTTTTTTATCCCAAATCTTTGAAAACACCATGAGAATTATGGTATTGACTTGATTACTGTCCAAAAACTAACCTTTTTATCAAGCAATAGCACGAAATTTTTACTTTGTATTATCATCACAAATATTCTCAAAGTCACGATTTTAATTCTTCCTTCAATTCATCAATGTTAGTTTAACAACCGTTCACAAACCTGCAATTCTTTCTCAAAACATATTACACTTAATTTGATATTAATACTGAAAAAAATCTATACTTCAAAAATGATATTTCTTATTTGTTTTGGAGATAAAATAAATCCAAATGCCTATAGTTGGATCTTGATCCACCAATTTACCTTCTTCCGTAATTTATTATGTTTTTTTTACATTAAAATTTATGTGAGTTGAATGAAGACTTAAAGATAAATTTCAAACTTCTATGAGCATATACAAATATATTTATTATTCACCAACAATATCCTCACATTTATAGTAAAAATAAAAATAAAAAAATGACACAAATATTGAAGATTTGAAGTAATAACAATTAATTTTTTTAAGTTTAAATATGTTTTTAGTCCTTCAAATTTAAGAAAAATTTGTTTTTGGTCCCTCAAATTTAAAACTGTTGCTTTTAGTCATTGTAATTTTCAAAAATCTTGTTTTAGTCCCTTAAGTCACCAATAACATATTTGAAAGTGACTAATTAAAACAGTTATGCAATATCAACTGGATTTAATGTGATATTTTTACTAATAGAGACACGAATAGGTAGATTTTATGTAATAATGTTTGATAAATTTCTTAACAAAATTTGAATATAAAGAATAAAATAAATTTTTTTAAAATTATAGATACTAAAAATAATAATTTTAAATTTGAAGAATCAAAAACAGATTTACCCTAAATTTGTGGAACTAAAAATATATTTAAGCCTTTTTTTTTATTACTTTTGGTTCAAATCAAAAGTTCATATCTATTTTAGAATTGTTATTTAAAAGTTGTCTTTAATCCGTTGGCAACTTCTTTTTGCATATACCTTAGCAGCATTTTGGCACACACGTTGGTTTGTGATTCAATGGTTTTATTAGTCATTCAATTACACCTCATTCTGTTTTCATACAATTAAAAGCTATCTTTTGTTGTTAGCTAATGGACTGGTCCTGCAACACAAACACTATATAATATTGTTCTTCTCAACTTCCCGCTTTTCTCTGATTCTTTCTTCTATTTTTTTATTTTAATTTTTTTGGAACATTGTTATTAGAAAATGGAAAACATCAATATGTTATTTATCAACCTACAAACACAAAGAGCAAACTAACTAAG
The DNA here is from genome assembly GCF_000230855.2 of Cajanus cajan. NCBI lineage: Eukaryota > Viridiplantae > Streptophyta > Magnoliopsida > Fabales > Fabaceae > Cajanus > Cajanus cajan. The sequence goes on from NC_138518.1 coordinate 81,481,492, forward strand.
AAGACAAGAATAAGAAAGTTTAAGTTGAAGCATAAGATGCGTTGTTTTTAAAGAAAAAAACTTTTTATTGTAACGATACTCTAAAATATATTATTTCTCTTCTAAAATACCTCAAGTCATCATATCTCTACTATAATTATCCTTTGAATTAGGTTTGATAAAAAAATTTCGTCTCGCCTGAATCCAATGTAACCCACAATCAAATATGCTTTACTAATTGATCCATTAACATCTCCTACTAGACAATTCAATCAAACATTTCATCTCATCATTCTCATTCAAATTGCATCAAGGGCATTTTCAAAAATAACATGGGTGTAGGAGAACTAACCTTCCCAACACCACACTCAACTTTGTGAATTAGGGGTTTAGTCATACATAAGCATACAACTCAATTAGTCAATTACAACCAACATAAGTTCGTGCTAACATCTAAGCACTCAATAACATATATGAAAGATACATATATAAACAACATAAGCAATATCATCATAATCATCAATAACATTATTAACACACCACAAACCATGATTAACTACTAACACACTTGCATTAAAAGTAATTTAGATAGGTTAATTCATCATGCTCAAAATAGGGGTTTCATTAGGCAAAGAGTAGTCTTATTGGGCGAACAACCTCTCCTAAAGTTCATGGTTAGGTGAGTTAATCTCGCTCAACGAGAGAAATTCTTTATGGCTCATCTCGTTGGGTGGGCTTTAGCTCGCTAGGCAACCAAACTCCTCTGGAACTTGTCATTGAGAGACTATAGCTCATCGAAAAAGCTAGACTCTGTGGGTTTTTGCTAAGCGAGTCACATCTCGTTGGGTGAACTTATCCAACAAAGCCACCAAAAAATCATATTCTTGCAGAGCAACAATCATATCATTGAGCGAGAACAAGAACTATGGGTTAGTGTTCGTCAACTATGAAGGTGTGTCAGGCGAGATGTACCTCTCTTTTGGCAAGTGAGTAGAGTTCCACTATGGAACTTGCCATCTCTCTTCAAATTTAACCACCACACTCCACAACCAACACATGAAACTCAGAAAAACACATCTTCACATCATTCTCAACTTAGGAAAGAGTAGGAATCTCACATGTAACAAGATTACAACTTAAGTCATTAGATTCCTCTTCAACCCCAAGAACAATTGAAAGTCCCAACAACATAAACTCAAATTCTCAACATGCATCCATCAATTCAGTTATAGACAAACACAACCACGCTTATAAAATTTATATAAGCTACAATCAAACTTTTTTTTATCTTAATCGCATTCAAAACCATAGAAATCAAGGTAGAAGGGCAAAATCATAGAACTCGAGGTTCACCTTCTCTTTAAGAATAAAAGTTTGTTAGCTTTAATCTCAGCTTTCTACTACTGCTACTCAACTAAGTCTTAGGGTACCTATGAAAACTTTCTACAGAATCAAATCAATGAACAGACAATCTAGCTCCAAATTTTATCTCTCTAAGAAATCTCTCTCTAGGAAGCTAAAAAATAAATTTATGAAACTCATTTCTCAAAATTCACCTTCTATATCTTGGTCTTCCTTGGATCCATTTTCAAGCACTTAAGTCACAATTTCTATAACTTAAACCTAGGGTCATTAACTCTAACTCTCACCCTTCAGAGACAAAACATTATATACAACAACTCAAACAACTTAAAATAACATATAACAAAAATCTTAATTATATATATAATAAATATTCATAATTAAAAAAATCATGGTATTACAGTTTTAACCTTTAATTATGTCTAAAGTTGTGGTCATTTTGTTCTCAAATAGTGTCGCAAAATATCTCACTCAAACTCACATAAAAAATTTGAAAATTCAATAATCAGAAAATCATTGATACAAACAACAACACAAATTAAAATTACCGGATGAAACTTGTCCTAATTCATTTTTTTCAATGAAAACCGATAATGGTTTTTGCTCCTAGCACACTACTTGATCAGGAATTGTGCTTGGTTTGCAACAGAAGAAACAAAAATCTGGAAGAATGAGAATCAATGCTTTCCAAGTGCGTAGAATAAATCGATGAAAATCCAATGTTAATTTTTTTTTTCCATATGGATTATGCATAAAAAAATTATATTAGTCTAAAACTATTTCATATCACATTCATACATCTTGCGATTGTTGTTTAACTTTGACAAAACTTGGTACAAATAACTAAGAAAATAAATAATTACAATTTAATAATTGAATCGATAAAAATCATATTTTATATGTTTATTTAATATAATGTAACAATCGTTATAAAAATGTAATTTGATCTGTCTTAACTATGTAAAATTTAACATATAAGATTGTTGCATAATTTAATGATTTGATTAACAAAATTTAACTGTCACCAAATCTATTAAGGATACAAAATACCCAATTGAACACTTACCGACCAAGTATCTATTTCACACCAATACTAAAGCTTTGAACACTACTTAAAAAATAAATAAAATAAATAAAAAAGCTTGAACACGTGTCCATATAACATCTCAGTAATTTGCGGTTAATCCAATCTCTCTCTCTCTCATGTTTTGAAAGTTTCTATTTTCAATTTTAATATATAATAAAATAACGAATCTTGTCTCCTTGAAACTTTTAAAAATAATTAAAAATTATATAATAATAATAAATAGTTAATTGAAAATATGAATAATCATAGGTTTTAATAATTATTAAAAGAGAATGGTGGTTACAAAAAAAGATTAATTTAATTTTTTTAATAATAAAAAGGTATAATGGTCTACTAAATATGAAGATCAAAAGTAATTACTCCATATATAATATAAAAAAGATACTTATTTTTATAAATAGTAATTGTAGTGTTTGAATAAAATAATTTAAAAAGAATGAGAAGTTAACAAAAAGAGTCATGCCCTTATATGTACTAGTAGGAGAAAGAGATACCTAGTGTCTCTTAATTTTTTTATAAAAATATATTAAAGGAAGATAATTTAAAAGTGGTTGACGTTGGTTATTTAAGAGAATTTTTTTTATGAATATAATAGTCTACTAAAAGGAAAAACTAAAAAGAATTACAACAATTTGTATCTCTTTTATAATGTATATAGATGTATATACTACTAGAGAAAAGAGACATGACCTTACGTTTTAAAAATTATAAAAAAAAAAAGAGAGATAAATTCAATGGGTAGTTGTGGATATTTTCTTAGAAAATATGAGCTATTATTTTATATCTTTTTCTTAGTAAATGAGAGGTATAATGCTTCACTAACACTAGAGATAAAAAATAATTATTCATCATGTACATCTTTATAATAGGTACTAAAGAAAAGTCACTTTGTGTCTCTTAAAATTTTAAAATATCAATTCTTATATATTAAATATGAATGTATTTTGTGTGAGAATGTTTTTAGGAACTTTTTTTCAACGAAAGACTTTGTAAGAATTTTTATAACTATTATCTAATTCATTTTTATTTATCATAATTATTTATTAATTAAATATTATTTTAAAATGAATTATCAATAAATAAAAAATATATTTTTATAATACAAATTATTTATCATAAATTTAAAATATAATTTATATATTTAAAAAATATTTATGTATATTTATTTTAAATATAATTTATATATTCAAATATAATACTTTTATACATGATTTATTGTAAATTTTAGTTATATCATATATAATTAAGATGTTTGTGCATTATATAGGATAAAGTACTAGTAAAAATAATAAAAATGGAATAAATGGTTGTGAGTGATTCTTTGAAGAGACCATGAGAAGTTATTACTTAATATTTGAAAGATATAATAATCTACTAAGAAATTTGATTAAAACATGTTCTATATTAAATTTCAATGATTATTAAATTAAAAATATTTAAAATATAAGCCAAGTCTTACAAATTTTTAAAATTTTAAAATTATTTAATATTTTTTAATTATTTAAATTGATGAATAATTATAAAATATTTTTATAATTATGAAAGAATTATATATATATATATATATATATGTATTAAAAAATTTAAAATTTAATTTATACATTAAAACTTTTAATTTTAACAGTTAAATTATTAAAATTTGATATAAAGTATAAGTTATTGAACGAAACTTATTATTCAAATATATGATCCCTCTTTACTAAATCTATATAAAAGTAAAAAAAATAAAATTCAAATGAATTAATAGATAGCCAAGTTCTATAAATATTCTGAAAGAGATTTAAGTTCGTAGTTTTATATATGGGCAAAGTTTTATGGGAAAATCTAGTTTAGTAATCTCGATGTTTCAGACAAAAAAACAAAAAATTCTGATTATCAAATGAAAGTAAAAGATGTAAACGACTCAGGCTCTTAAAACTTAGATTTCGTAAAAAAATTGATTGCTTAAACTTAATTTATTTATTTAATCAAACCTAATTCAAAACTTAAAGTTGACTTGTTTAAAAAATAACCTTAATTTTAACTTGTTTATAATTTAATTATTTTTTTAATTATTTTTTTCTTAAATTACTTTTTAACTTTACGAATATACCATTTAATTAATATCCTAATACTAATTAATTATTTACAAATGAAAAAGTATGCTTAACATGTAATACATAGAATTAATTTTTTTTCAAACTGTCACAATTTCATGATTTATTTACTTTTTACTCTAAACTGTGTTAAAATTTTAACTAAAAATAGTATTAAAGACATTATTTATAAAAAAAATATTTTATATATAAACGAATTATTCACAAATTCTTAAATATCAAAATTTTAAAACTTGAGCTCATTTCATTTAAATATCAAGTCTTATCTTAAATTTGTAATTATTTAGTTAATTATCTAATTAAGCAAACCATTGACGTATCATACTTGAATACACCCCTAATTGAAAGATATCTTTGTTAATAAATAAATAAATAAATAAAAACAAAAGAAAAAAAAAAAAAAAAAGAGAGAGAAAGGTTAAGGGGACCTACACTTTTTGCACCGCATGTTCACAGGCTTTAATGGTATACAACGATGGAGACGAAAGCGATTGGAAATGTGCAGTGTAAGGAGTGGACCCCTTTTACCAAAAACGTTGAAATGCAAACAAATAGTACTGTCAGCCAGTCACATGCAACCCTTTCTCAGCATCTTTTAGTCCAAAGCAAAACACAATTTCATTTTTCTTTCATACCTTTAACTTTTTAATTTGACTCATTTTCAAAGCATGGCCAAGGGTACATTAGCAACACATCATGGAAATAAGTTGTAGTTTAATTTGGTAATCACAAAAGACTAACTCCATTGGCATTGACAAACACTCCTATAGAGAGGAGGAGTGGACAAACAAATAAAATACAAAGATGATGTTATAAAGGCCTGTTTCTTTAGGCTTTTGAGAAACTTGGCCACACTTCTCCACTAGCTTACATGGAGAATCTTTCAATATAAAAAACAAAAACAGTCAAAACTTTCCACTACAGAAAAAGGGTATACAAGATGGAAGAAGAGAAGGGCTTTAATTTTAACACTAGGATTGAATGATACAAGAGAGGCTGCAATCTTTTTTTTTTTTTTTTTTTTTTTGATTCACCTCATCTTTTACTCATCATTGACAATTTGGATTTTTACCAGGGCCTCCATAGTAAAAGTAATGCCCCCAATCACCATTGCTTCCTGTTTGGACATCATAGCAGTTTGATTGTTCAGTGAAGGTGCCAATGCCTTTGGGAGCCTTGAGATTATTGGAGCTATCAACCACTTGAATGTTCCTGAAGTAGCTTGCTTTGCCAAACCCCTCTTCAGGGAAATGGCCACTGCCCATTTGAGTTGAGGTGTGCTGACCATCAGGCTCAGAGTTTACAACTTCTCCACCCCACTCAATCATGGAAGCACTATCAGCCAAATATGAGAACAGGAACGAAGGCCAATACCCTAATACATAGTCATTCCCAAATTGCATCCACCAGTGTCCCTCTTTAGGATCCTACAAGGGTGAAAATAGACAACTAATGTCAGTAACAAAGTTCATGATTTCAAGTACATTGTTTAGCTCCACATTAGAAAGGATTGTTTTCTATAATTATAAAAGACATGACAGGTTGAAAATACAACATGTTTTCCTGCGTATAATCAATTCATGACTTTTCAAAGTTCCTGATGGTTGAATTGTTACCGCTAAATAGTGTCCCTGTCATCAATTACAACTGGGGTCCATATCTCAATCCAAAGAAATTATGGAGGATATCCAATGTATCTGTGCTATAAAGAAGATTCTAACTAAGATGCAACTGCCAACCACCAAGAATGCTTTTGATACTAGGTAAAAAAAAGATTTTACTAACCAGATAATAAGTGAACACATGAAAAACTCAAGATTCTTAAGCTAGCTTTAGGGTCTGTTTGGATAAACTTTTCCAGAAGCACTTCTAAGAAAGAAAAATAGGAAAGAAAAAACAAAACAAGTTTCTCTATAAGCTACACATAAGAATTTTGTAGAAGCTCTCTCCTACTAGCTTCTCCAAAATCTTACTTTTAACTTATACATAAGCTAATTTTAGTTTTTCCTTGGAAAAGTCTATCCAAACACCCTTTTAAATTATTGAACATTGACATCTTGGATTTTCCACATGTCATGATTCATACAAATGAGAGAAAGATGATGTGTTTCCATTTAGTCCAAACAATTGGGAAATTACAGCGGTCCTCATGCAAACATCTAGTTGGAAGAGTAATGAGATGAGACCCATGATGTTTAAAAGGTAGTTTGGTTTATATTTGCAGATTTATAATAACTACACAAATTCCTGGGATTTTACCTTCCAGATAAGTATACTGATATCAAACTGAGAATTTCGATAACCAGAAACTGGAGAAATGGTTGCACCCATTGCTATTTCACTGTTGACCTGAATAAATCCCGAGCAAAGAAGGTTGTAGCAACCAGTAGCTTGATATGCATCACTCTGCAAAATGTAGAAAGTGAGTTTGATAAAAAAAAGAACATACTTCGACTAACACAAAGATTATTAGAACAAAAATGAAAACCACATAGGGCTAGGTAGGCATACTTAAGAGATAGAAGCTTACCGTCCAGTAAGTGAATAGCCGTGTGTTGTTATCACCATATAAATCTGGGCTAACCTGTTATCAAACACATGCAATCATTACAATTTAGAAGTATAGTTCATAGTCAAAGACAGGTTATTCAGTTTCTTTGATCAGAATAAATGAATACCGAGTCTTTGTACCTGCCAGCCAGCTTCAATGCTGTTAAGATCTTGACCAAATGAGCCTCCTAATATCCAAAGCTGAGACAAGCTGAACTCATTAGGCTGCTGAATCTTAGGTTCCCACACATTTATAGTAGCTTTTGCTCCATAGTACTTGTCTCCCTCGACATATGCTATTGCATGCTGATCAATAACAACAACCCACAAAGACACCATTAGGAAAATTAGGCCAAAGCTACTACTTAAAAGAGTGAAGTACGAAAATATGATAACACTACAAGACACTTTAAACAGTTCTTACCTGATGACCACTTTGGTTGATTAGATCAGGCTCTGCTGACCTAGGCTTAGGGATTGCTCTGTGCTTCTTCCTACCATACCTTTTGACTGAACTTGCTCTCAGAACATCTTCCTCCTTTGTTCTCCTGATGGGTATTGTGCCCTCAGGGCATCTACCATTAGCATGCCACAGCTGAGTGATGGGAGTATGCGCTTTCTTTTCGGGCTTTTCAGACAACTTGTTCTCTTCGAAAAGCCCTTCAGGGTGGAAACTAGGCCTTGTCTATTAAATCAAACCATGGTATTATTGAAAGGAAAAAAGAAGAAAAACAAAGACAACTGAAAAAATAGATCTTGAGTGAAGAAAATGGACCTGAATCTTGTGATCTTTGAGGAAAGGATGATCAAAAGCAGGCTGTTTGGAAACAGGTACACAGTCTATTGTATCCCCATCTGGACTCTGCAGCAATGAAAAAATAATCACATTATTAGCATTTTAAATACTATGTAAACAAAATTGAAACCAACCTAGTTAGTATCTTTCTACTTCTTAAAACCCAGGAGCTGATTTAAAAATGAAAATAAAAGAAAGCAAATCATTACCTACTTCTTTCTTTAGGTACTTTCTAGTTACTGCCTCAAAATTTCAATCAATAATTCCACCAAAAGGGCTATGATTTTCTTTTCTTTCATGTAAGAGAAAAAAACTAAAGAAAAAGCTTAGATAGCTCAAGAAATCAACCATCCACATAAAAGATCTACATTTCACAAAACAAATATAAAAGAAACCACAAAATAAACAAAAAGAAGAGGAAAATCGGTAGTAGTAGCTTGCAAGAAGGGTTATTTTAAGTGAAAATGCTTGAAAGGTACAGAACCATTTCAATAACAACCACCTCCAGCAAACAAGGGCAAAACCAAAAAAGTAATCTTTTTTTTTCTTCACCAAACCAGGCCATTTCATTGGGAGCCAAATAGATTAAAACAAGAAGAAACACCAAAATGGGGTGAATGGAGAACGCCCCTAAAACCCACACACACACATAAAGTTAAATATAGAAAGAGAGAGAGAGAGAGAGAGAGAGAGAGACAGGAATAGTCTTGATAGGAGGCTTGTTCAAGCGATTCAAATGCTTGGTGACCTCAAGTTTCTGCCTTGAAACACTTAACCTAGCAGCAGAAGAGAGGGAGATCAACACACCCCATAAGCAGAAAACAAGGAGAAGAGTCACACCACAACTAGAACCCATCACCACAACAACACCCTTGAAACAAAATGCACCCTCAACCTCACAAACTCAAACACAACAAGTTCACACCCCTCAAAACCCTTGAAAGAGTGAACTTGTCCCCTTTCACCTTCTTCAGCCACAGAATTCACAATGGGACTAACTAGCCTACCTTTCCTCACTTCCTATGAAGGCAAGGGGTACCCACTAAACAGCGTGCTAACCCTCTTTTGTTTTATTCCTCTTTCTTAAAAATCTCTCCTTTATTTCTCTCTCTCTCTCCTCCCACTTTCCATCATCATATTATATTACTAATTATTCACTCATTAAACATTATTAAATAGTTAAACAAAAAACGGTCACTTTCTAGCTCCCTCTTTCTTGTCATTTTCCTCTCACTTCACCTTAACGATATCATCCCCTTTTTTTATAATGTTTTTCTTGGCTATTTTTTCTTATCATAATAATAAATAAAAAATAGCTTATACGTTTGCATTGCACGAGGGAAAAACGAAAAGTGTGGGAAAAGAAAAATAAAAAAGATGAAAATAAGAGTGTGGGTCTGTGTGTTCGTATTTTTCATGAATGCCTGCAGTGTCCACACGCAAGTTTTGTCGTTTAGACAGACACTGATGTCAATTGTAAATAGTGAATTGTGAAATGTGTCTGTGACAGACCCAATAGGACTGTTTTAATCCTTCGCATTTCCAAAATCCAAAGGAAAACGATTTTCGAAATAATAATAATAATATAATCATTTTAATTAATTCGTAAATTATGTCTTCGTAAATTTTAACCCCATAATTTTATAAATATGTCTTTGTAAAACATGTTGCATAAAACGGATTTCACTTTTCACTGCCAATGTAGGCTGAAAATTTTCTTTTTTTCCTTTCTTTAGCAACAAAAGAGACTCAATTTTTTTTTCTTTTGTACGTAAAAAGAGCAACTTTTGTCCCCAGTTCTGACTGTGACTATCCGTTACTCTTCTATTTTTTCTTTATTAAATCCATTCAAAAAATAATTACTTATTCAACTTTAATTAGGGGTGGGTCTACGGATTGGTCCGGAGGCTCGGTCTGTAAAACTCGCATTTTATACGGGCCGAATAAGTCCGGTCTGTAAAATAAATAGACTTATTTTTTAAGTCCGTATCTGGTCCACCAAAATCCGCGAATAACGGGCCAGTCCGCGGGCCTAAATAATGACTCAAAAAAATAATTTTTTAAAAAATAAAAATACATAAAATTAGAAGAAAAAAATATATTTTTTATTTATAAGCTAAATTTTATCATACTAAAATTTATCAATAGTTAAAATGATTTAAAATACTAAATATTAAAATATTAAAATAAAAATAATTATAAATACTTTAATAATAGTACCAAACTTTCAATAATAAAAGTATCAAAATGTCAAAAAAGTAATTCAAATGACAAATATATATCAACTAAACATAATTTTAATATTATAATAATTTAAAAAATTAAATACACAGCTTAATATTAAAATCGTAATATTTAAAAACATTAATTAATGAAGTCCGCGAACTAGCCCGCGAGCTCGCAGATTAAATCCGCCAAGTCTGTAAACTTCACAAACCAAGCTAAAAATTAGACATAATTATACGGATTAAAAAAAATAAGTCTATTTTTCGCGAAATCCGCGAACTTACAAACCAGTCAGCAACACCCGGATCCATCTACCCGCCCTAACTTTAATTGCTATCAAAATTTGAAAGAGATGAATATTCTCTACCCCTAGATACACGCCTTCGTGGGATGGGTTGGACAATAGTTTTCTTTATATTTATATGTTCCGAAATATTAATAGAGTTAATTTTATGAGACAAGATTTACGATTAATTTAACAGCATATAAAAAAATGGGTTATATGGAGGTATGACTTATTTTCACCATAATAATTCTTATAAGGATATAGTAATATCTTTAGTGAACACTCTATATTTAAATTAAATATTAAATTATAATTTTTGTTTAAGGAGAATATAAAAGTCGTATTACTTAAAACCAAATACAGATATAAATTATATATTTCAAGATCGATAATATAAATATAAAGATAATATCATGTTAAGTAAGTTATATTATTAACACATAATTATTTAAAAACTATTAAATACAAGCTTAAACAACTTAAAAGATAAATCAAGCTCATCCTTAAAATTCATTAAGTTTAATTTTATATTTTTGAATCTTGTCAAAAGTCCCTTTAGATAATGTAATCTTTGAGATGGACTCAATCATGAACAACCCTAACATACATTAAAAAAATATTCAACAAGTCTAAATAAACTTAGTAAAATTTCACCGTAAACCCCTAATGTTAATTTTGATAAACAAATGTAAGTGGCGGTGGAAGCCTTACACAAACACTCCAACACCAAAATCATTAAGAATTTCATATAATAACACTATTAATGGTATAATAGAACACCTTTAACCTATGATATGAGACTTTACGTATACTAACTATGGTGTGAGGTAAAAGAGAGAAAGTTATTATCTTACATTGATAGGTTGTTATGGAGTGTGATGCACAATAAAAGTGTCTCACATAATAAAAATGTGTTACTCAAATTGTAATGCATGATTAGACTTAATATTTTTAACGTGTAAGATAATTAATAGGGAGGATAAGATTTGTTTTCAATAAACTTCTCTAAAACAATAATTCCAAAATCAACATAGAAAGTAAAACTCTTGTCAAGTTGTGGTTTATAGAATGACCATCCATAACAAATATAATGTATCCATAACAAGTATAATGTATGTGAAATTTCTCTAACAGGCAATGAAATGTAATTATTATGATTCAATTGTAATAAAATAAAAAATAATTATAATGCACTAATAAAAAAAATTACTTTATTATTCAATCAATTATTTATATGCATAATAAATTTGTTGATTTTTAATTTATAATAATTAATTTAAATTATATTTTAATGATTGATAATATAGTTTTTACATTAAAAGTATATGAAAATTAAAATTTTTATGTATGAAAAGTTATTAATTTTTTAATAATTGCTTAAAAAATTACATTTACAATGACTTTAAATTGATTAATAATTTAAAACTTTAACAGACTATTTTGTTAAAATGGATGTTTTTTTTTCAAAAATTTCTAAAAGTTACTCATTAAAAAAATCTAAAAAAAGGTGACTTAGGTTTGTGAAACAAAGACCTGTTTTAGTATTATGATTAGTTATTTTCAGAATTTTTTTTTAAATATTGAATTCAAATAATCTTGAAAAAAAAACACCCTGTTTTAGTAAAAGAAAAATGACATTTCTCATTAAACTTAATATTAATACACGTGATTTTATAAAAAAAGTTATTAATACATGTGATTTTATAAAAAAAATTATTAATACATATGATAAGTTGGACTTATGTATTGAGTTTAACACCATCTAACAATTTAAGATAATTTTACATAGTTAATTAATCGAATATATTTTTTTATTAATTACGATAAAGATTAATAATTTAATATTAATAGTGATTTGTGATTAGAGTATAATATTAAAATTTATACTTTCTTGATGTACGTATACGTATTTGTATATTTTATTCGGAATTTTAATAAGTTATTTTTAAGATAATAACTTATTCAACTCTGCACTGTAATGGTCAAATTTTATTTTTATGTCAACCATAAAATTCTTACCAAACTCTGTTTCAAAGAAAATAATTATTATCCCAAAATTTGTGGCCCATTGACTGCAATCAGTACCCACTCTTATTCTTCCACTCTAGCACAAAGGATAATGTCAATCAATAATTCATCATTTGATAAATGAATAAGTGGGTCCATTACTCAGTAAAAAAAAATTATAGATTATATTTAATCATTCACAAGGGAATCCGATGAAAATATATATATATTTTGCTGATATTGCATGCACATATTATACGATTCTCTGCGAATCACACTGCAACTTGGCGTCTCATCCACGACCATGTGTTTCATTTATTTAATTTTGTGTTAATCTTAAGACAAAGATTCCTTTGTTCTAATTCTAAAATATGTTTTTCTTTTGAATCGTATTCCTCTTTTCTAGGAATCGTAGTGCAATTCTGCATCACCCAATAGACAAAACATCTCAAAAAATAGTTATGTTATGATAGGAATACACATCAGAATTTTAGGGTTGATTTCATATAATAAATTGTCTAAAAAAATAATTATATTTTTTTGATAAATATTTTAAAAAAAAAATCTACATTTACTTGCTTCAAATTAGGCTTAGAAGTCGATCACTATAAAACTGATGATAATATATTCTATGTGAATGAAAGCACTAGTTTCTAGATCTTGCAGAATGCAGAGACCACATGTCCTATAGAATGTAGGTTTATAAAGTTTTTAATTTACTGTATTATTAATGTAAAATTGATATATAAATTATTGGATTTAAACATGTTTCACATTTTTAGGCTTAACGCGTGCTTAAGTTGATAATTATTAAAAAAAAATATTTAAAATAACATTTTAAAAAATGTTATTTAAAATTTATTATACTAGTATTTTAGTCAAATACATTACATATTATACTGATCAATTTGATTAATTTTGTTATTGTAATTATTTATTATAAAAAAATTAAAATATTTAAGTCGTATATAATTAAGAGTTTAATGATTATACAGTAAAAAAATTACACTTTTGATCGATTAAAAATAAACTTTATAATGATTTTTATGATTGTTATTATTAAAGGCAACAAACTGAATTACTAAACACGATTGATTATAATTGATTAATAGTATAGAAAAAGTTTGACATTATAAAAAATATATATATAATTAAAGTAAATATATATCAAATGGCATCATAAAATATAATAAGTTATTCACAAAAAATTAAAATTATCTAAAAGTATATGATATTGTTAGTGAGGGAGGAGGAAAAGGCTGTGTTTGATTTGGAGCATATGAGAATATGCACTTCAATGTTATCCCACTCTTTGAGGTGCCTCCAACGTAGCGAGGAGATTAGTCACTGCTGTCGGCGGTGGATACTCCAGGGACGAAAAAAAAAAACAAGTAAAAAGAATGGTGGGAGGAGACCAAAGAGACCGAGGGACAAATTGGAGAAAATTGAGAAAAACAGAGAGAAAATTCTTATTCATTTATTTAAAATAAACAATTTTGAACTAGTCAGAATAATTTCTCATGGTGTGAGACATTTTAAGGTATCGCTCTTTAGCCTCCACTGAGCATGGAAAAATCTTATGAGTTGTTGATCACTTGTGAAGTTACGAAATTTTAAAAATTAATTGTTTTTAACTAACTTAATTAACATCTTCATTCTCGTTGAATTTGAAATAAAACACACTATATTCTCTTGACTTTCATTTTCTTATGTCTTTTTTATCTTCAAAGTCTCTCGTATCTTTTGTGTCAACAAAATTAATCAAATATAAGTAGCACATTTTTTCCACATAAAATACTAGTTTAACATTGAAGTCCAAGTTAATATTTAATCTAAAGATATCATTGTCAACTCCATATTTGATGTCATCATCTCCCTCCACCTCTCCTTAAATGTTGTTGTTTCTTCTCATTCTTTCATATCTTTTGTTATCTACATATGTATCTATATCCTTTATCAATCTTACTTATCACTAGTACCTCAATTTCATCACTCCAAAACTCAACATCTGTCATTATCTTGATTCATTAATTATAAACTTGTTTTATAATACCTTTTTTTACCATTTATAATGACAACTAAAAGGTAATATATGAGATTATCCTTACATTGTAGTAAGTCAATAATCACATGATCTCGCTATCATTAATTACCATGGACTTTGTTTGGATATTTATTTTAACACCACTACACATAATTGCCTGAAATAACCACAGTCTAATCAAATTCTACTAAACTTATCTAATCATTCAAATAGACGGAAATTGGTATAAATTAATAATCATTCAATTTGTTTTATAGTTTCAAAATAAGTAATAAGTTATCTCATTCAATTTATTTTAGTTTTCAAAAAAGTGATAACTTATCTCAAATACTTATTTTCATTGTTCCTTACCAATATTTTTTTTCTTTTAATATTGGTATTTTTGGAATGAATAATGTTATTTGTTATTAATGTCTTACATGTACCAAAGTTTTAACAAACATTAAAGTATCAAGAACTGACCTTATTTTATTTTGGCAAAATATATTTCATTGACTTAATTAGGACATGCTCAAGAACTCATTGAGATAAATGAAAATTTATACATTTCAATGCATTAAATAAATAAAAAACATTATTATTAACGTTTTTTTTGTCTTTTTTGTTGAATGTAAATTGAGTTAAAAATAAATAAAAATCAAACATGCTCTTAATGTCTTAGTTCTATTTGATGGAAAGATGTAGGGAGTAGAGAAAAAAGAACAAATTAATATATTATTTGAAAAGATAAAAAATAAGAAGAATAATTGGAAATCTTTATTCATGTTTTCCTGATAGGGGTGTAAGCGGGTTGAGTTAGATCGGATTTGGATAAACTCATTATCGACCCAATCAAAATTTAATGGATTGGATTGGGTTAGATTTGTCCAATTTTTTTAAAGTGGATTGAGTTGGGTTGGGTTAATCAGATCAATATAATTATATTTATTATTTTTTTTGTATAAATTTAAATATTTTAAAATAGATGTAAATCATTTAATATACTGTTGTTATCAACCTATCAAGCAAACAATGATACAAATTAAATTATGAAATAAATTTATTAATTGTTACATTATTATCAACTAAGAAAACTATTAATTAATACAAAATAAAATAAAAAAATATATTATATTATTACAATGTTATCAACCTAAAACACAAAACATATTGCTAAATAAGTGTGATAGTGAGTATTTTCTCGAGTAAATAATCATTCAAATAATAATAATAATAATAATAATATTATTATTATTATATATTATCGAATCAGGTCGGGTCGCTAATAGATTGAAAACACAAAATCTGTTACCCCAATCCATATATTACCGAATTTTAGTTGGGTTGGGTTTGATCTGATCTAAATACTAAAAAATCTTATCTAAACTCAGTTGATTTTAGTTAATTCATATTTGCAAATTACCCATACCCATTTACACCCTTATTTTTTCAATTTATAGGAAGAGAACTTAATTTTGTCACATCGGAATTAGTGCGCAATTTTGTGAATTAACTTATTTATCTGAATACAAAATAACTATTTCAGATATATTAAGAAGATAATAGTTAACGTTGTTTATGCATAGAAATTACTCGCAAAATTTATCTGTTTATATTTTTATTTCTTATTTATCCATTTTAATGACACACACTTTTATACGTGAAATCAAGCATCCGAAACCAAATAATTTCATATAATTCCGTTATTTAAACACCATTTAATTCATAAGATGTTTAACATTGTATTTAATTAATTTATCCTTTATTTTTATATACACGGCTAAAAAATGCTCCATCAAAATTAAAGAAAAATAAAAATATTGTAATTTTAATTTTAAAAAGTCCTTGTTCTATTACTCATTAATAACATCACATTAATAGTTATCCCCGATTATTCTTTTAGTTATATTAGTTGGTATTATAACCTGAATTTGTATTTCTCATAATTTTTGCTTTAATTTTTAATTTTAATTATGTCTCTATATCTATTGTAACTGACTGAAATATCCTTTATACTCCCTTTAATTTAAATCTCTATTACTTATATATAAAAAAAAACAACAGTAACATCACAAACAAGTGGCACGAGCCATAATGGCATTAACAAACTAACAAGGTGAAAATTTAAAACAGAAAAAGACAACAAGATAAAAAAGAACATAAACTTTGTGGATATTCTTTTTATATATAGTCATAACCGTGCATAAAGATTTTTTTTAATTGTGTGCAACTTATTCAACGGTTTTGTTGTTAATTAATTTTTATTAAAATTTTCTATTAAAATTTTATTTTTATCACGAATATCTCTTAACTCATCAGATTAAAGACAACTTTTACTCGTAACAAAGTGATTGTCACACTCACTCGATAATTTTTCACAAAATTAACACTTTTAATATTATTTTTTTATGAATAGTTTTTTTCATCACCAAACTCTAACTAAAATTTTACTTAAAAGTGAGTTTATAATCGCTCGGATTAAAAATACATTGGTAACCTTACACAAAGATTTGTGGTAATTATAAACTTTTATAAGATAGGCAAAAATATATTTTTTGTTTCTCATATTATTTATTAGTGTTAATTTAGTCACATTTTAATTAATTGAATTAATTTAGTCTCACGTTTTAAAAATGTATCTCAATGTTTGACTTTTCATTTTTTCTGTTTAAATACTTAACGGTTGTGACATGTGTCATGTCATGTGTCATACTATCATGTCACGTGGCATGACATCATAATACGTATCATGTAACGTGTCATGCCACATCTCATATCTATTAAATATTTAAACGGATGAAACAGAAGGTCAAACATTAAGATACATTTTAAAGATATAGGACTGAATTGATTCAATTAATTAAAATAAGACTAAATTGACACTAATAAATAATATAAGGGACGAAAAATGTATTTTTGCCTATAAAATATTAACCTAACAAATTTAATTAGATAAAATACACTATAAATTATAAGTATAAAATAATTTAACATTATCTTTTAAACGCAAATCACTAAGGATAATAAATTTATCAACTTTTATAATAAATACCTTAAAATTCAATCATGCATCAAACTTAATTTACCATAACATCATGTATGATTATCCAGATAAATATATATTAAAACATTTAGAAATATATAATTATACTTAAAAGAGCATATAAAATATTTATAAATTCTATATAGTTCATAAAATAGAGCTAAGATAAGTGAAATGTTATCCATGGATGCATATAAAAATTGAGATGTCATTATCCCTTGCAAGTAGTAGCAGGGTGAGTGACAGGTTAGGTGATGTTGCTTCGATGGGCATGGTGGTGAGGTGCATCACTGGCCGTACACGTGTACAGTGACTCAGGCGCGCCCGTGATCGTCACAGAACAGAATCCATTTGTGTACGGTACGAGGCGTCCATTTTTGAATGGTAATTTCAAAATAATGTAAAAATGCTAATTACGCAACGGTTCCATCTTCGAAACTTTCAAAAGGAATCCAATGTTTGCTCTTTCACCCAGATAATCATAGTGCGTCTTTCAAATATTTTATTCATAATATGTATTATAGTATAAATATTATTATTTAATCACAAATTATTAAATATAGTTATACATTATTATTGTTATTTGTGTATAATGATTTTATATTATAAAATAATTAAAAATAACTTTGACATGATTGTAAAGTAGTTCTTATAAAAATAAACAAATTAATTGATCTTAAATTTATGTCGGATACAATTTTTTTTTATTTTATTGTTAGATGGTGTAAACACTTTTACACACGACCACCGCACTTTTTTTGTTGCAACACTTTATTTTGAATTGTACTAAAATATTCACGTGTCCATTCTTTAATAATATGGTTTGCACGATAAACATTGATTCAACACATACATATGGATATCAAATATATTTCATTAAATAATATGATGATAATTTTTTTATTACTCATTTACATTGAAATATTATTGTGAAAATAATGTTTAATTAACAGAAGTTACGTATCAAAAATATAAATTAATCATTGTTTATTAAAGTTAAAATATTGTGTAAAATATGCATAGACTAAAATAAATATAAAATAATTAAAAAAAATGTGTTGCTTATAATAATATTTTGGTGTATAGACCATGATTTATAGAAAATACCTTAGTAACCTCAAGCGTGTGGTTCAGCAGTAAGGGTTGATCCACACTTAAGCAAGGTCAGAGATTCGAATCATGCCTTGTGTATGCAGCTGTGTTAAATCTTTGGGTTAACTATCACACCCTTTGAAGTGCTTCTAACGTAGCGAGGAGATTAGTCACTATTATCGGTGGTGAATATTCTAAGAAAAAAAAAAAAAAAACCTTAGTTTGACTATATGTTATTTAGAGATGGAATTTACAGTTAAAAGTTAGGTGAAATGGGTTGAAAAAACAAACATTAATGAGTTGCAAATTTCACGGTCCATGACTCGTGTGAATTGCGCCGCTACCTATGTATTTATTGTAGTAGCCCTACCTTGGTAATTAGCTTATTCAAGTTAATACTGGTACAAGTGTTACTTGTAAGAATTTTTACATTAAAGTTAGTAAATACCAAGATTTATCACTGAACAAATAATAATGCATATAATTGGCCAAAGTTTCCCCCTTTATATATACAATGTTGGTTAGCATTTGTTCATCATTCAAATCTTAATAATTTTAGAATGATTTACAATTTCCTTTTGACAACTCGTGATACATTTTTTTAATGTGTACAAGTGATGAATTTGATTAAAATAATGAGTAGTGTATATTAAGCATCAATATTGAAAATACTTCAATGACTTTTTATTAAGGCAAACCCTTTTTATTTTCTTTTAAAAAGATACTAATATATACTACTTTCCTTTCAATTTGGAAAATATACTTTTTCTTATGATATAAAAATACGATACACTTTAAGCTCTAATAGCCTTTTTCCCGGGCAATTTGCGATTAGTGACAAGCCTCTTAAAGTCTTTAAATGATTTTATTATTACAAGTGGCTAATTATTTATAGGATTAAATATGTTCTAGATGATTAAATTTGGGATATATATCTTTTATCTCGTAAATTTAAAATTTGTACTTATAGTTTTTATAATTTCAAAAAAATATTATTTTGATTTCTTAAATTTTTAAATTTGTGTTTTTATTTTCAAAATATCAAAAACTATGATATTAGTCTCTTTCAATTTATCATTGTTAGTCATAACATGAGTGATTAATTTTTTAAAAAAAATACAAGAACTAAAAAAATAAATTTTAAATTCAAGAGGTTAGAATAACAATTTTTAATATTTTAAGGATTTAAAAACAGAAGTTTAAGATTTAGGAGACAATAAAAAATATATCCCAAATTTAAAAGAGAGAGAGAAAGTGAGTGGAGAGGGGAGGAGATAGATAAACATAAAAAAAAAATCAATTATATTGACATAATTTTTTATTATCAATTATTACACTGTTAATAACTTTAAATATAATTTTTTGTTAATTAAATTATTTAATTATAATTTCATATTATCTTTAATGTTTATGACAATTTTTATAAAATTTAAATAACAATAACAAGATAATAAAATTATTTATATTTTAATGTATATAAAGAGATTTAAAGTAAAAATGACAATATAAAAATTGGAAACATTTTTATTGAGAAATATTGAAGGATTATTAATTAGTGACAAGTACACGAATGAAAGATGGCTTTAAATTGTTTATCTAAATTTTATATTTATTTTTTATTTTAGTTAAACTTTTACTTTTTTATCATAATATATGAAAGTTTAAATATGTTTTTTATTTTGAAATGAGATTTTTTCTCTCTCTAAATTTAAAGTGAAATTTTCTAGCCATTTCAAATAAAACAATTGCATCATTACTGATGAAAAAATTAAGTCAAACGATTTAATGAGAATTTTTCACCAACAAAAATATTAGTAGGTGAGATTAGTTTATTAATAAGTGATTTTGTGTGAGCTGACAATCTTCTATAAATATTAATTATTGTTTCTAATCATAATTATTTCGTACCAAGGTTCAATAGCATTAAAAAATATATTTTAAAGTGAAAAAAAAAACGTTTAAAAAAAAGAAAGTTTTTGAAATGAAAAAGAAAATTGATTCAATGAATTTTCAATCCGGGATAGATGTATTTAACTTTTTTTTTATCACTATTTTTGTATATAAAAATAAGAGAGTATTCGGGATTTTATTTTTATTTTCATACAATATTTCATTCTCTATCTCTTCTGGTTACATCATTTATTACATTTTATATTTCTCTATTTTCTCTTTTAATAATATAATTTCTTGAACAAACAACATTTATTTTATATATATATATATATATATATATATATATATATAATTTTGGCTTTAAATTATTTAAAAATTGGTTTTAATTATTTTAAAAATCAATTATATAAAAAATGGTTTTAATTTATCATTTTATTCCTCGCTGACATGCACATAACGTGACGAGCTAATAGGGTTATTACTTACTTGACACTTTAACACGTGACTCCATCATTCACTCATTTTAACCAAATGCAAACTTGCAGGAAACATTTGTGTATAGTTATGATTTTATATTTGTGAAATTATTTTACCTATAATTTGAGGCAACATTTTTTTAACTCATGGTAATATCTTTTTTATTGTTGTCGAAAAAATCTCATAATAATTTTTATTTATTTATAAGAATCACACTTGAGATTTGGAATTTACAACAACACACTGTTTAGCCAGTTAAACTATATGATTCCACAATCAACACTTTCTAATTAAAATTAAATAATGTTTAGAAGTTGTACCCAACATCAGAATTAAAACATCTTATTGACAACAATAAAAAAAATTTCCCTCTCCTTCAATTTTTTTTTAAGCTTTTTTTTTTCTTTTCATATTTTCTTATCTCAAAATAACATGATTGTTCCTTTACACCATTCCTTTATATATGTTTGCTATTGTACGATAAAGATAGCTATGCCTTTCAATGAATAAATCAGAAAGCGTTTCCTTATAATAAAACTGTGCATAGGCTATACAATATATACGGAGGTAGATTTTTCAACTTCATCAACAATGATCAAACAAACCATGTTCTCTTGTCAGTGTCGGTGTTCCTATGGAGGATGCATTTCCATTGCCAACTTCATACAATCATATCCATTAAACAAATCAATTATATTATTTTCGAACTATTTATTATTGATTTATCGATGATTAGATCCTATTATAAAATTTGATTCACCACTTCCGGTAGGATTTATATTTTTAATCATATTTTTTATATACTCACAATATTCAAATATGATACTTCTTTATATAAGAAACTTGAATACAAATTTGCTGAAACAATCTGTTAGAATAGTGGATTAAGCCTAACTCAATCCTACAAAACCGGCTTATAAGGTGAGGGTTGCTTTCCACTTATATACTATTCAATTGCCTAATCTCTAGTCGATGTAGGACTTGGGTTTTTCCCAATACACCCTCTCACGTCTAGCACTATTGGGCTTGGTACGTGGATAAATGGTGGGTAGCCCTTTTTAATGATCTAGGATTGGCGGGACTTTGGTTTTTCCCAATACACCCCTTCATGCCTATGAGACATGCATCAATGGTGGGTGGCCCATTTTTAAAGTGGATCTAAATGGCTCTAATACCATGTTAGAATAGTGGATTAAGCCTAACTCAACCCTACAAAACCGGCTTGTAAGGTGAGGGTTGCTTTCCACTTATATACTATTCAATTGCCTAATCTCTAGTCGATGTGGGACTTGGGTTTTTCCCAATACACCCCCTCACGTCCAGCACTATTGGGCTTGGTACGTGGATAAATGGTGGGTAGCCCTTTTTAATGATCTAGGATTGGCGGGACTTGGATTTTTCCCAATACACCCCTTCATGCCTATGAGACATGGTATCAAAGCCGATGGTTCGACCAAGTGACTGGTGATCGGCTCAGACGAGTATTAGTTGGATCCAAGAGTGGGATCCTAAATGGAATTGGCAGGAGATCCAAGAGTAGGATCATCTCTTGTACTGAAAGTCTCCCTAGATGTGTGGAGGACGTGTATCGTTGAAGTGCAACGGTAGTGCAAGTAAGGCCACCATTGAATACTCGTGGACGAAAGAAAAAGCTTCCGCTTGAGGAGGAACATGACCATGTTGAAGGGATTCACACTTGGGGGAGTGTTGGAGTTCAAGTGTGAAGTTAAGTCTCACATTGGTTAGAGTTGGGCATGTTGGGTAATATATAAGTGAGAAAGACCCACCTACCTAATGCCTTAAGGTTTTAGGTTATGTTGTGGTGTCAAGCTCACTTGTATGACTTACTCACTACCCATTGTGTGGAATGCTCCCCGGCGTTATGCTCTCATGCATAATTCTTGAGATTATTTCCTCAATTAGAATATTTAATTTGGCGTATATTTTGTTGGTTTTAATTCTCCTTTATTGCAGAATATTGCCAAATCATATCAAAGATATGAGGGAGATAATTTAGCCTGTATACTTGTATATAATTACCTATTGATCAATAGAATGAGAGACTATTCTTTTCCATAACTTTGTTATGGTATCAGAGCGTATAAAGTCTCGGTGAGAACGTGTGACAAAACTCTTCTTATGGATAAAGCTGAGATCGAGAAGAAGACCGAATTGGTGAAAAAGATACCTTCACCGTATGACTTGCATGCAAAAGATAATTCAGGAAATTTGAATGGAGGTTTTCGAACAAATGCAATGCAAGTGAATGGAGAAACCAATGGGACTAATGAAAATGCATTGAGTGGACTAAGATCTGAACAATGGAAAACTCTAAAGGATTTGTTGAACAATCACAAAGGAATCACAAGTGACAAAATGACAGGTAAACATAGTGAGTGGATCATAGACACAGGGGCCTCTAGCCACATGACAGGAAACTTGAGTTTATTATGTGGGCTGAGAGACGTAATTGGGTGTCCAGTGAGACTTCCAGATGGAAAACAACTGATGGCAAACAAAGAAGGGACAGTGACACTTGATGGAGGATTGAAAGTGGAAAATGTGCTTTATGTGCCAACATTGAGTTGCAACCTGTTGTCTATTTCTCAATTGACAAATGAAACAAATTGTGTTGTCTATTTCACTAACAACTTATGTGTTATGCAGGATTGCACTTCGAAGATGCTGATTGGAGTGGGTGAACAACGAGATGGACTTTACTTCTTTAAAGGAATCCGAAGTGAGAAAGCACACAAAGCTAATGGAACTTGCGAACTTAATCTGTGGCATCAACGTATGGGGCACCCTTCTTTCAAGGTCACTAAATTAGCTTCCAACATGAGGTGTGATAACGGTATTTTAAAGAACAAACCATGTGATGTATGTTTACGGGCTAAGCAAACTAGAGATGTCTTTCCATTAAGTACAAATAATGCTAGTGATAGTTTTGAATTAATACACTGTGATTTGTGGGGGCCCTAGAACCCCCTCTTCTTGTGGTGCTTCATATTTTTTGACAATAATGGATAATTTTTCTTGTACTATTTGGATTTATTTGATTTCTGATAAAAGAGAAGTGTCACGTACATTGCTGAATTTCTTTGCATTAATAGAAAGACAATTTGGTAAACAGATTAAAGTGCTACGTAGCGATAATGGTACTGAATTTACATGTTTGAGAAACTACTTTCATAAACATGGGATAGTATTTCAAACATCTTGTCCAGGAACCCCACAACAAAACGGAAGAGTAGAAAGAAAGCATAGACACATTCTTAATGTTGCTCGTGCTCTACGATTTCAAGGTAATCTCCCTATTTCTTTTTGGGGTGAATGTGTCTTAACAGCTGGATACTTGATTAATCGTACTCCCACTCCAGTGTTGTCTGGAAAAACACCGTACGAGATGTTGTATGGTCAAGCTCCCATGTATGAGCATTTAAAAGTTTTTGGTTGTTTATGCTATGCACACAACTTGGATAGACATGGTGATAAGTTTGCTAGTCGAAGTCGAAAGTGTATCTTTGTGGGTTACCCCTATGGGAAAAAGGGTTGGAAATTATTTGATTTAGATACTCAATGCTATTTTGTGTCTCGTGATGTTGAGTTCTTTGAAACGAAATTTCCTTTAACACCTACAGCTGGGGTCAAATATGATTTATCTGTGGATTCATCGTTAATGAACGATACATTGGATAATGATGATGATAATGATTTGGATAATGACACAAGGATGGGAGAAAATACACTCAATGAGGTAGTTGTAGGTTCTGAAGTGAGGGAGGGAACTGTTGCCTTAGATAGTGAGAGAAGTGATGAGCTCGTAGAAGAAGGAAATAATTCAACTCCTAATGTTGACTCACTAGAGCTTGTTCGTCAAAGCAGTTTGGAGGAACTAGGAAGAGGTCATCGTACCAAATTACCTCCACTGTGATAGTCAGGCTGCTTTGCATATAGCGAAAAATCCAGTTTTCCATGAACGGACAAAGCATATTGAAGTGGATTGTCATTTCATTCGTAATGAGATACTCCAAGGCACCATTCAACCATCATATGTTCCGTCACAAGAGCAACTTGCCGACATCCTTACAAAAGCCTTGGGACGACATCAATTTCAGACTCTGCTTAACAAGCTGGGCATTCGTAATCCTCATGCTCCACCTTGAGGGAGGGTAATATGGGATATGATATACGGGTTATGCTCTCATGCATAATTCTTGAGATTATTTCCTCAATTAGAATATTTAATTTGGCGTATATTTTGTTGGTTTTAATTATCCTTTATTGCAGAATATTGCCAAATCATATCAAAGATATGAGGGAGATAATTTAGCCTGTATACTTGTATATAATTACCTATTGATCAATAGAATGGGAGACGATTCTTTTCCATAACTTTGTTACAATCATTCATCGATATATAGATCAAATTCATATGATGTAAATTATACTTTTTTTATAATAATATTATTGGTATAAAATATTTATTAATTTTATTGATAACTAATTTTTATTAAAGAATTTGACAAATTATTTTTAGTATGAATTTTCTTTTTAATTACATTTTTTTTATCATCTATATGATACAAATTTGAGACCTTATTTGATAATGTTGAATTCAGTATCACTTAAATTTATATTTCTCTCATATTTCAGTATTAACATGAATTCCAAAGATAAATGCAATTAAAGATTGGGAGAAACAAAGCAAAGCCGTAAAGGTATTGATTGACACAAAATCGACTTTATCGAATTATTGCACTTTTAAGGTCCTATAATGGTGGGCAAGTGGTAGACTTTTTCAAAATGGCCATAGAAAGCTTAAAGGTAGGATGAAAATAACTTGTAGTATAATAGAGAAGAATATATAATATGTGGCATATGGAAAAGGGTATGAATACAAGCTGGAAATTTTGATCATTATAATTCTTTGGGGTCTACACATTTTCATCTTTTTTAAGTTTACTTTTATCCTCCTAAAAAAGTTTACAAGGAATCGTGATCATAGTGTCTTAATGGGTCAGCTCATATGATGATTACAAAATGCATTGTCTTGTTTTACATGTACTAGACGAGTTGGATATTAGAAAGTAGCAAAACATTTCAAAGGTGGGATATCACTTAATTATTAGCAAATATGGAAGGTTTGGTTGGAAATGAATGGACTATATAAAAGCATAACGAAAGAGAATGAAAATAATATTCTTGACTTGGGATGTTGACTATATATTCTTCATATGCTATTTAATTTCACTAATGTTGTTGAAAGCCTTTTTTTTTTCTTCCTTTCATATTTCGACTTTTTTTAGTCCAACAAATCATAAAAATACGTTGATGTTAAATAAATAGAGTTAGATTACAAAAGAAATGCGCAACTTTGACCAAATGGAGATAATTTATAAAATTAATTTGGCTCTCCTTAAAAATTAATAAATAAATATGTAAGGTATCATAAGTTGGTAATTTTGTACTAATTTTTAATGTGTACTTCGATGGATATATGTTTGGGTTATCATGGACAAGAGGCAAATCTTATGCTCACGGTTACTCCAATGATTAAGAATGACATTATAGTTGAAGATGGATAGATGTATCATGAATTGTCACCGAAGAATATTTTGTTATAAGGGTTTGTTAATAATTTGTAGGAGAACAAATAAGAAAAAAAATAAAATTAACTTTTTCGCAAGTTAATAAGTGTAAAATTTTATACAGAGATTAATTTCATTTTTTCTTCTGTAAAAATTTATGAAGAAAATTATTCAATTAAACCTTCAATTATTTACGATACTTGTTAACAGTCATGAACTTTTTGTGATTGATGATAAATTATTAAAATTTTACAAATCTTGGTATAATTTTTTTCTAAAGTTTACATTGATAAGCGAAAGGAGACAAGATTATCCAAAATTTCTTTTTCTAAAACGCGCTCCCGAAATAAAAGGAAACATAAAAACAATTTAATAATTAATTTTTTTATTCGTTCTTGAAATATCCACTACCGATCCTAAAATATTCACCGTTAGTAATAGTGACTAATCTAAATTTAATTATTTGTTTGGTTAAACAGAAAAAAAAAAGGAAAGTAAAAGATAAGAAAAATAATAAAAAGTGAAATGATTTTTAATTTTATTTAGTTGTGTAAAAGGAAGAAGAAAAGAAAAAGAAGATGCATATGTGGAATGAAATAAATATCCCAAATAAAAAAGAAGGTATATAATGAAAAAGGGTATTTTTGGTTATAAATTTTTCTTACGTTTTTTTTATTAGTTTAATTTAATCACTTAAGCTTTATCTTAGCATCTTTCTCTTCAAAACGAGAAGATATAATATTTAAGTGGGTTGCATCATTTAAATTTATTTTTCTCTTTTTTTTTTGTCTGCCAAACAAGGGATTTTATTATTATTATTTTATTATTTTTATTTTATATAAACATATATTCTTTCATTCTATGTCCTATTTTTATGTTTAAAAAATAGTGTAAATTGTAAAATAAAAAAAAATCTTAAAGCACGTAGATCATACATGGTCAATATTATAATTATATTTTAAGATTTAAAAACAGTACATGATATATAATTACCTTTAATATAAATATTTAACTCAAAATTATGTATTAAAACTTAGAAGGATAGAAAATTATAAATCACGAGTATTAATGAAAATTTAATGATAGTTTGAAAAGTTTTTTCTGTCATTATTAGTGATTATAAGAAACATCACCTAATTCTTTTAGTTATTTTAATAATTTGTACTTGTATACAAATAATAAAATAACAATAAATCATTTAAAAAATAACCATCAATAAAAGTCATATCTCAAAAAACAAACATAAAGAGCATTCAACCTTTTTTAAATTTTTTTAAAATTTTTTATCTAATGAATAGAAAGATTATCTAAAAGATGTCATATGAGAATGTAGAATCATTAAATAAAAAATAAGAAATAAGAAAACCTCCACTGAACTACGAAATTGAAGACTAAACTTAAAACAAAACCAAATTAAATAAATGTTATATGATTGATTTACTTAAACGTTACTTTTTACCCTCTCATGATGGGTCGTTGGATTTAAAAAAAGCATATAAAGATTCCAAATGATGCTTTGAAGGTTCTGGTAGTCGGTAGCTATGTATACCTTTGGAATACTACCTTCTGAACCAAACCGTAATTTATGGGACCTTTTCTCATATCCAAACACAACAGAGTCAGCAAAGTTTTGGGACAATGCACCCCACCAATGCAAGAATTTCTTACCAATACACAAAGAAAAGAAAAACTATATTTGGTAATGAGTTATTTTTGACCAATGTTTTTCTTTCAACTTCTCACCAAAAGTAAAAAATAATCTGAATTAACACACACACCCAGATTCTAAATTTTGCAACTATGTGAATCAAAAATTATTTTTTGTAGTATGGTTGCACGTGATTTCACTTCACCCACCGCCTTATATAATATTCCTTCTCTTTTTCTTTCAACATTCAATTCTAGCTACTCTAAATTATGATTTTGTTTTTCAATTTTAATATTAATAATAATTATAAAATTAATTCTAATTGATGAGGTCAAGGTAAAGATAATAAAAAAATGATGTTTAGATAAATTTTTGCATGTGTATTAATTTATTGAACAAGAGTAAAGACTATAAGTTAAAATTAATTATGTATTATAATTTTTTTTTGGAGAAATTAGATGGGAAGATTTCAAAAAAATTGAAGTGAATAAAAAAATTATAATAGAAATTTGAAATTTTAACCTTTTATTTTTCCTCCTATGAGTATTACAGTAAAGTTTATCAATTCGAGATTTAAATGATTTAGTTAACTTATCTTTAAGGCTTTGTTTGGATTTGAAGATGGAAAAGGGGGAGTGGAAAAGGAAAGATTTGAAGGGAAAGTGAGTGGAAAGTGAGGTTGTTTGGATTAAGGAAAAGTGAGTGGAAAGTGTAGAGAAAGTTTGTGAAAGTTTGTGACTGAATTGATTGATGTGATAGATAAAAATAAATTTTTTAATTGATAATTGTGTAAGATTACTATTTTACCCTTAAGTTAAAAAAGTTTATAATTATTATAATTAAAAAATAAATATATAAATTTTAATTTAAAAAATTATAAAATATTAAAAATAATTTAATTTAAATATTTACTTTAAATTTAATGATAGATAAAAATTAAAAATTTAATAAATAAATATGATTTATACTTTTACCCTTAGATTAAAATGAGTATAATATTATTTATTATAAATAATAATAATTACAATAAAATTATATTAATAAGTATAATTTTTAAAAAAATAATAAATAATGATAAGAATAAAAATAAATATTAAAAAAATAATAAGAATCATAATAAATAATAATGATGCTAATTATAATAAATAATATTAATATTAATAAAAATAAAAAATATTATTATTTTAATTTTATAAACAGGTATTTTTTTATTTATATTTTCATATTAATATTTAAATAATAAGATTTTCTTAATATAAAAAAATTGTATAATATAAATAAACAAACTTTAATATATATAAAAGTGAAAAAATAAAAATATTAATATTTAATTTATATATATAAATTAAATATTAAATATATATATATATATATTAAATATTTAAAAAATATATAAAAATTAAAAATTAAAAATTAAATATATATATATATATTAAATATTTAATATATATATATATATATATATATATATATATATATAAAATATTAATATTTAATATATATTATATATTAAATATTAATATTTTATATATATATACGATTATGTTATATGTATAACATATAACATAATCGATTATGTTATATGTATAACATATAACATAATCGATTATGTTATATGACATATAACATAATCGATTATGCTGTATATATATACAACATAATCGATTATTTGGCCAAGCATAATCGATTATGCAAGACTACATAATCGATTATGGCCTTGCATAATCGATTATGTAGCCTTGCATAATCGATTATGCTTCCTTTGTATATGCTTCCTCTACTGCATGGCACACTACGCATGCATGCGAAGGGGTATTTTCGGGTTTTTATAAATCCTACGTGGCTTTCTTCTGTTTTCTTCGTTTTTGTGCGAGGACGAGAATCACGCTTCTCCTCCCTTTTCTTCGTCTTTTCGTCGTCGCAAATCACCGGAAACGAACAACAAGTTTCTTCGCCTTTCTTTGCTCGTGAACAGTAAATCCATAGAAACAAAAACTACCTAACAGTGAATATATATTCGCTTTAGTAACGTTCAGAAAAATAGGAAGTACCTGATAATTATCTGAATTTATTGGTCAATGATTATCTCTTCATGTTCTTAAGTTACATTTTGCAATATAAATTAGTCTAGTCTTTGATTACGTAATTAGGGATGGTAACAAGGCGGCGCGGGTACAGGTTTCATGATACTCGTTCCAGTTCTTACGAGCCAAACCTATCCCCATTCTCGTATTCGTACTTATCGTATGTGATTTTCATCCCCATCTCCGTCTCCATCGGATATCGGGTATACCCGTACCCGTACTCATACCTATCAAATTTTTTATTTTTTTAATTTTTTTTTATAAATATAATATTTTTAAATTATTTTTTTAATTATATTATAATTATAATTAGGTTATTTCTCTATTTTATATTATAATAAATAATTATATATTGAAAAAATATTAAAATTATTTAATATAATTAAATTAGAAGTGGATATTAAATTAAAAATTGGAACAGGGACGGGTACAGGTACAGGTACGGGACGGGTAAGTACATACCTGTACCCGATTTAATATATCGAATTTTACTCGTACCCGTACTCGTACTCATACCCGGTCAAATTGAGTATTTCCCATCAAAGTCGAGACAGGTTCGGATATTATCCGCGGGTACGGGTATATTTACCATTTCTATACTTAATAAGGATTATGTTTATATATGTAAAAAAAAAAAAAACGCATGTTTCTTGCACTTTGAACGTTAGGCTGACCTAAAGAGTTAATATAGTATCGATCAGATGGCGTGTTATGAAATTCTGATGTGCCAGAGGAAGAACGATTGAATTGCACATAGTGGACCAAAAGTTTCTTCACCCTTTTCTTCCACTTTTTTTTATTCCCATGAAATAGTGTGGGTTATTATTGTTTATTCTAAAACATAAATTAAAAATTTTGCTCTTACTGTTTTTCTTTCATTTAATATTTAACACATGTCTAATAATTTTTTGATTATTAAATCTTAAGATTACCATTTAATAAAAGATGACGTGATAATATGATAAAAATTAACCATTAAGGCCGGCTTAATCATAGAGGTTCAAATCTTGTTGCTACTATTGTATAACAAAAAGTTAAAAATAAGAAATGCAAATTCTATAAATAAAGTTTCAGAGAATATATACTTGGCTATTTTGCTCTTTTTTTTTTCTTCTCATTATATTAATAATTATATAGGTATTATTTTAATGCTGATTATCAAATAGTATGTCATTTCCAAGGACGTTAGTATTTCTTTCTGTTTTCCTAACTAGCTCTCAAACATTAAGCTCAATAGTGATAATAAAGACACAATTTTACAATATTGATTTTCTGTATTTATATATATACAAAAAGATGATAAATACATAAAATGAAATTAAGAAACACAACTTCCAAGATAACCTCAAAAAATATATTAAAACTATTATTGTTTAATTTTTGTGTATTTTATTCATTATATTTCTTAATATTATCCTCTACATCTTATGATTGTTAACTTAGCTTATATAAGATGAAGGTTTGGGCTATTTTCACCTGTTCAAGTGTTTGGGCTACCTATTGGTTGGACTGAGTCCAGTCACAACCATAAAAGGAGCTAGGACTGTACGTACCTACTCTCATTCTTACAATGTTATTGAGAACAATATCAAAATTCCAGATTATAAGATGGAAACTCTTGTGTAGTATAAAAGAAGAAATTAATTGAAATAATTTTTTTAATACTTTTACTTAATTATGGATTTTCATAGATTTGAAAATTATAGTTTTTTTTTTAATTATTACTGTAAAAATAGTTTTTAAGATGATTTTTATTTGATTGATATAGCAAAAATCTTTACATTGATAATGTATAAAAAATAAAACTCTTGAATTAATTTACTCCTAGAAAGGGAAAAGGTAACACAATCCATCCTAAAATACTGGATTTAGTTGCACTTGCTGCTTCATTTTTTCTTGCAGAATGACACCATGGTAATTCCATGCAAACGATGGATATTTTGAATGGTGGTTGTTAGAGCCCGTATGGACCCACTTTAGTATGTAATATATCTAGATAAGAAAAAAGTTATCCTTAATTTTTTTCATAATTGCTAGATAACACTTGCACTTTATTTAATCACAGGTGCACCACTCTCTTTAAATGATGAAATTCCAATAGCAATCAGTTTTACGTCAGCTAATGCAATAATAACAATAGTGCACAATTATGAGTCCCACAAATACAAAAGAAGCTAATGCATAAAAAAGAAAGAGGAAAGACGTTAAAAGAATAAGAATAAATCTGAAATACTGTGATGGCTAATGTAAGATTGCTTCTATTTTCACTGTGTTTAATTAAAGAAAGGCAAGAGGGGCTTCGGAGGTATACGTTTGGCTCAAAAGAGAGGAAAGAGTTTCATAGGTTTGGTTAGAAAGAAAAGGAAAGATAATTACACTGTTATACTCTTATAAATATTAAGAGATAAAAGTATATATATCTTATACTTTTGTAACTACGCACACTGAGAGAGGAATACTGCATGTCGTAGTTTGAATTCTGCTACCATTTATTCTTTAGCTTCATGAGTAAATGAGCCTCCGATTCCGAATGGATTCATTTTAAAGGAAATAATACGTATGAAAAAACGTGAAATTTTTTTTGAGAAATATGTGATGATTGAAGGTATATACTATACTACAATACAAAAATCAGTTTTGAAGCAACTTATATCACAACACTCCCCTTCAAGGGAAGTTTAAAATTATATTACCACTCACAAATCACTCTTTACAAGGGTATAAAATGTGAAGAGATCAATCAATCAAGTACAAGAATCTATAGTGTAACAGATGCTTTTATACAATGGAGACAGCTTGAAACACTACTATAGTCCTCGGTGTCATCTTATTCTGAAAAAGGAAAAAAGAAGAAAAAGCTTTCATCATCTATTAGCAACCAGATAAGGCACTGAATGTGAAACCAGAGACATCAATCGAGGATCTCTTGTGTTTTACCTCCCAAAGTCTATCATTATATCACTTCTTGAAGATAATTAGCAGGCAAACTCCTATCAAGAGGACATAAAGCATAATTTATACTTAGTAGCGACATAATAAAGAGTAAGCATAATTACACGCAGCAAATTATCTAAGAATTTGGACAAATACCACGCAAAAGTCCATCTTGTATAACCTCTTATAATATAAATTCCCAAAAGAACACAACATTTCATGGAAGAACTAGTGCTACATGAAACTTAAGCAGGATTTCATAATATATAAATTCAATTTCTAGCATAACTAAAGTTCTGATTTCTCAAATTTTGTTTAACTGCCGGGGTAACTTACATCTATAGGGTAATCAACCAAGGAGAACACATATTGCATACTATTGGATAAGGATAACATTTCCAACCATAAAACAGTAGCAGCTCTTTCATGACATTGACAACCCTAGTGTGGACATAGTATCCTGTGGATTTATATGCGAACCATTTAGCTACCTTTTGGATCAACGGAATGGTTTTGATGGGAACAGTAATGGAAAGAAATGAAATGGAATTCTCACTCCTCTTATCATGTTTGGTAAGTTGAGGAAAAGAATGATTCCAAAAGTGGAATTGGTGGTGGTGGTGGTGGTCCTGATTGTTGTAGTGAGTGACGGCAGTGCAGTGATGGTGTAGCAAATAATGTTTTTCTTATCTCAAGAAAATACCGAGAGTCTAATGGCAACTGAACTGATGTTTCCAGGAATGGTATTCCCTTATTCTGAGGGAATGATACTCTCAAGACAATGACCACTTTCTGTAACTCACTCCAGCAAAACCAAATGCTTATTTATTAAAATACAAACATACAACGAAGGGTTAATACAGAACTCAGTAAAACGAGGACAAACAAAAGTGAAAGAGTGACATAAAGGAGGATTTCCTACTATTTGTTTATGAAGATTGCTAACACCCATTTGGAATCACAAAATCATTAAATTAAATGCGGTGAACGTGGATCGAACACGTGACCTTCAGATCTTCAGTCTGACGCTCTCCCAACTGAGCTATCCCCGCAACCTGTAATTTACGCTGTATTTTACTTAAATATTCTTAATAGACTCTAAAATAATCTTAAAGAAATAAAGCGAGATCCATTTGTTTTTTTCTACAACATTTTCATCGCGTCAGCTTCTCTCAATTGCGGGGATAGCTCAGTTGGGAGAGCGTCAGACTGAAGATCTGAAGGTCACGTGTTCGATCCACGTTCACCGCATTTCACTTTTAACATATTTTTAATAATTTTGAGATTTCAAATACTTCGCTGTTATTCACCCCATCTTAAATGCCATTCTGTCTATTACACCAAAACTGGGACCTGCTAATACTAATAATCTTCTATCAATCAATAATTTTAGGAATGCTTTAATTATCCACTCAAATTTAACCTCTTACAATGATCATTGTTCAACATATTCTAAATTATATAATTAAATAAATTGTTGTATTGAATTTGCTTCGGTGTATTACTTTTTTTTTTTTACCATATTAATGATTTTATTTTTCATAATAATAATAATATTAATCTGTACAAATATATAAAGCAAATTCAAAGTCTTTTAGAATGTGTATAAGAATTGTATGTATTGAATCTCAAGTTTATATAAATAAAAGACAAGTATATACTGAAAAAAAATCTGTATAATAATAAATAAATAAAAACTACAATATCCACCTCCTTAAATTTAATTCAATGTTTTTTATACAAACACATAAAAACATAAAAAAGTAAGGACTTGAACAGCTTTCCACTAACCTATGCTTCCCAAAAGGAATGATAGAAGATGAAACATGAATTCCAAAATTAAAGGTTTCAATTTTTTTAAATTACAGTAAAGAAAAATAAATTAATTTTTAATAAATATTTTCACTAATTTAGGTTTCTTAAACAGAATATGCTATTTCAATTAATTTCACTTTTCATCTGGTAATATATTTATTTTTTACTAGACTTAGCTTATTTTCTGATCAAAATATTGATGTAAAATAAAAAAAAAAATTATGGCAGTATATATATTTTTTAAATTCATTCTTCTATATAAACTTATGCATGGTGAAATTTTTTTCCCCGGTAATTTTTAACTTAAAAGTAAAAGTTAATAATATGAATAAGGGCTGTAAATTATAAATGGGCCTTTATAAACAACCAGGCCTACACGCGAGCCCAACCTAGTGTTTATAAAAGAACCATTCGAGTTTTGGATGCCCAAACGCTAGACGCGCACAACAGAACCTGAGTTTCGATTTGTGCTCTGGGCCTCCAAGAATACAAATGAGGTAGATGATAAACACACCTCCACTCTCGTATAAACACATCCCCTTTTTTAAAAAAAATATATAAAATGTTTAAATTATCCTTTAAAAAAATTTTTTTTCCTAAATTTACACCTCCCTTTCCCGCACCAGAACGGCACCAGAACGGGCCGTTCTGCAATAAGAACGACCCGTGCTGCTTGCAGAACGCCCCGTTCTGCAAGTAGTACAGGTCGTTCTGCTTGCAGTACGAGCCGTACTGAAAGCAACACGAGCGTTCTGCAAGCAGCACGGGGCGTTCTGCAATCAGAACGAGCCATTCTGTTGCAGTACAGGTCACCGCGTCACTTTTAAAATGGGTACCTTATGACTGATTTTAAAACTCCGATTTTAAAAGTCATTTTTGTACTAGTGTGTCTTTCCATAGAACAAGTAAGAGTCTTTCTTTTACAAGACCACCTGCTGACATTGTGCGCCCCTCTTCTTTCTCTTTCTGGCACTCTCCGCTTCTTCTTTTTTTTTTTCCCGCACCTCGCACGCCCCTCTTGTTTCTCTTTCTGGCACTCTTCTTCTTCTTCTTCTTCTTCTTACTGTTACGGAAAGTTCTTTCCGGAATTATATAAAAATGTTCTGGAAAATACTTTCCATAATATTAAATTCTTATTCCGGAAAGTATTTTCCGGAAATGTTTTGTTACATAATTCCGGAAAGTACTTTCCATAATATTAAAGTTACTATTACGGAAAGTTCTTTCCGTAATTATATGAACAATAATTTTACTATTCCGGAAAGTACTTTCCGGAATGCTAATGACTGTAAAAGTACTTTTTGGAATGCTAATGACGGTAAAAGAACCTTTCTTATGCTGGTTATGGTGGGGCTAGTCCTTTTTTTCTATTCAGAATGACTGTAAAAGTATATTGCTTAATGACATTGAGCGGAAAGAGGCTTCGGGAAGAAGAGGGGTGTGGAGTGTGGGGTGCGGGGAAAGGGGATGCGGGGAAGGGAGGTGTAAATTTAGGAATTTCATTTTTTTAAAGGGTAATTTAAATATTTTATATATTTTTTTTAAAAAAGGGAGTGTATTATTTATACGAGAGTGGAGGTGTGTTTATCATCTGCCTACAAATGAAGATCAAATTCGTGAATGGGCCTCCAAGAATTCATGGTGTCGCTCTGAATTTGGGTCAGTGCAATCTTTCGGCCCATTATCTCACTTTCTCTCTCCCCTCTATTTCGTTCAATTATCTTTGAATTTGTTTGCAATTGATTTGAGGAAAACAATGCCTTCGTTGAGCAAACGCCTTTTTGTCGCAAAATGGTTATCAAGTTTGAAACAATAATTTTATCTTTTTTTTTTTTTTTTCAAGAACGCTATATTTTTTCTTGAAAATCGGTAAGTTTTGTGGCAAGACTGATTCTTTATTTTCAAAATTTTGTATTCTTTATGAATTTAAAAATACCCCTGTGATAATCTTGCTTCTGAAACTGTGGAAAACTTCATTTATTTATGATTCTAATGTGAGGAAATTAATTTTGCGTTTATGTTTGTTTCAGTTATTCTGTTATATAGTCTTAAAATAGAGAAGCCTATCAACTGCGGGGATAGCTCAGTTGGGAGAGCGTCAGACTGAAGATCTGAAGGTCGCGTGTTCGATCCACGCTCACCGCAAAATGTAATTATTATTTTTTTAGCGGCTATATCGAGTTTATGAACCAACATTAGTTTTCATGCAATCTTGAATATTATGGATTTTTTTATGGCATGCTTTATGTGTAGCTTTTTAACAAAGAAACAATTGGTTCAGTATTTTCGAATTTTCTTCCTTCTTGTGTTAACTGAAACATGCATGCCCAAAGAAACTAATAAACATCTCTACCCAGCAAAAAACTTTCAAAATCACAGAATTTCTTTCTTTCTTTGGTTATCGTTAAATCCATTTCCATGTATGCACACAAAATGGATTGTTTTAATCCAACACTTGTAAAAGTTGTAATTTTATAAAAATAATACAAGCTAACCATTTAACCATAGAGAAAT
Source organism: Cajanus cajan (assembly GCF_000230855.2). NCBI lineage: Eukaryota > Viridiplantae > Streptophyta > Magnoliopsida > Fabales > Fabaceae > Cajanus > Cajanus cajan. The sequence goes on from NC_138518.1 coordinate 81,518,995, forward strand.
GGTCAATTATCATTTTAATCTCAATCATTTAACCAATAGTTGTCCTTTTTTAAAAAAAAATATTGTCACTTAAATACATACTTACTTTTGTGTTAACATTCGCTTCAAAAAAATTCTGATATGTAAAATTGTTACAATAAAAAAATGGGGTGTAAAATTGCTAAAAATAAAAAATAAAAACGAGGACAAATAAAACTTTTTGTAACAATTAAACATCGATAAAAGGTTTATAGAAGATTTAGAGAGCCAAAAAATTTTATAAAGATATTTTTTGTGGTTAGGTTTGAGTGAGGCTTCCTCCAAATTGTAAACATCATGTCTTCCTCACAATGATGATATGTTGTAGAAGTAGACAAATTAATGCAATACCAATTGTCTAGGATAAGCTCAACAACAGAATTTTCAATGATCATCACATGTTTTCAAAACTATCAACTTTGGCATCACTTCATTCGTGTAATCCTTAACTTTCACTCATCACTTACCCGTGGGTAATCTGATTTTATTATATTCCTCCGCAAACGTTTTATTCATTTTATTATATTTACCTCTACAATGAGGATATTTTTCTTTATAACTATTTTGTTTTTCATTTTCGGTTATATAATTATAATCTTTTATTATTTAGAAAAGTAAGAATTTTTTTTTAAATTTCTTTTTCTCACATTCATTCAATAACTATTCACTTCATTATTTATTTTCTTATTTTATATTTTAAAAACTCTATCGGGTAATAAATCTCCAAACACTCTTTCAATAATCACCCATTATCTATTTCATTATAATATTTATTTTATTTTAATTTCTTTTAAAATAATTAAGAAGTATGAAGTGTCTCTTCTACTAGTCAATTATAATATACATGCATACAACATAACTACCTTTTGGTTTTCATTTTTATTAGACATAGTAGTGTTAAGAGGAGATTTCTCTAGACAGAGATTTAGCTTGACCTTGAAAGAAGAGTACATAAGGTTTCAATTTTAAATAAAGCTTCATAAACTCATTTTCCTCAAAAGTCTAGAGAGAGGGTCTTTGATTTGTGAGCTCTCTTTTATCTCAATCTTCTCATCTTCTTCCTTCGGTTCTTATCTAAGTTGTGTTGTTTGTGATTTAGATAGTGGAAGCCTTGAATCAAGTCGTCGATCTCGTGCGGAGACTCGATCTTTCTTCTTTTCTACCTCAATTCCAAGCTATCATGAGGTAAGGGAAGCTGAAAATTGATGTGGTTTGGATGAATTGAGGGTTGGTAAACCATTTCAGAATTGTGTGTAGTGTGGAATCTCATTTGTGTGGTTGTGTTGATGAATTCAAGGGTGGGAAGCATGTTAGAAAATGGATTTTTGAGTTATTGGCCATAGTTATAGAGTATTTGTAAAATATTGGTTGCATGTTGAGTTGTTTCGGTGGAGTAGAGACATTATTTCTTGTTGCATGTGTTGGATTTCAAGTTGTGGCCCAAAAATCGGGTTCTGCGTATGCAGAATTCTGATGTCATGTCAAACACGCTTTTATGGTGCCGAACGTTGTTCTAACTTAAGATTCTTTGTCTCGACCACGCTAGAAGCAAGATTGGTGGTGTTGGACGTGAGAAGAGAGACTCGTCTCATGTTGGTATGATGTTGGGCATGATTTGAATGGTGTCAATTACCTTGAGAACTCTCTAACTTGGTGGCGTTGGACCCAAAGTTGAATGGCACCCAGTGTGACCAAGCCAAAGCTCTTTGTCTGGATTTCGTCAGGCATCGATGTTGTGACATTAGGTGAGAGTAAGGAAAAAACTCTTTGCCTAAGATGGGCCATACATGGTAATTTACCATGCCTGACATGAGGTCTAAGGGACCTCTACCTTAGCCACACCAAGCATAGGTCATGCAGTGTCGAACATGGACAAGGTAAAGAGCTTCTTGTCTAGATGACATCGAGCATAAGGTGAGTAGCCGTGGGCACTAGCTACTGAAGAAAAACATGATGATATAATTGATGAAGTGTTGAATACATGTTGATTTAAGTGTTAAATGAATAAATGATGAATGAGTTGCAAAGTTGAAGTAGTACATGATGATGTGTTGTTGAGATGTATGATGACTAAAGAGTTGAATATGAGTAGTGATGATTGAGTTGTGAGATGTAGAGTTGTATGTTGAATTCGTTATCGTGTTGAATAAGTAAAAGTTATTGAGATGTTGAGTTGTTGTTGATCTAGCAAGCCCCAAAAGATAATCTTATGTTGTCGATTTGGTAAAATGTTCACCCTGTGTTATAGGAGATCTCTTAATTGAAATGCGTGACAACGCATGTAGTTGTTGTGTTGAAATAACTGTGTTGATATGATGATTAACTTGTGTTGAGAATGTTGTGATGCTGAGTTGTTGTGTTGGTATGCATTGTATAATGTGATGCCTTGTATTGTATTGCTAGAGATGAGATGATGATGATGTGATATCCCTATGTCGTATGTGTTGTTTTTTTTACTCTAACTTACCCTTATGTGTTTTCATATAATTTTGATTGCAATGTTCATACAATGTATGAGAGTAAAGTAGGGATAGGTATGTAATGTTGCAGTTGAGGCGACCATCAGGAGGATGGTAAAGCTGGACATATTTTGATACTACAACTGCATAGTGCTATGTGTAGAAGTTGCTTGTTAGGCAACTATAGATGTACAATTTATTTTATTGGATCATTGTATTTATATCATATATTTTTATGGCTTAAATATATTTTTAGTCTCCATAAAATTGATGATTTTGATTTTGGTCCCTCAAAAATCTTGTCTTTGTTTTTCATTCTTTTAAAGTTTATAAATATTATTTTTGGTCCTTGTAAAATGATTAAATTTTGATTTTTGATCCCTCTAAAATATTTTTCTTTGGTTTTCATCCCTCTAAAATCTAAACTAACTATCTTTAGTCCCTAATGGTTATTTTAAGGTGAATAAATAACATTTATTTTAAGGCTTTATAAATTTTTTTATAGGTGTAATATCGATATGATATTAATAATGATTGTAAGTAACACTTAAGATGATTATTTAACTTTTTAATAAATAAAAAGTAGTTAAAAAATGATCATATAAAAATAAAAACTAAAAATAATAATTTTAATTTTATAAGGATTAAAAATAATTTTTTTTTTACAGAAGCTAAAACCAAAACTTGTTAATTTATAAGAATTCAAAACATATTTAAATCTATTTTTATACAATTGTTTCATATGTATAGTATACATTATATAACTTCATGTTAGTAAACTTGCACTTTTAACATTTTTAATAGATATTTATTCGAGTAATAGTGTCATTAGTATAGAAATTATGACGGAGTATTATATATTTTATATCTTTCTTATACTTTTTCGAACGTCTTGAGTAAACGAGATCACAAAATAAATTTTGGATCGAAGCATTTGTCTTCCACTTCATTTATGGAATTAAAAAGGCATCATGAATGATTTGAAAGTTAATTGTACCCAAAATGGGATAGAGCCAACGCAACACAATCTAACCAACGTATCTTTCAGCTTACCAATCAATTTATCTGACCCGGGTTTTCCATAGGCTGTTTGGAAAAAGATATACATTTTCTTTAATAAATTGGACACGTGGAGTTATGAATTATGATGGGTCCCAATTTATGCAAGGTGTGTTTATGCACTTCCATGCAAGGCATCATCTTGGTCACACGTAAGGGATATTCATTTCAAGGGTAATTAATGGATTGTCTCCCTTTTCCCTGTACATGGTCGTTCTGATTATTCACTAACATTTGATTGAGATAAGTGAAAAATAGAAAGAGATCGAAAAAGAGTTTCACTTTCTTTTCTCTCTTCTCTTGCTTATATATATATATTATTTCTCATTTATTTCTTTTCAATCATGTACACTTTATTTCTTACTTATTTTCACTTATTTTTTTTCATTTTATTATTTTTTTCTCTCTACTAAACTTAAGCTTAATATATATTATCCTGATGTTGCTGTGAAAACCAATCTAGAAGAAAGTAAACATTGTATTGCCTAAATTGTATGTATGGATACAAGTGGTGAAAGACAAATGGAAGCACTAAAGAGAATTGGGGATAGAACAGTGACAAAGGCTTAGTGGGTTACAAGAGATAGAGCATGTCATTGTCAAAGATACTCATCTCTTTGTTGGGACGATGTTTAGCAATGGATGTAGCATAAAATTTGTCACCTGCGGCAATTGTCAGATGAAAGCTACACGGCACCATTGAAAGTTCAATCATGTTCTAAACATGTAGCAAAAATAAAAAGATCTACTTTATGTTAAAATCATACATAATAATTAATAGAATATTTATGAAAATAAATAAAGTTTACTCGGTTGAAGTCTAAAATTTAAAAATTTTCCTTTAAAACTATGAAAGTCCCACGTGTATCTATACCGAGACTAAGGGGGGTGTATTGGATTAGGATTTTAAAGGACTTTTTTAGTTAAAAAAAATCCCGTGGATTTTAAAAGACTTTGTAGGATTTTCATGACTTTTAAGATTTTGCAGGATTCTATAAGACTTAAAATCAGGATTTTAATGGATTCTACAAGACTTTTAAATCAGGATTTTAATGAATTCTGTGGGATTTTGTAGAATTTTCATGGATTTTTGACATTTGATAAGATTTCAAAAAAAAATTCATACATTCAAATTTAAAAAGAGTCAGAGACAAAAATAATAAAAAATAATAATGTCTAGATAAATAATAATAATAATATAATAATAATTCTTCATAATATTTTATCTTCTTAAATAGCATTCACCTACATATTCATAGCTATACTAGTCTTCTAAGCATTAGCGTCTTTTCGCTCTTGCTCCTGAGTTTGAATAATAGGTTCAAAAATATGATTTTCATTAACTGGTAACGTTGAAGATGAAGGTTCATCTACCACTTCAATTAGAAATTCATCAGAATGACATTCTTTACGTAGAAAGTTATGTAGTGCTGCACATACTAACACAAGTTCTACTTGTATCTTAAATAAAAATGGAGGTGTTGACTTAAAAATTGTGAACCTTGATTTAAAAATACCAAATATTTTCTCGATCACATTCCTTAAAGACGCATGACGAAGATTGAACAATTCTTTCTCATTTTCAGGGTCATTACCCTGACCTGCAAAATCTTGTAGACGATATCTTACACCTCGAAATGGAGCTAAAAATTGGCGTTGATTAGGAAATCCACAATCCACCAAAAAAATATTTACCTAATTACATATGCAATATATATAATATTAGTATAATAATAATTATATATAATTATTATTATTATTTAAAGAATAAGCATTTAGATATATAGAATATATATATATATATATATTATTTTAGTTATATATTATATGATAATTTTTAACGATATTTATAAATGTAAATTATTCTAACAAATATTTTAACAATATTTCCTCTTTTAAAAAATAAGCTTATAATGAAAACATAAATCCTAAACCCTAAAAAATTAGATACGGCAATGTCTTATGTTAATTTTCTTTTTTTAAAATATAAAAAAGTCCTAATTTCACAATATAAAAATAAAAAGAAAAATTCATAGTAAAAAAAATAAAATAATTGTTGAGTCGTAAAGGAGGGGGATAAGAGTAACAAACTTAAGGAAGGAGAGAAATCGCAGTTTTTATGCTGAGAGGGTTCTTCCCCCAACTAAGATCCATTTTTATCTCATTCTACTCAGAGAAACCCTAACAAATTCATCTTATATATATATATATATATTGTAGAGATTATGATATCAATTTCATCTTTCACCTTTTTCTTTTCTTGACGTCTGTTATAAAAAAAATTATCACTTAAAAGTTAAAATTTCAAGCATTTTTTTGTGTTATATAAAAGAACAAATTCAACTACATAGAATAAAATAATGCAAGTCAATTAAAGAGAACAAATAGAAAAATAGAGCAAATTAATGACACTATCATTTACATATCAGAGTTTCATAAAATAGGGGAATGGTATGAGAACAGTACTACAATATTATATATGAGCAATGAACAATAGTGCAGTATTATTAGCAGAGAAAAAATGGAGAAGACAGGAGCATAGAAAAAAAAAGATGAAAAACTCATTTGAAAATTCTTGAAAAGTCACTTCAAACAATCCTTCAAAATCCGATGGGCTTGGATGTGATTGTTTTATGAATTTGGTATTTATAGATAACACTAGAAAGTCCTTCAAAATCTCTCTCACACAACAATCCTTATATTTTTGAATACCAATGGATTATTTTTAAGTTGTAAAAAATCTTAAATGAATACCAATGGATTTTAATGGACTCTTTAAAAAATCTTGAAAATCCTGATTGAATACCACTGAATTGTTTTTAAGTGACATAAAATCCTGATTGAATACCAATGGATTTTTTTACTCAAAAAAAGTCTTTTAAAATCTTACGAAATCCTAAACCAATACACCCCCCTAATATTTGTTTGTCAACCTCTTGACTGAGCAATTTTTTCAGCACAAGATATAAGAGAAAAAAGAACTAATTTTCTTATGGTTTCTGTGTATATTTCTCCACAGTGGAGCTGTATATTTATAAATATGTAAACATATTTATTCACTTAGCAACAACTTCCATCTCCTATCTTCTAAAAAATAGGAATTATCAAATATCTAAAAGAAAATAGTTTTTATCTTTTCTTATCAAAACTACTTTTGACTAGGTCAAAATTCAAATTGAGTCTTTCAATTTGAAATTGAAAAACTGACGTACTTTTCTATCTTAATAAAAACAAATACTATTTATATTTTGATGCTAGTCAAAAAAATAAATAAATAATATTTTATTTGTAAGAAAAATAATTATTTGATAAAATCAAATTCTTTAATTTAATTATCAAATAATAAATTTTCTTGAGCAAAGATTAGAACACTCGTTAGTGTGTGACCCTGTAGGTTCAAAACTAAACCGGTAGTAAATTAACTACATTAATTTACTAATAAGGTTGGCGTCTAGCAACACTCCTTAATGCCGGATAGTATGAAATAATATTTTGAAGAACCTTTAGAAGATTAACATAAAATTTCCTTCCATCATTTTACATCTCTAAATTAACTTTAGAATATGGTTTAATTGTCAAATTCTAATCAGTTAACATATAATGAAAAATACAAGAAAAACCCCTTTTTCTTTATTATTTCAATTGCCTTGGCCAAGGTCCTTATTTTCATTATAAAGCTCAAACTCATTACCAAGAGTCGATAGATCTCTTCTTGATTAATCATTTAATTCTACAAGAATTTAATTACGCCCAATAATCATTCAACTAACACCTTTAGGTATTAGGTGTCCGAAATCAAAGTATAATAAATATCTTGTTAATTATATATTATGATAATCTCAAGTCTAAGGAAATTATATATATATTTTTAAGAATTTCCTATTGACAAAATTTTAAGGTAATACATAACCATTAGAAATTCTCCTTTATAGAGTCTGTTCAATAGTCATATCCCTATATGCACTATTTATATGAGTAATTTAATAAATGAGATCTATTAATCTCTATCCAATAAAGACTATTACACATATATTGATCTATGTGGATTAATGATATCATATCCTCAATAATCCTACGATCAAGAATAATTTAGATTAAAATTAAAAAAGACTTGTTTTTCTCATTATTATAATCTCTATTATAAAAAAAGAAGTCTTTAATTTTAATCAAGAACTTTATCATATTAATTATTTCTCATAATCAATAAATATGAAAATAAAGTACAATTTTATTAATGCATATAAGATAGATTGAATCTTGGGCATACATCTTATTCCCAACAACCATAGCTCCATAACAAACCTTATTGCTGTTAAATGGCGACTATACTGAATATTATGAAATTATGAGTGTAAAATATTTCCAATAAATAATAAGATTTAATTCTCTTCTTGATAAATATATTCCTCAAAAATACAAATACCATAACATAATCTAAATTTTTTTCTTTCTTTTGTACCATTGATAACAGTATGTGGCTTCTTTTTTATATGCTAAAATATCTTTCATTTACAATTAGAAATTTTTCATTAGGAATTGAATTTTCACCTGTATTTATTTTTCACTAGAAATAATTTTAGAAATCTGATTGTACAAAAAATTATCTGGACAATATAAAAAGACATTTAAACTTTTTTAGTTAAAATGAAATACAAAAATTACATTAAAATTAAAAAAGTAAATTTAAGTAAGTATTTAGTCCAGAAACCAATTAAATTCAAGCTCATTAATATTTCTTCATGACGATATAAATTTTAGTTTATCATGTTGTATTTAAGTTGAGATAAGTCTTTGTCAATGTAGAAAAGTAATCCATTTTAGTGTAGAGCTTGTTTCATTTTAGTCTAATTTTCCATTGATATGTGTGAAACTTGTTTTTATCATCTTAAACTTAGACCTTGTCATAAGATCTCTAGAATTTTCTATTGATGGGTTGAATCTCTATCACATATTTTTCACCGTATACTTCCAAAAAAATATTGTAAGATAACTATCGAAATGAACACAATCTTAAAGGAATATTTATTTTAGTGCATTAGATATATGCTCATCACATATATTTATTTATTTACTTATTTATTTATAGGCCTCAATTGTCGTTATGGTAACGTCATCAAGGAATATTTTTATGATAATAATGTTGAAGTGTCACTTTCATGTATTTATAATTCGAGGACCAAGTATTTTTCTTTTAAAAAAAATCAGGATGAACATAAACTGAAAATTGTAGTTCACAGTTCAAGTGCTTTCTAAGTCTTCCTTGATGACTTATTTATGGATTTAATTATAATACACTGATATCCAATTATTGGTCGCATGTGTGGTAAGTGTTTTTGACTTTTATATATAATCACTACTTTAACGTCGTAACTAAAATGATTTCTGATTAATTAATAATGGTCTATTTATATAGCTTCTCTGGTTCAGTCCTATTCCAAAGATCATTCTCTCTATCTTTCATTTGCCTATTATCTCACATTTCCTTGTTCCTCGAACCATCTTCATACTTTCTCTTGACTTGTGCACTTCATCAATAGTCAAAGTCTTGAGGACATCAATTATAGCTTATGGAGGTGACCAACCTTGTTGTCTTGCCAGCAGTTTTGGCATTCTGTCTCCTTTGCCTACATTTCATCAATAAAATTAGACTCAGAAAGCATCCAAACCCGCATCTTCCTCCTGGAAGATTTGGGTGGCCTATTGTTGGAGAAACCTTTGAGTTTATGCGTTCATGTCTTGAAGGAAACAGTTCAAGGTTCATACAAGAGAGAATGGAGAAATATGACTCAAGGGTGTTCAAGACTTTGTTGTTTGGAAATCCTATGGCTGTGTTTTGCGGGCCAGCAGGGAACAAGTTCCTATTCAGCAATGAGAACAAGAATGTCCAAGTGTGGTGGCCTAGTTCTGTAAAGAAGCTGTTAAGGTTGTCCCTTGTTAACAAGGTTGGTGACGAGGCTAAGGTGGTCAGAAAGTTGCTCATGAGCTTTCTTAATGCAGAAACACTCAGAAATTACTTGCCAAAAATGGATACCATTGCTCAGCGCCATATAGACACATATTGGAAAGGTATGAAATGTAACATAACAGCTCAATTGTGTTGGGTTGATCATTTACTCATATGAGAATTTGGCTAACAAAGTTTTACGATTAGATCAATGCAAAATGGTAGTTACATAATAATACCTTGTTGATTAGATTTATGGATCAATGATAAAGCAAAAGATTGCTGTTGGGGAATACCACACCCCCTTCAATCGTATTGGGAAATATCATATTCTCTTTTCACATGCTTACATAACTACTGGTGACTGGGTAAAAGCATCACAAACAAATCATAAACAATTTATAGTGGTTCAGCCCAACTTGCCTACTTACATAGATGAGAAAAGTCAAATTTATTATCAAAACAAATTTTGTCTGCGGAATTCATTACGATGCAATCTCTCTCCCCCACATGCTTATTTGCATTCACATGACCCTTACACAATAATCCTAACGGAACTTTACTAATTTCCTATTAAACAAATCTCTAATAGGACACGTTTTTCAAATCTCTCGTATCTTTCAAATATTTATCATGCCTTTTACATATCTCTCAAATCTCTCACATATATTGTGTCAGTTAAACAAATCTTACATTTATATATCAATATAATAGCAAACTAGGATATATGATTAAGCATCAGTGGTAGGTACATAATGATTTAGCATTAGCAGACAGGTACATGAGGTTCTTATACAAGATAGAAATTCTTGCTTTTAGCATTCACCCTGAAATAAAAAAAATTATTAGATTAATATTCTCTTGAATCAAAACTAGCCTCGAGGGCCACCTGTTTTACAAGTTTTCTGATGATTAAACAGTGCTGATTGACTATATTGTTTTGTTTTGATAAATAAGACTGAAAAGAATATCTTGATCAATAGTTTAAGAGTTTAAGGGTCATCTGTGTAAAAACTTTTACATTGTTAATCATTAAGAAGTTTTTGTTAGTATGATTTTTAAGATAACAGTTTACATTATCTGTGTATAGCCTTTTTTGTTGTAGTTTAACACACTTGTCACTTTGCAATTTTGAAGGAAAGGAGCAGGTGTTTGTCTATCGCATAGTAAATCTATACACGTTTGAATTGGCTTGTTGCTTATTTTTAAGCATGGAAGACTCTGACCACTTATCAAAGCTTTCATTAAAATTTGATGAATTTCTGAAAGGGATGATTGGCTTCCCCCTCAACATTCCTGGAACAAAGTTTCATCGTTCAATGAAAGCTGCAGATGCAATAAGAAAAGAAATTAAAATGATTCTAAAGAAAAGGAAAGTGGATTTGGAGGAGAAGAGGGCATCACCTACTCAAGACCTTCTATCACACATGCTTGTTACATCTGACACCAATGGAAGGTTTATGACAGAAATGGAAATTATTGATAATATACTTCTTCTTCTTTTCGCTGGCCACGATACTTCTAGATCAGTGTTATCATTGGTTATGAAGTATCTTGGACAGTTGCCTCAGGTTTATGAACATGTGTTGAAAGGTTAGCAATAAAATCCTTGAACATGTTGTTTACTTTTGTGTAGTATAAGAAGATTGTTGTACCTAAAACTTGATCAGGATTGTCTTTATGACAGAACAACTTGAAATTAGTGAAGGGAAAGAGGCAGGGAAGTTGTTGCAATGGGAAGATGTTCAGAAAATGAAATACTCTTGGAATGTTGTATCTGAAGGTATGAGGCTATCCCCGCCAGTGAGTGGTGCTTACAGAGAAGCTATAAAGGATTTCCCCTATGCTGATTATAACATCCCTAAAGGGTGGAAGGTATGTTTCATTTCTTCTGTACATGTATGTCTGACAAACTTCTCCAAAAGCATTATTAGGAAAGAAAAAAAAAACATAAATTTAGTTTTTTCATAACCTAAAATCAATTTATGTTTAAATTAATTTGTAGATTTTTTTTTATTAACTTCTTTAGATTTTTTTTTTTAATCTTTAATGTAAGTTAGTTTTAGTTTATAGAGAAGTTTATTTCAAATTTTCTACATATGGATAAGTTTAACTTATCCAAACAGATCCTGACATGTTTTCTTCACTCATTCATTGGAATCACAACTTGGACTTGGGAAAATATTTATAATGATTTCAAATAGCTAAATGCTATCCCATCTTTAACTTTACTTCACAGTTCATGTATCATTAAGATCTTACTATAACATACTAGGGCATCAAGGCTAAGGTGACTAATTACACTCTATTTTTAGAACTTCTTGTCATCTTAATATTCTTTTCTTACATTGACCAACAATTTGTTTTTAAATCCAGCCCTAATTCAGTTGATGTTTAATCTAACCTTATTTCAATCTTTGAAGTATTCTTTACATCTCTTTTTCTGTTATTATTTCCACGAACTACTTGAGGTTTCTTATGCTACATTACATTAGATAAGTTTATCCAAAAAGATTATAAAGTTTTTTTACTATTATCATGCTTTCTTCACTCTGCATTCATTGGATTTTGGACTTGGGAAAATATTTATAATGATTGCAAATAGCTAAATGCTACCCCATCTTCAACTTTACTTCACAGTTCATGTATCATTAAGATCTTACTAAAACATACTGGGGCATCAAGGCTGAAGTGACTAGTTACACTCTATTTTAAGAACTTCTTGTCATCTTGATATTCTTTTCTTTCATTAACATTTTGTTTTTAAATTGAGCCCTAATTCAGTAGATGTTTAATTTAACCTTATTTCAATGTTTGAAGTATTCTTTACATCTCTTTTTCTGTTATTATTTCCACGAACTACTTGAGGTTTCTTATGTTTCATTACATTAGACCAAAACAAAACCTTCATTTTCTTGAGGCTCAACAATACTGAAAGTTGGTCATAAAAAAATTCTGCAAGGCAATGCTTCTTTACAACTATAAGACAAGTTAAACAAGTGGGTGTATACTAAAAGGAAACAACCTTCTTTCATGCTGATCATGTCATATATGATCCCTTTTAACAGTTGCATTGGAGCACTAGTTCATCACACAAGGATCCAACACTGTTCTTGAATCCCGAAACTTTTGATGCTTCAAGATTTGAAGGGGAAGGACCTACACCCTTTTCATATGTTCCATTTGGAGGTGGCCCCCGAATGTGTTTGGGGCAAGAGTTTGCTAGACTAGAGATCCTTCTGTTTATGCATCATATCGTGAAACGGTTCAAGTGGGATTTGGTGATTCCTGGGGAGAAGTTCAAGTATGATCCCTTGCTAGAACCAGAAAAAGGACTTGCAATTCGACTTCATCCTTCCCATTGATTAGAAGCTTCCTGAGTAGTCATCTTATAGTGCTATATTTGAATAAAACTTCTTGCTACATTGATTAGAAGCTTTTTGTTTCTGCTTCCATGATTATATGAAATATTGGATTTTGTTGAAAATATCATGTCAGACTAGTAATATAGTTTAAGTAGTGTTTATACATAAGAGATAATTCTCACATTACTTGCTAATTTTATAAAAACTTGAGCTCCAAGAATTTCAATTGAAGTTTGATTATTTTGGTATTTATTCAGCTTTTCAATCATTTTCTCTTTCACGATATTTCAACTTTTTTGTTTCACTTCCATAACCAATTTTCTTCTTTTTCTTTTGGTTTCTTTGTCCACCTTTTGTTCGCATCTCTTAGCCAATTAAATCATGACATGTCATAAGTGGACACATCTTTCCTGAGAAAAAGTATGATAGATGAAATACAAGGTAATTGGGGTATAGATGATGATGCTGGTTAGTGAAAGAAAATTTGACCGAAACTTATGTATGGTTAATTTCCAGGGTTCTAATAATCCTATTATAAAGGTGAGCTTGAAATATTCAAATAATCCGAAGAATTCTTTATTATTTCGTTAATCGATAAATTTTGTTTGCAAAGTGAATCAAATGCATTCTAAGATGACCAACGTTTTCAATAAAAGAACACAGAATAAATTACTTTTATATTTTTTTTGCATTTTATTAAACAAAATTGTTTATATTTTAAAAGAAAAAATGTTTTTAGCCCCGGTATTTTAAAAAACTTAAATTTAGTCTCTCCTCTTTAATAATTCATATTTTCTTAAAGTTAGAAAAGATTAATTTCATACTTTTATCAATATAAAAATATGTTTCACATTCAATATGTCAATATCAAATATTTAAATTGAATCAAATATTTATCAATATAAATGTTTGACTATGACATGTTGAATGCAAAAGTAACCCTTGCTTTCTTAATTAGACTAAGTTATTTCTTACCATCTTGATTAGAAGAAGCTCAAGACAACATTGATGGTTAGCACCTCATAACAAACAAATAACACTATTTCTTCAATCTACACAGTCTTAGCAGCTAATTTTTGTAACTTTATGAGTTTACTGTATAAATTTGCTTCAATCTCCATTTGTTGTTGTCGTTCCTCAAGAGATTGAAGGGTCGATACCCCTTTACAAGCTTGGAGAGGCTTTTGTAAGTATTTTTGCTACAAGTGCTTTTTATTTTTTTACAATGTGAATGTTATATATTTTAATTTAATTATCCATTTGCATTAAGAAAGGTTCCAAGGAGAGAAGAGTTTTAGGCAAAGGAGAAAAATATGTTTCTTATTATTTTTTTTAACAATAGCCGCAACAACATTAGAATTTAGGACCGGATTAACCAATTCTTCTCTCCACTAAACTGATCATAATGATTTTTTACAAATATGTTTACTTGTTCATCATAAGATTTTTTTAATCTATAAAACCTCAAAAACTGGCCTTGATTTCAATCCAAAATGTGCACCAGTTGAATCCTAAAAGAGCCCCAATTTGGAACAATCCAATAGGTGAAACCCATAACTTTGTCGTGCTAATTTTTCTTTGGTGTTACTCCAATATTATTTTTTTAAAAAAAATTGTAGTCTAAACATCTTATAATTTTAAATTTAGCTATAGGAGAGATTAAATTGCAATCCATTTATAAATTATGAAAATGTTTATGTAAAGTTTTAGAAGCAACGGGAATTTTGTACAAAATTTGTAATCAGTAAAAAAAAAAAAAAAGATTGACATTTTATAGAAAGGTAATTGTTGATGGTTGAAAAACAGCTACGTTAAACATCATAAAAAATGATTAATTTCGTCAAAAGAAAAGGGAAGTTAGTGCCATTTCATCAAGATAAGATTTTGAGAATCACAACCTAGCAATAATACAAGCTGCATAATCTAACTCGTTCATGATTGTTAACTAAGAACAATAGTCCATGACATGCAACAGACACAATTCCCTTGATTCAACCCTCTCATACATACCTGTCTGCTTCAAAACAACATGCAACAAAAGTAGGAGGTCGAAATGCACAATTTTATTGATCATAAATAAGTTTCTCATAATTTTGCATGAATATGCTAGCACATAAACCAAGATCCCAGTGAAGGGACAAAAAATGAGGGACCTGTGTAGTTAAACTATAAAGTTATACATACATGGGAAATAATTACCATATTATTGCTCAACCAACTCCTTAGTCAGCCAAACTGTATGCTTGTGTCCACACAATGGGTTATTTCTTACCAAATCCAAAAAGAGATTTAATGGCATTGATGGCATTCTCATTGATAAAAGATTCATCAAATCTTTTCAACAGAGGATCAAATTCCTCTGACGCCCTTACGGTAGCAAGGTCAGGATCAGTTCTTATTCTCTGTTAAAATAGCAACTATGTTAGATGACTTGGCCAATATGATAATGAAATAAGAGTCTTTTCAGATAAATTTCTCCATAATTACTTATCAGAGAAGAAAATAAGAATTTTTTCGAATTTTCTTCTCTCATAAGTGTTTATGGAAAAATTTATCTAAATAGACCTTAATTTGAAGTATGTTGATCACCTTGAAGTCTTCAAAACCAGCATTCAGAGCTTCTTCCAGTGAAGAAAGTGCAGCTTGAATCTGTTAGAGAAATTTATTACTCTCTATTAGTACATTAATAGATAGACAAATCATAGGATCATTTAATTTAAAAGTTTGGTTCGTTAGTCCACACACATAATTTGGTCCCATATTAATGAGTAAGGACTAATAAACTTTTAATTCATTGGACCAAATTAATTACACATATAAAGGAAATTATATCTATTCAACAAGGATAATAAGGAACTAATCCAAGACCAAATTACAAGTTACAACTAGCGAATGGCAAGAAAAACATACCTGGTTTAGCTTAGAATAACAACAAGCAACATTGTAACTTGCAACTGATGCTTCCTCAGGTTCTGGCTTTGATCCCAAAATAGACTCAAATTTCTCCAGTGCTTCATCATATTTGCCATTCCTTCAGCATTTAATCCAAGAACAGAGTGCACAATAATAATATCAATGAGATAGCATCAATTATTGTCAGTCCTTTAATTTAGCTATAATGCAAATTGAGTGCTTGGAAAGTGAAGCAATTCTTTCCTTTAACCAGTTGTTTTGGCCATAAGCATAGAAAGGATATCATTCAGGATTCAAAACTAAAATCCCCAAAATTAATTGCTAACGAAGGACAATATATCAATTATCAATTGAAGACAATTGCCAGATACTTAATGCAGATTACAATTTTATATATTAACTTTTTTTTATCCTACCATGTCTCTTGTCAAACAAGGAAGTCTCCTATCCTTAATTTTACATTTTAATATGCAATTGAATAATAAAGGAAATTTTAGCAAATCTAGCACAATTTTGAAGATTATATATATATATAAGGAGTATCAAGTGAAAGTGTGAAAAGGTAAAAGAAACTAAAATCAACCATATAACCTATCATACATTGATTGTCAATATTGATTTTACTTAAATCTAATTATAAGTTTATAACTGTCCAAATATAATTGCATGGTCAAGAATGAAGATTAATTCTTCTCATACCCTCGCCTAATACTCCCTAAATATATAGCAAAATAAATTCCACAAAGTGCAACAATGACATCTATTGAATTACAATAGGAAACAAGATGTTGCACTTCATCCCTTTGGAAGAATAGACTTGCACTGTGAAATGTTAAGGGCTAGATAAATAAAGAATAGAAAGGAATACAGGATACACCATAAAGAGCCAAAAAGGAAATGATCTTGAATTTCTGAGTCTTACTTGTATAGTTGTAATCCTTCTCTCAAATCCTTTTCCCTGCGCTCTTTCTGTTCCCGTTTCCTTGAAGCATTTAGCATCTGAAATGTTTCCAAGTTTGAGAATTGACAACAGATGTTTGTACCCCGCACGGAAGTACAGCAGTGACATCTTTCTATAGAAGAGAAAATATCTTACACAAAAAGGTTTGAGAATGTAAGGACTACAATTTTACAGTTTTGTCATTGTAATGAAACTTACTTGAATTTCTCTCACTCTGTTGCTGATTACCCCGGAGTTCCTCTCAGCTCTGATAATTTCCTTTTCGGTTAACTCACCACCACTATCAATACTCTTCCCTGTCAAAACAAGAAACCACGGTTCAAAGATCAACAAGCAAAGTTCACAAGTGCCTGAAGACTAGTAGCACTCAAAACATATAAAAAATGCATAGATATTGAACTAACCATATCTCTTTTGCATTTTCATGAGTAATGGACCAATTCTTTGACGAATTGTGTACATTGTCCTGCCATATTCTGCAGCTGGCCAAATTTCAGTCCCAAAAACTGCGCTGAAGATATTGAACATATTGGTCATATCTCAACCACTCAAACACTATACATAAAAAAAACAAACTATACAAATTCACTTCTCAAAAGAATTTTGAAGTTCATTATATCATATACCTATAAAAAGAACCCCCCCCCCCCCCAATATAATATAGATAGGATAAGCTGAATTGCTATCACATGTCTAAATGATTTTTAAATACTATAGTCATATTGAAACTCAACCTATGGTTTCATAGCAGGTGCCAAGCCAGGTAAAAGGAAGAGGGTTGTATTAGGCCCTCAGCAGCCAATGAAAAACTTGTCAATATACCAAAACAAACAAAACTTTGATATATACTGATAGTATTATTGTCCAATTAGAATTACCTTGCTAATACGCATTCACATTTAATGGAATCATTTATTACACATTTTACAGTAGTGAAACTCTGATTGAGATTGGAGAAAAGCACTAACAGTGCCTATAGCATAAGTTTTATCCTATAATCCTACCAAACATGAATGACTCATCCTAGTGGGATAAGACTTTTGTTATTCTTGTTACTAAAGTCATATTTAATAGGATGATTCATCACAAAATTTTAATGCAATATCAAAATCCACAATCATAAACCAAGCCAGGATAAATAAGACCTCCGACTAATTTTCTTGAGCATGATATGCTAACCTGCCACTAATCTCATAGTCATATGCCACATCCACAAATCTTCTACCTAATTCTTCAAACAAAGAAACACGCGGAAAGAGAAAAAAGAGAAACGTGAAGAACACACCTGGT
This sequence comes from Cajanus cajan, assembly GCF_000230855.2. NCBI lineage: Eukaryota > Viridiplantae > Streptophyta > Magnoliopsida > Fabales > Fabaceae > Cajanus > Cajanus cajan. The sequence goes on from NC_138518.1 coordinate 81,537,004, forward strand.
GGCAAGTACTTTATCCCCAACAGTGAAGACTCCAGCTTTATCAGCTGATCCTCCTGGTGCAATGGCATCAATGTAAGTTCCCCCATCCCTGCCCTTTGCAAATTTGAGTCCAAAGGGCTGCTCCAGTTCCACCTCATACTCTTCATACTCCTCCTCTTCTCCCTCACTCTCCTGCTTCGATGCCTCTGACCCTACCTCAGATGAAGCCTTAACAGCAAAAAGCAAAGGCCTTGACAAAAGGGTGTTTGAGAAGCAATAGGAAACACCCGAATATGAAGGGCTTCTGGAAGAAAAGAACTTGGTGGAGGGAGAAAACAGGGTTGAGTGGACTTGGGTGGTTCTTGGCAATGTGAGTGCAGAGTAAAGAGATGAGTGACTACTAGTGGTGGTGGTAGATAATGACATGGTTATGTTATTCACAAAACTTTGAAACTGCTACTGCTATTGCAAGTTTCTCTTGGTGCTTCAAGTTGTGCTTGTGCATAGTTAACACAGTTGAAGTTTGTGTTGTTGGGGCCACAAAGACATGGATGAGAGGTTGTGAGTGTAGATTGCTGAAGTGGTTAAGAAGCAACATCCGTTCAGTTCACTAGTATCATGCCACGTGTACTTTTTCGATTTTGCTATGTTTGAGACGTGGCTGTGCTACCTCTACCAAGTCTCCAACAATTTGATTAGGGAGGTGGAAAATTTAGTATATAATAAGGTTATGCTTGGATATTCTTTTCAATTTTTAAGAGAAAAGAATGAAAATAAAATAAAATAAACAGAAGTTAAAATTAATTAATTTTCAATTTAAAAATAAGATTTTAAAAAAGTTAATAAGAAATTTTTTTTATAAATTAACTTATGCAGAAATTAATTTTAATTTATAAAAAATTATTTTATTTTTTCTATTTTTTTCTTCTGTAAGTTTTTTTTTTTTTTTGAAGAAAAAGAAGAAGAAGTTTAATTATCTTAGGAAACTATTGAAATTTTAATTAATTGTAGATAATATTACCAATTTCATGAATAAACGTTGTTTGCAATTGTTTAAATTTGTTATTGACAATTTTTTCTTATCTTTTCAGGAAAGATCAAGATTGCGAATTTTTTGGTGTCTGAAAATTCATTTAACTCATTAAAATAAATTAAATGTAGCCTTTATTTTATTCTTCTTATACATAAAAAAAAAAAAAAAACTTGAGTAACATATTTCTTAAATTTTAATATTATAATTAATATTTTAACTCATGTAATGGATAAAAAAATATTTATTTTAACATAAATCAAAATTTATAATAAATAAATATTTTTAATAAATAAAATATTATAATTAAAATCCATAAACAAAAATACTTTTAAACATATAAATTATATTTTAAATTTTGAAAATAGTCATATCATTATTGGTCAATATTATTTGAACAAATTATGTTATGTTTTCTACAAGCAAATTGGTTTTATTTATAAATCATCTCCTATTATTTGATGAAGAGATATATCATTTCAAATTATATTAATATTTTTTTATAAAATGTCACATCTTATAACTCTAGTTAAAAAATTATATTTCATAACTTTTACTGAGTTATCAGATCTCATGCTTCTTAATAAAGAATCACGTCTCGTAACTTTTCATGATTAGATATAATTTCAATCTTTCATTAATTTTGGAAGTCTCTTGATTCTACTGTGCTACATTTGATTGTGGTTATGTAATTTGTGTTTTGACTATTACAAAATCACCAACTGCCTTTAAATTACAAAGTTTTTTTCATTGCTTTTATATTCTGCCCATGTTGTTGACAAGAAAACAATGGACTATAAAGTTACATACCAATTGAAAACACTATCTCTAAGCATTAAAATATATATAACCTATCAATACCCCAAGGTGTAAGGTTCAGAAACCCCTATGGTTTTAATTTTGGCACATTTTGAACCAAATCCTAAGCATTCTAAATTCTAAATGAATGCTACTAACGAATCTTCTTGAGTATGTGATAAGAACAGGTTTCTCGAGGGATACAAAGACATAACATCACTAAGAAAAAAAAATTCAATCTATGTGATGCAAGACTTGAATTAGACTGAAAGAGTCACTGCTCAGAGAGTTGGGAATAATAGCTCAAAAAGCTTGTTCCATGATCATACATTTGGCACATCAGCAAGAAAATATTGGAAGAACTAAAGGCTGGTCAAATCAAACCCATGAAGATTTGTGTGAGAACACATTTAGCGATAGTTTTGTCATATCTCGGAATATTCATTCGGATAAAGGACATTTTCATAACTTTCTAGCTACAAGAGAAGATAAATGAATTGTTTTCTCTCATTATATAATTGGCAATATATATTAGATTAAAATAAATCAAAAGAACGGCTAATAATATCCTTTTTTGCTGCTATTGCTTGTTTGTTTCTCTTTAAATTGATCAGTCCATACAGTAATCCAGCTGCACATATATGACAACCATGTTGAAAAGCAAATAAGGGATAGAATAGAAAGAAATTGCCTATATGTCATGTTAATAAACACAAGAAGTTAAGGCAAAACCTCTCCCAAAGAACATAATTGAAACCTACAACACCTTACACCACCCTCCTTTTAAGTCATTTTGCATCTTTCATTTTCAAGCCAGATTCAGAAACCTCACTGATTATGGTCAATGTTTTTCCAATAGGGAGCTCTGTGTGTGCCTGCAAAGGCTCCAATGAGTCCACAATATCTCTCATTAGAGGCCTTGCTTTTGGGTTGCGGTTCAAGCAATGGTATGCAAGCATTGCAGCCTTGTGAACTGCTTTGATTGGATAATCACCATCCAACCTTGGATCTATAATGTTTAGAAACTTCTTCTTTTCCTTCAGCAAAGGAAGGGCCCATTCTGCTAGGTTCTGCTCTCTGGCAGGTCTTAACTTGTCTAGAGATTTTCTTCCTGTGAGAAGTTCAAGAAGAACAACACCAAAACTGTAAACATCACTTCTAGGAGTCAGGTGACCTGCACAACATATTATCATGATGTCAATATGTATTATATTGAGAATTTAATTTAGGCTTAGTTGTATTTTTAATCACAGGATTTCTCGAATTTTGTCTCTCAACTTTTAAATTTTTGCAATTTTATTAATTGATCATTTGTCTATGTTAATTGATCGCTAACATAGACATTATGTCACATCATCATCTATATATCATATAAGTAATCTATGTTAATGTGTCATGTTAATAATTAATGTACTACATTAATGATCAATGTGTCATATCACAATTAACTAATAGAAATAAATAATGAATTAATACGGTGACAAAATATATAAAAAAAATTAAAAGTTAAGTAGCAAAATGTGCAAATAAATCTTTAATTTAAGTACATCAACAACATAGTTGATTTTAATCACAAATTATCATATATGATAAGTATGTTGACTTTTATAAAGATATCTTAAAAGTCACTCTTAATATGATTTTTGATTGGTTGATAGATAGTGAAAAAGTCTTTATAATGCATAAAAATCAAACTCTTGTATTATATGGAACAACCATAACTTCTCTATTTAGCCTTTATTTATGTCTAGCGAAAGTATGAACTTCGTTTCACAAATGAGTACAGAATCCCAGCTTCAAGCTATACTTTACCTGTCATTATGTATTCAGGTGCAGCATAACCATATGTTCCCATTATTCGAGTAGAGACATGGGATTTGTCTCCAACTGGTCCATCCTTAGCTAGGCCAAAGTCAGAAAGTTTTGCATTGTAGTCCTGTTTTTGAAACATATAAAAAAAACCAAGATGGTTTAGTTGAAAGCTGGCTTAAATTTGAAACCAATATGGCCTTTGCTGTACAAGAACTCCAAAGAATCCATGTTTAATAAAATCCTAATCTACATCATGTCAAAATTAACATGCAAATTATGGAAACAATTATTTGTTCACCCCACAATATATGCTTAAATGGTAAAATTTTAATACCAATATGTGTACATTCTCCTTACATATTTATTTTTTCAATTTCAGATGACATATTTTAGTAAACTGACCTGATCCAATAAAATATTTGATGTCTTAAAATCTCGATAGATGACTGGTTTATCTGCTTCATGAAGAAATGCAAGTCCCTTTGCAGCGCCAAATGCTATCTTCATTCTTATGGACCATGGCATGGGAAGCAAAATTTCTGCCGCATTTTGTTGAAGGCACATTAGATATACAAACAAAAGAAACACTATTAAAGTCTCTTATTTTGTTGAATAAAGACAAATAGTTTTGAATATTAGTGGACTTTATGATTATATCGTGGTGGGGTCCTTCCAAGTTGCAACATTAAGTCTGCGTCTATCTTTCTCCAATAAAATAATCTTACAACACAAAAGGATCCAAGTCTTATACTAAACCTTAAACAATCAGCATAAAATATCTTAATAACTTTAATAATCCATAAAGTGTGTGATGCTTTTTCCATTAGCTAATAATGAAGATTTTCTGTAAAATATCTTGTAATTAATTATTTATAAGACTATTGGCTATAGGACTCACTAAGGGTATAAAAATGACAAATTATTTATAATGTGCCTTGTAATTACATGAATTGCCATTGATTTTTCATGCAGGTATTCTAAACGACCCATCAATCCAGCATTTTTTTTCACTACCGTGAAATTATAAATTAATATGATAATCTATCACAAAAAGTTAGTTTAGCAATAGTGTTTTGTCAAGAAATGGGTACCCTTTTTTGGTTGTTAATTGTTTACACTCACTCTCCGTTATATTTCATTTCCATTTTTTTTTCTTTTTTTATTTACCTATCAATTTTACATCACACATCTGATTTTCTTTCTCTTCCTTTTTCTTCTCTTTTTTTTATCACTTTTCATTCAATTCATTTCACATCTCACAAGTGCATGTGAAAAAAATATTAGCCTTTTCTTTAAATGCAAGTAAACATTTTCTCAATCATCTTCTCCTCTCTTCCTCTCTAGCTGCTTGGAATTCTTTAGACATCACTTTATTGGTAGGACCTCTTAAGCCCTAACATGTATAATGCCAAAATAAATAAATAAGAGTCGGCTCAAATTCTAAATAGCAAGCTTTTTTCCTTTTTTTATCAACAATGGAAGTCTTTTAAGATTTTTATTTTTCCTTTCAATTGGGTAGTAAGTAAAGCTTGAAAGTTAGTACTTTATGGGCTTTATGGGCTTGTGCAAAATAAGGGGTTCGAGCCCATAAGAAAACTCCTGTTTGAAGTGTTGCCACAGTAACCCAAACATGAATTAATCTCACAAAATATTGTAAAATGTTTAGGGAATTTACATTCATTGGAAAATAATGTAGGACCTACCAAGAATCTGCTCACTGAGGTAACGTTTTCCATTCTCATATTTTTCATGTTAATGATTAAATCGCAAAGGAATGTTGATGGTCAATTAGTCATAGTCTTCTTTTACATTGACACCTATTATGGTCACTAAAGGTTGCATATAGTATAACTAAAACAACACTTTATTTCCTTAAGTTACTGTCGAACTTACGTCCTTATCAAATCCAGCTAAAGCACATGTCTTAATGAAGTGACAAAGAACCAACTTCTTAAGCACAAAACTTCCTAACTCGGTATTTTTCCACGAAGCTACAAAATGGAGCCAAAATCACTTTATCTTAAATTCCTTTCTTTTTAGTGTCAACATTGTCGGAGACAATTTAAAAGGGTAAGTAAAAAAGTAAGGTGACATGCATCTGCCAAAACAACATAATATTTTTCAATAAATTCCTTTCTATGTTACATGCATTGGCCCCTAGTAACATATGTAGTAGCAGCAATGTCCTGAGCTTTAATTTTAAGCAATTTCAAAATTATCGATAAAAGGTGGCATGATATACTTACTTGAGAATAAATTATGTTCAACACTTCCCCGGGACATGTACTCATATATCAGCACCCTATGTTCATCTTCACAGCAGTATCCGATTAATTTCACTAGATTTGGATGTGAAAGCTGCCCCAAAAATATGACTTCTGCCTAGAAAGCAAAGAAAATCTTAATTAGCTTGCAACAATTTCTAACCAATAATAACTAATTTTTGTTACATCAATTTACATGTGTCAATAGTAGAACAAACATGGCATGTGAAGCATCATGATTTTGGAGTTAGATGATTTCATACAAGTCAGAAGAATTTTTTAGATTTTTTCTATTAAAATATAGTTTTTTTTCTATAAAAAAAATTGTAAAAATACTTCTAAACTTGTATTAAAACAAATTCAATGTACAGAAAGAGAAAAAGGTATACCAGCCATTCTCTGTGGCCTTGATGACTGTTGTCACCATCATGAACCTTAACAGCTACGGCAAGGGTAGGAAGCCCTTGCCTTAACTCCTCAGAAATGAAGCCTTTATACACACTTCCAAATCCTCCTCCCCCCAACACACGATCTGGCCGAAAATTTGAAGTGATTTTCTTTAGCTCATCATAAGTGAATGCAATCAAAGGATTTGCAGCTGAGTCACGCCGTAGGTCTTCTACTTCTTCAGGATTTGATGGTAACTTACTATCATCGTTTCTTTGTTTGCTTCCCTGGTTTTGTTCTTTTGGTGAATCAATAAGAGAACAAAACATGTGCACATTATTCTCATTTATTATTCTCAGAAAAACAAACTAAAAAAACAACAGATAAAGCTATCAGATATTACATTAAACAGTTAATACATTATACAATGTGAATGGAATGTTATACAGAAAATTATCATGAATATATCAAGATCACACTATCTATAAATATTGTAATATTGTGATGTTAAAAGATTAAGAAGTCTACATAAATAACTCCTTTTCTCATATTGGATAGACAAAAAGAAGAATTAGTATACACTTTTAAAATAATGGGATGGTGGGAATATATTATAATTGTGAAGAAGGGGATTATATATTAAAATTCCACCACCAATTTTGTAAGAAAAATTGGTTAAGATGATACTCAACGCACTAGAGTTAAGAGGTTTCCACTACGCACGTGAGAATCACAAGCCGACCTACTTTTGAAGCAAACACATAAAGATACTAACAGATTCTACATTGAAGTTACTTTAGAAAAGTTAAAAAGGTTTGACTTGATTTGAAGACAACATGTAACTCCTACATGAAGATTTTAGATTTCTGTGTTTTTGTTCTCTTCGTCTTCCAATGATTTGCAGAATACCAACTTACCTACAAGGGTGAGAGCTAACACACTACGTGTCAAAGTTTCATTAGATTCAAATGGTTTAATAACCACAACACAAAATTTTCAATGAAAAACAAACCAGCTGAAAGGATGATCAAGAAATGAAGAAGGAAAAATTGGAGTGGTACAAAATATGGAATCCTTGACAATATCTCCACCAAAGACAGAATATTGAAAAAGATAAGAAGGAGATGAAAAAAACCATTTTTAAGAGATAGAACAGAATCCAGGAGGAAAACAAGGAATCTAAATATCTAATCAAACCTCTATCAGAACATACACCAAAAAACTTGATGATAAACAAATAATAAATACCAAAATTATATATAAAAAAAATCCAAAACAGAGAAGGGTAAGATTTTGTTAGTAAACCAACCTGACTTTACATTGGATGAGACTCTATATTCTGATGACTCCCACCTACACCAGCAATTACCCATTATACGAATCAAAACACACCCTTCCAGCACCAGCTCCTTTATCAACACCCCATCACAAAAACCACAGCTTCTTTTTTATTTTTTGTGAGTTGTTATCTCAGTCCTCAAGGAACATGGCATAGATTTAGGAGCAAGGAAGAGACACACATGAGAAAAGAAAACAAGTATAAAGGAGAACAATAACATGGTTAATTAGTGTTATGATCAAATGGATTGGTTGAGGTGTGAACGGGGACATGTCTTTTGGTGACAGAAAGGTAAGAGTGGGAGATAATTCAGAGATGGCAATGATGTTGATGAGTTGGGTGTTGGCTTGGCTATGGGGGAAGATGGAAGGGCCCACATCGACTGTGATTCAAAATGTGGCTCGGTGCACTTTGATGTTAGTGCGCACATAGAAGGTGCATGTTTTTCATAATGCATACCCACCAATCTTTTTCCATCACTCTCTATTCATTCCAATTCACACTCTTATTCATTCTTTCAAATCTTTTTTTAAGCCCTATTAACAGAGAACTTTATTCAGAAAGACAAAACTCACTTCAACATGTCTAGAAAAAAAAATTTAATTTTTGATTATGGGGAGAAAAAATATATTTGGCTGCAAGAAAAATAAAAAAATTAAAACCCCTCTTGTGACTTCTCTCCTATTCTTCCTCTATTGGGTGTACTGTATCCAACACACAAAAACTTGCAACCACCACACCTAACCACCCTTTTTTATCCTTAACCTTTTGGTTTCTTCCATAAAATATTTCTTTCTTTTTTGTGCTAAGTCAATCAAAAGAGTTATATCACCAATAAAGTGAGTTTTTTTGGTTATGAAATCATGAGAATAACTTTTATTAAATGAATGAGGGATAAAACATATGCTACTAATTATGATGATGATATTATATTTTTTACTCTAATTGTTTAAGTCCATCTCTTAAAAGGTACACACTTACACTTTAATAGTTTATCCGTATATGTACCCAATGTCATAGAATAATCTATATGAATACATTATTGAAGGAGAATAAGAGTATTCATAGGTAGTCAATTATGTCCTTGCTGTTATTGATGTAATTGTGATAGTTATTAAAATGAAAAAAATAAATAAATACAATAATATGCACTATATAACTTTATAAAAATTACATAAAATTATTTTTTATTCTACTTAATCTACTTATATGTATATTATATATACTGTCACTCAAATGGAACTTTTGTTTTTTTATTTTTTAAACTATATGTTAATCTTAATTAAGGATAAAAGGAGAAAAAATATTGTTTATTTTTCTCCGATGAAATTCTCTCTGTTCACTATTGATATGAGAGTCTTTCACCATATGTGTTTATTTGAATGGAAGAAAATTAACATGTTCTATTTTAAGATTATACATGTATGAAATTGAAAAGTACCATTCCACTTGCACTCTGTGTGTTAGAGTGGAAATACAAATAGAAGAAATTAGTTGAGTTATTTGATGTAACAAAATTAAGGAGAATGAAATTAAAAAAGTGGCCAGATCTCCATGATTTTATTTCCACACTAATATTTAAAACTCTTTATTTTTTTAATATTTATAACTTATCTGTCACACTAAACAACAAGTTCTTAGTTTCTCTTACAAACTAACTAACGTAAATAGTGAAGAATAAAAAAAACATGTTACGAATGTGAATGCAAATGTTACTTTTTATTAACTTATAAAAAAACTGTAAATCCTATGTGACCAAATTATTATGTTTGTTTCATTTAGTTAAAAACAAAATTTATGAAAGGCTTGTTTAAATAAATTTTTTCGTAAAGAATTGTTCAACAAGAACATGAGAAGGCAAAATAAATTGAATGTGTGTATATATTAGATTTATTTTTCCATAATCATTTTCAATATCCACTACATGCAAAAACTATTAACAATCATTATAATAGTGCAAACAAAATTAGACTTTAGTAGGTTAAGACATGTTTTAGGAGAAGAAAAATTTCAATTTTACGCTGAAAGTCAAAACAACAAATAATTGTTTCCACTTTTTTTTTAATTCTACCATGGTTTTGGGAGCTAAAATTGATTTTAGTAGTTATCCAAACACACTGAGATTTTCCCAAACTAAAATAACTTATATAGAACATTGGTTTTTATAAAAAGTTAAATTAGAGAGTTTTTATTTTTATAAAAATTTAGTACATAAATTAATTTAATTCGTAAGAAAAAATAATATTTTATCTTTTTTTTCTACAACTACTTACTCAAAAAGTTATTCAGTGTGAATCTTAAAATTTCATTTTTTTTTTCTAACTATAAATACAGTCTTATAATTTACCTCCTGTACCGACCAATTTTTTCATTACTTTGACCTAATCTAATGGTTCTCTGTATTTACCAAAAAAAATCTAATGGTTCTTTGTGAAGTAGGTGCTACTTTGTTAGGCCATTTGAAGTACACAGGGCAGTGACTAGATGCTCTTAGGATATTCTCATGATAGCTTTGTGAGATACAATTTTTTTTTTTTTTTTTTGCCAAAAGTATGCTTAGATCATTGGGTGATGATGATACATGGACAATATTAAACAGTTTTATACATTTATTTAATCATAATTTATCATAAATAATAAGCGTATTGATTTTTATAATATCTATTTAAACATTCATATGAACTATGATCTAGTTAATTATGTAAACCATGAGAGATATCACTGGTATACTCTAACTTATTAAGATAGAGATTAATCTCAAAATATTACGATTATCGAGAACTTTAATTTTTTTTAATGATGGATAACTAATTTAAGAATTAAGAAACATGGTTTTTGTATAGGAGAAAGTTTGGAATGATTGTAACCTCTCTTCTTTCCACCTTGATGAAACCAAAGTTTAAAGAATTGTATGAATCATGTCATACTATTTGTGAAAAGAATTTGGTGCTACTAATTTCAACTTACTTAACTAATTCACCATACTAGTATGTTAGAGCATCTATAATAAAAATTGCTTGAAAGATTCTTAAATTTAAATACTTGTTTTTATTTAATTTCTTCATTGTGGTTGAATGTCATGGAAATCATAATATATAAGAACATATATTTTATAAAGAGTTATTCCTAACATTAAAAATATAGGAGAAATTTTGTTCTAACATACTTTATTACGAGAAATGATACCTAAAACAATGTACAATTAAGTGGGAGAAAGAGAAAATAAGTTTATTTATTTTCATCATGAACTTCTATGTTGTGTATACATATTTTAAATTTAAATAAAAATTATAAATATAAGGATCCGTTAGATTTCTACACTTAATAATCCAACAACTAGTAACAAAAACAAGCATCTAATAATCAACAAACACAACAACATACATGCATCAATAATCAACAAATAATTAAACATACAACTTCAACAATCAACAAAAGAGTTGGATTCTAACTTCTTTTACCTCTAATCACCAAGAGAGGGGAAGAAGGAGGAATAATGAATCATTATAAGCTAACTTCGCACCAACACTGTACCCACTTAGATTCTTAACTTTGAAGCTTGCATCACAATTTCAGCTACAAAATCTCACTCTCTACAAGACTTAGAAGAAGAGAGAAAAATCTTGACTTTAAAGCTCTTCTCTGACTTTCTAAAGAAATCAAATTATGAAGTTTATTTCTTTTAAAAAATATCTTATATACATTTTTCCAACAGGTTAATTTTGACCTCTATTTAGAAAAAATCATAAACAACTAAAATACATGAACATTTATAATTTTTCAAAATTTCTCAACAATTAAACAATAAATAACCACAACACATAATTAAATAAAATCAACTATTAATCATGCACAATGTTACAATAAACAATAAACTAAAAAGAACAATATTTTTTTTCATAATTAATAATCAAACTTTGTTATATTGAATATAAACAAATTAAAGATATGGAAAAAGTAAATTCGAGAGAGAAATATGGGGGATATTCGAATCAAGATGCATCATTTATTTATATGTTATACATTAAAATTCAAGATTTTAAAATAAAATTTATATTTGAATTATTATTATTATTGGTATTATTATTATTACATAATTCCTTTTTCTTCATCACTTTTTTTTCGTCTCTCTCCTTTATCTCAAAACTTCAATCCCCATTTTTTTATGTTACCTCCTCCGTCACAGAAATTTCAGTTGGTTGTAAGTATAAAATATTTCTATCTTAATAATAAAATAGTCATTCAACACTTATAAACACTATGTTATTGTTATCCAATGTAATGTATAAAATAATTATTATTTTTATTTTTAATCAGTTCAATCACCATTGAATAATGGTTAGACTATTAAACTTTAAATCATTCATAACAAGGAGTTATCTTATTATTGTATGGCTCTTGTTTACGATCGAGACGGCAGGATATTCAAAATTCAAATTAAGACGATAAAATATTAAACCATTATGAAGATTGGACTATTAACTAGCCATCGACCTACGAAGTAGGAACTATACTCTCTTTGACTCATCTTTTGACTAAGTTTCTCACCTTTGCATTCCATAAATTCTATTCTAACCACTCATCAAAAAACGGGCGCAGTTTTTTAGAAGATATGTTACTAGAGAGGAAATTGTTTTATTTATATAAAGTAAAATAATATGTGTCTTTGATAGGATTCATTTAGAAATTATAACTATTATAATATACAACTAAAAATATATTTAAAATTAATAACAATGTTAATTACACATTCTCATAATTTTAATTATTTATATGAATTAAACTCGATATTAATATAATTTACAATATTCACATCATGTTCAATCAACTCAATTAAACTCATTGATTATACATTTTCATAATGTTTTAATACATTTTAGTTATTTATCTAAACTTATTAAAATTTACAAAATTATAAATATAATTTATTAGATAAAAATGCGATCCATTAATTTTTTTAATTTTTAATAAATTTTATTCAATAATAAAAATATTTAAGAATGTCAAATAATGTTTTATTGAGACTTTCCTTTTTTTTTCATGCTTTATTTAACATATATCTATTTACAACATGGCTGAGGCAGCCCAATTAGTTCCTCTTTACAATTGAAAATTTACATGACAAACAAATTAAGCTTTTGTATTTATTGAGATAGTGTAGGTTGTTAAATAATTAGGAGTATAGTATGATAGTGGGGAAGGGTTTATGTAACACAGTGCTATTTCAGCTTTGACGCGTTTGGATGTGCACATGCACTCAAAATATGGCAAAAACTGTTTAGTCAACCTTTGGGATATCAAAAGTCAACGCACCATACAACGCTACTACATAACCCAATGGGTCCCATCCCAGGCCCATTTCAGTGATTTTGGGCCTCCTGTCGTTCACACTTCATTTTGTTCGATAATTTTTAAAATAAGTTATTTCTCTCTCTCTCTCTCTTTAGAGCTTAGTTTAGTGATGTATATATGAAATTTTAAATTTGAATCATATTGCCATTATTCTAATTTCTACTAATAAAAAATAATTATTCGACGTATAACATTTAAATTATATTTTAATTTAAAATAAAATAGAATAAACAAATATTATATACTTTATTATTGAAGTTTTAATTTAAATATAAAAATAAATTAAAAAGGGGGTGTCAAACATGCATAACGTGTTATTCAATGTTATCATATAAGCTCATAGCAGGTTATTCAATGTTATCATATATGTTCAAAGCATGTCTCTGTCATTTTTTTAATTATGGGTTTGTTTGTTTAAATTTAAAAAAAAAGTATTTTTAAATAAGTGTTTTAAAAAGACAATAATTTAAGAAGTAAATAGGAGTTATTTTTTAAATAAAGTAAGAAATTTCCTACTTAAAAAAATAGACAAATACATAAAAAGTATATAGGAAAAAAAGTGTTTCTTGTTTTAAAAAATGTTTTTTTTATAAGCAATATGATATATTTCCATTGTTCCATATTAGTTACGCTGTCTAATGATTTATGGTTTGTTGTCTTTTATTTTGTAGACTGTTGTGTTTTCATTTAGCATTTATTTTTTAGCGATTGTTTAAATCATTAGGTCGGGTCATCGGTAAGAGATCGATATATTATGTACAAAATTTTGAACATCATTATCGTCATTAAAATTTTTATGAATTAAAAAATATATATAAAAAAAAAGTTGCACAACAAGTATAGAACAATTATTTCATAAATTATAAATACATAACCAACCATGAAAAAATTGTTTTGAATAAAATAATTACAGATTCGTGTTTTTTTTTTTTTAAATCAACATATTCTCTAACTAAAAGTTAAAAGACTATTTTTTTTTAAGAAATTGACCTAACAATAAATGCTATTTTACACACATCAAAAATTTATCTCCTCTTCACGTGACTAAGGAATAAAATATTATCTATTAAAAAAAATAAAAATCTCACTTTGACCAAAGGTAAGAAAACAAAGTCATCTTATAATATTAGTTTGATTTATAAGATAAAGGTTATTCTCGACTTAAGTACTATTTACTTGCCTTATATTTAATCGACGTGAAACTTTAATTTTTTTTAATACATTCCCTCCCATTTAGCATTGTTGGATTTGGTATATGAATTTTAATGATTTAGGATAAATGAAACTTAAATTTCTCTCAATACACCCTTCACACTCAATACTATTGAATTTAGTACATGTATTAATGATCGGTAACTCTTTTAGAGTGGATTTATGATAACTTTGATATCATATTAAGAAAATAAGTTAAAAGTTTAATTCATCTTTAAAAAATTAATTTTTATATTCACTTATATATTAGTTAATTATTTTATTTATAGTTGATATAAAAATTGATTTTTTTTCTAATATAGTCTATCCATCATGTTTCATGCTTATTTGTTATTAAAATGTTTGTATTCTTTTTCTTTTGTTTCCTTTAAATTGTTTCTTAATATAATTTGTCAATTTCTCACTGATTTTTGTCATTGTCTTTTTACTGTTTGTTGTATTTTTCTTAATATTTTAGTAATCTCTTTCTCTCACCATACTTTTTTTATGAATATTACTCCTTTTGCTCTTTTTAAATATCGAAGTTTTAAGTAAAATTTTGTTTTTATTTGCTTATTATTTTTAAGATTTTGAGACAATATTTGTTGTTAGGCCATCAATTATATCATTATATTTCATTTAATTTTTAATTAATTTACACATGATAACTAATATTATTATGAAGTAAAAATAAAATAGTGTATAACAAGAAACATTTTAATTATTATATAAAAAAATTATTATATTTAAAAATAAACAATCTTAAACAATTATAAATATAAAAAAAGGATATAGTTCCACAAAGCATATATAATTTCCATTTCCTTGCCAGTTATACTCATTTCCAATATCTATCTCTTTCCATTTTCTTGGATTGTTTTTCTATATTTCCTCATAACTTGACCTTATAATAGCAACCAAACCATTTTTATGTAGACGGGATCAGTTACACAGATCAACAGTGTAACGTGTGTTTGGATCTACCATTTACCAATTTGATTTTAATTAAAATTAACTTTTAATTATATTAATTTAAGTTTGAACGTTTTTATTATAAAAGCAAGATAACGGTAAATTCAACATAAATTTTTTATCCGATACAAAATTTATTTCTTCTGAACTCAAAATTAATTTATGATTTTTTGTTTTCAAAATGTAGAAGCAAACATACGAAGACTAGCAATAATATTAACTGGTATTTCAACTTTGTTTTAGAATGTTCAATGTGAAACAAAATACGGATTGTATTAAATCAAAAAATAGCAAATCTTCTGTAAGTATGTGAATCTTTTTAAAATGATTTCACTCAGAGTTTTTCTTTTTCCTTTTTTTTTACCGAATAAAAATTGTGAAGACAAAATTTGACAATGTTGGAAGTTAAAGCAATATAATTAAATGTTCTCTCTAAGAAATGTTTTTCGCAAGATTTGAGTCAATGACCTATTTATAATTTTGCTTCAACTAAGTCAAATTCCTTTGGTTGATTCAACTTAGAGTTACCCACTTGTTAGTTGTTGTTATCCTTTCACAATTTTTTTTTATATTTAACAACAAAAATATGTTGATTTTTGATTGGATGATAAAATGAAAAGTAGATTACCACAACATTAGACTAATTTCTCTGTAATAAATTATATAATAGAAAAAAATATAACACCAAAATACTATCACATGAATTTTTTTATGTGTATCGCATTTTTCTTTAATTTAAGCCAAAAAAAATTCTTACTCATATGAGCTTCTATATAATGGTTTTATTAACATTAGTTCTTGTAACAGATTAAGTGCTCCAAAATTATAAGATTTAATTAGGAAGAAAAGTATTCTTTTTTTTGTTACGAGGAAGAAAAGTATGTATTACATTAGCAATGTAAAAACATATAAACATTTTTTCCATTAATAACTTTAGTTAAATTAGAATCAATCTTAAAGATTTTTGTTCATATTTTTCTTTACTTGAACAAAAGAAAAGAAGGAAAAGAGGCAAAGAGAAAACATGGGAACCAAAGTGAGCAAATTCAGAAGAAAATCACAAAGTTTGTTATAAAAAAAATGTAATATATTAATGTTGGCTATTTATTTTTGTTAAAACTTTACAAATATAGATGCGTATAACCCTTTTTTTTCATTAGTTCTCATCCTAGAAGAAAATCTCCACGACCGCAATCCAATATATATAACTTAAACTTTGCAAGCCCATGCAGCCCATTACGCAATAGCCCAACTAGATCCAATAAAACGTAGCTCATTACACTCTTGGTCTCCGTGAAAATCATGTTTCCTTAATCGTCAAAAATGGTAAACACAAAGACAATTTATTAAACGTAAAAAGTAATTATAAAAAAAATTAAAAATAATAATTTTGACGAATAGAAGTTGTTTTTTTAATAGAAAATAATAATTTTTTAAAAATTATTTAGATAACCAAATCAATAATTTTTTTTTATTTAATTTAAAAAATATTTTTAAAAAAATAAAGAAACAGTACAGTTCCCTCACTCCCAATTTTTTTAAAAATCCCTTCTTTAATGTTATGTTCGTTCAAGGATGTTGGGATACAAACAAGTCTCACATTGATAAAATAAGACAAAAAATAATAACTTATATAATATAAACATACTTCAATGTTTGAGAGACCTTTTGGGTAATGACTAAAAGCAAAACCGTGAGGCCTAAAGCCCAAAGCAGACAATATCTCATCATTGTGGATGATTGTTGTTAAGTCTCAATTTTACCTCTTTTTGGATGAGACTTATTGAATAAATTCCACTCATCCTTTGAACCATTGCAATATAATTGTTCTCTTTTTGGTTCATTTTGCGTGCAGATATAACTAACCCAAATTCAGCTAACAATACCTTAATACACCTCATTTTTTGTGTAGGTATTGAGCTAGAGATTTGAGGATTGAAGATCTTTGGGATTGGAAACATAAGGAGCCAAGGAGCAGAGCAGAGAGGCTGCGCCGGGCGCAAGATGACGCCGCGCTGGGCTTAAGAATAACAGAGCAGTGGACTTTTGGAAGTCATACATGCGCCGGGCGCGAGACTCCACCACGCCGGGCGTGATCGAGGCAGAGAGTACTTCAAAACTCTCTGGAATGAATTGCGTTGGACTTAATAGAGAATTGCGCCGGGCTTGCTCTAAGGCAGAGAATGCTTGAAAACCTCTGGAAGACACTGCGCCGGGCGTTCAGCTTGAAACTTGGGAGCCTCATTTGGCTTCAGCTCAACCCGCCTTTCCAGTATAAATTTCCGAGCACTGGTGGACTCGAAATGTTTCTCATTGCGCTCTGTCAGGAAGAGATCAGAATAAGGTCGAGTCTGCTTGCGAGGAGTTTGCCCAGATTTTCTTTGACGTGGGCGTTTGCTGGAAGAGGCCATCTGTAAAAATTAACAAAAGAAATTCCAGGCAGAAAGGAATGAGCATAGCCAGATAAACAGGGATGGCCAGTTCAAGTAGAGCATAAAGGAAGCTATCCTTAAACCCAAGAACAGAGAAAGAAAATTAAAACACAGCACACAAGGGGTCCAGGGGTGCTATGCGCCGGGCATGAAACACGAACGCCAGGCGCAGAGAGTAATGAAAACTCTATGGAGTAACTTGCGCCGGGCGCAAAACAGAATTGCGCCGGGCGTGCGACACCTAAAAAGCTCTCTGGAGCTTGTAGCGCCAGGCTCAAAACAGAATTGCGCCGGGCGCAAGTAAACTGATTTAAAAAAATTGCCCCAGAACGGGCTGTTCCAAGATCAGAACGGGTCGTTCTTAAATTCGAAACGGGCCGTTCTGGAATTGGAACAGTCCGTTCCAAATTCCGAAACGGGCCGTTCTGGACATGGAACAGGCCGTTCCAAAGTCCAAAACGGGCCGTTCTGGAATTTGAACGGGCCGTTTCAAGCATCGCGCCTGGCGCGATTTCACCCCAATGGAAGTTGACAGAACCCCCATGAAATCCCAAAAACCAGAACTACAGGAAAATAAAAACATGTATAACACCTACTTGAGTTCGGAGTGCTTGGAGGCGAAGGAAAAAGAAAAAAACGAAGGCTTGCCCTTGAGATAGAAAACGTGAGCAGAAGATGGCAATGAGAAAGGGAATAGAATGAGTTGAGCGAGTGAGAGAATGAGGGGTTGGAGGTAGAGGGGCGTGGGAGTTGAGAGGGAAGAGAGGGAAGAGAAGTTGAAAGTGAAGAGTGGGAGAGTGGGCGTGAGAGGTTAGGGGGCATCTGAAGGGTCACGCCGGGCGTGAAATTCTTCCGCGCCGGGCGCGGTATCAGTAGAATACCAAAGGTTGCCCTTATCTGATATGAAGTTGGGCGCTGCCGTTTCACGCCGGGCGTGGATAGGGTTCCAAACGTGCAAGCATTGAATGCGCCCGGCTTGGCATGTGAGCGCCCGGAGTAATTAACGCTCAAACCTTCCAGTGATAAATGCGCTGTGCGCGCCGAGCTTTCCAACCCCCTGAAGCACCTAACTATTAATGCGCCCGGCGCTCCAACAAATGCGCCGGGCGTGGCCGTTCCAGTAGCCATAATGAAGGTTGGGCCGGGCGCAATTAGAAATTGAGCCCGGCGTGGGTCTTGACAGAGACCAAATGCCTCTGGTTGCGCTGGGCGTGGGTATTCCGCGCCTGGCGTGATCTAGGTTATACAGGCTTCACATGGATTTTTCACTCTTCACACTCCTAACATATTTATCCTATATCTACCCACTCAAGCAAGTTTCATACAATCTACCCGTAACACCAAACATATTTTTAAAAAACTTGTTGAGATTTCCATTAAAACACTTTTGTTTAAATCTTTAAATCAGTTAAATTCTATTAACGGTCTCAAACACGGCAAGTATACCGGCCGTTCAAGTAGTAAAAATATCGTATCCATAAGGATTAGAAGGTAACACAAACATTTATTGACTATTCGTGACTAATGAATGATTCCAATTTGTAGTTTGTCATGTGAATATGAATTAAAAACCATGACTACTGGAATGAAAGCTATATAAAAATATATTTGGTTTTGGGTGGAAAAGGTTAGAAATGGTATTATGGTAATGTGAGGTTGTGGGGTTAGATTTCACCAACGTTAAACTAATAAATCCTTAATCTCTTGTTAAACTCATTGCTTAGTCAACCCAATAGTTTACTCAAACCTAATCCCTTAGAGCAAGAGCCTAGGTGCGGATATTGAATATCAATCCCTTGAGTACCCAATATCTACACCCGCATTACGGACTAGGGTTAAGACTACTAATGGGCCAAGCTCCATTCCTAGATACATTTCCCACTAGGCATTTGTTTCAGAGCTAGTTTCAAAGGTTATTTTCCAATACCCAATGGAACCTATATCATGCAAGGAGATTTAATCCAAAGCAAGCAATAATAATAGAAACATACACAACAATGAATGAAACAACATGTATATATCATTAAAAACGTAAGGATTACAATAGAGTATGTTGGTTACATCTAACCCCACAAAAAATGGGTGGAACCACTCAAAAGTGAGGGCAAAACAAAATAGAGATGAAGGGAAAATGAAGAAACCGAAGGAAAGACCCACACACGAACAGCTCCAAGCTCCGGGAATCCCTTCCACAGCTCCTAAAACTCGTCCAATTAGAGCAAGCCCGGCGCAATTACTTTTTACGCCCGGCACAGTGTCTTCTAGAGGCTTTCAAGCATTCTCTGCCTTAGAGCAAGCCCGGCGCAATTCTCTATTAAGCCCGGCGCAATTCATTCCAGAGAGTTTTGAAGTACTCTCTGCCTCGATCACGCCCGGCGTGGTGGAGTCTCGTGCCCGGCGCATGTATGACTTCCAAAAGTCCACTGCTCTGTTCTTCTTAAGCCCGGCGCGGCGTCATCTTGCGCCCGGCGCAGCCTCTCTGCTCTGCTCCTTGGCTCCTTATGTTTCCAATCCCAAAGATCTTCAATCCTCAAATCTCTAGCTCAATACCTGCACAAAAAATGAGGTGTATTAAGGTATTGTTAGCTGAATTTGGGTTAGTTATATCTGCACGCAAAATGAACCAAAAAGAGAACAATTATATTGCAATGGTTCAAAGGATGAGTGGAATTTATTCAATAAGTCTCATCCAAAAAGAGGTAAATTTGAGACTTAACAATTGTTGGGATACAAACAAGTCTCACATCGATAAAATAAGACAAAAAATAACAACTTATATAATACAAACATACTTCAATGATTAAATAACAACTTATATAATACAAACATACTTCAATGATTGAGAGGCCTTTTGGATAATGACCAAAAGCAAAACCGTGAGGACTAAGGCTCAAAGTGGAAAATATCTCATCATTGTGGAGTATATTTGTGTAATATAAGTAAAATCGTGAGGGTTAAGGCCCAAAGCGGATAATATCTCATCATTGTGGAGTATGTTTGTGTAATATAAGTAAAACCGTGAGGGTTAAGGCCCAAAGCGGACAATATCTCATCATTGTGGAATATGTTTGTGTAATAACCTTATAAAAATAACTTTCATAAAATATCCCCTCAGACAAATACTATAACATAACCCGTCAAATGAGACTATTATTTCGCTTAACAAACCATATTGGATTAATACATAAATACACGAATGAAAATTATAATATATGTAATTTGAATATATAAAAAATTGAACAATTGCATTAATTAGTCTAAAATTATACAATCGTGATATTTTATAAATTAAATTTATTTAAAATTTGTGAGACTAAAATTACACAATTATAATATTTGAAGGATTAAAATGCTCAATTGTAATTTTAGATATCAAAATTGCATAATTATAATATTAAAAGGACAAAAAAAAATGCAATTTAGCTTTAGAATTAACTATCATGCCTAATTGTTCTATGACATTTTCTCAAACCAAGTATTAAATAAGTATATTTGCATTATCTGGTACCAAGTTCTTGGTTAAACATATAATTTAGTCACTATATGTGTAGAGTTGATTCTTAATTTGATCCTTATATGTAAACAAGTATTAAATTGATTCCTGTATATGTAATCATCACTATCTTGGTCTCTAACATCATATGTTGATTGTTATCTTCCTTGAGCATTTTTGTTTGATACTTATAAATGTAGCTCATTCTTAATTTGTCTCAAATATATGTCAAACATTCTTAATTTAGCCCTTACATGTAAACACCAAATTAATAATACATTATGGGTAAAGAGATAAAACTATGAATGTCTTACATGTATAGAGACTAAATTAAAAATGTGTAAAAAAATTAACAATAATAAGGGTCAAATCAATAATGTATATACTTATAGGAGCTGATTTAATATTTTTTTTATGTATAAGAACCAAATTAGTAATTTATATGTATGAGAATTAAATTGTATGTTTAATCGAGTTCTTTTAACAATCAAGTGGAACCTAAAGAAATCTTTGGTAGAAGAATATTTTTTTTATACCTAAGAATCATGATTCATGAGAATTGTAGATCTTAAAAATAATAAATCTAATGAATGATAATTTTTTTTTTGCTTGGTAATAAATATTTTTGAAAATGTTTATAAGTATTAATTGGAAATCAAATTTTTTTAAGGTAATACAATTTTTTTAACTCATAAATATCATGTTCCCACTTGCCCCATGAGAATAATTTGGTGAAAATCATAAAAAAAACTCGTGTCTTTTAGAAATACTATTTTTTAGATGATAAATCAACTATATGAAAATAATTTGGTGAAAATCATTAAAAAAATAATTGAAAATTTATATCCTTTAGAAATACTAATTTTTTAGATGATAAATTAAATATGTGAAAGTAATATTTCTAACTTTAAATTATTAAAAAAGTCAAAATATTTTGCATATTAAATGCCTCCTAAATATATTATAATTTTAAAAAAATAAAGTTAAAAATTTAGAGAAGAATATTTAGCATTATCAAAGAAATATTACAATTAATTTAAACCTATATGCAAGCAGCCAACTAGGGAATAATTAATAGTGAAAGTTTTGAGTAATTTTTATAGGGTTATAAGTTTGAACCCATCGTCATCATTATATATATATATATATATATATATATATATAATATTAAATATAATAACTTAGATTTAGTGTTTTACTGTTTTATTTGTAGAAAAAAATAAAAAATAGAAAACTGATTTAACAATATAGGAAATATGAATCGATATAAAAAAACATCAATATATAAGGAATAGTTATGAAATATTCTAAATTGAGATTTGAATGAAGAATAAATTTTAACATAAAAAGGAAAAAATTAAAATAATTAATAAACATTTTTAAAGATGAAATATAAATGTTAAATAATGGTAACATATTATATACTTTTGATGTACACGTCTTTTGTCCAATTTTATTCATATACCTACTTCTTATGTAAATACTTTTTGTTATTTATTTATTAAAAAAATTTCACTTCACAAATCACTCATTGAATAATCATCATTATTATTATATTATTTTCATAATTTATTATTATTATTATTATTTTTAAATATATAGAGAGACAAATTTTTTCCTAATATATATACTAACAATAAAAATATTCATTTATTTGGTGTTCATTTTTATTTTTCTTATTTTATCTTTAATAAATAATAATATATAATTTCTAATAGCTATACAATTTTTCTATATTAATAAAAAAATATCTTTTTATTTGATATCTATTTTTATCTTTTATATATCATTTTTAATAATTATATAACTATAATAATCCTACAAATTATAAGGATAATTTTATTATTATTATTATTATTATGGAAGCAATAAGGTTCTATGAATGTTCATATTTTCATGTCTATTTCACTAAAGATGTGAGAGTTATAAAGTACTCATTTTATGTGCGTGTTTGGGTCTGTGTTTGTAAAATTGATTTTCATCATTCATTAACGTTAGCCAAAATCAATTATTCAAAACGTAGAAGTAATCTTCACCAGTGTTGGCCAAAATTGATTTTTATCTGTAGAATCATGTAAAAATGAAAATTTTTAAACATGTATAAAGATGAAGAATCACGTTTTTTTAAGGAAAAAAGGTGCATTGCCCTACCAGAACGTGCATCCAAACATAAGCTAAATCTTAACTTTATTCATAACCGTGTTACTATATTTAGATGAGACATGCACGGATGGTACAAATTTTTTAATACTCTTCTTATATTTATCCCATCTTCATATTTATATTTAATGAGTATAAAATTATAAGTAATCTTCACTAGTGTTACCAAAATTGATTTTTATCTGTAGAATCATATAAAAATGAAAATTTCTAAACATGTATAAAGATGAAGAATCACATTTTTTAAGGAAAAAAACGTGCATTGCCCTACCAGAACGTGCATCCAAACGTAAGCTAAATCTTAATTTTATTCATAATCGCGTTACTATATTTAGATGAGACATGCACGGATGGTACAAATTTTTTAATACTCTTCTTATATTTATCCCATCTTCATATTTATATTTAATAAGTATAAAATTTGTATATCCATTTTCGTACTCATCCAATATTAAATATATCTATATTTATTTCATATTTGTCTAAAAATTTATTAAATAATTTAAAAAATACAAAATATAAGAATTTTAACATAAAATAATAATTATAAATTACATTAATTATATTTTATTTGACATAAATTAAAAATACAATAAAAAATTACATAATTTAAAAATAAATTCTAAAAATAAAAATTAAATAATTATAAAATTAAAGCATGTATGATTACAAATACGAGACAAATATGTATATATCCATCCTTATCCCTGATTTAATAAATCGGATATTATTCATACCTAAATTCGGTTAAATTGAGTATCATTCGTTAAGGTTATAATGAGTTTAACCATTATATACGAATGCAAATTTACTTACCATCCTTAGAGACATGTCTATAAGCCGGAGTTCATGTCTTTCACATTTTTAATACATATATTTTATGAATTTCAATATTATTAAATAAAAAAATGCTTCTTCTCTCTAGTTAACTTATCCAATATAATGATAATTTTATCTAATAATAAAAATGATAAATTTATTTTCCATAATTATTGTAATCAACAATGAAAAATTTCAAATAATCATTAAATAAAATTAGGCAACAAAATAAGTTTTATCTGTTAATTCTTTAATTTTTTTATTATAAAATAACACAACTATTTAAAACAAACTAATATCTTAATATCTTAATATATGTAATGTACGTTCTAAATATTTATCATGTATAATTAAAATTTATAATAAATTATATATATATACATATATATTATATTTATAATATATAAATTTTTATATTTAAAATACAAATGAATAAATATTTTTAAATATATAAATTATATTTTAAATTTATGATAAGCAATTTATATTGAGACATGATTTTTCAATTATTTGTAATTTATTTTAAAATATTAAAAATTATTTATAAATAAATATGATAAATAAAAATTAAAATAAATAAAAAGTAAAAATAATTCTTAAAATATTCTTATTGATAAGAATTTTAAGACTTTTTTTAATTTTTATCTAAATTTAATTATTTTTCTCAAAATAAATTATTAACAATTAAAATTAACACCTTGTCACATCTATAATATAATTTTATGTTTAAAAATATTTATTTATAATTTTTTTGAATATAATTTGTAATTTTAAATATAATATTTATTTTATATATAATCTATTATAATTTTTTTATTATATATAATAAATATTTAACTTGAGATGTAGAAACTAAAATACTAGTTAAAATAAATAATTCCAAATGAGAGTATTTTTTTTACTTTATAATTTTTCTTGGATAGTAATATTATTAAAATACCTTCTCAATCTTCTATTTTATTGTTTTATTTCTAAACCAAATATTAATATATCTTTTAAATTATCAAGAATTAAAATATATTGAATCATAATAGAAATTATTTATTATACATCTAAAAGATATTTTAAATATTAAAATATTTTTATTATAAATTTTAATTATAATTAATATATGAAAAAGTATTTATTTATTATAAAATTTGAATAGTTATGGTGTAGTATTAAAAAAATTGCAGCTGTGTATTGATTGAAAGTTTGAAAACCATAAGGTATAATAATAATTTTATTTTTGTTGTGATAAACTCGAATTGAATAAAGATGTGGTGGAGCACATGACAGAAGAAAAAACCGAACAAGGGTTACCACAAGTCCAGCTGGACGAGGACATTTCCGTCCTTTTCTAATTAGGGTTTCCATCTTTCGCATCTACAAGATTCACAAACGAGCCCGCTAACCTCACCCAGGGCCTCAAAAAAAACAAACGCGACAGACCAACAGAAAAGAGAGCTTATAAAAAATTTACAAGGTAGCGCGGAATGGGAAGGCCCCACGTGTCCGGATCCGCCAATTAGAAAAGGGGAATGAGATCACGGAGTGACCCGCGGGTGAGATAGGGAGAGTGCGAAAAGAGAGCGTGGTGGTGCTATTTGAATCACTGCTTTTAGAAGAACAAAACCCTCTTTCCCCCAAAACCCAAACCCTTGGCGGCGTTGTGTTGCGTTTTCTCTCTCTTTTTTTCTCTTTCCCTTTCTCTTTCCCTCTCTCTCTCTTTTTGTATCACTCCTTTTAGGGTTTTCTCGACTCCTTCGATTTGGGGCTTAAACCCTCGCTCTCGATTCAGATTCCGATTTAGGGTTTCTGTTTCTCGATTCGGCGTCACAGCAAGAACCAGATCTCGTGGTTGATTACGACATGGCCACCGTTGCTAATCCCGCGGATCGTATCCTTGTTTTATGTTTCGTGTTTTGTTTTTCCTTGATCTGTTGTGTTGAATCGTGGATTGGATCCGGTGGGTTTTTGTTTTCGGAGCTTGATTTTTGGGTTCGGGGAAGGTTGATCTTTTAGGGTTTGGTGTTTTGTGCTGTGTTGGTGTTGGGGTTTGCTTGTATGTTGATGTGTTTTGAGTTTTTGTTGGTGTTGACTTTCTGTGTCGAAATACGTCGTGAATTACTCGTTCGAGGTTGTGGGGTGTTTGGGTTTTTTGGTATTTTGATTTTCCTTTTATTTGTGTGTTGCGGGTTTTAGGGTTTGTGGTTCTTTAAAACTTTAATTTTGTGGGATTTTTTTTCTGTGTTCCTTAATTGATTTGCTACAGAAGCAACTGATTTGTTGCAGAAGCTATCGTTAGAAACTCAGCCTAAGGCTTTGGAGATTCCCGAACCTACGAAGAAGGTAAAAAGATGGTTTTTTTTTCTGGATTTTATTAGAAATTCATGATAGGACTTACCTGTGACAGTAGTAAAGCTTGTTAGATGTGTTTGTACTTGGTTCTGTGTTCTTTTAGTGAATTGTGTGGTATTGAGTTGATTTGTTCGATTCTGTGTAGGCAACTGGGAATCAGTATGGATCGGTTGATTCAGGAAATGCTGCAAATGGCCAGATCCCGTCATATGATCGGTCTGTGACTCCAGTATTGCAGGATTTTATTGATCCTACCATGTGTTACCTCCCAAATGGTTACCCGTCTACTGCGTATTATTATGGTGGTAAGTTTATGGATACATATTGAAAAATTACTTCGAGTGTCTGTTGGAAAACGTTGTAAATTCAATACATAAATCATAAGCAAGCTGAACTGGTTTGTTTTTTGCAGGTTATGATGGGACTGGTAACGATTGGGATGACTCTTATAGATATGTGAATCCGGAAGGAGTTGAGATGACTTCAGTAAGTATTTTATCCTTCCAATTTTCAAAATAATTTTGCAGGTCAATTTTGCTCTGCTGCTTTTTTATTTTTTTATTTACATTATATTTTAACTTTTTGCAGGGAGTTTATGGGGATAATGGGTCTCTAGTTTATCACCATGGATATGGGTATGCTCCCTATGGCCCCTATTCGCCAGCAGGGTCTCCAGTTCCTACTATGGGAAATGATGGCCAATTGTATGGGCCACAACACTACCAGTATCCTCCCTATTTTCAACCCTTGACACCAACCAGTGCGCCATTCACACCTACTCCTGCTGTCCTTCCTCAGGGTGAGGTTTCCACCTCTGTAGCTGCTGATCAAAAGCCTCTCCCTGTTGAAGCAGCCAATGGAAATTCCAATGGTGTTGCAAATGGTGGCAATGCGAAAGGTAATAATGCTGCTGCTCCTATTAAACAGGCCAATCAGAATTCATCTTTTAGTTCCAAAGCATCAAATGAAAGGGTTGCTATGCCAGGTCGTGGTCCAACTTCAGGTTATCAGGATCCAAGATTTGGTTTTGATGGAGTACGCTCACCTATCCCATGGCTAGATGCCCCACTATTTTCAGACGGGCAGCCAAGGCCTGTGAGTAGCACAAGTATCACTTCTTCAATATCAGGTGGCAACAACACTGCCTCAAGGAACCAGACTTTCCGTCCTAATTCTCAATTTATGGTATGCATTATATTTTGAAGGGTCTGTTATTACGTTCAAATTGTTGTAATTGATAATTGATGCTAGTCTGATGATTTGTCCATCAGTTGTGATAGAACATATTGTGGCTAACTGTCTTGTGTCTATTTAAACTGGTGTGATTATTTATGCATAAGTTGAAATTCATGTTCTTTTTTTGTGCCAGGGCTTGCATCATCCAAGACCAATGCCTGCCATGGGAGCCACCCATAGCTTCATAAATAGAATGTATCCAAACAAATTATATGGTCAGTATGGGAACACTGTCAGATCTGGAATGGGTTATGGAACACATGGGTATGATTCTCGCACAAATGGTCGGGCCTGGTTAGCTGTTGACAGTAAATACAAAACCAGGGGAAGAAGTGGTGGCTACTTTGGCTATGGCAATGAGAATGTAGATGGTTTGAATGAACTGAACCGAGGACCTAGGGCCAAGGGAGGTAAGAATCAGAAAGGGTTTGCACCAACTATTTTGGCTGTCAAAGGGCAGAATTTGCCAGCAAACCTTGGCACAGATGAGGAAAAAGACAAGACCAGTACCGTTCCAGACCGTGATCAATATAACAAAGCTGATTTCCCGGAGGAATATACCGATGCTAAATTTTTTGTCATTAAGTCGTACAGCGAGGATGATATTCACAAAAGCATAAAGTATAATGTGTGGGCCAGTACACAAAACGGAAACAAGAAGCTTGAAGCTGCGTACCAGGAAGCACAGCAGAAACCTGGTGGCTGCCCTGTATTCCTTTTCTTCTCGGTAAGTATCTCTGTGAATGGTGTTGATCAATTTATATTTGTTTATTTGGTAATTTTTATCTTATTTTGTATGTGTGCTTATGCAGGTTAATACAAGTGGACAATTTGTGGGGCTTGCTGAGATGATTGGTCCTGTTGATTTTAACAAGAGTGTTGAGTATTGGCAGCAAGACAAGTGGAATGGTTGTTTTCCTCTTAAGTGGCACATTGTTAAGGATGTCCCTAACAATTTGTTGAGGCACATTACCTTGGACAATAATGAGAACAAACCTGTCACAAACAGTAGGGATACACAAGAGGTAATTATCTTTTGCTCTTTTAGTTGTCATTTCCTGGTAATGTCGTCATGTCTTTTCATCTGATATTGAAGTTTATGTTTGCAGGTAATGTTGGAGCCAGGGCTGAAATTGGTTAAAATCTTCAAGGAATATACTAGTAAGACATGCATTTTGGATGATTTTGGTTTCTATGAGGCCCGCCAGAAGACTATTTTGGAGAAGAAAGCAAAGCAACAATACCCGAAGCAGGCAAGTAACATTTTAGTTATTCTAGTGATATGAAAATATTTGATCGTGTTTGCTCATAACGTATTTTTTCTTGTCTTAATTCTACTGATGCAGGTATGGGAAGGGAAACCTACTGATGAGAAGCTTGAGATAAATGGGGAAGCTAATACTCAGAAATCTGAAGTAAGCTCGGAATTGCCAAAGGAGTCTACCCATGCTGAGAAGGATATTGATGAGCACAAAGTTGGCGAGAATGGATCTGTCACGAAAACTGGAGATGCCCCAAAGGGTGCTAAACCAGTTGTTTCGGAGAGTAAGATTGTAGCCAATGGGGTTGCTAATGGTTGCTAAGCTGTAGTGTGTTCAAGGGTGGCGGTCCAATCCTTTTCAGTGGCATATAGGAAATATATTATTTAGCAACTCGGTTCCGCCTGATTTGATCTGTCTTGCCTTCTCTTGCAGTCTGAAGATAGTGATTGGTTGCCTAGTGAAGATAAAGATCTGTATATTGAGATTGGCTGGGCGGAGTTAGTTCATAGAATGCTAGCACCAATCCCTTCTCGTTGGGTTTTGTTTACAGTGGTTAGCTCCTAACAGGCTTTACTCCTAGGGTTTTTGGGTTTTAGGGTTTCTGCCTAAGATGCTTATATCTTTTGGTTTTTTGTTCGGGCTTTTATCCTTTCTTTGCCTTTTCTCTTTTTTCTTTTACTTGGTTGGTTGTTTCCTGTCTTGTAAATTTAGATCTACTTTGTTGCCGAGCAGCTTACTTTGTTACTTTCAACAGGGGTAGAAGCAAGGTGGGAAATACTGAAATATAGTTGGTTTTTTAGTTTTCGTGTTTTTCGTCTTAATTTAGTATGTTTATTTTTCTATCTGATGATTGACTTGGGCATACTGGAGAAAGAGTTATATTTGTGGACAATCTGTTATGTAATAGGGTGTTTTCTGGCTATGAAGGTCACCATATTGTTTAGTTCAAGTAGTCTTCCTACTATATTATTATTAGACTTCATCGTTAATTTAGCTAGTGTCATGATTTAGAGATTGTTTGGTTTAACCTTTTTTATTTTATGATTTAAAAAAGTACTTGTTGAATTTCTAAAGACTTCATCAAAAATCATAAAAATACTTTCTTAAACTACTATACGTCAGATTTTGATAGTATTCTCATCGTGTTAGCCTTTGTTGTGATTCATAATTTTTTTAATGGAATCGTGCAAGCTATTGAGATGTTTAAGCAATGCAGTCCCTAAACCCTAAATATTACCCTGAAGAATAGTGTACATTCATGGACGGATAACGTCCTTTTAGATTATAGAAATAAACAAAGCTAATTAGCAAGTCGATAAAAAATCTACCCTATGATATGTCTGTTGAGGGCTTCTTATTGTTTTTTCTGTCTTTTTAGAGTCACTCGAGTTGAACTATAGCCACCAGAATTTCCATACTCCATAAAGTCCCGAGTTCTACCTGAAATTTGATAATCGGGGGTGATGAATTTACTGTTTTCAATGGGAAAGTATACGAACAAAAAAGAAAATTTGGTAAGGGCGTGAAGTGAAACCATTGGGAACAAATAGTTAATGTTCATTGCCAAGAAAAAAAGAAACAAAATATAATTTGTTCTAATTTGCATGTTCTGATAACATCATTAATTACTTTGGCATTTCAAGATCTGGTCTCCTATCGATTTCTTCGCTCATCGAGTCTCCAGGAAACGCGTCAGGATAAGTTGCCATAATTCTTGACTTCATACTTCTGCGAGAAAGGGAGAACCAAGCTTTAACGTTTTATTTCATAAATAAATTTAAAAATAACCACTGAAAAAAAAGAAGAACATATAGAAGGTTCTTTCGGTACATTAACTACATACTCTTACAATCCTTTTTCTTATCTCACTTTATCATCTACATGTTCATATCACATAATACAGCTCATCACCATAATAGATGTTGCAATCCTAAAATTTGAAATCCGTAACATAAACATGGTGTATCTAAGGAAATCCTGACAATCTGATTGGGATACTCGAAGATAGATCGAGCCGGCTATTAGTTGTTTGTACTACCAATCTGCCTTAACCCCATTCACATCCCTCATGAGTTTGCATCCAGGAACAGTTGGATTGTGAACACTTTTGGGTATATTTCTTTTGACAAACAAAAATACGTTCTTTGCTTTGCAGAACTTATATGCCAAGAAACTATTTCAGTTGTGCAAGATCTGTCATATCAAAATGATGTATCATGGGAATTTTGAATTCTACAAACATATATCTCTCACTGCCTTAAATCATCCTTGGGCAAAGTAAAAGTTTAATAATCTATGGACTATACAAGGCATGTGGTGCCTGTTTTAGTCTGTATAAAACCTTCAACTTGTAAATTTCCTACCCAACACCTTTATGAAGACTTCTTCACCAAGTTCTCCGAGAGGAAAGCAGATTTCACATCTAATTGAAAGATTTTCCATCCTTTTTGAAGTGCAAGAGGTGCAAAAGATTTTCCATCCTTCGGGATTTTGTATAAAGACCCGTTTAAGAAAGTAGATTAGGAGTTTAACTCAACCTTATAAAATTGACTTATGGTGAAAATTGCTCTTCACTTATATATATTTTTATGGTCATACTACTAGTCAAAGTGGATCTTCAACACACTTCCTCATGTCGAGGATTGTAAATTTTGAATGTGAAGTTTGCATGACCAGATATCAGCAGGTGGTCCGATAACAAGTGGTATGATGACATCAACAATAATCAATAATCATTAGGATAGACTCTATTATCTTCAAAAAGTAGATTGAAGCCTACCTCAATCTTATAGCATTAGTTTATAAGATGAAGATTACTTCCCTCTAATAATTAGTTGGCCTTATTATAGTCTGTGTGAAATCTACAACACACCCCTTCATGTTGAAGGTTAGACATTTCAAGCATGAAATTTGTAGAACTGGACATATGTGGGTAGTTCAATAACGGCTCGATAATGGGTGAATTGATAACTCAACAACAATAGATAATTGTTAGGATAAATATCATCTTAAAAAAGTAGAATTGAACTTAACTCAATCTTACAAAACCGACGTATAAGCTAAGAATTGTTCCACACTTACATACATTTTTATGGTCATACCACTAGTTGATGTGAAATCTCCAAGAAACTCTTTATGGCCAAATCAATTCCATGTTTGGCATATAAACGAGTTGTACTTTGGTTGTCGAGGGAAAGCAAAACCCTTTTCCTTTGCTTGGGCTTGGGCTTAGGACGAACAATCATACCATCTTTTTGAACTTGATTCCTAAATTTTTGAAAGTAATAAAAGCTTCTAATTTCTCGATCAATATTCAATAACAACAAGAAAGTTTTATCCCACTAGGTGAAGTAAGCTAAATGGATTGGGCGAAGTTGTTCAACTCGGTTAAAGACCAAAGTTTCAAACATATTAATATCATCTACCATGAAATCCCTCTCGACAACTTTCTCCGATGATCGTCTTGGTTTCCTTCCTTTTCAAAGGAATGACATCCATATAATCTACTATGTCACTGGTGCCTCCCTCAAATTTCTCTACACTTGCCCAAACCACCTTTTAACTGGTTTTCTGTCATCTTTTCCTCAATTGGTGCTATATTTAATTCTCCCCATACAAAATCATTTTGTATTCTTTGTTCTTGTGTGACCCACAAATCTAGACCCATATTTCTCAACCAAATAATAGACCTATACTTTTCAACTAATGTCATCAACAAAGTTGATCATTTACATTCTTTGCCATTGGATATAGGACTGATTGGTCCACATATGTCAATATGTAAAAATTTGCGAATTTGATAAGCTTTCCATGTGTAAATGGAATTTTTAGTTGCTTTCTCACAAGACAAAGTGTACATAGTTTTGATATAGTGTCTTGCAATCCTTGTATCATTCCTTTTTTATGTGTGCTCATACTATTAAAGTCATAATTTTAAAACTTGGACTGGACCGACCAATTCAATCGAGAACTAGACTAGAAGCCAGTTCGGTAATGATTTCAGATCGGACTAGGCTAATGTTTTTACTTGTTATATACGTGTGCATATTATTTTTATAAATCATCTAAATTTCATATATTAATGTGTATACCATGAAAATAAAAATCTTCAGAAATCTTTTCTATATATCATCTTAAATATAAATTTCATATATTTAATGCGTATATTGTTAAAATAAAAATCTTCAATCATTTTTTGCCTATTTAGAAACACCTATGGTATCAATTTTATTAAAATTTATATGTATGGAATATATATCCTACGTATATTTTTTAAAAAAAACTAATATAAATAGGGTCATGCAGTTTAAATAGTAACTCACCAGTTCGACATTTGATCTCCTGACCAATACCTTGACCGTTTTATTGGTTAGTCCGATTTTTAAAACATTGGTTAAAGCTCAAAAGACCATATCTATAGCGCCAAAGTCAGGTTGGATCATTCATAAGAATGTTGATGAAACAAGTTTCTTCCTTTAATTGTGTGCTATATTTTAGACACCTGAAACTTGATTTGAGGACATTGCAATTCTCCAAAATAACTCCTTTTCAAGATGATATATTTTGCATGCTCCTCATTGTATGAGAATCTCAAGCCACTTCTTGGCTAGTTGACCAATGTTTAACAAGTTGCTTTTTATTCCAAGAAGGATATGCCTAGTACCATTCACCAACATACGAACACTCCATTACTCCATAAGGTTTCATTCATTGATCATGTACCAAAAGACTACTTAATAATTCATCAATTGTAAGTGTGTCCAAATCCTTTGATTCCTCAATAGGACACACCACAATTGAACCTAGGTGTCATAGATCTCAATATTTTCTCGATGAGTACAACATCTATCTTTGCCTAATTGACTCCTAGCTTGTAGATGATAGCAAGCTTGTGTGCAAAATAGTCATTGGCAAACACTCCCACCTTCATCCTTAGCATCTAAAACTCCTTCTGAAGTCATCTAAAACTCCTTCTGAAGTAATTGTTGTTGTGCTTGCTATACCTGCATTGTCCTTTTTCCTTTGATACTTTTTACTACAAGAAATCCCTTGTGTTTAGCTATATCTTTGCTTTCATATGTTACAGCCTTGCATCATCAATGACTTTCTTTAATGCTTTTCTAAGTTGAATTCCTTCGGTTTCTGCAGGTATCCCATCTTCAACTAGACTCCAATACTCTTTTAATTGCAGAAAACTCCCAATGAGCATACTCTAGTGATTGTAATGTCCATCAAACTTTGTAATCACTGGTTGCACACATCCACTAATAGTTGCCATATTCTCTCCAAGCCTATTGAATCAGACCAATTGCTAGGTACTCAAAATAGTAAAATAATAAATTCTTGTCCTAAATTGATAAACTAATATGGCTATGTATACAGCCTTACAAGGTAACAGAAAAGTTGCAGACCATGCTTCACAAAGCTACTAACATGGAGATTAATTAGGAAGCCAATGTCTAATTCCAAAAGGACATGGATATTCAAATCACTAACGATCTAAAGGGCAGTGTTACTTGCACAGTTTACAACAAATAAAATAATAAAAAATCTGGATGGAATGCATTCCATTCCATTCATCCAATATCACTTTTTTCTTTCCCTCTAATTTGATGACATAGGTTGGAACCACTTTTTCTATTTTATCATAAAAACTTTCGGTGGCCACTACATGTCCAGCATAGAAATCGAACTTCAGTCCTTAATTAAGAAGAAATAGAATGTCAAACCACTTGTATGTAAGTGTTTATTTTTCTTTTCATTTCATCTTAAAAACATCCAAATAAAAAATAGTAACTTCAATAAATTTATTTTAAATACAATAAAACCATCATCCACTCATAACTTGCCAAGTATGATAATGATTGATTAAACTCTAACTCTATTCCATTTCATTCAATCTCACTCAATTTCATTTGATTCCGCTCGCCCTTAAATAATCAAGCAATAAGCATGAGATGCGAATACAATGATGAATGAAGCAGTAAAGGAAAACACCGCGATGAACACAGAAAGGATACCTGAGTTTCTGAAAGATGTAATCGAGGTCAGACTTGACGGATTTCAACACACGCGTGTTTCTAGCGATGTCACCGGAAATCTCAGCAAAGCAATGCTGAGAGAAGTCATTGAAATGCGACAACACCGCATTGCTGTCCTGCAACCTTCCTAATCTGAAACACATTTCAATCAATCAATCGATTATCACACACACACACACATGAATTCAATTCAATTATTGCATTAAAGCGAAATCGGATTGCGAACACGCACATAGTGTGTTGCATGTGGTTAAGGGAGTGGAGATCGTTGGAACTGACTAGGGTTTTGAACTCGCGCGAAATCTCCTCCGAACCCAACTTTCGACACTCTGATTCGCTCTCTGATGACATTCTCTTCTCTCCCAACGAAACTCTTGCTCGCTCTAACTCCTTATATGTCTTTCTTTACGACTTTACCAACGCAAAACGCATCGTTTTAACGGGGATAATTTCTGTGTCACCAAATTGGGCCTTCAGGTCCAATCTGTTATGCTTCTGGATCTGGACCTGAATCGGACCCATTCTCTTTCTCGCTTTCTTTCCTTACGTTATAATCTAATTCGTATTGGATCTCTAAAATTAGAAAATTATGGAGATTTAAATGACATGCATTTAATCTTTAAGTTCAAATTCTGTTCTTGTAAATGTAATTTCGATAATAAAAAAATAAAAAAAGATTAAATAAATTGCTGAACAGTTTAGAAGAGTAAGTTGTTGTTATTATTATTATTTGCCTTGATATATTAAATAAAATAATAACTATTTCTTATGTTTGTAGTATGTCATTTCTTTTCAAGTATTTAAAATATTAATTAAATATTTAAAAATGATCCAAATTGATTTATCACGTGCTATATATGTATTACATCATATTAATACAGTAAGAAAAAATAGGTTATGCATTTTTAAGTGTAAAATTAGTTTAACTACCATCTTATTATAGATAATTATATATATATAAATTATAATATTAATTTTTATGAGAATAGTTATTTTAAAAATCATATCAACATGATATATAATGGTTGATAGTATAATTTTTTTTTTTTACTTAATTGCTCTTTATGCTCCTAAAGTTTCATTTTTTTTACTGAATTTTGTCTTCAAGTAATTTTTTTCTCACATATTTTGTCTCAAAAATTTTAAATTTGATCGTTTTTTGTCCTTTTATGAATTGTCTGACAGAGACTTAATTGTATTCTCTATTTTCAAACTTTTACTTTTGGACAAATTTTGCTTTTAAATAATTTTTTTTTTCATGATTTATGCTTTCAAATTTTTAAACTTGAGTGATTTGTGTTCTCAAATCAATTCAAGATATTAACAATCACTCATGCCATTATAGTGAGTCAATACTTTGTATTTATAAAATGATGATTTCTACATATAAAAGTTGATAGATTAAAGCAAGATGATTAAAACCTTGTTTTCATTCTTCAAGAGTGATATTGGGGTGCTTTTTGCACATAAGGATATTTGTATCAAATAGCAAGGCAACTAGCTGCTTCTCTCGGAGTGTTAGAGATCAAACAAGGATTACAAATAATTCAAAAAATAGTGACCCCAATGCTCGATAAAATAATCGCACAAAAACCATACATGAAACCAAATATTATTAGTTGCTACAGTATGATAAACACACTTGATAAACTAATTATATATAATATTTATTTAAAATTGTGACAAAAATAACTCAATAAGTTTTTTCTTCCTATACAATATATTTTTTTAATCTTTTCTTGCCTGTTTATTATGTGTAAAAAAATAGGACCAGATATTTTTTATTATTCAATTTTACTTCTCTATCAAATATAAAGTGATACAATTTTGTCATGATTCTATGTCTAAACTAGAAATCGAACTTTAATCTTTGATTAAGCAGCATAACTGAAACACTTGTCTTAATAAATATTTTACACCAAAGAAACTAAACCCAAAAATCATGAGTAATTTAATTTTTTTTATATGATCATTCAATTCTTTTCTTACTAAAATATGCGATGGAGAAAGTATATAAAACCGGAGCAGGAGGTATTGCATAATATCTTCCCCTACGTTATACACGAGACTAATGTGGAAAAATGTACTACACAAGTTATGTTTTCAAGAATTCTTAAGGTCATTGTCGTTCTGAAAAAAAAAAAGTTATGAAGCCGAAGTTCACACTGGTCCAACACAAAATCCCAACAACAATACAACAACAATAATTATTAACTCCAGAACCCGAAGAACCAAAACGATCCAAAAAATTTAATCCTACCTGCAGTGCCTTCAGACACACCAGCACCTTGCCCCCATTTCCATGTCATCATATAGATTAATCCAATTTTTCCTTTTAAGAAATAAGTTATCAATAAAATTAGTAAAATTTTCATATTAACAACATACTTATAAAATAAAACGATTATTATACCTTGGTTCGGAAAGTGTTTACATTAGGAGAGTCATGAAAAGGTGAGAGATGATGAGAGAAGTATCCAATTCCTATTGGTATTGGTAGCCAAGGGTTGTGATGAGTCTTTAAAAAGCTGCAAGACAAGGATGTGTGTTTCTTTTTGGCATCTGGAAATGGAATCTCACTCCTCAGATAGATGCTGATACCTTCCAACACCTAAGTGACATAACAATGCACTTTCCTTGGATTTTGAGACCTTCAATATCTTACATGCTCACCAACCAACACACTGCATGCAAAATCCTGCTTATTTATTTTTGAATCTTCCTTTTTGATACATTGATGCCAATGAGATCTACATGCTTCAACATTTGGGTGAATCGTTCTTCATTTTTTTGTTGTTGAATCAAATCATGAACAAGTCTACTTGAGAGGAATGATTTTAAAATTAAACAACTCCATCGTGAAAATAGATAAAAAAGAGAAGGTTAAATATAATTTTATTCTTTACAAATGGAGTAGTATTTATTTTTAACTCTTTTATCCTTTATTTATGGAAATGTATGCCATATGTAATCTTTATTTCTATAAATAATGGGATCAAAAGAAAATTATTTTTGGTAAAAGGAAAATACTACACGAGTACATATAATACATTTTCATAATGAAAAATGAAAAAGGACTATTTATATTTTACACTCTAAACATAAACACTACTTTATTTGAAGGTTTAAAAACATTTACTCCCATAAAAATAGGTGAAAAGATTTTAGTTTAGATCATGTAAAAGAATAAAGTGATTAAGAAGATAAATTTTACTGCAAATAGTTAATTAAGTGTGAAAATTAATGAGGTGTTAAGCATATTAATAATAAAAAATGGTAAAGCGAAAATAATATTTCAAATAACTCAATAAAAATAATCTAAATGTAATTTTTGTATTTATGATTAAAATGACTTAATTTCAATAATAAAAAAATACTACTAAAAAATAAAGGCACGGTTACTAAACGGGGAACAATTCAAATTTGGGGGAAAAAATAAATAATGATATATAATCATTTCATCATGCATTGCATGATAACATGGGATGATGCATGGTATGTTTGGGACATACTGATGCATGAGTATAGCATACAATGGTATAATGATGCTTAACAACACGCGCAGGTGGTATTATAAGGTTTAACTATAAATGCGGCTGAAGATCCAGTGGGGCCCACTCTCAGTACAAGATCTTCAAATATTAAATTTAATTAACTTTTTGTGACAGCTAATGCAAATACTGCAGAAAGTGTTAGAGCCATAGGGTGAAAATGGGCTTTGGAGGGAAGTAATAAATGAATACGACCCTTTCGTTTGTTTGAAAACATTTGGTTGCTAAATACTTGTCCTTAGTTTCTAGAACTTTGGTTAGAAAAATGAAAAATCAAGAAAAAAATATGTTCTATTCAAATGACAATAGAGTTTTATAATTGTATTATTCCCATTAACCAAATAAAATTAATGTTGAAGGTCAAATTTTTTGAAATGTGTAACACTGTAATTTTATAGTCTTATTATTTGATTTAGCAATTGTTGTTGAAAGTTTTGAGATTAAAAAATTTAAAAAACATGTTGATCTTTGAAGAATTTGACTAAAAATAAGTAGAGATAGTTCAAAAAAGGTATAGAAGAAAAAGTTTCTTTTCCGAAAGAAAGACTCAAACTTTAGAGAAAGCTAGGGGGAGGGGGTTTGCTCTTGTCTTTCTTTTTCCTTCCTTTTTTACATTTTTCATTATGAACCTTTTCTTTTTTTACCATTTTCACAGTTGATTATAAGAGGTGACGAGGAAGTTTGAGCTTCGGGGTAAAAAATCTTGAGTTGATAGTGTGTGAAGTGACTTATTCTTTTTTTTCTCCTTTTCTTACGGACTTTTCTAAGAAAGTACGGGAAGTAATGATTTCGAATTTATGGTACATTATGTAATTGTGATGATTGAAATGAGTTATTTATTTCCGTTGATTGTGTTGAGGATGAAGTTGAAAGGGGTTTTCCATGGGTTTTGAGTGTTCATGGAGGTGCATGATTGATTGTTGATCAATTTCAGTTGCATGTTGTTTTTTATGATGAGTTTGTGTTGTATGTGTTGTATAGATGTTGTTTTAGGTGTTACATGTTGTGGAAACTTTTTAATTTTTAGGTATTGTGTGAAATTCAATTTTGCACAAGTGTAGAATTTGATATCGTGTCGAACGTACTTTCAAGGCGTCGAGCGTGATTTTAAAGGAGAGGTATCTGTCTCACTCACACTAGGCATAAGATTAGTGACACTAGGCGTGAGAAGAGAGACTCGTCTCTACCTTAGTCGACGTTAGGCTCTAAGGTGTGGCCTCAAGAGAACTTTCTAATTCTGATGTATATAATTTAATCTTCTGTTACGTAGTACTTGTATCAATGCAGTGATTTGTCAGAATGTTACAAAATGTATTTTTATTTTAAGTAATCAGTATTATTACAAAATATTTATTAATTCTACCAGTAACTAATCTCTGTTAAAAAATTTAATTGATTATTTTTAATGAGATATTTTTTATCACATTTTTTCATGTATAATTTTTTTTTATAGAAAAACTTAA
Source organism: Cajanus cajan (assembly GCF_000230855.2). Taxonomy (NCBI): domain Eukaryota; kingdom Viridiplantae; phylum Streptophyta; class Magnoliopsida; order Fabales; family Fabaceae; genus Cajanus; species Cajanus cajan. Next base: position 81,576,925 of record NC_138518.1, read on the forward strand.
CCTAAAGAAATTAAGTTTAATACTATTTGAAGTAACAATTTTTAAATAACAAAAATGCGATCTAAGAACACAAATGATTATTAATTTTTGGTTATTATAATATAATGTGCAAATTATTGTAAATTTTTTTATATCTAATTTAATTGTGATAGATAAAAAAAAATGATGGAGTTTGAACTCCAGCAACAACTCAATGGTGATAAAAAAGCAACAAGTTTCACCATCTAAATAAAATAAAAGAAAAAAGGTTCTAAACAGACAAAGCATGAATGAGAGATTGGGTTTGCCTAACTGTGTCTTGTCTAGTGGTGTGTAAACTTTAGTACCAAAACGGTATGACCCATCACCCATGCAAGCTCTGTGTAATTATTAAAATAAGGTAAAATCATGAATTTTTGAGTGCATTGGATATGCTCAGAATTTGACAGTTTTGACTAAATAAATAAATAAGAGTAATGATATGTACGGAAAGAAATTTACACATTTAGTGTACCAATGCTCTTCTATGGTCAGAATTAGAATTTTATATTAATAATATGCATTAATATTTAATAAAATTCTAATTTTAATTAAGAATAACATTAACAACACTTATAATACTGTATATATATATATTTTGTTTTATCTTTTTTATTAATAATAATCCATTTTTAGTTTTTTTACTTATAAAAAATTTGACAATAACAACCAAGTAACAATTTTACCTCAAAATAATACAGACAATATGAAGTTAAAAATAACTATTTATTATTTTATTTTTATTATAAAAAACTAATTATTCCTCACAATAAAATCAATCCAAACATATTATCCAAAATTAGGCAAAAGCAAACTAGTTTTACACATATGTTCCTATTATGAAGTTTTTAAATTGAATAGTTTAAAAACTAAAAATCAAACATACACTAGAATACCTCGTGTCGTTTGTTTGAATTTGGACGATAATTTATCGGCGAGAGTAAATTGTAAGAATAGAACAAAGAGTTATCTTGTCGTATGTTACAATTATTGACAATATCTAAATTTAAAGTATTATATTATTATATCTTAATAGAAACTCAAAACCTCATTCATTGTTCACTATCTTTAACACTCATCCATACTAAAACTGGGTTCACATTCATAGTCCCTTTAAACAAAACTGTAATATTTTAAATAAATAAAAAATATAGACAGTGTAGTTTTAAATTCTGTAAAAATAGGAGTATAATTTAATCATAATTTTAATAACAAAAGCCAGTGGCAGTGGGTTCACATTACATTACTTGTCTGCAAAGAAAGACAGACAAGTGACCGTGTTGACTCAAAATTTGATCTTATTGGAGACTTGAAATAGAAAGAGAAGTGATAAATAGGCAAAAAGTTAGTGATGAAACATTCCTTCCAAGACCTCACTCATTCTCATTGTATTGATTTCTGTTGAAACCAATGCACACTTCCTTCACAAACAAGTAAAACACAATCATCACAATAACAATGCAATCCTCCTGTGCTGGATCCATCCCTTGTCAAAATCACTCTCAAAAGTACAAACAAGAACCCCCATTCAACACATTCATTACACCTACATATCAAGCTTACAATTCAATGAATTTCATTACATCTCTTCCATAATTTCACAATATTTTCGGCTTGTATTTTTCTAGTACATCTGCATAATTTCCTAATCGTTGAATAGAAAATATTATAAAGAAAGGTTTGGACAAATTCAGCCACTTAATGTTGGTACAACATATGGTATGACTCTACAACAAACAGTGAAAAAATATATGAAGACAAGACACAAATCCATGTAGGAATTAGATGCAACGTGTAATAGCTTACAGAGTGCTAATTTCCTTAATTATCAAGGAAAGAAAGAAAATGATTGAATATAAATAAATCCTTTAACTCGTTTCTTTTGTATTTTCTACATGCACGTTTCTACGTACAAATTGAATCCGTTTATCTATCTCTTGTCATTTGATGAAGGGATATAGACTTCCAAAAAAAAATCTCAAACTTTATCTAGTGATTCTTATCGAAGAGTCACATCTCAAATATAACTCTTAGAAAGACAACTTTTTTAATTTTGAGAATATCTCACGTGAGCAATTTAATTCGTGAATCTATTTTTATACTTCTTTTTGCATCATACTTTGTGTCTAAATAAAAACCTTATTTTAAGACATTAATCACAATGCCATGGAATTGAATTAAAAACCAAAGACAAAGATATAAACGCGAGATTTAAAAATTTAAAGACCAACTAGTCTAGATAAATAAAATACAAAAACCAAACTGGTAGTTAAGGATGATAATTTTTTTGGATTAAGCAGGTTATAATTTAACAAGGAGTTTGTAAAAGCATAAAGCAAGGCTAATGGCACACAACCATGCGTTCTGAAATGCAGACATTAGTTACATTCGTCAGTGTGACAATATCTTAGTAAAGTACTAAACATAAATTAATAGATATAATAAGCATCTCAATGATGGTCTCCCCCATCAGACAAAAGACCAGTTCATGAACACGAAGGCCAAGCAGTGATTGGAATCATCATCATCCATAACTTTCCATGCAATGGCTTGTTCATAGGACACTGGTCGATTCATACTAGATACACATATTCCCGCTGGCAGATATGCAAACCCCTGAAATGAAAAAGGACAAATAAGACAAGTAATTAAGTACTAATTATAGTTAAGACTAAAGAAAGTACTCGGCTCATTTTGATAAGCCTCTCTTGTAGCACTTCTAAGAAATAAAAGTAGGAAGAAAAATCAAAATAAATTTCTCTACAAGTTAAAATTGGGTAATGAACAAATTAAAAATAAGATTTTATAAAAGTCAATATGAGAAATTTTTTACTAATTATCTTATGCATAAGCTAAAGCTAATTTTAGCATATCAAGAGACGTGTGCTTATGAACAAAACTTACAAGCCATAAGAGACGTGTGAAATTACTAATTACTAGTCAATCACCTGTTGCATTATCTTGGAGAACTCAATGCAGAGGACCTTTCTGCCAGCTTCATCAAGAACTTTATCAAGCACTATGTCTTGAAGAGCAACAAGAGTGGTTTCAAGCATGTCAAGTCCAGCTTGGTTTGCAAAGGTGAACACTGGAGATGCCTGCATAGTGAATAAAACTACTTAATAGAATTTATCGGGTAAAAGACAAGTTTTTGCAGAAGAAAATAGAGGCAGCAAGTGATTACATTTGTTTTTATAGAACAGCACAATATTGCATCTGAATGGTGCCAAAGTTGCTTCAAAATTGCATCACCAGATGTGGACTCAACTCTAAAAAGCTCTGTGCAGGTGTGGAGCCTGAAAGAACAGTCATTACTATATCAAACCACACAGGAAATAAGATGGTAAAATTTCTCTACCACACAGTCAATTGAGTTTAAATTCCAGCAATTTGTGTCTAAAACTGACCCTTTTTCATAACCAAGTTATCTATACACTATCACATTTATAGGCACTTAAACTAGCCTTGAAAACTTCTCGAGAGAAAAAAAATCAAATGCTTAAGTACACTACATTAACCATAGCAAAAATAAACTTTCAGACAAGATTAATAGAAGAAAACAAACCTGTAGCTTCTGCAGATCCATCTTGCCAAGGTAAGAGCCTCTGGAGGACCAGGAATTGACTTTGGCCCCGACTGGGCACCGAGTCGGGAGGGAGCAATTGCCATGGCAACCCTCTGAACAGATCGCACAACATTGCGTACATATTGGCGAGCCATAACAGCCACATTGTCCCGCAAATGGTTCTCAAAGGTAAATTGGAATGCAATTGTAAGAACCGACCTAAGGTTGTAGTCATTCAAATCACTTTCACCAGCCGGACGGACATTACTGGATCCTATTTCCATTGTTGATGCCAAGTCCAATGTCCTAGTTGATGCCAGACCATCCTGAAATCAAAATATACAAAAACAAGGAATCTGTCAGTCAAAACATGCTGATATGCAGTAAGCATTTGTAAGAAAGGCTTGGTTTTAGCTAAAAGCCCAAATCACTTTGCAGAAATAAATGCAAACTAAGAAATCAAGATAGATGCTTATACTGTTGGTCAATTGGACAGTCTACATATAAATTGCATGAAGGAAGCATCAAGACAAGACATTTTTAATTTTCACTACCTGAATGGTTCATTCTAATTATAGAAAAAATAAATTAGTGAAATGGAGATGAAACATTAAAAAAAAAAAAAACCAATCTAACAAAATAACTTCATGACCAAGCCCATCCCAAAACTATCAGGTTACTGAGGAATGTCACCGAACTGTTTTAGGATCCAATGGTATGATGCGGAAACCAGAAGGCAACAAGAGAGCATCATCTGCAAATGATTCATCAATAGGTGCAAACACAAGCTGTGCACATGCTCCAATTGCGTTTTCATCAACTCCACTACACAGCTGCCAAATCAAATTGCACAAGATAAATAAGAATAAGAATCATTCACAGACACAGTAACAAGTTCCAACTTAAATAAGAAAAGCAGATAAACCACCCAAATACACAAAAAATGACTTTACCTGAAGTAGATACATATCACATGCCAAAGCTACATCATCAGGGGGGAATGCATGACCCTCGATACGAACTACCTCCAAGAACTGCAACATTGCAGTTGGGGGCGGAGGGTTGTAAATGAGCATATAAATACGAAATTTAAAATGAAGTTCATCAACCAATCATAGAAAAGGATTAATACCTCCTCATGCTCAATAGTATGAGCAAGTGGTAAAATGACCTGACTGCTTGGGAAGCCACTAGGTCTAGCACAAGGAACTGCATAAGGACTAGCTTTAAGACATGCAGAAGAGTAAGCATCAACCCCATAATCAGCCCACTCGGATCGATGCTCCCTCAAAAAACGAACAAGCAAAGCAGGTGGAACATTCTGCAGACCACCGTTTTATAATCATGTATAGTGAAGATAAATACTCAAAAAACCCAGAAGATTCTAGCACATTGGGAAATGGGAGCACAAAGAGGAAGAGTTCTTGGAATTGCTTGCTATTAATTATACTTGACTTAATTTAGACCAAAATGATAATTTCCTCATAGATTGATCTTAAGAAGTACCTGCAGCAGCATTGATGCCTTGGCACACAAAACCCCGCCTCCAAATGCTGGAAGCATTGATGCATTGTAGTGGGAACCAAAAAACTTGTTGGGAGATGAGTTTATGGCTATGGTCACATCTTCCACCCCATCATTACCCATCAGTGACCAACCATCATCCGAAAACCCATTCACAGCATCATTGAACCCTCTGGATCAAATTTTAACAAAGTATGAGTCAGCAAGGATTGATGAAGACGAAGTGATTAATCAAATCCCTGACTATGCAATGATCGAGGACACCAAATAAGATGCGGCTTACCTGCAAAGTCTTTGACTAAATGTCCTCAAGACAGCAGGCTGACGACCCCCGCCATAATGAACTTCTCCACTTGATTCATGTGCAATCTGTCTTACATGTCGCAAGGCCTGTACCATACATTTTGAAATTTTACATCACAAATTTTGACATGGTCAAACATATAACCCAGTGTTACTTGTAAGAAATCTCACAGCAGTAGTCAATTTCTGAGCCAAGAATTTTGATGATTCATAGAGGGGCCTCAATACTTCAGGAACACTCCAAACCTACATCAATAGCAAAGCTAAATATACTTAGGAGGATGAATTCAAAGTTATGGAAATCTTGAAAATGATTTGAATTGCATCATCTTCCTTACATCTAAATCAACGTGATCAACAATGTGAATAATAGATCCACCACCCTCGCAGGATCTAATTAGATAGCCACTAGGAAGCATTTCAGCTCTTACTAAGTTTGAAGCAGGAGGCCCTGTGGGTCCACCAGTTGAAGAAGTCAAGGACCTCTCACAAATCTGCATGGCAAATACCAGATAAACAGTCATTTTGTCAAGACAAACCCTTACTATGAAAGAAGCCGCATCCTAAATCAAGAAAAACACAACAATCAAGATTCAGCTCTATACCACAAGACTTCCATCTTCCAAACTTGTAGTGTATCTCAGAGTCCAGAAGTCTCTTGCTGCTGCCAATGTTGTTGGTGCATATGTCTGATAAAAGTCAAATTTTAATATCATCAAACCAACAGAGGAAATAATTAAAAAGTAATTTAAATTACGGTTCAACCCTTTGTGTATAAAATAATTATTATACCTGCATGTACATGAGCTCTATTGTGCCCCCATTCCCCGTCGGGACCACACTCAATACATTGAGGCATCGACAATCACGATACCATGATGGACGGTCTTTGAGAATCTCGGCAACCTGAGATGATTTTGAATGAAATCAGTTCAATAAAACAAGATTTCATTGTTCAACAAAGAGACTACTTCTGCAATAAATAAGCATCATTAAAACTAAATACCTTTGAGGGCTCCAGGCTCACAAGGCCACAGGCTCTTGCAGCTACCCCACTACAGTTGCGGGAAACAGCAACGATTCCAATAGAATCCGGACCAGGCTACATAAGACAAAAAAAAGATAGGCAAAATATAATTTCACAAATATATAGTTAATGCAAGCAATGACCATGAAGGGCTATTGAAAAGGTCATACCTTCATCCCAATCATTTGGACCCAGTTGACAGCAGTTCCAGTAGCTTTGGAAAGGAACTCCGCCAGGGTCTCCTGAGCAATTGCAAGAAGACTGCCAGAATAAAGAATTAGGGTCTCAACTCTCATGACATGGGTGATTTTCTTTTTCTTGATCAGTAAGAATTACAACAACAATATATTTCCCCAACCCATTACCACTAGGCTGACTCAAGTGGTTACATGACATTGGTGAATGAATGTATTAGACAATTTGTTTGCATAAATGCAGTTACTTACCCAGCTGGGTTGTTAGCATCCCACTGGGGATGCTGAGTTTTTGGGTTTTTCTGTTGGTGCTGACCACTCAATACCACAGACTCACAGCTATTGTCAGTAGTAGTAGCAGATGCCTGGTAAGAAACCACCAAATGAGATTTCCTCAATGACGATATATACTTGTATGCATAGAATTGTGCACCAATGAACATTCAAAATGACAATTGAGATGAGCAATCACCCAAAGTTAAGTTACTTACAGTATGTATTTGTTGTTTCATGTATCCATTGTCATAAACCAACTGCGAGACCTGCTTCTGCAGACGGTCATTCTCTTCCATTAACAACTTGTTCATTGCAGTCAGCTTTCTATTCACTGTCTGCAGGCGAGAGGCTTCCTTCCGCTGCTTTTCGCGACATCTACAGAAGAAAATTGGCAGAGTGAAAGGCGTGTGTAGATCATCTTTCCCATACAATTTACCACAACATTGTATTATAGTCATTGTTCATTTCACTCTTTTTGAGTTTCTCAATTTACTTATGGACAAGCCACTTGCACCATGCACTCACAAGTCCTCAAATCAAAGACAAGTGAATATTCTTATCAAGAGCTATTAACTATATTAAAATACCTAAAATCAAACCAAAACAAAATTTTGTTTGACAACCCTAAACCCAGATAAAAGGTTGTAACTTGTGAGCATGATATACTACGTGCATGTTTGGTTTACCCTAAACAATCTACAAGACCACGTTGAACAGAAAAGACAGCCTACATACGGGTTTGCATCAATGCATGCAAACGGGCTTGCAAACACACCTTATATGTAGTTTGATTTGATTAAAAAAAAAAATATTAATGCGGAGACAATGTGCGAAAATTAGTTCGAAGTTGGAAAAAAGTTAAGTGTAGAACAAATCATAAATTTCTCTCTTCCAAAATTCAAAGAGATAAAATACTAGTTAATGAAAAAAAATTCTTAAAAAGGAAAAAAGAAAAAGAAAAAGGTTAGAGGCGAAAACTAATTAGTCTAGAGGAAAAAGTCATCTAAGTCAGCTGTCATTATCCTTCGTCTTATGCATGACCAATCCCAAAACAAAAGGCAAATGAATTTATTAACATTTATGTTAAAGCATCTTCCACATAAACATCATAAAATGGCCTAAAATCCAAATGATGAAGGTCAGAAGAAAACAGATGAGAAAATATCATCAACAAAAATGAGCTAGCTGTCATTATCTCCCATTTAATCAACTCAAGAAAAGAAACTCCTTTTATGAGGGAAAAAAATTAAAAACAATCGATCTTAACAACGATATCTAAAAGGGAAATGATGAAATGAAGTAACTTTCCCAGTAGATCTTTCTTTCAAAAGGGATGATAAACTTTTTTCCTCTCTAGCAAGTTAAAAAATCTTTCTCTATATTTGCAAAAAAAAAAAAAAAAAAAAGAGCAAAAATTAAAACACCCCTTTTCCAAGTTAGTAAAGGAAGAAGAAAAGATGCTCAAAAACACCCTTTGAGCATTCCCAGCAAATGCAAAAAAGGAACCAAGTGAATAAAGGAAGAATGTCAAGCACAGAACTAACACAAAAACACAAACTTTGATGAGGTGGTAGTGTTGAAACCAAACAATGCAATGCATCTTAGGCTCTCTTATCTACCTTCTATTCTGGAACCAAACTTTGATCTGCTTTGGTTCTATGTTAGCAAGGATAGGGCACTCCCTAATGAGTTGTTGCCTTCTGGAAGAGCTAGGCTTGGGACATTCAGCATACACCCTCTCCAAAGCCTCCACCTGTTCAGGTGTGTACCTCACATACTTGCCACAATCCATGTGCATGTGCTTGTTGGATGCTGAATCTCTCTGCATACAAAGTGCCATAACAACAAACAAAACCAAACAAAACGCTTTTTTGGGGTTCAGAAAAGCAATTGCTTTTTTGAGTCCTCTTCTTCCTTGCCCTCTTCCCCAACAGAGCCTCCACACTCCTTCATCACAAGATGCTCAATGCAATGTGATTCCCCCCAAAATCAAAACTTGGAACACGGTTTAAAGAGAAAGGGTGGGTGCCCTTTATTTATGTTGTTGCACACACACACACTAACACACAATTCTCGAGACAGAAAGAGATGGAACAAAGAAAGAGGTTTTGTGTGGAACAGTGGTGAATGCAAACACGGAAAAACAAACAGGCACTACAAAATGAAAGGCATGGTAGGAACAGTGGTGGCTACTTAAATTCACTTGGATTTTCTGCAAAACCACTCTCTTTTTCTCTCTTTGGTACTGTGTGATGCCAAGATGAAAAGCAACAAATTTTATTAAAGAGAGAGAAAGAGAAGAATGGGAAATGAAAGGACATAGCCATGGAGCTTATTTTTAGGCCCAGCCAACAAAAGCAGAGCAAATTACAAAAACACATTTTTTAATATTTTTTTTACTAATGATGACACGTTTAAATTATAATTTGCTAATTTATATTTATAGGTTAAAAGTAACATTTTTAATTATGATACTGATAATAATAAAAGTATATAAAGTGAATATATTTTTTAATACTTAACATTTTCAATTCTTGATAATTTGATTAAAAAATACCTATCATTTGTGTTCATCTTATAAATTTAACATGTCTTTCTTTCCTTTATTTTGAGAAAAAAAAATCTTTTGAAAAATATATACGATGGTTGTACTTTACATGATCGTATTATTTGTCACTTATGTTTAGATAAAGATTTCATTTGTTAATAACATATATATTTGAAGATGTTAATTCTGATGTTATGGATACGATATTTATTAATTTATGGTTAAATTATTAAGCACACCTATAAACTATTCGAATTTTTTTAAATAGGACTTCAAATTAACAATTCTTTTAATTGTCTTAAAATAAAAAAAGTAGGCTTGTCAACTCTTATCAACACTACACTTGAGCGACAGTAGCTTGTATTAAATTATTTGCTGAATGCATTTACAAATAATAATAAAAAATAAAAATAAAATTAAAAACAGAATGCATTTAGATATACAGTTAATCCGTTGGATAACATAATTATTTTATGTGGAAAGCATAGACAGGTTTAGAAACATGTTAAAAGGGCTCAAGTTTTTTCTAAAATAAATATATTGATGGATAACATAAGTTGATGAGGTGAATGTTGATGTGTTGTGATGCATGCATCCATGTATGTGAATGTGATGTGCATTGATGAGAGAGAGAGGCATGAAGGGAGATAGGAGACAAGAGGATATGGACAAACATTTGGTTGCAGCTTTCAAACACACCATCTCATCTCATCTCATCGCAGTTAAGGGATCAAATACCGTAGATGCCAGTACAAGGTACACCACCTCCCAACATCAATCTACACTACATCTTAAACTTAGGGATTAAATTATTATTCTCTACGATATTTATTAAAAATACTGTCATCTTTATTTGAAATTTTGTTAGGTGCCAACCCCCACATAATTTGTTAAACTTTTCACCAGAATTTATAGTCTACTTAAAATATTTGGCCTTGATGCTTCACTAAACATTTTTTCCATATTATATTACATTCATTTGTTAATAGAAAATAATAATAATAATGAGGTGGATATCCCTTGAAGTCCATGAGGCTGCGGGGACCAAAGGCTCTTTTCCTTTACAAGACCCTCCCACCAACTTTCTCACTCTAGCTACAATGTCTTTACTTTCATTTTACATCTTTCCTGAATCTCTATGTTCTCAAAGGGATCCATGCATGGTAAGAAATGTTAAATATACATAGAAATTGGATTGAGGCTTTTACTCTCTTTCTCTGTGACTCTACACCTATAATAGTAGTAACTTATTTTGATTAAATTAAAAACCTATGATATCAGTGGCCTAGTATTTTCACCCCTTTCTCTGCCTCATAATCTTCAGAATGTTGTGACTATAATATAATATAACAGGAATAATAATGATCGGATAATGCAAGGTTCATTACACTCAGTATCAATTCATATGTCAACAAAAGGTTATAAATCTAAACTTTTCAAGTCAAAAACATTATTATTACTCCTTGTGAAAAAAAAATGTATTTCATACATATGTGGTTTCTTTCTTTAACACACACAAATTAGTGGAAATGACACGTAATTATTGAGAGTTTTATAAAAAAGATTTTTTTTCATCTTTTATTAATTATTATTATTCAATTCGTATAATTCTTATAAAAAAAAAAGTTAAAATTATCAAAAAATAATATGTACACTAAAATAAGAAATCGTGTTTATATTTAAGTATAGATATCCCAAACATGGTTTTACCGGTACTAAGTTTTGGTAATTGTTACATACTTGAAAATTTGTTGAAGCAGCATTATTGATGATAAGAATAGAATCATAGGATCAATAACAAGGTGGTGTCTTCTTTGATCCAACAAGAAAACAAAAATCACGCAGTTTTGGCAAATTCTAAATGATTGCTGGCTAGATTCACTTGCAGTTCCCTTTTGAATTTTGAGGACCCTAATGTTGGAGGACAATGCATAGCATTCATTTTGAGAGAAAACCCGTGTATTATGTATCGAGTTATGTGATAAAAGAATTGCGTATTACGCACAATTTTTACTTGGAAAACATGGTATTCAATATAGTCGATGAAATTATAGAATTTTTTTAGTTATTTTTGTTAGAGAAACAAAAAAGAGGAGATGAAAATACATGTAAAGAGTTTGAAAAATTAACGAAGATGAAGTAAAAAATGGAGTTTAAAAACTAATGAAAATGAGGTAAAAAAATAAAGAATAATAAAAATGAAGGGTGCAATAATAGAGTTTAAAAATAATGAATGTGAGCGTAAAAAACGGGTTTACGAGGTTTAATAGAACTCAGTTTCATCCTTCAATATTAGGAGTGGGCCGTATTGCCCACTAACAAAGGCTCGATATTTTTTTAATAAATAAATTTGGCAACACTTTTTAAAAAAGTCTATTATATAAAATGATTTTTTTTAGGCCGAACAAATCAAGTTATTTAAGTAAATATAAATAACAATAGTTTGTTAATAATACTATTATTATTTTTAATATATATTAACCATACAATTATTTATATTTTTTTTAATATTAAGCAAGTTGATCGGCATAAGAAATAAAGTCAATAAAAATAAATTTATCTCCTACGTAGAGATATAGCAAAATAAGGTTTTAGTTAAGTTATCATGAAGGTCAGATAAACCTAAATAATATGCTTATGTCATATAAATGAGTCGGACTCAATTGTTATAATGTTTAGCAACCTATTTAAATTTATGTCCCATGTCTTAGTAACTTTAATGTTCATCTATGAGAATATATAATGGTTGTAAGCCTCTTTTGTTCTTCCATTTAAACTTCTTTACCCCTTAAATGTATTTGATAATTGACTCCATTTTTTGGACATCATAAATAAAGTGTTACTCCTTAATTGCACACTTTCATTTTTTTTTTTCATTTATCTTTCTTCCTCTCCCTATTTTTTTAAGGGCGGAATTAGGCTCTATCTTTCTCCTAATAGTCTATGATATTTTTCACATATAATATTTTCTTATTAGTTGATTAACCAATTTATCAATAGACCAGATCTATCTAAAAAAATTTAACAAGAAATAAATTTAAGTATATTATGACAAGTGAAACTTTTAAGGTCCTTAAAAAGATAGTTTATACTATACAACGAACTAAATTCAAACATTAATATTTTGTTTAGGTAAACAGAGAAATATAAAAGAAAGAAATATGATAGAAAAGAAAAAAGAAAGAATGTGTAAAAAAAATGGATAATTTTTTAGAGTGATTAGATTGAAAGAAATAAAAGAGAAGTATATATATATATATATATATATATATATATATATATTTTACCATAGGTTCCACTGCTCTTTTTCTTTCTTCTCTACTTTTCCAAACGGCTAAAAAAAAGAATTCTCTTACTTCTTTGTCAGATACTTCTCTCCTCCCAACCTATCTAAACAAACCATGGCAAAAAAAAACTTTATGTCATACCTATACAAGTTAAGTTTTATTTGATGAAAACTATTTTCACCCGTATTCTTAAGATCTCGACTTTAGCCTCTAGTAAGCTTTAATATCCACACTTTATTTTACCTTTCACCTTTCTTCACACCCAAATGACTTCCGTTAATATAATTAATCAATATTAAAATTTAATTGTTTGACTAAATTTTATACAAAAGATAAACAATGTTAGACACGAGAAATAAACAATCATATCTTGTTTGAAATTGCCTGTGTAATTTATTAATCAAGTTCTCACACGTTTCAAATCTGATGATGCCAGTATTGAACAAAAGTAAATGAGCCATATGTCGAACTCGTTTATAGACTATGCAAGTATATTTGATGACTTGCACCTAGGGGTGGGTAGATGGACCCGGGTCCGCGGACCGGTCCGTAAGCCCGCGGATTTCGCTGATAACGGACTCGTTTTTTTCAAATCCGTATGATTATGTCTAATTTTTGAGCCCGGCCCGTTAAGTCCGCGGACTTGGCGGATTTAATCCGCGGGCTCGCGGGCTAGTCCGCGGATTTCACATTTAACATTTTTAAATATTATGATTTTAATATTAAGTTGTGTATTTAATTTTTTAAAATTATTATGGCATTAAAATTATGTTTAGTTGGTATATATTTGTCATTTGAATGATTTTTATGACATTTTGATGCTTTTATTATTGAAAGTTTGCTATTATTATTTAAGTATTTGTAATTATTTTTATTTTAATATTTTAATATTTAATATTTTAAACCATTTTAACTATTGATAAATTTTAGTATGATAAAATTTAGCTTATAAATAAAAAATATTTTTTTCTTCTAATTTTATGTATTTTTATTTTTAAAAAATTATTTTTTTGAACTATTATTTAGGCCCGCGGACCGGTCCGTTATCCGCGGATTTTGGCGGGCCGGATACGGACTTAAAAAATAAGTCCATTTATTTTACAGACCGGACTTATCCAGCCTGTATAAAACGCGGGTTTTACGGACCAGGCCTTAAACGGGCCGGACTGGTCCGTATACCCACCCCTGTGCACCCTTTCATATATGGAGTTTCTTTGACATCAATCTTTCTAAACTCTTCTACACACAATAAAACGTCACATTATAAGAGAAGAAAATATACTATTTTACAATGGGGTGTCAAGTGAGTATTAAAATAATTGATGTCAGGTTCTCAACGAAAGAAAAATATGATGCTATTTATGTGGGTGCAAGCATCGAGTTGTGGGGCATCTTAGAACAAGCAGGTTCCATCTCTACTTCTCATATGGTCTTTAGTCTTATCTTTAGAGTAATAAAAGACTCGAGAGTTATATATATAAATAAAATAAAATAAAATAAAAAAACTCGAGTGAAAAGAGCTATGTGAATAATTCAGGAAATACTGAGTCTTTCTTGAAACTGATAATCTTGTTAAGATGACAACTCCCTACCATCGCTTCCAGCATTCGTTTCATTTTGATTCGCAGAATATATAATATATAGATAACTCTGAAGCTTCAAATTTAACACTTGCATCCAATACAATAATGTTACTTGAACGAATTCAATTGGTATGGAAACCTCAAATCGCATTTCAGTCCATTTGCAGAACAAAATCATGCTAAAATAAATGGTTAATAGACAAGCATTGTTAATTATCACAAAGAAAAATCTAACTTGTAACATTTTTTATGCACTGCGTGCATTTGAAAATGTCTATAATGGTAAAGATTACGGAACTTGACTATCTATACCTGAGTTTTGACACGCTAGACCCAACTATGATGAGACCCACCTACATTTTACAGGCTCGTCAACTACAGTATCTTTTTTCCCCTTAGATATCAATTAGCTTGATGAGAAGGAAGCATTGCCCAGACATGATTCCAAAATTCACATAAACAGGACTTATAGTAGCAAAGTAGAATAAAATCAGGAATAACAGCATAATCTGGCATCATCATTATTGAAATAGATGCTAACAAAACAATTATGAATCAATTCCCTGTAGGTTCCATCTCAATTTCAGTACAATTTTCAGGCACATAAAAGCACTAATATAGCAGGAGATTTAATAGTCTAGACGAAACTAAAAAAACTCATTATTTAATAGGAAGGTCGTGAAAAGAAGCAACATGATATGATCGTAAACACTACTTCCTTAACTAGTAACGCAAGCAAAAGACACAATTTAATAGATGGAGTAATTCTCACTAGCCCCAGGCCAGAAGTTTTTGTAGATAGCCTTGGCAATCGGAAGAATAGCAACAAGGGCAATCTGAAGCTGGTCTGAGCTACTTGTTCTCACAGAAATCTGTCCACTGAGCTTGTTGTTCAATCCAGCACGAACTGCCATCTTATAACTTCGTCCAAGAGAAATTTGGGACTGAAGATTGGCTCCCAAAGCAAGGTCTCCTCTCCACTTCACCAGAGAAAGGCTCAGTGAAGACTGGTCCTGCCCAACCGGAAAATCCGCCTCTCTAAGCCGTATTTCAACATTGGCACCATAAGCAGAATCAGTTTGAGACTTCACCATCCCTGTGCTACCCACCAATACCAGACGTTTCCCCACAGCAATCTGATCCTCGACCTTCAGCCCAGTAGACACATTTTCACCCAAAAATGTCACAGTCACCCCAGCAGCAGTTTTATTTCTCTTGAGATTTTTGAATTTTGTCTCTCCTCTAACAATGTAAGCTAGCTGCTTTCCAATGTTTTGAATGTCAAAACCTGCCATGGATGACCCATTCTCTCCTAGTTTTGCAGCAACTGAGGAATCCAAGTGGATGCTGAAGTCTTTCTTATCCTTTGTTACCTGAACAGTAACAGCTGCTGGGAATTTGTTGATGATGCCTAGACTGTGTTCAATGTTTACACCATCATAACCACAATCATGGTCCCAACCATGGTTGTCCAAGACTGGCCTGGTTAGGAGCTGGGAAGTTGGCTCCAAGAAACGGTATCTATAGGCTGGATTGTCACTGTCAAAGGATGGTGGCAGGGCCATATCAGGCAATGGAACTGGCACTGCAGCTGGACTTCCATTCTCTTGATCATCTTCTTCCATGTAACCATAGTCAATTACTTTATTGTTGTTACCTTTTTTCTTCAACTCTCGCATCCTTCTCAACTCCTCTCTCCATTGCTTTTTCTGCAGTAGTTTCACACGATAATCATACTCCTCAAGATATGCTTTCTGCTGTTCTCTGGTAAGCTTAGCAACCTGAGCTTTCTTCATAGGCTTAAATGGTGGGAGCTGATCATATTCATCCTCATCATCATCAAGATCAGAATCAGATAAATCAGCCATTTCAATATCAGAATCACCATTGTCAGCCCCACCTTGGTCAGCAGGGAGTTTTGGGTAGGTACGTGACTGCAATAACCAAGATAACAAGTATGGAAGTGGTGGGGAGCGAGGACGAAAACCAAACAGCCTGCGGTGGTCAAATGATTCTTGGGTTTTTGAAATATTCCCAGCATCAGAGAGCATCTTCATTGAGTAGCATAAGAGCAGCAAGAGAGGTCTCCAACTTTGGCCATTAGGAAGCACCTTCTGGCCATCTCTATTCTTTCTACAAGAAGGATGGTTTTCAACAAGAGAAACTGGATTCATTAAGCTTGGATTCATAAGGCGTATGTCCCCAACAGCTTGTCCAATTGCTTGCTGAACTATATGAGATCTTTGAGCAACAAAAACATCATAGCTCAATGGGGCACCTGATGGCCCATCTGGAGGAGCAGAGGCAGCATGGGTCAGAGTGACTATAACGTTTCGCCATATTGAAGAACCCAGGGCACTAGTAATTGATCTTAACATTGGCAGATCATTCATATCTCTAGTTTGCAGGTCCAGGCGATCCACATAGAGGACAATATCAGGGGGAGTCTTTTTAGTCAGTTTCTTCACCACAGACAGGACTTTTGCATTGAAACTTTGTTCAAATGCAGAAGACTTGAGGCCAGGTGTGTCAAAAATCCTTATCTTCACTCCATCAACCACCCCAACGATTTCTTTCACAGCAGTAGTAGCAGGACCACAAGCATTAATGCTGGTCTTCGTCTCCCCGAAAATCGAATTTATGGTAGCACTCTTGCCCACACCTGCTTTCCCAAGAACCAGTATATTCACTGAAAAATCAAAGTCATCTCTTCCCTCAGCTTCAAGCTGGGAAGCAGTCTCCTTGGCAGCCTCTAGGCTAAACATTTGACCACTTTGCCTCCCTGCAACAAGTGACAATCGGTACAGCACCTGTGCTGCTATTGATTCTTCTGTGGTAAAACCCAGCCTATGAACCAATCTCAAGTATTTAATCCTAATCTCCTGCAATTTCTCCAGTTTCTTTTTCTCCTCTTCACTCAAATTGCTATCAGTAATGGCACTAGCTCTATTAACGGAAGGAGCAAAAAGACTAGGACGAGTTGGCCTCATGGCAGCTTTACCTGACTGGAGCGATGATCCCAAACCAGCAGGGCGCTCAACAGAGAAAAGCCTCGACCCATCTTGGGAAGTTATGGTGATACTGCCGCCGTCCTGGTCCGCCCCGGAGGCCGCCTTCAAAAGGGCTGCCAATGTAGCAGTATCAAACAGCTCCTTGCCATCTCCTTCATCATCAGTCTCCTCTTCTTCCTCCGAGTCAGTAACAATCTGGCCATCAATCCTCTCATCATCCCGCGAACTCCCACCGGCACCACCCGGTTGCTGTAATTCCAAATCCTCCAAGAACTTATTGGCAGCATCAGTGCTCCCAAACACCACTCCATCACCCTTATCATCCGACAAGGAACCATTAACCTCCCTGTCACCATAACCACCAACATCCTCCACTTCCTCATCCTCCTCCTCCTCCACACGGCTCCCAATCTCCCTCTCACCATTTTGCCCAACCTCCACCTCCTTATCACCCTCCTCCTCACCGCTCCCAATTTTCCCATCAAACACGGAACCATCAATCTCCCTCTCACCATTAGGCGCAACCTCCTCCACCTCCACACTGCTCCCAATTTCCCTCTCAACACCACCAACCTCCATCTTTACCCCATCTTGGTCAACAACCTCCGAAGCTCCACCTACCTCAAGAGGAACAACAATGTCACTCTTCAACCCATTTCCATTTTCACCAGACTCACCAGCCCCCACAAGAGCATCTTCAGCACCCAATTGACCATCAAGAACACCCTCATCCACCTTCTGAATGGCATCAAAACCATTATCCAGACTCACCCCAGAAGGCACCGCCTCCTCCAACCCTTTAATCTCAGACTCCACAACCCCCACCTCATCCCCAACCACAGCAACCCCAGACCCCAACAAATTAACCTGCAAAGTATCCACAACACCGCCACCATCACCATCACCATCACCATCACCATCAGCATCGTCAGCGCCGCCAGAAGCCTCGACGAAAACCTCGTTAGTATCGCTGAAATCCCCCTTGTCAGGGGCTTTGTCGGAAACGACGTCGTCGGAGTCATCAGCGGAAGCGTCGTCGTCGTAAGTGACCTTGGCAATGGGCCTGAGAGCATCTTGGGAGGGAGAATCGAGGAAAGAGTCAGCAACGGCAACGGCAACGGCGACAGGAGAGTGAACAAGAATGGGCCTGGTGGGCTGGGCCTCGAAGCCCTCTTCGCCGCTAACAAAGCCATCGTTCTCAGAGTCGGTATCGGAGTTGGGGTCAATTTGGTAAAGAGAGGTTTGAGAATCCATTGAAGAAGAAGAAGAGATAAGGTTTTAGGATTGGGTTTGGCGCAGTAGTGAAGGGTTTTAAGGTGTAAGGATTAAGGGTGTGTTTGTTATATATCTCTCTCCTTTCTCGTTTCTCTATCTTCTATCCATCATGTTAACGAATCAGCTACAAGCATACAACGCTTTTCTTTTCCCACAAGGATATTTTTTTTGTTTTCTTTTTCCTGCTTTGCCAAACGCTACCTACAAAATTATTTCCAATAACCACTTACCCTTCACTCTTTATTTATTACTATATCTATTATTGCCTTCTTTATCCCCTCCATTACAATTACAATTTCCTTTCATCAATCATAAATGCTTCATCTTTCTCTTCTCTTCACTTTTTCATCTAAAATAAAAAATGGGTTTTCTTACAATCATTTCTCATACAAAATCATATACTATCTTTTTATAAACTCATTTAAATCTTTAAATAATTCAGGATTAATGTAACTCGTCTAGTGGTTGAAATTATTGTCAGTCTACTGATTAAAGAACATCGATGTGATACATATATAAAAATAAAAAAGAATTAAATTTCGTCTATGATATTGAAATTATATTTGATTGAAAGAAATTGTAACTTATAAATGTAATTTAATTATTATTTGTGAACAATAAAATTTGAAACATAATTTTTTTTAATATTATTCAAATCTTCACCAATGATCTCATTGTAGTGATTCAAAATTTTAAATCGAAAGTGTTTAACATGTATACAACAAAAAAAGATATAATTAGAAATAATGAATTAAAAGAATTGACATTAATTTATATTTAAGTGTCTTATGACTTTTTAATTATACATTAATGACTGTTATTACGTATTAAATTACTTAAATAATATTAAGTATTCATGAATTTTTAATGTTTATATTTTTTTTTCATTCCTAGAGTATCCAAATACACAAAGCAGGATTCGAACTCCTGACCTTTTGTTTAAGCGTGAATCAACCCCTACCGCTGAACCACTCTTGGAGTTTAATAATTATCATTTAATTTATGTATATTATTTATATGTTTTTTAATTTATTTATTTCTAAATATTATGTTATTAAATATCATATCACTTAAATATAAATAAATTTTAAAATTTAATAATTATTAGATATTAATTTAATTAAAGGATTATATTTCTAAAATTAGAAAGATTGAATATTTTATTTTAAAATAAAGGAACCAAAATCATAAATTTATAAAAATAAAAAAATTAAAAATACAATTTAGTGAATGTAAGATTTTCACTTCAATGTTTTAAATTTGTTAAATACTTTTAAAAAAACAAAAACATAATAGGATATGTTAAAAAAAATCAATATTAAAGACAAGTCTTAATAATGTTGGAAAATTCAATATTATCCTGAGTAATACAAATTAGTTAACATTATTCAAATTTTACATATAAATTATTAGTATATTTAACGAGAGAAAATTTATTTAAGTTAAATAAAATTATTAAGAGTGATGAAGAAAACAAAGGTGGTGGTCCCTTGTTATCCACCCTACCGAATAAAAACTTGTTTCGTGTTTATATCCGTACTTGTGTAGGTAATGGTAGGTATCTATAGCTACTTAATAATAATAAAAAAACAATAATAACTTAAAAACAGTTTTAAAATACTGTAACAATAATTTTAATTATTTTAACATTTTAAAAATTATTTAAATGGAACAAAACTAAAAAAGTGAAAAAAAATCTTGTTAATTAATAATAAGTAAAATAATTTTACAATAAAATAAATACTTATATTTGAATAAGGAAATCTAAGGGATTTGACACGAATAAACAATAATAAATACCTTTATAGTTTAAATGAAGTATAAATCTGGCTATTTAAATTATTTGTAACTTTTTTTTTTTAGAGGAAATTATTTGTAACTTGTAAGTACTCATTTTATCATTTATTTTATATTTGTTATGACTTCGTTTATAGATATTTGCAGCTATGAATATTTTTATCATCTTTAGTTTATATGTAATAAAAATTCTCGTTACAAGTATTAAACGCAAATGAAATAGTTATTTGTTATAAAAAAATAAGGATAAATAATAATTATAATTTTTAATTTTAAAAAATTTTAATTTGATATTTTATCTATATCATTAATAAAGAGGATTGTTTATTTAGTGTTCATATTTTTGGACACTTTTACTTTTATAATTACCTTTTATAAAATTATAAAATAATTTATAAATTCCATTTCGTAACCGTATGCATTTTTAATAATCATCCACTATTATATAATTTTATTATTTATTTTTTAAAAATAATTCACAAAAAATACGAAATGTTATTTATACGTTGATATTTATAAAATAACTCAAAATAGTTGTTTCTACTAAGTTTCTAACGATTAATGTTTTAAAAAAATGAGTTTACCATATTGACATAATTTCTAATATGTCAAAGGACTAAATTAAAACTATTTAAAATAAGAAAGCTGAAATTGAATTAAATTAAAAATATAAAGAATCAAATTGAACATAAATAAGATTGACTTTAACAAGTCAAATTCAATCCTTGTATTAAAACAAATACAACCAATTCCATCTGAAGAAAGTATGTCAAACCAATAAGGTTATAAAGCCTTCGATATTGTTTTTGTGAATTAATTTTAGTAAACAATTAGAATGTAAATTTTTTTATCTAACTAATTTTAATCATTTATTAGGATGTGGAGTTTTTTTTTTCTAGATTGATTTTGATGTAGTTGTTTTATTAGTGATTTAGCAAATAAATTTTTTGTTGTTGTCACATAAAACATTAACTTCACAAAATTATATGTGAGTTTATTTATTTTCCTATTCATTATTGATTGAAATACGTTTAATATTTTTTTATAGATTATTCTAGTTCTAATACCACTTTGTGGAATTGTGCTAAAAGCTTGAATTATAATTTTATTTTCTCTCATTATCTTTTCAAATATGTTTGATTTGATTCGTTATATTTTTTAATAAGTTCAATTTTATCTTTTATTGCATCAATAACCATTTCTATCAAGTTTCAAATTAATGATCAGGTCCAAAAAAAAAATTTCATTTTGATTATTATAGACTTAATAAAAAAATCACTTTGAGTTATTTCATAAACATGGAAGA
The DNA here is from genome assembly GCF_000230855.2 of Cajanus cajan. Classification (NCBI taxonomy): domain Eukaryota; kingdom Viridiplantae; phylum Streptophyta; class Magnoliopsida; order Fabales; family Fabaceae; genus Cajanus; species Cajanus cajan. The sequence continues at coordinate 81,598,639 of NC_138518.1, forward strand.
TTAAATTGATTTTTTTTAAAATTAAATTACCAAATTGAATCTTAAAAAAATTAAGATAAAAGTAATGTAATTTACTATAAAAACAACTACGTGCTTCTTTGCTTGTTCTTCTGTGTTATCTTAGACTTCTATGTTGTAACGTGTGCTTTTATTAATCCATATTAACTTGATTGATATTTATTACAAGTGAAAATAAAATATTTAAATATAAATTTTTATTAAATAATTTTTTTATGAATTTTTATACAAGTTTCAGCAGTTAATTTAACTAAAACTTTGTGTTTTTTTTTATGAAGTTCTCATAAAGTTAATATGAATAATCATAATCAAGTTTATGTATAGCTGTTAAAATGAGTTAAAATTTGTGAGTAAACTCGACTCATCACAAATTTTAGTCGAATTGGATTAGAAAATTTTGGACAATTTTAGTTATAAGAAAAATTTAACTTGACTTACCACGAACCAACTCATGGTAAGTCGGGTTGGCTCACCTATATATATATATATATATATTTTTATTTTTATTTTTTATTTTATGTTTTTAAATATTAATTTATGTGATTATACATTTATATTATTGATTAAATTTTATACATATTAATTGTGAATTATGATAATTAGAGTCAATTTGATATTATTTGTCAATATTTTATGTAACAACTTTGGTTTTACAAATTGATAAGATATCTAATTTTTTTTTGACATTTTATTTGTCCTATTTGTTAACGTAGTTGTAATTCTAAAATATAAGATCATAATATATATTTTTTATAAAGTTCAATAATTTTTATTTTACTTAATTTTTTTTTTAATTTAAGTGAGTCAACTCGTTTAATTCACCAATCCGTGGTGAGTTGAGCCAAGTTAACTTTTTTTTTTAAACTCATCTAAAAGTGAGTCATGTCGAATTAACCCACTCTAATGCTCTTGATTAAATTGCTATTATTTTATTCCACGTGGAATGCTTGTCTTAAGAGGAATTTTTTGGGCTACAAAGCATCTTAAACCAATCACCACAAGAGTTTATTGACTAATATTTCTCTTCTATGTCATTAGTGTCTTAATTAATTGGACCATTAGATACCTCAATCACAATCTAGTTTGGCCACGTCTCGCAGTTAAAACTTGCTCATAGAATTAATAAAATCTTTATAGTTTTAATAAAAAATACCTCAATTACAATTAATTAAAAACTTCTACTAACAACTATTACTTTCTGTCTTCACCTAATCTTTTACATTATTCATTTAAATGGAATAAAATTGAAACAAAGCCTCCCATTGGTTCTGCCATTTAGTTGTGAATCATGTCGAGAAGGGTCATTCCAAATTGTTCTCCAAACTCAAAAAAAAAAAAACATTTTGGCATCTAAGACAAATCTAAAACCCTTATTGGTTATTGTTTCTGCCACTCACCAAAACACTTTTGTTCTCATTTTCTGTTATATGTGGTTGGACACACTATCTTCCCCACACATGTAAATACCTCTCCATTAAAGTCTATGAAAGTGACTCCAAAACTGGTGCCAACATTAGTTCACTAAATATATCTTGTTCTTACGATGACTGTAACTAAAACAAAAAATTATTTTTACCTATGACTAGAAATATTTAGTGTAAGTAAAACTTAAGTATAATTATACTTAAAATTGTGTGTTGTAAGTAAATTAATTTACAAAGTCGTTATTATATAATTCACTTAATAGACTGATACATCGTTTATGGATAAATGTAAAATAAACATGTAGTTACAAATTTTTAACTTTTAGTAATTATTTATGTCTATTACTGCATTTTTTTTAGTGGTTCTTGGTGAAGCATGAATAGTATCATTCATGGGATGGAGCATACTTAGACTGCATAAATTCCATTCATTCATTGGAGAGTAAAGACTCAGTTTTGGGCTTATTCAAGCAAAGTTGGTAGTATCATGAATGAGCTCAGATACAGTAAAATATTTTTGGTGACTTTACTCCAGATTGTGGAGTTTTTGCAAAAATAAAAAATAGAGATGAGAAAGCACCTGATTCAGTGATCAACACACCATCAGAGTTTGATGCAGCTTCTCAGATTTCTCTTTGAAACATACTCTAATTTATTTCGTGAGCAAGTGATAACATAATGACTTAAAAAACAAAAGGAAAATCGCTCTTTTCTTTCGGCCTTTGAGTTTCTGTGTATCTCTCATGCGTCTTTCAGAAATTAAAGAGGAGTGTCTCAAGTTTTTTTTGTTCTGCAATTGTTTGTAACTAGAACAACGTACGTGTGATTACAAATGTAGTTTTTTGTAAGTAGAACAATGTTTTTTGTCTGACTATTGTTCATATCTCTAAAATCCTTTGGATTTCTGTTTAGTTATTTCCTTCTCTAAATCTTTTCTTTTGTTACACTTTTGTTAACTTGTAAAACTACACAATGCATAACTAGAATCAACATTTATAGAATCAAATCTCTTAATTAATATACTGGTTGTAAGATCTTTTTTAAAATATGAGAATCCACTTAGTTTTCTTAAGATTAGTTTTTGTTAATATTAAAATAATGTTTTGATTAATAAAAAATACATCTCGTAAATACGTATTTATTTATTTTATTCTTGAGACATGGCATGGAAATTGAAAAAGAATTTTCAATATTTATAGCATTTAATAGATCAAGTTTCTATTTCCTTAATTGCTTAGCCACCAGCTTTTATGACAGCAAGAATTTATTAAACTGATAAAACAAGGGAGGAGTTAGATACTATTGTGAATTGAAGGTTGCTACACAAAAATATATTAATTTATCTTCATATCAATTCTGCTGTTGAAAGTGTTTTTTTCTTCGTCTTCAAGGAATTAAAGAGAATATATACGTTACTTCTGTTTAAATTAAATCAAATTATGGATTTTAAAAAAATTGAATCAAATTCTACTAAACGTTAGGATAAGTTGATCAGTATTATGAATTAACATAGTGTTTTTTTTATATTATAATATTGAGAAAAGTATTGTATTAAAACTATTTCTTTTAACATTTTTATTTATTTATCAAATCTAATGTTATTGGTGACATAAAAGATTAAAATAATATTTTTAAAATTATATAGATTAAAAATAATAATTTTAAATTTAAGGAAATAAAAATAAATTTACTCTAAATTTAAGCTACTAAAAACATATTTAAATTTAATTTTTTTTTATTAAAAAGTATGGAAATTAATTTTTTAATGTTCAAATTTTATGCTTATTTTTTCTCCTATGAGAGATGCAACTTCCGAAATAAGTAGTCGAAAATTTTCTAAAACCATAAAAAATACACATGTTAATTTATATAAATAAAATATTTATTAATAATTAAATTTACAACCAATACACACGGTTGGAATATGTTTCAAAAGGTGAGTTTCGAAAGATATATCATTATTCTTCTCCTATACCATCTTTTGTTCCAACACGCAAAACATAAATACTTATTTTGACAAATTTAAAAATTGTGAAACCTCAATTATAATAAAGAGACCCTTTTATTATAATTCAAGAGCAGAAAAATTAAAAAAGAACATGCTCAAATTTCAGAATGGGACCGACTAAATCATTCTATTAATTACAAGCTTCATGTTGGTATTTTAATTATATATTTTGGAAGAAAAAAAAAACTGATCAAATCAAGACACAACTTAATATATATTTGATTGATTAATTAAATAGAAAGCAATTTATTCGGGGTTTTTTTTAATAATATTTGAATTACAAGATATTTATTTAAAATAAAATTAATATAAAGTGACATGAATAAGTTAAAGTTATTGGCTTTTCTAGATTAATAATGTCTCCTTGGATTTGTCACGCGACCGGAACGGAAGTAGTATAATTTGGGTACCTTATGTTTAAATTGTAGAAAGGATAATGTAATGTCGTAATGGATGGGATTTCTTATGAATTTTGTTTCTATGTATTCTTGTCTTGTTGTTTTCTTGGTACGTGTTGCTACTTTCTTCCTCTTGTTCCTCATCTTAATTGAAAGGTCAAAATTAAATATTTCTTCCTTTAATTCATTTTTCAATTATTTTACTACTTAAATATGTTTTTATTTCAGATATATATAATAATAAAAACGCGTTTCAATTATAATTTTATAAAAAGTTATTAATTTTCATTCCAATTCAGAATCATTAATTTATTCTTGTAAAATAATAAAACTTTGGTCTTGGTTTTGGTTTGATCTTTTGTAAAATATTTTTTTTTTACAAAAAAATAATTTTGTAAATTAATTTATCTTTTAAATTTTATTTAATACAATAAGTTATACGTGTATATGTCTATTGATTGGGCTAGATGGTCGGAGAGGCCCATATAAGCAAAACCCGATTGAGAAGTCCTTTAATATTGGTCCCTATTTGAAAATTGAGATGGTTGGTATTTTTATGGCTTGATAAAGCCCTAAAATCTAAAAGATGCATTTAAAATCAAGTTCTTGAATTTTCAAGAACGTTTGGTGACGTTGGTCTTTGTAGTGCCCCTTTATTATGTTGACTTGGATCCGAGAATTTTAATAGATGCATATGCATCAAGATGGATTCTTTATTTGAAAATTGAGATGGTTGGTTGAAAACTTAAGACAAAGATGCATTCAAGAAGGTTTGATTTTGTCTTGATATGACTTGTATGGTTGTGTTTTGTTTTAATCGGAAAATCCCAACTCTATGCTTGAGACTTATGAATGCTTAAGCCTTATGATCCTAATTTCATTAGGTATATGGGTTTAATTATACTTATGATTCAGTTTGATGTGTTATTTTTTTATTTTTTTTTGGAGTGAAGCATGATGGCAGATCCTTTACAGTGCCATCCACCTATGAGGTGAAACACAAAATTGCATTGATATCTTTTTATATTTCTCAAACAACTTACAATGAAATAATTGTTTTATTACTTTTTTTTTTATGGTGTTATCTTTTTAAAATAGCAAAATAATATTATGCATATAGATGATAATAAAAAAATTATAAAATGTTGTATATACGAATATAAAATAAGTTAATATTTATAATGATTATGGTGATAGAGGATTATGAAGATCAATTAAAAACGAATTAAAAGATCATGTTAAGGATGTCTTGTAGAAACGTAGAGATTGAAATAGGAAGACTAAATAAAAATAGAAAGAAAAATCTAGAGAAAGATAATTATCAAGAAATTTAGCTTATTCTTGACAATTTTCTTATTTTATGCTTCCCTTTCAATTTTACATGTATTGTAAAGGATTTAGTCTTCCTTTCTCAATCTCCAAGATTTTAAAAGCCATCAATCTTTTGTTGGTCTTTCTAATGTTCCATCACTGTGACTATATTCTTGTTAAAATTATTTTTTCTCTCACTATTTTATCTAGAAAATTTGGAATATAATTTTATAATCATTTTATAAAGGAAATACTATTTATTATACTTATTAAGTTTTAAAATTTTTTTGTTTATTATTATGAAAACATTAAATTAATATTCCAAAACTTAACATTGCAATATTTGATTGTTATTTAAAATTATAAATATTATTGTCTTATTTTTTTTTGTAATAATAATATTGATCGTGCATTTTTTATCATGTAAAAAATATTAAATTCATTTAAATGAATATTTTTAAAGTTTTTTTTAGTTATATATAGTGTAATTTTTTTTAATGAATGGAACCTTTTATTAGAACCTTTAGGAAATCTAATGTAGGCAAGGTCCACATTAAGTGCATTACAAATAAAATTTGGAACTATATAAAAACATAAAATTCTATGGACAAATTAGAATTATGATCCACTAGTCTATTCACTACTTGATTTGCCTCCCGAGGTACATGCACGTCATTAATATCATGTAAATCAAGTAAGATAATGTGTAATTTAAAAAAATAAAATAATCTTAAATAAAAGTAGTTGCAAAATAAGATGGTAATTATTATTAACAAAGTAAATGATAATTAACTTTTTGTATACGTATTTATTTTTTCTATTTTATATTTAAAAATATGATGGTGGAAAAAAATTAATGTATAATAAAAGGGTTTAATGTCTAAAAATGTGAAAATCAAATGGAGGTATTCTCTTTATATATAGCATAGATTAGATAATTTATCATTAATACATTTATATTTTCTTGTCATGAATCCACCCACAAGTAACTTTGAGTATGACAAAGCCTCCAAGTCATATATTTGTGAATTATTTCAAAAGAATGAAATCTCACATTGTTTAAAACTAATAAAACATAAGTATTTATATAATAAAATGTGTGTTACACATTCAAAGAGACAAGAAATATGTAATGAGTTTGTGCACATGAGAATAAATCTTGTAGACTTGTTGCGATGTAAATCATTTAATTTGTCCCCTCTTTGTACATGTAGTTATAGCATCCAAGAATATCCTTATTTTTCAAGCAGTTTTTGACATTTTGTTTAGTTTTTTTTTTTGGAAACAACAAAGGATATTTTATTTATTTAATAGCACTAGAAGTGCAATTCATATTACAAAAAATCCCACTTAGTTAATCGTAATATGAAAATATCATATTCCAGATTACTAGACAATCAAAATTTGTGTTGTACCCCTCAAGTCTAATATGGACCACCAGTATATGTACACATTCCAAACCCTCCTTTAGCCCCTTCATCTTTTCTGTGACTCTATACACGACCCATACCCGCATTAATTGCCATTAGAAGTTTAGAAATTAGACACCTATTAAATATTCTACCAATCACCAACAATCTCACGCATAGACCCTTGGATTTCCTGCCTTTTATCCATGACTTCCCCCATCCATTATACAGCCACCTGGGTCCGTTTGCCATTGTGTATAACTGTATCTGAATTGTTTGTTCAGTGATAGCCACCTCCAGGTATCATTTTTTATTTCCTGGATACATTTTTGGATTTGTTTAGTGTTCTAGGAAGTCCTACTAGTGATGTCCATCATCTTTCCCATTGACATCTTGAGTCTTCCTCAAACCAAAACCACTTTAGTGTGTGTTTGAAAATCAATTTACACTCACATTTTTTTTGCACCAAAACACGTGTGTACCCAAACATATAATAACACTCTTTTGCAAACAAATCACATCCCAAGTCATTTTCATTATCTCCCCAAATGAACTTGTGACAAGATTTATCAATATCAACTAGGTGTAGAGGGAGGGGGGGCCTAAAGGGGTCATGGTCCCCTCACCCCCCTATTTTTTTTTAAATTTAATTTAAAATTTTTTAACCTCCCAAAATTTATAAGTTGATAAATGAAGATTTTCATGTTAGTTTACACTTGGGAAAAGAAAAAGAAAAAGAAAATATAGGATTGACATATAATGTGATAGAAAGAGATTTTAAAAAAATACAAATAATAATTAACTATTTATAATGTTAAAATATTTACACATAAGTGTTAAAAAATAAAAAAATCTTTGTGACACCGTCTACCATACATGTTATAATAAGCACAAAAATTTAAATTTTTAAAACAATTTTTCTAGAAAGAAGTAAATTGAATATATAAACAAGTATTTAAGAGGGATATTACATTACAACTAAAACATAATGATACTCCAACAAGAGCTCCTAATAAAAATAAATAACATCAAAGAATTCATCATCATGTCCTAAACACAAGTGAATAACTGAAAATTCAATTTCTAACTACACCCTGATATCACATCTTATCATAGCACAATCCAACATAAGGTTTAGGCATCATCACTAGTATCATCAACATCATAATAAATCTCACCTACAACAACATACATACAAAATAGATACAAGAAACAAAGAGTGAGAAATATCTCATTCTCGTTCATAACGTAAAATATAATCAAATAATCAAACACAACAAAAATGAGGCAACAAGAATGTAGTAATAACAAGACATAGTGTTAACAATTTATCACAACGAGGTACAACATAGGTAGTAATCTAACATATTCTAACACAAAAATATCAATGATTCCTCACACAGTTCCACTTTACACACATGATGCAATGGACATGAACTACAAAATATACATGTATGTGGTTCTAGTAAAATCACACCGTGGTGCATTGCCATACGACAACATACAAAGTAGCTTAGAAGATCATGTCAGGTCATACCCTTATCGCACTCTACATTAGGAAGAGATATACCAGGACATATCGAGATATACAAATGGGTAAAATTAGGGCTTCCAAACCTAGTTATTCCAAAGGTCATGGTATTCTTAAACTTTTACGCAAGTAAGACTTTTTCTGACAGCGTATTTCCTATCATACCCATCCAAAACAATAATTATGCATAAGATACATGTCACACAATACTCAATATCACATCATTTCATCACAACCACATCCACAACTATATATCCATAATTGATTATCACATGTTCACCTCGTTGCTAAGCCTCAACTTAAACTTCCCATTATATGATTCTCTTGGGATTCGTACACAATAATATACCAATTTGTCAATGCTAGTTCACATCATTCAAATCTCACATATCATAGTTACATACTCAACATACCATACTCAATTATCAACATTAACTAGTACAAGAGTTACATGTTCATAGTTTAAAGATAACAATTACACAACATCATCTAACACATCTCAAGAGAAAATAATTATGAAATCATCTAATCATATGTTAATACATCAATTATAGTCACTAAGAGATCAATACCAAACTAAGCATTTAAATTAATGACTTAATTAGTTTAGCAATATTATTGATAACACATTAATTCTCTAGACATCGTTATTACCAAAACATCTTAAGTCGTTAATCATCAACTCATATCATAATTTATTCACAATTATTTTTCCCTATGATTTCTCTTTCCTAAAACATTGATGTAGAAACATCAAATCATTCATAAGATTAAATACTTGGATAAAGTTATTCGTTATTACTATTCATAAACTGTATTTCCATTCATTATTATTTTGTTCTTAACAATTTCTTTTTTTAATTTTTCATGTCTAATATTTGAATCGATTGTCTTTAATATCTATTTTTATGTGTATTTATTAAGAAATTAAGTTGGCATTTCTAGTATTACATATTATTAATACTATGACAATGCATGACACTTCTAAAAAAATTATATATTTTTAAAACATTATTTATCTAAAATATCATGGTTGCGAAATTGCTTTATACTTATTTTTTAATTTTCTTTTTTAATTTTTTATTCTGTTTATCTTTTTAAGATAGTAAAATAATTTTATTATTGTCTGATTTTTATAATAATAATAATAATAATAATAATAATGTGTTATTCATCATATAAAAATATTTAATTTATTTAAATGAATTTTTTAAAAGGTTTTATAAAATAGTGATTTAATTGAGCTTAACGTGTTAATGCAGTAACAATTTTTTTAATTTTTTTTTTCAGTTACAAAGAAAGGAAGATAAAATAATAAATAATACGCAACATTTTTATTTCGTGACCCGTGAATTAAAACAACTGTGAATCTTATTTATCAGCTATTGAACATAAACAACTAGCAATATCCATCACCAATCATGGTTGAACTCCTTCTAACTGTCTCTAGCAAGGTAAATAAACATGATCCAACCAAACTAAACATGGCTTCGGACAATCTCTAATCTCTCTACAGTACCAAAATACAAAAGAAATGCTCAGCATAAAATCTCTCCCCTACCAAAGGCCAATATTTGATAAAATACTTCAATTTACATTTTACCTGCATCATGCGACATTCTAACGGACCTACCACACATAACCAACAGTATTGTACAAAGCCAGAATGAAGCAACAGTGGGATATCCAAGGCAGGTATTATTGAACTTGTGACATACAACAGATCCCCACTGTCTAAGTTATTGTCATTTCAGTAGCTTTAGGATGTCCTATCTGATGATGAATTAAGATCATTTTTATCAGAATTGAGATTGATATTGGATTGTGATTTGTCAGCTGATGCCACATCATTTTGCTGATTCTCGTCTTTCTTTGAATTCAGAAACCGACCACCACATCCTCTTGGTCTTCTCAGTGCATGAATGTGTCGAGATTCGTGCAAGTATGGCTGCAAGATTTCTTGTGAGAACAAGTACCTCCAGAGTGGAAGCGAAGCAAGCAACTTATAACGATAGCAACACGAGTTTTGGTGTCATAAAAAAGATGCACAGAATGACATACCTTCCTATTCCTTGTAACTTTCTTTTCTGATTCAGCTTTTGCACGGGATTGTCTGCGTCTTAATATACCACGATATTGCTTTGCATTGACAAACACCGGCTCCTCAACTGCATCAGTTGGCAGAGGAACACCAGCTTGCTGAATTCCCATTAACTGAAGATGGACCTGGCACAGGAAACGGTTCAATAATTGGAAGATCAGAAAAGGGCACATGAAGCCACCACAATATTACTAGAATCAACATTGAAGAATTAGAGCAAACCATTGGCTGTCCACTATAGGCTTGTGGGGGATAAGTTTGGGTATCATAGGTTGCAAAGATGCTTCTATAATAAGGATCTGGATATGGATATACAGCTGGTACCTTCAATTAGACATGAAAGTAACATGAATAAATCAGTAAAATGCATAAACATTTTACATTCTAAATTTAAATACCAAGAACAATACCGGTGCAAACAGTTATTCTGAACAAACTATTACATCACATCTAAATAACAACGCACCAGTACTTGCTCAGGAAATTATTCATTTACCTTCAATAGCCATGAGCCAACGACAAAAAACTCTGGTTTCTTAAAAAACAACCTTAATTAACCAAACACAACTTATAAAGAATACTTATTTATAAGAAAATTTTCAGATTGCAATCTCATTATTATTATTATTTGCCAGACTAGAAGACTCGAGTCTTTGCATGCCAAAGTAGGTACCAATTAAGAAATCCAGTTATTAACTATTACAAGATCGATAAATTTATGCCATCCATCACTCCTTTCATATAATAGCTACTTTCAAATTAGCTTGTTGTGAAACATGGGGAATGCCCACCTTCACGGATAAAAAAATAAAAAATGTAAAAATGCCAATTTATTCATGAATTAGAGGAAGAATAAACCTGGGGAAATTTTTCATCATGATTTGCTAATATTCAGAGTCAATTTGCTTCAATGACAAAACAACAGCAATGTGTGTCTATCTTATACCTACAACAGGCAAGACATGGAGGATGGCATCCAATAAAACATTCCTTAGTATTTCTGGAAGTTATTAAATATTAGAACGCTAATTCAATAAGGACTGATGGTGTCAAATCATTGAAGAAACATATTTTGATATTTTAAGAAAAAATCAGAAGAAAACCGAAGAAACTTAAAGTTCATACCATTGCATGCCCAGTTCCAAGCTGGCTAGGTGTTGCATACTGTACATTGACAATCTGGTTACTAATACCTGGATCCGAAATTCCATTTGCAGATGGGGACTGCATTTGGGATTCTGACTGCTGCTGCCCATCATCTTCATTATCTGGATAAACATTTTGCTACATAAGTTCAGACAGTACATTTGTGCTTGGGATGAAATGAAGGAACAAATTAAACAAACACCAAACTAATACTTTAAGGGGTAACTGATATTTTCATCCCATACCATGAGACAAACAAAATAATAACAGGGAAATGGATAAAGCAGAGACAAGAAAGTTGAGTAATTACAACAATATGTAGATGGATATGAATAATATCTAAAGACTAATATAGTCTAAATCCCTTTGCAATCCACACCCTCCAGCGAGGCAGAGAGAGAGGAAAAAATCAAATAGACATTTAGCATACAATACATGAATACATTCATAGTTCTTGGTACTTACAGTTCACTTTCAGTCTTTTACATGTTAAAGTTTTATAAGGTTCTACTCTAATGAACAACAAAGCAATAACAATATACTGACATATTTTGTAGGTCAGAAGGGAAGCCAGTGCAGGAGTTGGTTAAAAACAAAAATGGTTGCAGGATTAGAGGAGTACGAGACTTACAAATGTTGAAATAAGTTTTGAAGTTAAAATAATGAAGTAAAATAAGATACTTGAAAATTTAAAGATAGTGTAATATGAAGCCAAGAGTGAAAACTAAAAATATAATAGCTAGGATATGTTGATAGCAGTCCCTAGGCAACACATTAAAACAAAGATGCTCCTCAGAAAACCAGCAAACACAATTACACACAACATAGTTGCAAAACAAGAAAAAGATGAGGCATAAATCATTTTATGCAGCTTCTGTGAAAGAGTATGAGTTCAATGACTTACATGATTAAAAGTTACTTGGGCAAACCCAAAAGATGGGGAGCTAAAGATCTATGATATTGAGTGGTCAATCTCATCTCATGACAAATAGTAATTTTCGTAAGGCAACCAATACAGAAAAGGTAACCCCCAGTGCAGTTGTCTATGAATTGTAGCCCAAGTTTAAAAGTTTATAGAAAGTAAGAAACATGAGTTTTATGTAAATAAAGAGCTTAACTTTCTTGTCACCAAAAAAATAAGAACTTAACTTTCTGTTTCTGAAAATTATCATTTTTTTTCTTTAAGGTACTCTTTTTTACCATTTCTTATGATTTTCACAAAGGAATAATTTCATCACACATAAAAAACAACATTAAAGAAGATTTTACTGCACTCAACTGTAGTTATTCATCTTTTTCTCTTCAACTTTACTAATTTCTCCTGAATAGAAATTTCTCCATTAATAATTCCATTAGACACAAAAACACCAATGATATTGCTCCGTATGTTGTTAAGTAAACTTGGGATATGCAGGTACACATTATAAATGGAAAATTTACAGACAGTAATATAATACATTGGATCAAGAATTTTGTTCATGTAAAATACCAGTAAGGTCGTGAGCAGAGGTCATGTTTCCTGAAGCACGGAACACTGTCCTAATCTGGAACCAGAACAGAGATTATTAACAAAACTTAGGAATATTTCAGCTACATGTTATACAGATAAAACAAAGCAGTATAAACAGCAATCAAAATTAAAACACCAGAAGCCAACAGTACAGTTCTTCAACTGAATATATATATTAGCTATACTATATGTTAATATATCCATAAAGCCAGAAATAGAGACAAAAGCATATATCAAAGATGGGATGGACTATAGAGATGAGATCACAAATAAGAGATACAGACAGAAAAAAAATGATTGAGAGAATATAACAAATTTGCTACTATGTGTTATAGTTGTTCATTAGCTCTTTTAGCATAAGTAGAAGGAATTAAAATATAAAGGAAACTTAACTATAGATAAAAAAATATCAGATAAAGGAAAAAATATAAAAAGATACAAGAACATCCAACAGATCTGTTTTCTCAGGCTTTCAAAGAATTCATGATGCACCTATTATTGTTAGCCACATATCCAAACTGGAAGTAGAACACAATTAGAAATATATTGATCATTTGATCTTGGGTACTTTGCACATGCTATCAATTTAGGGTTGATATAAATCACAAGGAAATTATGTTAGGCAATACTACACAGCCATTAAGCAAAGTATGCAACCACTTTGTGGACAGAGGATCCAAATCAAAATTTACACAAACTGAATTTAGTATTCCAGTGAGCGGTGAGCCATGTGTCTTCATATAGGCAGGTTATGTTCTCATGCAATTTATTGCAACTTGCAAGAAGTTATTAATTCAGTTAAGTACTAGAAAATCTTAGTAAACATATATTAAAAATAATCTTAATATCCAAATGGGATCGGAGGATCATACTGCATCCAGTTTCTTATCAAAGATCCATCTTTTGACCAATTTTAACAATGTTCTAAAATCTAAATGTTAGTACCAAAATTCTTCAGATCATTCTGTGAATATTATCGCTGACTAGTTTTGTGGGTCACATCATGTTCCAACACAACACCACCAAGTCAAATTCTTATAGCTTGTAGAAACTCATTTACATTTATCGTGCATGTTAACAAAATGGAAGCATAGAAAACATTTACTTTTACATTTATTATACACTGCAACAAAATGTAACGTACTATCCTAATATTTATGTTGGAATGATGGTTAGTACTGCAAAATTAATGCTCCAGACATTTAGCCTGGGTCATGGGTGTGTGTGTTAGATCCCATAGAAGTAGCCCTCATATTGACTTGGCAATCTTCCCACCTTGAGTTAGCTATGGCATTTATGCTAGGCCTAGTCCATTCCCATTTCTAACAGTAACAAACATAGTGTTATTCAAGTTAGGTTCCACAGGTTTAAAATAGTAAGAGTCATTAGATTTGAAATTAAAAACAGTGGGTACTTCAGGAACCTATGTAATTTGCACTATGATCTAAATTTTTTCAAACAATCATAGGTGTATTCAAGTGAAGTTCACAATGTTTAAGTGATATCCAACTTTCCCATTACGTAACAGACTTTGAATCCCAAGTAACCCACATGTAAAATGAAGAAAAGATAGCACCAGAAAAAAAGGAAGTCGCGAAAAATTTAGCATGGCTCAACATACATCAAGCTATAGGCATACGTCCATGAGAGAAGCACACAAAATTCTCTCTGATCAAGGAAGATTAAAAGGTGTAGCCACTCAACACTCAAAAGCAAAGAGATTTTCGAAGATAATTGAAAACCAACAAACAGAATAAGAAATTCGAAAATGAGGAAAAATAGGGTTTAGAGATTGGAAATTAACCTTGCAATTGCAGCAGTTGAATTGGTGGTGTTGTGGGTACACAGGTACTACGCTGGACCCTCCCTATCCACACCAATTCGCAATTCCCTCAGATCCTTTCTTTCTGTGTGTTTCTTCGATGTTCGCCACACAATATTCTCTTCTCTTCAAAAACAACTTTTTTATTATTCTGCTTCAAAACAATACCAAACAAATACTTTGTTAGGTCTTACCTCAATTGAAAATATATGACCTCGTTTAGCTTATGTTATATTTGCCTTGTCCTACATTAAAACATAGCCTAGCCTACATGTATACTTTAAGGCTTATTTTGAATTTAGAAAAAAATATATTAAAATATGTTAGGTTTTTACAAAAATCAAATCTAAATATACTTAAGGTTTAACATGATATTCTCGATGATGATTTATTTTGAAAACATTATATCTTTGTTTTTATAAAAAAGCTTATGTAAGATTGCTTATTCAATATGTCCTTATACACTTTTGTTTATCTTTTATGAGTGAGTCATAATTCAATACGAGCTTAATGCCAACCCAAAAAAATATTTAATTTAATAAATTAGTCCGATCTATTATATTTACATTCAATTCATTATAAATTAAACTAAACTAGTTGAATCATCTTAAAAAATAAAACTTAAATGATAAGAGATTTTGAGTAGTGTATACATGTTTTAAGCTCAAGTTTGGTTCCCATCACTAACCATTATGCTATTAAGATTTAGTAATAATCTGTTTTAAAGTAAAACTAAATGAAAAGAGATAGAAACGAATCATATAATGCTCATAGCATTTTAATGTGACCTATGCCTAATCAACAGGACCATGACAAATTGAGAATAGCATTCACTTTTTATTTTGAACAATCAACATCCTTAACTCTCAACATTTAGTTTTAGGTCTGCAAGTCTTTAAAAGTGGGCCTCAAAAGCCCAACACAAACATAAAGATGCGTTCATGGCTCAATTCAGGAATTAAAAAGAAAATTTAATTTTGATTAATATTACTATAAACGAACAAGGTTCAAATAATGGGATTTAAATTTGTGTGCAATGATCAAGGGAACGTAAGTAATGTTACAAAATAAATTCTATTCTCCAATATGAGTTATGGTCCTTATGGAGCATCCATAAAAAAGCAGTTCTATTCATAAATTAAAAAGATGAACAAAAAATAGTTTATCAATTTTAAAGTATAAAGTATAAAGACTAAAATCAAATTAACAAAAAATAAATAAAAATTCATCCATAAATTTAAAATATAAAGACTAAAATCCAGTTAACAGAAAAATGAAAGGACCTAAAACACATTTTATCCATAATAGATTAAATTTAACATTGAGCTAATTAAAAAAAGTAACACCGTACCACAACTAAAAAAATAATTTGATACATTTACATAAACCAAACAAAAAAAAAATGTCATTAGCTCATAGCTTTTTATTCCAAACTCGTTGGATGAAAATTGTCTCTTTAACTTTTTTTTTGGTCCAAAAAAAAGTAAAATAGCATTGTTCTGATTTATAAAGCAAATTGAGAAAATACTTTTTTTTTATATTTTAAAAAAAATGAAGTAAAGTATGTTTTAGGTTCTTCAAGATTTTTTCAAAATCGGGTTTATCCCCTAAAATAGTTGTTTTTGGTTTGTATATTTTTTAAAGTCTAATGGATTTCATATCTTACAAGATGGAAATGAAATATCGAAGAAGAAATTAATCATATTACATAAATATAAAACCAAAATCATCATTTTTAAAATGTAAGGTCTTAAACCAAATTTTATCAAATGAGACTTAAAACACATCTTACCTAAAAAGGAAAATCTAGCTATTTCCCAATAGATCAATCCTATTATCATGTAATTATTATACATTTAAAAACAAAAACTTACTATTTATTAAGTAATTTTTTAAAGACTAAAGCGTGTATGGCCCACTTTACTTCACGTTGGGCCGGCCTTGTACTTATATGGCCCACTTTGTTCTCTATTTTGGTGATGTACTAAAAATATCAAAATGAGGCAAAAGTTGAATACAATCCATCTCCCATGAACCTACTTTGGTGGATGAGCTAACAAAATGTACATATACAATATTATTTCAAAATATATTATTCCCAATACAATTTTTTATATAATTTTATTATTATTATTTTCTCCTCATCAAATTATTCATTTTATCTCACAATTTTCTCTCTCTCTCTCTCTCTCTCTTCTTTTCCTTATCTCACTCTTATTTACAAAAAAAAAAAAAAAAATTTGTACAAAATTGAGTCACAAATACAATTTTATCTTCTGCATGCATATCCTCAACAACCAAAATTTTATGGTCCAGCTACCTTTCAACCCTAACAACATTTCAAAGGCAAGCCAAACCAAGTGAATGAATGGTAGGTTGCACTTTAAAGTAGGTGCAAGTGCAAATAAAAAGCATAGTCATCATCATCAACACCAACATTCCCTCAGTTTGCAGGGGTTTCTGTTCTCTCATATCAACATCCATCACTTTAGAAGAGGTTGATTGACCACCCCATGTATGATGTATCCCTCCATGCATACAAACAAGGAAACATCATCAAACACAAAATGCATGGCAGCTTTAATTATGCCTTTCCATGTGTTATATAATGAGGATTATACCATAAAATATAATATAGGTTTCTGCATTATAACAAAACCAAACGATGCTCCAATGTTTGAGTAATCGTTACACAACCAACAATGATGATTGAATATTTGAGTGTTGTGTCTCGTTCTTTGCTTTATTATTTTATTTTTTTTTGTAAATTATAAGTTTGTTTCTTGATACCAATGACACGGTTTTCTAAGCAAAAAAAGAAAAGAAAAACACGAAAAAAATATTATGAATCGATGTGTCATTATTGAATTAATAAACATACACCGAACTATTACATTTACTACTAATTTTGATCAAATATACAATTATGAATCTTAAATTAATAAACAAATATTTTAGTGAATTTTGAATAAATTTATTTGAGTTTTAAAAATTACAATTTAAATATAACAATATTATTCGGCTTGAAAGTGTTTTTTTTTTTAATTTATATAATAGATAAGTTCAATCATAATCATATAAAATTAATATTTTAGCATGGATAATATACATATTGCATAAACTAAATATTTATTATATATAACTAAAATTTATAATAATTATTATACATATAAATACTAAACTTGAGTCTATAAATTATATTTTAAATTTATATATGTAGATATTTTTAATTATATAAAATAATATTAGATTTATGATAAATATTTTATATAGTGACATGATATTAATTTGAAATATGAATAACTTATTTTAAAATAAAAACTTATTTTATAAACAAATATAATACATAAAAATTAAATTATATAAAAAAATTAAAAAAAATTCTAAAAATTCTCTTGTCAAAGAAATTTTTTTCAAAATAATCTTGTGCAAAAAAATTTTTTAACCACGATATTAATATAGAGTATCTCTAATAAAAGTAGTGACTAATTTATATATAAAAGTTATGCTAACCAATGTTGATACTCTCACACACAATATATATAATCATAATGTTTAATATATATGAGCGAATTAAAAAAAATTAATAATAAGTTTAATAATTATAAGATTCAATTTCTTTTGTATGTGACAATCTTTTCCTCCACTCTCAATTTTTATTTTATGATTTGTATACATAGTTTAGCACTACTTAGAAGTTGTTTGAAGAAAAGGTTGATATATTTTGACATGTTAAATATTTTTTGAAGAAATTAAAAAATATGTTCTTTTACTTTTTTGATTAAATGTTTCTCCTACACTAGCTAGTAAGTAGTTGTAGTTTTGTGAAAATTTTGAAATTTATAGCTAAAAAACCATCCTAACAGAACCTTAATGAGTTATTGTTACATGAGAATTTATAAGAAAAATAAAATTTATTAAAATAATATAAAAAGTTAATTTATGAAAATTACAAGTTACTTTTGTAAGTTTATTACATAAGTTCGTATAAGTTATTCCAAAGTAAAGTTGTAAATAATGATCAAAAAAGTAAACAATGTAAATAATATGGATATAGTATTTTTAATTATGATTTTTTTTATCTAATATTAAACAAATAAGGTATGTTTAAACTAATTTTGTAATTTATTTTTACAATAGCATACGATTATATTTTAAATAAAGAAAATGTTTGGCCAAGTTTTTTCAAGATAGAATTCGGCCACTCAGAGATATAAAGTGATATATTTAGTTGTGATTTCATGCTATTAAGTTAAGATCCAACTTCAATCTCTCATAAAATAATACTATGTGTTAAAGTGCTTACAATTTTGATATTTAAATGCTTTAATGTAAGAAAAGAGATGATAAATATGTGAAAGTAAATAAAATGATGTTATTTTATATAAAAAAAAATTGAGTGAAAGTATGCAGATGTAATTGTGTGACCAACATCAAATTAAATAAACTTACAAAAAAAAAAAACTTTGGTCACATTATTAGAAAAAGTTAAATCTCAATGGAACGAGCTATAGTTGTATTAAATTCTTTTAATGACTGTATAAAATGCTTGATGTGATGATAATATATATACAAGGAAAATTGATAGTGCCTCAAACACAAATCTAATTCAAAATTAATTAATTTGATTTTGATGTATTGTTTGTATAATTTGTTGGATTATTATTATTCAATGATTTCTTGACACGTTATTTAATAATGTATAACATATAAAAATAATGGTAACGAAAATCCATTTCTTTAACATGCAATTTACGATTGTTTATAACTTTCATAAGATTTTACGAAGAGCTACGTTAGTTAGTGAGAAAACTATTTTTTATTTGGTCACATGTAAAAATTCATACGTTCATGTCAATTGTTACAAGAGATGAATCATGATGGATCAATTTGTTTTTGTTATTTACAAGAACACCGATCGACCCATGATGAATCATGAAAGCGTAGGTAAGTCAAGAGTGGAATAAAGCCCTAGACATCTTTTATACATGAAGCATATAATCTGCAAAAAAAAGAAAAATGTTTATGATGACACTGAAACAAACGTTGTTGAACTAGGAGTAGTGTATATATCTTCGGTTCATGGATTTGATCTTTTTAATCCATATTCGAATATGTCTTTGCCCTGTTACTTTTTCTTTTTTTCTTATCTTTTATACTATTCCTTCCTTAATCCTTCTATGACTTTTCTTGACAAAAACAGGAGTAAAACCCGGCAACATCTTCGGAATTTTCCTTTGGAATTTCTTGTCGCATTCTACCTTTACTCTTTTTTAGTCTTTCATCTTCTTGGTAGTTTCCCACTTTCATTCTGGTTTTGGCGCAAATTCTTTCTAAATTCTAACATTTTAATTGCCAAGACAATTCCTATGAATTTGAATGATATAAGAAAAAGCACATACTTAATTTTACTTTTACTTTGAATCTTGATTTTAGTATATTCGTCCAGCTGGTAATCTTTGGTGCACCTCAAAAAATTACTCATTGTTACTAAAATCCAAAATGAATTGGTTGTCAAACAAAAGAAACCTGAATCAAATCAAATCACAAACCATGTAAGTAAAGTAATAAATTTATCGAGTTAGATAATAATTATTCTATTAAAAAAAATAAAAAAAAGTGATTTTTTTTATTTTATAAACTACAGGAGAATGCTTTATCCAAGTAACAAGAAAAAAAGGTGAGTGAGAGTAGTAATAAAAAGACAAAGGAGATAGCGGCGAGTTCCTCCGACACAGACACTGTTTTTCTTTGACGCTAATTCCCAAAACGACACCGTATTCTGCGTCACACTTCTTCTCTCTTTATATACGTTTCCTCTTCCACTCTCACTTCAGATAATTCTTCAATCTTCAATCGCCATGGCCCTTCTCTCCGCCGTCTTCGCCGCGCTCTTTCTCGCCGCCGCCTCCTCCGCCAGGGACCTCCGCCCCTCCGACCACGGCCTCACCTTCCAGACGTTCTCGCCGGCGGGGCCGCGGTCCTCGCCGGAGATGCGCTCCTTCTTCAACAGCGCCAACTCCTCGCCGTCCATGTCCTCCTCCTCGGACGTGGCGCTGCCGCGCGCCATGGACTCCGGCGACGCCTCGCCGCCCGCGTGGTGGCGCCCCGCCGCAGGCCACGGCGGCCTCGGGAAGGCGCTGACGGTGGCGAGCGTGGTGTGCGGCGCGGGCGGCGCGGCTCTTCTGGTGGCCTCGGCGTTCATATACCTGTTGAAGCACCGAAACCGAAAGCTGAAGCTAAACGCAGCGTTTTGCGGCGAGAAAGGAAATCGAGGCGAAAACGATGACGAGGATAACAACAAGCTGCAATTGGTGGTACGCGATCCTTGAGGCATGAGTTATGAGTTATGAGTATTGTAGTTCGGTTTTACATTGCTTCTCACTTTCTCTATGATTCCACGTTGCATGTAAATTAGGCTATAGTACTAGTAGATATATATATATATATATATATATTTCTTTATTTATTTTACTTTTCATCTTCTTCTGCTTCTTTTCATCAACATGTTGGTGAGTATATCCTTTAAGAAAAAAGACTGAATGAATGATCCAGTTTTATGTTGGTGCATTCTTGAAAGAAGAAGGAACATGGGTTGTGTAATGTGTAATATAACTAGTGCAAATGTGAGGCTCGTGTCCCCATCACCTGCATTTATAATAAACTAAAAACACAATTAAGAAATTATCTCTTTGATTTTGAAATATACTTTTAAAATGCATGTATATGAGATAAAAATAAATAGATTATATGTGGTGTTAGTTTTTCTTTTTCAAATTATAAAATTTTGTAATAAATTATAAGTTGTCCACCATGGCTTCGCAAAACACAAAATGTGATCACTTTCAACAACCGGCTTCAACAAAGACCAAATACAAATCTTCGTACAATATTTTCCACTCTTATTTTTATTTATTAAATAAAATATTATAAAAATATATATTTTTTGCTATCAATTTAGTATTGGGTTAGCCTATGTTACTATAAACTTTTCTCTATTGAAAATCAAACTATTAGCATATACATTATAAATTTTATGTTAATAGTATGATATATTATGTTATCAAACAATTTTGTTAATATAAAATATTGGTATAAATTTTCAATACATCAAATGTTAGTATTGTTTATTATACTATTAATATATAAACCTTCAAAGTCTATATTAACAGTCTTTACACAAAACCTATATTATCGAAAGCAATTCTAACACTTGATATTTTTGTTGATTTATAGATGAAACATTTTTATAGTAAGCTTAATTATATATATATATATATATAATTTAATATTTTCATAAAATATTATAAAACTAATATTTTAACTTGTACAAACTACATTTTCATTTAACATAATTATTCTAACTTTTATATATAAAATTTTAAAAAAAGAAGCATAACATTACTTTTTAAAAAAATAATAGCATCAAAATCATCAATCATTTGAAATTGATCATGAAACCTAGGATCATCAATTTTGCGACAATTTGAATGAAAGTTAAAAGTAATAGTCTTGAAATCATCCTTGACTTGGATCATCTTGCTGTCCACCCAATCGCCAAACAAATTATATTAAAAACATTGCAACTACATCTTTTACCCTCACAGCATGTCAACCCCATTTGGTCAAAACTTAAGGAGTATATACAACAACATATATGATGCCATCCCAAAATTTCTTTGCACTCTTTTTTTTTCTTTCTGATGCGCCATTGATTGAATTCGTGTTCCCCAATTCAACCCAAGAATTCTTCGTTCAATATTACAGATAAAGTTTTTCTGTTATCCAACAAGGAATGTAAATGAAAAGCATTAGTTGATAAAATCATATAAAATGAATGGCCAAATCTAATTGGCTTGTAGTACATGTTTGATAATGCAACTTAAATTTCAAGAAATAATCATTTTTTTTAAGAGAAAAAAATGTTGTGTTAAAAAATGAAATTAGAATTTAACTCACGGTTATAAAATTAACTTGTAAAGTTATGTACAATTATGATCATTTCAATTTTACTGGTGGACGTATGCTATCTATTGGAAGATTAATTAACGGTAATTTACCTATTTAGCAAGAGGTAGCCACTCGAGTTCTAAGTCTAATTCTCCAGATTCGACGTTCTGGAGCTTGATGGTCATCTCTTGTTTAATCTTACCATCAACAATATTGACTATGCTATCATCTATAAGCGCATTGTTATGGGATTTCAGCCATTTTCCTATCTGCATATCATCAAACATACTAGCATCTCCAAATGAAATTGCAGATGAAATCAGAGGCTGAAGATCAATATCTGCTTCCCCCATTATATCATCAGCTGAAAACATGTCATAATCAAATACATTCTGCAATGCAATGTAGCCCTCCATTAGGACAAAGTGCCATAATCAAATACATTCTGGTAAATGCCAGAACTACTTAAGCAATGAGACAGGAAAATGAGAAGAGTAACAACAATAGACATGTTAAAAACTTACTTGAGAATTATAGTTCTAAGGCTATATATAAATATTTTATTAGCTCCATCTAATAGATGGCACTTTTCCTCTTTCCCTAGCATGGGAGAAAATGCATACCATGAGGTGGGGATTTTCTTATTTCAATCTAAAAAATTCACTTTTCCTTTGTACAAAACCCTTGGAATCGATTACAAATTATTGTCTCATTAGAAGATGGTTGCTGAAGAATAAAATTTGATTTCCAATGTACAGAAAGAATATGAGAGAAGGAAGAATTAAAGAAGGTTTGGTTGAGGTATATATTATATGGATTTGGTTTTAAAGGTTTGGTTGAAGCATTTTCCCTGTACTTTTATATCTTATCATGCAAACTTAAACTCATGATGAGATAGACCATCCGTAATTCTATTAGAAATTCTTAAAGAGGTTGGTGGATGGTTTTGGACTTAAAAGAGACCGTGCTTTGCCTTAATGTAAACTTTCTTGAAAACAAAAAATAATAGTAGAATAGATCCGGAATTTGTTTCCATTTTCTGACAAGACTAGATGAAATTCAAACTTACCAAATTCAATAGTCCAAATTGCCGAGGAACAGACAGCATAAGTTCCTCATTCCAGACTGGATTCAAATTACTCTTCACCACAGTTGTCTGAACAGTCTGAAGGAATATCACCAAAATCAATTCAGAAAGAAAATTATCAGCATCTACTATTACTACTCTTCAATTAAAAATAATAGAGAGAAAAAGTTTCCCAAGAATATATGCTGATGAGAAGAACCAACCTGTTGGCCAAGTTTCAAGATAACATATGGATCACTTGTCAACATATCTCTGATAGCTAAATCCGTGCCTTTGATCACTTTCACCTTCAACGTTCCAAGCTTTCCTTCCTATTTTAACCATAAATATCAGTCAAATATCCAAGGAAACCACCCATGAAAATTACTTAGTCGCATATACTAACTAACAAAGTAGCAAAATTAGAATTATCTTGATTAGAAGGCTTTCATCTGGTAGAACATCAATTTAACTAACTGGAAATATAGTTCACATTGATATGCTAACACAGCATTTGGTCAACAAACAAATACATCTCCATTCAAAGGAACTAAAATATAAAATATAATTACCGTGTTCTGTGAATCACTAGTACTTCGTAAACTATTCACAGTCCCTACTTGGGAAACATTTGATCGAACATTATTGCCTGTTCCCGACACAATGCGCAAACTAGATTTCAAAAATTCTTGACGCTCATACTTTGATCTGCAGTAAAAATTGCGAAAATTAAAATGCCACTCTTAACTTAACATTGATCATATTGGTATCATAGATGATGCTACCATCAGCAATATCCCAACGCCAAGCTGATTAGTCAATGATCAACCTAAGACAATGGATTGCAATTAAAAGAGTAGCAGAAAAGCACAGAAACTTTTGAAAATAAATTACTCAGAAAAGCCAAATGGTAAAAAAAAAAAAAAACTAGAAAAAAAAATTGCAGTGAGAGCACAAAAGTTCATATCATTAGCCTAGAGTTTTATCCACTTTGTGGTGACCATAAATATAATAGACTCATAAAACAATACCAATGATGCTAAGAATGGTAGATGTACAATGTAAAGTGTAAATGAAAACATATCTAACCGGATGAATTTTGTACGCTGCTCATGACTGGCATCTGGTCCAGGTTTTGTAAATCCTTGTGGAAGATAAGCCTCATAAATTGAATTAGCAGAAGAATTTCCTCCAACTTCCATCATTGCATCTAGTTCCTCATCTGACCATTCATCCAATGTCACAGACAAAACCTGAAAGATATAATGTCACAAGATTCTTAATGCATGACAAGACAAACATAAATAAGTTAAGCACACTATTAACTTGATAGACACAACTCATTGAAAAGAAATCAGTGCATAATATGATAAAAATAAATAGCAATTTTGTTGATCATACATCTTTTAAAACTTCCAACTCAATGACTGTGGCCATCAAAATAGCAAGTTTATTTCTTAGCTAAGAGTTACAGAGATTCCTTTCTCACTACTCACTTATTACTGCTAGAACATGTGGCTAGCACTCAAGTAGTTGGTTTAAAAATTCACTTGCAACCCTGTATCTAACATAGAAGTTGACAAATTCAGCATTAAAATGACCTAGTTTTCCACATTTTTATTTTAAATCATGTAAAGAAAAATACGTATATTTGACAATAAAGACCAAGAGAAACTCGAATAACACAATCCAGTGGCAGAGGAGCAACACTAAATTGAAAGTTTACATTTCATAATAAGACAACAGAAGAGATACCTTGTAATAATTTATCTATTAGACCTTATTTTACATTCCTACCAGTCTTATTCATTTACCAATGAAAATTACAGAAAGACTTGTGATTACAGAAATATTACAGGATAACTAAATGGTACATTGAAAATAAAGCCTTATTCACAAAGTTTTCATTTCTAATCTCAGATCACTTATTTTAGTTTTTCTTTTGTCAAAATTTCACAAGGTATCACATCAGGCTGTGGAATCTAAGAGTGAGGTTGCTCGGCAAACAGATACAACATAAGGAAGTAAAAATGCGGCAAAAATAAATAAATAAATGCACTGAAACACAAAATAAAGTTCGCCGGACTATTTCATGAGTGGTTGATTCTTTTCTCATCAAATTAAGTTGAATCCATTCCAAAAAATAACTAGCCACATATATAGGCTAAGAAGGAACTCGGTTTAAATACTCCTTAGTAAAATGAAAATATTCTTTCTTAAGTAAACTGAACCAGGAATACCTTGGATATATGAGAGCCAAGACTTCTGTGCACACCACAGCATTTTAAGCACAGAAAAACTCCAATATTGGCCGACCTGAAAAAACAGTTAGAAAAATGAATTCACAACAGAGGTAACAAGCATTCTACATTTTTCATTATAGCAAAATTCATGTAGCTAGTTTTCCTACAACTTAATCACAAAGATGCTTTATAAATCCTCCCCAGAAAACACTCAACACTCAGACTCCAGATTTGAATATTGCAATCAGTGACCATGAAAGTAAACCACACAAAAATAAACATGTTCAAAGGTGAATACACTTACGCCCATTTAGGATCTGGAGCGTTACAATCAGCACAAAACTGATTATCTTTTTGAAGCAATAAATCCTTCAATCTTCTTTTACCTGCAAGAGACCTGCCAATCATTCAACTTCACAAGAAAAATAAACGAAAATAACTTTGCATTCACAATTAGACATGGAAATAAGCAACATCAGATTTTCCTTACATGGACCTGGCCTGTTTTACAAATATAAAGCTTGAGTCCAGTCTATTATTATAAGACATGGCCTATTTTTCTTTTCTGCCTGGCCTAACCTAAAAGCAAGGCATATTTGTATTAAAGCTTTTAGAAAAGCCAACAGGCCTAGCCCTTGGTTTTCAAGATATATATTTTGAAAATGTTTTTGCAATGTTATACAGTTGATAAAATTAATAAACATATAAATATATATTGCCAATATGTAGGCTCTGGGCATAAAAAGATATAAGGCCCGAGGCTTAGCCAATTTAATTAAATAGGTTCCCTTTATTTCTATTTAATAGAAATTCTAAAGAATCTTAAATGCTTTGCTTAAAATCAAGCTCTGAGTCCAAACAATTGACAAGACCAAATATTCCCCAATAAAGCATGGTATAGAGACAGTTTCCATTTATTATTTGAAATCCTAGAAGAACTTACATGCACCAAAATAATAAAACAATAAAAAAGGCGACAATGATGACAAAAAAATGTAACCTAATTGAAATGATGGAAAAAATTTCTTGCTTTTAAGTCTTCCCTCAATGGTAGGGTGAAAAACACTCATCAGGGATCATGAAGTTTTTCAATAACTTCTAAAGAAACCAGACAAAAACTGTATGAATGCATAAGCCATCATAGGACCCAGCAGTCATTCAAATACCATAGCAGGATCAATCATTCCAACTAAGTAAAGTATTTCTTTCTTCTGTGTCAGCATTTCATTAAAAGAATATGGATAACAATCCAAAGTGAGTTATATATATTAAAAATGTTTTTTTTTTCGTTAAGAAGCTTCAAAGTTCAATAACACTATAAGTTCTAGTCTTTTTAAACTAGTGTCATTCTACATCAACAATTAAGTATTGATATTAACTTTTCAGTCTTACCCTTACTTATTCCTATCCTTAAGGTAGTAAGGGTAAATCAGTTAAATACATAAGAATCATAGCATACCTGAGAGAGGCCTCCCAAATTCCTTATCACTCATTGCCACCCTTGAAGTGAAGCAAGCAACCGTTCAACAAACTGCAACTCCAATAATAGCAGCCAAGCTAAACTACCTGAAAAGTAACAAAGAAATATCTGGTCATAGACTAACAAAACAAAAACCCCATGAAATCCTATAATTACAAGACTTTTCTGCAACAATAATCCTTTCCCCTCCAAAAAAGTTATAAATTAAAAAAGAACATTTGAATAGTTTATATGATCAATAGAATAACTCCATTTCAGATTATAGTCTAATTAATCTTTAAGGGAGCGGAGGTATTTCATCATCAAAATGATAATACCGTATGTGTGCTAAATAATGAACTTTTGTAAACTAGCATTAGATGTATGCATGCATGCAATATTTACGTGCATTATTCATTCATAATAAATAAACAAAAACAATAATGGGGGTATCCTCCATTTTCATTTTTCAAGTGATGAAATCTAAAAAAATAAGGTACTGGAATCACAATCTTTTCTCAGCAACCAAACCTTAAAATGTGAGATATCTTCGGTTGCCACAAATTGGAGAAGAACACAAAAACGCTCGTCAAACTGTCAGAAAATGTTGGATTTCTGGGTTTTAGTAAAAATAAAAACAATAAATAAATAAATTCATAGACTAATGTTTGCATTAAACGAATCTTCACCTGAGGGAAGGAAAAGAAAACGAACAAAAGAGAGAGAAACTAATAATTGCGTGTGTAAAGATAGATTACAGGGAAAAAGAAAATAGAATAAAAATAGCGGTGAATGAAGGAATTGAAAGAGATGAGTTTGAAATCCACAAGAGAGAATGAGATATAATATAAGGAAGATAGATACGTGGTGATATGTTTTTCATCATTTTATGTCAGAATTTGTTGGCACCAAAGTTAACTGCTTAATTTTTTATTTTAGTTATTTCCGTTAATGCATGTATAAAAATGATTCATTTTGCTTAATCACAATACCTTTTAACTATTCCTTGTCTGGATACGGAGTATATTAGTATGAAACGATGGCATTAATGACTTAAAATGAGATGGTATTAATGAAATATGAAAAAAAAATAGTAATTTATGCAGTGTAACTGTAAAGAGAGTTAATTTAAATTATTATCTAATAAAAATTATTAGGCTTTGCAATAATTATTATAAAAATCATATCTAAAATGATTAGCATAAAAGAATTACATTAACAAAGAATCAAAATTAAATTAAAAAAAAAAAATCTCCCCTGTGGAGATCTATTAACTTCTGTTTATTATATACTAATAATTAATGTCTTGAAATAAACGTGTGAGCATTTGAAGGATTTTATTTTTACCTATTTCCTTCTCTCATCTTGACCATTGACAAAATCTTTCCTTCTTGAATTTCTTCCTAGCCTTCTTCTATTCATTTTTAAAATTTCAAATGGTTTGATGAGAAGAAGGCACATGGCTAACAATATTATCACAATTGGCCACAAATGGTGTCAGAGACTCATTAACTAAATTCACAATTATTTTCTCTCAATCTTTCTTTCTTGATTATACAACCACTCTCTTCCTCTTCATTGATTTTCATGATCTTCCTTTATTGATTTTACAAGAATCCACTTCCTTTTCTTTGATTCTCATGATAGTGTGAGTGAACATAGTCACGTATCTTCTTCTTGTCATGTCCATTCCACATTATGGTTAGAGTAAGAGGTCGTTGATTTGGGCTGAGGAATGAGAATGAGACTAAGCTTGAGAATGAAAGAAAGCGTGAGAAAGAGTGCGAATGTAAATTTAGAAGGAAAATTTGATGAAGTAGAATAATACATTGAAGACTGCACACCAAATATTCTGTTTTTTTTTTTTATTTATTTATTATTTTTATTTTTATTTTTAACTTGGACTTATTATATATATATAGTGCTGACAAATAAAACCGGCTATAATAGGTTAAAAATATATATATGAAAAGAAGATGAACTTATTGTTATAGCAGTTATAAATTAAACTCTTGTAACAGCTATGATATATTATGCTATTTTTTTTCTTTTTCTTTTTCTTTTTCCTCCTTTCACTATATATGTTATATAATATATATTTTATTATATAAACAAAAAATATATAATAAATATAATATTATTTTATATCGTAATAATATATATATTATAAATTTTGCATTCAACATTTTATCTTATATATAATTATATTACTTCATTCTCTCTCTACCCAACCATTAGGTTTAATCTTCATTACAATTATTTTTATAATTTTTTTTATATAAAAAAAACATGAATAATTTTTTTTAATAATATAGTTAAAATTATATCTTTTTAATTTGAAATTTTTGAACAATTAATTTTTTTTATAAAAAAATTATATGTAATTTAATGAAATATAAATTTTGTTACTTGAATATAATTGATATCCTATTTTATTGGTAACTAATATCTTAGTCTATACAATGCACAAGCTAAATATTTATTATACGTAACTAAAATTTATAATAAATTATCTATAGAAATAAATATTATGTTTGAATATATAAATTATATTTAACATTTGTATAAATAGATATTTGTAAGCATATAAATTATATTTTAGATTTATGATAAATGAATTATATTGTAACACAATATTATTTTTATTTATTAATTTATTTTAACATATTAAAATTTAATTCATAAAATAATTATGATAAATAAAATACGAATTAGATAAGAAGTTAAAAAAATTTCTAAAAACTCTTTAATTGGAGAAAAATCCTCTCACATTAGATAAAGATCCGTGTTTATTATATAAAAGTAGATATAATAATATTATCTTATTTACTTTTTTATATGCACCAAACATTGCATATAATTAAAATTTATCATGTTCTTATCATATTTAACTCTCATCCTATTCAATTATTCTACTCACTTTCATATTTTTATCCTACAAAACTTTGAATGTGGTAAATAATTTTACTTCACAAGTGATTAAAAATAAATGAATATCATTGTATATAATTTTTCTAATATTATCTACTTATAAGATAAGTTAACTACTATTAAACATTTTAATAATCTCATGATAATATTTATCACTTGTAATGTAAAGTCGAGCATGTGTTGTTATCAATAACCTCTTTTCACTATTAACCACTTGTAACTTTTAGACATTTCAACAATCTCTTAAAATTATTATCATTTATCGATAATTTTATACAATTACGTTTGTTTATTCTTAATTACTTATGAATAAAATTAGTTATATTTATACCGCGTGGATGCGGAGAGGAGAAACATTGGATTTATGATACTCTTTCAATTATGTTGTTCACGCATGACAATTAAATCAAGCTTAAAAACAAACTAAAAAACCGATAAACATGAAATAGGAATTATGAAAATATTGGTTATATATGATGAATATATAAAGATATTCAAGTGCAGTTCATATGATGAACACTCTATCCTGTGATCCGTCCGAAAAGGTTATCCTCGCCAAAGTAAAGGGAAAAGGTTAAAACTAAAAAGTAAAAACCTATTTTCCCTCTTTATTTTCTCTTTGGCATTTGATCTTACTAAAAAACCCTCAAAAGGATGAAATCAATGTCAACTTTGTTTTAAAAGTAAACTTTCACAAACTATCATGCAATGTCGGGTTTTGTTTAAAGTCCTCCCTAGCACATGCTACTAAAAGCCATAACTCAGAGGGACAACGTTGTTCTCTTTTATTAGTATAGTGAATTCAGTGTCACTTACTGTTCTCAGAGATTTAAAGCTTTATTTTCCGCTTAAAAATGATATCAATATTTTCAATTAAGGCTTCTATAGGACCAAAAACTTTTGGGTCCTTTCTCTTTATAGCTGTGTGGACGTCAACTAGGATACTCATTTCATTTGCTGTAGCTACAATGTTGTTGTTCTGTACTCCACTTCCATAGTTCTACTTTACTAAGCTCTTAAATCTGTTTCAAAGTTTTGATACTTGACGGTGCTCGTTTCTTCCTGAGCTACATTGTGCTAAATGAAGTGATTTTGGTAACAAAATTTTCTTTTTGCTTGGTCTGATCTCTGGAAAGTGACTCATTATGACTAGCTGGTTTCAATTAATTAATGTTTATCCTACTTTCTTGCTGCAGTTAATGGTTGGTTCTGATGAAGGTTCACGGTATTTTTGGATCCTTTTGAAGGACAAGCAATCTCTTGGAGTTTCTGGTTTTCCTTTATTTGGTGATTTTGTTTATACTGTTTTTAGCTAGAGACGTTGCTGATCATGTGAAGCATTTGGAGTTTGTTTTTCCTATATGGTTATGGATTTGCCATTATTACTGTACCTTTCTTCACTTCCGAAATGGTGGGTCATTCACGGTTTTGGCTTTTGAATAATGGCTGTGTGGTTCTTTAGTGTTGACTATATACTATAAATAGGTCCTTAACATTGCATGGTTTGAGGAGTGCCTAACTCTTCTTTTATGAGCTTGAGCTTGCTTCTACTCTAGATTGGTGCTCTCTTTTAATATTCTAGCAAGGTGAGAGCTAGTTGCTATCCCTTTCAAAGCTCCTTTTCAGTATTCACTTCAGGTTGAACTATATACATAAATATGAAGCTATTTAGCCTTTTAGTGGTGTTATTATCCTTCTTCTCCGTTATGGGTCAGCTTCCTTCACAGGACACTTTAGCATTGCTGGAATTCAAGAAAGGCATCAAGCATGACCCTACAGGTTATGTCCTTAGTTCCTGGAACGAGGAATCCATTGACTTTGATGGATGCCCATCTACATGGAATGGAGTACTCTGTAATGGTGGTAATGTTGCTGGTGTTGTCCTTGATAACCTTTGTCTTTCTGCTGATGCCAATTTGGGTGTTTTCTCAAGCCTCACAAAGCTTGTAAAACTCTCTATATCCAACAATTCTATCTCGGGAAAACTTCCTGACAACATTGCTGAATTCAAAAGCCTCGAGTTTCTGGATGTATCCAATAATTTCTTTTTTTCATCCTTACCAATGGCAATTGGTAAACTAACTAGCTTGCAGAATCTGTCATTGGCTGGAAATAACTTCTCTGGCCCAATTCCTGACTCTATTTCAGGAATGGCTTCAATCCAATCTTTGGACTTGAGCCGTAATTCATTTTCTGGACAACTGCCAGCATCATTGACTAAGCTGACTAACCTTGTATTACTTAATTTATCTCATAATGGCTTCACTGGTAAAATTCCCAAAGGTTTTGAGCTGATCTTTTCTCTGGAGAAGCTTGACTTGCATGGGAATATGTTTGATGGTCCTTTAGATGATGAATTTATACTTTTTTCAAGTGCCAGCTACGTTGATTTTAGTGAGAATATGCTAGTGAGTTCTAGTTCTCAGCAGCATACGTTTCTGCCACAAATTTCTGAAAGTATTAAGTATCTGAATCTAAGCTACAACCGGCTAACTGGATCATTGGTTAGTGGAGGTGATCAACCAGGTTTTGAATACTTGAAGGTGTTGGACCTCAGTTACAATCAATTATCTGGAGAATTGCCTGAATTTGATTTTGTTTATGAACTAATGGTCCTTAAGCTCAGCAACAACAGATTTTCAGGATTTGTACCCTCTGGTCCTCTTAAAGGAGACTCTTTGGTTTTGATTGAACTGGATTTGAGTGGCAACAATCTATCAGGTAGGAATGGAACTTCCAAGTTTTGTTTCTTCTTTAAATAAAGATCATATATTATTTTTCTTGGGGAATAGTTGGTGCTATCTGATATCTTTTTATCAGTCATTTGCTTGAATTGCTATTCATCAAATATTCAAATTGTTTTTCAGGGCCAATAAGTATAATTACATCAACAACATTGCACACACTTAATCTCTCATCCAATGAGTTCACTGGTGAGCTGCCATTGCTGACCGGAAGTTGTGCTGTTCTTGATTTGTCAAATAACAAATTAGAAGGAAATTTAACCAGGGTGATGAAATGGGGGAATATTGAATTTCTTGATCTCAGTAGGAATCACTTGACAGGATCCATCCCTGAGGTAACTCCTCAGTTTTTGCGATTAAATTATCTGAATCTTTCCCATAACTTTCTTAGTAGATCCCTCCCAAGAGTCTTAACACAATATCCACAGCTTAAAATGCTCGATGTTAGTTCCAACCAGTTAGATGGAAAATTTCTAGATGATTTGCTGATAATGCTCACTTTGCAAGAGCTCCATCTTGAAAATAATATGATTTCTGGCAACATTAATTTATCATCATTCTCTCCTCGTCCCTCTGATATTCAGATTCTTGATCTTTCTAATAACCAGTTTAATGGTTATTTTCCTGCTGAGTTTGGATCACTAACTGGCCTGAAAGTGCTCAACGTTGCAGGAAATAATTTTTCAGGTTCCCTTCCAACTACCATTGCTAACATGAGTTCCCTAGATTCCTTGGATATATCAGAAAATCATTTTACAGGCCCTTTACCAATTAACATGCCAAAGGAGCTCAAAAAATTTAATGCTTCAAACAATTATCTGTCTGGAGTTGTCCCAGAAAATCTTAGGAAGTTCCCTAGTTCTTCTTTCTATCCTGGGAATGATAGGTTGCATTTTCCAAATGGTCCTTTTAGATCAACCAATAAACCAGATGAAAATTCCAAAAGGAAGCCTATTGGTAAAGCGATAATCATAGTGTCATGCGTGGTTGCTGTTCTCTTCATGTTAGTCCTGCTTGCTGTCTTTTTCATATACTACATTCGAATATCAAGATCTCCATCGGAATATGCTACTGCTAAGGATATGAGTGAGCACGCTCAACCACAGATCTCTGGCCCTGGTTATGCAAAATACTTGGGTGGTGCTTTGGTTGTGTCGGCTGAGGATCCTGTGACCTCACAGAAAGGATCATCAACAGAGATTATCAGCCTTGATGAAAACAGGGCAGCTGTAATAGGGTTCTCCCCATCAAAAAATAGCCACTTTTCATCACCAGGGTCTAGTGATTCAGTTTCTGTAGGAAATCATGCAAGACTATATGCAAGATCACCAGATAAATTGAAGGGAGAGCTCTATTTTCTTGATGATGCAATAACATTGACACCTGAGGAGCTGTCTAGAGCCCCAGCTGAAGTTTTGGGGAGAAGCTGTCATGGTACATCTTACAAGGCAACTCTGGAGAATGGTTATTTTTTGAGAGTGAAGTGGCTAAGAGAAGGAGTGGCAAAACAGAGAAAAGAATTTTCCATAGAGGCTAAAAAATTTGCTAACATCAGGCATCCCAATGTTGTCGGATTGAGAGGGTACTACTGGGGTCCTACACAGCATGAGAAGCTTATTCTTTCAGATTACATCTCTCCGGGAAGTCTTGCAAGTTTTCTATATGGTAAGATGTTGATGTTCCTTTCTTTCATTGCTACTAAACTGTCTCATTACATGTGACTGTTAACCACTCAAATGATAATTAGAATAAGACAAACATTTTTTTTCTTTTGGTTTAGAATGAGACAGAAACAATGAAGAAGTAATATAGGGTTGGAAAGAGGGGGATAATAAAATAAATCCAAACCAGTTAATATCTGACACAATTAGCCAGGAACAAGAAGTTTAATTTACAACAGTTAATCAATCTAATGGTGTGTTTGGATGAAAAATTTTACAAATTTAAAGAATTTTAAATTTTAAATTTTGAATTATTTTGATCTCAATTTTTATCATACTTAAAATATTTTATTTGGATAAATCAATTCAAATTTCTTAAATTTTAAATTGTTAGTTTGAATATGGTAATTTGATTCTATTATGATAAAATTGATTTTAAAAATATATTGATTTTTAAAAATTGAAATGCCTAAAAGCGCATGATATGATACAGCAGCTTCTCCGTACCATACATATGCTACAGCACCAAACATAAATTTCTTTATTTCTATACGAGGTTTAAATTTTATAACCTAATTGGTCTGATTCCACCATTTGAGATATGAAAAACACAAAAGAGACCAGCAATAACAAAATTACGATAGGTCATGTTTCTCCGGAATGTGCACCAAACTCCGCCGAAAATGCAGAATCTCAGTCATTCTAAACTAAATTTTTTTCTTAAATATAACACCTAGTTACTTGCCCAGGACTCCACGCGCCATGATTGTAGAGTTGCATTATTTCAATTATGCATTGGTTGTTAAAATGTAATGGTCGCCAATTTCACGTTAAAAACATTGCCATTCAAGTATAAATACATTATTTGCATCTTGTGTTAGCTTGCATGCGCCTTAATCCCAATGCATGGCAATATTCACTGGTGCTAGTGCAACTATTAAATGTTTATGAATCACGCTTGTCATCCTGCATTTCTTGAACTTTGAACTTATAAATAAAAAATTTCAGATCGACCAGAGCGAGAAGGTCCACCATTGACCTGGGCTCTGAGGCTGAAAATAGCAGTTGATGTGGCACGTGGGCTGAACTATCTCCACTTTGATCGTGCTGTTCCTCACGGGAACCTCAAAGCAACAAATGTGTTGTTAGATACAGGTGACTTGAATGCACGTGTAGCTGATTACTGCCTCCACAAACTTATGACTCAGGCTGGTACATTTGAACAAATTCTTGATGCTGGGATCTTGGGTTATCGTGCACCAGAGCTTGCTGCTTCCAAGAAGCCAATGCCCTCCTTCAAATCAGATGTTTATGCTTTTGGGGTTATACTTTTGGAAATTTTAACAGGAAGGTGTGCTGCTGATGTTATATCTGGTGAGAAGGAAAGTGTTGATCTGACAAATTGGGTAAGGTTGTGTGTTTCAGAAGGTAGAGGCTCAGAATGTTTTGATGCTGCATTAGTGCATGAAATGGGCAATTCAGTCGTTGAAAAGGGAATGAATGAGGTCCTTGAAATAGCCATTGGATGCATAAGATCTGTTTCTGAGAGGCCAGGTATCAAGACTATATATGAAGATCTTTCGTCTATATAGCCTACTCATGTAATTTGAACATTTACATGTTATTGGAATTAATGTTTCATTGGTATCCCATTTTATTGAAGTTTGCCTTTTCAACATATTCAGATTTCTCTTTTTGTCTTTTTCTATTTTGCCGGGGGATGGGGCTACATATTCAGCTAACTGTGTCAAACATTTTTTTTTCCTCTTGGTAAAAATGGACCGTATGAAAAACATATATTTGCTTGCCTCATGATGGATAATGAAATAATTTTTGTCCAAGTTTGGGATGTTTAAGTACCATGGACAGGCAGTACGAAGCTGGGTGGTTTAATTGTGTTGCTACAGACCTCTATTGCGGCTGTGAAAGTTCTGTTTGCAGAACACTCCAGTTTTCTTTTACTTGACTGCCAAACCTGATAAGGGAATTGGAGAGAAGAGTGAAAGAATTAAAATACATTAAAGATCGAAACCAGCATAGTGGTTACTTGTGTGCCACTAATGAGTATCAATATGATTTTTATATTTTTATCTATATGAAAGTGCTGCTAGTACACGTCATATAATGCAATCTTATGGAAGCCATGGTATGATAAGCTCTAGCTTTACTTGTGTAGTGTCTCCCAACTTGTTCTTATAGATTAAGGTAACATCAATTCTTTCAAGTAAAATTGTACTCTTTCTGTCTCATTATTTGTTTTCAAGGGAGTGTTTGATAATTAGAAGAAAAAAAATTTCATTGTTAAGAATCGTGTTTCTTGGAATCGTTATTTCTGAGAATGTTACAAACTTGTCAGGTATCATGAAGATACCTAAAACATTTTCACCTTCATGGGAACATTGGGTTCTGTCGAATACCTTAGGTGATACATCAATTTCATTTTAAAGCGTTAAGATGGTATACTAAATGATTTTAAGCAACTTCTCTGTTCCAACTAACGGGGTTGAGAATGTAGGCAATAAAATGAATGTGAGGATGGATTTGTACACAGTAATATTTACGGAAAAAGATTTTAGGATACAGATGGGGAAAAAAGACAAGAGTTGAGAGTTAAAAAGAATGTTATAAAGTAAGAGAGTTAAGGGATTAAAAAAAATAGAGTGAAATGGTGCACCTTATTCTATGTGGAGCTCGTTAAACCACCTCTTCAAGCAACTACACCTTTGTCTTTCTCCAATCGCATGCTTGGATTAATTTATTTTATATTTGAAAAAATACATAAAATTAATGTCCTGAAAAATTGTGGAAAAATTATAAATAAAATGTGTAATACATCATAGCTCTATTAAGTTTATGAGAAATTTTAACTGAGCCCCTATTGAGTTTT
This sequence comes from Cajanus cajan, assembly GCF_000230855.2. Taxonomy (NCBI): domain Eukaryota; kingdom Viridiplantae; phylum Streptophyta; class Magnoliopsida; order Fabales; family Fabaceae; genus Cajanus; species Cajanus cajan. The sequence continues at coordinate 81,636,258 of NC_138518.1, forward strand.
TGATCTTCTATAATTTTTGTAATTAGATCATTAGTTTATAACAATTTGAAACTGCTAAAAATAACTATCTATGACAATGTTATTAACTCTAAAATCTAATTATAAAAATTTGTAGAAGACAAAAAAACCTAGTTACAATTCTATTTTATATTTTAGTTTAGGCAACTGATTGAATTTTCCAAAAAGCTACTATGTATTAAACCTAAATGAAATAAACAAATCTTAACATGTTTTCTATCAAGAAATTGCTTTGTGATCAAGTGCATGTGTCTTTTTGCGGATTTGTGTATAACTCTTTACCTGCAGAAGGTTCGTTCGTTCTCATAGGTTTTGCAATGTTTCCAATGCTATCAATTCCTTCAGGGACCACGACTGGTGTTTGTGAACGGGTTAGGTGTTCCTCCCAATCACATAACATCCCACAAATTCCAAACAATCTCAAAACCTCCTCACCAACCAACACAAATTTTTCTTCACCTAAATCTTCTACACCCTCTTTCATTACACTGTCAACTCTGCCTTTGTTACAAGACCCTGTCCTTGTTGGTCATAACTCTAATATGTGTTTCTCATTTGGATCTTCAACTTTTGCTCGGAATGCTCTGGTTGATCCTCATGTAACTAATAATCTTATCTCTTTGTTAAACAGATTACTCACAACAAATAATGTATAAGGAAGTTTTCTCTTCCTCCTTTATTACAACAAATAATAAAACTAAAATGGTCCAAGGCCAGCTCCATCTGCATCATCATGGGCCTGGTCATCATCCGCAGCTCCGGGGTCAGCTCCACCCTCCTCAGCAGCACCTCCAGCATCCTCGGAAGCTCCACCCCCCCAAAGAAAGGAGCCTGGTCCCCAGGCCACCCCGTGTAAGCATGATAGTCAGCGGTGGTGGGGAACTGGTAATCAGGGGCAGAGTGGAGTGTGAAGCTCCTGAAGGCATCAAACATGAAAGTCTGTCCACGGTGGAGTGATGCCATCTGGCCCTCGTGCCTCTGCATGAAAGTATCCAGGCGGTCCTCCTGGCGCTGCATGAATGTGGCCATGCGACCCTCCAAGGCGTCAAAACGCTGATGGATAGTGAGTGGAGGGTCTGAGGCAGCAGCATCATCCATGGGTACGTCCTCCTGGGGTTCAGCAATATGAATAGGCTCGGGGGCAGGGGCTGCTGGTGGCGCGCGGTCCTGGCAGTAGGCAGAGATGTATCTGCTGTCAATGGCCCTGCCAGGACCCTCAAATGGTGGCGAGTGGACATCCACCCCTGCCAACTGGCATAACTGGGTGATGAGGGATGGGTGTCCTAGTGCTGAGCCAGGTGCGGAGTTGGCGCAGCCGGCGATCTCCATACAGATAATGCCGCCCAGGTCCACGGTCCTCTGAGTCATAATGCAATACATGAGCATGGACCGAGACCAGTGCAGGTCAGATACATGGGAGCACGGGAGAATGTTGGCATGCACCAAGGCTGACCAGATCCTGACCACTGGAAGAAGGTCCCGGCGCTTCACGTGGAGAGGCAACTGAGATCGGTTCCTGTGGAACCCACGTCCAGGTACGCAGATAGCAGCCTCTACTAGAGCGGGGTCCATCGTCTCCATGGTGTAGTTGCTATACTCTGACTCCTCATCATCCCTCAGCGCAGTCCCCAAAAATTGATTAATCGTCTGGGCGTCATAGGGGACTCGCACACCCCTAACATAGCTAACAAATGGCGCAATGCCCTCCTCCAATCGCAGGGCATTGGCGTAGAACTCCTTGACTACTGCTATGTTGGCCGGGAGTGGGTAAGAACCGAGCGTTCCCCATCGGCGTCGGCGTAGCTCGGCCTGAAACTCAGGGGCCTCACCTGGCTCTAACTCGACTCTCCTCTCAAGAATGAACTTCTTCGCACTAACTGACTCAAAGTGCTTCTCGTTGCGCTCGGTGAGGAAGAGATCAGAATAAGGCCGAGTCGGTTTGCGCGGAGTTTGCCCAGATTTGCTTTGGCGCGGGCGTTTGCTAGAAGAAGCCATCTGCAGAAAATAAACAATAGAAATCCCAGGCAGACAGACATGAGCATAAAAATATATAAGGATGACCAGTGCAATTTACCGAAAAGGAAACTAGCCCTAGACTGGAAATGGAATTTAAAACGGAACTGAAAACAACCAAAATATGGGTTTCAGAGGGGAATTGCGCCGGGCTTAGGAGTTCATGCGCCTGGCGCAGAGAGTGCAGAAAATTCTCTGGAAGCGCGTGCGCTGGGCGCAAAACATAATTGCGCCGGGCGCAGAGAGTAGGGAGGACTCTCTGGAATCAACTGCGCTGGGCGCAAAAAATAAATTAAGCCGGGCGCGAGTAAGCGTTTTCAGAAAAAAAATTGGCCAGAACGGGCTGTTCCAAGATCAGAACGGCCGTTCTTAAATTCGAAACGGGCCGTTCTGGAATTGGAACAGTCGGTTCCAAATACCGAAACGGGCCGTTCTGGACATGGAACAGGGCGTTCCAAAGTCCAAAACGGGCCGTTCTGGAATTTGAACGGGCCGTTTCGCAGCTTCAGCCGAGGGTACCGCGCCTGGCGTGATTGCACCCATAACAACACCCCAAAATCCCAAAAAGAAGAAGGAAAACTGCAAAACCAGACAAGAAAATGTTGAGTGTGAACCTACTGGAGGTGGAGTGCGTGGAGGGAGAAGGAAAGCCGCGTGCACTTGAGAAGAAAAGAAGCTGCGTGCCCTTGAGGTGGAGTACGGAGAAAAGGGTTGTGAGACTGAGTTGAGAGAGGGAAATGTGATTTGAGAGTTGAGAATGTGAAGTGGGAGGTTGAGGGAGGGAGGCTGGAGAGGGAAGATGAGTTGAGGGAAGTGAGTTGTTGTTGGGGGAGTTGAGAGGATTTGTTAGGAAGGGAGTTGTTGTTGGGGAAACGGAAGTGAAACGTGGGTGGCATCTGCGCGGTCGCGCCGGGCTTGAAATTACCCACGCCGGGCGCCAAATCAGTAAAAACCCAAAGTTTGCCCTTTCTGGTATGATGCCGGGCGGTGCCGTTCTGCGCCCGGCGCAATTAGGGTTACAACGTGCCAGAATTTAATGCGCTACGCGCGCCGGGCTTGGCTAACCCCTGGAGCACCTAACTATTAATGCGCCCGGCACGCCAATAAATGCGCCGGGCGTGGTCGTTCCAGTGTTACAATGAAGTCTAGGCCGGGCGCAAAATAAATTGAGCCCGGCGTGTGTCTTGACAGAGACCACATTACTGTAGGTGCGCTGGGCGTGGATAAGACAGGCCCGGCGTGATTAACTCTGAAGCTTTCACCTAGATTTTTCACTCCTCACACTCCTCACAAATTCAACTTAAATCTATCCACTCAAGCATGATTCACACACTTAACACATAATATCAAACACAAACAACATAATACAACAAAACATATAACACAAAACACAACACATAATACAAAACAACACTTATAACACAGAACAACATGCAACAAAAATCTAAAACACAGTTCAGATCTCTGGGTTGCCTCCCAGGAAGCGCTTGTTTACTGTCTCGAGCCTGACGGTGACCAACTTGAAGTGCTCTACTCTCCTTCTCCTCCTGTTGCTCTTGTTCCTCCTTGCTTTGTGCTCAATCTCATGATTGCTCAACAATTGCTCAGAGGGATTGGTCAATCTTGTTCATAGTACCTAGCATACAAGAGAAAGTAGAGGACTAGAGCGCCCAGGTCAGCTTCAACAATTCATTGCTACCATAAAATGAAAATAAAAGTAAAAGTAAAGGATTTAGCTCCAACAATTCATTGCTAACAAAGAATAACAAAAACAGTAAAGGATTAAATCACAAATAGCTATAAATACTAAATTGCCATTCTAATCCCCAGCAACGGCGCCAAAAACTTGTTGAGATTTCCGTTGAAGTACTTTTGTTATAATTGAAATTTCGTTTAATTCTATCAACGGTCTCAAACACGGCAAGTATACCGGCCGTTCAAGTAGTAAAAATATCGTATCCACAGGGATTAGAAGGTAATATAAGCATTTATTGACTATTCGTGACTAAAGAATAATTCCAATTTCATAGTTTGTGCAGTGAATGCAAAGTTGTGACTATTGGAATGAAAGCTGTAAATAAATATTGTTTTGTGAATGGAAAAGGTAAGGAATGGTATTGTGATATTGTGAGGTTGTGGGGGTCAGATTTCACCGAACGTAACACTAATGTATCCTTAATCTCTTGTTGAATTCATTGCTTAGTCAACCCATAAGTTTACTCAAACCTAATCCCTTAGAGAAAGAGCCTAGGTGCGGATATTGAATATCAATCCCTTGAGTACCCAATACCTACACCCGCATTACGGGCTAGGGTTTAAGACTACTAATGGGTCAAGCTCTATCCCTAGATACAATCACCACTAGGCATATGTTTCAGAACTAGTTTCAAAGGTTATTTTCCAATACCCATGGAACCTTAAATCATGCAAAGGGTGATCAATCCAAAGCAAGCATTAAGAATAGAAACAAACACAACAAAGAATAAAACAACATGTATATATATCATTAAAACCGTAAAGATTACAATAGAGTACGTTGGTTACATCTAACCCCACAAAATGGGTGAAACCACTCAACAAAGAGGGCAAATACAAAATAGAGATGGAAGAGGAAGTGAAGAACCGAAGGAAAGATCCGCACACGGACGATCCCAAGCCCTGGGAATCCCTTCCGCAGCTCCTGGAGGCGCCCAATGTGAGAATGAGGGAGAAACCCTCGAAAATGGCTTCAAATACGAGCCTGGGAGGTCAGATTAGGGTTCTGAGCCCGGCGCATAAGTTGTCGCGCCCGGCGCATAGTCTTCTGAGCACTTTCTGCCTCGTTATAAGCCCGGCGCAATTACTTTTTACGCCCGGCGCAGAGTCTTCCAGAGACTTTTAAGCATTCTCTGCCTTAGAGCGAGCCCGGCGCAATTCTCTATTAAGCCCGGCGCAATTCGTTCCAGAGAGTATTGAGGTACTCTCTGCCTCGATCACGCCCGGCGTGGTGGAGTCTCGCGCCCGGCGCATGTACAACTTCCAAAAGTCCACTGCTCTGTTCTTCTCAAGCCCGGCGCAGCGTCATCTTACGCCCGGCGCAGACACTCTGCTCTGCTCCTTGGCTCCTTGTGTTTCCAATCCAAAAGATCTTCAATCCTCAAATCTCTAGCTCAATACCTGTACAAAAAATGAGGTGGATTAAGGTATTGTTAGATGAATTTGGGTTAGTTATATCTGCATACAAAATGAACCAAAAAGAGAACAATTATATTGCAATGGTTCAAAGGATGAGTGGAATTTGTTCAATAAGTCTCATCAAAAAGAGGTAAAATTGAGACTTAACAACTCCCCCAAACTTAGAACCTTGCTTGTCCTCAAGCAAAAGGTAATTAATCTAGCAGATAACAAGTAATGCAAGTGAGTCAATTTCTACATCCTAGTTCACTTGTATCTTCTTTTCGCAAGCATGAACCTCAGATGAATTTCCAATCACAATTATTGCAATAGAACGTGACAAGGTGCAAACAAAGGTTTCAAAAGAGATCAAAGAGCTGAGAGGAGTAATGACTATCTGTGTATGCATCCTCACTAGGAAAATGTTTCTCTCTATGCACACTAGTGTATCAGGGTGAGTGTTTCTCTCTAGTCTACTACTCACGCCACATAATTCAACTTTGCTCTTCGTTTCCAAATGAAACCAGTGGTAAAACAAATGCAGACACTTATCACAAGGTCTTTATTAGGGCAATCTGGGTCAAGCAGGGTCAAGCGGTAGCAGTTTTATGGTTTTTTCAAGGATTGAAGGTGCTATAGCTTAAGAGAGCAAATAAGATTTTTCAATGATGTCCCTCTCCATACCCCATTATAACAATTTGGCACATGCCCTTTACCTGATCCAAGCCATTAGCCTTTATGAGATGCATATTTACATTTTTGCATCTTAATATTTTTGTTTTTGTTTTGCTTTGTTTTTCTCTTTTTTTTTTTTTTTTTTTTTTTTTTTTTTTTGTAATGGCTGACCATATACTTCTTCTTCCCAAAATTCCCCATTCTTCAACTCCCCCAACTTATTTGATGTCTTCAGTTTGCTCTCTTAACCAAAGCAAGGGTTATGGTTAATTTTTCATGGTTTGGGACAAGTGGAAGGTATGGTGTTTAAGCTTAGGAAGGTATGGGTCAAGTGGAAAATGGATATGGCTTTTTGGCTTAGATGGTTGACAAAATATGGAAGTGTGAATGCCTTGATCATATAAGTGCATAACATAAGCAAACCACCAGGGAAACTCAAGCAAAGTCTATCATGCAACCTAAGCGTAGTTCACTCATCAGTGTTTAGGCTCAAACCTCACCCGGCTATGCATCCACAAACTATCAAGCTCAGCTCAGTTCTATGATCAACATTGAAACCCGTATGCAACTAGTCATGAACTAAAGATCTAATGTGACTTGAAAATGTCCAGGGTACAAACACTATAAACATCAAGCAAACTACAATCCAGAATCAACCACAAGCAAAGCAAGTATCAACAAGATCAAAAACCATGCTAAAGCAGAATATTCACAAAAAGAACCAACAAAGTAATCACCAAAAAGAAATGGATATATAAAATAAGGTTCTGGGACTAAGACAGTTAAATAACTACAACTGAAAAACAGAAAAATCAAATGACAACAAATAATAAAACTAAAATGGTCCAAGGCCAGCTCCATCTGCATCATCATGGGCCTGGTCATCATCCGCAGCTCCGGGGTCAGCTCCACCCTCCTCAGCAGCACCTCCAGCATCCTCGGAAGCTCCACCCCCCCCCAAAGAAAGGAGCCTGGTCCCCAGGCCACCCCGTGTAAGCATGATAGTCAGCGGTGGTGGGGAACTGGTAATCAGGGGCAGAGTGGAGTGTGAAGCTCCTGAAGGCATCAAACATGAAAGTCTGTCCACGGTGGAGTGATGCCATCTGGCCCTCGTGCCTCTGCATGAAAGTATCCAGGCGGTCCTCCTGGCGCTGCATGAATGTGGCCATGCGACCCTCCAAGGCGTCAAAACGCTGATGGATAGTGAGTGGAGGGTCTGAGGCAGCAGCATCATCCATGGGTACGTCCTCCTGGGGTTCAGCAATATGAATAGGCTCGGGGGCAGGGGCTGCTGGTGGCGCGCGGTCCTGGCAGTAGGCAGAGATGTATCTGCTGTCAATGGCCCTGCCAGGACCCTCAAATGGTGGCGAGTGGACATCCACCCCTGCCAACTGGCATAACTGGGTGATGAGGGATGGGTGTCCTAGTGCTGAGTGTTAAGTCTCAATTTTACCTCTTTTTGGATGAGACTTATACAAGATTTAATGATCAAATTCTTCCATTCTTTGTATCATTGCATATAATTGTTCTCATTTTGGTTTCTTTTGTATATGCAGGTATTCAAGTAGAGAATTGAGGATAACAAGGCTAAAGGAGTGGAAATCAAAAGAATTAAGGAGCAGAGCAGGCAACCGCGCCAAGCGCCGTGTTAATCGCGCCGGGCGGGCATAAAATAGAGTACTCTCAGCCTTTGGAAACCTCGCGCCGGGCGCAATTTAGAATTGCGCCGGGCGCAATTCAAGGCCGAGAGCACATTGAGCATCAGGGGAAGCCCGCGCCGGGCGCGAAGTGTAACGCGCCGGGCGCAATAACCCTAATTTGTCTCCTCAGGCTGCATAAAAGGAAAATTTCGAGGGTTTTCTCCCTCATTCGCCCAGGGGCGCTTCCAGGAGCGCTGCAGGAGGGATTCTCAGGCTTCGGAAGCCTCCCACGGTGGATCATTCCTTCGGTTCTTCCTTTCCTCTTCCATCTCTATTTTAGTTTTCCCCTCTTTGTTTTGAGAGGTTCTATCCATTGTATTGGGGTTTTGATGTAACCAACAGACTCTATTGTAATCCCTTTGTGTTTAATGATATATATGTTTTGTTTCATTCCTTGTTGTGTATGATTCTATGCTTAATGCTTGCTTTGACTTGATCACCCTTTGCATGATTTAAGGTTTCATTGAGTATTGGGAAATATCCTTGAAACTAGTTATGAACATATGCCTAGTGGGAATTGTACCTAGGGATAGGGCTTGACCCATTAGTAGTCTTAAAACCCTAACCGGTAATGCGGGTGGAGGTATTGAGTACTCAAGGGATTGATATTCAATATTTTGCACCTAGGCTCTTTCTCTAAGGAATTAGGTCTGAGTAAATTTATGGTTGACTGAACAATGGTTGTAACAAGAGACATAGGATTCACTAGTGTTTGTTTGGTGAAATCAAACCCCCACAACTTCAAGTGTCCATTTTACCATTTCTCACCCCATTTCATTTCTAATTCATTCATTTGTGTTTTAACAATTCCAGTAGTTTTGTTCTTAAATTCATATTCATATTTATTGGGATTGTTCTCAAGTCACAAGTAGCCAATGAATGCTTAGTTTACCTTCTAATCCCTGTGGATACGATATTTTTACTACTTGTACGGCCGGTACACTTGCCGTGTTTGAGTCCGTTGAGGGAAGTAACCTAATCTATAATTATAATAAAAAGTACTTCAACGGAAATCTCAACAAGTTTTTGGCGCCGTTGCCGGGGATTAGAATGGCAAATTGAGTATTTATAGCTATTTGTGATTTGTTTGTTTATATGTAAATATGTTTTGTGTTATATGTTGTTTGTGTTATGTATTGTTTGTGTTATTTGTTAAGTGTGTGAATCATGTTTGAAATGAGTAAATATAGGTTATACTTTGTTTGGAGTGTGAGAAATGAGGTAATTCTGGTTCTGGTTGGTTACAAGGCTCCTTTCAAAGCAAATTTAGGCAAAATGTGACCATTTCAGAGTACCACGCCCGGCGCGAGTTTGTGCTGCGCCCGGCTCGGTATCAGAATTTGAACCTCGTTGGCCTTTTACTGATATTGCGCCCGGCGCGAGTTTGTGCTGCGCCCGGCGCGAGCACTCTCCTGAACCTATATTTCTCTGTTTTCAAGCATGTTTCTTTGTGGTTAATTTTGGTCTAAGGTTGTTCTTCATTTTTGATATAATTGTATGGTCATCATTGTATACAATGCTCACCATGTTCTTCATGATTATACTCTTTCACAACTTCTGGTTACTAGGACTTGCAGGCATATACTGGTTGGCCTGGGGACCAGGCTTCTAAATGTGGGAAGTGGAGCTGCTGATGCAGATGCGGTTGAGCACTTACTGAGGAAGATGACCAAATTTGATGGAAATAGATGAAGCTCACCTTAGTTCACCTCTGTTTGCAATTTATTCTTCTGTTGTTATTTTCAGTATTTTAATTGTTTTTGGATTACTCTGGTTGGTACATCTTTTTGAATATCCTGCTAGAGCATGGTTTTTAATCTTGTTGAATACTTGTTTTGTATGTGATCAATTTTGGATTGAGGTTTGCTTAATGTTGATGGTGTGTGTACTTTAGACATTTTCAAGTCATATTAGAGCTTTAGTTCATGATTAGTTGCATACGGGTTTCAATGTTGATCATAGACTGAGTTGAGTGTGATAATCTGTGGATGCCAACCGAGTGAGGTCTGAGCCTAAATACTGATGAGAGAAACTACACTTATGTTGCATGATAGACTTTGCTTGAGTTTCCCGGGTGGTTTGCTAGTGTAGTGCAATTACATGATCAAGGCATTTCTATATTTTGATAACCATCTAAGTCAAAAAGCCATATTTATTTTTCTTTTGACCCATATCTTCCTAAGCTTAAACACTCAACCTTCCACTTATCCCAACTTTGAAAAATTAACCATAAACCTTTGTTTTGGTTAAGAGAGTATATTGATGACATCAAATAAGTTTGGGGGAGTTGAAGAATGAAGAAATTTTAGAAAGAAGAAGTATGTGGTCAGAAAAAAAAAAAAAAAAAAAAAAAAAAAAAAATGAAATAAGATGCAAAAGTGTACAGATGCATCATATAAAGGCTAATGGCTGGAATTGGTTGAGGGCATGTGCTAAAATGATACATTGGGGTATGGAGAAAGAAATTATTGAAGAAATTTCAAGTACTCTCTTAAGCTATAGCACCCTTATTCCTTGAAAAACCATGAAACCGCTATGCTTGACCCTAAATTGCCCTAATAAAGCCCTTGTGATAAGTGCCTGCATGTGTATTACCATTGGTTTCATTTGGAAACGAAGAGCAAAGTTGAATCCTGTGGCGTGAGTAGTAGATATGAGAGAAACACTCACCCCTATACACTAGTGTGCATATGAGAGAAACACTTTCCTAGTGAGGATGCATTCATAGATAGTCATTAGCTTTTCTCAGTTCTTTGATCTCTTTTGAAACTTTTGTTTGCACATTGTCATGTTCCATTGCAATAGTTGTGGCTGAAAATTCGTTTAAGGTTCATGCTTGTGAAATGAAATTGTAAGTGAACCAAGAATAAGGAATTTGACACACATGCATTGCTTGTTATCTGCTTGATTAATTACCTTTTGCTTGAGGACAAGCAAGGTTCTAAGTTTGGGGGAGTTGTTAAGTCTCAATTTTACCTCTTTTTGGATGAGACTTATACAAGATTTAATGATCAAATTCTTCCATTCTTTGTATCATTGCATATAATTGTTCTCATTTTGGTTTCTTTTGTATATGCAGGTATTCAAGTAGAGAATTGAGGATAACAAGGCTAAAGGAGTGGAAATCAAAAGAATTAAGGAGCAGAGCAGGCAACCGCGCCAGGCGCCGTGTTAATCGCGCCGGGCGGGCATAAAATAGAGTACTCTCAGCCTTTGGAAACCTCGCGCCGGGCGCAATTTAGAATTGCGCCGGGCGCAATTCAAGGCCGAGAGCACATTGAGCATCAGGGGAAGCCCGCGCCGGGCGCGAAGTGTAACGCGCCGGGCGCAATAACCCTAATTTGTCTCCTCAGGCTGCATAAAAGGAAAATTTCGAGGGTTTTCTCCCTCATTCGCCCAGGGGCGCTTCCAGGAGCGCTGCAGGAGGGATTCTCAGGCTTCGGAAGCCTCCCACGGTGGATCATTCCTTCGGTTCTTCCTTTCCTCTTCCATCTCTATTTTAGTTTTCCCCTCTTTGTTTTGAGAGGTTCTATCCATTGTATTGGGGTTTTGATGTAACCAACAGACTCTATTGTAATCCCTTTGTGTTTAATGATATATATGTTTTGTTTCATTCCTTGTTGTGTATGATTCTATGCTTAATGCTTGCTTTGGCTTGATCACCCTTTGCATGATTTAAGGTTTCATTGAGTATTGGGAAATATCCTTGAAACTAGTTATGAACATATGCCTAGTGGGAATTGTACCTAGGGATAGGGCTTGACCCATTAGTAGTCTTAAAACCCTAACCGGTAATGCGGGTGGAGGTATTGAGTACTCAAGGGATTGATATTCAATATTTTGCACCTAGGCTCTTTCTCTAAGGAATTAGGTCTGAGTAAATTTATGGTTGACTGAACAATGGTTGTAACAAGAGACATAGGATTCACTAGTGTTTGTTTGGTGAAATCAAACCCCCACAACTTCAAGTGTCCATTTTACCATTTCTCACCCCATTTCATTTCTAATTCATTCATTTGTGTTTTAACAATTCCAGTAGTTTTGTTCTTAAATTCATATTCATATTTATTGGGATTGTTCTCAAGTCACAAGTAGCCAATGAATGCTTAGTTTACCTTCTAATCCCTGTGGATACGATATTTTTACTACTTGTACGGCCGGTACACTTGCCGTGTTTGAGTCCGTTGAGGGAAGTAACCTAATCTATAATTATAATAAAAAGTACTTCAACGGAAATCTCAACACTGAGCCAGGTGCGGAGTTGGCGCAGCCGGCGATCTCCATACAGATAATGCCGCCCAGGTCCACGGTCCTCTGAGTCATAATGCAATACATGAGCATGGACCGAGACCAGTGCAGGTCAGATACATGGGAGCACGGGAGAATGTTGGCATGCACCAAGGCTGACCAGATCCTGACCACTGGAAGAAGGTCCCGGCGCTTCACGTGGAGAGGCAACTGAGATCGGTTCCTGTGGAACCCACGTCCAGGTACGCAGATAGTAGCCTCTACTAGAGCGGGGTCCATCGTCTCCATGGTGTAGTTGCTATACTCTGACTCCTCATCATCCCTCAGCGCAGTCCCCAAAAATTGATTAATCGTCTGGGCGTCATAGGGGACTCGCACACCCCTAACATAGCTAACAAATGGCGCAATGCCCTCCTCCAATCGCAGGGCATTGGCGTAGAACTCCTTGACTACTGCTATGTTGGCCGGGAGTGGGTAAGAACCGAGCGTTCCCCATCGGCGTCGGCGTAGCTCGGCCTGAAACTCAGGGGCCTCACCTGGCTCTAACTCGACTCTCCTCTCAAGAATGAACTTCTTCGCACTAACTGACTCAAAGTGCTTCTCGTTGCGCTCGGTGAGGAAGAGATCAGAATAAGGCCGAGTCGGTTTGCGCGGAGTTTGCCCAGATTTGCTTTGGCGCGGGCGTTTGCTAGAAGAAGCCATCTGCAGAAAATAAACAATAGAAATCCCAGGCAGACAGACATGAGCATAAAAATATATAAGGATGACCAGTGCAATTTACCGAAAAGGAAACTAGCCCTAGACTGGAAATGGAATTTAAAACGGAACTGAAAACAACCAAAATATGGGTTTCAGAGGGGAATTGCGCCGGGCTTAGGAGTTCATGCGCCTGGCGCAGAGAGTGCAGAAAATTCTCTGGAAGCGCGTGCGCTGGGCGCAAAACATAATTGCGCCGGGCGCAGAGAGTAGGGAGGACTCTCTGGAATCAACTGCGCTGGGCGCAAAAAATAAATTAAGCCGGGCGCGAGTAAGCGTTTTCAGAAAAAAAAATTGGCCAGAACGGGCTGTTCCAAGATCAGAACGGCCGTTCTTAAATTCGAAACGGGCCGTTCTGGAATTGGAACAGTCGGTTCCAAATACCGAAACGGGCCGTTCTGGACATGGAACAGGGCGTTCCAAAGTCCAAAACGGGCCGTTCTGGAATTTGAACGGGCCGTTTCGCAGCTTCAGCCGAGGGTACCGCGCCTGGCGTGATTGCACCCATAACAACACCCCAAAATCCCAAAAAGAAGAAGGAAAACTGCAAAACCAGACAAGAAAATGTTGAGTGTGAACCTACTGGAGGTGGAGTGCGTGGAGGGAGAAGGAAAGCCGCGTGCACTTGAGAAGAAAAGAAGCTGCGTGCCCTTGAGGTGGAGTACGGAGAAAAGGGTTGTGAGACTGAGTTGAGAGAGGGAAATGTGATTTGAGAGTTGAGAATGTGAAGTGGGAGGTTGAGGGAGGGAGGCTGGAGAGGGAAGATGAGTTGAGGGAAGTGAGTTGTTGTTGGGGGAGTTGAGAGGATTTGTTAGGAAGGGAGTTGTTGTTGGGGAAACGGAAGTGAAACGTGGGTGGCATCTGCGCGGTCGCGCCGGGCTTGAAATTACCCACGCCGGGCGCCAAATCAGTAAAAACCCAAAGTTTGCCCTTTCTGGTATGATGCCGGGCGGTGCCGTTCTGCGCCCGGCGCAATTAGGGTTACAACGTGCCAGAATTTAATGCGCTACGCGCGCCGGGCTTGGCTAACCCCTGGAGCACCTAACTATTAATGCGCCCGGCACGCCAATAAATGCGCCGGGCGTGGTCGTTCCAGTGTTACAATGAAGTCTAGGCCGGGCGCAAAATAAATTGAGCCCGGCGTGTGTCTTGACAGAGACCACATTACTGTAGGTGCGCTGGGCGTGGATAAGACAGGCCCGGCGTGATTAACTCTGAAGCTTTCACCTAGATTTTTCACTCCTCACACTCCTCACAAATTCAACTTAAATCTATCCACTCAAGCATGATTCACACACTTAACACATAATATCAAACACAAACAACATAATACAACAAAACATATAACACAAAACACAACACATAATACAAAACAACACTTATAACACAGAACAACATGCAACAAAAATCTAAAACACAGTTCAGATCTCTGGGTTGCCTCCCAGGAAGCGCTTGTTTACTGTCTCGAGCCTGACGGTGACCAACTTGAAGTGCTCTACTCTCCTTCTCCTCCTGTTGCTCTTGTTCCTCCTTGCTTTGTGCTCAATCTCATGATTGCTCAACAATTGCTCAGAGGGATTGGTCAATCTTGTTCATAGTACCTAGCATACAAGAGAAAGTAGAGGACTAGAGCGCCCAGGTCAGCTTCAACAATTCATTGCTACCATAAAATGAAAATAAAAGTAAAAGTAAAGGATTTAGCTCCAACAATTCATTGCTAACAAAGAATAACAAAAACAGTAAAGGATTAAATCACAAATAGCTATAAATACTAAATTGCCATTCTAATCCCCAGCAACGGCGCCAAAAACTTGTTGAGATTTCCGTTGAAGTACTTTTGTTATAATTGAAATTTCGTTTAATTCTATCAACGGTCTCAAACACGGCAAGTATACCGGCCGTTCAAGTAGTAAAAATATCGTATCCACAGGGATTAGAAGGTAATATAAGCATTTATTGACTATTCGTGACTAAAGAATAATTCCAATTTCATAGTTTGTGCAGTGAATGCAAAGTTGTGACTATTGGAATGAAAGCTGTAAATAAATATTGTTTTGTGAATGGAAAAGGTAAGGAATGGTATTGTGATATTGTGAGGTTGTGGGGGTCAGATTTCACCGAACGTAACACTAATGTATCCTTAATCTCTTGTTGAATTCATTGCTTAGTCAACCCATAAGTTTACTCAAACCTAATCCCTTAGAGAAAGAGCCTAGGTGCGGATATTGAATATCAATCCCTTGAGTACCCAATACCTACACCCGCATTACGGGCTAGGGTTTAAGACTACTAATGGGTCAAGCTCTATCCCTAGATACAATCACCACTAGGCATATGTTTCAGAACTAGTTTCAAAGGTTATTTTCCAATACCCATGGAACCTTAAATCATGCAAAGGGTGATCAATCCAAAGCAAGCATTAAGAATAGAAACAAACACAACAAAGAATAAAACAACATGTATATATATCATTAAAACCGTAAAGATTACAATAGAGTACGTTGGTTACATCTAACCCCACAAAATGGGTGAAACCACTCAACAAAGAGGGCAAATACAAAATAGAGATGGAAGAGGAAGTGAAGAACCGAAGGAAAGATCCGCACACGGACGATCCCAAGCCCTGGGAATCCCTTCCGCAGCTCCTGGAGGCGCCCAATGTGAGAATGAGGGAGAAACCCTCGAAAATGGCTTCAAATACGAGCCTGGGAGGTCAGATTAGGGTTCTGAGCCCGGCGCATAAGTTGTCGCGCCCGGCGCATAGTCTTCTGAGCACTTTCTGCCTCGTTATAAGCCCGGCGCAATTACTTTTTACGCCCGGCGCAGAGTCTTCCAGAGACTTTTAAGCATTCTCTGCCTTAGAGCGAGCCCGGCGCAATTCTCTATTAAGCCCGGCGCAATTCGTTCCAGAGAGTATTGAGGTACTCTCTGCCTCGATCACGCCCGGCGTGGTGGAGTCTCGCGCCCGGCGCATGTACAACTTCCAAAAGTCCACTGCTCTGTTCTTCTCAAGCCCGGCGCAGCGTCATCTTACGCCCGGCGCAGACACTCTGCTCTGCTCCTTGGCTCCTTGTGTTTCCAATCCAAAAGATCTTCAATCCTCAAATCTCTAGCTCAATACCTGTACAAAAAATGAGGTGGATTAAGGTATTGTTAGATGAATTTGGGTTAGTTATATCTGCATACAAAATGAACCAAAAAGAGAACAATTATATTGCAATGGTTCAAAGGATGAGTGGAATTTGTTCAATAAGTCTCATCAAAAAGAGGTAAAATTGAGACTTAACAATTACTCACAACAAATAATGTATAAGGAAGTTTTCTCTTCCTCCTTTATTATCAAGGATCTGCAGTTCAGAGCAAACAGATATTCTCACCCCCATTCATTGTATTTTTCCTTCCTCAGTTTTTTAAGAATTATGATGCTTGCCAGTGGATTAAATTATCATAGACACTTTGCATGAACAAACAATGTTCTACCAATAATCCCCACAAGAACATATGCCATTCTTAAAGTGGTGAAAGCGGCTAGAATCACGTACTACAATCTCACGGTCAACAATCTTTGCCATAAGCTTTATCGCATTATGACAATCTCCGCATACACGTAGATTTTTCATTACTGTTATTGTACTGCCTTCCACAGTGCTAAGCAACCCAAATGCAATTGCAAGCCTTTCACTGTGGTAGGACAGCATTTCTTCTTTTTGTTCAGTTTCAACATCATGCAAAGCAAATTGTTGATCAGGAACATAACCTAATTCTTTTAACTTCACTCCTAACCAGTCCAGCTTTTGATAAATTTTCTCAGTAAGATGATGTGACCTATCTGCAGAGAGAAATTCATGCTTTCGTCCTTTTAAGGTTAGCCAACTGGATCCTGGTTGTTTCACAACTCCATTATGTTTCATTTTTCTCCGTATCCAAGCTACTTCAGCCCATCTTCTCGAAGATGCATACAAGTTTGATAGCAATACATATGCAGCACTACAATCAGGCTCCATTTGAAATATCTGATTTGCAGCTCTTTCAGCTACATCCAAATTCGAGTGTTTCCTGCAGGCACTCAGTAAAGCCAGCCATGCCATTGAATTTGCTTTCATAGGCATGCTCATCACCAGTGCCTCTGCTTCCTCAAGCTCTCCACACCGGCCAAGTACATCCACCATACTTGCATAGTGCTCAATTGTAAGTGTAACTGATCTTTTCTGACCAAAGTATCTGAAGAAGCACCTTGCTTTTTGTAACATCCCAGAACGACTACAAGCAGAAAGCAAACCAGTTAACGTGATTCCATCTGGATCAACCATTTCACGCAGCATTTGGTTAAAGAGTGCTAGAGCCCACATGCCACATCCATGTTGTGCACAACCAACAATGACTGAGTTCCACGAGACAACATTCTTCTCATTAATCCCCTTAAAAACATACACCGCATCACTGACATAACCGCATTTACTATACATGACAACAAGAGAACCTCCTACATATCCGCCACTTTCTAAACCCATCTTAACGACCACAGCATGAATCACTTTCCCCCTCTCAAGATCCTCCAATCCACAACAAGAATTCAAAGCACTGGTGAAAGAAGATTCATTTGGAACTACGCCAGATCTCATCATTTCTCCAAACACCTCCAACGCCTCCCGATGCTTATCATTGAAACCATACCCCGTCACAAGAGCCGTCCATACCACCACATTCTTACAAACTGCCTCACCAAAAACCCTGCACGCAGCTTCCATCTGTTTGCAACTTCCATAAAACGTCACGAGCGAAGCAGATACAAATTCATCAAAACACCAATAACCCAGCTTGAACACAGAGCAATGAATCTGAATCCCCACACGCAAAGCCGGTATCTTAGCAGCAGCAGACAACCCACAAACCAAACCAACAGAAGATAAACACACACCAGAAGCCACCATGTCACGGAAAAAAACCAATGCTTGCTCACTCTCCCCATTGTGATCAAGCCCAGCAATCATAGAACTCCAAGAAATCACATCCCTGGACGGCATTCGGCGGAACAAGCGCAAAGCATCATGAACTCTACCATTGCTACAATACCCATGAATCATCGCATTCCACGCAGCCACATCCCTAACCGCAGGGTCCATTGCCCAGAACAAGGCTTCAGCCTCGTCCACAATTCCAACTCGCAGTAACCCATCAAAGAGGGTAGTCCACGACACAGCGGTTCGTTGGGGCATTTCGTCGAACAGCTTTCGGGCGGTGACGAAATCCCCGCAATGGAGACAGCCCTTGATGATGGAGTTCCAGGAAACGACGTCCTTGGATGGGATTTGTCGAAAGAGGTCGATGGCTTCGCGGAGTCTGTGGTTGTGTGCGTAAGCATGGAGCATTATGGTGTAGAGGGAAACGTGGGGGGAAGGGATTTGATCGAAGATGGCACGAGCTTCGTCTAAAGTTCGATTTTTTAAGTGGTGAAAGAGAAGAGACTTGTGTGATTTGGTGTTGGAAGAATTTGTGGAGATCGATGAAGTTGAAGTAGAATCATTGGTGGCGGTGGTGAATGGAAAGATTATGGAGTTTGGAATGAGGATGCGAATTGTAAACGGCGTCGTATACAATTTCGACTTGGGCACTCCAATGGCAAGAAGCATTGGAAGCACAAATGGTGTTTGTGGCGTTAAGACGAAGAATGTGTCAGTTTCAGAGTTCTGTAAAGCGGGAAGTGAAAAAAAATTGATTTATTTTTTTCCTCAAGTTGTGAAGCACAGAATAGTTCCATTTCAGAACATATTTCCTTTATCTATTGCTATTCATTTTTCACTTTGCTGATATTTTTTTATTCAAAAAATTATTTTAACATTTTTCATAAGTTTCTATACATTTGTAGCATGATTATTTTCTTATACGTAGATCTTAATTCTAATAAAGTGTGAAAATGATACTTTTGTTATCATGTATATATTATGATAATATGATTCATATTTAATTTTTATATAATTATTTTTTAATTTATATTTTATCATGTTATTAACTTCAAAATAATATTCACTTATAAATAAAATAATTTGATAATAAGTTAAATTATGAAAAAATATTTTTCTATTTTTAATAAAGTGTTCTTTTATATCTTCAAATTATAGATTTATACATGATATGATTGTATAGGAATAACATATTGAGTTTAAAAGTATCATCAACTCATTTATTTAAGTAAAACTAAACTCAATTTTTTTACAAAAAAATTTGAATTCTAATCTTATAGATAAAAAGAAAATGTTATTAAAAAAATCTTATAAAAAGTGGACATTGATGTATTAATTTTAAGAGTATTAAAGTATTCTCATTAATAAAGGAAGAAGATGAAAGAAATATTTTGTGTGAGTAATTTTAGGTTCAAATTATCGTATATTGAATATGAATATTGTTATAAAAGGAAGAAAAAGTAGAGAGAAGATACAAGACAGTATGAGATGGAGAAAAGAATATGACTGGTGTATTCTCTTTGGGAAAGGAGTAAATTATTTATAAGTACATGTGGTAACTGAACAATTACACAATAAAGGGAATAATATATAACGAAAATATAAATGGTAATGATTGATAATGAATATTGGCATCCACTAATTAAGCCACTAATTATTATTCATAACACTCCCCTTGGATGTCCAATATTTAGAATGTGCCTCGTTAAAACCTTACTAAGAAAAACCCTCTGAGATAAAAACCTAGTGAAGGAAAAAGAGTACATCATTCATAAATATTTATTTCTCCCTCTCATGCATACAATCTTTAAGACGACGGAGTTCAATGTTGTGTATCAATTGTTTAAAAACTTTTTTTGGAAGTGACTTTGTAAAGAGATCTACTAGATTGTCACTTGAGCGGACTTGTTGAACATTTATATTACCATTCTTTTGAAGATCATGAGTAAAAAAAATTTTGGTAGAATATGCTTTGTTCTATCTCCCTTTATGTATTCATCTTTCAATTGTGCAATACATGCAACATTATCTTCATATATAACTGTCGATGTCATTTTGCCAGAAGATAAACCACAAGTTTCCCGTATGTGTTGAATCACATATCTTAGCCAAACACATTCACAACTTGCCTCATGTAATGCTAAAATTTCAGCATGATTAGATGAAGTGACTGATATGGTTTGTTTTATAGATCACCATGAAATGGCTGTATCACCATTTGTAAACAAATATCCTGTTTGTGATTTACCATTATGAAGATCTAACAAATAACCTGCATTTGCATAACCATTTAGTTCTGGTTTGGGAACATTTGAATATAATAACCCCATATCCATTGTACCTCTAAGATAACGAAGGATTTGTTTAACTCCATTCCAATGTCTTCGTGTAGGTGAAGAACTATATCTTGCTAACAAATTAACAACAAATGCTATATCAGGTCGTGTATAATTAGCAAGGTACATTAGTGCTCCTATAGCACTAAGATATGGTACTTCAAGACCAAGTATTTCTTCATCCTTTTCTTGGGGTCTAAATGGATCTTTATTAACATCTAAAGATCTTACAACCATGGAAGTACACAATGGATGTGATTTATCCATATAAAACCTTTTAAGCACCTTAATTATATAAGCTTCTTGATGCACAAGAATTCCATTTTCTAAGTATTCAACTTGCAGTCCTAGACAAAACTTTGTCCTTCCTAGATCCTTCATTTCAAATTCTTTCTTTAAGCAATCTATTGCTTTTGAAAGCTCTTCAGGAGTTCCAATAATGTTTATGTCATCTACATAAACTACAATTATGGCAAATCCATTTTGAGATCTTTTAATAAATATACACGGACAAATTAGATCATTTTTATATCCTTCTTATAACAAGTATTCACTTAGTCGATTATATCACATACGACCTTATTGCTTTAGCCCATATATGGACTTATTTAATTTAATCGAATAATCTTCTCTAGAAATTGCATCGTCAGGCAAATTAAATCCTTCTGGGAGTTTCATATAAATGTCAGCATCAAGAGAGCCATATGAATATGTTGTAACTACATCCATTAGATGTAAATTAAGTTTTTCATATACAACCAAACTAATTAAATATCGAAAAGTGTTTGCATCCACTACAGGTGAATGTCTCTTCAAAATCAATATCGGGTCTTTGTGAAAAACCTTGAACAACTAGTCTTGCTTTGTATCTCACAATTTCACCTTGTATTCGTTCTAAAAATAAGATAGATTCATGCCCAATTTTTGTTGGTGATGGTCTAATTATTAACTTTCCTTGGGAACAAGCGGTACATGAAAAAATATTTGATTGAAAAATCTCTCGGCTCTTCAATAAATGTCCGCATGAATTTTCAATTATTTTTCGCATTATGATAGTCACAGGGTGACCCAATCGATCATGTCAAACCTCAAATTTATTTTTATTTGTAAATTTCTGGTTTACAATAGTATTTGTTTCAACTGTATTAACATACGTGCAATACAATCCATAAGAGAAAGCAGATAATTTTTCTAATACTTCCTTTTTTCAATACTCATTTAAACGAATATCCTTGAAACATATAATGCATTTTTAATATGCAACTTCGTTTTTTTCAGTAATAATATATTAGCTCTTCCGGAGCCTTCAATTATATTTGTAGTATCATATAACATTAATTTCTCGCATTATTGAATATGAGAAGATAAAAATTAATACATTAGAACATTCACTTCAGGAAATGAAATAATGTTAGTTAAAATGGTCTCTTGCATAAAAAAAAATCTCAATATTTTATTTTAGTCTTCAAGAGACAATAAACCAACTAAAGATATTTTTTTATAAAAAAAAAACAAGTGAGTTTTTCTCATTATACTTAAAAAAAAATATCATCTAATAAAAATATATTTATGTCATTGTTAGGTTGACTTTAAGGAGAAAAAAAATAATGCTAAAAATTAGGGAAATTATTCTCCTTATAAATGTTGTATCGAAAAAATAAACATTGATCATAATTTCATTAAATTCTATATTTTTGTACAAATCATAATCAAATTATAATTCAATGATATCTCCATCAATTCAAATAATAGAAGCATAATATTATGAAAACAAATAATATCAATAGGATTTGAAACCAAACCCTTTAAGATTCAATAACGTAACACATGAGTTCAATTACATGACAAGTTGTTTATTTCAATCAATTTAATCATAAAGAATATCAAATTACAGATGTAGGAAAACTCATAATTTTTTTCAAGAAATCACACAAAACCTAAATAGGCTTGAGGACACGCTTTGCTAGTCATAATTTTTATAAGTGTCTCAAATATCATTCAACATTATAATTATGACATTTACAAAATTATTTCATTTCCGGTGATGATCTCATTTATATCAAAGGATCAAATACAATATAATATATTTATATCAAAATTTTCACTTTTGGTGAAATTTATTTTATTTTTCACTTTTCATATTATTTTCTCACTTTCGATGAGGAAAATATTCTTTTATTTTCATTGTCGTACAATTATCTCACTTACACTGAGAAAATATCCTTTTATTTTCATTGTTGCATAATTATCTCACTTCCGGTGAGAAAATATTCTATTATTTTCATTTTTACATAATTATCTCACTTCCGGTGAGAAAAAAAATGCTTAAAATTTCTTAATTTGACAATGTCTTCTGGATCATTGCAAAATTGTTATATGTATATATATATATATATATATATATATATATATATAACATTCATGGATAATTATAAAATTTACAACACATATCATTCACGGAGAATCATTTAATTTAAAAAAAAATAATAATAATAAATTAAAAGAGATTGAATATTCTCTTTTGATAGCATCTTCTAGACACATTTCAAGGATGTATAATTTTTTATTATTTAATAGTGTCTTCAGGACTACTATAGTGTCTTCAAGACTACTTCAATACATAACAATGTAAACAATACAAATATTTGATAAAATTCTTATTGTGGAAGATGAATAACTAACCTTGAAATATTTGTTTTGAAAAATATGATTTTCTTCATGAAAATTCTTCATAGCTTTGTCTTATAATTGCAACATCAATAGTGGAAAGACTATCGTGTTGATAACGTTTTATAAAAGGAAGAAAAAGTAGAGAGAAGATACAAGAAAGTATGAGATGGAGAAAAGAATATGACTGGTGTATTCTCTTTGGGAGAGGAGTAACCTATTTATAAGTACATGTGGTAACTGAACAATTACACAATAAAGGGAATAATACATAACGAAAATATAAATGGTAATGATTGATAATGAATATTGGCATCCACTAATTAAGCCACTAATTATTATTCATAACAAATATAAATAAATGTAGATGCATTGTCGAACTAGAATTATTAATTTTCGCATAACTCTCAAAATTAAATGATAAGTACACAAGGCAAGTTGTGTTAACTAACAACATAGTTACTAATATGTACAACTTAAAAAAAAAAGTTTATCTTTATAATTTCATGAATTTTATTTTTTAATCCTTATATATTTCTTCTTCTTTTTTTCTTTCTAATCTTTATAATTTCTTAATTTTTTACCTTTTAATTTTTTATAGCAATAGACAATAAATAAAAAAAATGAAATGTATATATATTAAAATGGAATAGTTTAACTACAATAATTTTTTTTTATAGAATTATAAGAAACAAAATAATATTTAAAAAAAATTGAAATAGTACAAATATTTATTATTTTATAAATATAATGCATATATTCTGCATTACAAATATGAAGTTTAAGTTTCGCTCCAATTGTCATTTGAATTATAAAATCAAACAACTCTTCCTACTTTATCCATCGTGATATATATATATATATATATATATATATATATATATATATATATATATATATATATATATATATAAGAGGGTTCAAATGATACCGGTGTAACTTTTACTAAGTGTTACACCGCTTAATAACTTTATATTAAATGTGAATTTTGAAAATTCAACCGTTAGATTGAAAGTTCATATCTCTTAGATCATATATGTCAAATTTTGTTAAAATTGAACAACACAACTTGAAAGTAATCAAAGTGTTCATATTTTAGTATATTTTGAAATGTATATATTACGTTAATTTTATTTTATGAGAATGAAGTATCAAATCATCTTAGATTAATATAAAATTTGATATATATGATCTAAGAAATATGAACTTTCAATCTAACGGTTGGATTTTCAAAATTCATATTTAATATAAATTTATTGAGCGGTGTAACACTTAGTAAAAGTTACACCGGTGTCATTTGAACACTCCTCATATATATATATATATATATATATATATATATATATATATATATATATATATAGGAAGATTATTATTACATCGATGTAATTTTTATCAAGTATTACACCGCTTAATAATTTTATATTAAATATGAATTTTGTAAAATTTCTTTACCCTTAGATCATATATACAAAATTTCATATTAATTTAAGATGATTTGGTACTTCATTCTTATAAAACAAAATTAACGTAATATATTCATTTCAAAATATACTAAAATATGAACATTTTGATTACCTTCAAGTTATTGTTCAATTTTAACAAAATTTTATATAAATATATATAATTTAAGTTTATAAAAAGTTATTGAACAATATAATATTTAGTAAAAGTTACACCAATATTATTATAACCCTTTATATAAATGAGACAATGCAAAAATATAAGAGCTACACAAACAAATACTGTGCATATTGCATAAGTAAAATTGTGATAAACAAAATCATCATATATCCATCACAAACAAAAACATAAAATTTCATATTGTTTAAAAAGTAAATCAAAACAGTTAATAAGCTTGCCACGTTATGAAATAGGTTTAATTTAGAAATAAACTTTTAAATTAGTCAAATAACTTAAAATGTATCTTAAAAATATTGTCAAACACACTTTAAGTCAACTAAATACAACAAAACCATCCTATATTTATTTTAGAAACAAATATATACACTTTTTTCGATATATATTAAGCTAAAAAAAAACCTAATTCAACATTTGGCAGTTAACAAAAATTCAGTATTGAATAGGGGTGTGCAAAAAATCTAAATTGATCCGAACCGATTCATAACCGATCCGATCCATATTGAAAAATTCGATCCATTTTGAAAAAAATCCGAATCAAATCACTTTATAAAACCGGTTCAGTTATCTGATCTATTTTTACAAAGTGGATCGGTTCGGTTCGGTTTGGTTTTAGAAAAAAAAAAACGATTTATATATGAATAAAAAAGTGGATAACTGCACTACACCGAACTAATCCAATTTAAAAAAAACGATATATATTTTAAAAAAATCAAACTGATCCACTTTATAAAAAATGGATCGGTTAACCGATCCACTTTTATAAAATAGTTCGGTTCGGTTTGGATCAGTTTTAGAAAAAAAATTGATCCATGAACACTCCTAGTATTAAAAGTAAATATGATCAAATTACTTTTACAATAGATTATTCTCTCTATTCTAAAATAAGCGTCGTCTATATATATATATATAGATTAAGAAAGATTAATAAAAGGATGAAATAAAAATAATTTTATAAAATTCTTATGACAACTTTCTTTATTAAAAATGATGCAAACAAAAACCTCTTTCTACATAATATTATCAAGAGTATAGATAAAAATGATATAATTAATATTGTATTGAAAAGTAAATATAATATTTATTTGAGACTTTTTTAATGTGACATATTATGGGACGGAGGGAGTACTAACTATAAGATTACAAGTTGACGATTCATCTCATAATTTGCACACGAACTTCCATTGGTCGGCCCATAACCACCATTAGTATTAACACGCTGAAAAATAATAAATGAATAATTAACAAATACTCCATTTGAACCTATGTATAAACAAAATACGTTTAAATTTTTTGGACTGAAATATAAATAAATTTTAATTAAGTCAATCTTATTTAATATTCTTAATTCAAAAATACTCTTATGATAATAAATGAGAATATCATTTATTATGATTTATGAATGTGGTTTATAACGACCCATTTAGCCGTTACACAGCAAACAACACCACACAGAATAAAGCATACATATATAAAAGTATAATATATACACATATGTCTAGTCTGAGGCTCAAAGTCAAAGTACAAAATACAGCTAAATTGCTACACTAAGTAGCCTATAACAACAAAATATCATCTTCATCTGCCAGCTACATACTTGCCTCAACACACCAACTTATTCTTGTTCTGCTCCCATACACAGTATGATCATTGTAGTTCAAACCACATGAAAACAACAATGGTAAGTTAGTGAAAAGAATCAACATATATATATATATAAATACAGAAATTATAAACAGCTATAGTTTATCAACACATCATCAGGTTCAGCAAGATCAGCATACAACACATCTCATATACAACTCATATCATTCAACAAAACAACATTAAACAAACAATGCGTCGTCACGCATATCAGCTCGGAGACCTCTTACAATAGCTCAGTCTTACGGCCTACAACAGCTCAGCCTTACAACCTACAACAGTTTATATTAGCATTCAACATAGCACAACATAACAACAATAACAACATACAGCATACAGCACAACTCAACTTTTACAACAATGCAGCTTAAACATCATAATTCAGCATGAACATCTCACAACACAACACAACACAATCTTCACTCAACTCAACAACATTCATC
The DNA here is from genome assembly GCF_000230855.2 of Cajanus cajan. Classification (NCBI taxonomy): domain Eukaryota; kingdom Viridiplantae; phylum Streptophyta; class Magnoliopsida; order Fabales; family Fabaceae; genus Cajanus; species Cajanus cajan. Next base: position 81,662,513 of record NC_138518.1, read on the forward strand.
ATTAACAACTTAAATCAACATACAATTCAGCTCGGTTCAACAACAAAATTCAACATATATCAGCATATCCGCGCTCGGCGCAAGAGTACTCGCACCCGCATGGACCAACCAGAGAGCTCCAAGGCTCAAATGCGCCCGGCGCAATATCAATTGCACCTAGCGCAACGAAGGCAGAGACTCTTAGGAGTCTCACGCGCCCAACGCATCAAACCTGCGCTCGACACATGGAAGTCTTTAGTTTAAAATGTATCATAATAATTTAATGTGTTTTAAACTACTTTCAGCTATTAAAGATGTGTTTAAAAATATATTTGCATCAATATAAACAAGAATTCACACATTCTTATGCCCTAAACCAAGAAACAAAATAATTCTTCTATTTTATATTCAACATAGTTTTATTGAATTTCAATGATAAACCAAACATGCATCAAGTATCACAAGTTCTTTTTGTGTGTGATATCACAAAAACAAATGAACTTTCTTAGTTGATAAAAGAATATAGAAAATTAAAATTTCATCTTTGCCCATGAGGATGAAGCATAAGTCTATAGAACACATGTATGTATAAAAAAGGTTATGTATTACACATTTAAAACTTGCAATCTCAATTATCTAGTTTCAAACATAGTGCTTATATGTTTAGTAATTCTTTTTCTTCTATTTTCTTGAATGTAAATTACAATCAAGACAAGAGTTAATTTTAAAAATTAAGTTTCACTCAATTTAACTTTCTAATTATAATCCAAATACAAATACACTAATGATAAATAAAAAAAAAAAAACACGCAGATATAAATTGGTGACAAAGTAAAGTAATAGTAACGTACGTACATGTCATATCTTGTACGATGTGTGTTATGTCATCCACTTCACCCTCTCAATGCTTTCCTTGTCTGAAAAGCTTGTTATTTCACTCAAGGATTGTCGTTGTCCAGTGTAGTGCTGAACCAGGTTCCCGAATTCACCGACGGTTGTGTTTATCAAAAGTGCCCGAGTCTTAGCGGCCTTACGCGACTTTCTAAGCCCAAATGTGTCAGATTCTTTGCCTATTCTCAGAGATGGTGGGCGTGGACCTTGGAGTGGAACAAATTTCTTTCTTTTTCTCTGTAACTGCAATCAAAATTTTAAAAACTTACAAGGGGAAATAAGTTTTTGTTAACAGAAACAAGGTTATGGGTTAAACATTTTTCTTATCCTCATAAATATATAAAATTTTGCCTTTAGTTTCTTATTTTTTAAATGTCAACTTTTAACATTCTCTTTTTAAAAATATGTTAAAGTTCATCTGCACTGGTAACTTGTTATGTTGATCCACGTGTCTAGGATCTATTTAGTGCGTGTTTGCTTTAGCTTTTAGACGTGAAAATTCATGTTTATGAAAAGTAAAAAATTGTAATTTCTATATAAATTGACTTGTAAGCGTGGAGAGAGAATAAAAAATCACGTTTCTAAATCTAAAGCAAACACGCACTTAGAATTGGATTCAAATATTGTGAATGAGAAAAACAAAAACAAAAATAACAGTGAAGTTGATTAGTCAAATCTTTTGATAAAAGCTAGAACAACTACTAGTAAATACTTGACATTAATATGGTAAAAAAAATCTAGCTGATTGATTGTTTAATTGCATTTATTTTAATTAGTGAGAGAGATATTATGTGTATTTATTATTGATTAATTAAAGATTTATTAAAAATATAAAAAAAAAATTAAATAAATAAAATAGTGGAAGAGAGATATTAGAAAAAGTAATTTGGAAGTTATTATAAGGATAAAACTATTTAATAAATTATATATATACACTAAATCAGACTATTATATTTATATATGTTATAAATATCATTTTTATCTATGATTTTCTTATTTAATTTATAACATGTTTAGTTTAGTCTAATTTTTTAATAATATTTTTTAATAAGTTCTCTTCTAGAAATTGAGAAAGATTTCGTTTTTTTCCCTCAACCTTTTTCTTGCACTGATATGGTAAAAATAAATAATACATAATCGATTTAGTTTCTTTAGTATCTCTCTCGTATTCAAATCCTAATTTGGTAAAATTATAGAAATAATTACTCAAGTATTTAATATTCATCAATTTTTTTTATATTTAAATGGCTACTTATTGTGATTTTTAATATTTGAGGGATTAATTATACAATTTTCTTATTTGAAAGACTATTGAAGAGAGAGAACAATGTTTTACCAATGAAATTTGAGATTTATCCCGATAGACGTTTGATATATAAAATATTTCTTTTCTTCAAAAATTTTAAATTAAGAATGTTAGTTTCTCTCAATTAATTCCAAGAAACATGATTTTACAAAAAAAACAAATTATACAAGTTTCCTACCGACTTGTTCTTATGGAAGCAAATGAAAATTTAACATAATTGAGTTAAAGAAATATTTTATTATATTATAAGAATATTAAGTTACCTTAAATTTCTTAATTAATACAGTAAAAAAATTAATTCTTAAGTAACATTTATAAATATTTTTAAAAATATTTATCTTTAATCAAACAAATTTAGTCATTAAAAAATATGGCAAAATTGTTTTTCTTCAAGGAAACGCCTCCTACCAATAAATGACAAGACAAAGTAAAAATCAATGATAAGATACGAACCAACATACAATAACTAATAATTACCTTATTCTCATCGAGAAATGTACTTAGTTGAGTCTCTTGATGTGCACCAAGTTGGATCATCATGTCACTCACCTCATTAATTGGTGAAAAAAAATGATCAAAAAATTTTGGTCCACCAACATCTTCCCACTCTGCTGCATTCCATTTCAATGTTTCCCACCATATGCTTTCTCCTTTGATAATCTTCAAAGATTTGCTTGACAACTCCCATTTCGAAAAACTTTGGAGTTTTGGACAATAATAAAATACCATTTCTTCTAACTTGTGTTGAGCACACAGGCCATTAAAAATGTTGACCAATTCAGGAAGATACAGAAGTAACACTCTTCTCAAGTTGGGAAGGGAAAACATTGATTTTTGTTCTGATGAGTCATGGCTTATCAGGGTGGTTACTTTTGGACAATCTTCAACAATAATCTCCTCTAAAAAGAAAAGCTTGTTTAAAGAATCTAATGTGAAGATGGTAGTTAACATGGGACAAGTGTGCAATGCTATAGATTTTAAGTAGAAAAAAGAGAGACTAGACCCTTCCTGAATGCTTCTTAAATTCTTCATATAGAATACACCCAAAAACTCCAAATCTGGAAGAGCTAGCTCATCATGTAAGTTATTTCCAAGTAAAATTGTTTCCATTTCATTACATTCCGCCAATATGCATACTTGCAACCCAGATAAATTTCTCAACTCAAAATCAGAGAGACTCTTGATGGTCATATGTCTGTCTAGGTACAAGGCTTTGAAGTGTCCGAGATTCATTTTCACTCCATTTGGAACATTTACACCATTGACAAACTTTATACTGTAGTCACAATGTTTGAATTTTTGCTCCAATTCAGGTGTTACACGAGATATGAACCGTTTCATATGATGACCAACAATCAATTTGAAATTGAGGGGTCTTGTGGCTGGAATGAGTTCCATAAGTTCAGCCTTTGGGACATATATACTCACCTTCTGCAACTTGTTTAATCCAAAAATTTCGACCAAAACACTAATAACATTCTCATTCCATCTCTCATCTCCAGGGTCAACATTGATGCTTAAACAATTCAACAAAGCAAGATTTGATATCACACCTGGAGGAATTATTGAGTTGGAAATTTCCTCTTCATTTTTGCCATGATGGTATTCATCAAAGCTGAGGGTTAAGCTTTGCAGTTTCATCAGTTCTCCGACCTCTTTTGGCAAATGGGTAATCAAAGTCCCTTCAAGATCAAGCTCTTCAAGATTCTTCAAATGTCTGATTTCCGGTGGCAGTTCCATGAAGAGATCACAACCTTTAAGATAAAATTTCCCAAGTTGTATTAATTTAAAGAAAGAAAGAGGCAAATTCCTTATACTAGTATAGGATAAGTCTAAGTGTCGTAGCAGAGGCATGTGGTTGAAAAATGAGTCAGGGATATCCATTAAATCAACATTGCCCTGTAACAACAATACTTTGAGTTTAGGACATTTTGGTGATTGCGGTAGCTCACATATTTTATTGTCCATCAATTCCATTCGAACAAGGCCATGCCATCGTCCAATGTGAGGTGATTCCGTCAATCCTGTTGCAACATGTCTTATGATGGAAGGATTCGAGATGTGTAATAATTTTACTATATCATAAGTTTCTATTGGCAAATAGACATCTCCATTTTCATTTTTCAACAAGACAAAACGGTCTACAAGCTCTATGAAGTCATAATGTGCTTGCGTAATGAATTCAGCCAATATATTATCCCAATTTGACACTAAGATTGCTTTTGTCACCCCAATTTTAATGTTGTGAACAAACAAACTGATTTCAAGGCACATCTTTCGTGTATCATCAATGTCTTCCCATATAATATTTAGTAATGCATTGACCATTACCCTACAAATGCCAATTCGGTCACTACCTTGATAATCATAGAAATAATTCAGGCTGCTTAATTTGGTAAGTGCAAGTTCCCAGTCTTTAACATCTTTCACATTTTTCAAGTAATTTGCCACAAGGACAATGGCAAAAAGATGACCATGGCATTCTTCAACTATTTGCACTGCAATTCTCTGAAAGGCAATTGATGAAGAATGTACATTGATATTGCCCACATAGCTGCAAAAGACTTCCCAAGGCAACAGATGATCATGGATCCTAATATTCAAGTCCATTGTGCATGTCATTCTAAAGTCATCATCCTTATCTGCTTGTGTTAATGGTTCAGTTGTTATTAACACCACAATTCCAGTTGGAAAATGCACTTTTTGGAGGTCCAACTTCTTGTTGCTGTCAGCATCCACTACAATCACCAAATGCCTATTGTTTGTCGCAGAAAAATCTGCTGCCATCATTGTATTAATCTCTTCTTGAACTCGAACCTCTGCATCACTCTCATATGTTGAGGCATTGATCCATAGGGCTCTGAGAAAATCTTTGTCAGTTCCAAACATGTAGTGCTTCTCTTCCAAGGCTGCTACTATTTTGTTCAAAACAGATCTTTTCTCAATCAAGTTTGTGGTTAACATCCTGACATAGCATTCAGAATAATCTCTAGAAAACAAAGTCTGAATTAGCTGGTTAACTGCGAGATCAACAGTCATATGGAGAATGGGTTCTGGTGTTAAATCATTATTATGTTTGCAGATGGATCTCTCACCACGTTCTATTTGACTTATTATATCCCTTGGCATAAATCCTTGCATACGTCTCAATGCCTTCTTAGTTGGTTCATGCCATGGTTTTTCCATCGCAGTATCACCATCCATGGACAATAACTGAGTTTTCCATTCAGAAAATGCACCAATCCAGGATTTCAATATATCTTCCTCATCTAATTTCATTGGATAAGTCAACAAGAGCATGATAAAATCCCTTATCCTCACCAAACTAGACAACTCCTTGTATGAATCTTCATCTATTTTTGATGATGTTCCCTCTATTTCATTTTCGAGAGAACTATGTGCCTTGCTCAAACCAGAATACATTTGCTAGATGTCTAGCCTTCTGTGAAAGGATAATTTAAATTATCAATAGCAATAATGAAAACAAAATCCATATGGAAATATAAAATACACATTTTCACCGATACATATAAACAAATATTCAATTCATTGGTACCAATAAAATAGATAAATTAGTTTATTTTAATTATAATGCCATGAATTTAAATTTTATTTTAAAAATTATAAAATTAAATGATTTAAGTGACAATTATATTTAAAAACATTATTTATAATTTAAGGAAACTAACGAGTAAGAATTTATGTTAATAATATTTAATAAATATATTTATTTCATAATAAATGAGTAAATGTCTCACTAATAAATTTCACAATAAATTAGTGATATTTTTTTTAATTTTATACTAATGTCTTAAGATTTTGTTTTAAAATAATTTGATTCGATCGAAAAATAGATAAAGGTTGACCAAAAATTATTTTTGTCAAAAATTGAAGTCAAATATTATCTGGATTCAATCTTAAGTTTGATAAATTAAGGATATGAAAATGAATAAACAATTAATATATTTAAAAGTAAATATATGATTTTTATAATTGATAATTGTATTTAAAGGCATTATTCGTAATTTAAGGAAACTACCGAATAGAAATTTATGTTAATAATATGTAATAAATATATTTAATTTTATAATAAATGAGTAAATGTTACACCAATAAAATTCATAATAAATTAATGATACTTTTTTTTCGTTCCACTGTTGAAATATTTTGTTTTAGAATAATCTGACTTGTCTGGAAGGTAATTAAAGACCAACTAAAAATTGTTTCCGTTAATAATTAAATTCAGACAGAATAATGATTCAACCTTTAAGTTCAACAAATTAAAGATATAAAAATAAATTAGCAATTAATACATTTAAAAGTGAATATATGATTTTTACAATTGAGTGCAAAAAAGATATTCCCATTTATTTTTTATACCCGCTATGTCTCATAATAAATTTTGTGTCATAAAAAAAAATAAAGTTCAAAATAACTATAATTTTAGTTGTAAAATATACTATTAATTATTTTTTACATATATTCCTAATAATAATTTTTAGAATGTTGTTGTGTTGCATCAATTTCATCAAAGAAGATTAATTCCTTTGAAAATTGTATGTTCCAGCCTTAATACTTACTAAGGTAAGTTGAGTTGGCCTGTTACATGAATTTTTTGCACTTGTGTGTTTGAAATTTGGGGATTGTATACTCTTCAAGTCAAAGTTGATTAGAGTAAATTGTTCTAATTAAGTATATGTAAACTATTGTGTGGGTTATCTACTAACTTAATTAAGACAAAGAACTAATAATTTAACATCATAATCAATTTCTATATATTAAACATAAATTATTATTTTGTGTGAGAATGTTTTAAGAGTAATTCTTTGATGAAAGTGTTTTTAGGAATTCTTTTAATCTTTTACCTAATTCAATTTTTTATTTGTTATAATTTATAAATTAAATTTTTATATTTTAAAATAATCCCATAGATGACTTAATGTTGTAAATTAATATCGTGATAAACGCATGTCCAAATTGTTCTACCTTAGCATACCATACTTCTTTGTTTAAGTGATATACTTGATTCTCTTTAAGACCTAACATTATACTATACCTGACCTAATTGAGATAGATCTATCGTTATGGTTCGGTAGGATCAAACCATTTAGATTGCTCACCTTTATTGTAAGAGATCTCCTTAGTTGACATACATATTGTTGTATGTTGTTTATTTTGTAAACTTACCCTTCTTTTTTCTCGAGGTTGAAACTACTATGACTATACTTGATATATGAGCAGGGAAAAATTAGGTGGTTAGTTGGAATGGTGGTGTCAAGTCACGTTGGAAGTGACTTGTTTTGTATGACTCTTTTGGTGGAATCATGTTTTAGAGTTTTTAATCAACCTTTTAGAAGATATATTTATGTAGTTGTTTAGACTATAATGTATATAGTATATGTACAAGATTTTTATAAGTTGTGTATATTCTATACATTTTATCTTATGCATGAATAATCAGTTACCTTTGGAGGTTGATTTATCTAGATTGTTTATACAATGTTTTATCTTTTGCCCTGCTTTGTAGTAAGTGTAGTGACATATCAAATCATTACAAAATAAATTAATCAATCCTTTAATAAGATATTTGAGAAAATATAATTGAAAGTTGAGACTAAAAGGTCTTTTAACACAACTTAGTTATTAATGAAATTTATAAATATTTTATAAAAAAAATATTTAAAAAGAAACTATTTTTTTAAAATAAAATATTTGAAATTGGGGTTGTTTGGAATTTTATCATGAGGCGAATGCCATGGCAAAGTAGTTAAAGAAGTGATAATTGGTTGAACATTAAAATTCATCACAAGATATTATAATACAAGAATGAATGACCAAGATTTTTAAGTAATCTATTTAAAATTTGTAATTTTGAAACTGTCAAAATTTTAAACGGTCGGGTTTATTTTATTTTATTTACTTTTAAAGTTGGTGTTTAAAATTGTTAATTTAAATGCCAGAAATTTAAATGAACTAGTTTTAATTTAAGTCCTTTTATTTTTTTGGTTTTTAATAATTACAAATTAAAAAAATCTTAACTGTTTAAAATTTTAACCATTTTAAAATAAAATTTTAAGCTAATTAAAATCCTTATCATTTATTATTTATATCTTATTCTGAATTTTAGTCATCCATCGGTAAAAGTTACTTCACCTGCAATTCACTTTATAACTACCTATGTAAAAAAAAAAAAAAAAAAAAATTGTCTCTCCGCGTATTTTTTTACAAAATAAATATAAAATAAAAGGAAGTTGTTAACAATTAAAAAAATTTGAACAATTTCGAAGTAGTTATGTTGATAGAGTAGTTTTAAAGTAATTTTAAGAGTAAAATTTACAGAAAATAAAAATGATCAAGAGAAATTTTTTTTGAGAAATAGATATATAGAAAAATCTAAAAGATATGTACACAACATAGAATAATACTTTTATTATTAAAATATAGTTGATTAACAATACATTTGCTTTCGGAAACTGTATACAATATGAAATATAGATGAATAGTATAATCCTTTTTATTGTTTATTATTAAAATATGGTTTACGGTGCAGCGGCCAAAACAGCACTATTGTAGCACCTAATAATTGCTAGAGTAAATAAAAATGATTACAATAAACAATTATTAGTTATAATATTTTTAATTAATTTAAGTAAAAAAAAGATAAAACAATATTATTAGGCTTATAACTATGGATAATCAAGGCAGAAAGCCAAAAACAAATAATGAACAGTAATTAGCTAAATGAGAATTGAGAATTTCCACAGGATCCACCTTCTTTTGATGAAAACCTTGATAGGTTAAGTCACCATGAACTTTAATTGGCTGTTCTATTAGATCTTGATTTATGTAGCAACCATGTGAACGGATTGAATGAAAAATAATAAAAAGAGCATTGTAAGTTCATATATATCTTAAACATATTTCCTCAAATGTTATAAAAGATAAATAGAAAAATAGAAAATGAAGATTGTAGAGATCAACCAAAGTTATAACATCAAGGGGAAAATTATAAAGCAAGCAATACATACCCGATCAAAGTTGGAGTGGTTTGTCCAAATGGAAGCCCATAGATTCTTTTTTCGAAAGGAGTGGATAGAAATGATGCTGCTTTGATAATGTTCTTTACTGCGCCTTGTGGGAGGGATCATTTAATAATGCCAATAATTATATGGGTTTAATACCCATTTTGCCCTTATACTTCTTTATTTATTTATTTTATAATTTTGGAATTGTTTATATTTATTTGTGGGTGGCCAGGAAGGAATTCATTTTTTCTTAATATCTTCTTACTCATGTCATGTCCAACACAGTATTTATTCAGAAAAAGTAAAGTTGAGTTAGACTAAAGTAGCTTTCACTTTCCCTTTTAACAATTTACATACGCATTAAAAGTATCTAGCACAAAAGATAAATAAAAACCAATTAACTAAAAAAATTTGTAAAAGTCACCATAATGCATGAACATCACAACAGTTGATAAATTCAGATCCCAAACGTAGGAGAGTTGTTCAGCTTCTTTTTCAAGCTAGCTAGCGTCCAAAGAATAAGAGACGAAAGGTTCAATTCATTTCCATTCAAAGGCTTTGGCTTCAATTTGGATAAACTACTCTTTCTTTCATCTGGTATGTATTGCCTTCTCACTAATTTAATTTCCCCTCCTCAGTTACAAAACGCACTAAAGTTTTAACTCCGGTGTTTGATGCATTATTTTTCTTCTTCTCTTTATCTTTTATCATTTTGGAAAAAAAATGTTTAAGGTATATATGAACCTACTACGATGGTATTTTCTATTTTTTATTAAATATTTTATTCAATACGTTCGCATGATTGTTTCTCAAACCAAAATCTAACATTATAACCAAATTAATAGGATGTTAATGGATTGAATTTTTTAAAACTTAAATTGAAGAAATCCACTTTTGTGAAAGTGAATTGTTTTTATAAAATATAATCCAGTTTTTTTTAAGCCGGATCAATTCGGTATAATATAGTTATTTATATATGAATCAAATTTTTTTTAAAATTGAATTGAATTCATTTTGTAAAAATAAATCAGATAGCTGAATTAATTTTATAAAATAGACCTATTCAAAGAAAATTTTAAAACAAATTAGATTTTTTAATATATATTAGATCGATTTAAATTAATTTAAATTTTTTGCATGTCCTTACAAGTTACATAGCAATTTACAGAGCATATTATATATCTGGTTAATTTGCTTTTCTTATTGTATTATGACTTAACTAAGGTTGTCATGAGAAAAGAGGAATAGAAAAGCAGGTGAATCCGGTAGAAATCCTCAATTCTCATTCCAAATCTTGTGTTAGGTAAGTACTGTACATTCTTTATGCCTTGTATTATCAACAAATTGACGAGTTTATGCAGTAACGTGCCTAGATCTACGTATGTGCTAATTAATTAAGACCAGAAGCACATTGAAGTGTCATAAACCATGTCACAAAAACAAATACAATTAGAAAAGAAATCAATAGTATATTAAAGTTAATAATTGACAAATTTTTATAATGTTTGTAAGCACGTTAAATTGTCAAAAATTAATAATTAGTTTTTAATTCTCAATAATATCATTTACTTATAAATGCAATTATTTATAGCATTTAAAATAGTAATAATAGATTATCAAAATATTAAAAGGGAAATTGTTTACATTTAAATATTTTATTTAAAAGGAGAAAAATGTAATTATTTCTACAGCAAAGATTATAAAAATATAATATTAGTTTATAAAGAATAAAGAAAATTATCATCTTAAATATAAAAATTTAAAAAGAGAATAAAATATTTTATTAAAGATAAAATTATATATATATATATTAAAAAAAATATGATTAAATATGTAATTAACTATATATATATTAACCCCAAGCGTGTGGTTCAGCGGTAGAGGTTGATCCACGCTTAAGCAAGGTCAAGGGTTCGAATCCTACCTTGTGTATGCAGTCGCGTTAAATCTTGGGGCCAGCTATCCCACCCTTTGAGGTGCCTTCAACGTAGCGAGGAGATTAGTCAGTCACAGCTGTCGGCGATGGATACTCCAGAAACGAACCAAAAACAAAAAATTTAAAAAAGTATCTTAACATTAAAAAGAATGTCAAATATTTCATTAGATAAATATAATATTAGATTAATTATGAATATAATGTGATTGCAAAATAAGATATTGATATCTTTTGTGCAAATATATTATATTCACCTAACAAAACTTTTTCAAACCTCTACTAATTAATAACAATATTTTCAATATTTGTAATCCTACTTATTCCCCGATTTCTTATTTTTATCTAAAGAGGTGATAACTGTACTCGTTAATTGTCAACAAAACGGTTGCTTAAGGAGGAGGAAATTGTGTTTTGTGCTCCTTGAATCTTGATAAATAAATTCGTGATTTTAATCTTCTTAATATTTTGAATTGAAAGGTTGTTGTCTACTTTTTTAGAAAATAATTACTACATTTTCACATTCATTTCGATAACAGATGATGATAAATGATAAATGATAAATTTATTACTTTTTATGTTTACCATCCGCAGGAAAAACTACGAATATTGATATTATTATAAATTAATATCTGACGGGAGGAGTAGACATCCAGCAAATGGATTCTAATTTGAAAGGGCACGTTTCTTCCGAAAATGAAACATCATCAAAACAAGATTCATACCCAAGGGATCAAGGTGTAGATGTCGGTTGGTTTTATCAGAGGAAGACAGAGTTGACGAGTTCAAATTTGATGAGGATAAGGGATTTTATGAGCCTCTTGTTGACTTATCCAATGAAATTAGACGAGGAAGATATACTCAAATCCTGGCTTGCTGCATTTTCTGAACGAAAAGCTCAGTTATTGTCCTATGGTGAGGATGATATTGTGATGATAGACAAACCATGGCTTGAACTAACTGAGAAAGCATTCAGACGCATGCAAGTATTTATGCCAACGCAAATGGAAAGTTGGGAGAGATCCATAATGCCAGAAGCCATCCTCCACATGACAGTTGATCTCGCAGTTGACCAGCTGATTCAAACTTTGTTTTCTAGAGATTGTTCTGCACGCTATATCAGACTGTTAACTAGAAACTTGGTTGAAAAAACATCTGTAGTGAACAAAGTAACAGAAGCCTTGAAAGAGAAGGAAAACATGTTTGGAACTGACAAGGATTTTCTGAGAGCCCTATGGATCGATGCCTCAACATATGGGACTCATGCAGAGGTTCGAGTTCAAGAAGAGATCAATACAATGATGTTAACATGCTTTTCTGTGACAGAAGACGATGACGAGTTGCGTGCTCAATACATTGAGGAAAAGATGGCAAGTAATAAGCATTTGGTGATTGTAGTCGATGCTAACAGCAACAAGCTGGACTTACAACAGGTGTATTTCCCTACTGGAATTGTGGTGTTGATAATAACCACTGAATTGCCAACACAGGCAAATAAGGATGATGACTTTAGGATTACATGCATGATGGATTTGAATATTAGGATCCAGGATCATCTGTTGCCTTGGGAAGTCTTTTGCCGCTATGTGAATTATAGCACGATACGTTCATCAGCGACCATTCAGAGAATTGCAGTGCAAATAGTTAAGAAATGCCATGGTCATCTTCTTGCCATTGTCCTTGTGGCAAAGTACTTGATAAATATGAAACAAGTTAGAAAATGGGAACTTGCACTTGTCAAATTGAGCGGCCTGAATGTTTCTTATGATTATCAAGGTAGTGATCGAATTGGCATTAGTAGAGTCATGGTCAATGCATTCGTAAATATTATTTGGGAAGACATTAATCATGGAGAAAAGCTTTTCCTTGAACGCATGTTGTTTGTTCACAACATTAAAATCGGAGTGCAAGGTGACATCTTGGAGTCTATGTTTTCGACTTTGTTAGGACATAGAAGCGGAGAGAGATTTGCACAACCTCTCATCAAAAAGTTTCTAAACCATTTTGTCTTGTTGAAATATGTGAGTGGAGAAATTTATGTGCCGGTAGAAACCTATGATATAATAAAATCATTACACACCTCGAATCCTTCTATCATAATTCAGGGTGCATTAGGATTAACGGAGCCACCCTACATTGGACGATGGCATGGCCTTATTCGAATAGAACTGATGGACAATAAAATATGTGAGCTACCACAATCACCAGATTGCCCTAAACTCGAAGTGTTGTTGTTGCAGGGCAATGCTGATTTGTTGGATATTCCTGACTCATTTTTTGACCACATGCCTCTGCTACAACACCTGGACTTATCCTACACCAGTATAAGGGATTTGCCCCCATCTGTCTCCAAACTAACACAACTCAAGAAATTTTATCTTAGGGGCTGTGATCTCTTCATGGAACTACCCCCTCATATTGGACAGCTAAAGAATCTCCAAGAGTTTGATCTTGACCACACTTTGATAATCCATTTGGCAGAAGAGATAAGAGAATTGATCAACTTGCAAAGCTTAACTCTCTGCTTTGATAGATACCATCATTTACTTGGTCATTGTAAAAAAAGCAAGCAAAATTCCAATTCCACAATAATTCCTCCAGGAGTGATATCAAATCTTATTCAATTGAGTTATTTAAGCATCAATGTTGACCCTGAAGATGAGCGATGGAATGAAAATATTATTAGTGTTTTGATGGAAATTTTTGGATTAGACACATTGGAGACAGTGAATATATATGTCCCAAGGGCTGAACTTCTGGAACTCATTCCCTCCACAAGATTCCTCAATTTCAAATTGGTTGTTGGTCATCATGTGAAACGGTTCATATCGCGTGTAACACCTGAATTGGAGCAAAAATTCAAAAATTGTGACTATAGTATAAAGTTTGTTAATGGTATAAATATTCCAAATGGAGTGAAAATGAATCTTGGACATTTCAAGGCCTTGTACCTAGACCGACATATGACCATCAAAAGTTTATCTGATTTTGAGTTGAGGAATTTATTTGGGCTACAAGTATGCATATTGGCAGAATGTAATGAAATGGAAACAATTGTTGATGGGGGTTATTTACATGATGAGCATGCTCTTCCAAATTTGGAGTTTTTGAGTATATTCTATATGAAAAATTTAAGAAGCATTTGTGAAAGCCCTGAACACTCCTTTCTCCACTTGAAATCTATAGCATTGCACACTTGCCCCATGTTAACTACCATCTTCACCTTAGAGTCTCTTTACAACCTTCCTTTATTGGAGGAGATTATTATTGAAGACTGTCCAAAAGTGACCACTCTTATAAGTCATGACCCACCAGAACAAAAAACAATGGCATTCCTCCCCAGGTTGAGAATGATAACACTTCTCTACCTTCCTGAGTTGGTCAATATATTTAATGGTTTGCATGTTGAACAGGCTTTAGAAAAGATGGTATTTTATTATTGTCCAAAACTCCAAAGCCTTTCGAAATCGGAATTGTCAAGCAAATCCTTGAAGATTATCAAAGGAGAAAACAAGTGGTGGGAAGCATTGAAATGGAATGTAGCAGAGTGGGGGGATGCAGGTCGACCCATTTTTCTTGAACCAATTTTTTCTCCAATAAATGAAGAGGCTGACATATTAACCCAACTAGCTGCACATCAAGGTTTCATGTATTTGGTAATTTTTACTTATCATCTTTCCAAATTTCATGATGTTGGTGGTAAGCAAATGATTATAATAAATAAGTAAAATTTCGTATCAACCATTCTTGATTGATCACGAGTAAAAGTATATAACCGTTTAACTCTTGCTTCTTTTTTTTTTTTACTATGATCGTCCCTTCTTCTTAACATCTTTTTAATTTTATTGCTTATTTCCATTTCAGCCAATTTCAAGTTCTGGACGGTTGATGGCAAAGTCATCTTTGAAAGAACCAGTTTTGTCACCTTTAGCCCCTGTTCCATTATTGAATAATTCAAAAGGTGAAGTCCAAAAGCAGAAAGCCGTTTCTGAGCCAAACATGGACCAATCGGTATCACTAAAGGTAATAAGGAGGTTTGAAATGCCTCATCACCGCTCCTGATTCATTGCTTTTGGTTTCGTTACATGCACAACCTGGTTTGCTTATTAGGTTAATTGACCCAT
Organism: Cajanus cajan; assembly: GCF_000230855.2. NCBI lineage: Eukaryota > Viridiplantae > Streptophyta > Magnoliopsida > Fabales > Fabaceae > Cajanus > Cajanus cajan. The sequence continues at coordinate 81,677,771 of NC_138518.1, forward strand.
TTGGGATCATTATAGAAACATATTGCTTACTTCATTTCATAATGAATGTGGTTATAGAATTTTTACATATATTAAAAAAGTTTAGAAACAAGTGAAAAAAAATAATTTTACAAAATTAATTTTATATATTTTAATCTTCTTTAATAGAAACAATCCAATACAATAATCAATTTTTAAATAATATTATGAGGAGTATGAATGAAAAATGATTAATTAATACTACATTAATGTGATCCATTTTTGGAAATATACTCTAATATTTTACTCTTTAGCAGGAACTAGTGTTAAAGGTGCCCATATACGATGGCAAAATTAAAAATAAAGCCTTGAAGATGGTCGCTAGTCTTGAAGGTGTGCATTTAAATTTCAACCTGCTTTCACTTTCTCTTATAATTTCTATATTTTTTTAATGCTCAAGAAATCAAATAAAAAAGATAAAAGGAAAAATCAAAGAGAGAAAAACCACACGTTACGTTCTTATACGGCTAGTACCTAGAAACTTTGTTGTATATAATATATAAGATTGGATGATTTAAGGAGTGATTATTGTAGGGGTTGTTTGTGTGGCTGTCGAGAGGCAGAAATTCACCGTAACTGGAAACATGGGCCCTGAGGCTGTATTGAAAAAGCTGAGGAAGTTGTGTGACGCTGAGATACTCTCTCTTGGACTAGCAAGTAAGAACGAGATACTCTATGAAGAATCAACAAGGAACAAGAACAAGGGACATACTGATATCAATGAGATACTCTCTGCTGAAGCAATTACAAGCAAGAACAAGGGACATACTGATATCTCTCTCTTGGACTAGCAAGGAAAGACATACCCATAAAATTGTTTAAATTAATAAAATACAGTGTTAAATAATTCATTTTATAAAACTTGTAAAAGGGTTCACATCTTTATTTATCATTTAAAATAAAATATATAAAGTATTGTTTCAAAAGAAATAAAAACAACCTCTTAAATCAATAATGTTCTGGTAATAAAATATAGTTGAATAGAAGTTCAACTACTAAAACACTATTAATTATAAAAATCAACTCTAATGTTACACTATTATAGTAAGACCCCTTCTTTATAATTCTACTTCTTTAAACCTATTATCATATATATGTTTTATTCTTACTAATGACGTTCAACTCAAACATAAATAATACAAATACTAGGAGTGAGAATATATTTCATCCATAACAACATATACGAAGCATAAGGATAGTGATACACGCCCATAAAATAATTACATTATGCACATACACTTTCATCGATTTTTCTCATATAATATCAAGTTAACACATTACATTTCATTTATCACCATCATTTAAAACTCATTAAATATATATGTTCTTAACTCTAAATATACGTGATATCGATCTCCTCCTCCTCATCGAGTGTACGAAATAACCTAGAAATAAAGCCCTTCTCTGGCACCCCTAGTCAACATGGGAAATTGTGATACGGTGGAGTGGCACATATAAAGCCCGACAAGAGCAAAAGTAGAACAAGAGTACATCGGAAAAAATAATAAAATATAATTCATCTACATAAATATATAAATAAAATTTCACATCATTAAAAAAATAAATTTATAAATACATAAATATTTTTATGTTAATGAAAAGCAAATTCGGATTTCAACTTTAAAGCCAAAGTGCCGAAGAATCTATTCATTTTAAAAACAATAAATTTAACAAGAGAAATTATATGGTACTCATGTTATTTGAGAGGGTACCGGTACAGTTTTTTATTTTATATTTTTAATAATTTATTTAAATAATATTTATGATATTTTATTTTTTAATTTTTAAATTATTTAGTCATTTTATTTTTATTTTATATATTCTAATTTATTTGTAATAATATTATTATATATTTAAATAGTTTAATTTTAATAATTTTTTAAGTATATTTTTATCTTTTCACTTAAAATTTTTGAATTTCTATATTTTAATTTTAATAATTTTTTAAGTATATTTTTTGTCTTTTTGTCTTAAATTTTTGAATTTCTATATTGTAATTTTAATAATTTTTTATTTCTATTATTTATTAATTTTTTCTTTTTTTAATATTTTATAATATTATTGAAATCTTATAATTTTAATCTCTATAATTTTATATTACTTTTTATTTTATAAGTATAATTTGGATTATTCATTTTATAATTAAATTAATTTTTTTTAATCTTTTATGAGTTTATGTATAAAAATGTATTGAAACCCCTCGATTTTTTAGGGTACCATAACAACTTCCACCTATTTCGTTCTCAATACCTTTTGCTTTTTACGCTACTAGCTTTATCGATCTCATTTTTTTCATGCTAAAGTTTCAAATTTGAGTCTTGCATATCTAGATATGTTAAATACTTGAAGGAAAAATTTTATTATTCATAATAATTTTAAAGTCTGCTTAAATACAAATTAGAAACGTTTTTGAGAATATCTCTTTTGAAAATAAAGAGTATTTTTTGGTAAAAAAATTTTCAAAAGAACTTCTAAACTTGTATCAAAATAAACTCTCACACAACTCGAATAAGATTGTCTTTAATAGAGAATACTTATAGTTTATATAAAAAAAATATTAGCATCTCCAAAACAAATTTATGGATAAACTAATTGTAATTTATGAAGAATTTTTTTTTCCTACTTATGGAGAAATTTACGCAAATTATCAAATGGGAACGAGCTTAACATTAGCATGATCGATGTAGGCTGCTGGATTCACATGAAAATTTAGATGAACAAGTTCCTTTTTGTTTGTCTCAAAAGTCAAAACTTATAACTAACACCCGACTATCCAATGAATGGAAGAAAGATGGATGGAGATAACCTTACTAAGATAGTTAGCCATGGTTTTCTTTCTAGACAATTTATATTTAGAGAAAGGTAGTGATCCATGATACTGTTTGAATGCTGACTTGAGCCAAAAAAAAGCATAATCACACACTTTGAGCTTATAAACCTTTACTAGTAAGTAACAACAAAGAGCTGTTTCAAGGCTGGTTTGCTTCTATGCATAATTCTACATGTATACTTTTGAACTTCATTCTGTTTGTTAATAGGCCTTTCACATGTATAACTTCCTATATGCCTATGGAGTCTTAAATACAGTAGAACTTCTGTACCAAAAAAATTGAAGTAGAATTTTACATCTCCTCTTCTTCCCACCATCCTCTATTTCCAAAAGAAACTAACAAATTTCAGTTCACAGTTCAATAGAGTTTTGAATCTAGATTACTTATTGTTATTCCTAGAATCATGTTTTGCTTTGGTTCTATTATTTTCATACTTTTTGGAATATTTCCTTATTAAATCCTTTGGACAATAACGAAGCAAGCCAGAAGGTGCTGAAAAAGGTTTTCTAGCCTTACAGGAACTATATTACACTGTTTGGTCATTGGTGTAGCCATTGATTGATTGAAAAATCAAATAACAAGCTTACCACTTCAGTCTCATGGATGGATTAATTTATTTATTTTTTGTCTTGTTGTATTTGTTAATTCCATTTAACTATATTTTAATAATTAAAGAAAAAAATTATGGGTTCAATATCCTATTTTATTGAGGTCTTTTCCTTTATGTTTTTCAGGACGTTGATACTGATGAAGGTATTGCCTTATTGGGATGTTCAATGTCTGTTGCCTGTTGGAGTGCATGTTATGAAGAATTGCAAACTTATTGTAGTGATGTTTTATGAAAGTATATTTACCTTGAATATTGGATTGTTTTCTTTTTCTATATCGAATATTGGATTCGATTCTTGTTTTATGCTGAATATTGAATAATTTTGTATACATTGTTTCTAAAATGAACATGGTTTTCTTGTATGTGGGTTTGGCAAGAATTTTAAGATAGTTTTTAAATTTCACCAATTTAAGGGCTTGTTTGGCCAAATTAGATTTTTTTTTTTTACGTGATTGAAACACGAATATCACGAGAGCTTATAACACTTACCCTGCTTGCTCTGCCAATTCCTTGATAAATTAGACTTATTTGATAAAGGAGTTTTTAGAATATATGTTATTTTATGTATTTTATAAGCTTCTAAATTTTAAAATTTTATCCATTTTTTTATTTTTTATTATATCATTTGACACTTACAAATTAATGTTATCAAACTTTTTTATTTTAATTAATTAACTTATTCACGGATTTTGTCTAATTCCCTTTGATGATGAGTTTCTTTTGAAAAGAATAATGATCTATTAGTAACTGTTCTATTATCATGTAAAAAAAAAATAGTTGACCTATTAAATCATAGGAAGTGCTTGGTTAAGTTCTTTCTGTTTTTGGGATAATGTTCTAAATGGTCCATTTGGATCAATTAATAGAAAAATTTTAATATCTACATTTTATTTATGAATCATTGATTTAATGTAAGTTTAAATTTATTGATATTGTTTTTATTATCATATAAGAATTAATAATCAATTTTTAATTAAAAATATAGGTGTCAGATCACTTATTATAATAATTTTTTTATCAAATTTATTGATATAGTCATAAGTTAACTTGAAAGCCAAAATTAAATATACCTGAATTATTTGTAACCTTTCTTTTACTTGTAAAATTTAAATTTGCTAATCAATCCTCCTTAAAAATAAGATTTCAAATGTACTGTTGAGAGAATGCTGATGTCATGTATGAATTATTTGACATATGAAAAGCCACAACTATATATATGATAGTAAATTGTAAAATATATTTGTCAATGGCACACCTTCCAAGTAAATGTTTGTGTATCAAATTAATATCTACCTTTATTCGCCAATTTTAAATTTTAAATTTATTCGCATGTTAATTAATTAGATAAAAAAAATTAAAAAGATTATTATAATTGTTTTTAAAAAATCTTAAATTACTGTTCGTAAGATATCAATTCATATTTAGTATTTAAAAATTAATAATATTCAATTGATAGAAATATTTGACATTTTTCTACAAACAAAATTATTTTACTTTATTTAAATATATTATTAATATAGATAACTTTTTACATTTTTATGATAATTAATTAAAATATTAAAATTATCTTATATAATCTGTGAGTTGTGTAGTCGATGGTGGATTGATGTGAGAGCAAGTCTACTTTTTTGTTTTAATTAAATTATTAATATATTTTTAAAATATTATGTTTTATAATCTTTAATTTTATATATTAAACTTAATAATAATTATTTTTAATATTTATATTTTACTCTATATGTATGATTATTTTTTTAAAAAAAATTACTCCTACGATCTTAAGGTCTTATATATTAAACTTAATAATAATTATTATAGGTACGTTTTTTTTATTTGTAAGAATAAATTTTTTTTTAAAACAAATTATCATTCTTTTATCGTTTTTATAAATCTGGTAAAAATAATCTACAATGCTAGTTGAATAAGCTATTTAATTGAAATAAAAATATTTGATAGTTATAACTTAAATGATAACTATAGAATAACATATTTAATGGTTTGAGGTGAAACAATTTTAAATAAGTAATTAAAGATAATATATATATATATATAAATAAAGAGAAAAAGAAAAATATTTAAATGATATTAGTGTAATTTATATCGACTATTACATATTTAATAAATTTTAATTAAATATAATTTTTTTTAAATTTATTGTTAGATTAAAAAAAAATTATTCGTAAATTATATATACAAAATTTTATATTAATTTAAAATAATATCTTATTTTTATATAATAAAATTGATATAATATATATAATTAATAATTTATATTTTATATCAAATTTCAACTATTTAATTATTAAATTTAAGGTTCTTAATTAGATATATTAAATTTATATTTTAAAAATTTTAAAATTATTTAATATTTTTAAAATAAATAAATTCCTCTTTATTTCAAAAAAGATATATTAAAATATAAATATTTTATTTATTCAATTTTTATAAAATTTGATATACACATTCAACATTATGAAATTATTTTTATAACTCGAAAGAAGTTATACTTATATCTCTTATTTAGTTTAAAATAAAAAATTATTTTTTAAACATTAATAATTAAAGTCATATTTTTTTCATTTTCTTTTTCTTTTTTATTCTTCCTCTTACGCGACTTTTGAGCTTCGCCTTCTCTATATAAATAACCTTTCCACGCTCTCTCAAACTACCGTAATCGCCGATCCTCTTATCTCCGACCACCGTTGTCTCTCGCCGGTTAGTTTCCTTCGCACTTTTCCACAATCGCATGTTCCTGAGTTCGGGTTAACACAACGAAACCTAACACTGAATTTTACGTAGGAAGTACAACTATCAATACCATGCTAGCTGCATGCACCCTTTTTTGTCACTTTCAGAATCTCACGTAGAAATTCCCCTCCAATTTTGTTGTTTCCTTTTTCCTTTTCACTTAAAAAAGTACTAGTATGAAATTCCCTAGTATACCCTTTTTGTAGTTTATTTGAGTGTATATATGTGGCTTCCCGTTGTGGGTTTATGGAATACGTTTTTCCATAATTTGACGTTTTCTGAAGGCAACACCGTTATTATTTATTATCTCTTTAAATATAGGACTCACTAGGGTTAGTTTGGTGGAATTGGAGTAACATGCATGAAGTCTTAGGTTTCAATCTCATTACACCAGAAAAATCTCTTTATTTATAGATTTATATTAACTTTGTTCATCTTTTACATATTTGCTACTACGAGAGTGAATCATATGAGAACTCTTTGTTATTGCGAATAATGAGAACATATGATTACAACCGTTAGGTTAAAATTGATTATTCAATCAATTCTATGCGATTTTCTTCCTTTTTAATTGAAGATCGCACATAATTTGTAATTAAATACCCAATCTGAATCATTATTTTAATGTATTGGTTATAATTAAATGTTCTGATTGGTCACAATAACGCAGAGTTCTACCAAGGGAGTCTAGGTATAGTTCACTTGGTTGAGTAGGAGGGTTTTTGTAAACCTCCTAGTACTGGGTTCAGAAAAAAGGAAAATAACCAAGGGTTCTCACCTTATATGCTCCCTTGCTAGTTGCTAATATTATATAATTTTGTTCATTCTATTTTTTTATTTTTTATCATCACTAATGCAGTTGTATATATCTGTGCTGATCAAGCACTGTAATTGTGATAGTTATGTTTTAATGTATTTTTTGTATTAATTATCCGTGTAGACTGTGGAGGATTAGAAATTGAATGCAGTGCATCTGTTGGTGAATTGATTGTTCTAGACTGGTGAATTGAAATGATTATCGGTGCCAAATGTAATTTTAAACAGGCTAACTAAGATTATCCTCAGTGAGAGAATATAATATGCTGTTTTTGTTTCTGGTTTTTCTTTTCCAGAATTCATTTTCGGGTGCAATGCCAAAGAGAAAAGGAAGAGGACGACCAAAAGGGTCTAGTGCTCAGAAAAAGGTTAAAGAGAGTGCAGATGGTGAATTGGTCATTCCAAATATCCCCTTAAAGGTGTTGAAAACTGAGCCTGGCTTTATTAAGGAACATGAAGGAGGTACACATAGATTGACTTGGTCACATTCTTGTATTTTGGAGTTTTATCTTTTTGTTGTGCATATGCTAATTGTTGTTAAATATCAACTTTGTGATTCAGGTACCAGTATGCTTAGGAAAAAGGGACCAGGACGGCCAAAAAGATCACAGACTCAAAATTGTCAAGAGAGTGACCACAGCAACTTGAATAGTTGCTTTAATCCATCAAATATGGTTGAAGTTGGTCCTGGATGTGAAGAATCAGAAGATGCAGGTATGGTTACCATAACAACTGGGTTATGATTTCTCTTTTTTTTATTTATTTCATCTTCTTTTTTCTCTATTCTATAATAAAATTTGTTAAACCTCCGCTCCACTCCACTTAGTACACTATGCTCCCTTGGTTCCGCTTCGGCATCTGCGAGCCCATAGAATATGAGTCATGAACATTACTTTATTAGCGAATTTGATGTAGTATTGATATTATTGGGAGAGCCCATTCCATCATAAAACTTTTCCCTACGACAAATTTGTTCATATCAAGAAGATTATCCAACGGCAATACTTATAATTGTATGCTAAAATAGCTCTGATAATAAGTAATATTTATTTATTTGCTTGGTATGTCTACTAAGGTAATGCGATGAGTTACCATGTTAAGAAAAGAGTTCTAAACTACTCTCTCTCTCTCTGCTTCTTCATACTCTGTGACTGTTACCTATATTGTCATCATTTTTTTTTCTGATTCCCTTGGGCTTGGTAGATAGAAGAGAGAGCATGTATGCTGATAGTTGCCTTATATTCAAGTATTTAACATTCGTTGTTTTAAAATACAGTTGTGCCCAACAAAAATAGACAAGGACTACCAAGTGGATCAGGGGGGCAGTACTGTCCAGAGAATGCTGATAGCAATAATTTTTATAGTAATCCATCAAATATGATGGAAGCCAGTCCTGGATGTAAGGAGGAACAAGAGCAGGAGCAGGAGGCTGGTACTACTAATTAGTATATTTTTATTGTCTTGTTTATTACTTATATACCCTCTTTTCTCTAATTAAAGGCAATTTTAAGGTTGTCACTGAAAAGGAATGGTTAATACTGCTGTTGGGCAAAAAGAATGACATGCATTTCATTCAGATTACTTTTCCCTGAAAAATATCGTGTTCTAAACCTAAATTGGCTTATTAAATAATTCAGTTGTAGATTTTAAGCTTGCTGGTTGTCCTGTATGGCATTATTGGAATTGATTGCTAGGAACATTTCAATAACTGACGTATTTTCATTTTTTTTTTTTTGTGTGTTTAAGATGCAGTTGACGTGCCTAGGAAAAGTGGATTATCACAACCAAGAGAGTCAACAGACCAGGAGAACCATCAACAAAATCCAGATGGAAAGTTGATTATGTTCATTTAAGTGGTGTCTTTTATTTTTGGCTGTAAGGTTCTATTTGACACTTGTCTTATTTTATGTTGTGTTTCAGATATTGTCATGCCTAAAAAAAAGGGAAGAGGACAGACAAGAGGGCTGAGTCTTCAAAGGAAGCGTCGTCAGAGTGCAGACGGAAAGTTGGATGTCATCATTCATCCTACGAAGCTGGTGGCAGTAGGTCCAGGCCGCAGTGATTTCATTACTGATCTTTCTCTTATTGTTCGCCAGAATGCCCGTCTTAATGTGCGCCAGTGGAAGAAGGTTCCACAAAGTACTAGGGATACAATAGTGGAAAAAATTCTGGTATGTATGTTGTGACATTGATATGTTTTGTTTTAATCTTGATTTGTAAAAGATGTTTGATGATTCATGATGCTATACGTTAAGGAGTAGATTTGCATTTTTGGCTGGTTTCTGGGGGTCATTCCTTGGTTTCTCTTCCATGGGGAGATGGGGCTTATTTTAACTAACATGCAAATGGTTACTCAATTAGGACACTACCATGCTTGTATGCACGAGGGATCATCAGTTTGTGGAATTTTAAAAAAAGGCATGGCTATGATTGTGGGTGTGAGCGGGGCACAAATGTGGATTTTGATGTGCTGATGGTTATAGATATTTTGGAAATTAAAAAAATAGACAAAAGGTATTTGTATAGTGGTTAATGGTTTGGTGAATAAGGGTAAAGCTATGGTGAATATAGTAAGTAGTGTGCTAAGCCCCTTTATGTAATAAGGGATCATTCTTTCATATTGATTATGTAGGAATAAGCAGAGATATATGAACTAATCATCATGATATTTCTTTGTGATTATTTGTGTCCATGCCTTTTATTTTCTGTTGTGCAAAGACTGATTTATTACATTCTGTTGATATTTCATCCTGTGCTATTCGATATTTGGATTATTCCTAATTAACTTGTTTTCGTCTAAGAATTTGTTTTGAAGTTAGTTACAGAGAAGTGAAGAGTAGCACATGTATAAATGTATAAATATAATAGGAGAGAGGAAACGAGAGGATATCTGTGTGAGAATTGGGCTTTTGGGCTATGGCGCTGCAGACCCTCAGTTATGCAAGTTAGGCAATGTTGAGGGGAAAAGTCCCTTATTCTTTCTAATAAGATACCAGGTTTCTATCTCTCTAGCTTGTTCACTTCGTTGTGTGTATGTGTGCTTTAAGTCAAATCTTGCCTTCTTGTCTGTAAGGCTGCTCTATTTGGTCTGTTCTGTCCTTTCGGTGATTTTTTTTTTATCCTTCCTATCTTCTATTATTTTATTCAAATTTGTTTGTGGATATATTGGATGAAGTAGTTTGATTTGCTTCAATTTTTGTTAACAGAACAATTGGAGACTTCCTGATACAGATGTGGTGAGGAAGGCTATTCTGAATGAAGCAGGCCGTTTATATCAGAATTGGCGCAGCAGGCTTCATGATTATTACTTAAAGTTTGAAACAAAGGAAGAGGCCTTGAAGCATGTCCCTGATGATATTAATAATTCTGATTGGCAATTCTTAGTTGATTATTTTACCAGCCCTTATTTTGAGGTACACTAATTTGTGCTCGTCTATCCGCCATTCTGCCCTGTGAATGTCAATAAATTTCATAACATTCTCTATGTCAATAATCTTCAGATAATGAGTGCAATAAACAAGGCAAATAAGGCAAAACATCTGCTGAAACATACTGCAGGGTCAAAATCCTTTCTAGCAGTTAGCTATGATGCAGTGAGAGTTCTGCTTTACTCGATCTTTGTTTATGATTGTCAAATTTAATTGGAAGTCATTTTTAGTGTACTGTTTTATAATTATAAGCATATAATTTTAACAGCGTGACCCAATGACTGGAAAGGAGCCCAATTCGCAGACTTTTTGGCAGATGACACACAAAAGGGCAAATGGGGAATGGATTGACGAAGCATCGAAGGAAGTCAATGTAATTGCATTTTAGATTACTCATTAGTGCGATATTATCTGTATATAATTTGATTTGATGTTGTACAAAATTATTGTAGGACAAAGTTGCTGAACAAATTAATGAGAAGAGATGTCAGATAGAAGATTCCCAGGAAGTGGTGGAAACAAGTGAACAAGAAATTATTAATACTGCCTTCAAGACAGTGGTTGGGAAGAAATCATATATGCAAGGTTTTGGAGAAGGACTAAGGTCATCATCATCATCATCAAACTCCAATACAATTCAACAGCTGCAAGCTGAATTAGATGCCCAAAAGAGAGAGACAGAGAATGCGAAGAAAGAATGCAATGAAATAAGAGCTAGACTTGTTGAGGTTAAGTCTCATCTAGAGGAGGAGAGGCTGAAATGCAAGGAGATAGAGGCTCGTCTTTTGGATCGTCAAAATGAGATGCAAGAGATCAACTGTCAGGTTCAAGCCGCCATCCAGGCTGCATTATCTCAGTATCTACCTCCAGTAAGTATAAAAGATAAATATATTGTTGGATATTCAATTTTATGATGTACATTGGTTTAAGTTGACTCTAATTTTGAAATAAAGTAATTTTTAGTGTAGGATACGAATTTTCATTACTAATGCTTTTGAATCATATGTAATATTCGAATTTTTTTCTGAATAGTACCAAAAGATCTGACCTTTGGTATCAAAGCAGTTGTTTTACAGATTAAATGGCAATATATTATCAATTTTTACAGTTAGCCCTTGATACACCTATAAATCTGATTCCTGTCAATAGTTTCATTTTGATGGATATGAAATAGGAGGAATATACGAGGAAACATCTTTGTATAGAATGGGGCTTTATCATTGCTGGCCCTTCCATGAGTAGCTTAGATTTTATTACATAATAATATCATAGATGGTATTATTTTTCTTTTTTTATTGAACTTTGAAACTAGTAATTTGGCTACTAAGCTGAGGATTTGTCAGCAGTTTAGGTCTTTAGGAGAACTAGTTGAGTTTGACCATTTAAAGATTATATATTTTGGGTTTGGTTTTTGTTTTGGGATTGCGATAACTATTTAGTTGTTTCTGTTCTAGATTTCTTTCCTTCTTCGTCATCTCGAATCCTTTTATGCCTTCACTCTGTGTGCGTTTATTATTTTTTTACATATTTAGTATGAATATTACATCTTTAAATTTTCTTCCATTGTGTTATTGTTTCAAAAAAATGGCATTAACCGCTGTCTTGTCATTATAGAAAACCGAAGCAGAGACCTCATCAAAACATAGAAGAAAGATTGCAGAACTTGAAGCACAACTCCATGAGGCAGAGGATGTGATAACAGATATTAGATCAGAATTAATTAAATATCGCATGGATTAGGAAAGTGAAGTATGCAATTACAAACTTTTTAGTGCATAATATATTACAATTTTAGTAGTATTTTTTGGACATTCGAGTAGATGATCAGCTATTGCCAATTGTTAAACAAATTATTTATAGCAGTATTTTAGTATGAGCAAACATGTTTATTATAAATAAAATTTATAATAAATTATATATAAATAAATATTATGTTTGAATATATAAATTATATTTAAAATTAGTATATATAAGTATTTTTAAACATAAATTATATTTTAAATTTATGATAAATAATTTATATTATAAAAATTGTTTATTGATAATTTAGTTAAAATATTAATATTTAATTTATAAATAATTATGATAAATAAAAATTGAATTAGATAAGATGTTAAAAAAAAAGATTTACAAACTTTTTTGTCAAAGAAAAGTTCTTTAAAAACATTTTCGCACACAAGATTAAGAATTGTGTTTAATATATGAAAATTGATGGCTTTGCCCTGGATATAAGTATCTGAATCTTTTGGTTAAAGATCTCATCTGTTAATACAGCAACTAATACAAAGTGGACGAAAGTATGAGCTCCTGTTTCGGGAAGGAATCACGCTTTAAATTTTTAAAATATATATATGATGTATTTTTATCAAATTAAATCTTTCATATAGAAACCCATTGCGTATCTCAAATTTTAAAGGAAATTACTGGATGGCGATGTCATGAAGTTTGGAAGGTCAATTTGTATTACTGGATGTCAATTTTCAGAAAAGTGGTTGTTCCACATTTGTTTTGACACGATTTCTATTATTAAATGTAAAACAGAAATAGAACTATAGAAGTATGATTTATAATTTTATATTTTTAATAAATTATAACTGGCAAAAGAAAAAAAAGGTATTTTATACTTCTGTGAGGTTATTTTTGAAGAGAGTAGTTTTTTTATACATTTCTTTTTTTTTTCATTCTTAAAAAATATTTTGGTGAAAAAAAGTTAGAATATAAAAAGGTTATAAATATCTTTCACAAAGTGGACACTAAAAAAATAATATCTCTTTTGTATAGTTATTGATTAATAATAAGATGTGATCAGAAGAAAATATATGAGAAGAGAAGATATTGGTAACTTTTCATTAAATTTTAAATCATTTAAATGTATGAGATAATAGAATATATACATCGATATACCCATGTTTAATCATAAAACGCTCTGTATATTATATATGTTAATTTTTAAAATAATTATATTAAAAGTGACACTAATAATAAATTTTACACGAGAATCTATGTCATTAAACTATAAATATATAACTATCATTGTAAATTTCTAATCAAGCCTTCATAGTCACATCTAATTTATAGATATCAGTTATAAAGTTTTAATTTATTCGAACCAAAAGGCATGAAGGGTATCATCTATGAAATAACACGACCAAACTACGAAGTCTACAGAGAAGATTGGGTTCTACGGGAAAGAACCATGTTATTTCTCAATTGTTTTTATTGTTCTTTCTCAATTCCAAAAGCTAAATTATGTGTTCATTACAATCAAAACCTTTGCATGTCTCTAATTATAAATTGCATGATGAAAAAAAAAAACTAATTAACAAGATCATGTAAATACAAAATTATTACATGTTTTATTAAAAAGAATAATTGAGTTAGATGTGTCTCCGAAAATTCAAAAAAGAAAGATGAGAGAAAAGTTTTCATCACATTAAATTTAAGTTCATAATATAGATTAATATATTACAAGCTAATTCATCATATAATTTAAATAGTCTAATAGATGAGGATAGAAATATCCTCATCATTCATCAATTAAATAATATAATTGATGATGCATTCTTGAAAATAAGGACTTATTTTATTATAGATCAATAAAATTTAATTAAATTCCATCCCTTTGGTCAGGAGTTTATGACTTTGTTACTACATCAAATCTTTTATTTCATAAGTGATGTCGAGATCACCAGATATCAATTATCTACTCAGAATAAAGGTTTAATAAAATATTTATCTTATAATTAAGTTATATCAATATTTATCATATAATTAGATTATATCAATAAATATTAACCATAATTGATATATTAATAATTAAAAAATATTTTAAAATAATTAACTAAAATTAATTCATAAAATAGATTGATTAAGTAATTAATATAACGTTTCAGATTTTCAGTCATTTTAGTTTCAAAATAATGTATGGAAAAGGTAAATACAAAATTTTGATCCATGGAATATGCATGGAACAATGATTATTAGCATGTTAAGTAAATCTTGCATCTGAACTCGAGTTATGAAAAGGTGAGAAGGAGATTTGAAATAACTTTGTAAGTCTTGATTCATGATTAACTTATTTTTGAAATTCAACTCACCTAAATTTTTGTCTACTAAAATAATATTAATGCAATTACTTCAATATGTCAATTATTAAATTTTATACATAATTCTTCTCTTTTTCTTCAATAAACATTACTTTCATTGTAGAGATAAAATAATACTTTCAGTCATAATTTCATATTTAAATTAAGAAATATTTTTAGTTATTTGATCTCTTTGTTAATGTAAGATTATTTGATAAATAAATTTATTACTGTTTTTATATCAATATCTATATTATTAATACATAAAAAAAATACTTCTTTTATTGTATACAAATTTTAAACTAATTTATTTTTAATTATAAGTATTTTTAGATTATTTTTTCTTTCTTTATCTCTTTTTTTTTTACTTTAATAATATTTAATTTTCAAATCTCTCTTTCAATAATTGCTAGTTAATAATAAAGGTGATATGTCTTTTTTAAACTATTTTATCCTTATAATCACTTGCAAGTCAATATTCCTTTTTCTAATAATAGTATTATTATATTTAGTTTCTTTTTTCCATCTTTCTCACTTCATGGTGACTAGTATCTCATACTTTGTAACCACCTGCTATAATATTGCTCTTCTTATTTTACTTTTATTTATTTAATAAAATAGATAAATATTCCATTCCTTATGATTATTAACAAAGTTGAATTTCTTCTTTCGCATATATATATTTTATCAGAATAGACTATATTAAAAGAGGAAAAGACTAGTCTTATGATGCGTTCATAGTCCATAATTAAAATTAGTTATTATTTTTTATGATAGAATATTTAATATTAATATTAATATTATTTATAAAAAAACAGTTTAACTAGATATTGTTTCTTATTACTAAAATTAACCACCTTTTTTGTCTTAACTTTTTTTCCCTTTCATTTTTTTTTTACTTTATAAAACACACATACATTCTTTCGTATTATTTTAGAATTTAGGGTTTAATATTTAAGATTTTCAGAATATGTATTAGTTACTTTATCTGCTCAATAACTTACCCAGTTGCCTAATCAAACTCCCGACTTATTAGTTTTTTTCTTTTCATTAATTAATTCCATTCATAAAACATCTTTAATTTTTTATAGAAGATATCTGTCCTCCACTAGTATTGAGCAAAGACTCAGTAAGCTGCACATGCCTTGACTTGAAACTCATGGAGCAATAATCAGTCACTTTAGCCTATCAATCTGCAAAATATGTAGATCTATACACAACAGCTGCTGGCAGAGCTTCATATAGATGAATCTTTCTTAACCGTTGCTGATCTCTTGGTGGATCCCAATTCTGAAGTGTTGGGCAAAGGTACACATCAACCTTTCTTAACTGTTTTGCTCCTGATTCCTCCCAGACAGATCACTTTTGTCTTGATTATTTGATTCTCTATGTTAGTTTCAGTAAGTTACTACTTTAAATAGTGCTACTTTATAGTCTGGCTGGTTTCTTTTTTCTTAAACACTCCAGAAAACCTGTAACATAAAAAAGAAAAATAAAAAAAACCTTTATGTGCTTCGAAATGTTTGCTTTAGAATTTATGATTTTAATCTTTTCCAACATGTAATTGTCTATATTTGAATTATTTTTACAATCAAACATAAAAAGAATGCTCATCCAAGGTGCACAAATAATGATCAACTATGTTAATAGATGGATAAATCATTAGACTTTTCATATTGAAATTTGAGAAGTCCTAACAAAACACTCTACCACACTCTTTATAATAATGATAAGCGTAATGCATTCTCTTTTAACCGCATACTTTCATGTTAGTTGAAATTTATTAAAAATTATAAAAATAAAGAGAATGACACACTAAATAAGAAACAAGACTCACAAAGATTTGCAATTTCTTTTTGGGTTCCATAGATATGATCTACATGATGCTTCAAAATTAACAACTAAAGACTAATTTGCGTGTTACATGTGGCTTGCGATACTAGTATTTCTCTTTAGTTTTGACTAATACATATTCATATTCAATAATACTAAGATGCTTGTTAATGCTTCAAAATTTTATCCCCTAACACGTAGAATTTCAATACTTTGATTTGGTGTATTGTATAATCATAACCTTTTCTTTCAATTTCTTTGTTAATTTATTCCAGGCTTTGAAGTTTCATAATGTCTGGGGTTGAGCTTGCGGGTCCTCTTATTGGAGAGGTGGGAGCACTTGGAGTTGGAAATTTACATAATAAAATTGCATCTAAAATTGCATCTTCTAAAAGCCTTGATGACAACTACAACAGTTTGGTCAAAGATAAGGAGATGCTACTTGCAATAAAGAAGGATAAAGAGTGGGAAGTTCAAAGAAACGGCCACAAAGATACCACTAATGCTTATAAACTGTGGGCAAATAGGGTATCAAATGCTGTTGAAGAAGTACAGAAGCTGAAAGATAAATACGAAGAAAAAACGCTACCCTTTTGGCACATTCAAAAACGTTCACGTCTGAGTGAAGAGATGCAGAAGAAGTGCAACTTTGTTCTTGAACTTATGAGAGATGAATGTTTAAGAGATTTTCTAGTTGATAAACCACCTGAGCCTGTCTTAAAGGAGTTAAATGTTCCACAGATAAGTGGATATCCAACCCTTCAGGGTGCCTTGGAAGATATTTTGGGTTTGCTCAAAAATAATAAGATCAAAGTCATTGGAGTGTGTGGAACAAAAGGGGTGGGGAAAACGACAATATTGCGGAACCTGAACAACCATGAAGAGGTTGCTAAACTGTTTGAAATTGTCATCTTTATGAAAGTTACTTCTGATAATCATAAGCTTCAAGAGAAAATCACTAATAGGTTGATGCTGGACATAGAAGCCAACAAGGAGCATAGTAGTGATGATGTTGCAAGAAGAATACACAAAGAGCTGGAGACAAAAAAGTATTTGTTGATTTTGGATGAGGTTGAAAATGTCATCAATTTGGAGCAGTTGGGAATTCCAAGTAATAATAATGGAAGTAAGGTGGTGATTGTCACTCGATTACCTATGGTTTATAAGTTGAGTAAGGTACAAAGGGTCATCAAAGTCATGGAACTATCTCCCGAGGAAGCATGGAAGATGTTTAGAGACACTGTTCGTGCCTTCAATCCTAAGATTGATTCCCCTGACATTCAACCTATTGCCAAACTTGTATGCAAGAGGTGTTGTCGTCTTCCACTTCTTATTTACAAAATAGCAAATTCTTTCAAATTGAAAGAGTCTGCTCCTAGTTGGTGGGTGGGACTTGAAGATCTTAAACCATGGCCACAAATTCAAAATCAAGGTCTCCAAGAGTTGTACTCATGTCTGAAATTCTGTTATGATGAACTGAGAGATAAAAAGAAGCAAAAATGTTTTCTATACACTTCAATGTATCCTGCGGATTGCAAGGTTTACACTGATTATTTAGTGGAGTGTTGGACAGCACAAGGTTTACTTGGTGATATAAATAACAAAAGGTCATATCGAAGTGCACGCAATTGTGGTATTGACATATTGGAACATCTTGCTAATGTCTCTTTACTAGAGAAAGGAGAAGCCATGATATATGTCAACATGAATGATTGTATGAGACAACTTGCACTGCACATATGCTCTAAAGATCCTGAGTGTAGTTTTTATCTCCAAGATGGTGAAGAATATGAAAATCTCTCAAATTCAAGAGCTTGGCAGCAGGCTAGGTGGGTCTCTATGAGACAACTGATTGATTTACCAACAAGCCAAGATTGCAGCATGATTTTGACACTGTTGCTGCGAAAAAGTCCAAATCTAACTACAATACCACAAGCTTTTTTTGAGAACATGAATGGTCTACTTTTATTAGACTTGTATTGTAGCAAGATTACAAAGTTGCCACCATCTCTCTCAAAATTAACTGGTCTAAGGAGTTTATTTCTTAACAGTTGTGAGCTCTTGGAATCATTGTCACCTGAAATAAAATCACTTCAATTTCTAGAGGTTCTTGACATCCGAGATACCAAAGTAACTTTCCTACCTTTACAAATTAGATGTTTGACCAATCTAAGATGCTTGCGAATTCCATTCATTGCAAGTGATGCACAGAATGGAGCTCAAAATGTTGATGTGATTTCAAAGCTTCATAGGTTGGAAGAATTAACCATTCAAGTCATATCCTATGAACAATGGTGCAATGATGCTGAAAATGTACTGCAACATGTGGCTGATTTGGAAAATTTAACTCATCTCAGGTGTTGTTTTCCTTCCTCAATCATTCTTGGACAATTTCTTTCACGAAGTAAATCATGGAAGAATTGTGAGCAGCAAAATTCATTTAGATTCTTTGTGGGATGTCAAGACTCAAGACGACCTCAAATACTTGAATCTTCTGAGTATAAGATTACTAGTTATTTGAGGTACTGCAATGGTGGACAGAAGGATGACTCGAAAATTACTGAGGTATTCTCGAAAGCTGATGCACTTGAATTAGTTTGCCATAAAGATATCAAAAAATTGTCAAATTTTGTTGGCATAGTGTGTTTGGAACGTATTCGTTGTCTTTCGATTGAAAGATGCAATAAAGTTTTAACAATTGTGTCAGCTGATACAAGTGGCAATATTATGAATGGAATCCAAACAGAAACAAGAGCCATCTTGCCAAATTTGGAGCAATTATATTTGGAAAATTTGCTCAATCTAAAATGTGCTTTTAGAGGTCCCTTGCACGTTGGAACATTTTCCAAATTACAAATTTTATCATTGAAGAATTGTCCATCACTGAATGAAATTTTTAGCAATGGAGCAATTCAAAATTTTTGTGAACTTCAAAAGTTAAAAATTGAAGATTGTTCAAAAATTGAAGAACTTATCATACTAAGAGAAGACGTTGAAGGAGAAAAGGAGGTGCTTCCAAAACTAGAGATGCTTTTGTTGGTTAACTTAGCTGACTTAAAAATTATGTGCTCCAACCATACATTAGCTTGGTCCTCTCTAGAGCTGTTGAGGATTCATAATTGCCCAAAGTTGAAAACTTTACCACTACACACTAACAATGCAGCCAACTTGAAGACTATTAAAGGCCAACTTGAATGGTGGAATGAATTGGATTGGACAGACAATGTTGAAGTTTATCAGCGATTGCATCCCATCTTTGTCGCCTCAAATGAGTATTTTCCTTAGATATCTTCTTTCATGCTTGTAATCCCTCTTAAATGTCAAAAATAAGATGAGTTTATTTGTCTTTCTATATAGTTTATTGTTAGAAACTAAAGAAAAACAATGGTTTGGATTGTATTATTTTATAGTTTGTTGTGTGTTTGAAGATTTGTGACTAAAAGCTTGTTCTAGAATATAGAGTTATAATTAAGTCAGGAAAGAGAACCAATAATGATTTATATTTTCATAGTTTATTGCAAGAAAGTAGAGAAAAATGTCTTGAATTGTATTATATTATGGTTTTTGTGTATTTTGAAATTTGTGACTAAAAAGTTGTACTAGTTTATAGACATGGTGTGACACCCTTCTAGAAGATATAAAAAAAATAACAAAATTTAAAAAAAAATAAAAATAACATAATAACTCTCTTCGTGGAATGTTGGAAAACGGTTCACATCTTTATTCATCATTTAAAATAAAATATATAAAATATTGTTTCAAAAGAAATAATAATAATCTTTTAAATCAATAAAGTTCTGGTAATAAAGCATATTTAAACAGAAGTTCAACTTATAAACCACTACTAATCTTAAAACTCATTCTCAATATCTTAATATCAGAGCAAGACCTTTCTTTATATTTCTTTTTCCTCAAAATGTTGTGTGTTTGAAAATTTGTGAATAAAAGGTTGTACTAATTTATAGGCTTGTACTGAGTCAATTGGAATGTGAAAGATAATATTATGTTGAAAGAGAACTAATAATAATTTTTTAAACTCATGATAAAATAAACAAGTGTAAATACAACTATCTTATCATAAATTACTATGTATGATAAATTTGTTAATTTTTATAGTAATTATTTTAAAATTAGTATAAAATAACAATATTGTTATTAAACTCTAAACTTGTGTTACTTCTTTTTTTACGTATTGAAGACCTCATTCGTTAGCCTCAGTAAAATTAGAGAGCTTGGAGAACAAATCTATGAAGTAAAAGATGTAACAACATATCTTAATAGGTATAAGTAGTTCTCCCATTAGTAGTTTATAGGTATATCTTAGAATATATCTTATGAACCCTTTTGTTTGGGTGGTGTTGGTTAAAGGGAGAAAGAGGGTGTGGTTTAATACATAAAAAAGCTTTGTGGAAGCGTTGAGAAGAATCATGACTCTTAGAATGCAAGGAATACACAATGCATGATGGAAGGAAGAATATTATTCATGATTTTAAAGCAAACTACTTCAATAAATGTTTTATTTATGATCAACATAGACGTTCTGGAATTGATAAAAATATATCAAATGATTTTGCAATGGCTGCTTCCAATGTTCACCCACATTTTTGCATGCAACTTCTTTGTTGTGCATATAAAATGTGCAAATGTTTTTGTTAGGACACACCTTATGTTGCTTGACTTTACTAATAAAGGTTTCTTTGCTATTAAAAAAAAGGTAGTTATATCATTAAAAGGGTCTAAATTATTACTCAGATTTAAATAATAGCTGCGTAAGAAAAGGAATCGACCCATTTATCCTTGCAAATTGTTGACCTTACATGTGAATGATGAGAACTGGTGCCTTAGTGCCTCGGTTATGTTTTGCTATTAGACCACAGGCTAGGCATATGATGTTCACACAATCAGACTTGTAATTTTACTTTACGTACATGAATACTACTCATATGAGATCCTAATTAATTTTTAGGTTTAAAGTGCATTTGATCCCATGCAGTATTCATATGCGATTTTAGTCTCTTAGTTTTTAATTTTATAATTTTAGTTTTTAAATTTTTTTAAGGGATTCTTTTAATTTTTTAAAATTCATTTAGTCCCAAAGGAGCCAAAGCACCCAACTTAAAAATCTCTATAACATGTTACACGTGAATCGGGTAAAAAAATAAAAACCAGATCAACTACACTAATCACCCGAACACAAGGAAAGAGCTCCTTAACTTCTTGAACCATTGAGAAACATGGATGCAAAACATCACATCCCTCTAGATCAATCTGATAGCTACTTGAGAATCAGATTCCAATCAAATGTGGTCAAAACCTCTGCCTCCTTCCTGCTAATGCATACCCTTCCTGATTCCCCAAAAGCTACGCAAGAGTAATATTAAAGCAACCAATAAAATGAGAAAAGCCAAAGATAAAATTCTGACATATGATTACAGCAGACACCACCACATGCCACCTTCCAACTAAATGTATACACAGTACCATCACATTGACCTTAACAAAATTACGGTATGGAGGAAACCATGATACCAACTACAGGTGAAACCATTTGATACCAATTACAGGTGAAGTAACGATCTTTTATTCAAAGAGATTTCAAAAGTCAAACTAGACATCACCTACTGTCCCATGACTCTATTTCTAGAAATCGCGACTCTGGATTGGCTCCCATCTCTGTCTAAAAATCCAATTCTTACGCCTTTGCCAAATACAATCCAAAGTTATGGCAAAAATAAGGCCCAGTTCTCACCAACATGCATATTACAATTAGCATTAAAATTAAAGACTAAAATTGAAAAAATTAAAAATGGGGAACAAATGATATCATAGGGAGATCAAAAATCCAATGAGCATAAAAAAATTAATTTAAGAGTATAAGTCTGTCTAAACAATATATGAAATTATATTTGTATAAGTAAAAAAGAAAGAAAAAAAAAATATATATATATATATATATTTAATGAATCATTATCATTTCAAAAGTTATTATTCAAACTTAACAAAATAGATCATTGCCAACAAAACCATTAATATTGTTAAAATAAATTTTTATTATTGTCATACAAAAATACAAGATTAAAGAAGTCTAATCCAGTTAATTGAATAGAGTATTATTGGGAGCTTCCTAATACTCAATTCCAATGGATAAAAAAAATATACCGGTGTATTTACTTTATTCTTAAAAAGAATTTATTATAGCTTTTGTATCTCAAATACTCGAAGTGTGATCACAAGCATTAACAGGCTTTTAGGTGAAAAGGATCATTCCAGATATTCTATACTTAGTTTCAGGCAAATATAGAAATGAAAATGTATTAATACCCTGAAAAGTGAAAAAAAGAACTCGATGCTGTGATATGCTCCATGTCCTAATTCTTAAAACAAAATATTACTGCAAATAGACATGTAATAGTTCTTGCTAATACTCCTTAACATTGTTGACTCAGTCTGTAGGCTTCCGTCTCAGTAGGTTAAGAACATCGAGCTTATCAATCTTAGCAGCAAGTATGAAGTCGTTTTCTGTCAGCCCACCTGCGTGAACATGCATCAGTTAGACTAATGTGTGTAATCTGTATTAGGTAGTAAATTTAAGAACAATAAACGTTAAAAAAACAACAATGGAAACATGCTTGATTGAGCCACCAAATACTGTTAATCTTAAAATATTGTATGGTTAACCTATGATATTACTGAAATCATCTACTACAGATACAAATGAGTTGCGTTAATAGCTACACCCAAAAGCTTCAAAGATAAACATACATATGATCAATATCAAAGCTTTAAGTTATCTAACCAGAATGGCTCTAACATATTATCATTTACTACCATTTATGCAAATACAAATTTCAATTTTTTACAAATGGTATATCATAACCACAAGCAGAGGGTATGTTTTGTACAAGTTCAGTTAGAAAAGAAAAAGTGTGACGGAAAAGGCAGGAAAACCAGGTAAAGCCTAATTAGCCGGACAATAAAAAAGGAGTATTTAAGAAAAATATTGCACCATTTCTGTTCATTCCTATTGAAAGATTTCCACCAAAGACTTGAGATGAAAACAGACAATCCAAAGAAAAATGCATACATGATTCAACTAACTAGTCTGTTTATTTTAGTGACCTGTAAGTCAAAATTGATCAACAAAGGGTTAAATGAATCAACTCATTTGCCTCATTATTTAAATGGCCTATATTTCAAAAGAGGCAGATGAATGTAAAGATTCAAAATATATAATTTCTTTCCACTAAAGGTAAGTTTGCTTTGAGAAAATATTTTCAACTTTGTTACTTGTTTTCATTCTTAATTTTAAAAATGCTACTAAATTTTTTATTTTCTATTTTCAAAGATTTGTATAGAAAAAATGAAAACATTTATTATTTTCACTTTTTTCCATACAATTCTTTGAAAATAAAATCACAAAATGAAAACAATGTGCTATTTTTAATTAAAAGTAAAACTAAAAAATGAAAGCAAAAACATTTTCTCAAATCAAACATGTCCTTAATTTTCCTCCAATATTACATTTTCACATGTTGTACTCATCACTAAACATTCGTAGCCTTCATTAGTTTTACTTCCAATATACCACATGATCTCAAACAGGATTTTCTATTTTGTTTTCCTTTCCTTGTCACAACACATTTATGCAAATAAACAACAAATGAAAACTGAAGCTTATTTATTATGATTGAAGCTTCTGGAGGGACTCAAGTAATCTGCAATCAAAGGGTGATTTTCATAAATCCATTTAATCTCTCTCTCTCTCTCTCTCTCTCTCTGTCCAAAGAGAGAGGAAATCATTTGCTTTCCAGAGAAGCAGGTGATTAAAACCAGAAACCTGTGTAAATATTTGCGCTAAAATCTACAATATCTTCAAAGTTAAAATTAATGGATTTATAATGAAATAGAAATTGGAATCAAGACAGAACTGTGCTCATTTAACCCATGATGTTTATCTGCAAGCTAGTAGGCATCAAATCTTCTAAATGAATAAATTTTTTGGGTTAACGGTGTTATCAGTCCTAAACAATTTCCGGGTTTTGGTTTTGTCCCTGACTTTCAAAACTAGCAGTTTTTGTCTCTGTATTTTTTAAGGTACTCAAATTTAAGTTTCTAAAGCTAACAGTTTTCCCCTATACATGGACAAAATTTTTGGGTATTTTAAAAAGAGTTAATCACTTATACACTGTCAATGTAAAGTTTTTTTACAATGGCAACCAATTATATCTTTTAATTGTGACATGTCACTGGAAACACATTTACTTTTAACAATGACATAGCACAATTAAAAGATATAATTGGTTGTCAGTATAAAAAAACTTTACACTGGCAGTGTATAGGTGATTAACTTTTTAAAAAAAAATATAGAAACTAAAACCAATGTTTTAAAAATCAGGAATAAAAACTAAAATTTAAATTTTTTTAAAGATTAAAAACACCATTTTTAATTTCATTAAAATCAACAGTGCCTAATACACAGTACTTTGACATTATTTCTCTTCTACCAGCTTTAGATTAATAGAGTATTTAGAGTAACTTCATGGTGAAAAATAATCAGTTGTTTTTTGTGGCGAAGGCAAACAAAAAACAAATAGTTCCTTCTACTTTTCATAGTATCACCGCAAATTTGGGGGTAAAATTGACTCTCTAGTGTTACCCAAACACACTATGAATAACGTGAGCAATAACAAATCATACCAACAGCATGAGTCCAAATCTCAATAGTAACATTATTCCAGCCAACAAGGTGAAGATCAGGATGATGACCTGCATTATAAACATTTTGGTTACATTTTGCCAGTACCCTTTGAATTTCAATAATGAATAATAAAATAAAGACAGAGCATGATACCTTCACTTTCAGCAAGAACAGCTACTACCCTGAAAAATTCCAATCCTTTGGTGAAAGTCTTCACTGTCCATGACCGCCTCAGCTTCATGACACCATCATCGTTTACCAAATTCCACTCAGCTACCTAACCAACCAACATCAATTTCCAAGGCAATGACACTTAAAAGAACTAAAATTGACATAAACATTAAAAGAACTAAAATTGACATAAACAAACCTGTGGCATTAGAGTGTGTGCTGCACCCTCACTCATGGGCCGCAACTCCTTCAGATTGCATGGTACACATTTCTTATCTGTCAAACCTAAGACAGAACAAAGGAAAAATCGTTGAAAATTTATAAAACTAATCATAATTATTATTTTTTATATACTCAAATACTCATCCCCAAATTATCTACCAATGTATTCATCTTATAACAAAGATGATAAATCAGTTATCCGGAAAGACGATTTCTCGATGCATATTTTTTTACCTTTTATTTATTAATAAGGGAAATAGGCATTCATTTTCCAACTGCACACACACACACACATATAATTTTAATTTTAAAAAGTAATGGTTTCATCGAATACTCTTCTTCTTCTCTGTTGCTTCTGAACGTGTACTGCACAAACTAATCTTCCTCTTTCCAAAATCGTTTTTGGTCCCCAATCTGTCGGCCGTTACCGTCGCGAACAGAGCTGCTCCCCCAGCAGGCGACCACCTGGTGACCGCCGCTCCGCCGCAGAGGCGCAGCACCCCCTCCGCCGTTCTCAGCTGCACGATTCTAGAGAAGTATGTAAAGAGGTTTCTTGGTTGCTGCATATTCATAAATTCCTGGCAATGCGTTTTGTAAGCTAAATAAGTTAAATTTATTAGTTATGATGGGAATTAAGCTATTTCTTATTCCTTATTTAAAGTAGCAATACTAGTGTACTAGTAAAGAGCACTTAAGAATTAAGTATACACGTATCCTAGTTTAGAGTCGAACACGAGTGTCAATGTATCATTATTGTAAATTTGATAAATTTAAAATAATAATAATAATAACATTTTTAAGATAAATGAATATTTTTAATGAATTAAATATTTCTAAGATTTAGGATAAATAATTTATATTATAATATAAATTATTTTTAATATTGATATTTTTTAAATATATATATATATATATGTAAAAAAATTATTTTTTTTTAAACTCAAATTAATAATGATAAAAAAAATTATAATATAGAGAGGTAGGAAATTAGGAATAGCGTGTAGAATAAAAGTTGCACAACAAATAAAATTTATAAACCTTTTTTTTTCTAATAGAGAAAAGTTAAAGTTAGAATAGGACACAATTATATGTAAAATCAAAGTTAATTACAAACTTTTTAAAGATTCTCAATGGAATTACAAACCGTTTGCTTTATTCTTATACCAAATTCGCATGAAAGAATATGAAACATGAGAAAAGTTAAACTTTGATCTCAAACCTAACTAGTAATAGTAAAAAAACTTAATCAATTATGTCATATTTGCATGATTTTATGACCTTTATTAATAACTATTGTGTAATTTTTTAAATTTTTTAATGATTAAAAATGTAAAAAAATATTATGTACATAAAAATAAAAATTTGTCTTTATATATACTGGTGAGTAAAAGACATTCCATGCCTTTCTTTAAACACCTACATTAGTGAATATGGTAGACAATTATTAAGAAAAATAATATATTAAAAAATAACTTTTATTAATCATTATTATACAATTTTTTAAAGGTTGAAATTCTCAACAATAATGTATTCACCAAAAACAAATAATTCCTTTATATATATAATATTATTAATACATTAAGAAATCATCTCTCAGTATTTGGTAAATAATTGTTGAAAGATGAATAGATTGAGCAATAATATAGAAATAAGTGAGTATTTGGATAAATAAAAATAATCATATATTTTAAAATAAAATCAAATTTTGTTTTTATTT
The DNA here is from genome assembly GCF_000230855.2 of Cajanus cajan. Classification (NCBI taxonomy): domain Eukaryota; kingdom Viridiplantae; phylum Streptophyta; class Magnoliopsida; order Fabales; family Fabaceae; genus Cajanus; species Cajanus cajan. Next base: position 81,704,948 of record NC_138518.1, read on the forward strand.
TATATAATTATGATATTTGGTACAAACGTCAAAAATATTGACTAATCTTTGTCGAAGATCATAAATACATATAAAATAAGTATTTTTTTCAACATACTCTAAAAGAAAACAAAATTTCATTATACATCAAGAACTATGAAATTTTAGAATATAGATGGTGACAAAATTTGTTATAAAAAAAAAAAGCAAGGAACAAATGAAGAAACCTTCTCATATTTTTTTATCATGAAAAAGTCATTTGAGGCAATTAGATTTGCTTATTTTTAATTCAATAATTTATTTTTTCTTTATCTCTCATCTTCCTAATTTATCCTATACCCTTTATAGTTCAAGCATTTTTTCGTACTAAAACACTATCTCGACATTATGTAACTCCATGGACTTGTACCTCAAACCACCATAATAATAACATGATCGTGTTGTTAAGATAAAACTCTAATCCGTCATAAAAATCATTATGTCATCATTTCACCGTGAACTTTGAGCAAACAAAATCAGTTCAATAATAAAAGAATACAATAAAAAAATTCACAAGTCATATCAAAATGGAAGTTTAAAATTTATATTCAAACCAATATCAAGCAAATCAAAAATTGTAATTTATATATAAGGTGAAAGAAAGATGAAGTAAGTAGGCAATGACATCAAGAACATGAGATCAAGAAATGTGATGGATCTAAACGAAAACTCATTGAAATCAGTCTTAATGTGTATTTGTCTTATACACATTATTTTTCTTAAAATTTGTTTTTTTTTCTTCCACTCCACTCCATTTTTTCTTCTATTTTTCTCTATATTTATCATCACATCACATTTCTTGTCTTTTAATATATATGTTTTTCTTTTTGTCTTTCTTTTCACCATACTACTCAAATATGAGGTTTACCTTCAATTATTCTTTTCCTTATTTAATGCACCGCATGGTACACAATTTTCTAGTCCCACAAAACTTTCTCAATCTAATAAGTGAATTCCTACTCGATGAAACTTTAAACTTGATCCTTTTGTATCTTAATGACATAATAAGTACATACAATAATAATGGACAAGTTTGAGTTATATTTTAAAGAGTAACATTCATGTTGAAACGATGACAAGTGAAACTCAATTAGTGATGAATACACATACAAACAACGGAAAAGAACTAACATACGAGCAATATAACAAATAAAACATAAGCTATTGAATAGCCATAACATGCAGGACAAAAAAGAAAGACAAACTTATTTATTGTGTGAACCCACAGAGACGAGATGCTAGAAGAATCTCTGTTTGGAGAAAAAAAAAAGTAATGGTAGGTTGGAGATCGAGAAGAACCCAAAAGAATGAATGTACAAAGAAAAAAAAAAGATTGATTGGGTAAAATGTTGCATAGATGATTTATCTTTGTTAATTAACAAACTACTGATTATTTCTCTCATAAATGTGGCATCGCAACCCTAGTTTTGTATCTTAATGACGTGATGAGTACAGACAATAATTATGGGCAAGTTAGAGTTATTTTTAAAGAGTAATATTCATGTTGAAACAATGACAAGTGAAACTCGATTAATGATGAATACACATACAGACACAAGAAAAACATTAGCATACAAGCAATATAACAATTAAAACATAAGCTATTGAAAAGTCATAACATGCAGGACAAAAAAGAAAGAAAAACTTATTTATTGTATGAACCCATAAGTAGATGAGATGCGAAAAGAATCCATGTTTGGAGAAAAAAAGGTAATGGTAGGTTGGAGATCGAGAAGAATCCAAGAGAATGAACATACGAAGAGAAAAAAATGGATTAATTGGATAAAATTTTGTATAGATGGTGTCACGTATCTTTGTTGATTAACAAAATGCTAATCGTTTCTTTTGGAAATTTGGCATCACAATCCTAGTTTTGTATCTTAATGACATGATGAGTAAATACAAGAACTATGGGCAAGTTAGACTTATATTTTAAAGAGTAACATTCATGTTGCAACAATGACAAGTGAATCTCAATTAGTGATGAATACACATACAGACACAAAAAAATCATTAACATATGAGCAATATAACAATTAAAACAAGTTATTGAAGAGTCATAACATGCAGGACAGAAAAGAAAGACAAACTTATTTATTGTGTGAACCCACATGTAGACGAGATGCGAGAAGAATCCATATTTGGAGAAAAAAAGGTAATGGTAGGTTGGAGATCAAGAAGGATCCAAAAGAGTGAATGTACAAAGAGCAAAAAATGGATTAATTGGGTAAAATATTGCGTAAATAGTGTCACTAATCTTTGTTGATTAACAAACTGCTAATCGTTTCTCTCGAAAATGTAGCATCGCAACCCTAGTTTTTTTTTTTTCTTTATGTATAATGTAACAAAGTTTGAATTTTCAATACAATAACTTCCAAATCCATCATAGTTATATTTTGTTATTTTATTTTATAAAATTAGTTGGGTTGATTTTTTTTATGCGATTTTATTTAAAAGTACATCTACGAGTAATGATTTATATTTATTAATTAATATTTTAATTTGCGAATTATATATGACTAGTATTTTAACATATGTAATTCATATGTTAAATATTTATTATAAATAGCTATAATTTAAAATAAATTATTTATATAAATAGATAATACATTTAAATATGTAAAATATCTTTAAAATTTGAATAAGTAAATATCTTTAAATGAGAAAAATTCAATGACATCAATTTAACTTTTATCAACTATTATACTATTTTACAATTTACAATTTTGTCAAGCCAATCGTTGAATTATAAATTCATGTCTCCTTGTATGTTTATATCAAATTTTGTCAAAATTGAACAATAATTTAATGGTAGTCAAAATATTCATATTTTAGTATATTTTAAAATATATACATTACGTTAATTTTATTCAGTAAGAATGAAATATCAAATTATATTGAATTAATATTAAATTTTGTATATATGATCTAGAAGTAATTTTTTTTTCAATCAAATGGTAAATTTCAAAAAATTCACAATAATTAATACATGAAAATAAAAATAGATGATAAAAGGTTGGCACATAACTAAAATTAATTATTGACAATAATTTTTTCATCTTAAAGGCTTTATAAAATGTATAAATGAATTTAGATTTTAAAATGTTAAATTATATCAAATGTGAATCACCAAAATAAATTGTTTTAGTAGGATCAATGAAATCTAAAATTTTTAAATACTAATGAAAAAAGTCAAATAAAGATAAATAACAAAACATATAATAATTTATGAAAATATTTTATTATTGTATGATTTATGAAAATATACGATACTGATTGATATGTTCTTGGAGGACATATTTTTAACCGTTTCTCTTGAAATACAAAAGACAAAAAAAGATGACTATTTTTTAAATGACACCAAGAGAGTATAGGTGGTCGTAGTAGTTTAGGTGTTAGAAAAAGTGCAATAGATTAGAAGAAAAAAAAAAACTATTAACAAAAATATGTAACTATAATTCAACATATAAGAGTTATGAGATATTAAATTAGTCTTTTATTTTATTTTATAATGTATATGGTAAAATTAGGGTATAAATTGACAAAAAGTTTGTAAATTAGCTAAAAATTTATAAAATACAAGTTATAAATTTGGAGTGACACGGACACACTCAATCGTCAATTCACCAAAAACAAGGTAGAAAAATGTTGATTCATGCGATAAAAATAGACTAAAAATATTGATTTGTTCTATCTAAAGATAGATTGGTAGACTACTTCATCAAAAATAATAAATTAAGATAAAAAACAATCCACTTCAATTGTAAAGCTACAGATTTTAGATTATTCTCGCCTTTGTGTTATTATTTCTTCAACAAAATTTAACTTTACCTGAATTTGGCTAAAAAGGACACTCCTATCAAAAGGAAGAAATTCATTTAAACCAAAAATATATGTTCACTAGCAACTATAGATTTATAGGTACAAGAAAGACAAATATTAGAAGCATAATACAATTTATACCAGAAAGTAGGTTGCCTCTCTATCGTGGCCTGGTTTGTTAAAATAGAAAATTAAAGATTTACCACTCATCACTTCCATTTTTTCAATTTGCTAATCCGAGGAAGTCCAACACAACACACATGCCTTCTTAGTCTCATTCTTACATATAAGTTACATATCCTGACTTTAAAAATAACATTTAAAAATAAAATATGTTAGTGAGCTAACTCACTACATCATTTGACTCAGAATGATGGGTCAGTTTGTGAGTAATCAACTTATTTGACCACTTCTAATAGAAGTTGAAAAGTTGTAAACTTATAAATTAACTGATTGAAATGAAAATGTGTGATAAAATTAGTTGTTAAGCTAACTAATTAATATAACAAAACATATTTGTTTATTTGATAATGAAGTGAGAGAATACCATATAGACAAAATGATTTCTAAAAAAATATTGATAAAACAAAATTTAAAGTAAATTAATGAAAATAAAAAAGAAAGAGAAAAAAAAAAAGGACATGTTTGGTATAATTGGCTTATAAGCTCATTGAAATCTTACAAACTATTAACTTGGAGCTGAAAAACTTTATGTTTATGAACTAGATAATTGAATTAAAAATGTTTAGTAAAATTAATTTGTAAGTTAGCTAATAAGTGTAAGATGACATAAAATGATTTTTACCATTAGAGTAATAAAATGATATGATAGGAAAATGATTTATAAATTAAAAGGGTGTAAAAATTAAAGTAAATTAATGAATATAAAAAGAGAAAGAGAAAAATAAAATTGAGGGTGTGTTTGGTATTACCAACTTATAAACTCATTGAAACCTTATAAACTGTAAACTTAGAGTTGAAAACCCGTAAATTGATGAGTTAGATAATTGAATTAAAAATATTTAGTAAAATTGATTAATAAGTTAGTTAATAAGTGTAAAATGACATAAATAATTTTTATCATAAGAGTGATAAAATGATATTAATAGGAAAATAATTTATAAATTAAAAAAGTAAAAGAAGTTTTGAAATAATTTAATGAAGATAAAAAGGAGAAAAAGAAAGAGTCAAGAGCTTATAAGGTATAAATTACATTGAGTAACTTATAAAAATAACTTATAAACTAAAAAAAAAGCTCGTATTAACTTACACATCAATTAATTATAATGAAACTAATTTATAAGTTAGACAAATAAACTTATAAGTTCGTTGAATAACCTATTAAGCATATTTCAAGAGCTTATATACTATAAAATACTTCAAGTAATTTATGAAAAATAAATTATATAAGTTTATAAAACAAGTTCCCACACCAAACAATCTTGTTTTGATCAAAATAATGTATAAATTCTTCAAATATCTTGTGAAACACAATTTAACCTACTTTAACTGGAATGAAATATAATTTAAGAAATGAGCAAACTTAAAAAAAAAAGTAGATGGAGTAAAAATTATTATATTAAAAATAACATTTATTATTATATATATTTGTACATATTTTTTGTTTTTCATTCAACTAAATAAATGGGCAAAAGCAAAATTTCCAATTATTTATTTTATTTCAAACCAAGAAATATAAATTCTTCTTTATTTTTATTATTATTTTATAATCTTATTTTTTCTAATTCACTCTTTGTCCAATCAAAACATAAAATAGAGACAAGGGGGAAAAGAAAAAAAGAAAAAAGAAAGCATAGAGCACACATAAAAAGAAAAGGAGAGGAAAGAAAGGGCGAAGTTTAAAAAGAAAAACCCTTTGTCCTGTGTAGCGTGAGTGAAGCCCTAGACTACACACTTCGCAATGGCGGTTGTTGCGCAAACCCCTGACATCGCCGGCGACCGACAGTCCGGCCAGGACGTTCGCACCCAAAACGGTACCGTATTTCTCTCTCTCTCTCTCTCTTCTTCTTCTTCTTCAACCATTTCTAACATCGTTCCTTCACTCTGTGAATCCAGTGGTGGCATGCCAAGCCGTTGCGAACATCGTCAAAAGCTCCTTGGGCCCCGTTGGCCTCGACAAGGTACTGTTTCTCCTTCTCCTTCTCTCTATCTCCATAGATCTTACACCAAATAAGCAATGTCCGATGCGATTCAATGCGCTTTCGTTTCAGATGCTCGTCGACGACATTGGCGACGTCACCATCACCAACGACGGTGCTACTATTCTCAAGATGTTGGAAGTGGAGCATCCTGCTGCCAAGGTGAGCGAAACTTCACTCGCTCTTCGAGTTTTCTTCTTTTGCTTCATCGCTGTTACTCACTCTTGTGCGCGTGTGTGTGTTTTTATTAGGTTTTGGTGGAGCTGGCGGAGCTTCAAGACAGGGAAGTTGGAGATGGAACTACTTCTGTCGTCATTGTAGCTGCTGAGCTTCTCAAAGTAAATGAAACGCTCTCTTTTTGCCAGCGTTTTTGTTTTTTCTCGGATGTGATGGAACTAACGAGTTTTATTTTATGCAGAGGGCTAATGACCTTGTCAGGAACAAGATTCATCCAACCTCGATTATCAGTGGATATAGAGTAAGTGTCTTTTAATTTCTCAAACTTTTCTGAATGTCTATTGCATTTTTTTTAATCTTTGTGGCTACAATTATGAAATTGAGGATTTGCGTAGTTTAACTTATATTTATGTTGATTATTCTGGATAGCTTGCTATGAGAGAAGCTTGTAAATATGTAGAAGAAAAGCTGTCTGTCAAGGTAAGATCTCCTTAATAAGCCTTTATATTTTGTATGTCTATTTTTAAAGCTTAAGTTATCTGTACAGGGACTGAACTTTTTTTGTTCCTCACTTCCTTGTCGTCTCCTCTCCCTCTTCTTAGATTGTTGATAGATGGTACTGTTAGCAAATTTGAAAGGCAATGATGTTAGTTCCATAATTGTTGCTCCATCACATTTTTTGCAGTCATGGCTGTGTAGAGTTGTTGTATGCTGTATTCCATTCATTGAGTTTTTATAATTTGATTTCCTTAAATTTGTCATTGCCCAATAATATCATACTACTGCCTAATATGCTTATTTTTCCTGTCTTCCATTTTGCATTGATGTTACAATCATTTACTAATGCAAAAGGTATTTTGGGATGTGACTTGCGGGTATGAAAGCTTTCATCTATTGGCTATTGGTTCCTTGTCTTATTTTCTGAGAAGCATGGTTTGGGTCTTAAAGCTGTTGTTATGTCCAAAGATTAATGCATTTGCAAATTGTTGTATATCATGTGTTACTCAGTAGGATTGTGCTCTTGACTTGTAGGTTGAAAAGCTGGGAAAGGATTCACTAATTAACTGTGCCAAGACCAGTATGTCGTCAAAGTTGATAGCTGGTGATAGTGACTTCTTTGCCAATTTGGTAAGTTTGTAATTGCAATTACTTTATGTTGAATATTGATAGTTTATACCACATGATTGATGCACGCCATGTTCCGCAAATTATAGTTAGTTCGTATCCAATTGTATAAAGCTTGTATCCTATTATAGTTTTTAGCTGGATTAGTAATTTGAAAACTTGATATTTTGATAAGGTTGTATTCTTTTTTATCCTCATATCATTCAAACTCCTTTTTAAAATAAAATTTCTCCTAGCCTTCTTACTAGATTTTACACTTTCTTTCAGCTCGAGAAGAAAGGAACTAAAATATTTTCTTGATTTAAACTTCACAGTTCCTACTAGGATCTTTTAAGTAATATCTTGGATTTGAGCTTTTATAGATAGAAAAGAAGTAGTTGAGAGGGGAAAACCTTTTAAAAGTGTCCATGTTTCTCATTATGTAGGCTCATTGTTCTGAATTTACTGATTATTAGTAATGAAAATATTGCTAAATGCTATTTTGGGACATCTAATCTTGTCTGTAGACTGTGGGTATAGGTTTGTCATTGTTTTTTCGGCAGTGAAATTAACTTATGTGTGCAATTGAATTTACACAGGTTGTAGATGCAGTGCAATCTGTAAAGATGACCAATGCTCGAGGTGAAGTTAAATATCCAATCAAGGTTGGTAGTAGAATTCCTCTGATTTGTTCTTTTCCTTGACGTAAAATGCCAATTTTGAGCAATGTGTTGAACAACTGTAATATGTAGTTTAATCTTGCTTCTTACCTGCTTTAATTTTCATAGGATTTTAATAGATTTAATTCCTTGTTTCTTTTGCAACTCATGTTCCAGGGAATCAATATATTGAAGGCTCATGGAAAAAGTGCTAGAGACAGCTTTCTGATGAATGGTTATGCTCTAAATACTGGACGTGCAGCTCAAGGAATGCCCCTTAGGGTTGCCCCTGCAAAAATTGCCTGTCTTGATTTCAATCTTCAGAAGACAAAAATGCAATTGGGAGTTCAAGTATTAGTCACTGATCCAAGGGAGCTAGAGAAAATTCGTCAAAGGTACTGTCAGTATGATCATATGGCTTCCATATTACTATGATACCATCCCTCCTGGATTCATTTTCCTAAAATATAATGAGCATAAATCTATTATCTTATTGAAAAATAAAACTGTATAACATATGCATAAGTAGAAGTATTTTGGATGATAGGCATGAAGTCAATCCAATGCCCTGTTAAGCTAAATACTCAAAATATTATGGTCAATTATTGATTTGTGTAGTTCTTATAAAAAATATTGATCTAATTGTGTAAGCCATCTCATGTTAAGTTTCACTGTTGGAATTTGCTTTTACTTGGTTTGGGAGAATGCTCCATCCATATCATCTTGCAAGATAAAATACAAGTGGCCATTTTTTTAAATTGCAGAGAGGCTGATATGACTAAGGAACGTATTGAAAAACTACTGAAAGCTGGAGCTAATGTTGTACTGACTACTAAAGGAATTGATGACATGGCACTTAAGGTATGTTTTTTTATGGTACTTTTCTAATGACATTTTTCCTCGAGTAAGAGGATTTAGTTATATTCTTACATTTAGCATATCAAAGAAAATGTTTAGCATCTCATGTTTTGATCCTTGTATAAGTCACTGATCCTGATACCAAATCTGAAAGAGGAAGCAAACCAATAGACAATAGTGCAGTACTATGGTGTCTGTTTAAGTGCATTCAAATTAAAACATTTTTATTAATCATCAGATTTATATCTTGATTATAGATATTACTTAAAAGATCCTAGTAGTTGAGAAGAAAGGCTATTGTGTTCTATTTCTGATGAGTGACATGAGAAGTAATGAATTTATGTATTTCTTTCTGACTTTAATTCTTGTTTCAGTATTTTGTTGAGGCTGGGGCAATTGCTGTTAGACGTGTGCGTAAGGAGGATATGCGTCATGTTGCCAAGGCTACTGGTGCAACATTGGTAGGCTTGTTTAATTTAAATTTCTTGATTTGAATTGAAATATTAGGAAGTTGGCACTGAAGTTGAGTATTTATTGCAATAGAATTTTTATTTATCCAAGTGTTGAATACTAGTTTCCTTTATGTATCACTGGACTTGATTTCTACGTTCACACAGGTCTCAACATTTGCTGATATGGAAGGGGAGGAAACATTTGAACCATCTTTTCTTGGATGTGCTGATGAGGTTGTTGAGGAGCGAATATCTGATGATGCCGTTGTTATGATCAAAGGGACCAAAACTACAAGTGCAGTAAGTGATTTGATTGACTTGTAGAATTTTATCTTTCTCAGTAAAAGATTATTTTCGTAAAGACAGAGAATAGCACAAGGAATTTGAAGGATCAAGAATCCTCAATGGCTGAAAAAGGGAAATCCCTATCTACTGCACATTGTGGATAGCTTATGGTATCACCTGATTCCGTGTTATTTTTCAATAGGTATCTTTGGTTCTAAGAGGTGCAAATGACCATATGCTTGATGAGATGGATAGAGCACTGCATGATGCATTATCAATTGTCAAGAGAACTCTTGAATCAAATACGGTAGATATCCTGCATTCCTTAGCTGCTTTCATTTTACCTTGGTTGAAATTTTTAGATTTGGTTATTCAAGTGATCTCTTTTTATGTTGTTTTAGTTGTCTTAATATGATTTCTCTTAATTTGTTCTTTTAGTTGTATTATAAACTAAATCCAGAGAGCCTAAAGTGAGGTCAATTAATTTGGATTCTATTAACTACATCCAGAATTGGCTCTAGCAAACATTTGTGGCTTACAGACTGCTACAAGCATGCTCTTTCATCAAGCTATACCCATTTAGCCACATAAATTTTTGTTTGTGTAGTAAATGACACTTTTGTGTTGTATTATAAACTACATTCAGAGTGTGCTACAGCCCAAAGTAAGGCCAATTAATTTGGATTCTAAAAACTATTACAACTTATGGACATTTTACTTTATGAAATACGAGATTCTACTTGTCAAGAGTGAAGATTACATAACCATTCTTGATTAATATTTTAAGGTGGCTTCTAGGTTGTTTTAAGCTTTTGGCCAGATTTGTTCCCTGACTTGAATGTATGCAGTGAGTGCAGAAGGAAATTTATAGTGGAAATCATGAAATGTATGCAGTTAGGTTGTATAGCTTACTATCAGCAACAGTGAGGATTTGGGTGAGCTGGGGATGTGGGGTTAGGATTTTGATGGTGAAATGGATACTCCTTCAGTCTTCATTGATTGTAGTGAATTATATCATCCTATGCATAGGCCTACACTTAATAGATACTCCTCCTTTCCCCCTTCAATTTCCTATTTTGTGTGTTCTTTGCTTGATTTTTTTATATATAAAATTCAGGTGGTAGCTGGTGGAGGTGCTGTTGAAGCAGCATTATCAGTTTATTTGGAATACCTTGCTACAACTTTAGGATCTCGGGAGCAGTTGGCTATAGCAGAATTTGCTGAGTCTCTGTTAATCATTCCAAAGGTAAGTTACAAGCTTCTGCTTATTTTTCATATAACTAGGGTGGTGGGCCCTTGTTCAACAAATGGTGTAAAGTTTGATCGCCATCCCCAGTCCAATAATTAAGTTTGAGTATAGCTCTGTGTAGTTTCTATACAAGATAGTTAATTCTGTAATTTTCTCCGTAATGGTAGTCTAGTGGTCTTTTGTGGGTTGAATGTGATATAACGGATTACTTTTTACCTGGTGCAGGTTCTTTCTGTTAATGCTGCTAAGGATGCCACCGAGCTTGTTGCAAAATTACGGGCGTATCACCATTCAGCGCAAACTAAAGCTGATAAGAAACATTTATCAAGGTATTTACTTACTAGTAATTTTAACTGTAGCATTTCGTTTGTATTTGTCTTCTTCCTAGCTTTGGGTCTGTGTGTTGAATTTATCCTTGTAAAGTCGTGATACGTGTAGGTGTTAGTATTTTCTTCCAACCTGTGTGTATAGGAATGGTAATTCATCTGATATGCTTAATTGCTTACACACAAAAATTTCATAACCAGTTGACGTGAAGCTACTGACATGGTTTTGCAAGATCATGTGTCATATTTTGGGTTATTTGGGTGTTTTGTGTGTATGTATTTGGTTGTAGTTTTTTGGACAGGTAAAATAACTTTTTTGCATCTGCCCATAATATAGAGATTCAAGTATTATTCCAACATGGGAATACGTTAACCGAAAGAAAAGTAACCATTTAAATGATGCTGGATAAGCTGTAGTATTTTTCTATTGCATTAAAATATCGATATTGTTTTGCTTCTTTTTTCCCCAGCATGGGTTTGGACCTTTCGGAAGGAAAAATCAGAAACAATTTGGATGCTGGAGTCATTGAGCCCGCAATGAGCAAAGTCAAAATTATTCAGGTACGTATTTAGTTAAATATCATCAGTTGTTAACTTCGTGAAACAGCTTTCTATACAGCTGTCTGAGCATTTTTTTTTACCAGTTTGCAACTGAAGCTGCTATCACTATCCTTCGAATTGATGACATGATCAAGCTTGTCAAGGAAGAAAGTCAAAATGGAGAGGATTAAAGTGTGTAATTGAATCTAGGAGCCATTTACTTCCCAGTGCTTACGAAAGGTGGGGTTTTGCAGGCTGTTGGTGTGCATTTGAAGAGGGTATCTACATTTTATCTTCAATGCCCTTGATGTTCTTGAAGGGGAAATGTTCTAATTATGTCTCTGAAAGTAGCGATTATTATATTTAAATCTTAGCATTTTATATTCCTACAAATTTTAGGCAAACATTTTTGGTCATGCATTGGCTGGTTGCATGTTTGTACATGTCTTTCTGAGGCTGTGTTTGGTTTGTGGAATTTTGATGTTGCATTGGTAGTATTGATTTTTTTTAATCCAAGAACTAAATACGTGTGCAAATGGGGTTAACAAGCCATTTAATCTTAAATGTTGTGAGGGTTCATAATATATGCTAACAATAGAATTTTTCGTTGTTGGTGAAACTTTTGGGTGGCTATAACAGATATCTCCGGAGACAAAAATGGTAACCAAGTTGAATGTAGGTGAACTTGTATTTAATATGATGAATATAATTGGTGATGACATTTTATGTAACTTCTCGAGGTCTTGTCATTTTTATTTCTTAAGCTCCATTACTCCAATTCCATCAATTGCATTCAAGTACCTAGATGACATAGAATATGAAATGATTAGCCAAAGAATTCACCTGGAAAATAAATTCATATTACAAGCCACTGAAGTCACATTTCGGTCATCCGAAATTGAAATTACCAAATAGCAAATCAATTCTTCAGTCTTTATAAAGATTCATCGATATTAAGCAACCGAAACACGTCTCCACACGAAAAATCATCCTTACATGCTTTCCGCAATAATGATTCATCAAAACAGCTTTTTCTTGAATCTTTAGTGATTAAAAAGGTAAATTTTCCGTCTCGAAAAAAAAAAAAGTTTCAGAAGATTCAAGCCAAGGAGCGTTTGGAGACAGAGCAAGCTCGTGTGCTCAACGAAAACAACACTCAAGTAAAATCGATAATAAGGAAATTCAGAAACGAGAAACTGAAAATCCAAACAGAGATAAACGAGAGAAAGATAAAGCATTGATAAAATTTTCTCGACAGAACGGTTCTTTTTTCTTCTTGATTTTTTCTATTATTTTTCCCTCTTTCAATTCTGAGGAGTCTAGTTCTAATACCAATATATAAACCGCTTCTGTAGGCGGTTTTTGTTCTTTTAACGTATGGGCTAGGCCCAAGCCCAGTCTGGCCTCTATTTAACCGTCTATAACTTTATTTCATTTTCTTAATCAATTAAGTTTGCTTTCACTATTATTTGTTAATTAAATAATTCAAAACATAAATACCTGAAAAAATTAATTGCTAAAAATCAATATTTTATGAGAATATTTTTTCAAAAGTTTTTGATATAGTGTTTTAAAGATTATTTTCACTCTCATAAAACCCAATGACTTATCTTAATCTTACGCATTGAATATTTAATTTAATTTATTAAATTTTATTTATTTTAAATATATTTCTTAATTTTTAAATTTTTAAATTTAATTTTAAAATCTTAATAAACTAAATTAGGATTATTGTAGTCTTTATCAATCTTAATCTACTTTTATATATCTATTAGAATACAAGAGAATGAGATTCATTCTCTCCACTATCTCAAGTAAATATTTTCTTATTGAATAATGACATATATAATAATAATAGTTCAGGTCAGAAGGTCAGCATTGAGAAAACTCGTATCTTCTTCTCAAAAAATGTGACTTGGGCGGTTAAGAAAGAGATCAGCGATGCTTTCAAATTTCAACGTACTGATAACCTTGGTAAGTATCTAGGAGTTACTATCCATCACGAGAGAGTTAATCGTCGTCTCCTTAGATCTGTGATGGAGAAGGTGAATCAAAAGCTTAGCTTGTGGAAGACAAGAAACTTATCTTTCGTTGGTCGTTTGACCCTCACCAAATCTGTCCTCGCGGCAATTCCCTCCTACACCATGCAAATAGTTTTCTTTCCCCGTCAGGCTTGTGATGAAATCGATAAGTCATGTAGATCATTTTTGTGGGGCCACACAAGTGACCAGAGGAAGATCCATGCGGTAGCTTGGTCAAAGATCTGCAAACCTAAAAATGAAGGAGGTCTAGGCTTGAGAGAGATGAGGCTTGTTAATAGATGTTTTATGATGAAAAATTGTTGGAGCATCTGTTCTCAGCCCTCTAAATTATGGGTCCAAGTCTTGAGAGATAAATATAAGTGTGGGAATGAAATGATGCCAGTTATTAAGAAGAAACCAACCTCCTCAAATACTTGGAGAGGTATTTGTGATGCGTGGTCACCAGTCCAACCTCTCATTGCATGGAATGTTGGGGATGGTAAACAAGTGCAGTTTTGGATGGACAGCTGGCTCCCTTCCCGAACCTGTCTGTTTGAGGTGTCTCTAGAACCAGTTCCGGACCAGGAGAAAGGTAAATTAGTATCTGAATATATCACTGAGGAAGGCTCATGGGACCTAAACCATATTCGTTATTTGCTTCCTACCTCATTTTGGTTTGAGGTAATAGGGTCTGCCCCCCCTTCTTTGGTAACTGACCCAGATGTTTTGGTTTGGGGTGGGTCCTCAACTGGAACCTTCTCTATTAAATCTGCATACTATGCAATTCGCACAATATCAAATGGAACGAATGTAGTATTTAATTTAATTTGGAAGTGGTGCGGTCCAGAACGAGTAAGATGCCTATTATGGCGAGTGGCTCATGAAAGCTTGGTAACAAATGATTGGCGCAGTAGAAGGGGCCTAACAACTGATCCACTCTGTCCTATTTGCAAAAGAGAAAGGGAAACAACGCTACATGTACTACGTGACTGCCTTTTTGCAAAGTCTATCTGGTTATCTCTTTATAACGACACCCCTGGGTTTGACCTTATCTCAAACTCTATTCTTGATTGGTTGGAACATAACCTATCAAGAGGAAACAAAGGTTGGTCTATCACCTTTGCAGTGACTCTAGACGCTAATTGGAAGGCTCGCAACACCTTTGTCTTTCAACAATTCCAGCTTAATACTACTCTTCTGTTGGGTGAAATCCGGGGTCGAAGTCGTGAGCTATCAAATAGATATAGCCTGACAGCTAATCGTGGAGTCCCTCCTCCTCAATCAATCCTATATATTGGGTGGAAGGTGCCTCTCCAAGGTTACTTAAAGCTTAACTGTGATGGGGCAGTCAATACATCTCGGGTTGCCTCCTGTGGTGGGGTCCTGCGTGATAACCAGGGTAATTTCATGTTAGGATTCTCCTGTCGGATTGGGGTTTGCTCCATCCTTCATGCTGAACTTTGGGACATATTCTATGGTTTAAAGATCCTCAGAGGTAGAGGCCTATGTGATAACATTATTATTGAGTCTGACTCAATAAGTGCAGTTCAATTTTTAAATAAGGCTTTTTGACCAAAGTGGGGCAATTTGTAAACTTATTTACGTAAATAGGACTGTTTGTAAACAATATACACCTTTGGGGTTGTTTACAACGGTGTCCCTATGGGCCATAGCAACACCCATGCCACGTGGCATTTTTTAAACTCCACGAAAGCCATGAAAGCCATATTGATAGTGTCGCTACAGCCTATAGCGCCACAAAACAGCTTCAATAAAGTCGCTATAGCCTACAGCGCCATATATTTAATATAAAAAACTGCTTAAAAAAATATAAGTAAATAAATAAAGAAAATGTGGGTAAAATTAATTAAGTTAATAATTTAAAAAGAATAAATATATATAAAATAGAAAACAATTTATTTAATAATTTAAAAAAAAAAAAACTTCAGAGTAAGTGGCGCTATGGCTTATAACGACACTGTGTCGCTATAGGCCATAGCGCCACCCTTTAAAATATATAAACATAAATAGAAAAAATAAAAAAATATATATATTAAATAAAGAAATTAATGAAAAAATAAGTTAAAAAATAGTAATTAAAATTTATATGATAATATAAAATAAAGAATTAAATAAATAATATAGTTAATAATTAAAAAAAAACGTCAAACTTAAAGACGCTATGGCCTATAGCGTCACTGTGTCCCTATAGGCCATAGCGCCACTGTGTCCCTATAGGCCATAGCGCCACGTTTTAAAATATATAAACATAAATAGAAAAAATAAAATATATAAAATATATAGAAATAACAGAAAAGATAAATATATAAATATAGTTTTTAATAATATTCATAAAATATATTTAAATGTGAGAAAAATGAATTTGTAAATAATTAAAAAAAATCAAAAATAGTGGCGCTATGGCCTATAGCGACACAGTGTCGCTATAGGCCATAGCGCCACTCTTATAAATAATTAAATACATTTTTAATTCGTGATAAATTAATTTAAAGGAAAATATTATATATACAAAAGAAAAGAAATTAGTTAATAAATAAGTTTATAAATTACAAATTAATATTTAACTGCTAATATAAAATAAATTTTTTTTAAAATAAAATAAGTTAATAATTAAAAAAAAACAAATTAATTAGTGGCGTTATGGCCTATAGCGACACTGTGTCGCTATAGGCCATAGCGTCACTCTTATATATAATTAAATATATATTTTAAAATTACGTTTTTAGATAACTAATTTTTATTTTTATAAATATATAATAAGTAAACTGAGTTTATTATTTTTAGGTTACATTTAAATTATTTTAGTTTTTTTCGTTTTTTTTCTTACATGGTGTGGCTATGGGCTACATCATTTTTGTTGGTCCATCAACTGTCTTGGCCTAATCCATAGCGACACTGTTGTGGCTCATTCCAGCCCACCCTAGGCAAAAAAAAAAAGCCACGTGGCATGGGTGTCGCTATGGACCATAGCGACACCGTTGTAAACAGTCCCAAAGGTGTATATTGTTTACAAACAGCCTCGTTTGCGTAAATAAGTTTACAAATTGTCCCACTTTAGTCAAAAAAAACCTTTTAAATATAGGATGTCCTAGATTTCACCCCTGTTACGGTTTGACCAATCAAGTGGTGAAGATGGCTGAAGACTTTAACACTATTGAGTGTACTCATATTTTAAGGGAGGCTAATCAGGTAGCAGACTGTTTTGCCAAGAGAGGGCTCTCTCTGCCAGAAGGGGTTCACATATTCGATTCTCCCCCGTTGTGGAGTGTTTCCTTTTTATTTGCAGATGAGTCTGGTGTAACATTTCTTCGTGATTGCTAGTTTTCTAATCTTTTGTTAGTTTTTTCTTGGGCTTTTAGCCCCGCATGAATAAAAAAAAAAACCGAAATTCAAATCAGAATGGATTAAATAAAAGTAGAGAAAAAAATATTAGAATCAATATAGTCACAATTAAATAAAAGTTTAGCTGTAAAAATTTCTTTAAATCAAGTATTTTTTTTTACAAAACTTAAGTTAAATTCCTTATATTAATTGGTGTTGTTCTTTAATTATAATTAGAATTTATTTTGGTAATATATATTTATATTTAATATAGATCTCATTAATATATATATATATATATTTATTTATTTATGCATATTATCAAATATATGAAAAAGAGATACTTAACTGCAAGAGGAACAGAGGGCATATGGAATTTATTTCATTTTTAACAAAAGAAAATTTCTCACCTAAACTTTTATCTAAAAAAAAATTGAATTTATAGTATTGAAGCGGATGATTATCATTAATTTCCATTTTCATCTTAACTGAATATTGGTTAACTTGTAAGGCATCATATCCCTCATTCGAAGATCAGTCAGGTTCTCTCTATTTCCCCAATTGATATAAAAATCTGTTCCACTTCCACCAAGGCACCATCATTTATCAAATTAAATCAAACTCACCAATTAGCAATTTGACACATTCCAAGACTGCCCCGAAATTCTAAATTGCCTCTTCGATTATGCAGCACATTCTACCCTTTCGATTTCAATGCTCATTTACATTTCAATATGCTGATTATTATAATTCAAAACCTAAAATTCAAACAAATAAAATATTTCTTCTCATTTTTGGAACCCAACTATTCTAAATGTGGAGAAAAGTTCTTCCTAGTTCATTAGAACGAGAAGAAACATTCACAGACATTCTCAAAAGTCCATCAATGAAGTCCTTATTTACCTGTTTCAAGTCCTTCATCTCAAAACATTTTCTTCGCTCCACCCGAAGAGACCCACTTCTAATCCTCGATCGCTTTCACTGGAATCACAATACCCGGGGTCATCACCTATTTCTGCTAGATGTCAAAAGAAAAAAGCTCAAACAACTTCACATTCCAAGAGTCACAGATTCTGGCATGGATTTTAAGATGGTGGGTTCATGTAACGGTTTACTTTGCATCATTCATTATTCTTTGGACCCAGACTCCACCATTTTTCTTTGGAACCCAGCTACAAGGCAAACCAAACGGATCCTAGAGCCACAAAACGCTTTGCTAACTTATAATGTGCCACCACATTGTCTCATAGGCTTCTATTTCAACAACATTGACAGTGATTATCATGTGGTAAGGGTTCACTCTTTTGAGGACACAAACAATGCATGCTTGGATGATTCTCTCTCCAAAATTTGTGCTCTTCGAGCGGAAAAGTACTCTCAACGTACAGGGTTGTGGAGAGAAATCAAATTTGGTAATAATAATGAGAGTGTAACTGTGAATGGATGTTTGTTTTGGACTGAGAATAGTGTGACATTGGAGGAAACTTTGTTTTGGGTTGCTATGGAGGTAAGTGACAAGGTTAGTCACGAAATGATTATTTCTTTTAATACATGCAACAATGTGATAAGGAAGATTGAGTTGCCTTGCTTTGTTAAGGATTGTGCTGAAGTTCATAAGAAACTTGTAGTGTACAAGGATTTAGTTGCAGTTATTATTTGCTCAGAAACTGAAACTATGGCACAACGCTTAGATTTGTGGGGTTTTTATGATAAGTACGAAGGTATAGAGTGTTGGTGGAAGTTACAGACGATAGGAATGTTTTCGAGATTAGAGCGTCCAGTTGGTATTTTTAAAAATGAAATTCTTATGTCAACGGATAAGGTAATACATAGTGTTAGTGGAACCATAGCTTTGCTTCCCGAAGATGATTTTGGAGCTGAATTTTCCTATAACGTCTTCAATCATGTAGGGAAATGGAAATTCGACACTTCATACGGTGGAAATGTGGTTGTGGAGGAAGATGGTCCCGTTGAAAACGAAGGATTCTCATCGCATGATTTGTTCATCAGTAACATCAACAAGTTAAGCATCGATTGAAGACATTGTGTAATGAAGATTGGAGATTTGAATAGTCTTACTTCTTTAGGTTGTATGCACTATGGTTGTGAACGCAATCGTTTAGTTTAACCCTTTTATCTTGCAGATGAATTTTCTGATATAGTAAGATGCTCTACACGAGTACAAATACTATCCATGGATCGTGTTCTATAACATAAAAAAAGTAGTTTTAAGTAATTATTTTTCTTTTTACTACCTTCTTTCTCAGAGCTGACAGAGCCACAATGTTTCTGTTATATTCAAAATTCAGATTAAATAAAACATGAATTGTTTTGTTATGTCAGCTTCTATGATACATTTTTTACAATGAGAGCGTGGTAGTAAAAATCTGACAAAGATCCGGGGCAAATAATTGAACAAAATTTGTCCTTCAGAAATTAGAACTATGATGGGTAGTTTCCAGATAATCTCAAAAAATGTCACACTTGAAAGATACAAGTCCCACCGGGATAACATCCATGTGTTTCTCACCATTGGTAAAACAAAGATGGGAAATATTACCAATTTCAGTAAATCTAGAATAATCTTCAGATAGACATGAATAATCATAAGCACTCAAATGATTATGCGACGCAGAGGTTGATTTTAGAAAAAGTTAATGCGCATGCAAGTGGGTGATGCATGATAGATATATGATGGCTATCTAAAAGTGAGTCCTAAATCTAAAAATAGGGAAAATGATGAGAAATGTATTAGGCCAAGAGCCAGAAATTTCGGTGGGTTTTAGAATTGAGAACAAAGCCACCATTTTGACCTTTCCTCTGAACGCTAACGCAGGTGCAGAAGCTGTTCTGAATGAGAAACTCAGCGGTGTCAATGGCTTTGATGCCTTTCATGGAGGCACCAGAAGGGCGCTTGTAGCCCAACAGGGCAGAGGAAATGCTGCGCTTCTGGCCAATGATGATGAGCTCAACGCCATGGCTTTTGCTGTGGGAGAGGATGGTGGAGGCCCTGTCACGGCCATCGGTGTCGACCCTCAAGGCGTGGACCTTCATATTGGGCTGGGAGGCACGGCAGGCGAGCTTCATCTCCTCAAGAAAGTCGACGCCGTCGCCGTCGGGGGGAGGGGGGGCGAGGTCGAGGGAGGCGGTGGCGGAGGAGCCGAGGGAGGGCATCTTGAGGAAGGTGGAGATGGTGTTGCGCCAGGAGGTGGGGTTATCGACGTGGAGGAGGATGAGCTCGTCCTGCTCCACCACGGCGTGGGAGAGGGCGTACTGGAGGGCGCCAGCGGACTCGCGCGTGGGGTCGGCGACCACCAGGACCTTGCGGGAGGTCTGCGCGTGGCCGTTGCGGTTGCTGGCCATGCCCTGCACCATGTCGCCGCCCAGAGAGAGAGCTAGAGAGAGGGGATATAATGGGACACGCTCATGCTTTTCGACGGCAACAGATGGGAATTGTTAGCTTCCAATTTTGCTGCTTTTTTTGTTTTTTTCTATCCTATCTTTCGGCTCAAACTCAAACACCGTCCTTCAGACTCGGTCAAACCTCCATGCAATCTTGTTATTATTTTTTGAATTTAAGTATATACAGGTCGTCATTCTTTTAAATTATTTCTCTTTTTCATTCATTTATATTTTATTATTGTATCATGTCAATACTTCCTAATTACACAATACCAATTTATTTATATTTAATATTTTTTACGTCAATATTGATAGTTATTTAAAAACTAAGAGACCGAACGAATTTCTCATTTTGATTTATCGAAACTGAACTCGATACCAAAATTAAAAAATATATATATATTCACACACTCTTGTCAACCAAATAAATTTGTCTAACTAATAATAATTTGAATAACGAGTTATAAAATATCATAACTTAATTCTTTGCTTTTTTTGGAACACCGTCATTTTTCTAAAGTGTCCGATAAAATTTGCAAATATTGGAGCCCTGGTTCCTTTCTTCGGAGACTTGTAAACAATATATCACAGTCCACAAGGCAACTCCAATCTTGGCTGAGCAAGTGCCACGATCGTCAGTGGCGAGGATCTAGAGATTGTTAATGCTTACTCGTGATGAATCGTGTTGTGTCATTGTGGAAAGAGCAGTTCCTTAATGACACAATCTTTGGATTTTTCAGATTGGTAAATCAATCACAGGACAGGTTATATATAGCGCTGTTTTTTAAAATTCTGTCTCAAAATAAGAAATAGTAGTTTTTTTTCTTTGTAAAGTTAAATACCCTTTGTGAGGAGTATTCTATAGATTGGATACATATTGATTATTGATATACTGAATGCCCGTGAGGAATATTCTAGCATAGTGATTCAGTCGATTCATCAAAACCTAATCAAGGATTTCTCCAACTTAAATGTGAAGCGAGATCTTTTCAGGATAATTAGATATTTAGCAATTGGATGGAAAACTAAGAATGACTTCTCTAACCATTATTAAGAAAATAAATAAGCCAAGATTGACCTTTATTTCCAGCTGGTAACCCATAATCTCGTGAATATTTGAATGCACAAAACAAAGGGAGAAAAAAGCATGATGAATGGAAAAATGCAAACTTAAAGAAGAGGAACCAGAATTTTGCCTTTTTTTTCCAGCTGAAAATCCATAATTTCGTGGAACAGACAGTAATACAAGGCGAGGGACAATTACTATTAAATGCATATAAAAGAAGAAAAATCTGAGGTAGCATCCAAGAAACTTTCCACTATAACAAGGGATGAGAAGAATGTTGAAAAAAAAAAAGGGTACTGTACGTTGTACACCAAATTAGCACACTTAATACCTAAGTTAAACATACGAGCATAATTATATAGAATACAACTTAGCACAGGGCGGCGGCCATATATGGTCTCTTGGGGACCAAACAATGGTACATTAAATTATTAGACCGCGGAAATGCCTGCGACCGGTTGGTCACTTTCAAACTCGCATCAAGACCCTTAAAAACTGGGAGGTGAATAGGATTAGTAGCTGTTTTGCCATATTTGTTGGGACTGCTTAGGTGGTTGGCTTTGAGAACCAGCAAGGGATCCTTCCCTGGGATTCTGCTGCTGATGTTCCAGAGAAATCCCAGTCTGAGAATGATAGATATTAGGGTAACCAAGGGATTCAAAATGCTGTGAAGGCTGTTGATTTTGCCGAAATCCCCCTGGTTGTTGATTCTGTCCCTGGAAGCTGTAATACGTGCTGGGAGGAACTGCAGACATTGTTCGAGAGCTAGGTCCATGAACCCACATGGGAGAATTCTCATTCTAACACAAGAAAACAAAAAAAATCAGCCCATCCCTTCTTAAAATAATTAAACAGTGGCACCATTCTCTACTCATTTTCTCACCCTGTACGTAATTCAATCAACAATTTTTTTTTTTTTTGTAATTTGTTAACAACAAAAGTAATCGTGGGACACATCATAAACCTTTTGCCTTTAAAAGAACCATAATTTTTCACAAGCATAAATATAAAATAAAAAAAAAAATAATAACTCCATTTTGTAAAGGACACACCACCGATGACACCAAAAATGATTGTCCTAAGAGAAGAAATTGTACTTGGGAAACAAAAGGCAGTTAAAAGTGCATTCACATGAAGATCTTTCTACCTGCTGTAGTGAAATCATATGATTGTTGTCCTTGTACTGAGAGTTTATAACATCATATCCAATAGTTGTACTAGTAGGCGCAGCAGGTGGATTCAAAGGATAATTTCCTCCAGGAATGCTGGTTGAACTTCCATAACCATATCCAGATGCAACAGGGGCAGATTGAGGCAAACTACTGACAGAAATGCTATTTTTATATTGCGGAAGCATGGCTGCCAGAGATTGGTGGTATGTGTTATTTCCAGCAAAAGCCTGCTGAAATGCTGATGGCATATAGGTATAGCTCTGGGGCAAAAATGGATAGCTAATCATATTAGCAAAATGTCCCAGAGGAAGAGTAGGCTGGGAATAGGGATGCACAGCAAGGTGTTGAGGAAGTGCAGGTCCAGTGGCAACATTGGCACCAGGCAGAGCTTGTGGATTAGGTTGAGGCGTGGAAATGTTGTTTGCTCTTAGAGCCTACATGTTGAAAAATAAAATTAAAAAACAATAAAATCAAGTTACAAATATAACATTAAACTTTATATATCTGTTTTTAGTCTATCCTCTGTTTTCTAATATCCTACACCCTCAAAAGTGCTTGTCAACATCAAAAGTATCACAGACTTGGCAGCAGGAGATTTGACTTAATATGCAAGTATTTGGGTGCTTATTATTAACAGAAATGTTTCACTAGTGCTTATTACTGACAAGAATATCAGTATAAAACTGCAGCCCCAAAATATAATCAGACACTGTAAGCTGTAATCCTATATTTATTTATGAAATATGATTCAACCTGACTCAAAACTTGTACATAAAAGAACTATAATAAGCTAGAGCAGAAATGCACCTCTGACATGGTTATAGCGGGACCACCGATTGAAGAAGCAATGTTGCTATATTTTGCAGGCATTGATTGTGTTGCAGGGAAGGGTGAGTATGGGATATCCTCCCTTGCTGTTTGAACAGTTGAAGCCAACAGTGCACTGGGCAAAGAATTAGTATAAGCCTGCTAAAAAACAGAACTTTAAGTTTGATGCAGATTACAGAATAGCTAGGTAATATTAATATGAAAATATTGAAAATAAAAAAAAAACTACAGTAATATCAGTTTTTTTACTTGGTATAACTGTACTACATTATAGCAATGAATGATCCTTCACCATATTCTAGTTTTCTAGAAAAAAAAAATATTACATTTTATAACAAGGGTAAAGTTCACGTCATACAAGTTTGTTTATTAGCAACGTGGATTGAAATTCAAACTCAGCTATACCTGTGCTAGAAAGCTAATACACCAACCCAGCAATAAGAATGGAATATCCAAGTGGAGGCATTTATATGCCCAATTCACAATTCCATCATAAAATATACTTAAAAATTGGCCATTCAAAAAGTACTTTTTACAATAAACCTGTAGTCTACCCACAAGTTCTTTTGTTCAGAGAGAATAAGCAATATTTATTCTCAAAGGAATGAATAGAAGCATAGCACTGACCATCCCCTAGTTTTAACACAAGATCTCAAATCATTTTAGAAGTTAGAACCAACTCAAATTAACTTAAAAAACCCAATACAAGTCCCAGCAGTGAAATATGTTGTATATAGGAAATCCAAAGATCCAAGAATTCTATGCATTACCATTACACTAGAGAAGGGGGAAAGGTTCTGTATCTGCGAGCTTGTCTGTGAATGAGGGTATGCAACATCTGGTTGGGCATTTTCATAAGTAAACTCGTGTGAAGAAGAAGGAAATGAATATTGGTTTTCCTGAGCAGTTTCAGGGGGTTCAGATTTCAAAGCCTCTGATTGTGAAATGGAGGAATGCTCATAAGTCCCAGCATCCACACCAGTAATGTGAGCTAAATTCCCGTCCGAGGTAGTAGTAAGATGCTCATCCCCATAATAGTCAGGATTTCTGCAAGAAAAATGAAACACAAACCTAAGTAAACTAGGAATGACCAGAACATTGCAGCAAAGTATTATACTTTTATCTAAACACATGCCTAGCCTCTGAGGACCCAATTGTTGCAACATCAGTTGCTCCAGATGTATCCTCCAAGTTACTTTTCAAGGGCCTAGATGCATATGGGCCAGATCCAGAAAGGGAAGCGTCATTTGCAGATCCAAAACTTCCAAAGCTCAGATTTAAGCATTCCGGGGAATGAAGTTGTAAATGATTTGGAATTACTACAGAAGAATTTTCCTCCTCATGTTCTGTCTCCTGATCATTTGTGTTTAAATTTAATTGCTCCAAGTTTGCAGCCACTGATGAAACACCACCTTCAGCTGAAAGGAAGATGTTACAAAAGTAGGACTTAGAAACCATAAGTATGTAGGAATATGTTTGATATAGTCATGAACTTCAAATAATAGTATTATAATAATGCTTTCTAAACCATTAGAGATCATTCACAGGCACATAACTATATTAGTAATACAATATTTCCTTTTAAACCACTCCGGGTATAAAGGATGAGAAAGAAAATAATAATAATAATAATAATAATAACAACAACAACAATAATAATAGTAATAATAACAAAATAACAATAACAATGATGAACACTTGGATTGACATTGACTTGTCAAATGGATATTACAATAATCTCTCGTGATGCTATTTTAATGACTTACATGATTCTAGTCAAATCTAGCAATAGCATGTGTAATTTTAAGACCGAATCTAGCAATAGCATATATAATATTAAGATCAAATCAACAAATACACAGGCAACAGAGATAGCAACATGAAAACTGCACAATTTCAAAGCATTTTTATATGGAAGTACTGACACCATCACTCAAATAATTAAGACCCAGTTTGTATAAACTTCTCAATAGCACTAATAGGAAAATAAAATGAGGTAAAATAAATCAAACTTCTTTCACAAGTTGAAAACAACTTTAGAAGCCCTTTGATCTAACTTCACTTCTGGAAATGCTAGAAATTTGATTTATTTTGCCTCCCAAATTCTTTTTTTACGAGTACTTATCGTGAACAAATTTTATGTAATACATACATGTTCAATATAAAAAATGATACAAGACATGCATAGTTGCAAACTAATAAGAATCCTAGTCACCTTCACTATTTTCGAAAGGGTGCCAATGAGGTTGGTAGGAATTTATGTCCTTGTACAAGCTACCATCAAAAACAGATGTACTTTCAGGATTTTCTTCAGATATACTTTTAGCAGATATAGAAGCAGACCCAACATTGTCTGAATTCTCAACAGGGTCATCTTCAGCTACAAATTCATTTACATGGGTCTGCAGCTGCTGATTAGCTTCACCAGAGTTAGATGAGTTTGTATGGTACTCAGATGTTGGATGATCATCCACAACTGAGGATACACAAACAGTTGGTTGGTGCTCAATAGATGGCCATTCATCATTCTGTTCAACATTGGAGTTAATAGCAAAGCCTTGGTCATTATTTGTCTCTGACACCTTGGAAGCATAACCTTGCAATGAATGCAAATTGTGTTGTGAAGCAGCTGGGGGTGCATAAACATTCTGATGGTTACCACTGTGGAGAGAGGAGTTAGGCATGGATGCCTTGGCCTGTGGCCTACCCATCCTGACAATGTCAGCCATTGATACTTGACCTGGGCTCACCCCCCATGCAGATTGCAATCCACCTTGTTGTGATGAAGATAGTCCATCACAGACACGGACAGAATCACTGCAACAGTTTTGAACATTAATGAGATGCACCATCTTAGCTTACTTAAATTGTGTTCAGTATCCAAGTGATTACAGGCATAATTTTGTTTTGGGAAAAACGAAAAAGACAAAATGTGTAAACACTAACTTTGGCACACTTTGAATGACAATTTAATGTTACCCTATATCTTTGGAGGACCAATATAAATTTAAAATATTTTTAAACTTTTAAATAGAGGATATTGTAATCAGTTTGGTGTCTTATATATCTTTGGAAGACATAAATGGGCATTTATTTGCCAAGTTATAAAGTCCATGCCACAAGACAAAGTAATCCAGTGAATAAACAATACAAAATGAATCAACCATTGGAGAAAAGAATAAAAGTGAATCTACACTGAAAATAGCTTGCAAAAGTTAGATGTTTTAACAGCCAACTTGCTTTATAGAAAAAACTGAAGGAACCACAATAAACACCACCACCAACACCTGGTAAATGAATAAAATTAAACTCCACTGTAAACAAAGGTGGCCAGATTTATGTTCTCTCCATGATAACCATTACTAATTCACAAACAGATTACAAGTCATAACCACAAGAGTTTCCTTAACTCCAATTGTGCACAAAAATTGTTGAAGAAAAAGATACCTGTAGGATGGTAGTTGCCTGCTTACATTGTTGTCCAATGCGCTAGATGCAGTAGTGGTAGAAGCTCCATAAGCAGGCGTTCCATTTTCCTTTTTGAATGCAGTCTTTCCCTGCAGGAGACCAGAATCTGACCTCCAAACATATGTGATCATCATGACAACAACAATACATACATAAACTTTATATAGTCCAGAGTAGTATTATATTATACCAAAAACAATTAATCAAAACATAATTCAAAAATAGAAACCAGCATCCACTTACCACCACTGCTACTGAATTGAGTTGCACCACCACGTCCAACATAGCGGTCAGCACCAGCCCTAGTACCGCCGCCGCCGCCGCCGCGACTAGACGTATTGGTTATTCCACGAGACCTGGAATCCGTCGGGTCCTTGCTCTGAATAACAACAAAAAAGAAGCATAAAACCTCGCCAGTGAGCATCAAAAGCAAAATAGTAAAAAACAAAAAAAACGAACTGAACTGAACGCAACTCGAGACGCACCTCTTTCTTCTTCTCTCGCTTGCTCTTGACCTCGTGAAAAGGATCTGCAGGAAGAGAAACGAAGTTACGCGAGAGTAGGCACGTGCGAAGGAAGGAAAAGGAGTGATTGAATTGAAAAACCCTAGTGCAGTGTTGTACCTTGAGAGAGGAGGCGACTAACGGCTTCGTTAGGGTCCATGTTACAGTCCTTGAGGGTGGCGTAGATCTCGTGGTCAGGGATGTTGCTAACTATCTCCTTCAGGCTCTGAACCATCTTCCGACTCGCCGGAGGAATCCCACCCTTGTGGCCCCCACCGCCGCCTTTGCCGCTCATCCTCCTCGCTCGCGCTCCGATCTGCCGCCGCCCCCACCGCTCTCCTCGCTAGGGTTCCGCCGCGATGAAAGTATCTCTGCCTCCGCGCGTTTTCTCTCTCTCTCTCTCTCTCTCTCTCACACACTCACACTCACTTTCTCTCTCTATCTATGATTTACACCAAAACGGAAAGAGAGACGAAACGTCACAAAACCCTCCTTTTCTCTTCGGAGTTTTTCGTGTTTTTTTCTTTTTTTCCCTGGAAAATAACCATTAATCAATTTGCGAAAATCATCATCATCATTGTAAATATGGTATTTGTTTCTGCTTAGTGCATTAACATTGATTAATTTTATGGGAGTGGGCGTATCTATAAATATATTAATTAATTTCTAACGTTATTTAAAGGAGTGATACCAGTATTTATTATTCTTAATAAAATATAATTAGTTCATTTAATCTGATTACTATAGTTTTTAAAGTTGTTAGCATGTTTCTTAATCAATAACTAGCTAGACTCCACTTAAAAATGAAGTTACAACCAGATGTAATTTTTTTTTTTAATACTACTAGATGTAATTCTTTAACTTTTTAAAAAGGCATTTGATGAAATACAAAAGAATTATATATTTTAATTATAAAAAAATCAAATTATAGATTATATGAGTGTTGGACTTTCGCTTAGAAAAAGGAATGAAATAAATTAGAGATACCGATATTTAATAATATATAGTATTTTACTTTCTATGTTACACGGTTTCAATATGTAAATTTCATAAGTATAATTATTTCATAAAAAAATTACCATATAATTAAAATAAATATATATCAAATAATTTTGATAAAATTTAATATATTTATTTATAGAAAATATTAAATATATGAATTATTAAAATAATTAAAAGTTAATAATTATTCTATATTTTAATATGTTTAACACATCATCAATATAGTCAAGATTATAAAATGAATTAAATAGATATATAAAACATAAAATTGTCAAATTGAGTTGGAATCCATAAATCAATTCGACCCACTATGAATTTGAGTCAAGTTGGGGCCAAAATTTTTTGGCTCATTTTATATAGGAGAATTTTAACTTGACTCACTTATAATGCGATCTAACAAAAGTGGTTGATTCACGAGTTGACCCACCTAGTATGCATTTTATTTTTATTTCATTTTTAAGATTTTTAAATGTTAATTTATGTAATTATATATTTATATAATTGACTAAATTTTGTATATACTAGTTATGAATTATGATAATTAGTATTAGTTTGATATTATTTGTCAATATTTTATGGAATAACTTTGTTATTATTTAATATTATAGATTGATTAAGTTAGTTGTGGTTGATTTTTATTTTATTTATCTAATTATTAACACGGTTGTAATTATACAATATAAAACTATAATGTGTATTTTTTTATAAAGTTTAATATATATATAATGTAAGTGAGTAAATTCATTTAATCCACCAATATGGTATGCCAAGTCAAATTGGATTGATTCACTTATTACTCAACCCGTGATGAGTTAGACTAAATTATCCACTTTGATAGTTGTAGTAAAGGGTTTCAGTTATGTTTGGTCTATTTTGAGGGTGCAAGATTGGGTGCAAGTCTTCTATTGTGAGAAAATTATTTTATATTATTAAATTTGTAAACTTTTATTTTTTTTGTTACAATTCGCAAGTACTTAATGTAGGGTGAGTAAATATATACACATTTTTGTCATTGTACTTGATTTAATAAATCAAGTATTGCTTATATTTATGCACGATCAAATCGATTATTTTCTATAAAAGTCGAAACGAATTTGAACATTACCCGCATGTATAAGTTTACTTGTCATTCCTAGCTTCATAGTTTCAAAATAAACTAATGTTTCTTTCAATTAAGGACTTGTTGAATTAATATTTTAAAGACTAATACTTTTTTCCTTTATTTTTGATAAACAAATATTATTTGGTAGATAAAATATATGTGGATAAAGGATAATAGTTGGGGTCTTATCCTAAGTCAGGGTATTATCAATCTTAATTTAAATAAGAGTCCTAAACCAATTTTAGGAAGTTTTCAATTGCACACATCCATATTTTTGAAGTTGTATTAAAAGGTCATTGGAGTACTGAAGATGAAAGATACGTATGTTAAATTTCAATTTACATACACAAATTGATATTATAATCAAATAAGAGCTAGAGTAGATCAGTGTAATAGGTGGTTTACAATGGACCACAATTATTCACCACTAAATTTATCTAAGCTACATAGTTATACCATGTACCCTTTATACTGATTTTTTTTTTCAAACTCCCTTCCTCCATCCCTTTAGGCCTCATTTGTTCGCTACCAATGTCATCAACAATTTGACCTATGCCTTTGTATCTCCATGTTGCACAATAGGCTCTGGAAGTGAAACGAGTGTTTGAGCTTGCATTGTTGCCACATTGATCTTTGTCTCTAGTCGCTACATGTCATTGAAAGTGTTGCGCTCCTCCACCTTCATTATCTACTTGTTCCCTTTCTCTATGTTCACCTTTGTGCCACCCTGACTACATATGAAAAAAAGAGAGTTTTATCTTGTATATTTTCATCCACAACCTTTGTAACTTCTTTGTTGCAATAGACCCATGGTCATCGTAACTTCTCTGTTGTAGTAGATCCATGGTCATCATAAGTCGTAACTTCTTAATTGTGGCAGATTTGTGCTCATAATGAAAAATTCAAACACTTGTGCCTTTGTTGATTCATAGTTGCCCGTTCTCTATTGTCTCGTGGTAGATATGAACTTATGTGCCTCCATAATGTCATGATAGGCTTGCACTGTGCATCACAACAAATCCACACTCATGGAAAAAGGGATGAAAAAGATGAAGAAGAAAAAAAAAGAGAGAAAAAAAACTAGCACCACTATCAAAAATCGTCTTCATGGTAGTCTATGGCAATGGCTAGGAAGAAAAGGAGACAAAAATAATTGGGTGTAAATGATACAGCATAAAAGTGTGAATGATATATTAATCCAAAAGATAATTTTCATACATGTTAAACCACTTAAGATGGTTATCCATCATAGAATCCATCTTATAATCAATGCATTTGTATTAATATAAAATTATATAGGAATTAACGCATAAATATTTACCATGTCCAAAAGACATTCATATTACATACCTAACTATAAACTTATACACATACATACATACAAAATAATCTCGGAGAAAAGATATATAGTAGAAAAAAGAACAAAGTATCACAATCTATTCTTGTTGAACAAATAAATTTTTATATTTTACTCATCGTATCATCGTTCCTTTATAATATAAATTATTGTAAATAAATTCAAATATTAAAATTATACATAATAAATAAACTCCTTATAAATTATATGTTTCTACACTCATGGTTCCCTTAATTAAAGCTATAATTAAATAATTATATGTCATTTATTTCATTTTTCATTTTTCAGCTAATAATTAATCTATTAATATGATAAAACACTTCCAATCCAATTAACCAACTTTTAACTCTCCAACTCTCACATTTTAACTTATAAACTCTAAGACACCTCATAAGTTTTCTATTATCTCTTACATTAGTTCTCCCAAACTAACCCTAAAAGCTCGAATCTTCCTTTTAATTTCATTTTTTTTATTCACCTCTTAATTTAAATTTAGATTGTCTTAATAGACATTATATTGGCAAAGGGTATTCAATTCCAGTTAAAAACGAGATATGCGTTTAGGTCACAGGCTATGCGAACAAGACATATTCTTATAAATACTTTCGCTTTCTAATTTTCAAGTCTAAATGCATCGAGACATAGTAGCGTATAGATGCAAATAACCTAAGCAATATTCTGTAAGCAAAAAAGATTTAAAAATCTACGAAAATATGGTTGTTAAACCAAATGAAGACAGGTTTGGTACTATGTTCATTGAATAATCGGATGTGGGTTTCAAATACGTGGCACAGGAGTAAAAGTGAGACCCACAAGAGCATTGGTTCACCAAGAATACATCAATGATTGATACTATTATTTATCATAGTTATTGCGTATACTTAAAAATTTGTTTAAAGCATAGTATCACTCTCACTCAATGATGCTCTCTTTTTATATTATGCCTTCTCTATTTTCTGGTCGCGAATTAAGTCTTGTATTATGGGTGCTATAATCTGCCTCTTATTATAATGACATAATTGCAGCATCATTTGAGTCTTAAACATGAAGTATACTTTTCAATCATCATGATTTCATCTTATTAAGCTTCAACAGTATTCAATTTAATCAGTTATCAGCGGACTGCAAACCAAACTACCTGTTTGATGTTTTTTGTAACGGGACAATTATTCACCCTAAGCTCAAAACCATTACTATTTGTGGAAAAGAGTTAATCCCTGGAAAATATAGATAGACACATCATAGTTAATTATTTGCATCCATCAGGGGCATGGATTTGGAAACCTTGAATGAACCTTGTTAATTTCTTCAATTACTTCCGATGTGAGCTCGATCTTGCATGCATTTAGAACCTCCTGAAGCTGCCATGATTTGGTAACTCCAAAAATAACACTAGCAACAAGGGGGTGTCGCAAAACAAAGGCTGGTCAAAACAAAAGAACAGGAAAATAAATAAGGGTAAAATAGAAAAGGAAATCTGATACGCAAAAAAAATAGATAAACTAGTGTGCCACAATTTCACAACCTCTAACAATGGATGTTTGAAAGAAAGTGAGAAAAGCACGAGCCAATTGCGAATGATGGATAAAATTGCATTATGCAAGTGCATCGTTAACTATCTTCAGCTAAGCTATGATACAACTAAATTTAGTAAATTAACCATTTTTTGGCTTCCTTTTAAAATAATAAGTTTAAGAAACCGTAACATTCTTGTTTATTTAGAAGGAGAACCCAATGTGCGGCACCCAATATCATTAAGCAGCGAAGGAGCGAAAACTCCAACTTTGAAGGCATGACTTATCCCCATTAACCAAATTTTTATCAGCATTACTATTGACAGTCAACAGACTGCCCATTATGGAATTATGGAATTCTACATAAGCAGTGTTATTGATTACCTATGAATTCACTTAAAACATATGCATGAAACTAGAAAAAAGCAAAATCAGTTAAAGCGCAGCTACCAAACTACTTTAGGTATTAGCAACCCCTCCTTGTAATTGTGAATGGTATCAACTATCAACCAATATGATTGACCCGCCATATGATTTAGTATCTGATGCGTTGGAAGTCATGCAAATAACTAAGATACCCTACCCCTACCCCTACCGCAAACCACACAAATATATAAGGGGGTGAGGTTGCACATGAAGGATCTAGGAAAAGATTATCAAACCTATAGCCAGAGATACAGGATGAAGACCATATGTTTTTGCAATATTTAGGTATTCCTGCAGAAGGGAAGAAATATACGGATATGGAGATTAAAATTAGTTAACACTAAACATAAAAAATAAATAGGAACAGGAGATTCTAATTAACATTGTCCAACCATGTACACCTATGATAAACTATAGCATCAAATTAAAAAAATTTCCTTGTTCAAACTACATCACATGCTCTTAAATTAAGAAAAAAAATTATATATGCTAATCAAAACATGCAAAAATGTGTTTTAGAAAACTAGGGAAATGTAACATTCAGATTCCAATAAGCTAATCAAAATATTATCTTGGCAACAATGTTGATGACAATTCACTTACCATGGTAGCTGCCTTTATGACTTTGTTGGACAAGTTGTATCTAGATTCTCCTTCTGAATACTTGCCTATAATAACAATTGTATCAGTTGGATAAACTCATACATACCAGAAACATTTATTTTTTCATTTCTTCCTTCATGTTGAAAAGGAAGGCAAGAGGTGAAAATGCTTGATGAAACAAAACATATATCAAATTAACCTTTAAAAAGATTTAAACGAGCATTTGTTGGACCACCATCTGCTGAAAAATATTTCCCTGAGAGTATACCCATTGCCAGGGGGCTGTAGGCCAAAAAGCTAATACTGAAAAGAGAAATTAATTAACCATCAACGAGGCTTTCACTGAAAATGCAGTGAAATAATTTAGGCCAACAAATGTAGTAAAAGTTAAAAAGAAATTTTCATGCATTAAGCTTCCATCGTTCCATCCATCTAAATTACATGGAATTTTACCACTGTTTGTATTAAAGCTGATTTATATAATATAAATCTGAATGATAATGTTTAATCCATTATGCCTTCTCAATTATGTCCTCAAACGTGCAACGTTGTATATCAATGAGTAAAAGCTTCTCAGAATACATCTTGGATAGGCTTCTTTCAGGAAGCCCCAAATCAAACATTACCAAACTTGTGTTTTAATAATTGCTATGAACGAACCATCCTAGAAACCCAAGTTGTTGGGTTGAAGATGCATAAATGATTTTATACATAACATGTCCCCCTTCGCAACTTTTAGGCTTAACGAGTGGACAAAGCACTAGCCCACCCTACCTTCTAGAAAAATAGGGTCAAGTTTAACAAAGATCAAACTCTAGATCGCTTAATCCTAGAGGCTTTGATACCAATCATAACATGTTATGAATCACCCCAAAAGACAGTTGCTGGGTAAAGGTACATAAATGATTTTATATATAACAATAATATTAAATACCTCTCCTGATGGCAGCATTCAGCCATTGCAGAATCAAAAGTTCTGCACAGCAGGCTATATGAATTCTGTCACTAAACAGAAGAAAAAGTGTCAGAAGTAAACTTCCATAGAGGAAATTGTAGTGCTGAGTGTGAGGGTTCCACGAACAAAACAAAAAATACAGCAGGAGTTGATCAGTAGTAAGTGATAAAACCTGCAGAGACACTATCTTCAGGTGTGAAGCATACTTTTCAGCAATGTGAATAAACTTCATCAAGCCATATGGTGTTTCATTACTAAGACCAATGTATCTGATCTGAAAAGAAAATGCTTTCATTTTAATACTCACAGATCATGATTCAGGAATTACGATAGTGACAGCTTGACAAATGATACTATTCAACACCACCACTTGCCTTCCCAGCTTTCACAGCTGTGCTGAGAGCTTCAAGTTGTTCTTCAATACTAATAGAAGAGTATTGTCGGACTGGGTCATACTCAGTTTCTCCAAACATCGGAACATATCTACAAGGATTGGGGTAACATTTCAAGGGTTAAGACCCATCTATGCACATTCATATGGACTGAAACAAGAAAGCCGACCAACAAGTAATAACCAGAAAGCAATGTAAACAAATATCCAAAAACTTAAACTGGAAAAAACATACAAACCGATCAGGCCAATGAATTTGATAAAGATCAATGTAATCCATTTGCATCCGCAACAAACTGCATAAATTCAACAACAAAAGCCATCATATTTTATTACTAGATATAAAAAAGTAGAGAATGACGTGAAATTCGAAAGAGTTAAGAGAGTAATTAACAAACCTATTATCAATGGCTTGAGTGATATTAGCAGCATCCAAACATGTAGGACCTCCTCGAATCCAAGTCATCTGGGCGGAAGGTCCAGCAACCTAGTAATGAGATAAGAAACAAAATTAAGAAGAAGTTGAGCGAAAGAAAAGAGAGAATGCAAGATGCAAATTGCACAGCGAAGAGAAGAGAACCTTAGTGGCGATTACGAGGCGGTCCCTTGGGATATTTCGCTGCGCAATCCAACGGGCGAGGTACTCCTCGCTGGCGCCGCACGTGGGAGCGCGCTGAGGGACGGGATACATTTCGGCGGAGTCGAAGAAGTTGATGCCGGCGTGGAAGGCGTGGTCGAGAAGGCGAAAGGACTCGGCGAGCGTGTTCTGCTCGCCGAAAGTCATGGTTCCTGCCACAAGTGTGGTGTGTGGTGTGTGGTGTGTGGTGTGTGAGTGAAATGAAGCGTTGAATTGAATTGAATTGAATGGGTTGGAAAGGTAACCTAAGCAGAGCCTGGAAACGGTGAGGTTAGGAGCGAGGTTGAAGAGAGGAACGCCGGACATTGCCTCTAACTTCACCATACATGTATACAAGTGGAGATAAGATGTGTTGTGTGTGTGTGAGAGAGAGAGAAGGGGGTAAGCTAATTTGAATTGAAAATAAACGTTTTGAGCCTATTGGTATAGGCTAGTTTGGCAATTGTTGGAGACTTGGAGAATGTTTATTGTTTAATCTAAAAATAATTTATAGATCAATCACTGATAATCAAGTTTTTATATATAAAAAAATAAATTATTATTTTAAATTAAGTTTTATAAATAAGAATGAGTGTAATATTTATTTTTCAATTGTCTATTAATCTCCTTTTGTGTAACTTTGGTTTCTTTTAAATTCTATTACACAAAATAATTTTCATTGTGGATAAAGTTAAATATACTTTTGGGTTAAAATAAAGTAATTTGAGAGTCACAATTTTTGTTATCAATCCTTATAATAACAAAGATATGCTACATTGTTTTAGTCTTGATGAATAATTTTCTAGGTTACAAAATGCTTTCACCATACATCTATTGCAAGAATTGTGTTTGGAGGTGATGGGTGAAGAAATTTTTATTATTTTAAAATTGTTTGCACTTTAACATATGTTAAAACAAAATTCAACAAGTTTACATAATCAATTTTGGATTTTTAATAATGCTAGAGAACTTGTAAATAACAAAGTTACATGCAAGATGATTATAAAGAATAAAATAAAAAAGTTCTCACACAACAGTGATACAAGTATCCAAGTATTTAACATAGAAAGATTAAAATGATGCAAAAAATGTTTAATCTATAGTATTCTAAAA
This sequence comes from Cajanus cajan, assembly GCF_000230855.2. NCBI lineage: Eukaryota > Viridiplantae > Streptophyta > Magnoliopsida > Fabales > Fabaceae > Cajanus > Cajanus cajan. Next base: position 81,741,478 of record NC_138518.1, read on the forward strand.
TGTGTCATGTAGTGAGATTAAAATAATCAATAGTTCTATATCATTTTATAAAATGTTGATATAATTGTTACTTGTAAATTACATTATCTTGTATTAAGCATGTATGAACTCTATGATCCCAAGATTATGATATAAAGTTTAAGGTTTAAGGCCAATTATAATCATAGAGAATTTCAAAGAAACAAAACACATAAATAAAAGGAGGAAGGGGTGTTGACAAGGAAAAAGAAGAGAAGAAAAAAGTTGATGATAACTACAAATAAAAAAGTTAACTTATGTAAAGACTTGAATGAGTAATTTCAAAATGTAAAGATTAAAAAGTAAATTTTATGCAAATAAAACAATCAAAATATATTAATAGTGTCACATATTCATCATCCATCCATTTTTTACTAGGAAAATTCTAACAGGAAGCACATTGGTAAGTACCCCATCTATAAGCCATCAAATAAAAGTATCTAAAACCCAAAAGCAAACCGGTATTTGTTTCTCTAGTACTTTGTACTTGTGTCGGTGAAATGAAAAAATAAAAAATAAAAAATAAAAAAAGGTGGTTTTCCCTTCCTCCTGAGTCCGAAGAAGAGGTGTTGGCGAGTGGATGAGTGGGATCCACATGCAGCTATGGATTACATAACGAGTGAAGTTGCGACGTTCCATTCTTGAGTTGATACATACAGCATGTCATTGTTAAACGGAAGAGAATGCCAACTAAGTAGAAGAAGATGAGTGGCTATGTGTATCTCAAACTCTCACCAACATCACCATCACCATCACCTCCTCCGCCTCTCTCAAGACCTCATCTTCTTCCCATTCCCACCACCACCACCACCACCTTCCTCCGCAACACGCTCCTCGGCGCCGCCCTCTCCTTCGGCCTCATCTTCTCCCTCCCCTCCGTCTCTGCTCTCCAAACATGTCGCCAGCTAGACCCTCTGCAACACGAGGTCGTCACCAACCAAGGCCTCGTCGAGGAAGCGTGGCAGATTGTCAACGACACCTTTCTCCACACCGGTCGCCACCGCTGGTCCCTCGATTCTTGGCAAGTATGTAACCAACAACAACACGAATACTACTCTACTCTCTCTCTCTGCTTGCTACATCATAATATGCCGCTTCTTGTTTCCAGCTCAAGAGGGAAGCTATTTTGAGCAACTCCATTCAGACCAGATCAAAGGCGCACCAAATCATCAAGCGAATGCTCGCCAGTTTGGGTGATCCTTATTCACGCTTTCTCTCCCCTGATGAGGTAGTTCATTCTTCCATTTTTCATGCATTTTTTTACTGTGTTTGTTGAACACTAGTGTTAGTGTTGTAAATATAGCTGGCATAGGGGGTCTTGGAAATTGGAATTGGAGTTTTGGCCTAACTCAATCGCAAAAGATAAAGCTAACTTCATAGCTATGGGGTGCCTTATACAAATATATACACTATTTTAATCATCTAACTAGTTAATGTGAGATGGACATCTCGAGGTAGGATTGAATATCTATGGGTGGTGTGATAAGTTTAACAACAACCATGATAGGCTCTAACATTGTCTTAGAATTTGGGATTGGGTCAAACTCAACACCAAAAGCTATCACATGTGGGAGTTGTCTCCTACTTATATACTATGTCGTTGTGGGATCTCTAGTGACGGTGTTGGAAAGTATCACATGGCTCAATCCTTGAGATGCAACATATATACCTGGTGGACAACTTCTCTTATTGCTAATTCATTTTAAGATGAAATCTAACAAATATCGTTTAAAAGGAAAATTTGCACCCACACATTATGTATAAATCTTCTGAAAAATGTAGTCCTCCAAAATATTGCTGCCCTTTCATTTATTTTTTTGAATGCGACCCTTTCATTTAATACAATGAATAAGAAACTTGTGATGTATTTTTGTATCATTATTCTCTTCACTGTTTTTTGTTTTGATTATGTATGATTATATAGACTGTGGTGATTTCTACTACTGTGCTTCTCACGTTTCTTGCTTAATGAATGGTATATGGCTTTTTTCACCGTTAAAGTTCTCCAAGATGGCGAGGTATGACATGACTGGTGTTGGAATAAACCTCAAGGAAGTTCCGGATGAAAATGGAGAACTTAGACTGGAGGTACTGGGAATTATATTGGATGGTCCTGCTCATTCTGCTGGTGTTAGACAGGTACACAAAGATGATCAACATTCTTCAGATTTTGTAGATCTTCAAATCATCATCTTCTCCACCTTCAAAAATCTACACCTACATCTCTCTTGTCTTCACTTTTATGTTTTTAATCAATGAAATAGATATGTTAAATTAATCATGCTATGTATTACAATAGCTACATAAGTAATCTCTCCTTCTCTCATTTCCATTACTTCTAGAAACAGAATATAATGCATTTCTTTGTGTTTGCAAGAGCATTTGATGCCAGTATACTGTTAGATAGAAATAGGTGAACAAAAGTATTTTGGTTCTTTTGACCATTCAAAACAGCTCCCGTATCTTTACCATTTATCAGCATATACTCTGTCCTTTAGTTTATCTCCTAGTATTAGCAATTGGGCTAGGTACAAATGACTATGTTCAATAGTATTTTCCTATATTTTATCTGTTTCTCTGCTAGGGGGATGAAATATTGGCTGTCAATAACATGGAGGTAAAGGGAAAATCAGCATTTGAAGTATCATCCCTGTTGCAAGGTCCTAATGGAACATCTGTGACTATTCAGGTTTTGGATTCTAATTCCAAGTTAGTTTGGCACCTGCTCTAGCCTCTTTTATTCTTGTATTCAATGTTATTTGATGTTATGTTCAAGTTTAATATTAGCATTACTACTCTCAGGTCAAGCATGGGAACTGTGGACCTGTTGAATCAATAGAAGTCCAGCGGCAACTTGTTGCTCGTACACCAGTCTTTTATCGGCTGGAACAATTGGATGGTGTTACTCCTGTGGGGTATATACGCCTCAAAGAGTTCAATGCATTGGCCAGAAAAGATTTAGTCATTGGTCAGCTTGTCTTAACTTCATATCTCTAGCTTTTTGAACTAAAATAATGATGGTTTCTCAATGAGAGCATTTTTTTAATATGCATACATGTATTTGGCCTGTAAAAGCAGTGGAAAAATAATTAACAGTTTTCTTTTACTAATTCTTCCTCTGAATGATGCTATATTAATTTTGAGACCAACTGATTACTGATATATATTCTTAAGTTTTGACGAGAGAAAATATATGTATGCTACTTGTAAAGGAGGGAATACAATATACTATATGGGTATGTTCTATGCTTTTACCATATCTTGACTTAGAAGTCAATTAATGACTGCTATCATTGAATGCTTTGACTGAAAATTTGATTTATTTTCCTTGGAAACAAGTCTCTTACCCTTAGACCAGAAACTACAAAGAGCGTATTTTGGTGCCATTGACATGAAAAATAGGGAGACATGAGTGTTGGTAACGCATATGCAAACACACCATATATGGAAAATCAACGCAAAATTACTCTAATATTTTACTGTTTTCTTTTTCTAATGTAATCCCTATCTTTAGTAAGTTGTGACTTTTTTGGTGCTTCGTGCCTCAAGGCATTAAAAACCCCTGTCACATTAAGAACACTTTTTGCCTTTGACCACTTGACATTGATCTTCTGTTTTTTTTTTTTTATTTAACCTTATTTTGTTGGTAGTATAAATATTTGTCATCTGGGCTATGTAACTCCTGCAAGAATGAAAATCGTACATTGTTAAATGAATAGTTGAACAGTAAAGTGAGGCTGCTGCTTTTTTGGATCCTTATAACCATTTGTATGATACTATTGCTTCTGGACTCTTTCATGAGTTGTTTCCAGTTTTTTATTCATGACACTAGAATAAATAATGGATGTTGCAGCAATGAAGCGACTTCAAGACATGGGTGCCTCATATTTCATATTGGATCTCAGAGACAATCTTGGGGGGCTAGTACAGGTTTCTTTTCCATATAACCCTATCTACCTTACCATTTTGTTTCACTTCTTTGAAATTAACACACTAGTGAGTTATATTGTTTTCTACCCTAAAGTAGAGATAATCTAAACAAAAGTGCCTTGTGACCTGGTGGTCATGAGCTTTGGTTATAGAAACAGCCTCTCCATTCATGGGGGAGTATGACTGTGTTGCAGGAGTGTCAATGATAGCATAGATGGTGAGCCAGATGGCAAGCTGATGTTGATCTATGTGTCAATTCTGAATTAGAAATCTTCTATGCTTATTTCTATGCGTCAATTCTGAATTAGAAATCTTCTATGCTTATTTCTACGCGTCAATTCTGAATTAGAAATCTTCTATGCTTATTTCATTATATTTGGTCTTATAATTGTTCTATATATTTAGGGCAATGAAACAAAGAGATCAGAGTGTTCATTTTTCAGAAAGTTTATTTTCAAATCTTTGTCAGGGTGTGAGTGAACCATCATCATAATTGTGTGTCTTGGTCACATTCCATCAGTATAACTTTTAAGATGTTCCCATAACATGATAATCTGGTTAATTTATATGAATAACCTAATCTGGAAATAGCACAAATGGTGTATCAAGTATGTTGTCATCAAATGAACATTCTAATGTATATGCATATGTTTTGAACATAGAAATCATGGATATGACAAGAAATTTTGAAAGAATCATTGTTGACATGAGCTGACGGGATTCCTTGTAATCTTCATTGTCCATAGGTCATACTGATTTTTCTCATTTTTTGCCTGTTGATATAGCCCTATAGTTTACTGTAGGTTGAACCACATTCAACTCTGTCTATTTTTCTCATCGTAGTTTGCACAAATGATTAAAAGAATTACCTTTTCACAGATTACTAGATCTCTGACTCTTAGAAAAAATAAATCTGCATATATTGGAATTTGAGATGTTCAAGTGTCTTTACCATAGAAGAACTTGAGAACTTATTTAGAACTTTGAAATTCTTTACTTTTGAGTCACTAATTGGTAGCTTTGAGGAAAAATTGAATTTACATCTATTCACTTGTATTGTACATATTTTGGCTGTTTGCACATGTGGACACCTGCTTTTGCAGGAAGGTACTGTGGCATGGTAACAAGAAATTCAATTCTCTTATTTTCAGAAGTTTAAATAATTTTTATCGTGCCTACACATGCTTTGGTTGATGTAAGATGAAAAGATAAATGATGCCTGCATTCTAGTGAATGTAGTTTTTCTTTGCGTTTTAAAATTGCCTAATTTATTTATAACTTTTAACTCATTCAGGCCGGAATTGAAATTGCAAAGCTTTTCCTAAATGAAGGAGACACGGTATGTCAGTTTTATGTTCATTGCTGATTGTAATGGTTTTGATTTAGGGTAATTTTCTGTTTACCTCCTCCTTCAACTTCTGCATACATGCCAATGATACCTTAGGGTTTGAAAAGGTGCAAACATGCCCCTTACCCTCACATTGTGTGAAAACTGAAAAACACTCTCCCTTAAGAAAAACATTAAATATCTAATAAAATTATCATGTGTCACTCAAAATAATGACTCGTGAAGTTTCAAATGAATGAAATCTTTAGTACGCCAGTTATTCACTTAAATATTTTTCCCAAAAATATGATATTATTGAAGGTTAAACATTTTTATCCCTTAAATTTTCTTTTTTATTTTTGTAATTTGTGATTTTTGCAGTGTGTTGATGTCATGTGCAAGTCACTTGACAATTCTGCTGGTGTATGTATGTTATTTTATTTTATTATACTGTAGGAAATATTGGTCTTAAAAGGTCTGCTATCTTGTAATACTAATTCAACTGTTCTTTTGACCACATTTTAGTTTCATAATGCGGACTTGTTCTTTTCCAATGTCTTCATGACAGGTTATCTACACTGTTGGAAGAGATCCTCAGTTACAGAAAGCTATTGTTACAGATACTTCACCAATGATTCAAGCTCCTGTTGTTGTAAAAAAAATTCTATATCTGAAGTTTTTTATCATTGAATTAAGTTCATGGAATTATTTCTACTTCTCAATTTCTATTTTGGTTTATCATTGTGGCAGGAGTAGTTCAAAGACATTTATTTGTTTGTCTGATTGATTTATAAATGGTGATTCTAGATGCTCATTTGATAAACTTTTGTACCATAAACTTTAGAAATTACAAACGATACCTTCCAAAATACAGAGGTAGGGAAAAACCTAAGATTCGTTGAATTTGTTGTGGATTTTTTTTTCTTTAAATACAGGAGCAGATAAAGACTTGAGATTTGTTCAATATGCAAAATTATAGATGTTGTGTCTTAGCCTATTAAGATAAACCAACTTCCCCAATTTGATATGGTTTGTGGGAAAATAGATTGGGCTAACTTAGAGGTCCAGTACGGTAGTTTTCTGGTACTTAATGTGTGAAGCTACAGTGAATATATTATGTATGATAGGTAATGATTTGAGTTCGAACACATGGAGGGGTAACAGAATTTCCTACTATTGAAAACTATGATGGATATGTTATGTATGACAGGTCAATGATTTATTGGCACTATTTGAGTAGATACCTTTTCACCTTAGTGTTGGTACTTGGCATGTTCTGGAGCCAGTGCTTAGTTTATGCCTTCAAATTTGACAAGTTGGAATTCTAAATTTGAGAAGTTGTGTAAAAAAGCTTTTGAATCCGAGTGTTTTTGATTAATTATACAAAGTTCCTTTTAAATTCAAAGGCAAATTCTATTGGATAGCTATAAGAGTAGCTTTGCTTTATTATAGTGAGGTTGGCAAAGTGACTGGCAAAAGTATAAATGTTGTACTAGAGGTGATAATGTCAAGGTGAATGAGTGGCATACTAGAAAATCTAAGAATAAGAATAATATTAATAACCAAGTGTGTATTTGGGAGAAAGATGGAGCAGCATCCTTATTGAGAAGATGATTGAAACTTGTCTAATATAGCTGGGTAATGTGAGGACCGAGGAGAAATCCAACAGGTGGTCCTATGTGAAAGAAAAGTAGATCAAACGGGAGATAGCTAATAAAGGATAGAAGAAGACTGGAGAAAAGAATTAGGAAACCGTTCAATGGATTTTTTGAAAATTTGGCTTTTGATTTGGGTCCAATACTCCAATGACATCATTTGGCCAATCTTGCTGACTCCCCTGGTAGGCTTGATTATTAAAAATTGTCAAATTCATTGTAAACAAAAAAAGTTAAAGAACATTTGAGACAATGCTCTAGTTTTCCGAACATTTTCATTACCCTTGCACTTAACTAGCTAAAAATTTTAATTAAGTTGAGATCTTTTATGTTTGATTATCTAGGTAGGTTATTCTTGGTGTGTGATTAAGTGTTTTCTCGTCATATTGAACAAGGTCATGCAAGCGAACATTAAAATAGTCTCCTTTTGAAGCCATTATATACCATTGATCAGTGGAATTCTCATTTTTTGGACTTCATGACAAGGCTTATGATTCTTTTTTGGTTTGAACCCTTGCAGATTTTAGTAAATGACAAAACTGCTAGTGCAAGTGAAATAGTGAGGGGCTCAATTTCTTAATATATAATTTGTTTGATTTTTCACTCTTACTTTTATGATGTCACTAGAGGTGTTGTATTTATTTCAGGTTGCTTCCGCACTTCATGATAATTGTAGAGCCGTTCTTGTTGGAAAACGCACATACGGCAAGGTTTGTGAATTTTTTCCATCACCGATAATGTAGACTTTGATCTGCATCCTTTGTTCTGAAAATCCCATGTCCATTTGAATGCAGTTTTCATTTAAATACGTTAGCAATATCTTATGGTGTATATATTTTTAAAGGAGTACCACAAAGACTGCGCAATGCTTTCTTTGCTTCTATAATTTTCTTTTTTTATTTCATTCCACATCTCTTACTAAAGGGAATATAATAGAAGAAAATCATATTGACGTCTTTATGTGAATTGTTATATTTGCAATGGTTGTATTGCTCTTACACACGTATAATTACATGATGCATTCAGAGTAGCTGTAACGGGCTAATGCTCTTTTCATGACACTTCAAAGTGCAATGCTTCTAACAGGGTCTAATCCAATCTGTATTTGAGCTTGACGATGGATCTGGTGTGGTTATCACTGTTGGGAAGTATGTAACACCAAATCACAAGGACATAAACGGCAATGGAATAGAGCCTGACTTCCAGAAACTTCCAGGTACAATTATTATTATTATTTTTTACTTTCCTTTTTCTCCTCCATAGTCAGATGGTAACATGGGTCATGATCTGATCCCCATTTCTGCAGCATGGGATGATATCAGCCAACATCTTAAAAAATGCAGTATGCCTCAACAAGGATAAAGCAGTTTCTTTGGTATTCCAATGCAATCTTTTGCTTTGGCCTTATCATTTAATTTGAAACTTTTGAAGAATCTCCTCGATGAATGCTGCCATGTATATCTATCTCAAGAATTTCTGGTTAATATAGATATATATGCCTGAACCTGCCTAGCCTTCTTGGCTATAATGGCATTTAATTTAAACATACATTGGCTAATTGGCTTAACATCCAAGATTTGTGAGCAAGGATTGGCTTAGAACATTTGTAACTGTTCCATTCAAGATGAAGTGGATATGACATGAGAAAGAAATGACCCTAGGAAGCATGCAAGAGTTTGTATTCAAGCAGCCAGTGCAGAACTACGGTGACTTGGGTTTAATACCTACTAACATATAGAAGCTTTGCTATACATTTTTATAAACCTTTTGATACTATCTTCCCTTTTATACCTTGCACCCCGCAAATATTAATTTGTATCAGACCTATTATTTGATTGTCCGAATGCATGGAAATTGGCACTTTATTTGTAAATAACTCATAACCATATTAACAGTGACGAAAATGGAAATTGAGGATTATTACAATTTCATTTGTGTTGAAAGAGTACCTCTGAGGTATCATGTTTTATTTTGCTAAATTTTTACATTGGAATAACTTTGTATGCATCAAAATCGTTGTGTAGAACTTAGAGAGTTCTTATAAATTGAAGAAAAGCAGATTAGTGTAGGACTGCCCAATCCATCAATGCAAGTTTCTAAAAGTACGCAAACTTAGATTCAATTATTGTAAATTTTTTTTATGGATAAAAAATAGTAGAGTAGAACATGGAATAGACTTGTTAAAATTAGAATTGATAAGACAAAAAGGCGTATAACACATTGCAACGGAACAATCTTTATGGCTCCATCCTTGTGTTCCTTTTATACAGGCATTTGAAAAACTAGTTTCTACTTGAATTGAAGCAATTATGTTGCTAAGGAAAATTGCTTCAAAGGTTAAGAATGACATACTCAGAAATATTTATTTTTTGAAACTCAATACTCATCATGTTAAGCCTTAAACGTAATCCAATGATTATAATGAGAGCTCTGGACGATTTGAAATTAATCAATTTCATGGATCAACTAGATCTGTTTCTAATCGTGAAAATTTTAGGTAGTTTATGAATTTACATGAGATTATAAATAAATTAAAATCTTAGTACCACATCTACATGGAAGAAAAAAATAAGGAAATTTAAGTTCACATTTTAATGCACTTTTGTTTCCTCATGCCAAATATCACAATTGTACTATTCTAATTCCAAAAATAAGAGAAAAAAAAATATCAAAATATAAAAGACGGTGAGAATTCAACTCTGAATCCTTTTTTTCAACAACATTTAACCACTAAACAAAATAATTTCTTTTATATATAAATACTTTCATTTGAAAGCAAAATGACAAATACATTTATTGCTAAAAATATTTTTTTATAAACTATATTGTATTTATTATTGATAATAATATTGACAACTTGATATTGGTAATATTATTAGTATAATAATAAACTATGTTTTATAATATTATAAAATTATATAATAATTGACCTATTTGAATTATATAAATTGTAAATTTTATTCATGTATCAAAGAAGACATGTTTACTAATACTCAATAAATAAAATTTATATATTATTAATATTAATAATGTTATTGATAAACTAATATTAATTATATTATTAAAATATTTATAGGTAAACTAATATTTTAATTAATATAAATTAGTATATATTAATGTACTTTTAAATAAATATAAATATTTCACTACAAAAAATATAAATATGTTATATAAATATTGGTTACTTAATTTGCATATTGTAATTACTAAAATTTATATTTACATCATTTTTCAAATTTACTTGATATTCCCAAATAGACTATATCATATATTTATAATTAATTTCTTAATATATTTATATAATATAATGAATTTATATTTTTTTAAAAGTATACTAATATTAGAGCTGTCAAAATAAGTTATCCGACTAAATTCAACCCAATCCACCATAAGTAAATATATATTTTTTGATATATGGATAAATTTATAATTTATATTACTTAAATAGGTAAAAAATATATATAATAAAAAGAAGAAGATATTAATATATTAATAATATTATCGGTATCAATCAATTCATAATATTATCAATATTAACATACACACACACACACACACACACATATATATATATATATATATATATATATATATATATATATATATATTATTTAGTAGTAATAAATATGTATAATTTTAGTTTCTATTAAGTAGGAGTGGGTAAATAGACCCGGGTCTGCGGACCGGTCTGTAAACCCGTAGATTTCGCGGATAACAGACCTGTTTTTTTTTTCAAATCCGTATGATTATGTCTAATTTTTTAACCTGGCCCGTGACGTCTGCGGATTTGGTGGATTTAATTCGCGGGCTCGCGCGCTAGTCTGCGGACTTCACTAATTAATATTTTTAAATATTAGGATTTTAATATTAAGTTGTGTATTTAATTTTTTAAATTATTATGATATTAAAATTATGTTTAGTTAGTATGTATTTGTCATTTGAATTATTTTTTATGACATTTTGATGCTTTTATTATTGAAAGTTTGATACTATTATTTAAGTATTTGTAATTATTTTTATTTTAATATTTAGTATTTTAAACCATTTTAACTATTGATAAATTTTAATATGATAAAATTTAGCTTATAAACTAAAAAAATATTTTTTTTCTTCTAATTTTATGTATTTTTATTTTTTAAAAGTTTATTTTTTTTAACCATTATTTAGGTCTGCAGACCGGTCTGTTATCCGTGAATTTTGACAGGCCAGATACAGACTTAAAAAATAAGTCTATTTATTTTACGGACTGGACATATCCGGCCCGTATAAAATGCGACTATTACGGACCGGGCCTTAAATGGGCCGGACTGGTCCGTATACCCACTCCTATTATTAAGGCATATATTTTAACTTTTATTTAAATATTAAAAATTAATTTAATAATTAAAAGTTATTGTTAGAAGTGTGAGGAGTTCAACTCTCATCTTTCACATTATGACAATATTTTCTATCGTAACACATCATCTCGGCGTCTCATCTAAAGAAGGATATTTAAGTTCACATTTTAATCAATGTTTAAATTAATTATTCAATGAAAACTCATTACGCGTAAATGATAAAGCATTTAAAATTGAATAAATGCATTTTATTTGACATTAATTAGGCACAGTTTAAATTTGTATTAATGATGAAAGACTCAGAAAATAAATAGATAAATTTGTGATTTAATTACAGTAATAGAAATTTAAGAGTCTAAGGATAATAACATAATCATAGAGTTTAGATTACTGAACTGAAAAAATAAAAATAAAAATAATATATATACACACACACAACACCCACAAGATTCAAAACCTTCAGGCAAGTCAACTCCAGTGCCTCCTTTCTGTATTTTTAGTAATTTTCCTTTTAATAATGTTAGTTTGTTTGAGTTTCTTTTAAAGAAAATCTCTATTTTATTTATATTAATTAATTCATCCGCGTTTGTACTATTTAGTGTTTTTTACATGCAAAAATACGTATCTAATAACTATTTTTCATTTCTATCTTCCTATTTTTTACATTCACTACAAATGGTCATAAAACCACTTATTATTTTTTTCGCAGCAGTTGTTGATAAAAGATATTCAGGCTAAAACTTCGTAGCATAATGTAATTCATTGGATTCTTTTGAAGTATCTAGTTATGGTTTAATGTTCGTTCGCATCTTTAAAAGTGTCTCTGCCACATAACTGTTTATTTGATAATATGATACAGGATTTACACCTATGACTTCCCTTTGATATTCTCTTCATGATTGTTGCAAATGTGTTATTATTTATATTTAAGGAATTATATATGTCCTAACTGCATTATTGAGGATCTTTTCAGCTTCCGATTCATTTTGAATTTCCCATTTTTTTCTAACTTCAATTTTCCTTTTTTCCCCATTATTTTATAGAAGAAATAATTTAAGTTGCTTAAGTTCTGCAATAGACAACTTAGATTTGAGAGAAGGTAGCTTAAGCATGACAGGATTATCCAAAGTTCTTGTTGGACAAGGTAGCAGTAGCATAACTTGAGTTACTTAGGAAAGGAATCGTACTTCGAAAACATTCCAGAGGAACTAGTTATTCAGAGAAAAGAAAATGGCTTGTGTTTTAAGAGGTGATGGATAATAACAATATGAGGGAGACAACATTCTTCATTACAAACCTGAAAGGCAACCCACAGTGGCACAGGCTTTACCTTTTTGGTTTAGTCCCATAAAACAGTAGAAAAGAATGGCACAAAAGAGAAAGAACGTTGCAGACATCACCGTCCCATAAATTTTATATATATATCGAAGCTCTCAATCTATCTCACTCAAGCATCAGATTTAATATCAAACGATCACCCTTTCACCTTTTTCCTTTGCCATGCACCTTTTCCCCCCTCTATTTGTATCTTCTCTTGCTTGCTTATTTCAACTATCCTATGTCTCCTTTCTCAAGTTTGCTTATATTCTTTCTTCTCTCTTTGATCCAAGAAAGCTATGATTCTTCGTGATATAATTATATATAAAATATAAAAAGATGTAATGAAATTTCTCTACACAGGAACGGACAACGAACCACCCTTGTTTAATAAATCTTAGCTCGTAAACATTGCTCCAAATCAAGACGGAAACAAACACCTGCAATCCAAGCACAAGCCAACCTGCAGTAATGGGTGCTAGAAGTTGGCACCTCGCGATATTCTCCTTGTGTCTTTTCTTTGGTTCAGGTACCATTAATAAGGAATAGCAATGTAGTAAGCTGTTTTTTTTTTACATGCATTTATCAATCAATCAAAATATAATCTAAGTTTATCTTCAGGTACAAATGATGATAGTTTTCATTTCTAAGAAATTATAGTCATGCATGCATACTTTTAGGTACAACTGTAATGAACCTGATTAGGTGCAATCTGCATAAATTGATGGTAGCTTTAGAAAGGGTATATACTTAGCTCATTTGCATCAAAAAAGTATTGAATGAACACGAGTCCAAGAATCACTTCAGTTCATCCACACCCTGTCAACTTGGAGGCAAAGATAGAAGAAGAAAAAAATATAATCGGGTTAGCTAATATTTTCAACAAATTTTCTCATTTCTCCTTATTAAGAGTTAAATTCCGTTTCTTTTCCAGGTCTAGGAACAGCCACAACCACAATATTAAGAAATGACAAAAACCAGGAAATCTTCTCATCATCGGAATTGGGCACTCAATTGGACGATGTTCCCATCGTCAACCCCACAACTCCAGACACAGGAAATCCGTATATGGGAAACCCTACAACTCCTCAATCACCTGACACAACTGGGCAAACCCCAACAACCCCAACTACAACACCCACAACACCAACCACAACACCCACAACTCCAACTACAACACCCACAACACCAACCACGACTACTCCTGCATCATCAGGTGGTCAATGGTGTGTTGCTAGCCAAGGAGCTTCAGACACTGCTCTACAGGTTGCTCTTGACTATGCTTGTGGGTATGGAGGTGCAGACTGCTCAGCAATACAAACTGGAGCAAGCTGTTATAACCCCAACACTGTACGTGACCATGCTTCCTATGCATTCAATGACTACTACCAGAAGAATCCAGTACCTACCAGCTGTGTATTCGGAGGAACAGCAACACTTACAAGCAACGATCCAAGTAAGAATTCCATTAAACTTAATGCATGATTATCTTCTTGTGATCATTTTCTTGGTTGTGACCATGATATTTAAAATTGTTGTGTCTTAAAATGCACAAATAAAATTTTGCATCCAAAATTTTCTAAGCTGCACGGCAGGGGTGACATGTGTCTGGCACATATCAGGTATCCAATAAATAACACCACGCATCCAATATCAGACCTGTTGGGAATTTTGGGTACAGCTTGGATAGCTCAAGTCACTATTCTTCTTTCAAATAAAAAGCAGATTCTTATGCAAACTTTCTAAAACACAAGACGCAGTCAAGGGACTTCAACAAGGACATATACCCAATAATTCTAGTTGGATCACCTCATCTCTCGTGTTTCTAGCTCTAAAAAATTTAACCTGTATTTTTTCGCACCTGTCTAAGATTTTCTAAATTACAGTATTTCAGTACCCATAACGTACCAGACCAGGAACTCATTTTCATTTGTGGAGAAAGCTCCGAGGCATCAAGTGATGTCATTTCATAAAATCTTTAATTTTATTATATAAAAGGAATAACCCCCTTCCATGACACCAACTACAATAATGTTTTTATTCCATAAACCTGTTCTTTCGGTAAATGAAGGTCCAGCCGCTGTCTGTTGAACCCCTTTCTCAGTAAGGGATGAATGCCCTCAAAATTTCAGCGGTCTTCTTAGCTTACTTTCGTCGCATTAATTTGTGACTCGAGATTGTGAGCATGATTTATTTCATTGTTTTTCAGGGGGATTAAACTGCTTCTGTAAACAATCCCTACCTATTTTATGTCGGTTAGGTGTGCTTCTCTATCTTTAAAATAGAAAATAACATCCAACTCCATCGCAGGTAGTGGGAATTGCAAATACGCATCACCCAAGTCAACAAGGTGAGAATTTGCAGCACCTATATCTCTTTTTCACCCTATAATGAAGATAAATCCTTCACATCCTAATATATTATCTTATCAATGCAGCATTAGTCCACCACCACCAACACCAACATATGTCAGCCCACCGAGTCCACCAACTCCAATGACCCCGACAGGAGGAACTACAATTCCTGGTGGTGGAACAACAGTCTACGGTGCAGAACCAACAGGAAGCCCCAATGCAGCCACATCTGCATTTCATTCCTTGCTGCTGTTGTTCACATGTGGTCTGTTGGCTTCACTTCAACTAGCAAATTATATCTAGATGATAAACAAGGTCCAGTCATTCTTTATGTGATGCGCCGGAATTCAATCAGTCTTCCAGCAGTTTTTTGCAAAATTTCAGGGTCAGAGTCAACAAGTCTTGCAATTAAAATTACTTCTACCTTTCATCTATGTATGGCTGTTAGTTGATGAAGCCAAAAGGATTTATAGGTAGTAGGCAGTTTTTCTGCAGTATTAGCTTCTCTTCCATAGAAAATCCTTGTAATTAATATCAGCTAGCATGCCATTTTATTTACTAAACAGAATAAAATACATTTAAAGAACTTAAAATAACCGTGTTTGGTTCAAAACAGCTTATTATGGAAACCAGGACGCTCAGAAGGCTACTTTGGAAAAATCTACCTTATTCACAACAGTGGATATATAAAAACAGGGGACTTAATCACTCAACATAAAATGGCTTGATAATTTTAGTAGTCATCTTTATTAAACAATTTTGATAATAATTAAAAAAAAAGCACCAAAAACTTAACTACATCAAATGCTATCTTTTACATAGACCTAACAAATGTGTGCTAATTCAATACAAGTGAATGCTTAACTTGCCACTGTACGTATGCAATATTAATTTTATTGTTTATTTCAAAACATCTCTTTAACAAGGCGGTTTTATGATTGCTTTGGACTGGAAGCGTGACCAGTTCCTAGTCAGAATAGTTGAACTAGTTGGTCTGGGCCAGTTTCAATGATATGAAGAACATCATGTATTAAAACCAATTTCTATGACAAATAGCAAGTACTAATTCCAACTTCATTATATTAATTAACGAGAGAAAAGTACAAGATCGAGTATCAAACATAATCCATATTTTTCTTTTTTACCCTGAATAATATCATCATATTCCAACATGTATTATTCTTATTTACAACATATCAGTGTAGATCATTTCAATGCCAACTCAGACTAGAAGCAACACAGATGCAACAGTGATACCAATGACAGCTAAAGTGGCAACAATTGAACCTTGGTCAAATGATTGTTGTAAGCTTGCTCTCGAGAAATGCTGAAAAGCCAGATACACCGCAATCAATAATGAAATCGCAGCGCCTTCCTTTGTGTCCCTGACAAAGAAAGATGTTGAAGCATATTATTTTACATTTTTCAAAAACGGTAAAAGAGGCAACAGCCCAACGTCCACAAAAAAAGATGAACTTCCTTACCTTAATTTCATAGCCTCATATGGAGCTACCATCACCAAGAGCAATGCCAAAAATGGCAACTCAAGTTCACCTAAAAATAAATAAGATTGAGAAGAAAAGGTTTCCATCCTTCAGTGTTCAATCACTATACAACATGTATGGAAAAAACAAAATACACAACTTATTTGTATTATTACAGTCCACAATCAGGATTTTCTTTCTCACGTTTCACCCACCGAGGTTCTAATAAGATTGTGTTGATTTCCACCAATTAAATGGGGGCTTTATAAAGTATGTTTTACAGTTCAGAGTTCAGATCTATAGCATAAAATGTTTCTCCTTCAATACCTCCTATATATTATGCGTTCACGTGCATGATGGAAAAGAGAACATACCAGGAATAAAGAAGAAGAGCCGAACCAGAAGTGCCAAGAATGCTGTCCACACACCATACCTACCTCTGTACATCCAATTGGTGCAAAAAAATTGACCAAGAAATGATCAAAAGAACACTGTTAATAAAGAGAATAATACTCTACAAAAACATAAACCAAACAGAAAAAACAAAAACATAAGAATGAATAACATACTTGATCCAGGAAACGACACCTACAGGTGCTTGCAAAGCAAACAACGGAACAATATACGATTTCGGCACGGCAGTGCCCTTCGCCAGTATCAAAATCCTATAAACAATGTCCCGAATTTTGCATTATTCAACAGAGAAAGAGCGTGAGTGAAAACCACAACTAGGAATCGCAGCTTTCTATTATGAGATCAAGTCACATGCAAATTACTAATAATCAATCATAAGTCCATACTCCATAACAAACATTTCTGTTTGGAAATTAATTGAAGTATTGAGGACAAGAAAGGAAAAATTATTCATTAATAATATGTTTCTATCACTCGTCGTCAGCACTGAGCAGAATAATAAATAATAATAAAAACTGATATGAAATTAAATTTTGTATAAAACAGTATGTAAGTAAATAAATAAATAGCGCGATTGAAAAAGTAAAATGATGAAATAAAGAGAAGTAAGAGAACGAACAGCGAAGAAACAGCAGAGATCCATTGCAGATTGGGAGGAGTGAAAGGAGCAGGAGCGTAGCAGAGCACACGAAACGTTGTGGTTCGGTCGCTGGTCTTGGATTTGGCGAAGCTTCTGATTCCGACGAAAGACCTAAAACAAAAGCGGAAAAGCGAAGTGAGAAAAAGAGGAACGAAAGAGATTGAGATGAGAATGGAGATACCTAAGGGGATTGAAGGCGTAGGAGAGCGACGCAGACGAGGAGCGAGAGAGACGAATGCATGAAATCGGCGATGAATGTTTGCGGCTGAGGAGAGAGAGTGCGGTTGCAGGTGAAGGTGAAGAAGACACACTCGTCGCCATTGCCATTGACATTTCTTCTTTCTATTTGTTTTCAGTTTGGCTTTGATATGATTTGACTGTAACGGGTATTTATTGGGTGTGGCCACTCTGTTTTTCACCCATGCACTGCACTCTGCACCCTCAAAATTAATTTCATCAAGCTTCCTTTTCGACTTCACGAATGTGTAATAAGCTTAAAGACTTTTTTGACCTTTAGAGACTAAGGTCTTCTTCACCACTTCTTGCATTTCATCAACAATGTCTTGTTTTCACTTTTCAAGGATCTCCTTCTTACATTTACTATCGAAATTTATGCATCAATAACAGTCCAGTTATGAATTCCCACGCTTCTCGTAGTACCTAGTGGATTTCAAGGATGGTCCTCTTTGTGTTAATGTGAACACATGGCAATTTTGTGATAATGTACACTTTTATAAATGCTGTGAAGAAATTTCAGGAATGCCCTATCTACAAAGTAATCTTCTTGATGTTTAAGTCCCTTATCTAATAATATTGAAATGCTGTGTAGTAGTATTATTTTCATTTGCGAAAAATAGATGGCCATTGAATAAAAAAGCAATTATAATTTCTTTCAATAATCTTCAAATGAAATTGTTGATGACAAACAATCTTCAAGATGCATTGAAGTCTAAAAAAAAAATTAGTTCAAATTGTTCTTAATGGACTTTGTTTTTTTTTTTTTTTTTCCGAATCAATGTTATACAAGGGGTAGGAGATTATGTCACTTAATTAAATTATTTAGGATTCAAATTATGATATTAGAAGTAAAATAATATATATTAAAAAATATTTATTTTATATATATTCATGATTTTCAATAAAAATTAACTAGTGGTGAATATTTTATAGTAATAACGATAAAAAAAATGCGGTCAAGGCTAAAACAAATCATATCTAATTAAATTTAAGGCTAAAAACTTATTTTGGTCCCTTATAATAATTGTTTGTTTCAATTTAGTCTCACTTTTATTTTTAGTCTCAATTTGATCCCTAATAAATTAACTGGTTGCAATGTTGGACTTCTGTCCAAATTATTTAAATGGAGTTAACTGTTGGCCACGTAGATGCCACGTAGATGCATAGGTGGATGTCACGTGGATGCCAAATCTCTTGAATACACCTGGAACCAGAACAGCCCGTTCTGAAATCAGAACGGGCCGTTCTGAGTGCACTTTTGGTGTGTTAATTTTGCATTTGAAACGGGTCGTTCCAGATGCAAAATTAACACACCACAAGTACATCAGAACGGTTCGTTCTAAGACCAGAAACGGTTCGTTCTGGTTTCAGAACGGCCCCTTCTGGATTCAGAACGGTCCATTCCAGAACGCCAACTTGTTAAGTGGAGATAATAGAATATTCTATATTATTTTTATTGAAAAATATTTTTTTACGATAAAAATTTTAAAATTACTTATTTTTATAAAACAATTGTCTTATAATTAGAGTGATAACTTTTCCTTTTTCTCTTTCTGTCTGAAGAAATATTTAAGTGTCACTTTATAATTTTGTAGAACTTATTTAAAATTAGAGGAATAAAATGATAAAAATTAATAGGATAAACATAATAAAATTATTAATTTGTTTTCTTTTAGTGTCCTCTAAATTTTTACACTCATTTAAAACAAAAATATTTACGACCTTACTTGAACAAGATCTGTTCTATAGGCTCGTACCTCTGTATCCTTGAGTTCTAAGGAGACAGGAACCTAAAACAAAAATATTTTATATGTTATTTTGAATTAATTTAACGAAGTATCATATGATTTTTAATTTTTTAAAATTTTTTATAAATTTGATCTATACATGAAAAACTTTTTAATTTAACAATTAAATTTTTAAAAATTTGCTATAGAACATTAATTATTAAGTAGAATAAATCTATTAAGACTTACTCTTGAAGTAAGTAAATTTTTTTTTCATTAACAATGAAGATAATTTTAGCATAAAATAAAAAACAATTAAACAATAAAATAAAATATATAAAAAATATTAATGTATTTATTATATTAGATATAACAAGATAATTAAAATAATTAATAATATATATTTTATAAAATTATTAATATTTTATATATATAAAAATAAAAATAAAAAAAATTTTAGTGTGGGCAAGTGCCCTCACTATGATTAACTTAGATCCGTGTTGTGTGGTGAAATGTTAGTCCTGTATACTCTCTTCCTTTACTTCAAGTTATACATCCTCAAGAACAGGTTGTTGTTGTTGGGGTACATCGTTAATGACCAAGAAAAAATATCATGTGATTTCATCATTTATTGTATGGTGTCAATTTAGTAGTAAGTGGTTCACTTCAGTTTGACTAACAATGAAATAAAATCTACTACTATTGTCTTTAATGATACACTGCATTGTCCTTAATGATACACTGTGTAGCCCAACTGTTTAGCAATTAAAGTTATCAATTTCCATTGACAATATTACCAAATCCAGTGTTTGAAATGCTTTGTACTTGGGTCTTTTTCCTTCCACGATTCACAACCGTGAACTATAATCATTGAACAATTCTGGAACCAGAACGGCCCGTTCTGAAACTAGAACGGCCCATTCTGGTTGAACTCTTAGTGTGTTAATTTTGTACCTAGAACGGGACGTTCCGAATGCAAAATTAACACGCCAAAAGTGCACCCAGAACGCCCGTTCTGGTTTCAGAACGGGCCATTCTGGTTCCAAGTGTTTTCAAGAAATTTGGCATCACATGTTAACCATCTATGCATCTACGTGGCATCCACGTGACCAACAATTAACTCCGTTTAAATAATTTAGACAGAAATCCGACATTACAACTAATTAATTTATTAAGGACCAAATTGAGACAAAAAATAAAAATGGGACTAAATTGAAACAAATAATTATTATAAGGGACTAAAATAGATTTTTAGTTTAAATTTAAAGTTTCATATTAAGAAGCTTGTAATATAGACTAATTAATGGCCCACAGGTGTTTGTCCACGTGTCCAGCTCTAGTAGCCAAAAATGGTGATATCTACACACGTGTTCAATTTATAGCATGTCATGTTGATTCAAGTCATGGGCGTGTTCAATTTCTGTGTCTCTGACAAAATTGTGTCAACATCATAAGAAATGCCCAAAACTTATATTTCCCATATTTATGCAACGTATACTATCTCTCTCTATCAGTTGGAAACGTCAATAATTCAATTTCAATGTGAAAAAATATGAACATAAATATTCGTCGAGGAATGTCAGATAAATGTTTCTCAATGTCAAGATTCAAGAAATGAGTTTAACAGACTCTAAAAGCATATATATGGTTAAAACAAATAATAGGTAATAGCAATCGATCTGAATCTGAAGGCAATCGTAATAGCTACGAGATAGGTATCGTGCGCCAACTTGACCAAGCATGGATATATGTATCCCCAAACTAAATGCAACAAGATTAGAAAACAAATTTACTCTTGTAAAATGAGGATTTGCACTTTAAAAATAATAATGTGTACTCATATCGTTAATTATTACTACACTTTAGCTATTTTTTAATTATGTTATTTGAGAAGAATATTCTTATTTATTGATAATTAATCTTTGTTGAAAAACTTAAAAAGATCAATTTTATAGAATTTTTCTTCCTTATTATATATTTTGTATCTACAAAAGTTAAATTTTAGATTTTATTTAAAGAAATTAAATCTAATATCACTCAAAAACAATTATACTTTTAGCCCTTAAATATATTCACCTTGGTTTAGAATAGTTAAATCTCATGAAAAAAAATAGAGTACAAAAAAAAAATCATATATTTTGGGTCAAGTTTTTTTTTTTTTTTTTTTTTTTTTTTTTATCACACAGAGAGATGGTGCCTTTTAGCTTGGAGTGTTGGTGAGATGAGTTGTGATAAAATTATTTTTGTTTGTCTTCCATTTGAATTTTGATAGAATCATTTATTTAAATTCTCACTTAATTAAATGATATAAAGATATAAAGAGCTTATCAAATTTTTATAAAAAATTATTATTAATAAAATTAATAGATATTTTTATATAATAATATGATTAAGAAAAAGGATATACAAAGCTAATCAAAATTAATTCAGTAGTTTAATGTTATATAATAAAATACTTTAATCTTAAATATAAAATAAGTTATATTAAGAGAAAAATTCTTATTTTATATGCGTGTATGATTTTTTGATGAAAATGAGTTATTATTATTTTTTTGCAATAAATACTTTATACTAATATTACAATTAAAAAAAACTAGTAGCATAATATAAGCATAAAAATAGAATAAAATTATATACATTATATTTATTCAAATAAATAATATAAATATAATATTATATTATACAAAATATAAGCTTTTTTTTTAACTATTAGTGTAAAAAAACACCTTTTTTTAATATTAATATATACACAAGTAATCAAATCGCATATACTAGCTAATATACTTTTTTTTTTAGGATGTATACTGTTGGATTAAAACATCTTTAATGCACGTGAGTGACTACTTTTGATCATATCAATCGTAATGTTAATGACTTGGCGGGTATATTAACTGCAAGAGGATTGAGATTTCAAAGTTCTTTCGAGGAGTTTGTAATTTCTCCTCGCTTTACTATATAAGCTATTTTATATGATTTAGTTGAAGTTGATTCATCTATTTTTATTTTTTGTGATATTTATTAATTTCTTTTATGTACTAAAAAAACACGTATAAAAACTTTTAGGTAAAAAAATCATATATATATATATATATATATATATATATATATATATATATATATATATATGTATGAAGAGGGTTCAAACGACACTAGTATAACTTTTACTAAGTATTACACCACTCAATAACTTTATATTAAATGTGAATTTTAAAAATCCAACCGTTAGATTGAAAGTTCATATCTCTTAGATCATATATGTAAAATTTTGTTAAAATTGAATAACAACTTGAAGGTAACCAAAATGTTCATATTTTAGTATATTTTAAAATGTATATATTACATCAATTTTCAAATAATCTTAAATTAATATAAAATTTGATATATATGATCAAAAAGATATGAACTTTCAATCTAACGGTTGAATTTTTAAAATTCACATTTTAATATAAAGTTATTGAACGGTGTAACACTTAGTAAAAGTTACAGTGGTGTCGTTTGAACCCTCCTTATATATATATATAAAAGATAAAGATGGTATAATTTTTTTGTCAAATGAAATTCATACATATAAAATGAAGCCCTCTTAAAAACATTTTTTTTTTCTGTTCATTTTTCAATTGTTAATAGTTTTTATTTTATTTTATTCATAATTATTAATAGTTAATACAATATGTGAATCGCTTAATGATAGATACTCCGACTACTTAAAAAGATCAAAATGTTTGTTTTTTTTGGTAGACGAAAATCAGTATGTTCTGGTATTGACATAATAGGGTTAGTTCAAATTTTAATTATTGATTTTGAAGTTATTTCAATTTGGTCCTTAAATTGGGCCTAGAGGCAGTGGTGTCCATTGTGACGTGATCCGCATTGCCTCCAAAAGTCGAGTCATACTTTATCAATTTTACATTTTCTACGCCCCACTTACCCTCTGATGGGGAGAGGGAGGGAAATTAAAAGTAACATCAAGGAATAAGGAAGAAATAATTTGATATTAAGTAAGAAATAAAAAAAATAATATTTTATATAGTTAAATTTTTATTTGAAATAATTTTTCGTTAGTCATTTTTTATTTGTTTTTCTTTCTCATTGTCAATTTTGTTTATTTTTTTTCTTGAAAAATCTGCCATAATTAATAATATGTAAATCTATATATATATATATATATATATTAATAATTATCTTTTTAATCTCTATTTTTTAATAAATAATTATACTCCTGAATGTAAAAAAAAAATATTTTTTTCTAAATAATTATCCATAATTTTTAATATTTATGTTATATCAGATATACAGAATGCCTCGAACCTCCTTGTGAATAATAATGGGAGATCGTAGAATACCCTTTCTGCAACTTATGGCTTTCACGTGTACGACTTCTCACTTTCACAAGGAAAAAAAAAATACTAACAACATGGACAAATGTTTCAAGTTTTTGTTCACGTTAGGATACCTTTTTTTACAGAGTACAAATAAAATAAGTCAAGGTTATTTTTGTAAATGTGAATGAATATAGTATAATTTTGTACAAATGATTGCTTCAAAGAGGGTAATTGATTTTACCTTGAGACTTACACGTATTCCTTTCAAATTTGTTTTAAATCACCTTTACCAAATAAGCATACTTTTATTAAAACCACACAAATACATTCTCATCTCATAAAATTCATGATAAATCATGCTTCCCAAACAAAGCATTAGAAATATTGTTAGTCTAAATTCATTGAATTTGCATGATGATAAAGTAAAAATAATTAATCTATTCACAGAAAAACAATTTTATTTTATAAAAGTAAAGTACCAATTTATTGCAAAGTCAAAGAAAAATAAAATTAAAGATATATTAAAAAAATCATCTATAGAAAAATTACAAAAATGCAACAAGGATGGAATTTAAGTCCTCCCACCTCTAACCCCACTCTCTTTTCCTTCAACCATTAATCTAACCCTATAGTGGTCAAGAATATATTTATTTTTAAGAAAAAGTGAAATAAAACAACTTTTAACTTGGTTATTTTATAGAAAAAGTAAAAGGAAAAATAAGTTAAATTTTCCTTTGTTGTTAAGTTCTGTAAAAATAAAAATAAAAAGTAAAAGAAAAAGGATATAAATATTTTAATAAAAATATAAATATATAATTTTTTAAGAAATACATAAAAATAAGAGTATTTTTTTAAAAAAATTATTATTATTATTATTTTTTATCGTAACTTCTCTTCTTTCTTCCAAAACTAAATGCTTCATTTTTAACTGTTAATTCTAAATTAAATTATTTTATTTTTTCCTTTAAAGACGTATGAGAGGGTCCATCCTTCCTCTATATATCATTACTGCCTTGCTAAACCAAGGGGAAAGGTATGCACCATATTAGGGATGGCAATGGATCCCATAGGGCGGGTAATAGTAAACTCGTTACCGTCCCGTTAGATGAAAATTAGTCCCATACCCACCCATATCCGTGCGGGTATCCATTAAGTGGGTATCCATGAATTTCTTGAATACCCGCGGATATCCACGGATATATATCAATAGATATTTATAAATTTTTTAAGAAATTAAAAAAAATTATATTACAAATAATTTTAAGTTTATATTTAATGTCATTGAAATATTAAAAATAAAATTCAATGTTAATTTTGAACTTGTATTTAATGTTAATTTTGTTGAAATATAATAAAAATGCAAAATAATCAATAACTTAAAATACATCAATCTCACAAGTAAGTTAAAGTCTCATCACAAAGCTACAATAATTCAATATCATAATTCTAAACGAAAGTAAACAACTTAAAATACATAAATTTTATTGGTCCAATCAAAGATAGAAAATTAATCAAATTACATCTAACATAATTCTATAACATGCTTAACACATGTTGGTAACTTCATCAACCTCACTTTTGTAAGAAAAAAAGATGAAAGAGTGTAGTGTTAGGGTTATGTGGTACAATGATAATTAAGATATTTAAGAAATATTATTAAACGAGTACCCACGGGTATAGATATCATCATACCCGCCCCCGCCCCGTTTATAAACGGGTAAAAAGTTATCCATCTCCATTATCTGCGGGTACCCAATTAACCTATCCATTTATTATCCGTAGTGAATTTTACCCACAGATACCAGCAGGTGCGGGTATTTTTACATCCCAATACCATATGGATGACTTATGCCTCTCAAATTGCAATTTAATAAGGCCACTGTCCATCTATTTCAACCTCAAATTTATTTAACTAAATTTTCATACTTTTTAATACATGTTTTGGTCTTATAAGAAGAAAAAGGCTTTATACTATTATAATGATCTTTAAATTTATAGTTCAAAATACCTAAGATATATATTGATTGCTTAATCACCAAGATATATCTTAAATAATGAAACCAGTGAGGTTTTCCTTTTCCCAAAATTGAATTCCAAGTGTATGCTTTCATTTTTGTTTCCCATTACTACCTCATTCTATATATCTATATATTTAGATTAAGACATATTTAATGGATGCAAAACTATTATATTTAAATCATTATTTTTTGTTTTAATATCCTACTACTAATTATAATAATTGTTTATAATATTTATTAAATAAGGATATAATCGAAAAAAAATAATTAGACTTTAAATCTCAGAAACATTATTTTTTTATTGAGATAAAAAAGGCTTAAACATCAATGCCTATAGAAGGAGGTAGTACCACTTTATTTTATATAATATTTCTAATTTTTTAGAATTGAAAATATCTAAACATGATTTTTTTAAAAATTTAGAAATAAAAATTAAAAAGTTACCATCACAAGTCTTAGCCACATAATTAGAGAGCACAAATGTTAAAGATTAGTGATAATAATATGTTGCTAAAAATTGGGACAAGTTAAATTTAGAATTAAATATATTTTTAATTCTTAAACAAATTTCATTTGATTTTAGTTCTCAAATTTTTTTTAATGAATGAAAGAATTTGATGTTAGACACCAAACAGGAAAAAAAATTATGGATCAAAAATGTAAATTGACAAAAGTTCAAAAATTAAAATTACTAAAAAAGAAATTTACAGACTAAAACAAAAATCAACAAAAATGTGAAAACTAAAAAGATATATGATCCTTAAATGTATTATTTTAGACACCGAATTAGCGAATGAAAATGCTGTCCCTACTTTTAGGCTTTTAGTGATCGAATCCGTTGCTAAAAACATATCAAAATAACAACCCAAATAGTGGCTGAATTACTACCCAAAATTAAGATAAATTAAAAGTATATAAACTCATAAAAGATGAAATTAAAATTAAAATAAAAAAAAAACTAATAACAATCCTTTTAGTTAAAATTAAAAGATTAAAAATAAAGTTAACATGCATCATGACTTATTTTGATTGTCTCTATATTAACCTTATTTGGTGTTAACTTCCATTTATGGAGAGAGGAATGTTACTGGGTTGGGTGGTGAGAAAGTCAGGGAATCTAGGTGGTGATATGATATTTGGGGTATAGAGAGTGGCATACATGTTACATCTGATTGGTTTTCTACGAGTTGCGTTAAAGAGGTGGGTAATGGGAAAAATACTATGTTCTGGGACGATGTTTGGTATGGTAGTAGTGCTTTGAGCACTCGGTATGCGCAACTCTATTCAATATCCAATAATAAGTCGACAACTTTAGTAGACATGTGTCTAAGGCGTGAAGGGAGTGTTGTATGGAATTGGTGCTAGAGAAGGGATCTCTTTCAGTGGGAGGAAGAACAATTGCAACTCTTGTATTTGGAATTACAACGCGTGAAGCTATTTGAAGAAAAATCTGATGGCTGGAGTTGGAAACATGATTCGGGAAGATCATATTCTATCAAATCTTCCTATCAAGTTATAATAAACCAGTTTATATATGTTGATTTTCCTATGTATAGATATTTGTGGTTCAAGTTGATACCCTCCAAGGTTTCTGGTTTTGGTTGGAGGGCTATTCTAGACAAAATTCCAACAAAACAGAACCTAATTAAACAAAAGGTTCTACCTTCTAATGTAACATCTTGTGTTTACTTATTTCATCTACATGAATGGTTACGATGAAAATTTCATAATTTTATTTTTTTTAGAAGAAAAAATAATTCCTATACTCTATCTTATAATAGAAAGACTAATTAGTTATTTTTATCAATTATTTTTTTTCTTTCATCGTCCCAAACATGCAAATATTAACATTGACAGTACGAAAATGTAACTCGTTGGTGTGGTCTATGCGAGGAAACCTCATCCCATCTCCTTTTCGAATGTTTCTATGCTTTTGAAATATGGATATCTTGTCTTCAATGGTTTGGATTCTCCTTTGTTCAGAATAGTACTGATTTAGCTAATTTCGAGCAATTTGTGGGGGTCCCAAATTGTAATGTTGTTAACCGGGTGCGATGGTCTTCTATTTGGTTGGTAACAGTATGGTCAATTTGGCTCGCATGGAATGAGGTAGTTTTCTCTCAAAAAATTATGGATTTTGAAGATGTGGTGGATTTAATTAAGCTGAGATCTTGGAATTGGTTAAAGGCTAAAGATTTAGCTTTTCAATACCTTTTTGCTCTTTGGTCTAATAACCCATTTTTTTGCTTAAATTTATCCTGATATGGGTTCTCTCTATCTTACTTTCTAAGTGCTGACTGTGACTGTTGTTTCTTATAATTGCTGCTGAAGATCAATCTGTTGATGGTATTTTATTTCTCGCCAATGCTGCCATAATCTATCGTCTAAGATGCTACTGTCATTGAGTTCGCTACTTGGTTTTGAGAGTTATTAATGCCTAACAACAGTTGTCCAAGCACTTGATTGTATTCATTGGGTAGTTGGTATTTTTGCTAGTTTCATATATCTATGTATTCATTGTTACTAATGTCTAACAACAGTTGTCCAAGCACTTGATTGTATTCATTGGGTAGTTAGTATTTTTGCTAGTTTCATATATCTATGTCTAAGATTTTGAAGTTAGTTTTTTGTATTATGGGTTAGAGTACTCCTTGTACTCCTTTTTAATATATCTTTTCTTTGCCTAAAAAAAAGGAAGTTAATTAAAATTAAAAGATTCACTAAAAAATTTACTTGTGCCACCATTATTATTATTGTTGCTATTATCATCACCTTTTATAGCGTGATAGTCACAATGATATGGATAATAATAATGAGAATAATAAGAAATATAACTTAAATGTGTTTTTAGTCCTAATAAAATTAACAAGTTTTAATTTTGATACCTATAAAAAATATTCTTTATTACTCATCCCTATAAAAGTAGAACTATATACTATTTTTAGTCCTTATTTTTTATGTGATAGTTTTTAACTATTTTTTTATTTATTAAAAGATTAAGTAACCATCTTATATGTTATATAAAATTATTATGGATATCATATAATTATTTAATATTTCTAAATTTTTTATAAATTCTTAAAATAAATACTATTTATCTATCTTAAAATGATCATTAGGGATTACAAATAATGAATTTAGATTTCAGGAGATGAAAAGCAAAATTCTTTTAGGAGTTAAATTCAAAATTTACTCATTTTATAATAAAAAAAAGTTTTTATAAATTTTAGAACAATGAGAAAAAAAAACTTTTTATAGAAAGCAAAATCAAAATTATCTATTTTACGAGAATTAAAAATATATTAAAATCTAAAAATATTATAATTTTAAGTAAATCTTTTAATTTCAATTTTTTTTATGGATTCAAACTATTCTTATTTTTACCTTAACAAACCATTCTCATATGACACGGTTATATTTATATAATGTAACTAATCTCTCTAGCAAACCATTAAACCAGTAAATGATCTAATAAAAGAATATTTTCAGACATGTTTGTATTTTTACAAATAAAACATTTAGTTCTGCGTGCTCAGAATAAGACATCCATGTAAAAGGCAACACAAACAACAATAAAATGATTTACGATCTAGACGAGCATTTATCTTTGCATCACAATAATGATCATATATAATGTACTCTACCATCTACATCCCATTAAAGTGTCACACGAAAGGTGTAAAGTCTTGGAATTAAAACTGGTTCCGACAAATTACTTTTTTACTTTCCCTATAAAAATTAAACAAAAGTATCAAAAAGCTTTACCTTTCTCACGCACTCAACACAATTGACTTGACGCTGAAAATTTTCTACAGAAAAAAAAAAACAATAAGGTGATAATCACATCATTTAATTCGTTTGTTTTGGTATTAACCAAGTAAATTGTTTTTATGCTGCTCCATTGAATTCGGGCCTACATATTTTGTTGTTTCGTGTATTATTCTTTTTAGCCAATATCCACATATGCATGTGTTAGAATGTGACACAATTGTCCATATATAGAAATTTTTATTAGGAGTTGGAAAACATTTTACTCCCCAGTCCTCACTGCTGGTATAATAAATTGACGTGAATGATAGAGAAAATTTGACAAGGAGACAAATGGCATCTTAGGCACTAAGAAAAGAAAGGAAATGACGTACGCCACAAAATTAAATTTTACAAATTTAAAATGATTAATAACATTAGACTTTTACGATAAAAAAAGTTATACACATATAAATACAGAAAGTCACAGTAATCTAAATAAAACTATATAATTAAGATATTACAGATACTTAAAAAAGTTTTGTCAAAATTATTTTAGTGTGAAATAAATCAATTTAAATTAATATAGTTGTAGCACTCTTTAAGATTTAAAAATTTTATGATTAATTATATAGAAAATTCATGTTACAACATGCGTTTCTTAGATGGGACAGTGCAAGAAAGTGATAGTTTGAATGAGAATGGACGATGGTGAACATTACACAGGCTGGCCATGCAGCAGCTTCACGAGGAAGACAGTCAAAAAGCATGAAAACGAGTGGTAATAGTATGAAACTTAAGGAAACAAAGTTAAATACTTGGGTACATACATACTCAAGGGGAATATGCTTAATTACACCCAAAAATATTCCTCTTCTATATGAATACTAATGCTAAGTGTTCTATATTTATAATTAATTTGTTCTATGACGTATCAACATTCAGTAAATATAGTTAATGTAACTAAACAATACTTTGAAATCACACTTTTTCCGATCACTTGTTGACTTAAATTAAAGTTGAATTCTCTCCACCAATAGCAGAAAATTGTACCTCTCAGTGGAAAATTATATATAACTCTTAATTAATTCATAAGATTGAAAACTTAAATTAACATTCTCTTTATATCACGTAAGTGATTCAAATGAGAAAAAAATATAAGACACATTTATCTTAAATAGTCAAGGAATAAAAAAAAAAAAAACTAAAACTCATGACACTATAAAATAAATTATTATATGGTGACAAATGTTCTATTATTTATTATTAAAAATTAGTTTTACTTATACTATAGATATAATATATATTAATATATTGGTAAAAAAATATAATTATAAATTATATAGTGACATATAATATATATTATTAAATTTTACTCTAAATTAAAATTAAAGTTATGTGTAATTATATGTTAAAATAGATTTATATCTATCTATCTTTATACATATATATATATATATAAATACTTTTTGTATATCTTATATAAAGTATTTCTTGTAGTGTAAATAGTTAATTAATTATTTTTTTTTACAATTTTCTCATGTTATTTATAGTGACTTTGTTTTTTTTTTTTTTTTTTTTTTTTTTTATATATATAAATTTTGAAATAACACTTATTTGATACTTTAAAATTTCAAAGTAACTAAAGGAATAAACTTTTGTTTCTAACAATATTAAAAATTTATCAATAAAATGTTAAAAACAGACATATATTACTTTCACATACGAAAATTATATATTTCAAAATATCTATTAGTATAAATTTCAAATAAATTTTATATATTCAGATATTATTTGTATATATAATTTTTAAAAATATTATTATATAAAATAAATATTTAATATATAACCTGGGCATGCTAAAAGACCGACTAAAAACATGTTCAAAGATTACGACAATCAAATAAGGTTTAAGAAGGGAAAAAAAAAAAAACGAAAACAAAGCAACGACTCTTTTAAAAAATTAAATAAAAACCTTCGAAATTTATATATAAAAAATTGAATCTAGATATATCGTCAAGAAAGGATCACACAACATTATCTTTAATATTTTTTATTATTATTAGCTAATATTTATTTAAATTTTTTTTATTTTTAACAAATTTCAGTCATTATAAAGCGTTGGAAAGAACATAAATGATAAATAGTGCAAGATGAAATTTTCATACAAATAGTTGATTGGTTATTTATAATTTTCCCTACTTAATTACCTATAACCTTACACCCTTATCTTAATTGGTTAATATTATTGGTTAAGGTTAGGGGTTTGAATCCTTTGTGTATGCAACCACGTTAAATCTTGGGGCCAGCTATCTCACCCCTTGAGGTGTCTCCAACGTAGCGAGTAGATTAGTCATTGCTGTTGGCGGTGAATACTCTAGTGATGAACCAAAATATATATATATATATATATATATATATATATATATATTAATAATTAGCAAAGAAAAATTATATTTGTTAGACATTAATAAAAATTATTTATTACTTACAAAATATCACGTTATTTAATTTTATTTATAGTTTAAACTAATACTTTTTTTTTGTATATATTTCCCATTTTTATAAAATATTAAAATAAGAAAAAAATTAAATATAAATATATCATTTTATAATTAATTATAAAATAAAAAATAAACATTTTTTTTCCTAATCAAACAAATACTTGATATCCCTACAGAATTAATGGAGCTTAGATGTATTGCCAAGATGATAATGACTCTTATTAATAAAAATATCAAAACATGTCAATTAACGAATACGAAACAATTATTATATACGTAAATATATTTTGATAACTCTATGCATAAACACTTAAACTTCAATAAATAAAAAAAAATATAATTTGATATATACTTGAGCATCAAAGCTTTTGAATCCTATGTATAAAAAAGGTTAAAAAAAAAAAAAAAAACTTTTGGAGATTCTCCACGCGCCGTGCTTCTGGATTATGTTAGAAGCAATAGTTAATTCATTACCGTATAAGACGCACGAGTATTCTCTCCAAGTCCATATGAACAAAGAAAGTTGGAAGTGGTTTCTTGCAACTAAAGTGAGACAATTAGTGTTATTCACTTTAACTTTTAAGAAAATAGATTTGAAATATGTAAAGAAAAATTTAAATACTGATTAATTGTACACGATATTGAATGCAGTCAAATAACGTCAACAAATAAAGTATATCTTATACAAGAAATATCATCATTACATTTCTTTTACAACATTCTTTATTGTTATCATGACCTCGTGTTTATTTTAAGTTCCATCCCTTTTTAATTAATTTAGGAAATTTGAACCATGATCTTATATAATATTATATATGGAACAAAAATATTTTAAAATAAATTGTGTACTTACATGTAATCGAGTATATATGTTTGCAAAAATAAAACTGATCAAGTCTCTTTATTTTTACCGATTAAAATTTAAGATTGAATTCGATTTTATAATTTTTTTAAAAGAGATTAATTCTATCATTATATGAGATATTGTGTTAATCTAAATTTTTATGAATAATAAAAAGTATATCTGTGTATGAAACAAGGAAAAAAAAATATTCGTTTTATATTATTTTTGTTACAATTATTTTATAGTAAACGTCACACCAGTTGATAATGATAAGAAAGTGTGTTGAAGAAGTTCTTTTTCAATAAGTGTAAAAGGGTTCCACGAGATATATACCATATATTAGAATTTAGAAGTGAACAGAAATCATATACAGACCACTCATGTTAACATCATCAATACTAACCTAATTCGAGATTTCTTCTCTTTTTTTTTTTCCTAGGTTTTGATTGAACTTGCAAGAAGTATCATCAGCAATTCCCGAGTTTCAGGAATTTGAAATTTTCTATGCATGTTTGGTTGTGTATGGTCTCATCTTGAAGCAACTTATTTAGGAAAATCATAGTACAAAAGGGACTTTGATTGGATTTTGAAAACTGCTCTTTATCTTATAATTAAAGAGTTGTACAATGAAGGCTATGCATGGATCGAGAAGGTGGGGTGTGAAATTGGCTGCTGAAAGGGTTCTGATTGTTTTTCTTCTTCTTTCAGTCTATGTTACTTCTTCTCATCAAAATACAGACCAGAAAACAATGTCAGCATCCAATGAGACGAAAGGGGTTGATACTAATGATCATGTTAAGGGTTTTTACAAACACACATGGCCGGTAAGAGTGTTCACTTCAGAAATTTACATACTTCTTAGTTTGAGTCAATTTCAAGTAACCACAATATAGTAATAAGATTTTCTAGGGTTGATACTTGATACTAATTAATGATCATGCATAGTGTTTTTATTATATTAAGGACATTGAATTGTGGAATCGTGATTACCTTTGTGATATGTTTATGTTTTTTCGGTTGTAGGGGATGAAATTTGGGTGGAAAATAATAGTGGGGAGCATAATTGGGTTCCTAGGATCAGCATTTGGGACTGTAGGAGGTGTTGGTGGGGGTGGCATCTTCGTGCCTATGCTTACCCTTATTGTTGGATTCGATGCAAGATCAGCAACAGCAATATCAAAATGTAAGAACTCGAACTATATATTTTTCTTCAATCCTCTGATATTTGTTAAAAAATTATAGCATTGGGTTATGAGATGCATTGCATGGCATATGCGGGTGGTACTAGCTTGCTTTGCTTAATAGATACTCAATGCCAAAACTCTTAACAGTATTAAATTATTTGCATGTTTTGACGTGTACCATGTTTGATAAACAACCATTTTGGAGGAAATGGTTATTTTTTTTAAAACTCTTAACATGCACGTTTAGATCTCGGAGCTGTCTTCTCTAGTATGAGTTGATGCATAAAATGACCATTAATTCTTGAATAACACCTTCATTTCGTTAGTTTTCATTTCATTTAGATAATATTTCTTTATTCTTTTTCCTAATTGTGGCTAGTAAAGAGTGTATTAATAAATTTCTACCAAACAAATATAGTCCAAGTTAGATGAATAACTTAATTAAGATGTTCATCTAATCAAGTCCGAGACTTCAAATACGCGTACATAATTAAGTAACGTGTCTCAAACTCAAAGTTTGGACTTCCCCTCTAAGCTAGGCTTTTATGAGGATTTCTAATTTAAACCAGGTGTGGACCCCTAGAGGTTAATATATTATACTAAAGAAACTAGGTGTGGAACCGTACTTCTTTTGCGAGTTCTTCTATACACGTTTCAAGAAAAAAAATTGTCAATTCCAGAATCCTATAGCATAGTTTAGAGCATGCACATTTTATTTGCTTCTCAGCTTCGTGAATCTCCACGAAAACTATAACTATAATCAATTCATCTACTCGTTGCATCAAGTTTATAACAGCTACCATAAGTTCTTGTTATGGTCTGTACACATGAAAACATCTTTCTATATGTTTGCTATTAGGTGTGTGACTCGATGAATATCAAGTGAAAGCAATTATAATTAATGACAAAGAAAATATTTAAGCATATGAACCAAATCGACTTAATGATAGTTGAAAACTTGATTTGTCAATTAATTTGTTAAACTTGATTGATAAATTAAATAAATTAAAAATTAAGTTTGTTAAATAAATGAGTTAAACATGAATTATATAGAATTAGATTAATTTTATACTAGTATTATATAGGCTAAATATTCATTATATATAATAAAACTTATAATAGATTATATATACAAATAAATATCAAATATATAAATTATATTAAAAATTTATATAAATTAAAATTATATTTAAGTATATAAATTATATTTAAAATCATATTAAACTTGGGTCAAACTTAGACTTTGAGATGATTTTTTTTTTTTTTTTTTTTTATCAATTTGAGATTGATTCACCTCGAACCGGTTCATTTTCAATCTTAATTTAAAGTTTATAATATTTATTCTAATTCAACTAAATAATAAATCTAGCTATATATATATTCCTGTTAGGGGACAACAACAATATTTAATGATTAATGAGCAACAAAAGATAAATCCTCTCACTTGTAAGAATCTATGGAAAACAATCTATCAAGTATATATGACAAAATTGAATAACGTATATAGATTAATCAAGAGACACCAAGTTTTTTACACGAAAAAACTCCATAATGTAAGAAGTAAAGAGCACAAGTACAAGAGTCAATCAAGTTCAATTATAATCAAAATAGGTGTACAAGGGAATTTCAAACAAGTATACAAACCATGCTCAACAGCAAGATAAAAACCCAAGACCTATAAAGTGTTTAATGCATCCGAGTTTACCTAAGTTTGACATCCTCACTAGTTGGATCATGAGTCATGATCGAGTCAAATTTGGTTTTTAAAGAAGAATAAATTACATTTAATGTTATCCTTTGTCAATTTTTTTGTTTTTTATAAACTTTTTTTTTTTTATCATTAAACATTCTTTAACGTTAAGGTTAAAAGTAATAAAGAAAAGTATAGCAAGCAAAATTAGTGATACCGAAAAGTATAGAAGGGTGTATTGAAAAGGTGCAAAATTACAATAAGTAATTTGTCCTCTAAAAAATGACCCCGTTAAAGTATTGGGCCACGTTGAAGATCGAACATAGAGAAACCTATCTCAAGGATGCTTCTATTTTATTTTACGTAACAAATATAATTCTTAATAGAAAAAAAAAGGTTAAACACTAGCAAGGACTAATGTGCACTCATTTTCTGTAGTGTATATGTTAAATATCAAAATAATTAAACCAAAAAGGACAAAATATCCTTTGTAAAACTCTACTAAAAACACATTTGCTTTGTGATTGTGACAAGTTTTAAGCTTGTTCTGACCATGGCTACTCAAATTAGATACAATATGAGCATGTTGTCAATTTTGAATTATCCATGATCATATTGTACTTCTTTGGACCCTTATATGGGTGAATTCTGTATTTTTCTGTTTTTTTGTTGAAGGCATGATTACGGGTGGAGCGGGAGCAACCGTTTTCTACAATTTGAGGCAAAGACACCCAACTCTTGACATGCCTGTGATTGACTATGACTTAGCACTTCTTTTTCAACCAATGTTGATGCTTGGAATCAGTATTGGAGTTGCTTTCAATGTGATTTTCCCTGACTGGATGCTAACAACTTTGTTAATAGTAGTTTTCATAGGTATGAATTGCTTAAGGTTGAATCTGTGCTCTAGTTTTTTTTCTTCTTTGCTTACTTATCATATGATGTAGTCTGGACTCTGGATGTGAAACAGGCCTTTCAGTCAATGCATTCTTAAAGGGTGTCCAAACATGGAAAAAAGAAACCATTATTATGAAGGTTGCTTAAACATACCTCATCCTTATATATTAAATTTACTTGAATTAATACACAATTTAGTCTCCGAAAGTAAAGCACTTGTGTTCTTTCATCCTTGAAATATTTCTTCTATATAAATGGTTATCAAAAGTGTCAATTTGGTAACAAGTTTATCCTACTTATAAGTGTTCAACTTGTAAACAAGTACATCCCTTAAAGGACTAATATAGACATGCACTTTTTAAGGACCAAAGCAATTCAAGATGTCACTTTCATGGACTAAATTGAATATTAACAAACTTATTTATTTATTTTTTTTAATTTTATTGCTTTGATTTAATGCATCCAAATTATATTTCCAGGAAGCTAGGCAGAATTCACGGCTAAATGGCAAGTGTTTTGATTTTATTTTTTTTCTGTTATAAACTAGTATAGCAGTCATCAAGCATGTCATGCTAATTTTCAGTCTAATCAGATAATGGAAGAACCGATAATGCTGCACAACTTCAAACAGAAGAAACGGTCAATGGAAGTCAAACAAATACCAACCAACCAAGGAAAAAAGTAGTGGAAAATGCACTGTTGCTGCTTGTATTTCCGTGCTCGACACCTATTCTTTCTAATAAAATCTAAAACTGCTCTGCAGGTTTCTGTTATTGACAATATTTATTGGAAGGAACTTGGACTTCTTGTAACTGTGTGGATCTTGATACTTGCACTACAGATAGGAAAAGTTAGTGTCTAATGAGCTTTTCAACTCATTTTTTTTAATTAACATTTTTGGTACATTTTAAGTATTTGTTTTTCGGTATATCAGTTTTTCATTTTATTGCATGTATTGGAGACCTTTGAACTTAGACTGATGCTTATATATGCCTTTTTTTTGAAACAGAATTACACTACAAATTGCTCAGCTGTGTATTGGGTATTGAATCTATTGCAGGTACACAATACTATATATTCAATAGCTAGAAACTAAAGTTTTCTTATAGTTTCCACTCTCCAACTTAATCAAGCCAATGTGGGGTTATGAAATCAAGTGTTGAACATCAAGAATTTGATTTGGCCTTAACTTCAAATTTGGATGCAGAACCTGAACCATTGAACCAACAATATAATATCAATTTTTTTCATATGCTATAATCTTAATTAGACTAAATTAATCTTTAATCTCTTTTTTTATTTAATTAGTTCAATTTAGTCTTGTCTTTCTGTTCAATTATGTGTCATCATATTATTGTGCCACGTTTTCATAGAGTTAATGTCATAGTCTCAATTGAATCGAAAGGACCAAATTAATTTTTTTTCAGTAATTTAGCTTATCAATTATGGTGATGATTGTTTTCTTTTTGTCCCCTTGTGTTTCAGGTCCCGATCACTGTTGGAACAACTTTATATGAAGCCGTGCTTCTATACAAAGGGCAGAGAGTGATATCCTCAAAGGGTGATCAACAAACACGTTTGAGTGTACGGCAATTATTTCTATATTGCACTTGTGGCATACTTGCTGGCATAATTGGTGGTTTGCTTGGCCTTGGTGGAGGATTCATCTTGGGACCCCTTTTCATTGGATTAGGAATTCCTCCTCAGGTACGTACGTTTTATCCTTGTATGACTATTTTAATGTTGGTCCACTTGGAACTCACTCATTGGGATTTTTTTCTACCAAGGTTTCAAGTGCTACATCCACTTTTGCAATGACATTTTCTGCATCTATGTCAGTGGTAGAATACTACCTTCTCAAACGTTTCCCGATTCCTTACGGTAAGTACGGATCAACGGACATTAATTAAAGGAATTACAGGAGTAATTCTATCATTTCCACGTGCACACACATAGTTAGGCCCTAGTGATTAATTACTTGGTTAAAAGAAAGAATAAATGATATATGTAGTAACAGAATAAATAGTGTAATATTATCATAAGCTGTCATGTCATGCAAAGTTACTTGACTTTTATACCAGACTGTTGTGAAATATAGTGGAGGATTATGTTTCCGATGGTGGTGTGGCAGTTCCGGTGATGGCGATACCAAGTTCTTGTGGTGATACTACAAGGACTTCAGCATATAGATCAAGTATATTCAAAAGAGAGTGAATACATAGTGTAGGAGTCTCTTTATATAAGGTCATTTATGCGAAAAAGTTTTGTTACGTAGTTATGTTATGTGGCTATTGTCATTGTTAATTCATGTGTCATGTGTTAAGTCTATTTTTTTAACGTAAAACCTTAATTCGGTTTTATCTAAGACTCATATTAGATAAATCCTGACTAGTTATATCTTTTAAAGGGGTAGATCGAACATAAGTTGGACCGACCTCCACAACAAAGATGATATCTTTTATTTAGATAACTATTAAACTAAAATCTAAAAGAAGGAGGCTGTTACACTATAAGTACAAATTAAATTACTTGCTAATATGTTTGATTATCTTGCAGCACTTTACTTTGTAGCTGTAGCCACTGCTGCTGCACTTTCTGGGCAGCATTTGGTGAGAAAGCTTATTGCTATACTGGGGAGAACCTCTTTGATCATTTTCATCCTTTCGCTCACAGTTTTTGTGAGTGGAATATCACTAGGCAAGTGCAATTTTCAGAGATTCTTTTGGATTCTTCCTTTTTAGTGATCAGGGGTACTACTGTATCAGTACTATTACTAACTTGTGGCTGCTGTTTACTCACATCTTATTTTATTATAATACAAAAGACAACTTGTCTTGCTTTTGGTTATAGTGAGTAAAAAATATGAATAAAATATCAATGAATTTAGCTGGAATCAGTTGGAATATACTCATATGATAAAAGTTTTCAAAGTAGTTTTTTTCATACAAAAATTTAATAATAATTTATCCTTTTGCCACACCATCTCATTCATCAATATGATTTGGTAATAAGAAGATGACTTAATAACACAATGCATTTCAAATTAAACAAATAGTGAGCATACATTTTTACTTGCTTACTTTAAAAAGAAAATTACTTTAGAGAAAACACATGCTTTCACATTCCAAGTAGTATATTACAAATTTACAATGACTTAACTTTTTTTTTTTTCTTTTCCAAATTACAGGTGGAGTAGGCATAGCAAACTTCATTAAAAGGGTTGAAAAGAAGGAGTACATGGGGTTTGAAGACCTTTGCTCGTACAGGGTTAGAAATTAAAATGGAGATGTGTAGTTTCCAAGTGCGATGCCCTTCACAACAGTTTTGTGTTTTCCAGAATTGTATTAAGAAATTTATCTTTGTTTCTTAACTAATTGATTATTCAGCAAAAATCTATGACTATTTTAAAGACGCACTACTAATTAAGTTTAATTAATATACAACTTTGTGTTAAACATTTTTAATTTTAGCAAATAAATTGTTTATACCAATTATATTCTAAAACACAAATTTTTGATATATTCACACACGTTTTCCATAAATTCCATACATGTGTTCTACATTTCATTAAATGAAACGAGTTTCCAAGAATATTCAAAAGGAGGTGATGAACATTGACTGTACATAACTATATCTTTTTAATTCCTCTGTATTTAGAAATTCAATCTTCAAATATTTATACGAATTTGATATATATTTAACATTAAAGCTCTTGGTTTTGGACCCT
Organism: Cajanus cajan; assembly: GCF_000230855.2. NCBI lineage: Eukaryota > Viridiplantae > Streptophyta > Magnoliopsida > Fabales > Fabaceae > Cajanus > Cajanus cajan. The sequence goes on from NC_138518.1 coordinate 81,781,851, forward strand.
CCACAAACCGTAGTGCTTGTGGCTTATTTAAAGCACTTACTAGTTTATTAGGCGAATTATACACTGTCCACAAATCGCCAAGAAAGTATGTGTAATTGTATAAGAGATAAAAGATGAGATAAGCCAATAAACACAAAGAACAAGGACAGCATGCTTGTTATCAATACGACTCTGACCTAAGTTGTTTTCTTGTACCTAAATTTTGATTGAATTTAAACATTATCAAAAATTACCAAGCAGCCTCCGGATTCCTATTTCAATTAAAAATTTACTTCATTTAATAATTTATATATTAAAGATAAACATCACGATTTCCATTAAAAAAAATACACATCAGTTATTAATATTAAATTTATTAAATAAAGCATGATGCTTTGAGAGTGAGCAACTAATTTCATGATAATTATTTATTAAATATCAACAATAAAAATGTTGTTTGAGATCTTGCCAGAGGGAAAGTAAAAAAAAAAAAGTATAAGTTAGTAAAAATCTTCAACTTACAAATTAATTTTATTAGATTAAGTTAAAAGTTACATTTTAATATGGTAACAGAATCTATCCTAGCAAATGTTGTTGCTATTAGATTTTTATTAGATTACTCACATATGTCCAGTACTATAAATTTCATCTTTAAGATGTTCGGTCTTTAGTGTAAGAAAAGTTTTTTACAAATTTCACATCAACTAAAGTTAAAGTCAACAAAGAATATATAAATGAAAAATAATCTTCACCTAACAAGCATATACTAAAATGAAATATTCTTTGTGCCTAAAGTCATGTTATTTGCTTTGTACTTGTGGCAATTATTAAGCTTGTTTTAAATATTCTTCTTTGGAAACTTATATGAACAGAATCTATGTTTGTGTTTGTTTGATGAAGGCATGATTACGGGTGGAGCAACAGCAACAGTTTTCTACAATTTGAGGCAAAGACAACCCACCCTTGATTTGCCCGTCATTGACTATGACTTAGCACTTGTTTTCCAACCAATGTTGATGCTTGGAATCAGCATTGAAGTTGCTTTCAATGTCATCTTCCCTGAGTGGATGCTAACAGTTCTGCTAATCATATTTTTCGTTGGTAAGAACTGCTTAAAAGTTAAAACTTGGATTCAGTCCTAGCTCTATTTTATTTTCTTTCCTTTGCCAACCCTTGATGTAATCTGAATGTGAAACAGGCATATCAGTTAAATCCTTCTTTAAGGGTGTTGATACATGGAAGCAAGAAACCATTATGAAGAAGGTTGCCTAAACAAAACAACATTACTCTCTTATATATTGAATTTTTTTTCATGTTTTGCATTTCGGTGCATTGTTTTAATGCATACCTGTTATGATTCCAGGAAGCTAGGAAGAATTCACAGATAGATGGTAAACTGTTTGATAGTATTTCTCTTCTAGTATTCTGTATAGAGATATAAAGTGTTTATATCAAACATGTCATGCTAATTTTTAATCTGATCAGATATTGGAAGTCCTGAAGATGCTGCACATTATATTCAAACAGGAGATTCAGCCAAAGACAGTACCAACCAATCAAGGAAAAAGGTAGTTCAAAATTTAGACAGTTTCTGCTTCCACATATGTTCAATATCTATTCATTCTTTGTAATGAAATCTGAAACTGTCATGCAGGTTTCTATCATTGAGAATATTCGTTGGAAGGAACTTGGACTTCTTTTTGCTGGCTGGATCATGATACTTGGATTAGAGATTGGAAAAGTTGGTATCCCATGAGCTGTTCTACTCACAATTTGAGTTTTTCATTTTCTAGCATTGGTGAGCTATTTGTTCAACATAATATGATCATAACATATGCCTCTGTTTTGAAACAGATACACACAACAACTTGCTCGCGGTTATATTGGCTATTGAATCTACTTCAGGTATAAACTACTATAGGAGAATTTAATTTCTGAAAACCATAGCTGTCATCTTATATTTTTCACTCTCGATCTCAATCAAGCCAAAATGGCCTCATTGTTGAGTGTTGAGTACTAAGAGCTAATAGTTTCATATATTTTTGGTTCTAGAACCAATGAACCATCTATATCATGGTGACTATTTGATGTATTTATTTGATTGTTTTCAGGTCCCCATAGCTGTAGGAATGAGTTCATATGAGGCTGTGCGTCTATACAAAGGGAAGAGAATCATAGCATCAATGGGAGATCAACAAACACATTGGAGAGTGTTGCCTTTAATTCTATTTTGTGCTTGTGGCACACTTGCTGGCATGATTGCTGGTTTGCTAGGCCTTGGTGGAGGATTCATTTTGAGCATAGTAGTCAATCCCGGATAGCGGCGCGGAGCGGCCGACCCTAAAACTGGGATAGCGGGATGACGCGGAGCGGGATAACCGCTATTTAAATATTAATTTATATATATTAAATAATTAATAATATATATATAAAAGCTAAAAAAACAAAAAAAATAACTCTAAATTCATGCATTAAACATTTTTAATAATTAAAAGTTCATAGTACTCAAACAATACATAATATAAAATGTCTCCAAAACAAAGTGTTAAAGCTCTAAGTAAGTAAAAAATTAAACATTATAATCAGAAATTAAAAATAAAATTTGCTAAATTAAATTTAATTAGAAATTAAAAACAAAATTTGTTGAATTAAATTTAATCAGAAATTAAAAATAAAATTAGCTGAATTAAATTTAATCAGAAATTAAAAATAAAATTTGTTGAATTAAATTTAATCAGAAATTAAAAATAAAATTAACTGAATTAAATTTAATCAGAAATTAAAAATAAATTTTTCTGAATTAAATTTAATTAGAAATTAAAAATTAAATTTGCTGAATTAAATTTAATTAGAATTTAAAAATAAAATTTGTTGAATTAAATTTAATCAGAATTTAAAAATAAAATTTGTTCAATTAAATTTAATCAAAAATTAAAAAAAAAATCAGTTGAAATAATTTAATAAATAATTAAAAAAAAATATGTTGCATGTTGCATAAAAGACAGAACCAAGGAGAATAGGGGAATAGAAGAAGACAAACGCGAGTCGGGGGAAGAAGAATAGAAGACAAACGCGCATTGGAGCTTGCGGCCACGTCGGAGCTGCGTCAGACCTGGAGGCTCGTCGGAGTCGGAGGTGCGTCGGAGCTGGAGGCGCGTCGCCGATGGAGGTGCGTCGGAGCCGGAGTTCGTCGGAGCTGCACGCGATCGCCAAAGAAGAAGAAACAGAGAGGGAGAGACGAGCCGAGGTGTTTGTTTTGGATGAGTCTGAAATCGCGAGAGGGAAGGGATGATTAGGGCAAAAAAAGCCCATTGAAAAGACTGACTTACCCTTAATGAAGGGTAAGTCTGAAATCGCGCCCGCGAATCCGCGATTTGGGCCGCTCCGCTACGCCTCCGACGCGGCCGCTCCAGCCGCTACAAAAATCCGCCACGCGACAGCAGCCACATTGCGGGGTGAGGCCGCTCCGCTCCGGAGTGCCGCGATAGCGGCCGCTCCGACCGCTATTGACTACTATGATTTTGAGACCCCTTTTCCTTGGACTAGGAATTCCTCCTCATCAGGTACCTTCTTTTTGCCATAAAGTCTGAAAATTTTACTTGGAATTCACTCTGACTAGAGAATTTTCCAAAGGTTGCAAGTGCTACATCAACATTGGTAATAGCATTTTCTGCATCTTTGGCAGTGGTGGAATATTACCTTCTCAAACGTTTCCCTGTTCCTTATGGTAAGTATTGATGAATGGACTTAACTCAAGGCATTTTAACAATATGTGAGAGCATGGTAATTTTTCCATGATGCAACAAGAGCATATACATAGTAATAGAGGATTCTACAAGAGCATACAGATAGCAATATATTATGGATTTTTGAATGATAAAGTTTGGATCATGTTGCAGCTCTTTACTTCGTAACTATAGCTAATGTGTGTATAAATTGTCTTTGCATTCATACTTTAGTTTAGGCCATTTGCATATATTATTGCATTGTTTGAATGATTTTATCATGTATTATCTTTGTTTTATATTACACTTTTGGTTTTCTTGTTTTTCTTTGTAAATAAGTGTTTTAGGTGCTTAAATCATTGTTTAAAGAGAACAAGTATCCAGATGGAAGAGTTGAAGTCAGAAAATTTCGCAGACAGGTTGTGGGCTTGGGCCAAATGAAAAGAAGAGGAAAAGACAACTCTTAAAATTTTAAAAAGAAAAAGAAAAAGAAAAGAAAAAAAGAGTCTGAAAATAAAAGAGGAATAATTAGAAGAAGAAAAAAAGGAGAACTAATAGTCAGAGAGAGGAACGACTTATCAAGAGGAGATCAACTCACCATCGGAAGATGAACGACTCATCAGTCTTTTTTGGTTTTTCCTTTTTCATTATGCAGAACTAATTTTCTTTTTGTTAGAATATTGATGTAATATTCTGGATCATAGTTTCTGAACCTTGTCAATTGATGTTTGGTTAATTTTAATTATCTCAGTGTTCTATCCATGTTTCTAATCTTTATTCTATGAACAACTTTACAATTGGGAGATTGGAGATTGTTTACGATTATAGATAGAACATATTAGGTTTTGTCACAATTGGAAAATTGGGCATATCTAATTAGTTTGTGTTTGATATGATAATTGTTCTTCATGATTCTATTGAGTTTCATAATTGTCCTAAGGAATTGGGGATTAGGGTTCAATGAATAGATTTACTTGCCTAAGGGATTAGGGGTAAATAACTCTTAATAAACTCAAGTGGGTAATTACAATTCTTGCATCAATTGAAAAGGGTAAGAATCTATAGGAAATAATATGAAATTAATTCTCTAACAATTTTAATATTGAGTGAAATTTTGTTAATTTTCTACGTTCGTTGTTCCATCTATTTTTTAATTGCTCAAAATTAACGTAAATTAGTAATTTAGTATTCAACAAATTCAATCCCTGAGGATGATAATATTATTACTACAGTAACGATTGGTACACTTTCCATACGTGCAATAAGTTCTTGGTGCCGTTGCCGAAGATTGAATTTTCTATTGATATTAATGATCTAATAGACTTGAGATTTTGAGCTGCAAATTTTAGATAGTTCATCCTGTTCTGTTTTATTTTTTTATTTTTGTTTTTATTATTGTTATTATTTTTGTTTTTTTATTGTTGTTATTATTTTTGTTATTTTAGAATTTTTTGTATTTTAGTATTTTGTGTCTCTAAGCTGTTTATGCGAGGTACTAATGTCATGAAGGATTTGCTTTTTGATCCAGAAATTGAACGTACTGCTAGAAGGAATAGAAGTAGTGCAAAAAAAAAGGAGAGACAGAGCAAGACAAGTACAAGCACAAACACTACTTAATCAAACAAAGCAAGCATCAACAATGGCAGAACAACTTGTGAGGAGGACCCTTCGGGACTATTCTATGCCAGATCCTAATAGTTACAGAGAGAGCATTGTGAGGCCTCCTATTCAGGCCAATAATTTTGAAATTAAGCCTGCACTGTTACAAGTCATCCAACAAAATCAGTTTGGAGGTGCAGCTTCCGAGGATCCAAATTCTCACCTGAAGATCAACGGAGCTACTGACGATGCAGTCCTCTTGAGGCTTTTTCCTTTTTCATTATGGGATAAAGCTAAGAGTTGGCTTCATTCACAACCTCAAAGGAGTATTTCTACATGGGATGATTTGGCTACAAAATTTGTGAACAAATACTTTCCTCCATCCAAATCAGCAAGAATGAGAAATGAGATCACTACTTTTGTGCAACAAGAATCTGAATCCTTATATGAGGCATGGGAAAGGTACAAAGAGCTAATCAGGAAGTGTCCTCATCATGCTTTACCAGATTGGCTGCAGGTGCAAATTTTCTATAATGGCCTTTCACCCTCTTTTAAGGCAATTTTGGATGCAACAAGTGGAGAGTCATTTAATTTGAAAACACCAAAGGAAGCTTTGGAAACTCTTGAATTGATGGCAAATAATACAGTGAATATACAGTTTGATCGCCAAAATAAGAGAGGTGGAGTATTGGAGGTTAATACTTTGGATGCTATCTTAGCTCAGAACAAGCTGTTAACCCAACAAATTACTGATCTGACTCAACAGTTAGGTAGTATGCAAGCTAAAACTATTAATACATCATCCTTATTGGTGTGTGATTTTTGTGGAGGAACGCATCAAAATGGTGAATGTCAAGCCACTCAACAAGAAGCACATGTTAATGCATTGGGGCAACAACAGAATCAGTATTCTAATAACTATAATGCAGGTTGGAGAAATCCACCAAATAGACCTTGGGGTGGTCTAGCACAATCTAGCCAACCAATGCCTCCTTACCAATATCAAACACAATCTAGCAATCAAGGGAGGAAGATGTTTACTTTGGAGAGTGATTTAGAAAAATTATCTTTGCAAACCTCTACCTTTGTGGAGCAAACTTCCAACTTCATGAATGAGACTAGGACAAATTTCAAGAACCAAGAAGCTTCAATCAGAAATTTGGAGAATTAGATTGGTCAAATTTCAAGATAACTTTCAGAGAGACCTCCTAGTACATTTCCTAGTGACACCATTACCAACCCAAGGGAACAATGTAAGGCAATTCAATTTAGGAGTGGAAAGGTGTTAATGAATGAGAAAAAGAGTGAGGTGGAAGGAGAGAAAAGGCAAGGAATAGATGATATAGAAAGAGTAGAAAAAAAAAATAGAAGAGAAAAAGAGTGAAAAAAATGAAAATGAGATAAATTGTGAGAAAAAGAATGACGGAGATAAAAGGCAAGTGAGTGAGAGTGATAAAATGAGAGAATTTGTTCCTATTGTTCCATTCCCTCAAAGGTTGAAGAAAAAAGAGCAAGAAAAGCAATTTACAAGATTTCTTCATGTCTTTAAAAAGCTCCACATTAATATTCCGTTTGCTGAAGCATTAGAGAAAATGCCAAGCTATGTTAAATTCATGAAGGACTTGCTGTCTAGTGTTAAGTCTCAATTATACTTCTTTTTGGATAAGACTTATTGAACAATTCCACTCATCCTTTGCACCATTGCAAGATAATTGTTCTCTTTTTGATTCATTTTTTGTGCAGATATAACTAACCCAGAATTTAGATAACAATACCTTAATACACCTCATTTTTTGTGCAGGTATTGAGCTAGAGAATTGAGGATTGAAGACCCATAGGATTGGAAATCTAAGGAGCTAAGGAGCATAGAAGAGTGACTGCGCTGGGCGCAAGATGACCCGCACCAGGCTTGATCGAAACAGAGTATCTCACCTCTGCAAGTCATAGTTGTGCCGGGCGCGAGACTACCCTCGCCGGGCGTGATCGAGACAGAAAGTATCTCAAACTCTCTGGAAGGCATTGCACCAGGTGTAAAAGGAATTGCGTCGGGCGTGTCATGAGGCAGAGAGTACTTGACCTTCCTGGAAGGCCCTGCGCTGGGCGCAAAGACTTATGCGCCGGGTGTGTAACCCTAATCTGACTTCCCAAGCTTGTATTTGAAGAAACTTTCGAGGGTTTTCTTCTCATTCGCACATTGGACGCGTTTTAGGAGCTGAGGAAGGGATTCCCAGAGCTTGGGACCGTTCGTGTGTGGGTCTTTCCTTCGGTTCTTCATTCTCTCTTCCATCTCTATTTTTGTTTTACCCTCATTGTTTTGAGTGGTTCTACCCATTGTTTTGTGGGGTTAGATGTAACCAACGTACTCTATTGTAATCCTTACGTTTTAATGATATATACGTGTTGTTTTATTCATTGTTGTGTATGTTTCTATTCTTAATGCTTGCTTTGGATTGATTCTCCTTGCATGATATAGGTTCCATTGGGTATTGGAAAATAACCTTTGAAACTAGCTCTGAAACAAATGCCTAGTGGGAAATGTATCTAGGAATGGAGCTTGGCCCATTAGTAGTCTTAAACCCTAACCCGTAATGCGGGTGTAGGTATTGGATACTCAAGGAATTGATATTCATTATCCGCACCTAGGCTCTTACTCTAAGGGATTAGGTTTGAGTAAACTTATGGGTTGACTAAGCAATGGATATAACAAGAGATTAAGGATTCATTAGTGTGACGTTCGGTGATATCTGACCCCACAATCTCACAAAACCATAATACCATTTCTACCCCTTTTCCACACACAAACCATAATTTTATAGTTAACATTCCAGTAGTCATACTCTTCAATTCACAATTACATGACAAACTACAAAATTGAAATTATTCTTTAGTCACGAATAGTCAATAAATGCTTATTTTACCTACTAATCCCCGTGGATACGATAATTTTACTACTTGAATGACCGATATACTTGCCGTGTTTGAGTCTATTGATATAATTAAAATGATTTACAATAATAACAAAAGTAATTTCAACGGAAATCTCAACATCTAGAAAAAGGAAGCTTCAAGAAGATGAAACAATAATGCTCACAAAGGAGTGTAGTGCAATAATTCAACAAAAATTACCTCCCAAGTTGAAGGATCCAGGAAGCTTTGTAATCCCATGTGAGATTGGAAATTTAATGGTGAGCAAGGCATTGTGTGACCTTGGAGCAAGCATCAATTTGATGCCCTTGTCCATTTTTAAAAGGTTGGGCATTGGAGAAGTGAAGCCTACTATGATAACTCTACAACTAGCCGACCATTCAGTAACTTATCCTTATGGCGTAGTGGAGGATGTCTTAGTAAAGGTGGATAAATTTATTTTCCCAGCTGACTTTGTGGTTCTTGACATGGAGGAAGATGCTAAAGTCCCAATTATATTGGGAAGACCATTTTTAGCCATAGGTTGAACATTGATAGATGTATAGCAAGGTGAGTTGATGTTGAGAGTGGCTAATGAAAAAGTTACTTTTTCTATAAACGAAGCTTTGAAGCATAAGGTGGACAAGGAGGATTGTTTCCAGGTGAAAATAATTGATGCTCTAGTGTTAGAAGAGATAAGAAAATATATGAGAAAGGGTCCATTAGAGGGAGCCTTGTTAACAAAAATGGGAGCAAAGGAGTTGAGTAAGAAGGTGAATGATGAAGAGGTGGTGGTTTGTGTTTATCAATTAGAAGCCCTTAAGCCATTACTTAGTTCCAAAAGAGGGGTAAAAGAACTAAATAGAAGTGAGAGAGGAGTGGAAGAGACAACAAAATTAGAATTGAAACAACTCCCTTCCCACCTTAAATATAGGTTCTTAGATGAGCAGAAGCTTAACCCTGTAATTGTGAACAATGAGTTGACTAATGTTGAGGAAGAAAAGCTTTTGAGGGTGTTGAGAGAGCATAAATTTACTTTAGGTTGGATTATTGATTATTTAAAAGGTATTAGTCCTACTGTTTGTATGCATAAAATTTGTTTGGAGGAGGACTTTAAACCTGTGCGTCAACCACAACGGAGGCTTAACCCCACTATGAAGGAAGTCGTGAGAAAAGAAGTCATTAAGCTATTGGATGTAGGTATTATTTATCCAATTTCTGATAATGAGTGGGTGAGTCCTGTTCAAGTTGTACCCAAGAAAGGTGGGATGACGGTAGTGACAAATGAGAACAATGAACTCATTCCCACCAAAAAAGTTACAGGTTGGCGTATGTGTATTGACTATAGAAGATTGAATCAAGCCATAAGGAAGGACCATTTTCCACTACCTTTTGTGGATCAAATGCTAGAGAAATTGGTTGGGCATGAGTATTACTATTTTTTGGATGGCTATTCTGGTTACAACTAGATAGCAGTGACCCCTGAAGATCAAGAAAAGATAGCCTTTACATGCCCTTATGGAGTGTTTGCTTACAGATGGAGGCCATTTGGTCTCTGCAATGCACCTGCTACATTTCAGAGGTGTATGTTTTCCATTTTTTCCGATTTAATTGAAAATTGCATTGAGATCTTCATGGATTATTTTTCTGTATTTGGCTCTTCATTTGATTCTTACCTCACTAACCTAACTTTAATTAGTATTAAAAATATGCCAGGAATCTAATTTGGTGCTTAACTGGGAGAAGTGCCACTTTATGGTAAGAGAAGGTATTGTCCTTGGTCATCAAATTTCTGCTAAAGGTATTGAGGTAGATAGAGCAAAGGTAGAAGTAATTGAACAATTACCTCTTCCTGTGAATGTGAAAGGGGTTAGAAGCTTTCTAGGTCATGTAAGATTTTATAGGCGGTTTATCAAAGATTTTTCTAAAATAGCTAAGCTTATGACTAATCTACTTGAAAAAGAAGCCCTTTTTTTTGTTTGATGATGCATGTTTACAAGCATTCAACACCTTTAAGAAACAACTTATTTCTGCTCCCATAATTACAACACCTAATTGGTCTTTACCATTTGAAATTATGGGTGATGCTAGTGACTATTCTGTAGGTGTTGTATTAGGACAAAGAAAAGAAAATTTGTTTCATGTTATATATTATGCTAGACGTGTGTTGAATGAGGCTCAAAGGAATTATACCATGACTGAAAAAGAATTTCTTACTATGGTGATTGCTTTTGATAAATTCAGACCTTATCTTGTTGGCTCTAAGGTCATTGTTTATACTGATCATGCTGCTTTGAGATATTTGTTTGCTAAACAGGATGCCAAGCCACGATTGATTCATTAGATTCTCTTACTACAAGAGTTTGATTTGGAAATTCGAGATAAGCAAGGGAAGTAAAATTTGGTAGCTGACCATCTTTCAAGATTGAAGCTTGATAAGGCAAAGAAGGAGGTCAAGCCTATTTTAGAGGAGTTTCCAGATGAGAAGCTGTTGGTCATTACTTCTCTACCATGGTTTGCTGATTTTGCCAACTTTAAGGCAGCTGGTGTAATTCCTCATGAATTTACTTTTTAGCAAATAATTTTTTTTGCATGATGCTAAATTCTATTTTTGGGATGATCCTTTGTTGTTTAAAAGGTGTGCAGATGGTATAATTAGGAGATGTGTTCCTGAGAGTGAGTTTGAGAGTATTTTTTGGCAGTGTCATGGATCAGATTATGGAGGGCATTTTAGTGGGGAAAGGACAGCTTCTAAGGTGTTACAGAGTGGATTCTAATGGCCTACCCTCTTTAAGGATGCTCGTAGTTTTATTGAAAGGTGTGATAGATGTCAAAGAGTGAGGAATATTTCAAGGAGGAATGAGATGCCCTTAAATAATATACTTGAAGTGGAAATTTTTTATGTTTAGGGTATAGATTTTATGGGGCCATTTCCTTCTTCCTTCTCAAACCAATACATTTTGGTTGTTGTAGACTATGTGTCTAAATGGGTAGAGGCTAGTGCATTGCCAACAAATGATGCTAAATTTGTGGTTTCTTTCATCAAGAAACACATTTTTACTAGATTTGGTGAGCCTAGAGCAATAATTAGTGATGGAGGTTCACACTTTTGCAACAAGCAATTTGAGTCACTCTTAGGAAAATATGGTGTAAAACACAAGATAGCTACCCCTTACCATCCACAGACTAGATGATGTACTTTGGGCTTACCGTGCAACTTTTAAAACTCCTATTGGAATGTCACCATATCAATTGGTGTATGGGAAATCATGTCATTTACCTGTGGAATTAGATCATAAAGCATTTTGGGCTACTAAATTGTTAAATTTTGATTTAAAGAATGCAGGTGAGAGAAGGTTGTTACAATTGGATGAGCTAGAGGAGTTTAGATTGCAGGCATATGAAAATGCTAAAATCTATAAAGAGAGCACAAAAAATGGCATGATAAGAGAATTGTGATTAAAGAGTTTGCACCGGGACAACAAGTGTTGCTATACAATTCTAGCCTCAAATTATTTCTAGGTAAATTAAGATCCCAGTGGTTAGGTCCTTTTGTTGTTAAATAAGTATTCCCCTTTGGTACAATTGAAATTTCATATATCAATTTAGAAAGAAGTTTTAAAGTTAATGGTCAAAGATTGAAATTGTACCTAAGGGGTGATTTTGAAAGAAATAAGACCATTGTTAATCTAGCACCACCGGCTGAAGGTGGTCAATGTTAAGTCTCAATTATACTTCTTTTTGGACAAGAATTATTGAACAATTCCACTCATCCTATGCACCATTGCAAGATAATTGTTCTCTTTTTGATTCAATTTTTGTGCAGATATAGCTAACCTAATTTCATCTAACAATACCTTGATACACCTAATTTTTTGTGCAGGTATTGAGGGATGAGTTGAAAGTTGAAGACCCATTGGATTGGAAATTAAAGGAAAAAAGGAGCAGGAGAAGAATAATTGCGTCGGGCACAAGACTACCCGCGCCGAGCTTGAGCAAAACAGAGTGTCACACCTCTACAATTCATAATTGTGTTGGGCGCAATAAGGTGCACCGGGCGTGATTGAGACAGAGAGCAACTCAAACTCTCTGGAAGACATTGCGCCCGACTTAAAAGTAATTACGCCGGGCATGTCTTGAGGCAGAGAGTAACTAAACTCTCTGGAAGGCCCTGCGCTGGGCACAAAGACTAATGCGTCGGGCGTGTAACCCTAATCTGACTCTCCAAGCTCGTATTTGAGCAAATCTTCGAGGTCTTTCCCCTCATTCACACATTGGGCGAATTCTAGGAGCTGAGGAAGAGATTCCTGGAGCTTGGGACCGTTCGTGTGTGGGTCTTTCCTTCGGTTCTTCATTCTCTCTTCCATCTCTATTTTTGTTTCACCCTCATTGTTTTGAGCGGTTTTACCCATTATTTTGTGGGGTTAGATGTAACCAACGAAACTCTTATGTAATCTTTACGTTTTTAATGATATATATATGTTTTGTTTCATTCATTGTTGTGTATGTTTCTATTCTTAATGCTTGCTTTGGATTGATCCTCCTTTGCTTGATATAGGTTCCATTGGGTATTGGAAAATAACCATTGAAACTAGCTCTGAAATAAATGACTAGTGGGAAATGTATCTAGGAATGGAGCTTGGCCCATTAGTAGTCTTAAACTCTAACCCGTAATGCGGGTGTAGGTATTGGATACTCAAGGAATGGATATTCATTACTTGCACCTAGGCTCTTGCTCTAAGGGATTAGGTTTGAGTAAACTTATGGGTTGACTAATCAACGAATGTAATAAGAGATTAAAGATTCATCAGTGTGTAGTTCAGTGATATCTGACCCCACAATCTTACAAAACCATAATATCATTTCTACCCTTTTCCACACACAAAACAAATACTTTTATAGTTTAACATTCCAATAGTCACAACCTTTAATTCAAATTTGCATGACAAACTATGAATTTGGAATTATTCTTTAGTCACGAATAGTCAATAAATGCTTATTTTACCTACTAGTCCCTGTAGATACGATATAATTTACTACTTGAACAGTCGGTATACTTGCCGTGTTTGAGTCTGTTGATATAATTAAAATGATTTACAATGATAACAAAAGTAGTTTTAACAGAAATCTCAACAGTCAACAAGTTTAACAAAATGCTTTTTAAAAAAATAATGATAAAATATTAAAAAAAAACCTTATATATATATAAGGTTTAGGGTTTATATATATATATATATATATATATATATATATATATATATATATATATATTACCTTAACCGCAATCCTTCCTCATCCTCTTCCCCAATCATCCAAGCTGCACCACTCCTCCAAATCCACCAGCAGCACATGGAACAACTACTTTAGGGAACTCTTGCCTTGCTCCAATCTCAATAGCATTGATTTTGTGAGTTTTGTCCCTCTTGCTTTTGTCTATTTTGTTTCCATTGGGGACAATGTAAATATTTATGTTTGGGGGAGTTTTACGCATTTTTTCTTTTATTATGCATGTCATCTTGCATCATTCTGCATTATAGTATATACATTGCATCTTGTGTTGGAATGGAAATTTATTTTCTTAACCATATATAAATTATAAGTTTACTCAATGATATTTTCCAAGCACATTGTCGATATCTGATTCATGCATTACTTGTTGGAAAACTTCACACACTACACAATAAATCTTGGCACAATGGCACTTAAGAAAGATTTTTAATCTACTTAAATAAAATATAATTTTTTTTAGGTTTCTATGGTGACACTCATTGCATTTAGTTACTGGAGAATTGTCTGCCTTAAAAAAAGGGAAAGTTGAAAGAAAAATGGTTCTTGAGTACAGATCTCGTGTAATATTTCTCTGTTAATAAGAATTATCAATTGATATTAAAAAGCTGTAATCAATACATAAGAAGATACGTATAAATACTTTTCATTCATGTTAAAACAATATTATCAAAATAAAAAATTGAAGTGAAGGACATGTAATGAGTTGACAACAAAATAGAAAGGTCAAATTGAAAAAATCCAACAATACTAGATAAAAGTTCATCAATTAAAAATGCAAGAATACAACATGACTATTGTAGTAATTAGCCTTAAACAAAATGATTTGTACATACAAAAGTGACGATAAGTCTTTTTTTAAAAAGATATTGAGTTGTAGGATTTGGTTAAAAAGAAAAAAATTAATAGATTTGGATCAGACTAATTTCATTTGTTTTAAAATAAGGTTATTATTTGAATTATATAATAGGTAAAAAGAATTAAAAGAATAGAGGGAAAAAATACATTAACTTCTAAAAAGTAGTCATGTTGTATTTTAATTAAAAAAATTGATTAAAAACATTATTTCATATCTTAATTGAATCAAATCAATAAATTAGCAATTACACTAAGGTCATTAATAATTGTATGTAATCAGTGTTAACTCAAGTCTTAGCAAAGAGTAATATATAAATCAACTAAAAAGAATAAAGTTATGTCAATCAATTCAAAAATAAATTAAGAATTTTGAAATGAAAAGGAAATAAGAATTACTTAATTTTAAAACCTAGTAATATCAATCTACTTAACTAATAGTAATAACAATGAACTTAAAAAACATGTTAAGGGAAGGCTAATATCTATTTAATATACAATCATGTTAAAAAGTGCTTCAAGTTATGTATAAATACTTTTCATTTAGGTTAAAACAATATTATCAGAAGAAAAAATTGAACTTTAGGTCATTTAATGATTTGGCAGCAAGATAGAAAAGTCAAATTGAAAAAATCTAGCAACATTAAATAGGATTTTATCAGTTAAAAATGCAAGAATATAATCTAGAAATAATAACTATTAAGTAAAAGCTAATATATTAATATGAATAAAAAATAAAGAATTAAAGAGATATATTTACAAAAGGGTTATTATTTGAATCGTACTAATTTCATTTATTTTAAAATAAAGTTATTATTTGAATTATAATAGGTAAAAATAATTAAAAGAATAGAGGGCAAAAATACATTAACTTCTAAAAAATAACATACGTGCAAAAAAAATTATCAATGTCTTTATTAAGATCATTGACTCATTGCAATTGATTATGAAAACAATATCCTTATTAATCATAATTTTTTGGTGAAGATGAAAATTTCAAACAGAAGCAAAAACAAAAAACTACACTATCCAACAATGAAATTTATAATTGTTATAATTTATGAAAGAAAACCTCTTCATCCTCCAAAATCATCTCTAAGGAATTTGTTTGCAATTGATTCTTAAACTCTAGCAACCTCCACAATTTTATTATACGAACTCTTATCTTCCAATCAATTTTTCCTACTACAATGTCCTTTAGTAATGTAAACCTCTTAGTCATGTCCTCTAAAGAAGATGAAAGTAAAAGGGAATTTTTTTTAATAATATGTTCACTATACATCAACATTGAAACAACCAACTTTTAAAATTAAAACTTCATACAAGCTTACCTAAAAATGGTTTTTCTATGATTGATAGAGAAAATGTGAATCCTCATATTAGAAGTACAAAAGTACCCAAATCAGAAAGTGGACAATGTATATATGGAGAGAGTATTTTTAGAAATATAGAGTACGATGGAATAGGACAATCAGAATGAAGTTTTAAAAAAGAAAAATGCCTTAAAAATTAGAAGATAGTTGAGATCAATTGGCATTGAAAAGCTTTAATCAATGCAGAAGAAATAAATATTCATAATTACTTTTTTGAGTGGAAGATAAAGTGAAAATAATTTGATAGGAAACGTATAAAACAAAGAAAAAGAGAAAAGATTCAAACCCCTGACCTTGCTTAAGCATAGATCAACCCCTACCGCTGAACCACACACTTGAGATTGGATTTTTCTTCTGTTTAGAAGTACTAAAGGTTTAAAATTTATTAAATTAAAAAAAATAAAATTCAGAATAATTATGATAAGATAAAGTTACATAAATACCCTTATTTTAAGCGTAAAAAGAGAGTTATACTTCCTTCCTTTTATTATAATAAAGATATCAAAATAGGACTAAAAGAGTTCACTTTAACTAATAACATAATTTGATTTTTTTAAAAAAAGAATTTAAAACTAGCCCGAGCAAAATTTTTTTTCTTTTTATTGTCCAATTAAAATATAACTTTCACCTTTTAAAATTTGAAAAGAGAAATTTATGTAATTTAAAACTCAACTTAAAGTTTCCTTTGTTTGATCCCAAATTTAAAGCCCAAGCAAAGAAACCATAACCTATTATTTTTGTTTGATCGTTTAAATTAAACTTCACAATTAAAAGCAACCTAAAAAATGATTAAAATATCTAATAAATAAGCTTGTATATTTTTTTACATCTTTAAAAAAAGATTATCTAGTTTGTCATCCGTAGCCACGTACGTGTCACGCTGCATGTCGAGCTTCATCACCACCACATGCTGCCACCTTTGCATGCACTAATAATTTACACTCACACACCCTCCGATACACCGCCACGTAACTCTCCCAAACCTAGAATGGTGACCGAAGGAAACACCATTAAAAGTGAGGCAGAAAAAGATCAAGTTGAAACACGAAAATGGTGGCAAAGCCAGGCCCGTCTCTTGCTTCACTCTTCCTCTACCCTAGAAAGCCACCAAGTCACGATTCAGGACGTGGCTACGAAGCTGAGGCTCGGCGACAACGAGGTTCTGCGCACGGAGAAGAAGTTCAAGGTTTTCATGGAGAATTACGGGAAAAGGTACTCCACCAGGGAAGAGTATTTGCGCCGTTTAGGGATTTTCGCACACAACTTGGTCAGAGCGGCGGAGCACCAGGCGCTCGACCCCACTGCCGTCCACGGCGTCACGCAGTTCTCCGATCTCACCGAGGACGAGTTTCAGCGGTTCTATACTGGCGTCAATGGAGGCTTCCCGTCGAATAATGGTGTAGCGCCGCCGCTTGAGGTGGATGACCTGCCAGAGAATTTTGATTGGAGATAGAAAGGAGTTGTCACTGAAGTCAAAACGCAGGTCTATATAAACTTAGGGTTTCATTTTTCTTCATCTCATCGGAATTATTTGTTTTTGCCTTAATTAAGTGCATGTGCTTATATATTTTTTAGTGTTTTGATTTTAATTAACACTTTTGTTATGCGTGCAAACTTTTGACTTAAAAGTAAGTTGAAAAAGCACGCAAAATAATTACCCCTTCAAAAAGCACGAAAGGGTTTGGTTGCACGTTGTGGATATGATTTTTCACCTATAACTTCAGTTAATAGGATAAATTGATGTGATTCTCTATTTTCTAACGTGTTTCCAATCATGCATTTAATTAGTTGAAATTGAATATGTTTGCTAACGTGTTTCCAAACATGCATTTAGTTGAAATTGAATATCTGCATCTTTTTTTTTCTCCCAAGATTGGAACGTGTTTCCAAATTGAATATGTTTTCTAACAGTTGAAATTGAATATCTGCATCCCTTTTTTTTTTCTCCCAAGATTGGAAATACTGTGTGTTTTACATATCCCCCTTTCTCCCAAGATTGGAAATACTGTTTCTTTTTTTTTTCTCCCAAGATTGGAACGTGTTTCCAAATTGAGTATGTTTTCTAACCGTTGAAATTGAATATCTGCATCCTTTTTTTTTCCTCCCAAGATTGGAACGTGTTTCCAAATTGAGTATGTTTTCTAACCGTTGAAATTGAATATCTGCATCTTTTTTTTTTCTCCCAAGATAACGTGTTTCCAAATTGAATATGTTTTCTAACCGTTGAAATTGAATATCTGCATCCCTTTTTTTTTTTCCTTCTCCCAAGATTGGAAATACTATTTCTTTTTTTCTCCCAAGATTGGAATATGAAAGTTTAGGGTTTAGGGTTTAGGGTTTAGGGTTTAGGGTTTAGGGTTTAGGGTTTAGGGTTTAGGGTTTAGGGTTTAGGGTTTAGGGTTTAGGGTTTAGGGTTTAGGGTTTAGGGTTTAGGGTTTAGGGTTTAGGGTTTAGGGTTTAGGGTTTAGGGTTTAGGGTTTAGGGTTTAGGGTTTAGGGTTTAGGGTTTAGGGTTTAGGGTTTAGGGTTTAGGGTTTAGGGTTTAGGGTTTAGGGTTTAGGGTTTAGGGTTTAGGGTTTAGGGTTTAGGGTTTAGGGTTTAGGGTTTAGGGTTTAGGGTTTAGGGTTTAGGGTTTAGGGTTTAGGGTTTAGGGTTTAGGGTTTAGGGTTTAGGGTTTAGGGTTTAGGGTTTAGGGTTTAGGGTTTAGGGTTTAGGGTTTAGGGTTTAGGGTTTAGGGTTTAGGGTTTAGGGTTTAGGGTTTAGGGTTTAGGGTTTAGGGTTTAGGGTTTAGGGTTTAGGGTTTAGGGTTTAGGGTTTAGGGTTTAGGGTTTAGGGTTTAGGGTTTAGGGTTTAGGGTTTAGGGTTTAGGGTTTAGGGTTTAGGGTTTAGGGTTTAGGGTTTAGGGTTTAGGGTTTAGGGTTTAGGGTTTAGGGTTTAGGGTTTAGGGTTTAGGGTTTAGGGTTTAGGGTTTAGGGTTTAGGGTTTAGGGTTTAGGGTTTAGGGTTTAGGGTTTAGGGTTTAGGGTTTAGGGTTTAGGGTTTAGGGTTTAGGGTTTAGGGTTTAGGGTTTAGGGTTTAGGGTTTAGGGTTTAGGGTTTAGGGTTTAGGGTTTAGGGTTTAGGGTTTTCTTAA